>NC_092714.1:20288394-21573894 GCF_047496885.1 Scyliorhinus torazame | reverse complement strand
AGAGGGCTGCTTTATCCTGGATGGTGTCGAGCTTGTTAAGTGCTGTTGGAGCTGCACTCATCCAGGCAATCAGAGAGTATTCTATTACACTCCTGACTTGTACCTTGTCGATGGTGGACAGACTTGGGGGGGGTCAGGAGGTGTGTTACTAACCGTAGTATTCCTAGCCTTAGGCCTGTCATGGTAGCCACAGTGTGTGACTGTGTGTGTGTGTTTGTGTGAGTGTGCGTGTGAGTGTGTGAATTTCTGTGTGTGTGAGTAGTGTGTTTGTGTGTGTGTGTGTGAGTGCAGAGTGTGTGTGTGAGTGCCGTCTGTGTGTATTTGTGCATGTGTGTTCTGTGTGTGTGTTATGTGTAGTGTGCTTGTGTTCTGTGTTTATGTGTGCGTGTACTCTGTGTGTAGTGCATTTGTGTTCTATATGTGTCTATGTGTGTTGTGTCTGTGTGTGTAGTGTATTTGTGTTCTATGTGTGTGTGTGGTAAATCATCAATAATTTGGTGGTTATGGGCAGCAGGAGTTTGTTACAAAGTACAGGCTTATAAATAATCATTTTACAGCAACTGGTCCTTACAGAGGAGAAGAGTCCGAATCAAATCATTGTTAGAATTAAAACATTTTTCATATTAGAATGCCACAGGAAGCTTTAGGATGTTAAACAGAAGAAAAACATTGCTTTCCTGATAGCTACTTCTCTGACTGGCAGTCTTGCCCATGTGACTAACAATATTGTTCTTTCATTGTTTGTCTCAACATTCATCTCACATTACCATCAATTATCCCACTCATCTTATTTTCAAAGTTCTGCCCCTTGTCTATCTTTAACATAGAACATAGAACATACAGTGCAGAAGGAGGCCATTCGGCCCATCGAGTCTGCACCGACCCACTTAAGCCCTCACTTCCACCCTATCCCCGTAACCCAATAACCCCTCCTAACGTTTTTGGTCACTAAGGGCAATTTATCATGGCCAATCCACCTAACCTGCACGTCTTTGGACTGTGGGCGGAAACCGGAGCACCCGGAGGAAACCCACGCAGACACGGGGAGGATGTGCAGACTCTGCACAGATAGTGACCCAGCGGGGAATCGAACCTGGGACCCTGGCGCTGTGAAGCCACATGTATCATCTTGGGTTTTTTTTCTCTATTAACAGCCCCACGCACCCCTAATCTCATTGGGAAGTTTCAAGGCTTCCAACAGCCCTGCTTCACCACACCTAAAATAGCCTTTCTTCAGTGACAGCGGACTCAGGTGGATTTTGGGCATGGCCTCTCCTCCATAAACCAAGATGGACTGGCATTATCGACTCCACAGGTCCTCCGACAATGTTCAGTGGAACCACTAACAGATGAGATTCTATCAGTCCCCCTGCTTCTCTCTCAGCCCATCCCCACTTGCCTCATCATCTCTGCCAACATTCCTGCAGCAGGGAACTGGATTAGGTGGGGTTACTGGGTTACAGGGAGAGAGTGGAGGCGTGGGCTTAAGTAGGGTGCTCTTTCCAAGAGCCGGTGCAGACCCGATGGGCCAAATGGCCTCCTTCTGCACTGTGCATTCTATGAATTCTATGGATGATCTGCGTTATGAAACTTCTAATATCCAAAGTCACAGCCAATACAATCAAGTCAGCTCCGGAACTCACCTGACGGCTGCACACGTTTGTTGCGTTCTGTCCCATGAACACTGAAGCTAACTCTTCCACCTGCTTCCATCAGGATCAACAGGAGGGAATGTGCTCAGGTGACTCATGACCTCCAGGATTGTTACAGAAATTATGATATTATTTTCATGAACATGGATAAAATCTCGGAAGTGGAAGCTAAGTTTAACCCTCGCAGGAATGTGCAATTTGCAAACTGCAGCGTAGGGCAGACAGTATTCATGCAACCTGGTGTCGGAAAATCAACTTCCCATCAAAACCAGACAGGCCTGGAACTGCCAGGCCAGGTGCTGACGGCCACATTGCTTCAGAACTAACCGTTGTTTACACCTCCAGCGAACCTGCTTTTTTAGGGGAGTGCTGCGCAGACTTGCTGGCACCCAACTTAGTAGGAGGCCAGAGGCATCGCGTGACAAGGACAGCACTGGACAGTTGAAGGTTCAAAACCATGTTCTGCGACCTCCAAATATGGAAAGTAGTCGCCTCATTGGATCTTCCTGCCCCACCCAATGCTAGTATTGGACACAGGTCACAGAATCTTTGAAAAGGGAGCAAAGAGGGGGGATAAAAGGGACAACCTGGAGCTCCAGCATGCACCGCTTTTTGCACTTCCTTCAACGGCATCTCTAGAGAGCACCTCCGACTGGCAGCCGAGCAGCACAGCATCCCCAACCCCTTGTACCTCGTGGCGAGTATCATCAGACTGACCAGAGTAAGAAACCACCCCGGTGAGACAGCCCGAAAACCAGGGCAAGCCCTGGACGAGAGGGGAAGCCCAAATCGACGACTGCAGAATTTGAAACATCAGCCAACCTTCAAAGACCGAGGAATAGCCTGTCCCAGCCTTATTGGAGGATATTACCAGCCTTATCAGACAAGCAGTTCAAATACAGTGATAAGGACCTGTGCATAGGGTGTAGAGAATCCTTGGCAACGCCTGACAGAAGTAGATAGCTAGCATAGATTTGAGACTGTTTACTTAAAGAGATTTAAGACTACTTACTGAAGAGTCTTGTGAAGAGATCGATAGAGTTTGATAGAGTTTAATTAAAGTGCGATAATGGAGTCCGATAAATACCTTTTTGTCTTGATAAACTGTTCAATAAAGTTATGTTGGACCTTTTCCTGACCCTTGTCTCCTTTGTCTATCTCACCTTGTAATGTGCCTGAATTGGAAAGGGTTACTGCAAACTGAGCAAGGTTAGTCAGGTACATTTACCCAACACCTTGCACTTTCCAACAGCACAAATCAGGATCTGAAACTCCAGACTGTTGTATTGGTCAATACTCCTAAACATCCCATTGGAAAAGTTCAATTTTATAAAGCTGAGAACTGCTCTGTTTTTGAACAGAAGAACCCAAAGGTTTCCCTCATTTGCTGTGAGCACCAGGTGCCAATACGATACTTCACCCAGAAAAGTCCCAGATTCAGTCCCTGGTCTGTGTTTAATCAATTCTTACCCAGCCCGGCCCCGGGTCACTGTCCGTGTGAAGTTTGCACATTCTCCCCGTGACTGCGTGGGTCTCAGCCCCACAACCCCTAAGGATGTGCTGGGTAGGTGAATTGGCCATGCTAAATTGCCCCTTAATTGGAAAAAAAAGAATTGGATACTCTAATTAAATTTTTTTCAAACTCCTCCCCAGCCAACAATGGTAACTGGTGAGTGATGGCCTTCCGACAACATCTTGAAATTTGAACCGAGTGTGAGTCAAGCCTGGGTTTTGTGATCACTCTAACTCAGTGCCCAGTGTCCTTATCCAATGCTCCATCGCTGGCAGTTGTACTTTCAGCTGCCCAGGCCATAAGCTCTGGAAATCAATCCGTAAACCTCTCTTTCCTCCTCTAAAATACTTTAGAAACTTTACCTTTTTGAGCATATTGATGTCCCCCATCTCCTGAAATTTGTTGATGTGGCTACACACTAATTTTGCTCCTGTGGAGCATTGTGGGATGTTTTATTTCATTAAGGATGCATTTTATATTCAGATTATTCTTATTGTACCATGCCAGGCAGTTTGTACGAACTTACGGATTTGGAGCAAGAATAGGCTATTCAACCCTTCGAACCTGCTCCATCATTCAGTGAGATCTCAGCTGATCTGATTGTGACCTCAGTGTCCAAATACCAATTCATTCCCTTGTTGGTCAAGAATCCTCTGCCTTAAAAATATTAAATGACCCAACATGGATTCATGAGGTTAACATTTATACAATTCATTCTGAGGTGTGGGTATTGATGGCAAGGGTGCCGTTTATAACCCACCCCTAGCTTCCCTGAGCAGTTTGATAGAACTGAACCATAAGACATAGGAGCAGAAGTAGGACATTCAGCCCATCGTGTCTGTCCCGCCGTTCAGTGTGATCATGACCGATCTGATAATCCTCAACTCCACTCTCCCACCTTATGCACATAACCCTTGATTCCTTTACTGATTAAAAATTCTGTCTATCTCAGCCTTGAACATACTTAACGACCCAGCCTCTACAGCTCTCTGCAGTAAATAATTCCACAGATTCACTACCCTCGGGGAAAAGAAATTCCTCCTCATCTCTGTCTTAAATGGGCGACCCCTTACTCTGAGATTATGGCCTCTGTCCTAGACTCTCCCACAAGGGGAAGCACCCTCTCTCCATCAAGCCCCCTAATAATCCTACAATAATAATAAAATAATCTTTATTAGTGTCACAAGTGGGCTTCCATTAACACTGCAAAGAAGCACTGTGAAAATCCTCCAGTCACCGCACCCCGGTGCCTGTTCGGGTACACTGAGGGAGAATTCAGAATGTCCAATTCACCGAACAGCACGTCTTTCGGGACTTGTGGGAGGAAACCGGAGCTCCCGGAGGAAATCCACATAGACACGGGGAGGGCGTGCCGACTCCGCACAGACAGTGACCCAAGCTGCGAATCAAACCCAACTAGGGATGGGCAATAGATGCTGGCCTAGCCAGTGAAACCCACGTCCCAGGAACAAATAACACAAGCCAGGTATAACAGCATCTGTCCCGAAAGGACATCAGCTGAGCTTCTGACAATCCAACTGCATCAGCGTCAGTTTTACTGATGCCGCACTTTTTATTTTCAAATATTTTGAACTGAATTTGAATTCTCAAGTGGAGTGGCGTGGGAAGTGATCTCAAGTTCCCCAGATCGCTGCTGGTCAAGAATGGTTAACCATTTTCCTGAATGTGACCCTGCAACTGATGTCATGATACATAATTCAGTAAGTTCGTCAATAAAACACCAAAAGCAGCCCCAATCTTTTCGACAATGAAAAATCTGTTCTTGGCTATTAGTTTCACAGGGTGGTGTTCAGTCAATCGAATTTGACAATGCAGAACTAGAATGTGGTGCTCCACTGCCACCTGGTGGACATTAAACATAAGGTTAACTGCAGATATGTTGAATAATGGACACATACCCCAGGAGTGAGTTACAAGCCAAATTGAAATCGAAGGGTTCAAATGTAATATGTAATAATGCATACCAGACAGGCTGAAATATAATCAAAGATTTCAGATAATTCATTAATATAACAATGGATGCCCAGGGGTGAGTTCAATTCTGGATTCTAATTGAGTAGTTCAGAAGGTTCATACATAGAATAACGGATACCTGAAAATGAGTTACAGGTTGGAATCCAATTCTGGACGTGATGGTTTACTTGGGGCAGCACGGTAGCATTGTGGATAGCACAATTGCTTCACAGCTCCAGGGTCCCAGGTTCGATTTCGACTTGGGTCACTATCTGTGTGGAGTCTGCACATCCTCCCCGTGTGTGCGTGGGTTTCCTCCGGGTGCTCCGGTTTCCTCCCACAGTCCAAAGATGTGCAGGCTAGGTGGATTGGCCATGATAAATTGCCCTTAGTGTCCAAAATTGCCCTTAGTGTTGGGTGGGGTTACTGAGTTATGGGGATAGAATGGAGGTGTTGACCTTGGGTAGGGTGCTCTTTCCAAGAGCCAGTGCAGACTCGATGGGCCAAATGGCCTCCTTCTGAACTGTAAATTCTATGATAATCTAAACCCGCAAATGCTTAAATAAAATGTTGCATTATCATAGATTATCATAGAATTTACAGTGCAGAAGGAGGCCATTCGGCCCATCGAGTCTGCACCGGCTCTTGGAAAGAGCATCCTACGCAAGATCAACACCTCCACCCTAACCCCATAACCCAGTAACCCCACCTAACACTAAGGACAATTTTGGACACTAAGGCAATTTATCATGGCCAATCCACCTAACCTGCACATCTTTGGACTGTGGGAGGAAACCGGAGCACCTGGAGGAAACCCACGCACACACGGGGAGGATGTGCAGACTCCGCACAGACAGTGACCCAAGCCGGGAATCAAACCTGGGACCCTGGAGCTGTGAAGCAATTGTGCTATCCACAATGCTACCGTGCTGCCCTAAAGGAGGACTTTTGTCCTCTAAGTGAGCATCAACGGGCTCAAGAACTTGTTTATACATAGAAAATGGAAGCAGGATGAGGCCATTCGTGCTCCACATTGCTGTGGGGCTGGTTTAGCACAGGGCTAAAGAGCTGGCTTTTAAAGCAGACCAAGGCAGGTCAGCAGCACGGTGCGGTTAGGGGCTTTTCACAGTAACTTCCTTTGAAGCCTACTTGTGATAATAAGCGATTTTCATTTCATTAAGGTATTGTATGCAGCTCACTAGTAAAAGTATCGACAAAGAATTAGCAGCAGATAATCCTTGGGATCTGGTGGAAGAGTTGGGGGCGGTAGGCTGGGTTCACGTGTAAAAAGTGTTCAATTGGCGCCATCTGGTGGTACGTCACGTACATTGACTAAGGTCGCGAAGGATTTTTTTTGCTATAGGAAAATCAGAAGTGTCTGAAAGTGATCTAACAAATTCCTTTTGAAGTGCACTGATGTTTTAAGTAGATAAGAAAAACATTTGGAGTTAAATTTTGAGGTTGTCAGTTGCCAGCACTGGCCATTAATGGAACATTTTCCAACTCGAAAGTCTAGCACACTGGGCTAAATCGCTGGCTTCTAAGGCAGGCCAGCAGCACGGTTCAATTCCCGTACCAGCCTCCCCAAACAGGCGCTGGAATGTGGCGACTCGGGGCTTTTCACAGTAACTTCATTTGAAGACTACTTGTGACAATAAGCAATTTTCATTTCATATCTGTGAGCTGGAGAGAATGGGTAGATGCAGAATCAAGTTGCCTCTAATCTGCCCCAACCAACAATGTGCCTCAACGCCAAGTCACAGAAAAACCCCATCTACTGCATCACGGTTACATGTTTCCCTTTCCCACACCAGCTCGTCCAGCTGCCTTTGTGTGACATCTGGGTCCCAAGTAATCTTACAAACGATCTGCTGCCGAGCTAAACGAAATACAATGTTTTTTTTGTAAGCCCGGGAAGTAAAATGCCGAACTGCTCTGAGGATTGTAAATTAAGCATCGTCAAGACCCTGCCTGTTTCACTGTTTCAGCCTCCAGTTCACATCTCTATATTAGGTAAATATACGCACTAAGTGACAACTCTGGCTTTCAAATGATAGATGAAAGGTGTTGCCAGATTTAACCTGCTTGCTTACACTGGAGACATCAAATAGCTTGGTTTCTGTTTATTGATCTATAACTGTTCAACTGCACGTCATCTAATCGGCACAGGTTGAGTGAAAAATGACAGGTTGATGGAATATGGTACAGATTGGGATAAATGTGCGGTTAAGAGTCGCCACCTGCAGTTGGTTTTGTTCCATTTTGAGAGTTCTCTTGACAATTCACACTTGGAGTACTGGGAAAAATAGCAGACAAGATGTTCTTTACTATTTTCTTTCAAGTAACATTACAGAGATAGAAATACATATTGAATGCGCGAAAACGTGAGCTTGCACATGTGGATTTTTATTTATTTTCCATCATTTCACTTATCTGTTACGGCAGAATTTTAGAGGTTCAGAGTTTTACACCACACAAACAGGCTCTTCGGCCCTTCCGTACCACTGGCCAGTTAATCAAACAGCGCGAGAACGAGCCACTGGCTACAGCAACATCTGTGCTGAAGAAATAGCACAAAGCTGTGAAACTCACTCGTAAGCGGCTGGAAGAAGCAGGGGGCATCAATTCCGAGAATCCCACTAAAACACACACACTTGTTAGTAAAATTTAGACTCAAAGTGGTGGAGCTACGCCAGGTAAACCGTGTGAGTTTTAGCATATCCATCCCAATAATGTGTGGGCGTTATTAATTGTTTCTTAATCATATAGAATTTACAGTGCAGAATAAAATGCCTTTTTAATTTAATTTTCATTATAAGGGGTTAATAACATTTTAGGAAGGGAGAGAGATCCATTAGTGTTCAGGAACAAAACCTGTCAATTGAACCCTGGTTTGAGTTGGATATTTAATTGCGGTTGTTGTTGAGCTCAGCGATACACTGCACATTGATTCAGGCTGGCCGGGGCTTTCTTTTAAGGTGGAGTGGGAAGGAGCCGCTGCTAGAACAGTGCATGTCGCTCTAGCCAGTGGGAGCAAATGTGCTTGGAAAAAGATTCCCTTAATGGTTAAGAAAAATAACAAAATAAGTGGACAACATCTGCACAAGGGAACCTTTACCTGCCCGTTTAAGCGGCCGCTTCGTAGTTGGTCTATAATATTGGGCCCTGGAACGTTGCGTTTCGTCCTTTTCCCCAAACAAGTCTTCTTTATTCATTTAATTTTGTTTTTCATGACGAGACACTAAAATGCGCTATTTGAACTTTCTAAATACGATTTGGTTCATTTTTGCCGAATTAGCGGTCCTGTCCACCTTAAAAAGTCGGGCTCTTCCTAAAGCTCGGAACTAAACTTGCCTTTTTTAAAGTTTGTGAAGAGCTTTCTTTTTGATTCAAATGAAACTAATTTTTTTTTTACACAATGCCCCGTACGGCTGGATGGGGAAGACAAAGAAATGATGTGGGATAACTTGGATAAAATTTGAGATTAATTATCCCCCCCCCCCGGTGTCCTACTGGAATGAGACAGATATTGAAATCTATCTAAGCGATATGAAGGGACAAAGAAAGTTTCCTCCTGTTGGGTTACCCAGAATTTCACTAGGGGAGGGAGAGAGCATTGGGCTGGGAGATGTTTCAGTGAATGAGGGAGCTGCAAGGTTTACCGCGAATGTGACAATTGTATCTGTGATACTTTTGTGATTCGCAGAACAGGTTGCATAAAATGCATCGGGGCTACCTAGAAAAAAAGGTACAGAAGATTGAGAATTGCTTATTCAGTAAACTTCCCCGCCACCCCCCAGCCCCCGGGTGGATCAGCAGCCCTCTTTCTGGCCTGATGGAGTGAGTGGGCTCAGGGCCAGTTGGCTGATCCAACTCTGTCTTACGCACCGAGCTGGGATAGGCTGCAGGGTCTTTGATGATGGAAAGGAAGGGGCCGTGGTGAGGGGGCAGCCGGCCAGTGTGCAGAGCTGGAGGGCTGTATAAAAGGAGCGCTAGCTGTGCGGAGTACACCACAAACCAAAGAAGCGTGAGGAAGGGGGAGGGAAAATAAAAGAGCAGCACTTTGGAAAGGCAACAAAGTCACAATCCTGCAGTAACTCCACGAGAGAGAAAGAACGTTCACTGCAACAAGGTGACAGAGGTTGGAACTGTGATTCCCTCCGACTTTGAAACTATTTATTCTATATTGAATCGCTGGGGCGGGTATAAAAGGTTGCAGTGGGAAACTTTTAGTGCATTAAAGTTTAAACAAGTGTCAGGAAGCTTTTGCCATCGATTCCCGGCCGCTGGAGGACTCGTACTCGATCAAACTTTGCAGCATGGGAATGAGGGCGGTGCTCAGGCTGCTTGTGCTGCCGCTTTTGAGCTTCTTGTCCCCCGGGCAGGCAGCGGGCGGCCGCCCCGAGGAGAGTCTGCTCTACCCGGTGCGGCTGGATGAGAAGTTGCAGGAGGTGAAGGAAGGAGCCGACGCGTTCCCGCAGGGGGAGAAGGTCTTCTACCGGCTCGAAGCCTTCGGGCAGCTGTTCGTGTTGGAGCTTGAGCCCGATCAGAGCTTCCTGGCCCCGGCTGTCACCTTGCAGCGGCTGGGGCAGCCCAAGGCGGGCAGAGCCGGCCAGGGGGGGAAGCGAGAGGAGGACCCCGACCTTCGACACTGCTTCTACGCCGGCACCGTCAACTCTCTGCCCGGCACCTTGGCAGCGGTCAGTCTCTGCGGTGGAATCCAAGGCGCTTTCCTGATCGGAGGAGCCGAGTATCACATTCAGCCCAGCAATGTGACGAGGCCATCGGGGGACATCCAGCCGCACCTAATCCGAAGGACAAGACTGAGATCTTCAGGCAGCTCTGGCGCTACCAAGTGTGGGGTAAGCACCGCCCCGGGCTTCATTCACTTTCTGTTTCTTGTTAGACTGTCTTCAGTTTCTGTTCCATTGTTAATTTCCCAACAAATGTCAATGTTATGCATTTTGAAGTCAATCCCGTCCCTTTTTAATATGGTTTTCTGAGGTTATTCCTTGAATTTAAAGGAAATGTTGGCAGCAGAGCGAGGTGCTGGATCTGATTAATTTATTTTAGTCCTGGTGCAAGCAAGGGGCTCTGATAGGCTGGCACCTCCTTTTAGCTGCCTTTGTGTTAGATATGGAAGCTTGAGAGTCTGACTGATTGTAAATAAACGTTCTATTTCAATTTTTAAATGCCTGTCTAGGTTAGTGATCAAGATGCAGCTCAGCCAACCGAGAGCACTCAGACCCTCCAACAATCTGCACCAGAGCCCACTCCATCAGAAGCCTCGGGGCATCAAAGAACCAAGAGATTCGTCTCATTCCCTCGCTACGTGGAGACCTTGCTGGTAGCAGACCAATCCATGGCAGAGTTTCACGGCAGCGGGCTCAGGCACTATCTCCTGACTTTAATGTCGGTGGCTGCCAAATTGTATAAACATGCGAGCATCAAGAATTCTATCAGCTTGGTGGTGGTGAAGATCCTGGTTGTCTACGAGAAGGAGAAGGGACCCGACGTGTCTTCTAATGCTGCTCTGACCTTGAGGAACTTCTGCACTTGGCAGAGGCAGCACAACGCTCTCAGTGACCGTAATCCAGAGCACTACGACACTGCTATACTCTTCACCAGAACGGTAAGCCAAGGCTCCTGTCCAAACTAGTCTATTAGTATGCGTGTCCAATCTTTTAATGTGCATGCAGAGCGCCCTACACAAAGCATCTTTTGAGAATCACGTTATTTAAAAAAGTTCTTGGTGAAGAAGGATGCCAACATTTATAGTTAACTTTTTCCCCCTATGATTTTGCTAAATGCCGCCCTTGTTTATTCTTATTAAGGATCTGTGTGGAGCCCACACTTGTGATACACTCGGGATGGCTGATGTTGGGACAATTTGTGATCCCAGCAGGAGTTGCTCAGTCATTGAGGACGATGGGTTACAAGCCTCCTTCACTGCAGCTCATGAGTTGGGTAAGTGTCCCCATCCACTGCCCTGTTATGAACCTTCATAGGAATCATTTTGTAACTTACTGCACATTCACTTGCTACAGATGAGGTGGATTCCTGCTGCAGTTGGTGTTCATATTGTAACTCCTGCTTCACTCATTACCTGTACTGCCTGGGTATAGTGGGGAATAGTGCATTCAAGCAGCTTTTAATCAATTGGTTGTTAAATATTGTCTATGTAGCAGTAAGTTTTGAACTTTAAGGAACCACATGGTATAAATTTGATTTATTGATCTGAGAGAAATGTAGACATGTTATTAATTTATGACAAAATATGTTATACAGTACAAAGTTGGGGAGTACAGTCCAGTCCAGTATTGTCTGAGGTACATCTGACATTAGTACAGGTGCATGAGGACACGTGGAATAGTCCAGCACCAGTACAACTAACTCCAAATGTTTACATCATCTGAGACTTGAGTGATTTTTTTTTCTCTTTCTAGGCCACGTGTTTAACATGCCCCACGATGACGCACGGCAGTGTCTTCATACCGTTGGTCTAACTGGGAATTCCCACATGATGGCGTCGACACTCTCCAACTTGGATAGGAATCAGCCTTGGTCTGCCTGCAGTGCTTACATGGTCACTTCCTTCCTGGATAATGGGCATGGTAAGAACCACACCCTGCCCCAAATAAATTTTATGTTTCTGGTCAACTTCATTTTTTTTAATGTACAAGCTTAGCAACAATTTGATTCAATACATAGTAACTATTATGGACAATGTATTTAATAATATATTGCATTTTGAATGAAAAGACAGTCACTAGTTTTAATAATGGACTAGTTACAAACTATATTGCACTTTACCAATTACTAGCACAATCTTCTATTTCTAGACCAATTTGCTAGTATCTATAATCAGATAAATTAATATTTTGTATCAATTTAAATCTAATATTGGGAGTTTTTCTTATTTTATTGTGAATGCCTATTTTTTTTCGAAATCTGCAAATGAGCAACATGCTGTTTTATATTGCGCTGTTGATATCAAAAGCTAACAATCAGTTTACATCTCTGTTTTCAGGTGAATGTCTGCTGGACAAGCCCCAGAAGCCACTACAGCTTCCTGGTGAACTGCCAGGGAGCACCTACAATGCAGACCGCCAGTGCCAGTTCACCTTCGGGGAAGAGTCAAGGCTTTGTCCTGATGCAGGCAACACCTGCTCATTACTGTGGTGCACTGGAATGTCTGGTGGTATGCTCATCTGCCAAACCAAGCACTTCCCTTGGGCCGATGGTACAAGTTGCGGGGAAGGAAAATGGTGCATGGAGGGGAAGTGCGTTAACCAGACAAGCATGAAGAATTATAATGTAAGCATTGCATACACTTATTTTCCTTTGGTTCCTCCTAAATTACATACTTAGTCTTAATTGCTTCAATTACTCTTCCAATTAATTAGTGCCCATCTTCTGTGATATTGCCTGCTAAAATACCTTGTAGTGAAGGGGGTTAGCAGACATCATTTTCACCTTTAAGACATAGGTTTAAATATGGTCCAGATGCTAATATGTGAAAGTTCACCCTCAAGCTTTCTCGCTGTTATTTGCTTAGCATGTGTGCTTGCTAATATTCACATTTTAAGTGAGATTAGATTATCTTTGATCCGTTAAATTCTGAGAGAGCTGATCAGGCTTGATGATTCCCCCTTAGGACAAGAGAGAGGACAAATTAAAAAGGGGAAATAAATAATGTGAGGAAAGTAATTGCAGTGACTGCTTGGACAGAAACATAGTATAATTAACTGTGCTGTTACTGAATCTTTTTTCTCTAATCTATCTATCCATTTTTTCCAGACTCCAGTGCATGGGAGCTGGGGATCATGGGGACCCTGGGGTGAATGTTCAAGGACATGCGGCGGAGGAGTACAGTACTCATTTAGGCACTGTGACAGTCCAGTTCCCCAGAATGGTGGAAAATATTGCGAAGGAAAGCGGGTGCAATACAAATCATGTAACACCATGGATTGCCCAGCTAACAATGGTAAGATCTATACAATAATTTACTATAGTCAGCAATTCCAACTGAGAGGGATTTTTCCCTTTTCTCACTTATAGGCATTTAGGACTTGAGAAATTGAATACTTCTTTCAAATTATCGTTTTGACTTTGATATGCTACGTGAATTAGTTTCATGTATTTGATCTTCAGTTTGATGGTTTTTATTACAGGTAAAACATTCCGTGAAGAGCAGTGTGAGATGCACAATGATGTCTCAAAGTCTACTGCCTTTGGAGGAATGCCTGCAGTCGAATGGATTCCAAAATATGCTGGTGTCTCTCCTAAAGATCGATGCAAACTTATTTGCCGAGCAAAAGGCACAGGCTACTACTTTGTGCTCCAACCCAAGGTATGTTTTCCAATTGCTTAACAATTTAGTTAGCTTGAGGAAAGGAAGCAGAAAATCCTTTGGGAATCGTGGTTTGAGCTCTGATGTTTTTTGGGGGTGGGAGCAAGCATTGTCACTATTACAACAGACAAAAGTTCAAGAAATTTTTCAATTAAGAGTATTGCAAACATACCTTCCAGAACTTTTCCACCTTTGTATTTGCCAGCCTGCAAATTCTATTAATTAATTTTAGTGGGCTAAAAATTGCTAGCTAAGAGGCACAGGGGCAGGACACCCACCCATGACTTGGTTCTGTTACAGCTATTAATCAATTATCCCTTCTTAAAAATCTTTTGACGTATTATAGACACAATCAAAAATGTTCTGAAATTTACATTGGTAAGAAACAGGAAAAAGGAAAAATTACTCATGCCCAAGGACATTAATATCTTATCAAAATTATTCTAATATAAACTGAAGTCCAGTTCCTGTTTTGCACCCATTCCTATGAAGTGATTGTTTTACCACTGCCTTACTTTTATTCTCCCAGCATTAGTAATAAGTATAAACCTTTTCTTCACAGGTTGCGGATGGCACTCCATGTAGCCCAGACACCACTTCTGTCTGTGTTCAAGGACAATGTGTCAAAGCTGGTTGTGATAGAATCATTGGTTCAAACAAGAAGTTCGATAAGTGTGGTGTGTGCAGAGGCAAAGGCTCAACTTGCAAGAAGATTGCCGGTTCTCTTGACCGTTCAAAGTAAGTAGGAGCTCCTTGATATGCTACCATTATTGGTTAAATGTCAAACATCCAGATAGGTTTACAGTATCATCATAAGTACTAATGTTTAAACTGTTTAGTTTAGTAACAATTTGAATGCCACTTTAAACAAAAAGCTAAATTGGTGTCTTTCATAATTTCAGAAATGTATTCCAGATACCACACTAGTTCTGAATATAGAGCATTAAAACTGTTCCTCAGATACTTCAGTAACTCTAGCAGAACAGCACCTTTTGAGATTGCCTGCTGGTGCTATGGTTGGACTGCCTTCTTTATCAGATGCAGATCACTAAGCTCAAATAGCAAGCTCTAAATCTAGGCCTTGTCTGATATTCAGACTTCCTCAGCTGCCAATTCAGGGAATGTTGCTAGTTCTCACAACATTGTGTACAGTGAGAACCTCACCCAGGCAAGAGGCAGAGGAAATAATTTACATAGAATTTACAGTGCAGAAGGAGGCCATTCGGCCCATCGAGTCTGCACCCTACCCAAGGTCAACACCTCCACCCTATCCCCATAACCCAGTAACCCCACCTAACACTAAGGGCAATTTTGGATACTAAGGGCATTTTATCATGGCCAATCCACCTAACCTGCACATCTTTGGACTGTGGGAGGAAACCGGAGCACCCGGAGGAAACCCACGCACACACGGGGAGGATGTGCAGACTCCGCACAGACAATGACCCAAGCCGGAATCGAACCTGGGACCCTAGAGCAGTGAAGCAATTGTGCTATCCACAATGCTATCGTGCTGCCCACGGTAGCATTGTGGATAGTTTAGTGAGTTTAGTAATGGTTTAGTGAGTGAATCATTATGAAAACCTGCCCAATCTCACACACCAGGGTTCATTTTAGCTGAAGAAGTGACACTGGTATCACTGGAAAGGAAAAGGAAAAATAAATAGCCGGACTTCTTGCTGTCGACTGCCATTCAGTGACGGCTGCTACATGTGTGTGGATATCACATAGTCCAAGACTGGACTCCACTTTGAGATATTTGTGTGATTGAATAGCTTCCCAGCATTTGCAGGTGAAAAACTGCTACATGAAGAGAGTGCCAGAGGACCACTAATACCTATGAAAGATACATTTTGTACGATGTAGGTTTCTGAAAATGAAGGAAGATAGAAAATTTGTGTGTTTGGTGGCAGACACAAAACAGATTGGGAACATTATTGACTGATAAGGGCTCATGTTTCAGTTGACATTACATTGAAATTGAAAGACAACAGATTAATTTGATTACTTTTTCTTTCAATCTGTTTCGATAGACCTGGATACCAAGAGGTTGTTACCATTCCAGCTGGGGCAACCAATATTGACATAAAACAACGCAGCCTCCGTGGAATAAGACATGATGGAAACTATCTGGCATTGAAGAAAGTTGATGGCACATACCTGCTCAATGGAGAGTACACTTTGTCAACACTAGAACAGGACATTTCATATCAAGGCACAATCTTGAGATATACTGGCTCATCGGTGTCGCTAGAAAGAATTCGTAGCTTTGGTGCCCTTAAGGAGCCGCTTATTGTTGAGGTACTCACAGTGGGTGACTCATTGCGCCCAAGAATCAAATTTACATTTTTTGTGAAGAAGAACCTGCCGCATCAGTTGACTAAACACAATCCAAAAAAGGAGTCTTTTAATGCCATCAAGGAAACAGTAAACTCTGAGTGGGTTATTGGCGAATGGGGAGAGTGCTCCAAGTCATGCGGCCTGGGGTGGCAGCGCAGGGCAGTTGAATGTATGGACATCTATGGGAGGCCAGGTACTGATTGCGTGAAAGAACTGAAGCCTGATGACCTCCGATTGTGTGCAGACACCCCCTGCCCACGGTGGTTGTTGGGAGAATGGTCAGCCTGCTCCAAGACATGTGGGAAGGGCTTTAGGAAAAGGTCTTTGAAATGTGTCATGCGTGATGGCCAGGTGCTGCCACAGGAGAGCTGCAACATGTCAAAAAAACCAAAACATTTGATTGGCCTTTGCACTATACAGGCTTGTAGTTAAGGAACCAACATATATGAAAGACAATTCAGATATGTTTTTTTATCAAATCTAAATGCACTGAAAGTAAGGGTTGCCCAATCCATTTGTCATGTGAAACATGATAGTTATCTGACCCATTTTTCCCTTTGACCATGAATGTTTGAATTAGTCACAATAGTTCAATAGGTGGATAAAGTTTGAGGAAGGAAGAGCAAGGTGGGGATGAGGGGGAGTGGGAGGGGAAATTGGGGAACTCAAATGTTCCCCAATTGTTTACCTCGCAAGTTAATAGTCCGGGAACTCTCACTGTTGACAGTGAAATCAGAGGTTTTTCTCATTCTTTGGTAAGCATGTAAGACCCTAATTCATGAGTGCTGCTGGCGAGCTTAGATGTAACCACATTTTGTTACACGTGAAAGAATACTGTCTCTCTATAATGAGATATTCTGTTATTCTCTGAGAGGAAGCAATCCCTGAAAATTGCAAGGAACATTCTGTTTTAGATTATTTCTAGAATATTCTGCTAGTTCACAAATTGTGATTGTGAATTGAATTCTTACACCACTGGGTGTTATAATTATTGTTTCCTCCACAGAATAATATCTAACATCACTATTGGTACTAAGAGGAAAAAAGCATCAGTCAATTGCTGTGCCACAGATTGGAAGCTGAAGCTTCCAGTTTTGCCACTGATTGATTAGGCCCTTCATCTTGTGCCCCATTTTCTGCAATATCATGCTCCCAGAGAATGTGGGTCAGAGACACTGTGGCCCAAACCTGCCAACTCACTGTGTCTGTGAGCTAGATTCCCGCCTGGTTTTGCAGGATCATCATAAGCCCAAGTTCAGTTTAATTTGCGTATGCTGACTATCCATGACATTGCCAGCTGTAAAGCCGTCAGTCTTTACATGTAACAAGGGTATATATAGTTGGCACGTGCTAGAACACTGAAAAAATATGAGGTGGGTACAGAACATTGGAATGGGAGCTTTAAAGAGATAAAAGCAAATATTGATTTCATTCCCATTCTGAAATGAGTTAGCTGATCTCAACTGGAACACCTGTTAGGACTCTATCTTTGCCCTTACATCTTAGGCTGGGCAGGGTATAGAGGAAATTATCCAGAATTTCCACTTAAAATCGCTGTACAGTGATTTGTGTTGCATATTATATGGAAACGAGCACAGGACTAGGCACATTGTGATGTTCCCACAGTTAGATGCCTGCTGAGATGTGTGAACCTAGACAGAGAATGATGAATAGCCACAGAGAGAAGTGATGGAAAAACCTGTCCTCAATAGGAGCCAGTTTTTTTGAAAAAGGGTGAATTTGATTTGGGAAGAGTGGTGGGGGGGGGTGTTTTTCTGGTTATAATATCCCTGCTCCAAGGCATATTCAAATAATACCCTGAGGTTCTGACACACAGGTTGGTACTGTTCATTGTTTCAACTTCTGACCAATCCTATTCCCACCTACCTCAGTTATGAAGGGCAAGATTTATTTTATTAAAGAAAAAAAAACAGCTTAAACTATGCTATACAAAGGCTGCTATTAATACAAAGCTACAGATTTGAAATCCGCAGTTACATGAAGAATGTAAATATTAAACTAGCACCAAGGTCAACGAGGTGTACTTTATAAGTAAAAAGTATTTAAATTCCTTCTGTGAAGGACTTAGCATTTTGTACAGATTTCAAATAAACTTATTTATTTTTGTAAAGCTTTGTATAATATAATCGTTAAGTTATCGCTTTTTTAAAAAGGAACAAAGAACATTTAACAAGAATAGACTATTTATACAGTATAATGTGTCACTAGGAGGTAATAAAAATGATTGAATTCTCAATCTTTGTGTCTTTCTTGTGTTTGCCATGGAGATGTAAAGAATACTGCAAAGTATTCCAATCTGATGAGATCAATGGCTTTCTGATTTTAGCCGTTTGGTTATTGGACTAAAGATCCCATTGCACTATTTGCAAGTGAGTACATACGAAGGAGCAGGCCATTCAGCCCCTCGAGCCTGCTCCACCATTTAATAAAATCATTGCTGAACTGATAGTAACCTCAAATTTATATCCCGCCTACTATTACCCCCTTGCTTACAAAGAATCTATCCACCTCTGTCTTAAAAATATTCAAAGACTCTGCTTCCACAACCATTTCAGGAAGAGAGTTCCAAAGACTCCTCACCCTCGGAGTGAAACATCTTTGCCTCATATCCGTTTTAACTGGCAGACAGTTTATTTTTAAAGTAAGGAGATCTCCCAGTGTCTTGGGCAACATTCTTCACAAAACCAAAAACAGTTTAACTGCTCATTGTTATTTGTGGAATGTTGCTAATATAAAGTGGCTGCTATGTTTGCCTATACAACTGTCACTAAACTTCAAAGTAATTTGTTGTATGAGATTCATTTCCGTATAAAAGATTGATCTTTCAGTCTTTACCCTGGTTCTTTGAAAATCTGTCCTGATAACTACTTTACATCATCTCCCTTCTTTCAAAATGCCAAGGGTTTCTTGATTTGTCCTGCCTTCTCACCGGCTTTCCCTTTTGATGCTTGGAAAGTACTCTAGTACTAGAACTAGTTGTTAACTGCATGTCCATATTCCATGACTTTCCCGAGTAAACAGTTATCAATGCAAATATGCTACCGAAAACAAAGTTGAGTACACCACAGCAATTAAGACACTGAAGTAATCTCAGGGAAATGAGCCAAGAAATACTGTCGATGACCAGCTGAGGAGGGGTGAACTGGTCCTCTGCTATTCAAACTTCTTGTTTGGTCACAGCAAAAGTTAGTTTCTTTTTTCACGAGGGCAAGACTCACGACGCTCTTAAGTGAAAGAATTTTGCCTCATCTCCATTTTAAATGGCCGACTCCTTATTTTTAATACAGGGATATCTCCCGGAGTCTTGGTCAACATTTCTATGTATGTATCTATGTATAACATTCTTCACACAACCAAAAATCAGAATGTATTTAACTATTTAGGCTGTGAGTAATAAGGAGCCAATATTTTCTTGAGTCAAAGAAAAAACAAATCTATTCACCATAGACCTGAGAAAAATAAAAACACGATGTCCAGCATTTGGCCCTCATGCAGTCATTTGGGTCCCCACACACGCGCATACACATGGTCATGCACCACACACACACACACGCACACGGTCATTCACCACACACGCGCATACACATGGTCATGCACCACACACACACACACGCACACGGTCATGCACCACACACACACATGGTCATGCACCACACACACACACCTACACACGGGTAACAGAAGAAGTTAGAGTCCATAAATAAAAAGGTAAAGGAATGTTCAATTAAGTGACCTTTGTTCTTGAAGCGTAGATTTTAAATGCTGAAGCTGACTGAGGTTAGTTGATTTCTTGGATGTGGTCAGGCACAGAAGTTTTACAATTATTATAAGATCTCAGTTCACTGGTTGGTGTATGATAGAGTTGGCTTCTCAAACTGGGCGACATATTCTGTAAGAGAGAGGGAGAGAGAGTAGCTCTTTATCTGTTTCCTCTGCTGAATACTTTTCTTTTAAAAAAAAAAATTTTATTAGGGTATTTATAGTTTTTATAATAATAATAACAACATAAACATAGTATATAAAACATTTCCATCCCTGACACGTTCCTCACACCCCCAACAAAGAAAAAAATCGCCTAAACTCCCCTCCCCTATATTTCTGCCTCTGCTGACATTTAATTTCCCCCCGAAAAAGTCGACAAACGGCTGCCACCTCCAGATGAACCCTAACATTGACCCTCTTAGGGCGAACTTTATTTTCTCAAGACTGAGAAACCCAGCCATGTCGCTAACCCAGGTCTCTGATTGTGGGGGCTTCGAGTCCCGCCACATTAACAGAATCCATCTCCAAGCTACCAGGGAGACAAAGGCCAAAACGTCAGCCACTCTCGCCCCCGGATTCCCGGCTCTTCCGACACTCAAAAGATCGCCACCTCTGGACTCGGTGCCACCCTTGTTTTAAGTACAGTGGACATGACATCAGCGAAACCTTGCCAAAATCCTCTAAGCTTCGGGCATGCCCAAAACATGTGGACATGATTTCCTGGCCCTCCCGTGCACCTGTCCTCTATCCCAAAAAACTTGCTCATCCGGGCCACCAACATGTGTGCACGGTGGGCTACCTTAAATTGTATCAGTCTGAGTCTGGCACATGATGAGGATGTGTTAACTCTGCCTAAGGCATCTGCCCACAAACCTGCCTCTAATTTTCCCCCTAGCTCATCTTCCCTCTTGCCCTTTAGCTCCTCTATCTGAGTTTCCTCCGACTCCATAAGCTCTTTGTAGATATCCGATATCTTCCCCTCTCCCACCATGTTCTGGAAACTACCTTGTTCTGTATCCCCCGTGGTGGCAGGAGCGGAAAGGTCGGAACCTGCCTTCTCAAAAAATCCCATACATGCAGATACCTAAGCCCATTCCCTGCTGGCAGTTCAAATTTCTCTTCCAAATCCTTCAAACAGGGGATGCTCCCATCTAGAAATAAATCTCCAATCCTCTTGATCCCTGCTCTCTGCCATCTCCGAAACCCTCTGTTAGCGGAAGAAATTGCTATATGTGTCAGGATTGGTATAATAAAGATGTCTCAAAGTATTGTAATAGCACAGGTCAAGGGCAAACCAGCAGGCAAGGGGTTAAACATATACCAAGGGAAAACCAGCAAGCAAGGAGTTAAAGTCACCCACATTGGAAATGATTTAATCATCTCACAGAGCATTTGAAAATGAAAAGAGAAACACAGGAGGCCCCAGTAAGTCTAATGGATCCATTGTCCAACACATTCGCATCTCTTCCAGAAGTTAAATATGTTAAGCACAAACCCATGAGATTGTAAGAAACATTGTATTCTTTAATCGTTTCCCATTACAGGGATCAGAAAATATGCATACTGATCACTTTGTATTGTTCCAACTGATTCAATGATGTCAATACCTGCTTGTGACCCCGAAGAACTTTAAATATATATGCATGTAATTCTGAGGACAAGCAGAGCTGACTTTTGCGAGCTACAAGATAGTCACAGAATCGATCTCTCGTGTGTGCAAACAGTTTTTCCGAATCAAACAAAGTTTTACCAACTCCATGCGGTCGAGAACAGACAACAAAAGAACAAAGAACAAATAAATGTACAGCACAGGAACAGGCCCTTCGGCCCTCCAAGCCTGTGCCGACCATGCTGCCCGACTAAACTACAATCTTCTACACTTCCTGGGTCCGTATCCATCTATTCCCATCCTATTCATGTATTTGTCAAGATGCCCCTTAAATGGCACTATCGTCCCTGCTTCCACCACCTCCTCCGGTAGCGAGTTCCAGGCACCCACTACCCTCTGCGTAAAAAACTTGCCTCGTACATCTACTCTAAACCTTGCCCCTCTCACCTTAAACCTATGCCCCCTAGTAATTGACCCCTCTACCCTGGGGAAAAGCCTCTGACTATCCACTCTGTCTGTGCCCCTCATAATTTTGTAGACCTCTATCAGGTCGCCCCTCAACCTCCGTCGTTCCAGTGAGAACAAACCGAGTTTATTCAACCGCTCCTCATAACTAATGCCCTCCATACCAGGCAACATTCTGGTAAATCTCTTCTGCACCCTCTCTAAAGCCTCCACATCCTTCTGGTAGTGTGGCGACCAGAATTGAACACTATACTCCAAGTGTGGCCTAACTAAGGTTCTATCCAACTGCAACATGACTTGCCAATTCTTATACTCAATGCCCCGGCCAATGAAGGCAAGCATGCCGTATGCCTTCTTGACTACCTTCTCCACCTGTGTTGCCCCTTTCAGTGACCTGTGGACCTGTATACCTAGATCTCTCTGACTTTCAATACTCTTGAGGGTTCTACCATTCACTGTATATTCCCTACCTGCATTAGACCTTCCAAAATGCATTACCTCACTTTGAGATTTTTCTTCCCTCCAACAGTAGTCAGGGCGGGAGATCAACACAGGACGACTGCAGCTAGATTCAGATCAGGACACTCATTTTACGGGCAAGGTAATGAAGCAGGCTTGTGCCCTGCTCGGAGTCAACCAGCGATTTCATGTCCCGTATCACTCCCAGAGTTCCGGCATGATTGAAATGACAAACCTTACCCTTAAGAACTGATGCGCGATCAATTACAGTCAAGATTAAGTGATTTCATAACTGAAGGCTTTAATCTACTAGAACTTGTTCCCCAGCAGCTTTGGTACAGAAAGTGAAGGCTGCTGGGACGGCACCATTTCTTATACTCCGCCTGTCAGGGCGGAGCCACGTATCAACAGCCAATGGTAACCTCCTGGGTTTACCCAATGGTCATCAGCCTCTTAGGTACCGCAATACCTGGTACGACCACATTCACCCCCTGTTAAAAAAGAGTCCGGCGGGGGTGGTGACCAGTGGTAACAGTTGCCTTTAACATGGTATGACCAGGTATGGAGGTACCGTGCTGTCGAGGATATTTACAAAGTTCACAGTTAGAGTCACAGCGAAGCAATCATTCGATCGGGTGGCCTGGTCATCCTTCTGGAGCGTCTGGGCTTCGGTGGTGATTTTGGTGGGGGTCCAGGTGGTTGCGACTCCGGGAGCATGGTTTCGGCCTCCCTGGCAGCTTCGTCACCCCTAGGTGGCGCTGTTGGGGCAACAGGTTGACACGGGGGGGGGGAGGCGGCCTGGAGGGGGCGTCGGTGGGTGGGCGGGCCTAGGCAGGAGCAGCGGGAGTACTGACTGTAGCCACGTAAAATGGCTGCGTTCCGATTAATCTGGCCAAAACCCAGTTTGAAATGGCTAACCCAAAAGACTGCTGGGAAAAGCAGCTAACAAGACACAAGCAGGCAGCTGCAGACAGTATTGCATATTCGGCTCTGGGGAAGTTAGCCCAGATCGATACTCAGGGCTATCAACAGCCCATCAACCCAGGTATTTGCAGTTACATTCAGGACTGTTTGCAGCCCATCTATCCAGACATCTGCAGTTAAATCGGCTATCCCCGGGAACAATTGCAACATATTAGCAATTGAATACCGGGCCAGACCTGCAGTGGCCGAAACAAAGACAGGTGAACGACCACCCCCCCGATCGAGGAATCGCCTCACCATTGGACACATCGACCCCAGGGATTGGGAACAAATCCAATCACTTGGGACTCAGGGTCAAGGGCCGCCCCGGAAGGCGGGAAGCCCCTGAGCCTTATAAAAGTGAGGGGCCAAGTTCAGATGTCTCTCTCTCTCCTCTTCGCCTGCTCGAGACCTTCGCAAGAACAGCAACCGGCAACAGTAAGTTTGAATCCAGCGATCGCTATCCGGTAGAGACACCTAGCCACCGACCTGTAGCAGCCTTTTGAATCCCGCGGGCCAGATCTGATTGGACAAGCCATTCGTTTCCCTGACCTGGTGGGCTCTTCCTAAGTTAAGTATTGGCCAGTAGTGATAGGTTTATTATATAGAAAGTAGTATTAGGGTATTAATATTGCTTGTTGTATATAATAAATGACCGTTGTTTTAATCCTTACTAAGCGGTGTGCTGTATTATTAATCATAACCTGAACTTGAACCACGTGGCGGTATCATAAAGATACCTGGCGACTCGTGAGCAAAGGTGACGTAATCAGAGCAAATAGACGAAGGTTAAAAAGAGCAACATGGCCCTCCAGTGAGGTGCTGTGGGGGGGGGGGGGGGGGGGGGGGTAATGGTTCGGGTGCGCGTAGGGTTCCGGCGGGCGCCAGGTCCCGAAGGGAGACTGTATCTTGCTGGCCATCAGGGAACGCCACGTAGGCGTACTGGGGGTTAGCGTGCAGCAGGTGGACCTTCTTGACCAACGGGTCCGACTTGTGCGCCCGCACGTGCTTCCAAAGCAGGATGGGTCCGGGTGTAGCTAGCCAGGTTGGGAGCGAGGTCCCGGAGGAGGACATCCTGGGGAAAACAAGGCGCCGTTCATGGTGTGTCTGATTTGTGGTTGTCCAGAGCAGCGACCGGATGGCGTGGAGGGCCACAGGGAGGACTTCTTGCCAGCGGGAGACTGGGAGATTCCTGGAACTTAGGGCCAGTAGAACAGTCTTCCAGACCGTTCCGTTCTCCCTCTCCACCTGTCCGTTTCCCCGGGGGTTGTAACTGGTCGTCCTGCTCGAGGTGATGTCCTTGCTGAGCAGGAATTGACGCAGTTCGTCGCTCATAAAGGAGGACCCCCTATCACTGTGTATGTACGCAGGGAAACCGAACAGTGTAAAGATACCCTGGAGGGCCTTGATGACGGTGGTTGTGGTCATGTCTGGGCAGGGGATGGCGAATCCATGCTGAGGCGTTCAAAGGGACGGGAAGCCTTTATCAGGTGCACCTTCTCTGGCCGGTCTAAGTGCGGTTTGCACTCCCCGCAGATTTGGCAGTTCCTGGTGACTGTCCTGACCTCCTCGATGGAGTAGGGCAGGTTGCGGGTCTTGATGAAGTGGAAGAAACGAGTGACCCCCGGGTGGCAGAGGTCCTCGTGGAGGGCTCGGAGGCGGTCCACTTGTGCGGTGGCACAAGTGCCGCGGGACAGGGCATCAGGAGGCTCGTTTAGCTTCCCCGGGCGGTACAGGATCTCGTAGTTGAAGGTGGAGAGTTCTATCCTCCACCGCAAGATCTTGTCGTTTTTTATCTTGCCCCGCTGTGCATTATCGAACATGAAGACAACCGACCGTTGGTCCGTGAGGAGAGTGACTCTCCTGCTGGCCAGGTAATGCCTCCAATGTCTCACAGCTTCTACTATGGATTGTGCCTCTTTTTCAACCGAGGAATGGCGAATTTCGGAAGCATGGAGGGTACGGGAGAAGAAGGCCACGGGTCTGCCCGCTTGGTTGAGGGTGGCCGCGAGAGCTACGTCAGACGCATCGCTCTCGACCTGGAAGGGGAGGGACTCGTCGATGGCGCACATTGTAGCCTTTGCAATGTCTGCTTTGATGCGGCTGAAGGCCTGGCGGGCTTCCGTCGACAGGGGAAAGGTTGTGGACTGGATTAGGGGTCGGGCTTTGTCTGCGTAGTTGGGGACCCACTGGGCGTAACAACTGAAAAACCCGAGGCAGCGCTTCAGGGCCTTGGGGCAGTGAGGGAGGGGGAACTCCATAAGGGGGCGCATGCGCTCACGGTCGGGGCCTATAACTCCATTTCGCACTACGTAGCCTAGAATGGCTAGACGGTCGGTGCTAAATACGCATTTATTCTTATTGTATGTCAGGTTAAGGATTTGCGCGGTCTGGAGGAATTTGCGGAGGTTGGTGTCGTGGTCCTGCTGGTCATGGCCGCAGATGGTGACGTTATCCAGATACGGGAACGTTGCGTGTAAGCCGTACCGGTCAACCATTCGGTCCATCTCTCGCTGGAAGACCGAGACCCCATTAGTGACACCACAAGGAACTCTTAAAAATTGATAGAGCCACCCATCTGCTTCGAAGGCAGTGTACTTGCGGTCACTATTACGGAGGGGTAGCTGGTGGTAGGCGGACTTGAGATCCACCGTGGAGAAGACCTTGTATTGTGCGATCCTGTTTACCAGGTCGGCTATACGGGGGAGAGGGTACGCATCCAGCTGCGTAAACCTGTTCATGGTCTGACTGTAGTCAATGACCATCTATGTTTTTCCCCGGTCTTTACCACCACTACTTGAGCTCTCCAGGGACTGTTGCTCGCTTCGATGACCCCTTCCCTCAGCAGCCTTTGGACCTCTGACCTGATGAAGATCCGGTCCTGGGCACTGTACCGCCTGCTCCTGGTGGCAACGGGTTTGCAATCCGGGGTGAAGTTCGCAAACAGGGAAGGCGGGTCGACCTTAAGGGTCGCAAGGCCGCAGACAGTAAGGGGGGGGTATAGGGCCGCCGAATTTAAAGGTCAGGCTTTGCAAATTGCATTGGAAGTCCAGCCCCAGGAGGGTAGCTGCACAGAGGTGCGGCAGGACATACAGGCGGAAATTGTCGAATCTCCTGCCTTGGACAGTGAGGTTCGCTAGGCAGAACCCCTTTATCTCCATCGAGTGTGACCCGGAGGCCAGCGAGATCCTTTGGTTTACAGGGTGGATAACAAGGGAACAGCGCCTTACTGTGTCGGGGTGAACAAAGTTTTCCGTGCTCCCAGAGTCAATCAGGCAAGACGTCTCGTGGTCGTTGATGAAGACCGTCGTTGTTGCTGTTGCGAGTGTCCGGGGTCGACTTTGATCCAATGTCACCGAGGCCAGATGAAGCAGTTGCGAGTTCTGATCGTGCAGCGTGTAATCGGCCGTGCTGGGGGCCTGAGGCCCCATCCAAGATGGCGTCACCCATGGGTCACACATGGTGGCCGGGGATGGACAAGATGGCGGCGGGGATGGACAAAATGGTGGCGCCCACCCGTCCAGCGTGGTGTCCGGGGGGCAAGATGGCCGCGCCCGTGGGTCGCACGTGACCCTAGGATAGGGGGGTGGTGGTGAGCGCTGGCCGGTCGGGGCCTGAAGGGGGGGTTGCCGCGGCGGTCCGGAGTCGCTGGAGACCGCGGCCACGGCGCGGGATAGGGGGATGACGGTGACGCTGGCCGGTCGGGGCCTGAAGGGGGGGTTGCCGCGGCAGTCCAGAGTCGCTGGAGACCACGGGGTGGCGGTGAGCGCTGGCCGGTCGGGGGGTGAAGGGGGGGTTGCCGCGGCGGTCCGGGATCGCTGGAGACCGCGGCCACAGCACGGCCCTGGCAGACCCCCACAAAGTGGCCCTTCTTGCCGCACCCTTTGCAGGCGGCGATGCGGGCCGGGCAGCGCGGGCAGGGATGATTCGCCTGCCCGCAGAAGAAACAGCAGGGCCCGGCGGCGTTAGCGGGCCGTCTCATAGCGCAGGCATGCGGGGTCAGGGGGAAGGTCTGTGGGGCTGCCGCTGTGGGGTGCCACGCAGCCCAGGGGGCTGCTGCGCAGTTGGGCGCATAGGACTGCACGCTTTGGTAGGCTACGTCCATGGACCCTGCCAGGGCCTGTGCCTCTCTGAGTCCCAGGGTATCCTTTTCTAGGAGTCTTCGGAGGATATCTGAGGAGCCCATACCTGCAACAAAAGCATCCCTGATGAAAAGTTCCGTGTGCTAGCTCCCCGAAACTTGCGGGCAGCCACAGTTTCGGCCCAGCACCAGTAGCGCCCGGTAGAAATCCTCCAACGATTCCCCGGGGCTTTGTCGTCCAGTTGCAAGCAGGTGACGTGCGTAGACCTGATTTACAGGGAGGATATAATGTCCTCTTAGCAGTTCGATCGCGGCATCATAGTCCTCCGCCTCCTCGATTAGGGGTATATCCCAGGGCTGACCCTTGAGCGCAGGAGGTGCATTTTCTGTCCTTCTGAGGGGTGCCTCCAGCCGTCTCGAGGTAGCCTTTGAAGCACGCCAGCCAGTGTTTAAATATTGCAGCCGAGTTCTCCGCGTGGGGGCTGAGTTGAAGGCACTCCGGTTTGATTCGGAGATCCATCCTTCCAGCTTAAGTCTAGTAGATTAAATTGATGCCCGATCAATTACACTCAAGACAAAGTGATTTAATAACTGAAGGCTTCAATCTACTAGAACTTGTTCCCCAGCAGCTTCAGTACAGAAAGTGAAGGCTGCTGGGATGGCACCGTTTCTTATACTCCGCCTGTCAGGGCGGAGCCATGTATCAACAGCCAATGGTAACCTCCTGGTTTAACCAATGGTCATCAGCCTCTTAGGTACCGCAATATCTGGTACTACCACAAGAACGGTCTGACAAAAGCTTTAGTAGACACAGGACAGGGTTGGGTAAAGTACCCGCCGTACTCATGGAAATGCGAGCCACAAGAACAAGGGGGACAGACCTGAGAAGCACCCACGGTATTCGTCAGTGACCACACATGCTTGCACCCGGGGCAATATGTGTAACTCCCCACAGAAGGAACGGGAGGATGGAGAAAGAAACCGACCACGTGGATCTCGGAGAGGTCACACCAGACAGCCATCGAACCCAAGTGATCACAACCGTATGGGGAAGGACGGTGGCAGTTTTGGTGCCCCTTGACAGACCCAGTACACCCATCAGACTCAAGGATCCAGGCTGCGACTGGGCCAACGCCAACTGGGGGACAAACAGCATTAAGCGACCCACAGGATGGCACTTTCTGAAGACACGTGCGGGAGGAGGGTTGTTTGCCACCCCTTCCGACTTGGGACTAAAAACTGAACTGGATACTGAAGGACATTTGCTCATAAAGGGGATTTATGATATACACACGGGTTTGGGAATGTGGGGATATACATGCAATGTAACAGGATCACAAGGGGAAGCTTGGGTATTTGGTCCGTATTTAAATATAACAGTCGGATGGGCCAATGGGAGCCTGGCCTTGGAGGGTTGTACTGTCAGGAATATTGCACACATGTGATAGACAGATTCGGATGTAAAGATGTAAGATGCTACAATCTCAGCACTTGTGGATATCAAAAGCCCACAAAATGCCCCCATATGGTTGAACTTCCTCTGGACGGGTTAGTTAGGATTGGGCAGCCAAAATTACTACATGATGTCACCATGGTGTCGCTAGAAGTCACATATAACGTTACAAGGTTATTGGACGTTTTGCGCTCCAAATGCTATGATTATCCTAGTGCTATAATTTGGGCAGAGACCAGACTGCAGGAAGCCATAGACGGCTATACCTACAGGATCGCCCCAGAATCAAAGTTATACAGGCGCAGCAAACGTAGTATCCTACGGGTTGGCGTAGTTGGCGAGTTGTTTGGCAGCGCAAATTCTGTTATGAATTCAGCACAGTTAGCGGAGGCCAACAATTATGCCTCCTGGGTAGCAGCCGAAGTAGGAAAGGGGCTGCAGTACGGAGCTTATGGGACTGAATATGCACTGACTGCCATAAACCTACAAGGAGAAGGTCTAGTGCGAGTCTTAGATATGCAATCAGCAGGAATAATTCATACCACAGAAGAGGAAGCAAAAGGCTAGGCTTGCGATACATTGGCAAAGGATGCAATTAACGGTATCAAAGCTGACATCACAGACTTACGATTTGGAACCATCCCCGGCATCTGTTCACCTCCCTACACAGGCTAAATCTCTTAAATTTACATAGGGACAGGCATGAGCTTGTGGTCACCAAGCCAGGCGACGAACCAATTGAGGGAGGGATGAGATTCATAATGGCGGTCCCTCAGGAAAGGGCACCTTTGAGGACAGTTACAGGTTCGAATCCCTGGGGACAGTAGAGGAGGGATGGGTCTATTGAACTGGATCCAGGGAGTACATTGCACAAAGCGAAGGTTTGGCATACATAAGCACTGCAGAGTGCTGTTCAGAATCAATACATTATATCGTGTATGCATGTAAAACCCTCGAGCCCCTGTCTAATACCAGCAAAGTGATGGTCAACAAACTGCCTTTACGGGAAGCCTTCAAAGTCATAAAGGTAGGGCCGACACAGTGGTGCTTCACAACGCCGGAGGCGGAGATCATATCAGGAGGTTGACTCTGTGGTAGCAACCATAGCTTCTGTTTGCAAGTCACAGACTCATTGACAGTGGGAGAATTTCACCTGCCAGGGAGCACATCAGGGTATTTATTCGGAGCCTGGTGGGATGATTCCCTGTACATTGACAAGGCACCGGGCAGTATAATTCATGAGGCAATGAAATGCGCCACAGAATTAGCCCAGGATTATACTAGGCAGTCTGCAGAACAAACTGGCAAGGGGAGAATTCAGGTGAACTTAGCGCTCCAAACCGCCATCAAGATCACACCACTGCTGGGACATATTCGGAGGGGGTCGTTCAGCAGGCGCATGGGAGACAGTGAGGTTAGGGATAACCCTGGGGACATGTGCTGTCCTGATGTGGGAAACAGTTATGTGCTGCTAGCAAAGAAAGGCAGGGGAAAGGCCAATTGCCCCTAAGTACATCCCAATGACATTCGTCCGAAATAGGGGAGGGGAGCAAAAAGGACTGGCTGGAAGTTACAGCCATGTTGTTTAGGACATGTTCCGTGGAACCGGAGGGCTGGCCACCCGATGGGATCAGGTGCGGTCAGTGTCTTCAACAAATAAGTAAAACGGTAGAAAGTCACCCATGGGCGAGCAGACATGAAAAATCCACAAGATAGCTATAAAATATGTTTTCAACCAAAGGAAGCATACAGACAGATGGGAGTGTTTATATGGCTTTCTTGGGTATGTATATTACCAAGAGCCATCAGGGGGGAGTGTTAGCGGAAGAAATTGCTATATGTGTCAGGATCGGTATAATAAAGATGTCTCAAAGTATTGTAATAGCACAGGTCAAGGGCAAACCAGCAGGCAAGGGGTTAAACATATACCAAGGGAAAACCAGCAAGCAAGGGGTTAAAGTCACTCTTATTGGAAATGATTTAATCATCTCACAGAGCATTTTAATATGAAAAGGGAAACACAGGAGGCCCCAGTAAGTCTAAGGGATCCATTGCCCAACACATTCACATCTCTTCTAGAAGTTAAATATGTTCAGCACAAACGCATGAGATTGTAAGAAACATTGTATTCTTTAATTGTTTTCCCATTACGGGGACCAGAAAATATGCATACTGATGACTTTGTATTATTCCGAATGATTCAGTGATGTCAATACCTGCTTGTGACTCCGAAGAACTTTAAATATATATGAATGTCATTCTGAGGACAGGCAGAGCTGGCTTCTGTGAGCTACAGGATAGTCACAGAATCTATCTCTCCTGTGTGCACACAGTTTTTCCGAATTAAACAAAGTTTTACCTACACCACGTGGTCGAGAACAGACTTTGAGGTTTTTCTTCCCTCCAACACCCTCCATCCAGCCTTCCCGGTACGAACCGATGGTTATTGTAAATCGAGGCCCAGACCGATGCTCAATCCGCTCTCCTATATTTCCTCCACTGCCCCCAGACTCTCAGGGTTGCCACCACCACCAGGCTTGTGGAGTACCGGGCCAGCGAGAACGGCAGAGGTGCTGTTATCAGTGCCCCTGCTGAAGACTTTTCTGACACCGCCTGTGTCACTTGTAATCTCTCATGTGGATAGATGCCTTATCTCTGAGATGTTTTGGCTATGTCTGTCTGTGACAGCCATTGTTTCACTATCCTGAACTTCGTATTTTGAATGTCTCAGTTACAACTTTCGATGGGTTTCTGGATTATAGGAAATGTCTCTCTCTGCATATCCCCCCGAGGGCGATTTGTTTATTTCTCACCTTCATCTTGGAATATAGTCTTCCATTTTTAAGCAGGTTGCCGTTTCAGTTCAAATTGCAAAATGTCCAATCAGTTCAAAGTTGAAAAATCATATTTCCAAAAAATAAAGGGGCATAATCTCATGACACCTACCCATCATAAAAAACTCTCTTTTCATTACAAGTATAAAAACACAAAACAAAAAAAGCACATTCACTTCTATTCCAGCTCATTCCAGCTATGAAGATGGCTGCATGAAGACTTGCCCTTCCTCCCCCACCCCATGCCCCATCCCACCCCCCAATCCAGGGGTCCGAAGTTGACAGACTGTTGGATTTCATCGAGGATGAGGAGCGATGGGTACATCCTCTTCCCCAGTAAACAAACCCTCCTCGACTACCTCCTTTTCTGCAGCTGTGATGTACTCTGTAATTAACAGTACCACTCCCCCTCTTTTATAACCCTCCCAATTCTTCTTAAAACATCTAAATCCTGGAACATCTAACAACCATTCATGCCCCTGTAAAATCCATATCTCCGTAATGGCCAAAGCATCTGTAGTTCCAAGTACTGATCCATGCTCTAAGTTCATCTCCCTTATTCCTGACACTCCTTGCATTGAAACAGACACGCTTGAACCCATCCCACGGAGTGCAACTTTGCCCTGTCAACTGTCTATCCTTCCTCACAGACTCACTGCATACTATTTCTGCCTGTTCAACAGCTACCCTATCCTCTGAGCCATCTCCCTGCCAAACTAATTTAAACCCTCCTGAAGAGCTCTAGCAAACCTCCCGCCCAGGATATTGGTGTCCCTCCAGTTTAGGTGCAATCCGTCCTTCATGCACAGGTCCCACCTTCCCCAGAAGCTGGAGTTGGGTGCACTTCCCGCAGGTGTAGTCAGTGGGGATACTAGTGGTGTCCCTTACCTCCCACATACTACAGGAGGAGCATGCAACTGCCTTAACCTCCATTCCCTCTGATCTGAATTCCCAAAGAGATTTAAAAGGGAAAAGAAAATTAACGATTTAAATTAAACGATTTAAAATTTTAAATTAACGCTAGGCCCTTTAAAAACAATACAGCTTCTACTCTCTCAAGTGAACATTCTAAAATTGGTGATTCTGCTGAATGATACAAATATAGCTTGCTGCCCCGAAAAAAAAATTCTTACCTTACCGAATGTAGCTGAGATTCTGACCTGTGAAACAGCTGGAACTCCGCTGTCCGACTCTGATCTCAGTCAGCTGCACTCTTTGTAAACTCCCGACTTCCCTCATGCTCTTTGAGGAAATGTAGGAAATGAAAGGAGCACCTTGCTCCCTCATCACCGTACTCTCTCAGTCACTGAACTCCCACTTTAGCACTCTAATGCAGCCCAAAGTCAGCACTCCAGTGCAAATGAAGTCAGCGCTGTAAGATGGCTCACTTTTATACTGTCTGACCTTGGCCTCTGAAAACTGGCTTAATCCAGTTATCTAATTAACTAATTAGCAAGTTGCAGCTGCACATAGCACCTGAGTAAACTCTGTTAAAACTGATTAAAACTCACCTTCTCCTAACCCAAACAGCAACTTTTGAGTTAATTTATTAAATAAAAGAAAGACTAGACTTTAGATAGAAATTAAAGCATTCTAAAATGTTTCTCAGTAATGGTGGCGTCTTCTTGGAGGAAAGCACTCCGGTTGCCATCCTTTTTCCAAAAAGCTGGGAAACTTCCAACAAAAGGAGGGAAAGTTCCTGCAGCACCTCGCACACCAACAAACAGGTTAAAGATCAAGACAAAATATTTCTGTGTAAACAATGTGGTCAAAGGGACAAATTAAGGCAGTGTTCAGCGTTTGGCAAGTTTTGTTCCAGATGCAATTAAAAAATCACTTTGGTCAGAATTGTTACTCTAAGTTCAACCCCAGATCAGTCAGCACAGTGGAAGACACAGTCTCCAGTGATGAAACATCATTGTTTGTGGGAGTAATAACAGAGAAGAAGAATTTTTTGGAGATATCAAAAAATTATCCAGCACTTAAAAAAATGCAAACTGACACTCCATTTACATTAAATGGGGTTAATGAGGACAAATGGCTGCTGCCACTTGAAGTGAACGGTACAATGGTCCAATTGAAGTAAGACATTGGTGCCAAAGCCAATTTAAACAGCCTGGTTGATTCAAAAAATCTTAAAATTCAGCCGATTAGAAGAAGTCACAAAATATCTCTGAGAGATTATAATGGTTCAAGCATTAAATGTTATGGTGCTTGTGACCTGAGTCTGGTGGTGAAGAACACAGTTTATTCCGTCCCATTCTGTATTGTATCCAAGAGCTTGGATTCATTATTAGGTGATCAGGTCTGTGAAGAAGTAGGTCTATACTACTGGGCAGCAAATGTGGCGATGATACGCAAGTGGGTTATGGAGGGAGAGGGGGCGGCATGGAAGAGGATGGAGATGGCGTCCTGTAAAGGAACGAGCTTCGGGGCGTTGGTGACGGCACCGCTGCCGTTCTCGCTATCAAAGTATACCACGAGCCCGGTGGTGGCGGCAACGTTAAGGATCTGGGGCCAGTGGAGACGGCACAGGGGTGCAGTGGGAGCCTCGGTGTGGTCCCCGATCAGGGCTAACCACCGGTTTGTCCCGGGGAAGATGGACGGGGGGTTTCAGGGCTGACATCGGGCGGGGATTAGAAGAATGGGGGACCTGTTCATTGACGGGACATTTGCGAGCCTAGGGGCACTGGAGGAGAGGTTTGAGCTACCCCCGGGAAATGCATTTAGATATATGCAGGTGAGGGCTTTTGTGAGGCAACAGGTCAGGGAATTCCAGTTGCTCCCGACACAAGAAATTCAAGACAGGGTGATCTCGGGTGTATGGGTCGGGGAGGGCAAGGTTTCGGCAATACACCAAGATATGAAAGAAGAGGGGTAAGCCCTAGCAGAAGAGTTGAAGGGTAAATGGGAGGAGGAACTGGGGGAGGAGATCGAGGAAGGTTTGTGGGCTGATGCCCTAGGTAGGGTTAATTCCTCCTCCTCGTGTGCCAGGCTCAGCCTGATACAATTTAAGGTGGTTCACAGGGCGCACTTGACGGGGGCGAGGTTGAGTAGGTTCTTTGGGGTAGAGGACAGATGCGGAAGGTGTTCAGGGAGTCCGGCGAACCATGTTCACATGTTTTGGTCATACCCGGCACTGGAGGGGTTCTGGAGAGGAGTGGAGGGAGCAATATCTCAGGTGGTGAAAGTCCGGGTCAAGCCAAGCTGGGGGCTAGCAATATTCGGAGTAGTGGATGAGCCGGGAGTGCAGGAGGCGAAAGAGGCTGGAATTCTGGCCTTTGCATCCCTAGTAGCCCGGCGAAGGATCTTGTTATTGTGGAAGGAGGCGAAGCCCCCTAGCCTGGAGTCCTGGATAAACGACATGGCCGGGTTCATTAAATTGGAGAGGATTAAGTTTGCCACGAGAGGGTCTGCGCAGGGGTTCTACAGGCGGTGGCAACCGTTCCTAGACTACCTCGCGGAGCGTTAGAGGAAGGCCGGTCAGCAGCAGCAACCCTGGGGATGGGGGGGGAACGAGAGACTGTTTGAGGGGATGGATGAGCGGGAGATAACATGGAGGGTGGGGGAAACTGGCACATGCGGGCGAGAGCCAGTGTATAAAGCTATGTAAATATACCATTTTGCCATGTTAAAATCTTGCTCAGTGCGATTTTGTGTTATTTTGTTACCGGGGGGGGGGGGGGGGATCGATTGTAAGGGGAAAAAATTGTGTTGTCAAAAAATCTTAATAAATATTTTTTTTTTCAAAAAGAAGTAGGTCTAAAGCAGTTGGTATATAGCATCCACAAAGGATTGCATCAACACTGCAATGATTCTGAGAAAATTATCAGCAAATTCAGCGATATGTTCACTGATTTTAGTGCACTACCATTTGCCAACGAGATACAATTTAAAGAAGATGCATCCCAAAGGGGGAGGGCAAACAGGCAGAGGTCGTGGTACATATTGGTACTAATGACATAGGCAGGAAGGGGGATGAGGTCCTGCAGCAGGAGTTCAGGGAGCTAGGCAGTAAGTTAAAAGACAACACCTCTAGGGTTGTAATCGCTGGCTTTGAAAGCAGACCAAGGCAGGCCAGAAGCACGGTTCAATTCCCGTATCAGCCTCCCCGAACAGGCGCCAGAATGTGGCGACTAGGGGCTTTTCACAGTAACTTCATTTGAAGCCTACTTGTGACAATAAGCGATTTTCATTGCATTTCATTTCATTGCCACGTGCCAGTGAGGATAGAAATAGGAAGAGAGAGCAGCTGAACACGTGGCTAAACAGCTGGTGTAGGAGGGAGGGTTTCCGTTATCTGGACCACTGGGAGCTCTTCCGGGGCAGGTGTGACCTATATAAGAAGGACGGGGTGCATCTAAACTGGAGAGGCATAAATATTCTGGCCGTGAGGTTTGCAAGTGGCACACGGGAGGGTTTAAACTAGTATGGCAGTGGGGTGGGCACAGGAGCAATAGGTCAGAAGGTGAAAGAATTGAGGGAGAACTAAGGAATAGGGCCAGTATGGCTCTGAGGAAGAGCAGACAGGGAGATGTTGCTGAGAACAGCAGGACTGGTGGCCTGAAGTGCATATGTTTTCATGCAAGAAGTATAACAGGTAAGGCAGATGAACTGAGAGCTTTGATTAGTACTTGGGACTATGATGTTGTTGCCATTACAGAGACATGGTTGAGGGAATGACAGGATTCGCAGCTAAACGTTCCAGGATTTAGATGTTTCAGGTGGGGATAGAGGGGGATGTAAAAGGGGTGGAGGATTTGCGCTACTGGTTCGGGAGAATATCACAGCTGTTCTGTGGGGGGGATACCTCAGAGGGCAGCAAGGCCATAAGGGTAGAGATCAGGAATAAGAAGGGTGTAGTCACAATGTTGGGGGTTTACTACAGGCCTCCCAACAGCCAGCGGGAGATAGAGGAGCAGATAGGTAGACATATTTTGGAAAAGAGTAAAAACAACAGGGATGTTGTGATGGGAGACTTTAACTTCCCCAATATTGACTGGGACTCACTTAGTGCTAGGGGCTTGGACGGGGCAGAGTTTGTAACGAGCATCCAGGAGGGCTTCTTAAAACAAAATGTAGATTGCCCAACTAGGGAAGGGGCTGTACTGGACCTGGTATTGGGGAATGAGCCCAGCCAGGTGGTAGAAGTTTCAGTAGGAGAGCATTTGGGGAACAGTGACCCCAATTCAGTAAGTTTTAAAGTGCTGGTGGACAAGGATAAGAGTAGTCCTCGAGTGAATGTGCTAAATTGGGGGAAGGCTAATTATAACAATATTATGCAGGAACTGAAGAACCTAGATTGGGGGCGGATGTTTGAGGGTAAATCAACATAAGACCATAAGACCATAAGACATAGGAGCGGAAGTAAGGCCATTCGGCCCATCGAGTCCACTCCACCATTCAATCATGGCTGATTTCAACTCCATTTACCCGCTCTCCATAGCCCTTAATTCCTCGAGAAATCAAGAATTTATCAACTTCTGTCTTAAAGACACTCAACGTCCTGGCCTCCACCACCCTCTGTGGCAATGAATTCCACAGACCCACCACTCTCTGGCTGAAGAAATTTCTCCTCATCTCTGTTCTAAAGTGACTCCCTTTTATTCTAAGGCTGTGCCCCCGGGTCCTAGTCTCCCCTGCTAATGGAAACAACTTCCCTACATCCACCCTATCTAAGCCATTCATTATCTTGTAAGTTTCTATTAGATCTCCCCTCAACCTCCTAAACTCCAATGAATATAATCCCAGGATCCTCAGATGTTCATCGTATGTTAGGCCTACCATTCCTGGGATCATCCGTGTGAATCTCCGCTGGACCCGCTCCAGTGCCAGTATGTCCTTCCTGAGGTGTGGGGCCCAAAATTGCTCACAGTATTCTAAATGGGGCCTAACTAATGCTTTATAAAGCTTCAGAAGTACATCCCTGCTTTTATATTCCAAGCCTCTTGAGATGAATGACAACATTGCATTTGCTTTCTTAATTACGGACTCAACCTGCAAGTTTACCTTTAGAGAATCCTGGACTAGGACTCCCAAGTCCCTTTGCACTTCAGCATTATGAATTTTGTCACCGTTTAGAAAATAGTCCATGCCTCTATTCTTTTTTCCAAAGTGCAAGACCTCGCACTTGCCCACGTTGAATTTCATCAGCCATTTCTTGGACCACTCTCCTAAACTGTCTAAATCTTTCTGCAGCCTCCCCCACCTCCTCCATACTACCTGCCCCTCCACCTATCTTTGTATCATCGGCAAACTTAGCCAGAATGCCCCCAGTCCCGTCATCGAGATCGTTAATATATAAAGAGAACAGCTGTGGCCCCAACACTGAACCCTGCGGGACACCACTCGTCACCGGTTGCCATTCCGAAAAAGAACCTTTTATCCCAACTCTCTGCCTTCTGCCTGACAGCCAATCGTCAATCCATGTTAGTACCTTGCCTCGAATACCATGGACCCTTATTTTACTCAGCCGTCTCCCGTGAGGCACCTTATCAAAGGCCTTTTGGAAGTCAAGATAGATAACATCCATTGGCTCTCCTTGGTCTAACCTATTTGTTATCTCTTCAAAGAACTCTAACAGGTTTGTCAGGCACGACCTCCCCTTACTAAATCCATGCTGACTTGTCCTAATCTGACCCTGCACTTCCAAGAATTTAGAAATCTCATCCTTAACAATGGATTCTAGAATCTTGCCAACAACCGAGGTTAGGCTAATTGGCCTATAATTTTCCATCTTTTTCCTTGTTCCCTTCTTGAACAGGGGGGTTACAACAGCGATTTTCCAATCCTCTGGGACTTTCCCGGAATCCAGTGACTTTTGAAAGATCATAACTAACGCCGTCACTATTTCTTCAGCTATCTCCTTTAGAACTCTAGGATGTAGTCCATCTGGGCCCGGAGATTTATCAATTTTTAGACCTCTTAGTTTCTCTAGCACTTTCTCCTTTGTGATGGCTACCATATTCAACTCTGCCCCCTGACTCTCCGGAATTGTTGGGATATTACTCATGTCTTCTACTGTGAAGACTGACGCAAAGTACTTATTTAGTTCCTCAGCTATTTCCTTGTCTCCCATCACAAAATTACCAGCGTCATTTTGGAGCGGCCCAATGTCAACTTTTGCCTCCCGTTTGTTTTTAATGTATTTAAAGAAACTTTTACTATCATTCCTAATGTTACTGGCTAGCCTACCTTCATATTTGATCCTCTCTTTCCTTATTTCTCTCTTTGTTATCCTCTGTTTGTTTTTGTAGCCTTCCCAATTTTCTGACTTCCCACTACTCTTTGCCACATTACAGGCTTTCTCTTTTGCTTTGATGCATTCCCTAACTTCATTTGTCAGCCATGGCTGCCTAATCCCCCCTCTGATAACCTTTCTTTTCTTTGGGATGAACCTCTGCACTGTGTCCTCAATTACTCCCAGAAACTCCTGCCATTGCTGTTCTACTGTCTTTCCCACTACGTTCTGCTCCCAGTCGATTTTCGTCAGTTCCTCCCTCATGCCCCTGTAGTTACCTTTATTTAACTGTAACACCTTTACATCTGATTCTACCTTCTTTCTTTCAAATTGGAGATTGAATTCTACCATATTATGATCACTGCCTCCTAAGTGCTCCCTTACTTTAAGATCTTTAATCACGTCTGGCTCATTACATAACACTAAGTCCAGAATGGCCTGTTCCCTCGTGGGCTCCATCACAAGCTGTTCCAAAAAGCCCTCCTGTAAACATTCAATGAATTCCCTTTCCTTGGGTCCACTGGCAGCATTATTTACCCAGTCCACCTGCATATTGAAGTCTCCCATGATCACTGTGACCTTGCCTTTCTGACATGCACTTTCTATTTCGTGGTGCATTTTGTGCCCCCGGTCCTGACCACTGTTAGGAGGCCTGTACATAACTCCCATCTGACATGTGGGAGGCTTTCAAGTGTCAGTTGAAAGGAATTCAGGACCGGCATGTTCCTGTGAGGAAGAAGGATAAATACGGCAATTTTCGGGAACCTTGGATAACGAGAGATCTTGTAGGCCTCGTCAAAAAGAAAAAGGAGGCATTTGTCAGAGCTTGTAGGCTGGGAACAGACGAAGCCTGTGTGGAATATAAGGAAAGTAGGAAGGAACTTAAGCAAGGAGCCAGGAGGGCTAAAAGGGGTCATGAAAAGTCATTGGCAAATACGGTTAAGGAAAATCCCAAGGCTTTTTACATGTACATAAAAAGCAAGAGGGTAGCCAATGAAAGGGTTGGCCCACTGAAGAACAGGGGAGGGAATCCATGCGTGGAGTCAGAGGAAATGGGTGAGGTACTAAATGAATACTTTCCATCAGTATTCACCAAAATGAAGGAATTGGTGGATGTTGAGTCTGGAGAAGGGTGTGTAGATAGCCTGGGTCACATTGAGATCCAAAAAGAGGAGGTGTTGGGCGTCTTGAAAAATATAAGATAGATAAGTCCCCAGGGCCTGATGGGATCTACCCCAGAATACTGAAGGAGGCAAGAGAGGAAATTGCTGAGGCCTTGCCATAAATCTTTGGATCCTTACTGTCTTCAGGTGATGTGCCGGAGGACTGGAGAATAGCCAATGTTGTTCCTTTGTTTAAGAAGAGTAGCAAGGATAATCCAGAGACCTACAAGCCGGTGAGCCTTATGTCAGTGGTAGGGAAATTACTGAAGAGAATTCTTCGAGACAGGATCTACTCCCATTTGGAAGCAAATGGACGGATTAGCGAGGTGCAGCACGGTTTTGTGAAGGGGAGTTTTTCGAGGAGGTCACAAAGACGATTGATGCAGGTAGGGCAATGGATGTTGTCTAAATGGACTTCAGTAAGGCCTTTGACAAAGTCCCCCATGGCAGAATGGTACAAAAGGTGAAGTCACATGGGATCAGGGGTGAGCTGCCAAGGTGGATACAGAATTGGCTAGGTCATAGAAGGCAGAGAGTAGCAATGGAAGGGTGCTTTTCTGATTGGAGGGCTGTGACTAGTGGTGTTCCGCAAGGATCAATGCTGGGACCTTTGCTGTTTGTAGTATATATAAATGATTCAGAGGAAAATGTAACTGGTCTGATTGGTAAGTTTGCGAACGACACAAAGGTTGGTGGAATTGCGGATAGCGATGAGGACTGTCAGAGAATACAGCAGGATTTAGATCGTTTGGAGACTTGGGCGGAGAGATGGCAGATGGAGTTTAATCCGGACAAATGTGAGGTAATGCATTTTGGAAGGTCTAATGCAGGTAGGGAATATACAGTGAATGGTAGAACCCTCAAGAGTATTGACAGTCAGAGGATCTAGGTGTACAGGTCCACAGGTCACTGAAAGAGGCAACACAGTTGGAGAAGGTAGTCAAGAAGGCATACGGCATGCTTGCCTTCATTGGCCGGGGCATTGAGTATAAAAATTGGCAAATCATGTTGCAGCTGTATAGAACCTTAGCTAGGCCACACTTGGAGTATCGTGTTCAATTCTGGTCGCCACACTACCAGAAGGATGTGGAGGCTTAAGAGAGGGTGCAGAAGAGATTTACCAGATTGTTGCCTGGTATGGAGGACATTAGCTATGAGGAGAGGTTGAATAAACTCGGTTTGTTCTCACTGGAACGACGGAGGTTGAGGGGCGACCTGATAGAGGTCTACAAAATTATGAGGGGCATAGACAGAGTGGATAGTCAGAGATTTTTTCCCAGGGTAGAGGGGTCAATTGCTAGGGGGCATAGGTTTAAGGTGCGAGGGGCAAGGTTTAGAGGAGATGTGCGAGGCAAGTTTTTTACACAGAGGGTAGTGGGTGCCTGGAACTCGCTGCCGGAGGAGGTGGTGGAAGCAGGGACGATAGTGACGTTTAAGGGGCATATTGAAAAATACGGGAATAGAGGGATACGGACCCCGGAAGTGTAGAAGATTTTAGTTTAGACGGACAGCATGGTCGGCACGGTCTTGAAGGGCCGAAGGGCCTGTTCCTGTGCTGTACCTTTCTTTGTTCTTTTATTCGCGCAAAACAAAAACAGTTCTATGATAGACTGTCCAGAACTTTACCACCTCTGAGTAGTGATGGCATTGTGAGAATAGAAGATTCAGGCAATTGGTTGAGAAAAGCCATTGTTCTTGAAGATGTAGAACCTCATTCCTACAATGTACAGACAGAAGAAGGGTTGTGCACTCTTGAAAACCAGAGAAAACTTTCACAACAATGTGATGGGTGACGAATCTACATCAGAATCAACGTCAGCTGCACTGTCAGATAGTTCAGCAGTTCCTGAGCATGAGAGTGTAATAGAGAACATTGAATCTACAAATTCTGAGCAGCAGGTCAAACATTGAGAAGATCAACCAGAGTCAGAAGAAAACCTGATCGACTGAATTTGTAGATTTGGACTATTTGTACATGCTTAGCTTGCTTTTCTTTTATGTATGCATATGTATGTATATATATATATATATATTTGTTAAATCAGTTTTAAAAATTTTAAACAAAATCTTTAATACTGGTAGACTCACAGGCTAATGATACCACATTTAAAATATACTGATGATAATGTATTAATTCATTCCTTCAAAGGAAAGAGAATGTAGTGATGTCATGGTTGTGTTGTAATTCACCGACTGACCACTAGGAGTCTCATTAGTGTTTAAGTGAATGTTAGAGTCCGGTGACTGACTAGGGAGCTGAGAAAGAGGTTGCTTGTGCATGTTCGTACTACTATTCATCTGTGGTTTTGTATATATTTGACCCACAGTTAATGGTAATAAATTGTTTATAACTTTAGCTGCAAGTGTTCTTATAACATCAATCAGGCAATCCGACAAGAACATTACAATGTACTTTCCCATTTTTAGGCGGGTGCCTGCTTCAGAGAACCAGCTGAGGATTTCCTCCAAGTTGTTGAGATGCTCCTTTTTGGTGGCTCCAGTGATCAGGACATCATCCAAGTAAACTGCCACCCCTGGAAGCCCTCGGAGGATGCTATCCATGACTCTCTAAAAAATCACACAAGCAGATGATAATCCAATGAAAGGCCTATATATTCGCAAAGACCACTATAGGTATTGTTGGTTACAAACCTGCCGAATGGGCCACGCCTAGCTCCAATTGGAGTTATGCATTACTCATGTCTGGTTTTGAAAAGGAGTGTCCTTCAGCCAATTTTGCATAGACGTCCTCCATGTACGGCATTAGGTGCCCATCCAAATGAGAGGCCTCGTAAACCGTTAACTTGTAATCACCACACAGGAACTTCAGGCGTTGCTCCATACTGCAAACGACGAATGATTCCCAGTCTTCCCAGCCAGTTGAGCTCATTGTCTAGCTTCGTCAACAAGATATAAGGAACTGGGCGGGCCCCAAAATATCTTTGTTGGGCTTCTGGGTCCAAATAGATTATGGCCTCAGAAGCCTTTATTTTTCCCAGGCCATCTGGAAAACATCCGGGTATTTCCCAAGGACGTCATACAATCCCCCCCGTGTCCATCTTGAAAATCTGCCGCCAGTCCAGGTGGCGCCACTGCAGCCTGTCACGGCCCAATGTACTGGGCCCAGGCTCTTGTATCACGATGAATGGTGAATGGACGGACTGCTGCCCGCAGGCAACTAGATTCATCACCATGTCCACGATGCCAATGGTTCTCCTGTGTACATTGCCAAATGTGCCTCAGCGTCCCTTAGGTCCAGGCGTTAGATCCCTGTCCGGACTTTCTGGTGTTATGGGCCAGGGTTTAGAGAACCCCAAAGTGTATCATGGAGTTCACCTGACCCACAACTTTTAATAGATTGTGGTATGGGGAGCACACGGCCCACTCTACAGGTGTGGTACAGCAGAAATGGAAAAGTATTTTTTTAAAGCAAAGCAATGTTTATTCTATGAATTCAAGTTAACCTTTTTAAAACAAATGGTGAACATCTTAGCAACCATTAATTCAAATACAACCCCCAAAGAATACAACACTAAGTAATCCTTTAAGCTTTCCTTTTAGCATCCATAAGACTTAAAACACCTTTTACCAGAAGCACATCAGGCGAAAGTCACTACTGTTATTAGTTTTAAATCACCAGGATCGATTTACAGTCTTTAGGTCACAGAGAGACACTCTAATGCACCTTCTGGCTATGACTGCAGCTATCCAGCTCTGAAAACGAAACTAAAACACACTCTGCAGCAAATAGCCTAAAATGAAAGTAAAAAGCTGACAAACAGCCCAGCTCCACCCACTCTCTGACACCACTGCAGTAATAGACACCCATTTCTTAAAGGTACTCTCTCTACAGATATTTATATACACACCCATTTATAAACACCCTTTTGTTAAAGGTACTCTCACTGGTATGTCTGCCATTCTATTAAAGAGACCGCAGCCCCAGAGCCAATTTCCATTTCAAGCAGGTGGGCATTAACCTGGATGGTGACTTAGATGGGGGCTATTCTTGCTGCATTGATACAGTGTAACTGCATGCACTCGTCCTCGTTGGGCTGCACCAGGCGTAAAGCCCTGGGCATGTCCCCTGACGAGGGCGGCGCGCTTGTTGGCTGATTTGGCCTTCCTGGTCCCTGCAGTTCCTCCAACCACATGTGCAGCACGGCCGTGAGTTCTCCACTCGGGGTTCAGGGAGACCGCTCGCTGAGCCGTAGAGACCCTCGGCTAACATATCTGGCCCCAACATTGCTCGGACAGTGGCTGGGTGCCAGAGGCTTTATTCTTAGGCAGCACTGTTTGCCTAAATGGGGGGGCATCCAACACTATTCACTTCCATCTCTAAAGAGCCTTTGAGATTCTGGACTCCCTTCTCCACGTTTTCACATGAGCGAGAGACCGCTTTGGCCCTTCTCAGCTCCAAAGATGATTCATCCTTTGTTGGGTCGCCATGTTGTTGATTCCGCACACAAGGCGATCCCTCAGCATCTCCAGCAGGGATGGCGCATAATTGCAGTGCTCAGCCAGCTAGCATAGGGGTGACAAAACCTCTGTAACTGACTCCCCCGGGGTACTTCCAGCCATATTAAAAGGGTACCTTTGGACAATGATCAATGGTTTGGGATCATAGTGGTCTACCACGAATGCCACCAGCTCATCAAATGCTTTGGAATCTGGGGCCACCGGGTAAGTCAGGTTTCTGATATCGCTAAAAGGGCTTCACAGGCAGCCAGGAATATGACCTTCTGGTGGTCATCCCCTCTAATGGCGTTTGCACAAAAAAGTAAAGCATTCGCTCAGCGTACTCTGCCCAGTCTTTTATGCTCGCCTCAAAAACATAGAGCCTCCTGACGAGAGGTATTTTAATACTTAAGAGGCTCGGGGACTTCTTGGGCTATAAGCTGAATGTCAGAAAGAGTGAGGTGTTTCCTGTGAATGTGGAGGGTCGGGGAGCCAATCTGGGGGCTGTTGCCATTTAGGGTTGCCAGGGACAGGTTTAGGTATTCTGTTAGCTTTGACAAAGAGTAATTGGACTCGAAACGTTCGCTTTTTTCTCTCCCTACAGATGCTGCCAGGCCTGTTGAGATTTTCCAGCATTTTCTCTTTCGTTTCAGATTCCAGCATCCGCAGTCATTTGCTTTTATTAGGTATTTGGGGGTTCAGGTGACGGGAGAGTGGGTGACGATGCAGAAATGGAATCGAACAAAGTTGGTGGAGGAGGGTATGGAGGACTTTAGGAGATGGGATACATTACACCTGACACTGGCAGGGAGGGACCAGGTGGTACAAATGAACATTCTGCAAAGGTTCCTGTTTGTATTCCAGACCCTTCCGATCTTAATTCCGAAGGCTTTTTTCCGGAAACCGGATACAGTGATTTCGGAGTTTATATGGGCAGGGAAGGTACCTAGGGTAAAGAGGGCCCTGCTACAGAGGTAGAGGCAGAAAGAGAGGTTGGTATTACCTAATCTGCTGCACTACTATTGGGTGGTGAATGCAGAGAAGGTGGGGCGGTGGTGGGAAGGAGAAGGGTTAGAGTGGAGGAGGATGGGGTCCAGCCTGAGGGCCATGGTGAAAGCCCAGTTGTACAGTCCACTATTAGGGTGTGGAACCAGTTGAGAAGACACTTTAGGATGGAGGGATGTTGATGTGTGAGAACCACGGGTTTAAGCTGGGGAGATGGATGGCATGTATAGGAGGTGGAAAGAGGTGGGGCGGGTGAGGGCGAGTGATTTATATCTGGAGGAGAGGTTTGCAAGCCTGGAAGAGGTGCGGGAGAGGGTAGAGCTTCCGAAGAGAAGCAAATTCAGGTATATGCAAGTGAGGAACATTGCGCGAAGGAATAGAGAGGCTTTCCCAAGCTGCTGGACTATACCTTTTTGGAGCTGTTGCTGCTGCCGGATGCGGAAGGGGAGGGTAGGATTGGGGCTATATACGCGTGGCTGGTGGACCAGGGGGAGCACAGGTGGTGAGGTTTAAGGAGAAATGGGAGGAGGAGCTGGTGGTAGAGATAGGATGGGGAATGTGGAATGAGGCGATACGTAGGGTGAATTTGACCTCCTCGTGCGCAAGGATGAGTTTGATTCAGTTTAAGGTGGTGCATAAGGTGCGTATGACTCGTGCAAGGTTGAGTCGATTCTTCCAGGGGGTGGCGGATGAATGTGATAAGTGTGGGCGAGGACCAGCAATTCATGTGCATATGTTCTGGGCTGTGAGATGTTGGAGTGATACTGGGAGGGGGTGTTTGGGACATCATCGAAGATTGTGGGGGTAGAGGCCGCGCTAGACCCTACTGTGGCGATTTTTGGGCTATCGGAAATGCCGGAGTTGATGGAGGGGAGGAAGGCTGACTTGTGGCCATCACCTCTCTACTTGCATAGCAAAGGATTCTGTTGGAATGTCGGTCGACAATGCCACCAGAGGTGGTGGCCTGGCTGGTGGACTTGTATGACTTTCTCCTGCTGGAAAAGATTAAGTTCGAATCAGCGGAGGGCTTTGACACACGGTTGGGACTGTTCATGACCATGCTTGGGGAATTATTCATCGGGCGGGGAGGAGGGAGGGGAGAGGGAGGGGGTGAAATGGGGGAACTGCTTGCACAAACTGTGAACTGTGAGGTGTGGAGAATGTTCTCTGATTTATTTATGTTTTCGTACCTTTAAATATGTTTGGAATAAAATACATTTTTAAAAAAAGCCATGCCATCTGTAGTTGGTTTTTTTCCTCGTCGCCAATATTACAATCACAGGAGTCCCGAAAAGGTGTAAAGCAGATTTGTTTATTCTGAAAGCAAATGCAAGCCGCAAAGCGGAGAGCAGTGCAACTAGTCCCAGCCGGTACCATCGGAAGATGCCGGTTCCCTTCCTGGCCAGCTTTTATAAGTAGAGTTTGACGAGCCCTTTGTTAATAATAATCTTTATTGTCACAAGTAGTTACATTAACACTGCAATGAAGTTACTGTGGAAAGCCCTAGTCGCCACATTCCATCGCCTGTTCGGGTACACTGAGGGAGAATTCAGAATGTCCAAATTACCTAACAGCACGCCTTTCGGGACTTGTGGGAGAACCGGAGGAAACCTACGCAAACATAGGGAGAACGTGCAGACTACACACAGACAGTGACCCAAGCTGGGAATCGATCCTGGGACCCTGGTGCTGTGAAGCAACACTGCCTCTGCCCCTCAATGGGGGAGTTCGTATTCCACCAACCCCATGGGGAGATCAATCAGGTCATGCCCGTGGATCCTGTGGGGTTGTAACAGTCTGCTTTATTATTCTTTTCCTTCCTTTAAACAGGCATTGTGAAATTGTCTTGCCTTAGTGGATAAATGCATCATCCATTGTCGCACAAAGCAGTCAGATTGGAAATTTGCATGGTTCAATTACCTAGTCTGTGCAAAATAAGATAATTGTATCTAAGGTAAGAAGAGGCAAAGTCAACCTGAGAACTTGGCTGAATACAAGAGAGATAGATATTCTGTTGTTCTGTTTTCTAAAGGAAGACTAAAAATACATTTCTGGAAATGCCTCCACAGTTACTCAATGTAATAGCTCCCTCTCCTGGTTATTTCATTGATTGCATCAATAAAGATTTTGGCCCCAAAATAATGAGGCAAGAAGGCATGTGGGTGAGTTGGGGGTCAGAGATGCAGAGAAACACAAAAATGTGAGCACCCTGGAGGGTGTGACAAATTTTAGAGCAGGATACCATTTTTAATTGTTTCCTTTGTTCTGTGGCTGACAGACACCCAAACTGAATAGAGAGGTTGGCTAGTTATCAGGCAGCAGGCCACACCAAGGGAATAGGTTTGCTTGAAGGATGGGAGAAGCATTCCCACTTCTCCTGGTGCACAACTAATGTTGGAAAGGCATTGACTTGTTGGATCCAGCACTACTGGTTTTCCTTCAGTTGCCAGGTTTCCTGTGCCCTGGGAAACCTGTTCTTGCTGCAATTACAAGTTTAAATGGTTCTGTAATTACTCACTTTCCTGCACTAATAATCATACCAAATCCGGTGAGTTAAGTTACTTACAAGCGGTTAAATATGCCTCAGTTAAACCCAGAAGCACAGTAAGTCTTACAACGCCAGACTAAAGTCCAACAGGTTTGTTTCGAATCACCTGAGCTGTGCTCCGAAAGCTAGTGATTTGAAACAAACCTGCTGGACTGTAACCTTGTGTTGTAAGACTTCTTATTGTGCTCGCCCCAGTCCAACGGCAGCATCTCTACATCAAACCCAGAAGCACTGGAGCTAGGTTGTGGTCGCGCTTTATTTTTCCCCAAATTTAATTTTGAAACAAATCACAATTCGCCCATTCTTGGGTGTTACAATTCTTCCCATTATCTCTCCTTTCGTTCCATTGAAGGAAGAAGAAAACAGGTAGTTATAGAGCATTTGAGAATGTTTGAAATTTTTTTTAAAAAATTCATTCAGATAATATGGACATCGCTGACAAGCTCAGAATTTATTACCCATCTTTAATTTCCCTTGAGAAGGTGGTGGTGAACTGCTGTATGATGCTGTATGGTGGTGTTGCTGTATGAGATAGGCCCTAAGATCATAAGATGTAGGAGCAGAATTAGGCCATTCGGCCCATCGAAACTGCTCCATCATTCGATCATGTCTGATATGTTCTTCATCCCCTTTCTCCTGCCTTCACTCCATAACCCCGGCCTTCACCCCATAACCCCTGATCCCCTTACTAATCAAGAAATTCCCTTATTAATCAAAAACACCAGATTTGTGTTTGAGGTGCTGTTACTCGCACTGTTGTTAGTGAGGGAGTTCCAAGATTTTGACCCAGTAATGATGAAACAATGTGTAGCCATCTGGGATGGCCACTTACAATAAGAAACATGGACGGTCGCAAAGCATAACGGGAAAAATGGACAATGCCCAAAAGAGCGCAAAACTCCCCAAGGATGAAGAGAGAGACCACCATGTGTTCGGCCTCTCTTGGACCTGGCGCTCCGGCAACGTCTACTTCCAATTGCAGCATCACCAGAAGCAAGTTCAAGTTCAATGCCCGCTACCAGACGGATGAGCCCAGCTGAGCAGCAGTTACTTCTCCAGACCCGATAGATCCAGATTCGAACAAAGGCCACTGTTCCTCTGACCTAAGCCGGGTGCCTGAAGCTAAGTACAGGTTGTCATAGTTGATAGGTATAGTTTAACTAATAGTGTCTATGTTGCATGATTAATTGTGTGTGTAAATAAAGTATTATTGATCTTGAACTAACTAACTAGTGTTTGGCTCTTTGATCGGTGTCCGGTTGAACCTTGTGGTGGTATCATTTGATAGCTGGCGACTCTGAGCAATATAATATCGATATCAAAAGAAAGAAGGGCAACCTTACTGACGGCCTTATTTACATTAGGTAAAAAAAGGCAACAGTTATTGGCGACATCTGACGGGACTCGACCCAGAAGTGACTGTGTCACTCCGAGAGAACCCACAAAACGGTTGAATTAGAAATCCAAATTGGCAAAGTAAAAGAAACCACAAGCGTAAGACCAGTATCAATCAAACCTCCAAGATTCAGAAGTGTGTAATTTGCATGTGTACTAACAAGGGATGTAAGGTAACGTCAACAGATTTTGTTGCGTGAAACTTTCGGGAGTTGCATAAACTGGAAAATAGCTTGAGCCATACCCATGTTTGCACTACCGCTTTTTTCCCCCTTGTCCCAAATTCCCGGTAGAAACAGTGATAATGTTAGAGATGGCAATGAAGGCAATGGAACGCCTTTTACATTCACAAGAGCCCGAGGTCACAGCGACCAACAGAGCAGAACAGTGTCCCATATGGGAAGAGGAGATTAGGAAATACCTAAAGGGGAAAGGATGGCCCCTATGGTCTGAGTTTTGTGCGAATGAGGAACCAGGTCCTGGTAGCATAGGCCAAACTTGGTGGGACAACCTGACCGAGATCCATAAGAAGAATTTGAGTAGAATGCGTAAGCCGATGGCAATCATGTCCTGCTTGGCACAATTGCGAGGCACAGAGGAGGGCGTGAGGACGCTCCGTAGACAGCTTGAGGAGAAAGAGAGGAGTAGAGAGGGAAATGTTAGCGAGTGTGAGAGAGTAAACGAGCAACTCCGAGAGCAGCTCGCGGCGAAGGACAAGGAGATGGCTGATGTCAAACGGGCACACCAATCTTGTCTCGCTCACCTAAGTAGCGTTCAGATTCAATACGATAAGGCCTACCAGGACACGCAACGTGCGGTTTTGGTAAGAGAGGAAGCAGAAAACCAATTCCAGCTTGGGTCATTGTCTGTGCGGAGTCTGCACGTCCTCCCCGTGTCTGCGTGGGTTTCCTCCGGGTGCTCCGGTTTCCTCCCACAGTCCAAAGATGTGCGGGTTAGGTGAATTGGCCAATGATAAATTGCCCTTAATGTCCAAATTGCCCTTGGTGTTGGGTGGAGGTGTTGAGTTTGGGTCGGGTGCTCTTTCCAAGAGCTAGTGCAGACTCAAGGGGCCGAATGGCCTCCTTCTGCACTGTAAATTCAATGATAATCTATGATTAATCTAGGACAAAGGTTCGGCACAACATCGTGGGCCGAAGGGCCTGTTCTGTGCTGTATTTTCTATGTTCTATGTTCTATGTAAGTAGAACAGTTGAGAAAACAATGTGAGGACTTAAAGGCAGCCCTACGAAGTTCGGTGGTTCATGCCAAGTGCAGGCAGCAAATTGCAAGATTGCAATCACTGCTATCCGTTCAGAACGGGTTCAGAGATACCTTTGGCCCATAGTTAGATCAGGAGGATGGCCCCGATTGGCAGGAACTTAATGAAACGGCCCATCGATATGTGAACGAGACAGAAAGTCAGAATAGAGCCCCCCAAGCCCTGAAAAGGAAATCACCCGCACCACCGACTGCACAGGCAGCACCCAACCCAATGAATCCCATCACCATTCAGCGTAGAGTAATAACAGAAGACCAACCCGATTTTGTGTACACCACCCCACTAACCATTACCCAGTTAAGAGATGCCCGTGATAAAATTGAGACTTTTCACCCCACGTCAGACCCACACCACTTTTTCGAACGAGTTAGGCAACAGACCATCATGTATGGTCTGGACGAGCAGGAAGAAGTAAAACTCATAGTAATGAGCCTTGACCCGTCTGTTAGTTCAGCCCTTCCCGACCCACAAAATGTAGGAGGAGGTAGCCTCCAAGATATGAAAACAGCCATTTTAGATGCCATTTGCTACAATAGAGGAGATCCAGTAGAAGGATTCAACCGGTGCAGACAGAAAAAGGGAGAGCATCTAACAGCATTTGCTGGACGCCTCTGGATCGACTTCACCGCAGTATTCAGTGATTTAGCCCGTGCCCATTTATCTGTAGACAATACGGCCAAATGGACCCGTATTCTAGTCTCCCATGCCACAAAGGCAGGACAAAAGGCATGTGCGAATTACGACGCCTCAAACCCGGCACACAATGAAGTGTGGGTACTGAAGCGATTATCTAGAGCTTGGGAACAGTCCTTACAGAAAAAGTCAGACCCCGCATGGTTAAATAAAAGCAGACGTAACACACAGCACTCTAAAGTGCAGAAATGCTACAATTGCGGACACGAGGGACATTACGCCCAAGAATGCAATGCCCCCCCCCGAAACAGCAACGGAATCCGCCCACAAATGGCCCGTCTAGAAACAATGCCAGACCCATTCACAGCGTTAGCGCCCAAGCAGATAATTTGGCCATAAATGGCACCGATTGACGGTGTTCAGACCCCCCAACTTGGGTCTGTGACACACTTTGGATAAGGCCGGAAGACCGGTAGTTGCAGGCACAGTCCGGGGACACGCAGTAGAGTTCCTTTGGGACACAGGAGGGTCCTGAACCATGTTAAACTCCTCCACGATGTACCAGCGAGATATATGGCCCACTACAGACACCATTACCCTTAGTGGCTTTACAGGTCACCTCCAGCAGGGACACATTACAGCCCCTGTGGATATCCAGATCGGTAACATTAAACTAAGCACTCAGTCGTTTGGTAGATTTACCCCAGACAGCAGAACACATCTTGGGAATTGATTTTATGAGCTCACACAACCTTTCTTTCGACCCCGTAAAAAATGTGTGTGGAAAATGGCCAAAGCAGCACGAGCCCCCGCCACGCTCACAGTAGGTGTCTACGCATACAAGATTAGCTCAGTGGGAGGGTACTGGTTTGATCCACAAACCATTACCACAAACAAAACAGTTAGAGAAGTCTTGAAATGACATAAAGCATTGTTTGCCCAGCACAAGCACGATTGCGGCAAGATTTCTGGAATAGTCAACATCACAGGTCCCGATTCTAAGTCCCAGAAACAATACGGCTTTCCACAGCAAGTCGAGGGAGAGATGAATGAAATGAAATGAAAAGAAATGAAATGAATGAAAATCGCTTATTGTCACAAGTAGGCTTCAAATGAAGTTACTGCGAAAAGCCCCTAGTCGCCACATTCCGGCGCCTGTTCGGGGAGGCTGTTACGGGATAGCCAAAGTAATCCAGAGTTTATTGGACCAAGGAGTAATTTGGCCCATAGCATCAACGAACAATGCCCCGATTTGGCCCATAAGAAAACCAGATGGTTCATGGCGACTGACCATCGATTATAGGGAATTAAACAAAGTAACTCCGTTAGCAGCCCCCACCATTGCCACGAGATCTGAGACAATGTTAAAACAGGGACTTCAGTCAAACATTTTCACAGTTTTGGACATTAGCAATGGCTTTTGGTCCATACCATTGGACAAAACATGCCAGTACAAATTGTCGTTCACTTTCCAGGGACAGCAGTACACGTGGACGTGCCTTCCACAAGACTTCCGCAACTCCCCTCCATTTTACACAGACAATTGGCGAACGAATTAGCAAAGTTTTCCCGACCTGAATGCCTCGTTCAGTATGTGGACGACTTGCTCCTACAGACTGACACCAAGGAAGAGCACATTTTGCTTCTGAAATGAAATGAAATGAAATGAAAATGAATGAAATGAAAATCGCTTATTGTCAAAAGTAGGCTTCAAATGAAGTTACTGTGAAAAGCCTCTAGTCGCCCCATTCCGGCGCCTGTTCGGGGAGGCTGGTACGGGAATGAACGGCTGGTTCGGAACTATTAGGACTCCTCAAAGAAATTGGATGCAAAATTAACCCCAAAAAGCCCAAATTCTCCAGGAAAAGGTCATTTATTTAGGTACAGTTATCACGCATGGTAAGCGTGAGATAGAACAGAAATGGATAGATTCAATTGTAAAATTGCCCTTGCCCCGAAATGTTACAGCACTCAGGTAATTTTTAGGACTGGTCGGTTACTGCAGGAACCACATAGACGGTTTCGCCACAAAAGCAGCCCCACTACCGGACTCCTTAAGAAACAGGCCCCATGGAAATGGCTTCCACAGCATACGGATGCCGTAGATACATTGAAACGCGCCCTAAGCGCAGCCCCCGCTTTGCAGGCCCCAGATCCACACTCCCCATACGTGATAGAGGTAGCGACCACCGACCAAACCATTTCGGCCGTACTCCTACAGGAAAGGCACGATCGTTTAGGACCCATAGCCTATGCCTCACGGGTTTTAGATCCCGTAGAGCAGGGATTTTCAACCTGCGAAAGGCACTTGCTTGCAGTTTTTTGGCCATTTTGACCGAGCGCACCCTGACACAGCTACTATTAGATGGTAGGCGAAAAGACGGCACAGTAAGCCAAATACGAGCAGCGCGCAGGACCCTACTCCTACAAGGACGTGATATTACGGTAAAAAGGACAAAGATGCACACGTTTCTGGCCGACAATTTATACTATGGAGGAACCCCACATGAGTGTGAGATCATTGCACCCAAGCACAGCACACGTCCCTTTGTTGCCAAATCGGTGACGAAAAAGACAGGCATCCGGCCACAGACGACCCAGCCCACAGACAAAGCTCTAAAAATTTATGTAGGTGGCTCCTCCAGTCCTAGATGGAAAAAGGATCACAGGCTGTGGAATTTATGTAGAGGACGTGCAGGGACGCGCTTTAGAGGAAATCTCATTAAAATTGCCTGGCCATTTAGGTTCGCAAGCAGCCGAGTTAGCAGCCATTGCTTACATCGTGCAGAACCCAGATTCGTTCCCGACCCCAGCAGACATATATTCGGACAGTTTGTATGTCTGCAACTGCTGGGCTGAATTCCTGCCCCTGTGGGAATCTAGAGTATTTATATCCGCCGACAGAAAACCCCTACCCTCAGTGCCATTACTCAAACACATTCTCCAGACAGCAGAAGGTAGAAAATATGGAAGCATAAAAGTTAGAAGCCACCATCATTCCTCCCCACCCGGTAACGTGAAAGCAGACACCCTAGCGAAAATAGGCTCACAACATGGTCACTTTTGGCAACTCCCCGAGAGTGCCCCAGTACACGTGGTCCAGGTCTCACAGACTGATGCACGATCAATTACACAAAGACGAGAGTTGGATGCAATCGAGGCTTTATTACACTAAGGTGTGTGGCCTCCTACAGCAGCTGGTGAAATGGCTGCTGTATGAGGAGCACACATATTTATACTCCGCCTACTGGGCGGAGCCAGCAGGCAGGGAACTACCCCCGTACCTGTAGTACAGGGCCTTACCACAAAGCACCTAATATATACATCAGTGGTGACTACCACATTCACCCCCTGTTAAAATTGAGTCCGGCAGGGGTGGTGGAGAACTATATACAAGTAGGTGTTTTAAAGTACACAAAAAAAAATTGAGTCCAGCGGGGGTGGAGGAGAGTTATACAGAAGAATGATTTTTTTTTTAAGAGTCCCGATCAAGTTACAGGTTCAGTCGGTCTGGAGCCTTGATCTGCCATTGGGAGTGCCGCAGTGATGGCGGCAATTCTGGTGTCGGTCTGGTCTTCGGTGACTCCGGGAGCGTGCTGAAATCCTCTTCATCCTCGGACGTGGGCAGGCGGAGGACGGATTGTCCTGGGGCGGGGGTTGCTGCTGGGTGCGCCGGGGGAGGGGAGGGTGGTGCCGGGCCGGAGGGGTGTGCGTGTGTGGAACCAGCTGGTGCCAGGTCCCTGAGGGAGACAGTATCTTGCCGACCGGCGGGGTACGCTACGTAGGCGTACTGTGGGTTGGCGTGGAGTAGCTGTACCCTCTCAACCAATGGGTCCGCCTTGTGGACTCATACGTGCTTACGGAGGAGTACGGGTCCTGGAGCTGCGAGCCAAGTCGGGAGCGACACCCCGGAGGTGGACTTCCAGAGGAAGGCAAAGAGACGTTCATGGGGTGTGTCATTAGTTGCAGTGCATAGGAGCGACCAAATGGAGTGCTGTGCGTCGGGGAGGACCTCCTGCCAGCGGGAGGCCGGGAGATTTCCGGCGGGGCAGGGAACATTTCGTAGCGCTCTCCTGTTGCGCCGTAGAATGGTGCCATCAGCCATTTGGACAATGAAGGACCTGGGGGCAGCCTGCCTGACGACAATAGCTGGGGCTGGCCAACCTCCCTCAGGCAACTGGACGCGACAAAACATCGTCTGGAGCCTGCGCAGATAGATCCTTGGCATGAGCATCATACGTGATCTTCTGCTGGTCCCTGGATCGCTGCACTTTCTGCAGCACCGTGAGGCGGTCAAGGTCTGGAACATGGATGGCTGGAACAGTCGTCCTCAGGTTGCGGTTCATGAGCAGCTGCGCCGGAGACAAACCAGTCGACAGAGGGGTTGCCCTGTATGCCAACAGCGCCAGGTTGAAGTCTGAGGCTGAGTCTGCAGCCTTGCACAGCAACCGCTTGACAATATGGACCCCTTTTTCGGCCTTCCCGTTTGATTGCGGATAATGGAGACTGGATGTGATGTGACTGAAGTGGTAGGATCGTGCAAAATCGGACCACTCTTGGCTGTAGAAACATGTGCCGTTGTCACTCATTACTGTGACTGGTATGCCATGCCTGGCAAATGTCTCTTTGCAGGCTTTAATCGCTGACTTGGACGTGAGGTCCGACAGTTTCACCACTTCCAGGTAGCTGGAGAAATAGCCGACCAAGAGCACGTAATCACGCCCATTTGCGTGAAAGAGGTCTATCCCCACCTTGGACCACGGAGAAGTCACGATCTCGTGCTGTTGCAGTGTTTCCTTGGGCTGAGCTGGTTGAAACTTCTGGCATGTTATGCAGTTGAGGACCGTGTTGGCAATGTCCTGGTTGATGCCAGGCCAGTAGACTGCCTGCCGAGCTCTGCGTCAACATTTTTCGACCCCGAGGTAACCCTCATGGATCTGTCTGACTCCCATGGCTTGCATGCTTTGGGGAATGACGATTCTATCTACTTTAAGAAGGATCCCCTCGACAACCGTTAACTCATGGTTGCATCACGCGCTGCAGTAGAGGATCCTTGGCAGTTTCTTCGCATATCTGGACAACTCGTTCATCAGTGGCTGGGAGGTTGCTGGCACACAACTGCACCTGTGCCTCGATGTGGCGAATGAAGTCGCCCGGTCCACACGGCATGGTGATGGATTAGGATAGGGCATCCGTGACGATCAGCTCCTTGCCCGGTGTATAGACGAGTTCGAAGTCATATTGGCAGAGGCAAAGAAGAATTTCTGCAGCCAAGGTGTCATGTCATTTAAATCCTTCTGGATTATATGGACTAAAGGCCTGTGGTCTGTTTCCACCATGAACTTCGGCAGACCGTATACGTAGTCATGAAACTTGACTATTCCTGTCAGGAGACCCAGACACTCCTTTTCGATCTGGGCATACCGGTGTTCGGTCGGAGTCATGGCCCTGGAGGCATATGCCGCTGGAGCCCAGGATGAGGAATCGTCTCGCTGGAGGAGCACCGCCCCAATGCCATCCTGGATTGCGTCTGTGGATATCTTGGTATCCTTGGTTGGGTCAAAGAACGCCAGTACTGGGGCTGTGGTGAGCTTTGCCTTCAGCTCAAGCCACTCCGCTTGATGTGCGGGAAGCCACTGGAACACTGTCGACTTTGTAACGAGATGCCGGTGGGCCGTGGTGTGGGATGCCATGTTGGGAATGAATTTTCCGAGAAAATTTACCATCCCGAGGAAGAGGAGGACCGCCTTTTTGTCCTCTGGTGCCTTCATGGCATTGGTGACCAGCACCTTGTCGGCATCAGGTTGCACACCTTGCTGTGAAATGTGGTCACCTAAAAACTTGAAAGCGGAACGCCCAAACGAGCATTTGGCCCTGTTGAGCTAGAGGCCATTTCCATGAATCCTCTGGAAAACCTGTCTGAGGCACGCAATGGGATCCTCGGGCATCGTGGACCAGATGATCACGTCGTCCACATAGACTCGCACCCGCTCCATGCTCTCCATCATTTGCTCCATTATGCGATGAAATACTTCGGAAGCTGATATGATACCAAAAGGCATGCGGATGTAGCAATACCTGCCGAACGGAGTGTTACAAGTGCACAGCTTCCGACTGGACTCGTCCAGCTGAATTTGCCAGAAGCCACGGGAGGCGTCCAGCTTGGTAAAGAATTTGGCGTGAGCCATCTTGCAGGTCAATTCTTCACGCTTCGGGATTGGGTAATGCTCTCGCATGACGTTGCGATTCAGGTCTTTGGGATCAATGCAAATGCAGAGTTCGCCAGAGGGTTTCCTGACGCAGACCATGGAGCTGACTCAGTCTGTGGGTTCCGTGACCTTTGAGATGATGCCCTGGTCTTGGAGCTCTCGTAGCTGCGTTTTCAGACGATCCTTAAGAGGAGCCGGCACCCGGCGTGGTGCATGGATGACTGGGGTGGCATTCGGCTCGAGCAATATCGTGTAGCGATATGGGACCGTGCCCATCCCATCAAACACACTGTGGTATTGTGTGTGATTATCGTCTATCTCAGCCTGGAGATTCGCATTGGCCGAGGCCGTCGCCGGTGTCGAGGACATGGCATGAACTCCCTGTACCAGATTTAGGAGTTTGCATGCGCGAGCATCGAGCAAGGATGCCTTGTCAGGCCAGACGATCTCGAATCTCAACATCGCCTTGATTTCCTTGTGAGAGACACCTACCTGACACAAACCACTGGCAGCTATGGCATTACCATTGTAGTCAAGGGGCTGGCAGGCTGGTGGAAGAATGCTAGGTTGGTGTCGGATGTTGTCGAGGTCCGACTGATATGAGGTTCGCAGACGCGCCAGTGTCCAATTTAAATCGGATGCGAGACTGGTTGACCGTGATGACGGCACACCACTCGTCGTCAGGATCCACACTGAGGATCGAAAGGCGGTTGGCAGGCACGGTAGAGACCCACTCGCGTGTGGTGATGATGCCCACCCGATAGGGAGACTCAAGACAGTCAGCATCGGGGCCCGTTGGGCTGTCGGGATCAGAATCCTGCATGCCGCATTGTACGCAGCGGACACGTCTGCGCTGCAGCTGGGATCGCTGGCTGTTGTTCGGTGGAGCGGACCTGCAGAAGGCCATGTAGTGGCCAGGATTTCCACACTGTAGACACCGCCTGCCTTTGGCTGGACATTGCCGCTTTAAATGGGCGGAGCCATAATTCAGACACGTCATGACGCTGACGTCAGCACGTTCTGTGCACCATCGCGCATGCGCAGTGCGGTCGGCCAACGTTCACGCCTGCGCCTCAGGGTCTTCGGCCTCATCTTACCAGGTCGTGGCGCATGCGTAGGGACCCGAGAAAAGCGTGCGAAGCGGCCACTCTCCTCGATGCTCAGGCCTTGCATTTTCACTAGCACCCTTTCTGCCTCGTGGGAGGCCAGTTTTGCAGTTTCTGCCGCCCTGATGCGGGAGTAGCGATTTCTGGCATGCTTGTGGACAACGCACGTTTCGATGGCGACGGAGAGGGTCAACTGTTTGATTTTGAGGAGCTGCTCCCACAGGGAGTCGGACTGGACCCCGAAAATGATCTGATCCCAGATCATGGAATCAGTCGTCAAGTCATAATTACATGACTGCGCTAGGATTCGGAGATGGGTCAAGAAGGACTGAAAAGGTTCATCCTTACCCTGAAGCCTCTGTTGGAAGATGTACCGTTCAAAGTTCTCATTCACCTCAATGTCGCAGTGGCTGTCGAATTTCAGCAGAACTGTCTTGAACTTTGTCTTGTCTTCGCCAACGACAAACAGAAGCGAGTCATACATGTGGATGGCGTGATCCCCCACAGTCGACAGGAACAACACTATCTTTCTGGCATCTGATGCTGCCTCGAGGTCGGAGGCCTCGATGTACAGGAGGAACTTTTGTTTGAAGACTCGGTGATTGGTTGTTATGTGTCGTGTGTGTTCATTGGTTATCCTGTGTGTCAATCACTGCCTGTCTGCATCTCATTATATACATGAGTGGATATTATGACAGAGCATACATATTTATACTCCACCCACTGGGCGGAGCCAGCAGGCAGGGAACTACCCCTGTACCTGTAATACAGGGCCTTACCACAAAGCACCTAATATATACATCAGTGGTGACTACCACACAGACCAACATTCAAGATTTAGCCCAGGCAGAAAAAGATGATACACTGAAGGAAATTTTAAAACGAGACTTCCTGACGCCCTATGATAAGTTTAAAGACACGTTAATGATTCATGAGGGAATCATATTAAAGGATGGTATTTATGTGGTCCCCACCCAGGATAGGAATCAAATTATTTGCCAGTTCCACGACGGACATGGACACCAAGGGATAGAATCCATCCTTTCCCACCTCAGACCTCTCTGCTGATGGCCCGATTTAAAAACCGACGTAACCCATTACATTGAGAATTGTTTGATTTGCGCCCAGAACAATCCGGACAGATATGCAAAGAAAGGTCAGCTAAGACACATCCGCCCTGTTAATGACCCATGGACGAACTTGCAGTTAGACTATATTGGTCCCCTCCCCCCCTGCAGAAATGGATACAAATATGTGTTGGTCGTCATCGACCCATTCACAAAATGGGTAGAAGCATTCCCTTCAAGAACAAACACGGACAAAGCCATGGCAAAAATTCTAACCGAGCACATTTTCACTAGATAGGGACTCCCCCGTAGTATTGAGTCGGACCAAGGTTCGCACTTCACAAGCAGAGTCATGAAAAATGGCCTGACAATTTTTGGCATAAAACAGAAGTTTCACATTGCCTATCACCCGCAGTCCAGCGGCATTGTGGAACGCATGAATCGGACCCTAAAGGCAATACTTAGGAAGATGGTGCAGCAGCATAACACAACATGGGACACAGTGCTCCCATTCGCACTGATGTTTATTAGAAACACGGTGTTGAGTTCGACAGAATACACCCCCCATACCCTCATGGCTGGACGACCCATGAAGGATACCGAGTATTTATTTGGACATGATCTGGCCAGCCCCGCCAGTCACCGCCCTTTCCCACGAAAAAGCGGTCCAAAACATAAAGGAGAATATTAAAGCAGCATAGCTTGCTGCAGCTATTCGACTAGGCGCTAGAAGAAAGCAGAGTAAGGCCTGCTTTGATAAGACAGTACACCCGATAGAACAGCGTTCTTCAAACTTTTTTTCCGGGGACCCATTTTTACCAACTGGCCAACCTTCGGGACCCAACCCGGCTGACCTTCGGAACCCAACCCGGCTGACCTTCGCGACACACGCCGGCCGACCTTCGCGACCCACGCCGGCTGAGCTGAGCGACCCATCATTTTCTCTTACCTTGTTTGCTGCTGATAAAAATGGAGGAAATGGTTTTGGGTCCCTTTGGCCCTCGTACACGCTCCTCCAATGGAACCTGTTGGATGAAGGTGAAGCCTTCCGGTGTCGAAAAGTATGGAGTCTCCATCTGTCCAAAGTTCTGCATTTTTTCCCCGTAAAATTTTATTAAATAAAACCCCCCCCGAACTTGTAAACAAAAATAAAAAATAAAATGAATAAAATAAATGAATAAAACCCCTCCCCCGAACTGGTAAAAAAAAAATGAATAAAATAAATTTAAAAAATAAAAATTAAATGAATAAAATAAATGAATGAAATGAATAAAACCCCCCCAAACTTGTAAAACAAAAAGCTGCGACCGTTTAAAAAATAGCGGCCACACTTCGCATGCGCGCCCATGTGCGCCGATGATCGTGTGCGCATGCGCAATGCGGCCGAATATTTTTTACATGTTCGTGGCCATTTTAAAGGCCGCTTGCAGCCGGTGTTATTAAAAGCCGGCTGCTGCACGGGGATTTGCGCGATCGGGAGCGCCGCGAAGGATGACTCCACGACGCTCCCGACACCCGCCCGCGACCCACCCGCGGGTCGCGTCCGCGAGTTTGAAGAACACTGCGATAGAGTATACAATCGGACAGCAAGTCATGATCTCCCTGTACAATCCTAGTTCATTCCTCTCTGGAACCGATGTCCTAGGGGGGGGTGTTTGCTAGAGCTGTTGGGGAGAGTTTAAACTAATGTGGCAAGGGGATGGGAACCGATGCAGGAAGTTGGAAGTTAGTAAAACAGGGACAGAAATAAAAGGCAGTAAGGGGGAAAGTGTAAGGCAGAGAAGCCATAGTCAAAAATCAAAAAGGGCGACAGTACAAGGTACAGTGACTGAGGGAAGCTCAGTGTATAGGACCAGGAATACTAAAAGAAATAAAACGGGAAGTGAAAACATTAATGGTAAGCGACGCGGCAGGTTGTTACATGAAGATATGGGTTCAACGACAAGGAAAATTAGGAGAAAGGTTAAGAGGAAATATAACTTAGGAGAGGTTACTGATCGAGGTGTTAAGATTCAGAACAGAGGTAAAAAAGCCAACATAAGTATACTTTACCTGAATGCTCGTAGTATTCGGAATAAGGTAAATGAGTTGATGGCGCAAATCATCGTGAATGACTATGATTTAGTGGCCATTACTGAAACATGGTTAAAGGATGGTCACGACTGGGAGTTAAATATCCGAGGGTATCAAACTTTTCGGAAGGACAGAGTGGATGGTAACGGAGGTGGTGTAGCTCTGTTATTTAAGGACGACATCCGGGCAACAGTAAGGGATGACATCGGTGCTATGGAGGATAAGGTTGAATCCATTTGGGTGGAAATCAGGAATAGTAAGGTGAAAAAGTCACTGATAGGAGTAATCTATAGGCCACCAAATAGTAACATTATGGTGGGGCAGGCAATAAACAAAGAAATAACAGATGCATGTAGAAATGGTACAGCAGTTATCATGGGGGATTTTAATCTACATGTTGATTGGTTCAACCAGGTCGGTCAAGGCAACCTTGAGGAGGAGTTTATAGAATGAATCCGCGATAGTTTCCTAGAACAGTATGTAATGGAACCTACGAGGGAACAAGCGGTCCTAGATCTGGTCCTGTGTAATGAGACAGGATTGATTCAGGATCTCATAGTTAGGGATCCTCTCGGAAGGAGCGATCACAATATGGTGGAATTTAAAATACAGATGGAGGGTGAGAAGGTAAAATCAAGCACTAGTGTTTTGTGCTTAAACAAAGGAGATTACAATGGGATGAGAGAAGAACTAGCTAAGGTAGACTGGGAGCAAAAACGTTATAGTGAAACAGTTAAGGATCAGTGGAGAACCTTCCAAGTGATTTTTCACAGTGCTCAGCAAAGGTTTATACCAACAAAAAGGAAGGATGGTAAAAAGAGGAAAAATCGACCGTAGATATCTAAGGAAATAAGGAAGAGTATCAAATTGAAGGAAAAAAATACAAAGTAGCAAAGATCAGTTGGAGACTAGAGGACTGGGAAATCATTAGGGGGGCAACAGAAAGCTACTAAAAAAGCCATAAAGAAGAGTAAGATAGATTATGAGAGTAAACTTGCTCAGAATATAAAAACAGATAGTAAAAGTTTCTACAAATACATAAAACAAAAATGAGTGGCTAAGGTAAATATTGGTCCTTTAGAGGATGAGAAGGGAGATTTAATAATGGGAGATAAGGAAATGGCTGAGGAACTGAACAGGTTTTTTGGGTCGGTCTTCACAGTGGAAGGCACAAATAACATGCCAGTGACTGATGGAAATGACGCTATGACAGGTGAGGACCTTGAGAGGATTGTTATCACCAAGGAGGTAGTGATGGGTAAGCTAATGGGGCTAAAGGTAGACAAGTCTCCTGGACCTGATGGAATGCTTCCCAGAGTGCTAAAAGAGATGGCTAGGGAAATTGCAAATGCACTAGTGATAATTTACCAAAATTCACTAGACTCTGGGGTGGTCCCGGCGGATTGGAAATTAGCAAACGTGACACCACTGTTTAAAAAAGGAGGTAGGCAGAAAGCGGGTAATTATAGGCCAGTGAGCTTAACTTCGGTAGTAGGGAAGATGCTGGAATCTATCATCAAGGAAGAAATAGCGATGCATCTGGATGGAAATTGTCCCATTGGGCAGACGCAGCATGGGTTCATAAAGGGCAGGTCGTGCCTAACTAATTTAGTGGACTTTTTTGAGGACATTACCAGTGCGGTAGATAACGGGGAGCCAATGGATGTGGTATATCTGGATTTCCAGAAAGCCTTTGACAAGGTGCCACACAAAAGGTTGTTGCATAAGATAAAGATGCATGGCATTAAGGGGAAAGTAGTAGCATGGATAGAGGATTGGTTAATTAATAGAAAGCAAAGAGTGGGGATTAATGGGTGTTTCTCTGGTTGGCAATCAGTAGCTAGTGGTGTCCCTCAGGGATCAGTGTTGGTCCCACAATTGTTCACAATTTACATAGATGATTTGGAGTTGGGGACCAAGGGCAATGTGTCCAAGTTTGCAGACGACACTAAGATAAGTTGTAAAGCAAAAAGTGCAGAGGATACTGGAAGTCTGCAGAGGGATTTGGATAGGCTAAGTGAATGGGCTAGGGTCTGGCAGATGGAATACAATGTTGACAAATGTGAGGTTATCCATTTTGGTAGGAATAACAGCAAAAGGGATTATTATTTAAATGATAAAATATTAAAACATGCTGCTGTGCAGGAAGACCTGGGTGTGCTAGTGCATGAGTCACAAAAAGTTGGTTTACAGATGCAACAGGTGATTAAGAAGGCAAATGGAATTTTGTCCTTCATTGCTAGAGGGATGGAGTTTAAGACTAGGGAGGTTCTGCTGCAATTTTATAAGGTGTTAGTGAGGTCACACTTGCAGTATTGTGTTCAGTTTTGGTCTCCTTACTTGAGAAAGGATGTACTGGCACTGGAGGGTGTGCAGAGGAGATTCACTAGGTTAATCCCAGAGCTGAAGGGGTTGGATTACGAGGAGAGGTTGAGTAGACTGGGACTGTACTCGTTGGAATTTAGAAGGATGAGGGGGGATCTTATAGAAACATATAAGATTATGAAGGGAATAGATAGGATAGATGCGGGCAGGTTGTTTCCACTGGCGGGTGAAAGCAGAACTAGGGGGCATAGCCTCAAAATAAGGGGAAATAGATTTAGGACTGAGTTTAGGAGGAACTTCTAAACAACCAAAGGGTTGTGAATCTATGGAATTCCTTGCCCAGTGAAGCAGTAGAGGCTCCTTCATTAAATGTTTTTAAGATAAAGATAGATAGTTTTTTGAAGAATAAAGGGATTAAGGGTTATGGTGTTCGGGCCGGAAAGTGGAGCTGAGTCCACAAAAGATCAGCCATGATCTCATTGAATGGTGGAGCAGGCTCGAGGGGCCAGATGGCCTACTCCTGCCCCTAGTTCTTATGTTCTCTCCCCTAAATTTGCAGGACCCTACTCAATTTCCGATAAAGTAAGCCCCTCAGTCTATAAGATTACATATCCTAATGGAAAATCAGGATGGTTCCATATAAACCAGCTTAAGGTTTATGAAACACAGTGCAGCCACTCACACCAGCTCTCACTGGCAATGGCAGACAACGAAGACCCGCCCATTGACAACCCAATCCAGCCCTCCCCTAGCCAGGACAGCACATCCACAGACACGACCTTAACTCCGCCCCCAGAGTCGAATTTCACCCTAACACTTGATTCGACTGCTAGCGATAGCGACAGCGACAGCGACAGCGAAAGCACAACGGATGCCCTTGATACTCCAGAACAATGGAAAAACAGACCAGGCCCTAGTCACTACAGCCCCAGTGACACCGACCACGATATGTTCGGCCCCTCAGACACAATTTATTTGCCGTTACCAGAACCTGACCCACCACCCGATGATAGTGACACCCCCCTTGCCCCTACCGCCCTACAGAATACGAAACAATGGCACCGTGACAATTCTTATCGTCTGACAAGGAACGACGAGATGATTCCCACATCGGCCCACGCCGCATTGGCACTGAAACTCCAAGCACGAGTTTGGCACCCGGGAGATGGTAACGACTCCGAGTCTGACTCCCACCATGCTAACCCCTTTGAGACCCTTTTTGGAATGGAACCCTGAGGTGTCCAGATGATGAGAGAAAGGAACCGATTTGGATTTACGGTGTCCTACTCCCTGATGAAACCTGCTCGCTTTCTTCTTTTGTTTGTTTTTTAGAAATGTTGAATGTTTTCTCTCTTGTACAACTTTGTCGATCTCACGAAAATTTCTTGATACAGTTATGACTACTCCACTGACGCCACATGGCAATTAAAGGCACACGTTTGCTGAATGTCCATAAATATTCAAATTCTTACCGTTCTTGGAAGGTCACTCAGGCAGTGGAGTAACGGCACTTATCCCTACCCTGCCTGAGGACTCCCTATGTATTTGGTCAGCCAAGCTCGGGTAGAGGAGCAACGGCACTGGTCACCGCCCTACCCGGGGATTCCACCCATTCTTGCCCTGCCGTGGCTCATATGCACCCCATTCGGAAAATTCGTTTTGAAACTCTTTTGCTGTTCTTTTTTAAAATTGTGGTTTAAAGAATGCACTTTGCCACAACTTTTGTTTCCTTTCCGCTGATCCTCCGGTTGCTATCCCCCACCTGCTATTTACATGTCAAAACACTTGGTTGAAATGATTTTGCACTGGACGGAGAAATTGTCTGCCCACTCAGCCCATCAACCACAGGCTGTGAGAGTGCTCGCACTGTGACAGAATTATTTTTTGGATGTCTTGTCTCCAAAATGGTTGTTTTACAAAAAAGAATGAGGGAGTCACATATGGTGACGAATCTAAATGGGAAATTGAAGTTAAGGAAAAACAGACAAACGAGATATTAAACAACAAGATAATAACAGATATTATGCTTGTTCCCCCAGGAAGATACGAATATGCCAGAAGGCAGAGGAAGATACAGACACTATGAAGACAAACCTGATGATCTGTATCATGATCGTTGTTGGATCAATACAGTTGCACGCGTTACCCGCCCTTACATCCCTCACCACACAGGCCCTAAACATGACCACACAACACGACACCCCTAGCCCAGACACTACACCACACATAGACACAGCCACTGATACCCCCACATGGTGTGATAATATCATAAAATGGTACTCCCTCTCGTACACAGCAAAAGCCCTATTGATTATAGCTATACTTTGCAGTGTCACCCAGACGATCAGACTTCGGAAATGGCGAAGGAGATCCTCCCGCCCTCCAGTATACACACTCAGAGCCCCTTTCCTCGGACTCCAGCACTATTTCTGAACCTTTTTCTCCTCAATAAATTCCGCGGTTGTTTTTATTAAAGTTACTTTCTCTGTAAATTGACATTAGTGTTAAGTAGGAATGTGATGCTGCTATTGTTTATTTTGTACTGTCATATAAGTTCTTTGGTTATTAGATAGCAGCTTGAGTATAGTTTAGTTCAGGCCAGATAGAGGTTCCCCTAGTGTGTCAAGAAACTGAAATGTATGTTTGAATGTTGTAGTGCCCCCTTAGAAGTTTTAGAGATATGTGTTGTATTAGGGAAAACTTAGGTAAATGTTTTGACCCATAGGACAGAGTAGGATAGAACCTGTCCTTCATTGAGGGTACCCGGCATATCAGAGAACAGGAGAAGATTCAGTAGTGTGATCCTTCACGCTTCGCGCTGAGGATCAAGAGGATGGACTGTAGCCATCTGGGATGGCCACTTACAATAAGAAACATGGACGGTCGCAAGAATAACGGGAAAAATGGGCAATGCAAGGTTCAGGCAGGCTCAGAGCCTGAATGTATATTTGTGAGCGAAGAATCCAGACAGCATCGAAACCCCCAACCGATTAGCATTTTGATGGCCCATCTCCGTGAGACAAAAGATTGATACTTGAGCAACCGATACAATCCCAGACATTTTAGCACCACTCCCTGTACTCAGGAAGCGTAAACAACAGGATCAATGACCACTTAAGACACGCCCAGCCATCAAGGCACTTTGTTGGCTCAAATCAAATCCAGTGATCAAGAATTACCCAATTAATGGGGTCCAAACCGAAGGACCGCCCAAAACTCCCCAAGGATGAAGAGAGAGACCACCATGTGTTCGGCCTCTCTTGGACCTGGCGCTCCGGCAATGTCTACTTCCAATTGCAGCACCACCAGAAGCAAGTTCAAGTTCAACGCCCGCTACCAGGCGGATGAGCCCAGCTGAGCAGCAGTTACTTCTCCAGAACCAATAGATCCAGATTCGAGCAAAGGCCACTGTTCCTCTGACCTAAGCCGGGTGCCTGAAGTTAAGTGCAGGTTGTCATAGTTGATAGGTGTAGTTTAACTAGTAGTGTCTATGTTGCATGATTAATTGTGTGTGTAAATAAAATTCCCTTGATCTTGAACTAACTAACTGGTGTTTGGCTCTTTGATCGGTGTCCGGTTGAACCTTGTGGTGGTATCACTTGATAGCTGGCGACTCTGAGCAATATAATATCGATATCAAAAGAAAGAAGGGCAACCTTACTGACGGCCTTATTTACAGTAGGTACAAAAAGGCAACAAATGGCAGTATATTTCTGATAAGGAGTTCTGTAACTTGGAGTGGCACTTGCAGGTAATGGTGTTCCCATATGCCTGCTGAGTTTGTTCTTGGATACAGCAGAAGTCATAGGTTTGGAAGGTGCTGTTAGGTAGCCTTAAAATGTTGTTGTGGTGAATCTTGCAAGTGGGACACGTTGCTACTAATGTGCCAATGCTGGAAAGAGTGAATGTTTAAGGCAGCGGACTGGGTGTCAATCAAGTAGGCTGTTTTTTTCTAGATAGTCATGAGCTTTTTGAGCAGTGTTGGAGCTACACTCATCCAAGAAGCGGAGAATATGCCATCCCACTCAATAGAATAGAATCCATAGAGCCCCTACAGTGCAGAAGGAGGTTATTTGGCCCATCGTGTCTGCACCGACCCTCTGAAAGAACATCCTACCTAGACCCATTCCCGCGCCCTATGCCAGTAAACCCACCGAATCTGCACATCTTTAGACACTAAGGGGCAATTTAGCATGGGCATCCACCTAACTTGCACATCTTTGGACTGTAGGAGGAAACCGGCGCACCCAGAGGAAACCATGCAGATACGGAGAGAACATGCAAACTCCACACAGTCAACCAAGGCCAGAATTGAACCTGGTTCCCGGAGCTGTGAGGAAGCAGTGCTAACCACTGTGCCACCATGCCACTCCACTCCCGAGGTATCTGGAGATGGTGGAAAGGCTTTGAGAAGTCAGGAAATGAGATATGCCTGCAGCATTCTAGCATCCGTCCTACTCTTATAACCATAGTATATATGTGGCTAGCCCAGTTAAGTCTGTAGTTATTTGTGATCTCCAGGATCTTGATGTTGGGGGTTTCAGTGATGGTTACGTCAATGAATGTAATGGGGTGATGGTTAGACATTTTCTCACTGGAGATAGCCATTGCCTTGCATTTGTGTAGCACAAATGTTATTTGTCACTTATCAGCCCAATCCTGAATGTTGTCCAGATCGTGTTGCATCGGGGCATGGATAGCTTCATTATCAGAGGAGTTGTGAATGTAACTGAACACTGGACAGTCTTCAGCAAACATTCTGACTTTTGACCTTACGACTGAGATTAGATCATTGATAAAGTAGTTGATCATATTTAAGCACTAGTAGCCTAGAGTTGAGATGATTGGCCTCCAACATCATCTATATTTTTTTGTGCTAGATTGCCAGCCAATGGAGTGTTCCTATTAACTTCAGGACTTTGTACAGTTGAAGCAAGCCTTTTAAAGACTTGTATTGTCAGAGAGAAAAAGGCGACCAGTGGGAACCCCAGGAACTGGGGTGCATCATCACCTCCGGGACTGACATTTTGGTTTTGTTAGTTAAGCTTACTTTTGACATGGTGTTTTAGTTACAGTACCCCACCAGGGGCTATTTGTTTAATTTAAAGATTTATTTGTTTTAATCAAAAGAGTATAAAAAAGGGCTTCCATTCAGTTACCTTTTTTTATTCTTTCTTGTATCTATTTATGGCACTTTAATGATGGTATTACCTGAATCCCTAAGTCTCTTTGGATCGCCACTATTTCTATCTTTTTACCATTTAGTAAGTACTCTGTTGTATCCTTTTTAGGCCCAAAGTAGATTATCTCACATTTGCCTACATTGAAATCCATTTGTCAGTTTGGTCTATTCAAGTAATCTATCAAGAAACCTTCTGTCTACACTTATTATAATGCTACCTATTTCTCCACCTATGTAATTAATAACAGTGAACAGTTGAGGCCCAAACACAGATCCTCCTGCAATACCACCAGTCACATCCTGATTGATGGCATGCTCAGCCAAATGCTGCCTTGATTTCAAGGGTAGACATTCTAGCCATATCTCTGGAATTCAGCTCCTTTATTCTTGTTTGGACCAATGTTGTAATAAGTATTCCTGGTGGATCACAAACTGAACATTGGTAAGTAGATTATTGGTGAACAAGTGCCACTTGAAAATACTGTCAATCACCCCATTCATTACTTTGCTGATGACTGAGTAGGTTGCAGGGTAGTAAATGGCCATTTTGAATTGGTCCTGTGTTTTGTGCACAAGGCATACCTTGGCAATATTCCACTTTGCCAGGCAGATGTCAGCATTGTAGCTGTACTGGAATGCCCTGGCTAGAGGTGCAGCTAGTTGTTGAGCAAAAGTCTTTCGCACTACAGCTGCAATGTAGTTGAGGTCCACAGCCTCTGCTATATCCAGTGCTCTCAGCCATTTCTGACTATCATGTGGAGTGAATTGCTTGGTTGAATCTGTGATGATGAGAGCCTCAGGAGGATGCCAAGGTGGGTCATCAATTTGGCACTTCTGACTGGAGATTTCTGCAAATGCTTCAGCCTCGTCTTTGCACTCACTTGCTGGGGTCCCTCATTCCTGTGGATGAAAAGTTCATGGAGTCTCCTCCCCCAGTCAATTTTTAATTGTCCATCACTATTCAGGACTGGATGCAGCAGGACTGCAGAGGTTTGGTCTGATTTATTGGATTGGGATCACTTAGCTCAGTCTGTAGCATGCTGTTTTAATTGTTTAGCATATATATAGTTGTAGCTTCAGTAGGCTGGCATTTTATGTTTAGGTAGACCTGGTGCTGCACTTGGCAGGCTCTCCTGCGCTCTTCAGTGAACCAGGGTGAGTCCCCTGGCATGATGGTAATGATAGAGTGAAGAATATGCCAGACTATGAGGATACAGATTGTGGTATAGCATGCTGCTGCTGATCATGTCCCACAGCATCTCCTGGATGCCCAGTTTTGAACTGCCAGGTCAGTTGTTAATAAATCCCATTTAGCACAGTTGTATCCCATTTAGCACAGAACACAATAGAGGTCTTCCTCACTGTGAAGATGGGACTTTGTTTCCACCAGGATGTGCTGCAGTTGTCCTTACCAACACTTTTTTAAAAATTCATTCAAAGGATGTGGGCTTCGCTAGGCCAGTATTTATTGACCATTCCTAATTGCCCTTGAGAATTGCCTTCCTGAACCACTTCAATCCATGTGGTGCAGGCACATCCACAGTGCTGTTAGGGAGGGAGTTACAGGATTTGACCCAGTGACAGTGAAGGAACGATGATATACTCGCAATCAGGATGTTGAGTGGCTTGAAGGGCAACTCCCAGGTGGCACGGTGCCCCAAGTATCTGCTGTCCTTGTCCTTCTAGATGGCAATCATGGGTGTCGAAGGTGCTATCTAAGGTGCCTTTGTGAGTTCCTGCAGTGCACATTGTAGATAATACACACAGCTGCTTTGTGTGGGGGTGGAGGTGAATATTTGTGGAAAGGGTGTCAATCAAGTGGGCTTCTTTGTCCTGGATGGTATCAAGCTTCTTGTGGATAGATGCTTCAGTAGGTTGATGAGGGAAAAGTCAAATAGTTTATTTCCTTATGTTTGTTCTTCCACCACTGCCACGGGTCTAGTTTAGCAGCTGTGTCTTCAGAACTCAGCCAGCCACCAAGCTACTTTTGATGATGGACATTGGGTGTTAAGTAATGGGTTAAGAGTTAAGGAATGCATTAAGGGACATTGCAATTAGTTGTCTCATTTATGTTAAGTATCCAATGATTGACACTGATATGTCCTTCAGGTCCTTCACAAGGGCTTCAGGTGGCCCTTGTGTCAGGTGGTGTGTTGTTGGAGTTTTGTGCAGAGGCTGTGGAAGTGAAATAAATGGTGTTTGGTGAAAAGGAACAGGACTTCTGAGTCTTAATACAACGGTAACTAAAATGCATAACAATGGTAGCAGAGGATGGTTGCTGTGCAAATGTGAAGGTTTGAAAGATACAACTTTTCCTGATCAAATCAAGGAGTGAGGGAGAGGGGGAAAAAAAAGATACATGGCTGAACCCAGGATAAAGATGGCTGGATATGACTATCCCCCCTTATTTTCTGAAAGGGAATCGTACGACCAATGGAGAAGTGCAGTAGTTATGTAGACCAAGGTAACTGCCTTGGGAAAGAGAAAACAAGGTATGGCATTGGCTCTTTCTCTACCATATGGCAGTAAAATCCGAAACAAAGTGCTTTCTGAGCTGGAATTGGAAGAGATAGACTCAGAAGAAGGTCTGGAGACTCTATTACAATATATGGATAAGATTTACAAGAAAGATGACTTATTAAGTGCGTATGAAGCATGGTCGGAATTTGATAAGTTCCGGAAAATAGAGGAATTCTCCATGGAAGACTATATAATGGAATTTGGCAGACTATATAAAAGGCTGCAGAAATACAACCTGGAATTTCCACAGTCTGTGTTGGCCTTTAAATTACTTGACTGTGCTAGAGTGAGCAACATGGATAGGCTCCTGGTTTTGACAGGAGTTCAGTTTACGGATGTGGATACCTTATTCGATCAGATGACAAAAGCTTTAAACAAGTTTCTGGGGAAACATTCGATTCCGATGGCTCTGATGACGCAAATAGGTCAGCCTGCTATAAAGCAGAATAGGGAAGATACACTACTAACAGGATGGCGAATTGTACGGCTACGAACAGGGCCCAAGACTAGAGAAGGAGATTGAGACAAGGAAATTATTAAGACAGAAACCCAGTTAGAACTTACAATAGGAAGATGAACCCCAGAAATGCATGGGGCATGATAAATCGATGTTTTCGATGTGACTCTCAATAGCATTATGTCTTCAACTGTCCAATTCGTTATGATAGAGTGTTTGAAGCAACACATGACATGACACGGAAGAGTCAGAAGAGGAAAAAGATATTGTTTAGAGAGAAGACATTATCCTATTACCCTGGTCTGAAAGCAGACCAAGACAGGCCAGCAGCACGGTTCAATTCCCATAACAGCCTCCCCGAACAGGCGCCGGAATGTGGCGACTAGGGGCTTTTCACAGTAACTTCATTGAAGCCTACTTGTGACAATAAGCAATTTTCATTTCATTTTTTCATTTCTATTAACACGCAGTTTTACGCCGGTAATGAGGGTGTTGGTTGCAGAATCCTTCAATTGTGCTGTATTGGACAGTGGCTGCACATCTACTGTGTGTGGAATTGACTGGTTAAAATGTTACCTGGACTCCTTGAATGCTGAAAGTGGTAACAAGATTAAAGAATTTGAAAGTTCCACAAGTTTCAGGTTTGGGGATAATAATACTCTGAAGTCGCTGAAAAGAGTGGTGATCCATTGCAATATTGCCGGAGTGAATCATTTTATGAGCACGGATGTTGTATCAAGTGATATACCTTTGCTTCTGAGCAGACCATCGATAAAGAAAGCACACATGAAACTGGATATGGAACAGGATAAGGCAACAGTTTTTGGAAAGACGGTGGACTTACAATTTACACAGTCGGGACACTATTGTATTCCATTACTGACAAATAATATTTCAAGTAGAGTCGTTCAGGATGTGTTAATGGTAGTTGAAAATGGGACTTTCGTTGATAAAAAGCTTGTTGTATTAAAACTGCATCGGCAGTTTGCACATCCATCTCCTTGGAGGCTGAAAAATGTATAAAAGGATGCAGGGGTAAGGGATGCAGACGATACTAAACTGATAGAACAGGTTAGTGATTGCTGTGAAGTTTGTAGGAAGTACAGAAGGAGACCAGCATGACTGATAGTAACCCTACCTTTGGCCAGGGACTTTAATGACATTGTGGCTGTGGACCTTAAGATCTGGGATAAGGCCATTTTTCCGAAAGGACAGCCACCAAAAGTTGGTACAAAGGTGACATACTTGCCTGAATCAATGCCTAGTCAATGGAAGGATGCAACTGTTATTAGAGCAGGGAAGGCCACTGGAAGTATAAATATTGGTTGAATGTACAGCATTCAGGGGAGGGAGTTAAGACAATTGATTGGGAACACATAGTTCAAATATGGAGGTCACAGAAACGCAGTGCCAGTTCAGATAGTACATCTGTTAGTGAACAGGTCCGCAGGAAAAGGTCGAGAATTTTGAAAGGATATCCCACAGCAGATAGGAAAGATCAAGCAGTACCAGTATAGAACAAGTTACCAGGCGGGAGAGGGGACATAGTTTATCAAGGTCTCGGAACATGAGTAAAACTACGAATACTAATAGGAGTAGAAGCCCACATGCACGTGAGATTTTGGTGGCTTCCAATAAATTATATGAAAAGTTATCAAAGATGCTAGACAGCAAGAACTGCATAGTTGGAGTGAATTTGGGGTATACACGGAAGTACCGAATAGGGGACAAAGAACTCTATCCCACAGATGGATTTGCACGGAAAAGGTTCTTCCGGATGGAACTTATAAGGCAAAGGCCAGGCTTGTGGCAAGGGGATTTGAAGAAAGCTTAGAAGATCAGGATTTAAGGGTAGATTCACCTACAGCAGGAAAGGTTAATTTTAAAGATCTTCTTTTAGCCACAAAGGCATGGGAATGCAAATCTATAGATATGAAAGCTGCCTTCTTGCAGGGGCATCAGCTCCAGAGAGACATTTTTCTCCGTCCTCCTAAAGAAGCAGCTAACACAGAAGGGGTATTCTGGAAGTTGAACAAATGTGTATGTGGTTTAAATGTTGCATCTAGATTCTGGTATTTTTCGGTAAGGTCAGTTTTGTTAAAGTTAGGCTGTTACCAGTTGAAAGTAGATCCGGTAATGTTTTACTGGCACTATAAAGGGAACCTTTCTGGCATCTTTATGATGCATGTCAAATAATTTTTGTGGGGTGGGACTAGTGATTTTGAAGCTTTTGTAATCTCTGGTTTGAGGAAAGAATTCAGGGTCGGAAGTCAGGCTTCCGGTGCATTTAAATATATTGGACTGGAAATCGGACAGACTAAGTTAGGGGCAACTTTACGTCAGCAATCTTATTTGGAAAGCATCAGCCTAATAGCAATTAGTCGTGGCCGGGTTTCCACAAAAAGATGCAAGGTTTCAAAGATGGAAAAAAAGCAACTGCAAAGTTTAATTGGGCAACTGAATTGGTTAGGTAGACAGACTAGACCGGACGTGAGTTTTGATGTCTTAGAGTTGAGTACAAAAATGAATGATCCCAACGTGGAAGACATAATAAGAGCAAATAAAGCATTTGGCCAAACTAAAAAAAAAAATGCAGGAGTGTGTTTTGAGGTTCCAGGTTTTAGGTGACCGTTGGCACTTGAAATTCATAGTTTATAGTGATGCGTCCTATGCAAATCAAGCACAGGAGGTTTAATAATTTTCCTTTTGGGAACAATGGTAAATGTTGTCCTCTTGTGTGGGAAACAAAGAAAATAAGGAAAGTGGTCGAAAGCACTTTGGCTGCTGAGTGGAGACTGTTAAGTAATGGGTTAAGGAATGCATTAAGAGACATTGCAATTAGTTGTCTCATTTATGTTAAGTATCCAATGATTGACACTGATATGTAAAGGGGCTTCTGGTGGCCCTTGTGGCAGGTGGTGTGTTGTTGGAGTTTTGTGCAGAGGCTGTGGAAGTGAAATAAATGGTGTTTGGTGAAAAGGAAGAGGACTTCTGACTCTTCATACAACGGTAACTAAAACGTATAACATTGGGGACTCTAACCAGTGGAGATTATGTGTCCTTGATCCTCTCAATGCTTCTTTTAAGTAGTGATTCATCAACTGTGAAATGGCAGTACTTTGTAATCGGCTGGATGTTTCCTTGCCCATATTTGACCTGATGCCATGAGACTTCATGAGGTCTGCAGTCAATGTTGCAAATTCACATGGTAGGCTTGAGGTAGTCAGTAGTGGAGAATCATCCGTGAGTTTCTCAACTGGCATACGGAGAAAAGGGGGGCTGGATTCTCCGCAGCCCCTCACCAAACTCGCATTTGGCGCGGAGGCGGAGAATCAGCTTTTGCGCTGAAATCGGGCATGGCGCTGCTCCAGCTATTCTCCGGGACCCGAGAATAGGCCTTTTCACGAATTACCCCACACGGCTGGGGGGCCATTGCCAGGGGCCCGCCCAGCAATTCTCCGCTCTCAGCCGGCCGAGTTCCCAAATTCAAATGTACAAAATTCTTACAGAGCTTAACAAGTTAGGTGCAGGTTCTAACCACCTACTGCCGTTTGGGAACCGCGCGTGGTGCCTGTGGACTCAGTCCACGGCCACCCTGGTTGGGTGGGGGGAGGAGGGGGAGGATCAGGCACCGGGGGGGGCCTTGTGGGTGGCTGGGGGACATATTGGGCCAGTCTGATGCAAGGACGCGCAGCCGATCGGGGGTGCCTGCATTTCAGAGCCACTGGAGGCCGCCGCCTTGCGCACGCACGGACTCAAAACCGGAAGTGCAGGGGCCCATATCCGCAGCCAAAGCTGCGTGAATTACTCTCGGTCCCTGCTAGCCCACTGAAGGTAAGTGAATTGGTTTATCTTTTTTTTAGGAAGCTCAGGAGTGCAACAGCAGCATTTTTACGCCGGCGTGGGGACATAGCCCCATTTTGGGAGAATCCAGCCCGGGAATGCATTAGATGGCTACCTTCACTGGTATATGTTGATATTCATATCTTTATATGCTACAGTATTGGTCTTATAAACATTTTGTAAATAGGGTCCTAGCCATTTGTGCTACTTGCAAGCTTGGTACAGAAACAGAGTGCATCAAATCTATCTCTATTATGTAAAGCACTGGTGAGGTGGCACCTGGAGTATTGTGTGCAGTTTTGATCTCCTTAACTAAGGAATTATATACTTGTTATAGGGGGAGTACAGCAATGGTTCACTGAATTATTTTATGGGATGAAGGGATTGTCCCATGAGTAAATATTACATAGACTGGATCTTTATTCTATCAAGTTTAAAAGAATGAGAAGTGATTTAATTTAAGTATACAAAATTTTTACAGAGCTTGACAAGGTAGGTGCAGGAAGGATGCTTCTGTTTGCTGGTGGGGTCTTGAACAAGGGTACACAATCTCTGAATAAGGGGCAGGCCAATTGGGACTGAGATGAGGAACTTATTTACAGAGAAGGTGGTAAACTGGAATTTTCTGCCCCAGAGGGCCGTGGAGTCTCAGTTATTGAGTATGGTCAAGACTGAGATCAATAGACATTTACATATTAAAACATCAATTGATATGGGGATTGTGCCGTAAAATGGCATTGATGTAGATGATAGATTATTGATTTATTGATGGTTTTAGGCACATACCTAGAGAGCGAAATTATTACAAATGTCTTGACTGTGAGAATACAGTCATTGTTTTAGATAATGAATAAACTGTCAAACTTTGGTGCTATGAAAATGAAATGAAATGAATGAATGGAAATTGTTTATTGTCACAAGTAGGCTTCAAATGAAGTTACTGTGAAAAGCCCCTAGTCGCCACATTCCGGCACCTGTTCAGGGAGGCTAGTACAGGGATGCTATGTCTGCAGAAATTCAAAACATTGTGCCATGTCTGTAGAATTCAAAACATTGTTTCATGAAATGTTGCATAAAAGCCTTTTGCAATGAATAAGGCCATTGTTTTTCAAAAATTTAGTAATGGAAATGTATCAAAGCCTCAGCAACAACAAGGTTAATGCAAGCATCTTATCTTTGTAGGAGTGGCGTAAGTGGCGGGTGCACGTAGGCATTTAATTAATTTGATGGACATTAGTAAATTTGAAGTAATGACCAATGTTTGAATAACAAATCATTTTCTAAGTGGCAGACATCTATTTGAACAAATCAGGAGGTTTCAGCTGAGAATTAGAAGCTAATGAGAGTAAATGAGGGATTAAGCCATAGACATGGATTCCCTTAAAAATAAGACTTTGTGGGCGAGGTTTTGTTCTTGAATTCCTGCCTTCCTGAATTCTTGAATCATCTATTTCTTATTCTTTTATGTTTAACGCTTTTGCTATGTTCTGACCAATTTATGTATTTATTTGATCTAAGTTTTGATTTAGTTCTTATGCAAGTATTAAAGTGAATAAAGAGATCATATCAGTAGAAGACCAGCTCCAAACTCATTGAATGGCAGAGAAGACTCGGAAAGCTGAATAGTCTACTCCTGCTCCTATTTTTTATGTTGTATCCTGTGGAACAGGGCTATCCTGATCAGGTTGTTGTTTGGTGTGTCTTGCGCAGACTAGCAAATGGGCCAAAGGCCACCACATTTGGACCTGAAAAATGCCCTGTCTACTTCGAATTACTTTCAAAAGGCAAATATTTTTACTTATTAAAATATTTGAAAAGAGGGGAAGCAAGCTGTTTCACACTCGCTGGTTATGCAAGCAGTGTTTTCCACTAACAGTATGCTGCCATCAGTCCAAAAAGACATTTTACCACCACACAATTGAGGAACATCGGGCATCATTCTCCGACCCCCCGCCGGGTTGGAGAATCGCCAAGGGCTACCGGATATTCGGCAGGGGCGGGAATCGGGCCGCGCCGGTTGGCGGGCCCCCCCGCTCGATTCTCCAGCCCGGATGGGCCGAAGTCCCGCCGATAAATTGCCTGTCCCGCCGGCGTAAATTAAAGTACCTATTTACCGGCGGGACAAGGCGGCGCGGGCGGGCTCCGGGGTCCTGGGGGGGGCGCGGGGCGATCTGACCCCAGGGGGTGCCCTCCAGTGGCCTGGCCCGCGATTGGGGCCCACCGATCCGCGGGCGGGCCTGTGCCGTGGGGGCACTCTTTCCCTTCCGCCTCCGCAACGGTCTCCACCATGGCGGAGGTGGAAGAGACTCTCTCCACTGCGCATGCGCGGGAAACTATCAGCGGCCGCTGACGCTCCCGCGCATGCGCCGCCCCGACATGTCATTTCCGCGCCAGCTGGCGGGGCAACAAAGGCCGTTTCTGCCAGCTGGCGGAGCGGAAATCCCTCCGGCGCCGGCCTAGCCCCTCAATGTTGGAGCTCGGCCCCCAAAGATGCGGAGCATTCTGCACCTTTGGGGCGGCGCGATGCCCGTCTGATTGGCGCCGTTTTGGGTGCCAGTCGGCGGACATCGCGCCGTTTGGGGAGAATTTCGCCCATCATATGTGAATTTCAGTGCTGATGCAATGTCAAGTACGTAGGCCATATGTTCCAAAGATTGGTTCATTGAATCAAACAACACATTCCTTTGGTTGTTCGTAACCATAGTCAATGAGCCTGCACTTGCAAAACCGGGGCACGATTCTCCACTCCCGCGACTAAGTGCTCACGCCGTCGTGAACGGCGGCGAGGTTCACGACGGCGCGAAACGGTCCAATCTCGACCGATTCAGGGCCCGAAAATGGGCTAGGATCGGGGCCGCAGGAATCTCGGGGGGGCGTGTCGCGAAAGCAGCGTCGTCAGCGTGTGCCGGGCATTGGCACCGCATAAAAGCGGCGCCGCGTCATCTACCGCGTAACTGGCGTCACCCGCGCATGCGTGGTTGCCGTCCTCCCTGAGGCCGCCCTGCAAGAAGATGTTGGATGGATCTTGTGGGGCACGGAGGACAGGAGGTCCTCCTTCAGAGAGGCCGGCCCGCTGATCGGTGGGCACCGATCGCGGGCCAGACCCCTTTTGAGTCCTACCCCGGTGAAAGAACCCCCCTCGCCCCCCCACAGGCCGCCCCCCCCCCCAGCGTTCCCGCGCTGTTCCCGCCAGCAGCGACCAGGTGTGGATGGCGCCGGCGGGAAGCCGTAGTTTTGGGCAGGCCGCTCGGCCCATCCGGGCTTGAGAATAGCGGGTGTAGCGGAGAATCACCATTTTGGGTGTCCCGGGCGATTCTCCGGCCTGCGCTGCGCAGAACTCGACGGGGCCGTTCTCGCCGCTTGGGTGAATCACGGGAGGGCATCGGACTGGTGTCGCGGGGAAAAATGGTGCGCCAGGCTATTCTCCCAACCGGCGCGGGAGCGGAGAATCGCGCCCAGGGTTCTCCGTTTGGTCACCATTTGAATAATCCTAAATACATTAATAGCTGCACGAACTACCAATTTCAGATAATCAGTCAAGCTCATAGCATAGCTCATTTACATTTACTAGAAACAATATATATTTATACGCTTTAACCCATTCTCTGCAAAAGAAAGGAATATATTCAAGCCTTCCATCTTTTTTGAATTACTCAGGAGGCTGGAGAGCCCATAGTTCCCCATTGCAATGCCATGGCCAATCAGAGTCGGCTTGCTAACTAATCAACACCCTTTTCTGCTGTGGTATAAATTGTTGTCATAGTTTGAAACTTGGCATTCTTGCATTTGTCATGATGAGTGTAAAATGAAAAACTTCAGCAATATTCAATGTTCTGCGTTACCAAGTGACTTTTGAAGATAAAGACTTTGGTTTTCCCAATGTTTAGCTGGAGGCAAATGGACGACAACATGATGATTTAGAGGCAGTAAGCTCATCCAAATTTTGCTGTTTTTCAACTGCACGAAATCTTGCGCAAGTATCAACCTCACGTATGTTGGCTCACGCTCCACGAATGCTGCAGGTTTAAAATTTTCACCCGCATGTTCAAGTCTCGCCATGACCTCGTCCCTCTTTATCTCTGTATCCTCCTCCAATCCCACAACCCTCCAAGAACTCTGCAGTCTTCCAAATTTGGAATCTTGTGCACCCTCCACTTCTTTCATCCCACCACTTGTGGTCAAGCCTTAAGCTCTGGAATTCATTCCCAAACCTTCCCATCCCTTCAACTAGTTCTGGTTTCTACAGACCCTCCTTCAAACTCAACTTTTGATAAAGCTTTTAATCACATATCCTGACATATCTTTCCTTGGTTGTGAATGTTTTTCTTATGAATTACTGTCGATTGTGAAGCATCTTGGGATGTTTGAAAAGCGTTGTAGTTATTGTTGAATACCTACGCTAACTACAAGCGTGATATAAATTGTTGGAAATTGCAGACGATTATAGATTATGATTTGGGTGGAAGGTTTAAATAACTTTTTGTACAGCACACATTAGTCTTTTTCTCCTTTACCAGTAATTTGCTTTAAATACGGGTTTATAGAGCGGCGCCTGCACCACCCAGCTTCCTTCATACCACCCACAGGGCTGTAATCTGAGAATGCAGCACAAGGCAAAGAACACGGAAACCGCAAGCTGACAAAGAGCAACAAGCGAACGGCTTTGGGAATTTTACAGAAATTCGAGCTTAATAGGAGGAAGAAGGAAAATAAATAAAACTACTACTTAAAAATAACGCCAGCAAGCTACCAAGTTCGAAAGACCAGTCATGGAAAATGGCTACGGAAGAATGGAAGAAGATGGAAAGGAAAGGAATGCCCTTTTTCTCTTTTATCGTGGTGGCTCTTAGATCCCACTGGTCAGAACATCTGCTGGAAACGTGCGCCAAGGAGGCACGACCGGCTAAACGGCTCGATAACTTTTTGAAAAAAACGGAGATAAAAAGAGGAAAGAGTTACGAATTGATCGTGAATGGACGTCTTGAGGATTTACAGAAACAGTTACATTCTTGCCTATCTTCTCAATGTATTTTCAGGTGGGAAACAATAACAGTTTAAGAAACTGTATACAGAAATTATGCTTGTCTGAACTTGATCAGTCGAAGAGGGAAGAGCTTTGACAAAAGATCAAAGATGAAACATTTTCAGTTCAGAAATAAATTTTCAAGAGGAACTCAGTGGGACAAACACAATGTTAAATGATGTATGGATATACTGACCCTAAATAATACTTTAAATTTAGACTGAAAAGTATTAAACTTAAATTACTTTGCAAAAACAGATGAGGAAGAACTTCCCTGACAGTGATGTTGCTAACAATGCGCCAGATGAGGTAGCTTTGGAAGTAACAGTAAGTGTATTTAAACCGTAGTTGGACACAATAATGGAATTTCCACTGGAGCAAATAAAGCCAAGGAGGAGATTTAGTGGAAGTTTTGAAAATTGTGAAAGGCTTTCATTTGGTTATGGCGAAATACTTATTCCTCTAGCTTAGGGTCCAACAAGGAGGGGGTCACCAATTTAAAGAAGACTGAGGAGAGATATTGGAATACATTTCTTTTAGCGAAGGGCTGAGTGTGGTGGAATTCTTTGCCACAGGGATGGCTGAGCCAGAGACTATATCCTTCAAGGGAAAAATGGATATTGAAGCAGGAAAATAATGAGATGAGAGCAGGGCAATGCAAAACGTTGGCACAGATACAAAGAACGGGTTGAATGGTCCCCTGCTGTGCTGTAAACTTCTGCAGTTCAAACGGGATAGTTGGAGCGTGAGAGAAATGAACTGTATGCAGTTAATTGGTCTTTTTGTCTTTTTAACGGGTGGGAAACGTTCATGTAGTTTCATGTGTCTTACGTACTGAGAATGTGTTTTTTAATGATCCAGAGTGTTTCTGTGCACAATGTGAAGACTGCATTTCTTCCTACTGCTGCAGAGGTTCCCCTCCATACTGCTGCTCATACTACGCCTACATCGGAAGCGTCTTATCGTAAGTTGTCTAACCAAGTTATTTTGAAAATAGTTCAGGCTCAAATAATACCACAACAATTCTTCCTGCCTTGTGGGCATTCCATTCTTAAAAAGTGCTAAGTTAATTTGAAGAGGGTTTGGAGAACATGGTCAAGACGAATTTCAGAGTTTAAAGCTTTGTCATGAGCAAAACAAAGCCAGAATACTATCGTTGGAAAACAGAAAATTGAGGGAGGTGGAGTACCGTAGGATGGGAAATAATTAAATGTTTTAAAATTCTGAGAGTTATAGATGATTTAGATGTTAAAAAAAAGTTATTTGATTTAGACTGTTAGTGCCCTTTCAATTCCATTTACACTGATAAAAACAAGTTCAGATCTGCATGTACCTTCTCATTACTTAGTCTAATGTCTGTAATCTCCTTTCCAATCTTCTGTTAGATTGTAGAGTTATTTTGGCAGAGTTGGTAGCACTGTTTTAAGTAAGAAACCCCACTTTGGACTTGAATTTACAATCCAGGCCAATTCTTCAGTATTAGTATTGTAGGAGCACTTATAATAATAATAATCTTTATTGTCACAAGTAGGCTTACATTGCAATGAAGTTACTGTGAAAAGCCCTTAGTCGCCGCATTCCGGCGACTGTTCAGGTACACAGAGGGAGAATTCAGAATGTCCAAATTATCTAGCAGCACGTCTTTCGGGACTAGTGTGTGGAAACAGGAGCACCCAGAGGAAACCCACACAGACACAGGGAGAACGTACAGACAGTGACCCAGCCGGGAATTGAACCTGGGACTCTGGCATTGTGAAGCCACAGTGCAAAACACTGTGCTACCGTGCTGCCACAGTATTGCTGGAGCTACTGAACTGTAGATAAAAATGTTAAGCCACTCTCATCATCCTCTGATACCATGTGAAGTAGAGTGTGGAAAACACTTTGTGATATTCTAGGATGTATAAGGTTCTATATAAATACAGTTCCTTTCTTCCTGTGACTCCTCTCTAACTTCATTTGAAGGTCGTCAGGGGCCCAACGAATCTCATCAAAAATCTATATAAAATTAGAAAAAATTGTTTTGATTACGAGTCAAATTCACTTCTTGTGTTTGAAATATGGACAAGGGGAAGAACTGTTAAATTAAATATGCCAGTTATTATTATTGTGACATGAAGGAATAACCATCAAGGCTCATATAATGTTGATTAATGTTGACACATTTTAACAGGTCAGCTTTCAGGATACACACATCAGGAATATGAGGTTGTCACATTAAAGTCAGCAACTTGCTGCAACACTGCACTTTCTTTTTTTGGTTATTTTACCCTATTTAACTTTTGAAAAAATTGTTCTTCGGGTGCAAACAATATGAACTTACGAACATACTTGAAAGCAGGCTGTAGGCCTTCATCTTCAAAATCAATTATTATACAGGTTAGTGGCTTTCTGGAAGAAAAGACGGATATCTATCACACAGCCCTTATCACCTACACAATAGTGAGACTGCTGAAGGAGCATGCTGAAGAGTGTTTTCCATTCTTAGTGCCTGAGATTCTTAAGGATAAAACATTCAATATAGTGCTCGATTGAGAACATATCCCTGCTAACATGACAAATAGTAACAAAAGATCGGGCAGGAAACATTATAACAGGAATAGAGTCCAGATTTTGCAGTGAGCTGCAGGATATTGCTCTAAGCTATTGCCTTCCATGGAGTTCACATAAATCAAGGCCTTAGCCAGATTGCCGAATGTCTTTACAGAGTTGTCGGATACCACCCTCAGTGTTTCAGGATAAAACAGGGAATAACTCACTCCAATAGCCTTCAGTCGCTTTTTAACTTCATCAAAGTCTCTACACTTCTGTTGCATCACTGCTGAGAAATCTTGGAAGAAAAAGACCCTCGTCCCTGCATAAAGCCAGATTCCATCACACCTCGCCGCTTCCAATACTGTTTAGCCATCTCTGAAGTTAAGAAAACAAATAATTATGGGCTGGGGACGTTGATTATCCCCAAGTCTAAATGACAGAACACAATGTGCCCGTTCCAACTTAATACGCCCAGCTTTCATATATAAGAACATAAGAACTAGGAGCAGGAGTAGGCCATCTGACCCCTCGAGCCTGTTCCGCCATTCAATGAGATCATTGCTGATCTCTTGTTGACTCAGCTCCACTTTCCGGCCCGAACACCATAACCCTTAATCCCTTTATTCTTCAAAAAACTATCTATCTTTATCTTAAAAACATTTAATGAAGGAGCCTCTACTGCTTCACTGGGCAAGGAATTCCATAGATTCACAACCCTTTGGGTGAAGAAGTTCCTTCTAAACTCAGTCCTAAATCTACATCTCCTTATTTTGAGGCTATGCCCCCTAGTTCTGCTTTCACCCGCCAGTGGAAACAACCTGCCCGCATCTATCCTATCTATTCCCTTCATAATTTTTTATGTTTCTATAAGATCCCCCCTCATCCTTCTAAATTCCAATGAGTACAGTCCCAGTCTACTCAACCTCTCCTCGTAATCCAACCCCTTCAGCTGTGGGATTAACCTAGTGAATCTCCTCTGCACACCCTCCAGTGCCAGTACGTCCTTTCTCACGTAAGGAGACCAAAACTGAACACAATACTCCAGGTGTGGCCTCACTAACACTTTATACAATTGCAGCATAAACTCCCTAGTCTTAAACTCCATCCCTCTAGCAATGAAGGACAATACTCAATTTGCCTTCTTAATCACCTGTTGCACCTGTAAACCAACTTTTTGCCACTCGTGCACTAGCACACCCAGGTCTCTCTGCATAGCAGCATGTTTTAATATTTTATCATTAAAATAATAATCCCTTTTGCTGTTATTCCTACCAAAATGGATAACCTCACATTTGTCAACATTGTATTCCATCTGCCAGACCCTAGCCCATTCACTTAGCCTATCCAAATCCCTCTGTAGACTTTCAGTATCCTCTGCACTTTTTGCTTTACCACTCATCTTAGTGTCGTCTGCAAACTTGGACACATTGCCCTTGGTCCCCAACTCCAAATCATCTATGTAAATTGTGAACAGTTGTGGGCCCAACACTGATCCCTGAGGGACACCACTAGCTACTGATTGCCAACCAGAGAAACACCCATTAATCCCCACTCTTTGCTTTCTATTAATTAACCAATCCTCTATCCACGCTACTACTTTCCCCTTAATGCCATGCATCTTTATCTTATGCAGCAACCTTTTGTGTGGCACATTGTCAAAGGCTTTCTGGAAATCCAGATATACCACATCCATTAGCTCCCCGTTATCTACCGCACTGGTAATGTCCTCAAAAAATTCCACTAAATTAGTTAGGCACGACCTGCCCTTGATGAACCCATGCTGCGTCAGCCCAATGGGACAATTTCCATCGAGATGCCTCGCTATTTCTTCCTTGATGATAGATTCCAGCATCTTCCATCCTACCGAAGTTAAGCTCACTGGCCTATAATTACCCGCTTTCTGCCTACCTCCTTTTTTAAACAGTGGTGTCATGTTTGCTAATTTCCAATCCGCCGGGACCACCCCAGTCTAGTGAATTTTGGTAAATTATCACTGGTGCATTTGCAATTTCCCTAGCCATCTCTTTTAGCACTCTGGGATGCATTCCATCAGGGCCAGGAGACTTGTCTACCTTTAGCCCCATTAGCTTGTCCATCACTACCTCCTTAGTGATAACAATCCTCTCAAGGTCCTCACCTGTCATAGCCTCATTTCTATCAGTCACTGGCATGTTATTTGTGTCTTCCACTGTGAAGACCGACCCCAAAAACCTGTTCAGTTCCTCAGCCATTTCCTCCTCTCCCATCATTAAATCTCCCTTCTCATCCTCTAAAGGACCAATATTTACCTTTGTCACTCTTTTTTTGTTTTATATATTTGTAGAAACTTTTACGATCTGTTTTTATGTTCTGAGCAAATTTACTCTCATAATCTATCTTACTCTTCTTTATAGCTTTTTTAGTAGCTTTCTGTTGCCCCTTAAAGATTTCCCAGTCCGCTAGTCTCCCACTCATCTTTGCCACTTTGTATGCTTGTATAACTATGGAATCCAGGTTAAGAAAATGTAGCAGCCAGCTCTCAAAGAATTTAATAGGAAGCTTATCCTCCACTTTTTCTGGCAAACCGACGACCTGGACATTTTTCTACTCGGTTCTCCAGATCCCCCAGGATTTCTGACATACTAGTTAATTGGTTTTCCAAGGTTTGCAAGTGGGCCTCAGCTGAAGAAGTTGCATTTTGGAGGTCAGGATTCTCTACCCTGTTTCATCGAGCCTTTTGTTAATATTCTGCAGCTCACTCTCATGAGCACTAATATTCTGTGCAAACAATGTTTATTGTCAATGACTTCCGGGTGCGGCGATGACCAGCTGAGTCGCACGTTTCGGCAGCTCCCGGTGAAACGGACTTTTGGGCTCTTGATAGGAGGCCCAACGGCAATTTTGACGGCTAAAAACACTGTGCGGTAAACCAGAAGGGAATCCCCCCTGGATACGGATGAAAAAAGGAGGAGAAACTGGCCGGATGGCAGTGGATCCTTTAGAACAGCGGCAAGGAAGGCAAGCAAAAACCAAGATGGCGTCGGAAGGTGGCAGTTTAACATGAGGCCCTGAACAACAAGAGTTCTTGAAATGCTGTGTGGAAGAGCTCAAAAAGGAAATGAAGAAAGAGCTGTTGGCCCCGATACTACAGGCGATCGAAGGGGTAAAGGAGGAACAAAAGACCCAGGAGCGGGAGCTTCGGGTCGTGAAGGCAAAGGCAGCCGAGAATGAGGACGACATACAGGGCCTGGTGGTGAAGACGGAGACGCATGAGGCACATCAGAGACGATGTGTGGAAAGGTTGGAGGCACTGGAGAACAACGCAAGGAGGAACAACCTGAGGATTCTTGGTCTTCCTGAAGGTGCGGAGGGAGCGGACGTCGGGGCATATGTGAGCACAATGCTGCACTCGTTAATGGGAGCGGAGGCCCCGGTGGGTCCGTTGGAGGTGGAGGGAGCATACCGACTGATGGCGCGAGGACCGAGAGCAGGAGAAATTCCCAGAGCCATAGTGGTGAGATTCCTCCGTTTTAAGGATAGAGAAATGGTCCTTAGATGGGCAAAGAAAACTCGGAGCAGTAAATGGGAGAACGCGGTGATCCGCGTTTATCAAGACTGGAGTGCGGAGGTGGCGAGAAGGAGGGCGAGCTTTATTCGGGCCAAGGCGGTGCTTCATAAAAAGAAGATAAAATTTGGAATGCTGCAACCGGCAAGACTGTGGGTCACATATCGAGGGAGGCACCACTACTTTGAGACGGCGGATGAAGCGTGGACTTTTATTGTGGAAGAAAAACTGGAATGAGCGGGTTATTAAAAAGAACGTTTGAACAAAGTGGTGGGGCGAATGTGGGGGGCGAAGAGGGGGGTTAAAAAGGGGGGAAAGAGGAGTTTTATGTACTAATCCTGCGATGTGGTAACTTTTCTCTCTTCCACAGGTGGTGATGGGGGGAGGAGGGGAGGTGGAGGAGATGGGCCGTTGGCCATTGGGGGCGGGGCAAAGGGAGAAGCGCGGGCTTGGTTCCCGTGCTATGATAATCATGGCGGGAATAGAGAAGCAGGAAGGAGGGGGCGTCGCACGGTGCGAGCCGAGGTCACGGGGGGAAGCCGAGGTTGGCCAGAGTTTGCTGACTTCTGGGAGCAACATGGGGGGAGTAATTACGCTAGCAGGAGATCTAGCGGGGGGGGGGGGGGGGGTGGGAGGGGGGAATTACTGGGTTGCTGCTGCTGGGGAGAGGGGGGAGCTGGTATGGGAGGGGATGGGCGGGGGGGCACCGCCTGGGGGAGATACAGCTGCGTGGGAACCGGGTGAGGAGCTGGAAAAAGGGGATGGTTAATCGACAAGGGGGGGGTAGGAAGCCCCCCAACCCGGCTGATCACGTGGAACGTGAGAGGACTGAACGGGCCGATAAAGAGGGCACGGGTACTCGCACACCTTAAGAAACTTAAGGCAGATGTGGTTATGTTACAGGAAACGCACCTGAAACTGATAGACCAGGTTAGGCTACGCAAAGGATGGGTGGGGCAGGTGTTCCATTCGGGGCTAGATGCGAAAAACAGGGGGGTGGCTATATTAGTGGGGAAGCGGGTAATGTTCGAGGCAAAGACTATAGTGGCGGATAACGGGGGCAGATACGTGATGGTGAGTGGCAAACTACAGGGGGAGACGGTGGTTTTGGTAAACGTATATGCCCCGAACTGGGATGATGCCAATTTTATGAGGCGGATGCTAGGACGCATTCCAGACCTAGAGATGGGAAAGCTGATAATGGGGGGAGATTTTAATACGGTGTTGGAACCAGGGCTGGATATGTCGAAGTCCAGGACTGGAAGGAGGCCGGCAGCAGCCAAGGTACTTAAAGATTTTATGGAGCAGATGGGAGGTGTAGACCCGTGGAGATTTAGCAAACCTAGGAGTAAGGAGTTCTCGTTTTTCTCCTATGTCCATAAAGTCTACTCGCGAATAGACTTTTTTGTGCTGGGAAGGGCGTTGATCCCGAAGGTGAGGGGAACGGCGTATACGACTATAGCCATTTCGGATCACGCTCCACACTGGGTAGACTTGGAGATAGGGGAGGAAACAGGAGGGCACCCACCCTGGAGAATGGACATGGGACTAATGGCAGATGAGGGTGTGTGTCTAAGGGTGAGGGGGTGCATTGAAAAGTACTTGGAACTCAATGATAATGGGGAGGTCCAGGTGGGAGTGGTCTGGGAGGCGTTGAAGGCGGTGGTTAGAGGGGAGCTGATATCAATAAGGGCACATAAAGCGAAGCAGGAGAGTAAGGAACGGGAGCGGTTGCTGCAAGAACTTTTGAGGGTGGACAGACAATATGCGGAGGCACCGGAGGAGGGACTGTACAGGGAAAGGCAAAGGCTACATGTAGAATTTGACTTGCTGACTACGGGCACTGCAGAGGCACAATGGAAGAAGGCACAGGGTGTACAGTACGAATATGGGGAGAAGGCGAGCAGGTTGCTGGCACACCAATTGAGGAAAAGGGGAGCAGCGAGGGAAATAGGGGGAGTGAGGGATGAGGAAGGAGAGATGGAGCGGGGAGCGGAGAGAGTGAATGGAGTGTTCAAGACATTTTATAAAAAATTATATGAAGCTCAATCCCCGGACGGGAGGGAGAGAATGATGGGCTTCTTGGATCGGCTGGAATTTCCCAAGGTGGAAGAGCAGGAAAGGGTGGGACTGAGAGCACAGATCGAGGTAGAAGAAGTGGTGAAAGGAATTAGGAGCATGCAGGCGGGAAAGGCCCCGGGACCGGATGGATTCCCAGTCGAATTCTATAGAAAATATGTGGACTTGCTCGCCCCAGTATTGACGAGGACCTTTAATGAGGCAAAGGAAAGGGGACAACTGCCCCCGACTATGTCTGAAGCAACGATATCACTTCTCTTAAAGAAGGAAAAGGACCCGCTACAATGCGGGTCCTATAGACTTATTTCCCTCCTAAATGTAGATGCCAAGATCCTGGCCAAGGTAATGGCAATGAGAATAGAGGAATGTGTCCCGGGGGTGGTCTACGAGGACCAAACTGGGTTTGTGAAGGGGAGACAGCTGAACACGAATATACGGAGGCTGTTAGGGGTAATGATGATGGCCCCACCAGAGGGGGAAACGGAGATAGTAGTGGCGATGGATGCCGAGAAAGCATTTGATAGAGTGGAGTGGGATTATTTGTGGGAGGTGTTGAGGAGATTTGGTTTTGGAGAGGGGTATGTTAGATGGGTGCAGATGTTGTATAGGGCCCCGATGGCGAGCGTGGTCACGAACGGACAGGGATCTGCATATTTTCGGCTCCATTGAGGGACAAGGCAGGGATGCCCTCTGTCCCCATTATTGTTTGCACTGGCGATTGAGCCCCTGGCGATAGCGTTGAGGGGTTCCAAGAAGTGGAGGGGAGTACTTAGAGGAGGAGAAGAACACCGGGTATCTTTGTATGCGGACGATTTGCTACTATACGTGGCAGACCCGGCGGAGGGGATGCCAGAAATAATGCGGATACTTGGGGAGTTTGGGGATTTTTCAGGGTATAAATTGAACATGGGGAAAAGTGAGTTGTTTGTGGTGCATCCAGGGGAGCAGAGTAGAGAAATAGAGGACCTACCGTTGAGGAAGGTAACAAGGGACTTTCGTTACCTGGGGATCCAGATAGCCAAGAATTGGGGCACATTGCATAGGTTAAATTTAACGCGGTTGGTGGAACAAATGGAGGAGGATTTCAAGAGATGGGATATGGTATCCCTGTCACTGGCAGGGAGGGTGCAGGCGGTTAAGATGGTGGTCCTCCCGAGATTCCTCTTTGTGTTTCAGTGCCTCCCGGTGGTGATCACGAAGGCTTTTTTTAAAAGGATTGAAAAGAGCATCATGGGTTTTGTGTGGGCCGGGAAGACGCCGAGAGTGAGGAAGGGATTCTTACAGCGTAGCAGGGATAGGGGGGGGCTGGCACTAACGAGCCTAAGTGAGTATTATTGGGCCGCTAATATTTCAATGGTGAGTAAGTGGATGGGAGAGGAGGAGGGAGCGGCGTGGAAGAGATTAGAGAGGGCGTCCTGTAGGGGGACTAGCCTACAGGCTATGGTGACAGCCCCATTGCCGTTCTCACCGAGGAACTACACCACAAGCCCGGTGGTGGTGGCTACACTGAAGATTTGGGGACAGTGGAGACGGCATAGGGGAAAGACTGGAGCCTTGGAGGGGTCCCCGATAAGAAACAACCATAGGTTTGCCCCGGGGGGAATGGATGGGGGATATGGAGTGTGGCAAAGAGCAGGAATAACGCAACTGAAAGATCTGTTTGTGGATGGGATGTTCGCGAGTCTGGGAGCGCTGACCGAGAAATATGGGTTGCCCCAAGTCAATGCATTCAGGTATATGCAACTGAGGGCTTTTGCGAGGCAACAGGTGAGGGAATTCCCGCAGCTCCCGACACAAGAGGTGCAGGACAGAGTGATCACAAAGACATGGGTGGGGGATGGTAAGGTGTCAGATATATATAGGGAAATGAGGGACGAAGGGGAGACTATGGTAGATGAACTAAAAGGGAAATGGGAAGAAGAGCTGGGGGAGGAGATCGAGGAGGGTCTGTGGGCAGATGCCCTAAGCAGGGTAAACTCGTCATCCTCGTGTGCCAGGCTAAGCCTGATTCAGTTTAAGGTATTACACAGGGCGCATATGACTGGAGCACGGCTCAGTAAATTTTTTGGGGTGGAGGATAGGTGTGTGAGGTGCTCGAGAAGCCCAGCGAATCATACCCATATGTTTTGGTTATGCCCGGCACTACAGGGGTTTTGGATGGGGGTGACAAAGGTGCTTTCAAAAGTAGTGGGGGTCCGGGTCGAACCAAGCTGGGGGTTGGCTATATTTGGGGTTGCACAAGAGCCGGGAGTGCAGGAGGCGAGAGAGGCCGATGTTTTGGCCTTTGCGTCCCTAGTAGCCGGGCGCAGGATATTGTTAATGTGGAAAGAAGCCAAGCCCCCGGGGGTGGAGACCTGGATAAATGACATGGCAGTGTTTATAAAGCTAGAGCGGATTAAGTTCGTTCTAAGGGGGTCGGCTCAAGGGTTCACCAGGCGGTGGCAACCGTTCGTCGAATACCTCGCAGAAAGATAGATGGAATGGAAAAAAGAAGGCAGCAGCAGCAGCCCAGGATCGGGGTGGGGGGGGGGGGGGGGGATGGGGGGGGGGGGGGGGGAGGAGGAACCAGAAGGACTCTCAGGGTTGTTAATATATACTGTATAATATGTATAGGTCGTTGCGACAGATAATTATATATTGGACTGTTAAATTATATTTTTGGAGAGTGTTACTTGTGATAAGGCAGTTGCCAATTAGGGTTAGTTTTCATTTTTGTTATTTATTATTTATTCATTTTTTGTTTACAAAATAGGTCATTGTTATTTGTGTTGTTATAATATTGTGTAAAGGGTGCACAATGTACTGTGTTGGTTGACCAAAAAATTTTCAATAAAATATTTATTAAAAAAAAAACAATGTTTATTGTCAATGACTTTTATTGTCAATGACGTTAATGAAGTTCGGAGTGTAATGCCAGAGCCCACGAAAACGCCGCTATTCCCAAGCCTGCATCACATGATCCTCCTGGTGTTGCTTTTGATTGACAGTATTTAACTGATATTTGAATGGCTGCATATTTATGTTGTGTATTTGAAGTAGCTCATTGACTGTATTTAAATGTATGTGTGACTGTGTGCTTGAGTGAACATGTGTTTGTGAATCTGAGTGGCTGTGAGCTTGAGTGGCTATGTGCATTGTATGTTTAAGTAGCTGTTTCCGATTTATGTGTAATGCTGTGCTTGAATGGGTGAATGGTTAACTAGCCGTGTATTTGACTGGCTAAATGTTTGAATAGCTGCACATGTTGGTTGCATTTCTGAATGGTTATCTGTTTGAATGTGTTAACGTGCGTGTGCACTTCAGCGGTTGTGCATTTCAATAATGTTTATGATTGATTGTTTCTGCAGTGTACATTTAAAATGTGATTTGGTTGAATGGTACTTCCATTCCATTGGTTGAATGATCTCTCCTTTAAATTAATGGCCTTTACACTATTTCTAGTAGGATGTGGTCATCAAATATAATGTAAAACATTCCAAAAAAAGAGCAAATGGTTCTCCCTGCTATCCTGGCCAACATTGCACTATGACTGTTTCTACGAAAAATTGATTAATTGGTCATCCATCTCATATTTGTTTTTGAGATATAACTGTGCCACAGGGGCAGAAATTCCGTAAGGCTGTTACAGACATAGAGGCTGTCCTAGTATATGTCTGCTGGGCTGGGGAAGGAATCTGGGTGCTCAACTATATATGCAATAGCCGCAAGCTCTGCTGCCTGCGCGCCTAAGTGTCCGGGTAGTTTCAACGATATTTCCTCAAGGGCGCGTCCCTGCGCGTCCTCGACATAGATCCTGCAACCTGTATTGCGCTTCCCATCCAAGACTGTGGAAGATCCATCCACATAAATCTTAATGGGCTCACACGTGTCCGTGTGCGGGGGGCTCTGGGTTGAACTATCTATCTTTCTGGGGGGTGTTTTAGCGATAAAGGGGCATGTGTTGTGGTGTGGAGAGATAATCTCACATTCATGGGGGGGTTCCGGGGTACTATAAATTGTCGGCTAAGTAGGTGTGTGTCTTTGTCCTTTTCACAGTGATGTCCCATCCCTGCAAGAGAAGGGTCCATCTGGCTGCTCTTATTTGGCTTACTGTACCGTGCTTGGGTCGTCCGTCCAGTAAAAGTTGGGTGGGGGTGTGTTCGGTCAGAATTGTGATGGGGTTCAGTCCGGTAATATATGAAAAGTACTGGACTGCCCAGAAAACTGCGAGTAGGTGCCTCTCACAGGCTGGAAATCTGTGCTCCACAGCATCTAAAAGTCGGGAGGCGTAAGCTACGGGCCTTAACTGGTCGTGCCATTCCTGGAGGAGCACGGCTGAAAGGGTGCGGTCTGTGGTTGCTACCTCTATGGCGTAAGGGGAAGCGGATCTGGAACTTGTAGTGCGGGGGCTGCTATGAGTGCCTGTTTTAAAGAGTCCACGGCATCCGTATGCTGCGGAAGCCATTCCCAGGAGGCTCCTTTCTTTAGGAGGTCTGAGAGGGGCGCTGCCTTGCTGGCGAAACCATCAATGTGGTTTCGGCAGCAGCCAACCAGTCCTAAAAACGACCGGAGGGCTGAAACGTTCTGGGGAAGGGGCAATTTAACAATCGAGTCAATCCTTTTATGCTCGATCTCGCGTTTACCGTGCGTGATAATTGTTCCCAAATATACCACTTTTTCTTCCAAAATCTGGACCTTTTTGGGGTTGACTTTACAACCAATTGAATGTAATAGTTCCAGGAGTTCAGACAGAAGCTCAGTGTGGTCTTCCTTGGTGTCTGTCTGCAGTAGTAGGTCATCTACATACTGTACCAGACATTCGGGGCGAGAGAACTTTGCTAATCCATTTGCCAGCTGTCGGTGGAAAATGGAGGGGGAGTTGTGGAAGCCTTGTGGCAGGCATGTCCACGTGTACTGCTGTACTTTAAAGGTGAAGGCAAATTTGTACTGGCATGCCTTTGCCAATGGAATGGACCAGAATCCATTACTGATGTCCAAAACCGTGAAGTAGCGGGAATTGAGTCCCTGCTTGAGCATGGTCTCGGGACTTGTTGCTATGGTGGGGGCTGCTGTGGGGGTGACTTTGTTGAGTTCCCGATAATCAATGGTCAGTTGCCATGATCCATCGGGCTTTCTCACTGGCCAAATCGGGGTATTATTAGTGGAGGCTACTGATCTAAGTACGCCCTGCTCTAATAAGCTCTCCATTACTTTTAAGATTTCTCCCTCTGCCTCTAGGGGAAATCCGTACTGTTTTTGGGGTCTAGGGTCAAGTCCTGTTACTTGTACGGAGCCAATCATCCGTCCACAGTCGTGCTTGTGGGTCGCAAATGCTGCCCTGTTCTTTTGCAGGACTACCCTAACCTGCTTTTCCATGCTAAGCGTAGTCAGGTTGAACCAAAATTCGCCTATGGCGCTAATTTTGTTCATATATTTGCCTATGTTGAGCTTGCGGATTTCGTCATCTTCCAGACACACTGGTTGACTGGATCGAATGATAGGTTGTGGGAATTCATGAAATCAATTCCCAGAATGTGTTCTGCTGTGTGGGGCAGGTCTACAAAAACTACGGGGTGTTTGGTGGTGATGGTTCCGATTTGAATGGGTACAGGGGCTGTGATGTGTCCCTGCTGTGAGTGGCCTGTAAAGCCACTGAGGGTGATAGTGGCTGTAGTGGGCCACGTGTCTTTTTGAAATAGGGTGGAGGAATTTATAATGGTGCGGGACCCTCCTGTGTCCCAGAGAAATTCGATAGGCTGTCCCCGAATTTTCGCTGCAACTACGGGTCGTCCTGACCTATCCCAAAGGGTGTCGCAGACCCATCTGGGGGAGCCCGTACACCGTTAGTCCGTTCCGGTCAAGTCCGTCTGATCCGAACGGGCGCTAATGCTATGTATGGGCTCTGTCTTTTTCTTAATCAGAGTGCCCGTCTGCTGGGCTCTCTGTGGCTTTTTAGGGGCATTGCACTCTTTCGCGAAATGTCCCAACTGTCCGCAGGTGTAACACTCTTGTGACTTGGGTGGGGGGCTGTTCTTTCCCTCATTTACCCATGCAGGGTTCGGGTGTGTTGTTTTTACTGCCTGCATGTCTACGGCGGCCTGCTTTTCCTCGCTATTCTTAACGGTGGGTTTACTTTGAACAGATTGCTCCCAAACGCGGGACAATCTTTTCACTACCCACTTCTCGTTATGGGCCTCCTCTGAGGGATCATAACTCGTACAGGCTTTCTGTCCTGCATCTGTGGCATGGGAGATAAGGGTGCGGGTCCATTTGGCCATGTTGTCTGGGGTCAAATGGGCACGGTCTACGTCTCCAAAGACTGCTGCGAAGTGAATCCACAGGCGTCCAGCGAACGCTGTGGGGCGCTCAGATTTCTTCTGCCTACATTTATTGAGGCCATCTACGGGGTCACCCCGGTTATACCCGATCGCATCCAGGATCGCGGTATGCAAATCTGCAAGGGTGCCTCCTCCTACATTCTGTGGGTCGGGAAGGGCTGCTGCTACCGACGGATCTAAACTTAAAACCATGAGCTTTACATGCTCTCTCTCATCCAGGCCATACATGTTCGCCTGATGTCCAACTGTGGCAAAGAAATAGTGGGGGTCTGAGGCGGGGAGGAACGGTGTGATCTTCTCGCACGCGTCCCGTAATTGGGTCACTGTTAAGGGGGTGGAATATAGAAATTCCGCATTGTCCGATGTGGCTGTGCGGTGGGTGGTTACAGGGTTCATTGGAGCCTGAACTATCTGCTATGTGGGGGGGGGTTGGGGTGCTTTTCTCTTTTGGGGCTTTCCCTGCGCATCTGTTCCCTGAACATATCTCTGCACTGTTTCGTGTAACTCTTCCCAATCAGGGCCGTCTTCCTGGTCTAACTTTTCCCCAAAGGTTTCCTGAAAACCCTTTTGAACAGAAAGCAGTGATTGCAGCTCTGCAATCTGCTTCTGGCACTTTGCGTGATCTAAGGTGCTCTGTCTTTGTTCTGTGGTGGCAGCGTGGAGTGCTCTTAATGCTGACTTGAGATCACTACACTGTTTCTGTAATGTCTCTACCTGTTTTTCTGTCTCTTCTCTTACCAGGACTGCACGTTGCGTGTCCTGATAGGCCTTTTCATATTGCGACTGGAAACTGCTTAAATGCGCCAGACAAGACTGGTGAGCCCGTTTGGCGTCAGCCACCTCTCCATCTTTTGCTGCCAATTTCCTCCTTAATTCTAAATTCTCTTTTTCAACTTCGCTTACATCGACTTTACTCATCCGATGTATGCCCTCAACTTCTTTGCGGAGAGTCTTGACGACCTCCTCTGTGCCTTGCAATTGTGCCAAACAGGACACGATTGCCATCGGCTTGCGAGCTTTTCCCAAGTTCTTTTTGTGTATTTCGCTCAGGTTCTCCCACCAAGTATGTCCTATACTCCCGGGACCTGATTCCTCGTTATTACAGAAATCATTCCACAGGGGCCATCCTTTCCCCTTGAGATATTGCCGGATTTCCTCCTCCCAAATGGGACACTGTCCCACTCTACTGCTGCTGGTCGCTGCGACCGCAAATTCCTCAGGGTTCTTGAGGCGCTGCATTGCCTGCATGGCCATCTTTCCTATCCGACTGCTTCTTCTAAATTTGGAACAGGGGGCTAAAGCGGTGTTGTAAATGCGGTTACGGCTTTCGCTACTTTCCGAAAATACAGACTTCCGACAGTTTTGACGCAACAAAAATCTATCAGTTTTACCTTATAGCCCTGTTAGTTACGCATGCATACACACACTCCCGAATTATGGGTATTGATCAGAACTGCTTGAACTACTTGTGGTTTTCTGTTTCCAATTGGGTTTGTAATTCAAATTTCTTGGGTTCTCCCGGAGTGGTTTTCCACTTCTAGATCGGGTCCCGTCAGGGTGTCGCCAAAATGTTGCTCGTTTTAGCCTTAGTTTAATTGCTCTTGTTCCGTCACCTTTGCTCTTGAGTCGCCAGGTATCTTTCTGATACCGCCACGTGGTTCAAGTTCGAGTAATGATCAATAATCCAACACACCGCTTAGTAAGAGTTAAATCAACGCACATTTATTATATACAGTAACCAATACTTATACATTAATTCTACTTCTAAGCTACTTCCTACAACTAATCAGGCCAATACTTAACTTTGGAAATGGCACACCAGGTCAGGGAAACAAATGGCCTTTCGTATGGGTTCTGAGCCTGCGGGATTCAAAGCAGGTACAGGTCGATAGTCAGGAGTGCCTATCTCGTAGCGAGCGTTGGAGTAAGACTTACGGTTCTCGCAGCTGTTGTAGAAGGTCAGCAGAATGGTCTCAAAGGGTGCAGAGAGGAGAAGAAGGGTCGATTTGAACTTGGACTCTATTCTTATAGTCCCCAGGGGCTTCCCGCCTTTCGGGGCGGATCCTGTACCTGGTTCCAAGTGATTGGACTTCATCCCAATCACTTGGTTCGATATTCTCCAATGCTGGAGCGATTCCTTGATCGATGGGCGGTTTTGGGGTGGTCATTCACCTCTCTTTGTGTAGGCTCCTGCTGGCGCCGAAAAGTCTGGGTTGGCTTTGTGTGTCTAATTTGTAGCATATTGTTCCCGGGGATTGCTGATTAGTATTCAGGTGGCTGGTGTGTTGTTATGTTGATGGCTGCAGGTATCGATTCTGTCTGGCCTCCCCAGTGGCGAATACACAGTTTTGCCTCCAGCTGCCTGTTTGAGTCCTGTTGGCTGATATTCCCATCAGCCTCTTCCGTTCACCATTTTAAATCGGGGTTTAGCCATTCTAATCGGGAGTTAGCCATTTTAACCGGCTACGTCGGGGACAGGGCAGGATGATACCTGGGCACTCACTCTGACACTTTAGCAGTTCCAGCCTGGCACCCGAGCAGTGCCATCTAGGCACCTTAGCAGTGCCACTCTGGCACTGCCAGGGTTTCAGTGCCAGGGTGCCCAGGTACCAGGTTGGCACCACCAGGGATCGGCCTGTGGGGACCTTACCAGGTGAGGGGCGATGAGGGAGTGCTCCCGAGGGCCTCTCTGAGATTGAGGGGGCAGGGAGGTTGAAACGGGGGCGAGGGGGTGGGGTGGGGGGGGAAGTTAAAGATCAGGGGATCGGGGCAGCCAGTCAAATTGGCACCCCACTCTGCGAGGAGCCTTTCCTGCTGGGCTTGCCAGCATGGGCGGTATGGTAGCACAGTGGTTAACACTGTTGCTTCACAGCACCAGGGTCCCAGTTTCGATTCCCGGCGTGAGTTTCCTCCGGGTGCGCCGGTTTCCTCCCACAATTCCCGAAAGACGTGCACTTAGGTGAATTGGACATTCTGAATTCTCCCTCTTATAATTATAATCATAATTATAATATATAATCTTTATTATTGTCACAAGTAGGCTTACATTAACAGTGCAATGAAGCTACTGTGAAAATCCCCTAGTCGCCACACTCCACCACCTGTTCGGGTACAGTGAGGGAGGATCCAGAATGTCCAAATTACCTAACAGCATATCTTTCGGGACTTGTGGGAGGAAACTAGAGGATCCGAAGGAAGCTCACGTTGACACGGGGAGAACGTGCAGACTCCGCACAGACAGTGACCCAAGCCAGGAATCGAACCTGGGACCGTGGCACTGTGAAGCAAAGTGCTAACCACTGTGTTACTATGTCACCCAGTTAGATAGAAACACAGTAATGGAGTAGGCAGTTCAGTCCATCGAGTCTGCTCTGCCATTCAATACAATCATGGCTGATTACCCACTTGAATGCCTTTTTCCCACACTGTTCCCATTTTAAAACATTTATAAATTTGGTCGTCGCAGGCTTGGAGGGCCGAAGGGCCTGTTCCTGTGCTGTACTTTTCTTTGTTCTTTGTTTTTTGTTCACTCATGGGATGTGGGCCCATCTCTAATTGCCTTTGAACTGAATGGATTGTTAGGCCAGTTCAGAGGGCATTTTAGAGTCAACAACATTGCTGCAGATCTGAAGTCACATGTAGACGAGACCAGGTAAGGATGGCAGACTTCATTCCCTAAAGGACATTAGTGAACCAGATGGGTTTTTACAATGATCATCAATGGTTTCATGGGCATTGATGCACGATCAATTACAATTGAAGACGAGGTAGTAACATAACTGAAGGCTTTAATAGACTAGAACTGTTTCCCAGCAGCTTCGGTACAGAATGAGGGCTGCTGGGATGGCACCGGTTCTTATACCCCGCCTGTCAGGGCGGAGCTACATACCAAACAGCCAATGGTAAACTTCTAGGTTTAACCAATGGTCTTCAGCCTCTCGGGTACTGCGATACCTGATAATACCACATTCACCCCCTGTTAAAAAAGAGTCCGGCGGTGGTGGTGGCCAGTGGTTACAATTGCATCTAACATGGTATGATCAGATATAGAGGTACCATGATACCTCCTTACAGAGTTGTCGAGAATATTTACAAGCGTGGAAGATATATACATTCAGTGTTCATTTACAGTTACAGTTACAGTTACACTGAAGCAATCAGTCAGTTAGGTGGCCTGGTCATCCTCCTGGATTGTCTGAGCTTTGGTGGTGATTCTGGTGGGGGTCCGGGCACCTGCAACTCTGGGAGCGTGGCTTCGGCCTCCATGGCAGCTTCGTCACCCCTAGACGGCGCTGATGGGGCAAACGGTTGACACGAGAGAGGGGCACCTGTAGGGGGCATCGGTGGGTGGGAGGGCCTAGGCAGGAGCAGTGGGAGGACTGACCCTCCTGTGAGGTGCTGTGGAGAGGGGGGGGGGGGTAATGGTTCGGGTGCGCGTGGGGTTCCGGCGGGCTCCAGGTCCCGAAGGGAGACTGTATCTTGCCGGCCGTCAGGGAACGCCACGTAGGCGTACTGGGGGTTAGCGTGCAGCAGGTGGACCCTCTTGACCAACGGGTCCGACTTGTGCGCCCGCATGTACTTCCAGAGCAGGATGGGTCTGGGTGTTGCTAGCCAGGTTGGGAGCGAGGTCCCAGAGGAGGACTTCCTGGGGAAGCCAAGGAGACGTTCATGAGGTGTCTGGTTGGTAGTTGTACAGAGCAGTAACTGGATGGCATGGAGGGCCTCCAGGAGGACTTCTTGCCAGCGGGAGTCTGGGAGATTCCAATATCGTAGGGCCAGTAGAACGGTCTTCCAGACCGTTCCGTTCTCCCTCTCGACCTGCCCATTTCCCCGGGGGTTGTAACTGGTCGTCCTGCTTGAGTCAATGCCCCTGTTGAGCAGGAATTGACGCAGTTCGTCGCACATAAAGGAGGACCCCCTATCACTGTGTATGTACGCGGGGAAACCGAACAGTGTAAAGATACCCTGGAGGGCCTTGATGATGGTGGTTGTGGTCATGTCTGGGCAGGGGATGGCGAATGGGAACCGGGAGTACTCGTCAATCACGTTCAGGAAGTACGTGTTGTGGTCGGTGGAGGGGAGAGGGCCTTTGAAGTCCATGCTGAGGCGTTCAAAGGGACGGGAAGCCTTTATCAGGTGCGCCCTCTCTGGCCGGTAGAAGTGCGGTTTGCACTCTGCGCAGATTTGGCAGTCCCTGGTGGCTGTCCTGACCTCAATGGAGTAGGGCAGGTTGCGGGTCTTAATGAAGTGGAAAAAACGAGTGACCCCCGGGTGGCAGAGGTCATAGTGGAGGGCTCGGAGGCAGTCCACTTGTGCGGTGGCACATGTGCCGCGGGACAGGGCATCAGGAGGCTTGTTTAGCTTCCCGGGATGATACAAGATCTCGTAGTTGTAGGTGGAGAGTTCTATCCTCCACCGCAAGATCTTGTCATTTTCTATCTTGCCCCGTTGTGCATTATCGAACATGAACGCCATCGATCGTTGGTCAGTGAGGAGAGTGAATCACCTGCCGGCCAGGTAATGCCTCCAATGTCGCACAGCTTCTACTATAGCTTGTGCCTCTTTTTCGACCGAGGAATGGCGAATTTCGGAAGCATGGAGGGTACGGGCGAAAAAGGCCACGGGTCTGCCCGTTTGGTTGAGGATGGCGGCCAGAGCTACGTCGGACGCATCGCTCTCGACCTGGAAGGGGAGGGACTCGTCGATGGCGCTCATCGTGGCCTTTGCAATGTCTGCTTTGATGCGGCTGAAGGCCTGGCGGGCCTCCGTCGACAGGGGGAAGGTTGTGGACTGGATTAGGGATCGGGCTTTGTCTGCGTAGTTAGGGACCCACTGGGCGTAACAACTGAAAAACCCGAGGCAACGCTTCAGGGCCTTGGGGCAGTGATGGAGGGGGAACTCCGTAAGGGGACGCATGCGTTCAGGGTCAGGGCCTATAACTCCATTTCACACTACGTAGCCTAAAATGGCTAGACGGTCGGTGCTAAATACACATTTATCCTTCTTATACGTTAAGTTAAGGATTTTCGCGGTCTGGAGAAATTTCCGGAGGTTGGTGTCGTGGTCCTGCTGGTCATGGCCGCAGATGGTGACGTTATCAAGATACGGGAATGTTGCACGTAAGCCATACCGGTCAACCATTCGGTCCATCTCGCGTTGGAAGACCGAGACCCCATTACTGACACCAAAGGGAACTCTTAAAAATTGATAGAGACGCCCATCTGCTTCGAAGCCAGTGTATTTGCGGTCACTAGTACGGAGGGGTAGCTGATGGTAGGCGGACTTGAGATCCACCGTGGAGAAGACCTTGTATTGCGCAATCCTGTTTACCAGTTCGGATATGCGGGCGAGAGGGTACGCATCCAGCTGCATAAACCTGTTGATCGTCTGACTGTAGTCTATGACCATCCTATGTTTCTCCCCGGTCTTTACCACCACGACTTGAGCTCTCCAGGGACTGTTGCTAGCTTCAATGACCCCTTCCCTCTGATGAAGGTCCGGTCCTGGGCACTGTACCGTCTGCTCCTGGTGGCAACGGGTTTGCAATCCGGGGTGAGGTACGCAAACAGGGAAGGCGGGTCGACACTAAGGGTCGCGAGGCTGCAGACAGTAAGGGGGGGTATAGGGCCGCCGAATTTGAAGGTCAGGCTTTGTAAGTTACATTGGAAGTCCAACCCCAGGAGTGTAGCCGCGCAGTGGTGCGGCAGGACATAAAGGCGGAACTTGTTGAATTTCCTGCCTTGGACAGTGAGGTTTGCTAGGCAGAACCCCTTTATCTCCACCGAGTGTGACCCGGAGGCCAGGGAGATTCTTTGGTTTACAGGGTAGGTAACAAGTGAACAGTGCCTTCCCGAGTTGGGATGTATAAAGCTTTCCGTGCTCCCCGAGTCGATCAGGCAGGACGTCTCGTGGCCATTGATGAAGACCGTCGTCGTTGCTGTTGCGAGTGTCCGAGGTCGATTTTGGTCCAGAGTCACCGAGGCCAGATGAAGTAGTTGCGGGTTTTGATCGGGCAGCGTGTAGTCGGCGTGCAGGGGGCCTGGGGCCCCATCCAAGATGGCGTCTCCCATGGGTCGCACATGGTGGTGGGGGATGGACAAAATGGCGGCTGGGATGGACAAAATGGCGGCACCCATCCATCCAGCGTGGTGTCCGAGGGGCAAGATGGCCACGCCCGTGGGTCGCACGTGGTCCTAGGATAGGGGGGTGGCGGTGAGTGCTGGCCGCCAGGGGCCTGAAGGGAAGGTTGACGCGGCGGTCCGGAGTCGCTGACCGTGGCCATGGCTCGTGCCTGGCAGACCTCCACAAAATGACCCTTCTTGCCGCACCCTTTGCAGGTGGAGGTGCGGGCCGGGCAGCGCTGGCTGGGGTGCTTCGCCTGCCCGCAGAAGAAACAGCGGGGCCTGATGGAGTTAGCGGGCAGTCTTACAGTGCAGGCCCGCGGGGACACGGGGAAGGTCTGTGGGGCTGCCACTGTGGGATGCCACGCAGCCCAGGGGGCTGCCGCGCAGTCGAGCGCAAAGGATTACGCGTATCTGGAGGCAATGTCCATGGACCCTGCTGGCGGCCGTGCCTCTCTAAGTCCCAGGATGTCTTTTTCTAAGAGTCTTTAGCGGATCTCTGAGGTGCTCATACCTGCTACGAAGGCATCCCGGATTAGGAGTTCCGTGTGCTCGCTCCCCGAAACTTGCGGGCAGCCACAGTTCCTGCCCAGCACGAGTAGCGCACGGTAGAACTCCTCCATCGATTCCCCGGGGCTTTGCAGTCTAGTTGCAAGCAGGTGACGTGCGTAGACCTGATTTACAGGGCGGATATAATGTCCTTTTAACAGTTCGATCGCAGCATCGAAGTCCTCCGCCTCCTCGATGAGGGTGTAGATCCCAGGGCTTACCCTTGAGTGCAGGAGATGCAGTTTCTGTTCTCCTGAGGGTGTATCCCCGGCCGTCTCGAGGTAGCCTTTAAAGCACACCAGCCAGTGCTTAAATATCGCTGCCGAGTTCTCTGCGTGGGGGCTGAGTTGTAGACACTCCGGCTTGATTCGGAGATCCATCCTTTCAGCTTAAGTGTAGTCTATTAAATTGATGCACGATCAATTACAATTAAAGATGAGGTAGTAACATAACTGAAGGTTTTAATAGACTAGAACTGTTCCCCAGCAGCTTCGGTACAGAATGAGGACTGCTGGGACGGCACCGGTTCTCATAGTCCACCTGTCAGGGTGGAGCTACATACCAAACAGCCAATGGTAAACTCCTAGGTTTAACGAATGGTCTTCAGCCTCTCGGGTACTGCAATACCTGAAAATGCCACAGGCATCATGTGACCTTTAATTCCAGATGTTTTTATTGAATTTAAATTTCACCATCTGCCATAGAGATTCAAACACAGATCCCCACAGCATTCTCTGGATCTCTGGATTATTAGTCCAGTGACAATGCCACTAAGCCACCAGTTGTCCGCTGTGGTTCAACAAGTGTCAATCACAATCTCTGACTATTCCCGTATCCATTTATGTCATTGGTATTGTTACGGCACCCTGGTCTAGTGCGTGGTCAATTTCAGCCCCACATGCCCGGAGTCACAACACAAGTGAATTGACCAATCATGTTTTAAAAAATACCTGAAGTCTTTGGGCCTTGGATGCCCAATAATTACAGTCACCAGGTTTGTACCTTTCAACACAATTACTGTTTATTTATATTAAGAACTATAATGAACTATGGAGCAAATACATCTGGTTAACTATTAATAAATTCCTATCACCTCACTTTAACTTGCCCCCCCCCCCCCACCCTCTACACACTCACACAAGAGACAAAAAACGAGGGGTAGAAAGTGGTAAAAATCGTAAGTGAAAGGAAAAAGAGTCTTCAGGCTGGATTCTCCCCCTCCGCCTGTCGCAAGAATGCCACGGGTGAGTCGCATAGACTAGAAAAATCCATTGGCCTCGGGCAGGATTCTCTGGTCGCCGGGCAAACACAGCCAGGGGATCCCGCCTTTTGTTTCAGGTGATGGTTTTTAGCACATCTTTCTTCACAGCAAGCTTGCAGGTTAACGTCTCTGTTTGCAGCCTACAGTGTTCTCTGTAGAATCATTTATTCTTTCAGGTTCTCTGTCGATTAGAAATGCAATACTCACAGCTTTTCTGGAGAGGCACCTTCTTTTCAAACTTTGCTTTCAATTTGTGGTTTGTACTCAGGACTCTGTAGTTACAGGAATATAGTCCTCACAGCAGGCTTTCTGGAGATAGCACTCTCAGCAGGCTTTCTGAGGAGAGATATAATCGGTTTTGCCTCTGTCTTTCTGGAGTGATAGCACTCACAGCACCTTTTCTGGGGAGAGTTCACAGGTTCCTACCCCTGGGCTGCCCGATTGAAAACTGAACTCTTTGCGATTCGGAAAAGCATTCCACTGGGATATAATCCAATCACTACCTGTTACCAGGCAGAGTACGGCCTCATGGGCCAATTAATTGGCCACCAGCCTATCAATCAAACCGAGTCCCAACCCATCTCTCTCATAGTGCTGAAAAATATGTCGTCTTGTGTTCAAACCTGCACAGCCTAACAAAGTGATCTCTCCTGTAACTTCTGGATTCTTCTGCTTGAATTAAAGGTACAGGATGCTTACATTAAAGATAGATGTCCATTAATCCTCCATGGATCAAAAAGGGGAAATAAGGGGAAACACAGGAAGGATCCTTACAGATTCAGAAATCTATCAATCTCTGCTTTAAACATACTCAATGAATGAGCTTCCACAGCCCTCTATTGTGGAGAATTCCAAAGTTTCACAACCTTTTTGGTCCTTATTCTGAAACTGTCCCCTGGTTCTAGACTTCCCAGCCAGGGCAAACATCTGGGGCGAGATTCTCCGACCCCCCGCCGGGTCGGAGAATCGCCGGGGGCTGGCGTGAATCCCACCCCTGCCGGTTGCCGAAGTCTCCGGCACCGGAGATTCGGCGGGGGCGGGAATCGCGCTGCGCCGGTTGGCGGGCCCCCCCGCGCGATTCTCCGGCCCGGATGGGCCGAAGTCCCGCCGCTAAAATGCCTGTCCCGCCGGCGTAAATTAAATTACCGGCGGGACAAGGCGGCGCGGGCGGGCTCCGGGGTCCGGGGTGATCTGGCCCCGGGGGGTGCCCCCACGGTGGCCTGGCCCGCGATTGGGGCCCACCGATCCGCGGGTGGGCCTGTGCCGTGGGGGCACTCTTTCCCTTCCGACTCCGCCACGGTCTCCCCCATGGCGGAGGCAGAAGAGACTCCCTCCACTGCGCATGCGCGGGAATGTCGTCAGCAGCCGCTGATGCTCCGGCGCATGCGCCGCCCGGAGATGTCATTTCCGCGCCAGCTGGCAGGGCACCAAAGGCCTTTTCCGCCAGCAGGCGGGGCGGAAATTCGTCCGGCGCTGACCTAGCCCCTTAAGGTTGGGGCTCGGCCCCCAAAGAGGCGCGACGCCCGACTGATTTGCACCGTTTTGGGCGCCAGTCGGCGGACATCGCGCCGTTTCCGGAGAATTTCGCCCCTTATCTGCATTTACCCTGTCAATCCTTCTAAGTATTTTATAAGTTTCAATGAGATCACCTCTCATTCTTTGAAATTGTCGAGAATACATGCCCATTTTCTACAATATCTCTTCATTGGACAGTCCCAGCATCCAGGGAACAAGTCTTTTTTAATTTTGAGTATCCTAGTCTTTTTTTTCAATTAAGGGGCAATTTAGTGTGACCAATCTACCTACCCTGCAGAACTTTGAGTTGTGGGGGTGAAACCCACGCAGTCACAGGAAGAATCTGCAAACTCCACACGGACAGTGATCCGGGGCCAGGATTGAACCCGGGTCCTCGGTACTGTGAGGCACCAGTGATGCCGTGAGGCAGCAATGATCCAGGGAACAAGTCTGCTGAACCTTCACTGCACTTCCTCTGTGGTAATAATATCCTTCCTAAGGTAAGGGGACCAAAACTGCACATAGTTCTCCAAGTGCAGTCTAACCAAGGTTCTGTACAATTGAAGCAAGACTTTGCTACTCCTGTTCTCAAATCCTCTTGTGATAAATGTTAACATACAATTAGCCTTCCTAATAGCTTGCTGCACCTGTGTGTTACCTTTCAGTGACTTATTGACAAAGGCACCCAAGTCCCTTTGTACATCTACCCTTTCTAACCTCTCACCATTTAAGAAATACACTACATATCTGTTCCTCCTACTAAAGTGGATAACCTCACATTTTTCCACATTATGTTTCATATACCATGGGCTAAATTCTCAATCCGTTTTTGCGCACAAAATTGGGACCGGTGCCGGTTTTGCAATTCTCGGCCCCCCAAAAATCGGCGTGCTCGTGGAGTACGCCACGCCGAGTATCCACTGCCTCAGGCCATTGCCTGAGGCCTGGCCCGCGATGCCCCGTTGTTGACTGGTCAAATTCACGGCGCCGTGGTTCTATCATGGTCCCGCCATTCGTGACCCTCGCGTGGCGGTTGCGGACTCAGTCCGGGGCCGCCACAGTCAGGGGAGGGCAGTTCGGCGGGCAGGGGGTGCTTCATTCAGGACTGGGGACAATGTGTGTGGGCGGTCCGCGGCGCGCGAGCGGCCGATGCGGGGCACTATTTCGCCAGTCCAGGTCCGCGGGCTAAGTCCGTCATGGAGCCGTGCCTCTGACCCGGAAGTGCAAGGGGCATTCATGTCAAGATGGCTAGAATACAAGACCAGGGATGTACTTCTGAGGCTGTAAAAGGCTCTGGTCAGACACCATTTGAAGTATTGTGAGTAGTTTTGGGCCCCGTATCTAAGGAAGGATGTGCTGGACTTGGAAAAGAGGAGGTTCACAAGAATGATCCCTGGAATGAAGAACTTAATGTATAAGGAACGGTTGAGGACTCTGGGTCTGTACTCGTTGGAGTTTAGAAGGATGAGGGGGGATCTTATTGAAACTTACATGCTACTGCGAGGCCTGGATAGAGTGGACATGGAGAGGGTGTTTCCACTTGTAGGAAGAACTAGAACCAGAGGACACCATCTCAGACTAAAGGGATGATCCTTTAAAACAGAGATGAGGAGGAATTTCTTCAGCCAGAGGGTGGTGAATCTGTGGAACTCTTTACCGCAGAAGGCTGTGGAGGCTAAGTCACTGAGTGTCTTTCAGACAGAGATGGATAGGTTCTTGATTAATAAGGGGATCAGGGATTATGGGGAGAAGGCAGGAGAATGGGGATGAGAATATATCAGCCATGATTGAATGGTGCAGCAGACTCGAGTGGCCTAATTCTGCTCCTATGTCTTATAGTCTTATGGACCGTATCGGCAGCTAGAGCTGCAAGCTCTACGACAGCTGCCCCCAGCAAAATGGGGAATCTGTGGCCTTTTTACACCAGTTTTCCTGGCATAAAAGACCACAGTTTTCCCAAAGGCATGGGGACATAGTCCCAGAAACGGAGAATCTAGCCCCATGTTCTTGCCCACTGAGTCCGTCCAAATCCCTTGAAACCGTTTTGCATCTTTCTCACAACACACAATTCCATCTAGTTTTGCGTCATCCGCGAACTTGGAAATCTTATTTGGTCCCCGCATCCAAATCCTTGATATATATTGTGAACTGCTGGAGCCCAAGCATTGATCCTTATGGTACCCCACTAGTCAAAATCTGCCAAACGAGAATAACCCATTTATTCCTATTCCCTGCTTTCTGTCTGTTATCCAATCCTTAATCGATGTCAGTATATTACCTCCAATCCCATGTGCTTTAATTTTGCTCACTAACTTCCTGTGGGAGACTTTATTGAAACCCTCCTGAAAATCCAAGTATACGATGTCCACTGACTCCCCTTGATCAATTCTGTTAATAACAACCTCAAAAAATGCCAATAGGTTCGTCAAACATGGGGCCGGATTCTCCACCGACGGGATGCTCCGTTTTGCCGGCAGCTCGGGGGTTTCCCGACGTCGTGGGGCTGCCCCACAATGGGAAACCCCATTGACCAGCCGGCGAAACGGAGCATCCGCCGGCGTGCTAAACCAGAAATCTGGCGCGGCAGGACGGAGAATTCAGTCCATAACTTCCCATTCACAAATCCATGTTGACTGTGATGAATCAGGTCATTATTATCTAAGTGTCCATTTATCGCATCGTTTATAACAGATTCCAGAATTTCCCCCACTACTGATGTGAGGCTAACATGTCTATCGTCCCCATTTTCTCTCTCCCTCCCTTTTTAAATAATGGTGTGGTATTTGCTACCTTCAAATCTGCAGGAACTGATCCAGGATCTATAAAATTTTGGAAGATGATCACCAAAGCATCCAGTATCTCCATAGCTACCTCTTTCAAAACATGTGGAATGCTAGGTCGGGGGGACCTATCGACCTTCAGTCCCATTAATTTCTTGGTACAACCTTTTTATTAATACTAACTTCCTTCAATTACTCATTCTCCTTAGTCTCTTGGATCTCTAATTCTGGGAGATTTCTTGTATCTTCCTTCGTGAAGGCAAACACAATTGAGTCTCTGCTCATTCCCTATTCTTCATTATAAATCCTACTGACTCTGTCTGCAATGGACCCACATTTGTCTTAGCTAAATATCTCTTTCTTAACATAACTATGGAAGCTTTAACAGTCCAATATTTTATTTTTTATATTCTACTCTCCCTTTATCAGTTACTTGGCCCTCCTTTGCTGTATTCTAAAATGCTCCCAATCCTCAATTTTATTACTATTTCTGGCAACTTATAAGGCCTTTTCTTTTCACCTTAAACAATCCTTAACGTAGTTAGCCAAGGTTGACTGACTTTTCTTTTTGCAGTTTTGTGCCTTCAAGGAACGTATAATTACTGTAAACTATGTAATTTCTAAATTTACAGGATGTGGGCATTGCTGGCTAGGCCAGCATTTATTGGACATCTGTAGTTGCCCTTGAGAAGGTGGTGGCGAGTTGACTTATTGAACCGCTGCAGTCACCGAGGTGTAGGTACACCCACAGTGCTGTAGGGAGGGAGTTCCAGGATTTTGACCCAGCGACAATGATGGAATGGCGATATATTTCCAAGTCAGAATAGTAAATGGTTTGGAGGCGAACCTCCAGGTGGTTGTACTCTCAAGTATCTGCTGCTCTTGCCCTTCTAGAAAGGAGCGTACGTGAGTTTGGAAAGTGCTGCCTAAAGAGCCTTGGTGAGTTCTTGCAGTTCATCTTGTAGATGATACCCACAGCTGCCACTGTTCGTCGGTAGTGGAGGCATTGAATGACTGTGGAAGGGGTACCAATCAAACACTCCTTTGTCCTGGATGGTGTCGAGCTTCTTGAGTGTTGGTGGAGCTGCATTCATTCAGGCAAGTGGAGGGTATTCCATCACACTCCTGACTTGTGCACTGCAGATGTTGGAGAGGCTTTGGGGAGCCAGGAGGTGAGCTACTAGCCGCAGAATTCCTAGCCTGCTCCTGTAGCCACAGTATTTGTATGTCTAGTGTAGAACAATTTCTGGGCAATGGTATGTGGATAGTGGGGGACTTGGTGATGGTAATGCCATTGAATGTCAAGGGGCGATGATTAGATCCTCTTTTATTGGAGATGGTCATTGCCTGGCACTTGTATGGTGTGAGCATTACTTGCCACTTGTCAGTTCAGGCCTGAATGTGGTCCAGATTTTGCTGCATTTGGACATGGACTGCTTCAGTATCGGAGGGGGTCACAAATGGTGCTGAACATTGTGCAGTCATCAGCGAACATCCCCACTTCTGACGTTATGATGGAACAAAGTCATTATTGACTATACATTGCCTGTACACCATCATACATTTTAATGTATTTTCCCAATCCACCTCAGCCAATTTGCCCCTCATACCTTCTTCATTTCCTTTGTTCAAATTTAACACCCTGGCTTCAGACTGAACTACATCACTTTCAAACAGAATGTAAAATTCTATCATATTATGGTCCTTCATCCCTAAAGACTCTCGAAGGCATGAACAATTGAGGCTTTCAAAAGAGAACTGGATCACTATCTGAAAAGGAAAATTTTGTGGGCCAGCACAATCATGATGGACTGAATGGCCTTCTGTGCTGTAACCATTCTCTAAATTAGCTCTTTTTCATTACATAATACTAGATCTAAATAAGGCTGTTCTCCAGTCAGTTCCTCAACATTCTGATCTAGAAAACAATCCCTGAAATACTCCAGAAACCCATAGGCATAGACATAGAATTTACAGTGCAGAAGGAGGCCATTCAGCCCATCGGGTCTGCACCGGCCCTTGGAAAGAGCATCCACTTAAGCCCACACCTCCACCCCATAACCCAGCAACCCCTTTTGACACTAAGGGCAATTTAGCATGGCCAATCCACCTGACCGATCCACTACAGCATTAGTACTCATTAGTGCGGGGGCTGATTTAGCTGGTTTGTGATGCAGAGTAAAGCCAACAGCATGGGTTCAATCAATTCCCATACTAGCTGAGTTATCCATGAAGGCCTGCCTTCTGAACCTTGTCCCTTGCCTGAGATGTGGTGATCCTCAGGTTAAATCACCACCAGTCAGCTCTCCCCTCAAAAGGGGAAAGCATCTATGGGACTATGGTGACTTTACTCATTAGATCTACCCAGTGTGTATTGAGAATGAAGTCACCAATGTTTCCTGTATTACCCATGCTACATGCTTCTCTGATCTCCTGATAAATACCGTGTCTCACACTATCACTACTGCTGGTCTTTAAACACCTCCTACCAATGTTTGCTGCCCCTTGTTATTTCTTAGCTCCACCCAAACATATTTCACAATTTGTTCTTCCTATCTGCATGGCAGCACCTCCTTTTTCTTTTTGCCTGTCCTTCCCAAATGTCGAATATCCATGAATATTCAGTTTCCAGTCCAGGCCACCCTGTAGCCATGTTTCTATTAGATCATACCCAGTTACCTCTATTTCTCCCTTTAAATTATCTACCTTGTTGTGAATGCTGTTAAGTAATGGGTTAAGAGACATTGCAATTAGTTGTCTCATTTATGTTAAGTATCCATTAATTGACACTGATATATAAAGGGGCTCCAAGTGGCCTATGTCAGGTGATGTATAGTTAGAGTTTTGTGCAAAGGCAGTTGGAATGAAATAAATGTGTGTTTGTGAAAAAGGAACGGAACTTTAGACTCTTCATATCACAGCAACTAAAATGTCTAACAATTGGTAGCAGAGAATGGTTGCTGTGTAAATGTGAAGGGTTGAAAGATACAACTTTTCCAGATCAAACCAAGGAGTGAGTGAGAAAAAAAAAGGGATATAACGCTGAATCGAGGATAAAGATGGCTGGATATGAATATCCTCCCTTATTTTCTGAAAGGGAATCGTACGACCAATGGAGAAGTACAGTAGTTATGTGGACTAAGGTAACTGCTTTGGGAAAGAGAAAACAAGGTATGGCATTGGCTCTTTCTCTACCATATGGCAGTAAAATCCGAAACAAAGTGCTTTCTGAGCTGGAATTGGAAGAGATAGACTCAGAAGAAGGTCTGGAGACTTTATTACATTATATGGATAAGATTTATAAGAAAGATGACTTGTTAAGTGCGCATGAAGCATGGTCGGATTTTGATCAGTTCCGGAAAATGGAGGATATCTCCATGGAAGACTATATAATGGAATTTGGCAGACGATATAAAAGGCTGCAGAAACACAATCTGGAATTTCCACAGTCTGTGTTGGCCTTTAAATTACTTGACTGTGCTAGAGTGAGCAACATGGATAGGCTCCTGGTTTTGACAGGAGTTCAGTTTACTGATAAGGATACCTTATTCGAACAGATGACAAAAGCTTTACAGAAGTTTCTGGGGAAACATTCAATTCCGATGGCTCTGATGACCCAAATAGGTCAGCCTGCAATAAGGCAGAATATGGAAGATACACTAGTAACAGGATGGCGAAATCGTATGGCTACGAACAGGGCTCAAGACTATAGACAGAGACCGAGACAAGGAAATTATGAAAACAGAAACCCAGTTAGAACCTACAATAGGAAGATGAACCCCAGAAATGCACGGGGCATGATAAATCAATGTTTTCGATGTGACTCTCAATACCATTATGCTTTCAACTGTCCAACTCGTTATGATAGAGTGTTGGAAGCGACACATGACACGGAAGGGTCAGAAGAGGAAAAAGATAGTGACAAGAAAGAAGGCATTGTCCTATTGACAAGCAGTTTTACGCCGGTAATGACGGTGTTGGTTGCAGAATCCTTCAACTGTGCTGTATTGGACCAGGATAAGGCAACAGTTTTTGGAAAGATGGTGGACTTACAATTTACACAGTCGGGACACTATTGTATTCCATTACTGACAAATCATTTTTCAAGTAGAGTGGTTAAGGATGTGTTAATGGCAGTTGAAAATGGGACTTTAGCTGATAAAAAGCTTGTGGTATTAAAACTGCATAGGCAATTTGCACATCCGTCTCCTCGGAGCCTGAAAAATTTATTAAAGGATGCAGGGGTAAGGGATGACGACTATACTAAACTGATAGAACAGGTTAATGACCGCTGTGAAGTTTGTAGGAAGTACAGAAGGACACCAGCACGACCGATAGTAACCTTATCTTTGGCCAGTGATTTTAACGACATTGTGGCCATGGGCCTTAAGATCTGGGATAAAGCAAATAATATATTTATTTTGCATTTTGTAGATTTAGCAACCAGATTTAGTCAATCAACGATTGTATGAAGTAAAGAAAAGAGAGTAATTCTGGATCAAATCGTGGGAAAATGGATAGGGACAGGAATGGGTCCACCGGCAAAATTCCTTACGGACAATGGGGGAGAATTTGTTAATGATGAGTTTAGGGATATGTGTGAAAACATGAATATCAGAGTTATGAATACGGCTGCAGAAAGCCCATTTAGTAATGGTGTCTGTGAAAGAAATCATGCTGTCATCGATGACATGCTTCGGAAAATTTTGGCAGATCGACCAAATTGCAGGCTAATTTCAGCTTTAGCATGGGCAGTACATGCAAATAATTCATTGCAGATGGTTGGGGGCTATAGTCCTTATCAATTAGTGTATGGTAGAAATCCTAAAATTCCGTCCATTTTGGATGACCAGCCTCCAGCTTGGGAGGGGACTACAATTAGCTCTGGTTTTGCTGAACATTTAAATACATTACATAGCAGTAGAAAAGCTTTTTTGGAAGCAGAAGTCTCTGAAAGAATTCGCAGAGCTTTAAGACATAACGTACAGCCATCAGATGCCGTTTTTCAGCAAGGAGACATGGTATACTATAAGAGAAACAATTCTAATGAATGGAAAGGCCCAGGGAAGATCATAGGCATAGATGGCAAAACAATTATTTTGCAACATGGTAATCAAACTGTTAGGGTCCATTCATCAAGGATAATGGGTACAGATTACAAATTTTCAAATTTAGACAGAGCAGACAGACATGACAAGGAACCAGAGTCATCTGGTACGCATGTGTTACAGAACTATGAGGACCAATTAACTGATATAGACAGGGTTTTTGTGGAGGAACACAACACTTCTGGTGAATTAAAACAGGCCATTTTTCCGAAAGGGCAACTGCCAAAGTTGGTACAAAAGTGACATACTTGCCTGAAGGGTCTAGTCAATGGAAGGATGCAACTGTTATTAGTAGAGCAGGGAAGGCCACTGGAAAGTATAAACATTGGTTGAATGTACAGCATTCAGGGGAAGGAGTCAAGACAATGGATTGGGAAAACAAAGTTCAAAAATGGAGGGCACAGAAACGCAGTGCCAGTTCAGATAGTACATCGGATAGTGAACAGGTCCGCAGGAAAAGGTCGAGAACTATTGAAAGGACATCCCACAGCAGAAGGGAAAGATCAAGCAGTAGAAGTACAGAACGAGATACCAGGCGAGAGAGGGGACGTAGTTTGTCAAGATCTCGGAACATGAGTAAGACTACGAATACTAATAGGAGTAGAAGCCCACATGCACGTGAGATTTTGGTGGCTTCAAATAAATTAGATGAAAAAGTTATTAAAGAAGCTAAACAGCAAGAATTGCATAGTTGGAGTGAATTTGGGGTATACACGGAAGTACCGGATAGGGGACAAAGAGCTCTATCCCACAGATGGATTTGCACGGAAAGGTTCTTCCGGATGGAACTTATAAGGCAAAGGCCAGGCTCATGGCAAGGGGATTTGAAGAAAATTTAGAAGATCGGGATTTAAGGGTAGATTCACCTGCAGCAGGAAAGGTTATTTTAAAGATCTTCTTGGCTCTATTAGCCACAAAGACATGGGAATGCAAATCTATAGATATAAAAGCTGCCTTTTTGCAGGGTCATCAGCTCCAGAGAGACATTTTTCTCCGTCCTCCTAAAGAAGCAGCTAACACAGAAGGGGTACTTTGGAAGTTGAACAAATGTGTATATGGATTAAATGATGCATCTGGAGTCTGGTATTTTTCGGTAAGGTCAGTTTTGTTAAAGTTAGGCTGTTGCCAGTTGAAAGCAGATCCTGAAATGTTTTACTGGCACTATAAAGGAAATCTTTCTGGCATTTTTATGATGCATGTCGATGATTTTTTGTGGGGTGGGTCTAGTGATTTTGAAGCTTTTGTAATCTCTGGTTTGAGGAAAGAATTCAGGGTTGGAAGTCAGGCTTCCGGTGCATTTAAATATATTGGACTGGAAATTGGACAGACAAAGTTAGGGGCAACTTTACGTCAGCAATCTTATTTGGAAAGCATCACCCCAATAGCAATTAGTTGTGGCCGAGTTTCACAAAAAGACGCAATGGTTTCAAAGATAGAAAAAGAGCAACTACGAAGTTTAATTGGGCAACTGAACTGGTTAGGGAGACAGACTAGACCGGACGTGAGTTTTGATGTCTTAGAGTTGAGTACAAAAATGGATGATCCCAAAGTGGAAGACATAATAAGAGCAAATAAAGCGTTGGCCAAACTAAAAATGCAGGAGTGTGTTTTGAAGTTCCCGGTGTTAGGTGACCTTAAGCACTTGAAACTCATAGTTTATAGTGATGCGTCCTACGCAAATTTATGTGATGGGGTTTCAAGCGCAGATTTTATAATTTTCCTTTTGGGGAACAATGGTAAATGTTGCCCACTTGTGTGGAAAACAAAGAAAATAAGGAGAGCGGTAAAAAGCACTTTGGCTGCTGAGACGTTAAGCCTTGTAGAGGCGGTGGATATGGCTTTTTATATAAGTATGATATTGACAGAAATTTTGGGATTAGGGGATTTGGGTAATATACCTATTGACTGTCACATTGATAATAAATCCCTGTGGGAAAATGTGCACTCTGCAAAAAGTGTCAATGAAAAGAGGTTACGGATAGACATCGCAACTTTGAAGCAGATGTTGGACAGAGGGGAAATAACAAAAATTAAATGGGTCGACAGGAGCTATCAACTGTCAGACTGTTTTACGAAAAGAGGGGCGAGTTCACAGAAACTTTTGGATATTGTTAATGAAGGGCACTTGTTTCTGTGACAGTTTCTTTTTCTCGTCCAAACAAAAAAAAGTGGAGGACATGATGTGTGTGTTTTTGAGTTTCTTGAAATGTTGTTTTCGCCTAATTTTTCTTTTTCTCCAAGGAAGGGGAGACTGTTAAGTAATGGGTTAAGAGACATTGCAATTAGTTGTCTCATTTATGTTAAGTATCCATTAATTGACAATGATATGTAAAGGGGCTTCAGGTGGCCTCTGCGAGGTGGTGTGTTGTTAAGAGTTTTGTGCAGAGGCTGTGGAAGGGAAATAAATGGTGTTTGGTGAAAAGGAACAAGAACTTTAGACTCTTAATTTCACAGCAACTAAAACGTCTAACAGACGTAGCCGAACGGAATGCTGGAAGCGTTATGGATCTCCCACATCTCACACTTAGTGCACTGCGCCCTGCTGAGTGACATTTAAGCACTAGTTAATTAACTTAAATCAAATGCTTATTAAATTATTATCAGATTAAGTTACAATTAATTATATGGCCCCTGGTGCTGGATTTCTACTGGAAAAGAATTGCTAAATACTAATCTCTGCCCTCAGGTTTAGTTACTCTTCTACCTAGTTGATTAATTAGTTTTAATTAGTTTTTTCAATTTTTTTTTCAAATGTAACAGATTCCCTCCCAGCCAATCAGGTCGTTCAGTTTATGCCCCCACAATTTGAAAACACAGAGAGACACACAGACACACAGTACTACTTACCTTCCCAGACTGCACTCCAGATTTCTCCTGCTCAACTCCCCTCCCGATGTGAAGGCTGCTGATCCGTGAGGTAAGTTGTTTTATACCACTTACCTTCCAAGACTGCACACCGGATTTCTCCCGTTCAGCTCCGCACCGACGTAAAGGACTTATCTGCCTTACCTGCTACTCGCCAATCAGCTCTCTCCCTTGTAGTCACCTGCAACAGGGCAAGGCCACTCACTGAAAATTTGAGAGTAACACAGCAAAGGATAAAAAGCACCTCCTCCCACCCAGTCTCGAATTCCCACCTAGCTTCAACTTCCCAGCTCCCAACTGCACTCTCTGATGTGCTTCATTCTAGATGTGTCCTCTCTGTCTCACTGGGAGTGTGGAAAGCTCAGTTTGAGAGAGAGGGGCATTGAATTGCGTATCCCTAGTGAATGAGGTGGCAGTTTTAGCATCTGTGAGAGAGAAAGACAGAGTGGAAAAGGAGAGAGAAAGAGACAGTGTAACAAAGGACAAAGCGAGAGCGAGAAATAGAGTGGGAAAGGAGAGGGAGTCAGAGCAGGTAAGGAGAGAGAAAAAAAGTGAGAGAGGAAGAGCAACAGAGTGGGAAAGGAGAAGAGGTACATTGAGAGAGAGACAGAGTGGGAAAGGCGAGAAACACAGTGGGAAAGCAAGCAAAGTTGAGCTGAGTTTCAGGAGTGCTGTGGGTGAGACATAGACCGTTTGGGTGATTTAGAGTTATCTAATTTCAATAGCTATGGTACTTCTGTTATATTCAGTGATTCATTTTATGTTGAAAGCTATTCCAGCTAGGAATGCACATTGCTGCACATGTACAGTACAGTATTTCAATTTCTACATTGTTTCTTCTGGCCAAGAAATGTCCAAAAGAACCTAACTCTGACTCTAACACTGATTTTAATGGGACCTTCACGATTCACATCAAATTGTTTCACTTCAAATCGTGATTATCAGGAACTCAAACATAACTTTAAGTGAAGATACTGTATTCTTGGTACAGTCCCAGCTGATATCAACTAATTTGGCACAAACTAGAACCAACTCTGAAGTCTTCTGGTTCCATAGAGTTTAGTACTCACATTGTTTTGTCCCACTCAGCTGTTAAGGGAGCTTTTAAATGAATTTCAACAAGCTGACCAAATGAGGAAATCTTTAAAATTGTATTAGAACCAAAATACTAACCAATGTTTTGTTGAAGTTGTAACAGTTTGATATTTAGCGATGCAAATACATTTCCAATTGCATCGCCATCTTGTGGTAACTATTGTTTCTTTTACAGAGGCACAGCAATAGCAGGTGTCGTATTTGGAATTGTGTTTCTCATGGGAGTGGTTGCTGGAATAGCCATTTGCATCTGTATGTGTATCAAAAATAGTACGAGCCCACGTGTGGGCGTGATGCAGACATCTCATATTAATACTGTCAGTCGATTCACTGGTAAGAAACAAAGCACCAGCAGAGTTTGGCTTGAACAGCCATTTATTGAACCTGAGCTCTCATTTTGTCGATCTAACTTTTTCTGAGTCACTGCCTGTCTCTCCATTAATCCAACTCTAAATGTTGAACCTCCAGTCTCTTTATTGTTAACCTCTCTTAATCTATCCTTCTCTTTTTGAATTTATTCATTACCAGCTCAGAATAAAAGAAGTTTATTATGTTCGTCTTTTGTGGTCCTGAGAGTCACTTCATAAAACAGTAATGGAGTTATCGTGGCAATCAATCTAATTCTGAGGGTTATAAGATTGTTATGTTTTGGAACTGTGTCTTTGACTGAAGGTAAAATGTGACCTGTTCTGAAGTCTGCCTGACAGTAAGCCTGATTGTTAGAGGTCAAAGGAAGACTATTGATTTTTTACTGAGAAGAAAGTGTAAGGTATTTATGCTTGAAGTCAATGGCAGCAGCCTATGTGTTAATAGTGAAAAATGGGGGCAGCACGGTGGCGCAGTGGGTTAGCCCTGCAGCCTCACGGAGCTGAGGTCCCAGGTTCGATCCCGTCTCTTGGTCACTGTCGGTGTGGAGTTTGCATATTCTCCCCGTGTTAGCTTGGGTTTCGCCCCCACAACCCAAAGATTTGCAGGGTCGGTGGATTGGCCATGCTAAATTGCCCCTTAATTGGAAAAAATGTATTGGGTACTCTAAAAAATATATATATTTTTTTTTAAATAGTGAAAATTGAGTCTCACCAAGTCCCAGAAAAGTGTTGAGAATGTTTGATCGTAAACAGATGTGCTTTACACTGTTCATTTACTTCTAAGATGAAAGAGAGTTGCGGTCAAGAATAACTAATCAGCATTTCTACCTGGATGCAAGGCAAATGTGTTTCATGTTGCCATGGGGAAGTGCAAAAAAAAACATTTTAGAGATCAGGGGCGGGATTCTCCGACCCCACGCCGAGTCGGAGAATCGCCGGGGCTGGCGTGAATCCCGCCCCCGCCGTGTCCCAAAGTCTCCACCACCAGAGATTCGGTGGGGGCGGGAATCGTGCCGCGGCGGTCGGCGGGGGCGGGAATCGCATTGCGCCGGTCAGCGGGCCCACCCCCGCCGATTCTCCGGCCCGCCATGGGCCAAAGTCCCATTGCTGGAATGCCTGTACCGCCAGCATGGATTAAACCACCTTTTGAACAGCGGGACAAGGCGGCGTGGGCAGGCTCCGGAGTTCTGGGGGTGGGGGGGGGGGGGGGGGGGGTGGGGTGATCTGGCCCCGGGGGGTGCCCCCACGGTGGCCTGGCCCGCGATCGGGGCCCACCGATCTGCGGGCGGGCCTGTGCCGTGGGGGCACTCTTTTTCTTCCGCCTTCGCCATGGTCTTCACTAGGGCAGAGGCGGAAGAGACCCCCTCCCCTGTGCATGCGCGGGGATGACGTCAGCAGCCGCTGACACTCCTGCGCATGCGCCGACCCGCGTCGCTCGGCGAAGACCTTTCGGCCCCGGCTGGCGTGGCGCCAAAGGCCTTTCCCGCCAGCCGGTGGAGCGGAAACCACTCCGGCACGGGCCTAGCCCCTCAAGGTGAGGACTTGGCCCCTAAAGGTGCGGATACTTCCGCACCTTTGGAGCGGCCCGACATCGGAGTGGCTCCCGCCACTCCATTGCGCCGGAACCCCCCGCCCAGCCGGGTCCGGGAGAATTCCGCCCCAGGTTACGGGTTGTTTTTTAAATTTAGAGTACCCAATTCATTTTTTCCAATTAAGTGGCAATTTAGCGTGGCCAATCCACCTACCCTGCACATCTTTGGGTTGTGGGAGCAAAGCCCACGCAAGCACGGGGAGAATGTGCAAACTCCACATGGACAGTGACCCAGAGCCAGGATCGAACCTGGGATCTCTGCGCCGTGAGGCATCAGGCCTAACCCACTGCGCCACCGTGCTGCCTGAGGTTACAGGATTTCCTACAAATCAATGAATATCGCAGACAGACAACAGTTTTGTGTAGTCAATAGAATGAAGAGGTTGCTTGTCTTTGCAAACCACCACATGAAGGAGACAGTCTCTCGTCAAAGAGATGTAACTCACAGCCATCTAAGGATTTGGAGAGGTTTGCCCTGGTGGACTCAGAGGGGAAGAATTATTTCAACAGATTTACTGCTGCTGGTTTAAGAAACTCTCCAAAAGCCAAGGGAAGCACCTGGAGGCAGTCACTTGAAGTTACTACTTGAACGGGGAAAAGTGAATCTAGTCGCAGCAGGGAGCAACTTGGGCTGTTTGCTATAAGAACTGTAATTCTGTGGAGAGTGCAATGTGTGCTGAGTATAAAAGGTGAATGTACCTTTCTCCAGTTTAATGTAAACGTTACCAACAAAAATAGTTTAGATGGACAGCACGGTGGCGCAGTGGCTAGCACTGCTGCTTCAATGCATCGAGGACCGGGGTTTGATCCCGGCCCCAGATCACAGTCCGTGTGGAGTTTACACATTCTTCCCGTATCTGCGTGGGTCTCACCACCACAACCCAAAGATGTGCAGGGTAGGTGGATTGGCCACGCTACATTGCCCTAAATTGGAATTTTTTAAAAAGAATAGTTCAGTTAATAATGTTTTCAGCCATTTGTTACAGGTCAAGAAAAAGCAGAAAAGGAAGCTAATGATAGTCACAAAAGACTGAATACTATAGAAAGCCGAGAGGAGTAGAGAAAATACAGGGGTGAAGTAAAAATGGAAATTAGGAAATCAAAGAGAAGACTTGAAAAGTATTGCCAGGTAAAATCTAAGAAAATCCTGAGCTGTTTTACCAATACATTAAGAGAAAAAGAATAACATGGGCAGCACGGTAGCACAAGTGGCTAGCACTGAGGCTTCACAGCGCCAGGGTCCCAGGTTTGATTCCCCGCTGGATCAGTGCCTGCAGTCTGCACTTTCTCCCCATGTCTGCGAAGGTTTCCTCTGGGTGCCCCAGTTTCCTCCCACAGTCCAAAGACATGCAGGTTAGGTGGATTGGCCATGATAAATTGCCCTTAGTGACCAAAAAGGTTAGGAGGGGTTATTAGGTTACGGGGATAGTGTGGAAGTGAGGGCTTAAGTGGGTCGGTGCAGACTCGATTGGCCGAATTGCCTCCTTCTGCACTGTCTGTTCTATATTCTATGTCATGTTACAATCCCAGTAGATGCTAAAATTGGAAGGGAAGAGGACTTCCGGTAGTGGCCATGAGCTGCGCAGTTGAAGGAAAGGTGCGGCTCTCTTGTAAACCTCTTATCAGGCCCTTTTAACTGGTCAAACGGATACAAAAATACCACAAAATTCCCCCAGCTTCAACCCCAATTAATACCCAACTGACCGAAATGACGTCAAACAGCTGCTGAGCTGTAAAAACAGCAAGAGTCGGGAAAGGAAAACCCCAATCTCAGAACAAGGAGACACACGGGGCAAAACAGATCAGAGCGTGCCGGCCCACTCGTCAATGGAGCAACTGATGGAGCTTCTCTGGATAGAGCTCCAGAAACACAGAGACTTAATAAAAGAGGACCTTATGTCAGCCATGAAGTCTGCAATAGAAACAGCACTGGCCTCAATAAATGAAGACAGAACAGGGCTGAGACTGGAGACCAAGGAGATGACGGTAGGGGAACAAGAGAAATCGGCTATCGACCAGGTCGAACGGATCGCCTCGCTCGAAGCCAAGGTAGCAAGGTTGGTAACAGACCTGAAAGAGCTCAATGGGAAAGCTGATGACCAGGAAAATAAGTCCTTCGACAGAACCTGAGAACTGTCAGGCTACCAGAGGGTGCAGAGGGGGTGGCCATACTATTCAACAAAAGCACAGCCTTTACAGTGATGAACACAGTGATGGACCAGGGGGATGATATGTGATGGTTGACGGGATCCTGGAAGGGACACTAGTGGTTCTTGTAAATATGTATGACTCTAACTGGGACAACGCCAAGTTCATTAAAAAAAACAATGTTGGAGATCCCTGACCTTGACTCCCACCAGCTCATCAAGGGGGGAGTCTTCAACTGTATACAAGATGGACAAGTCCAGTCTCAGATGAGGGTCAAAATCAGGAATGTCGAAGGAGCTAAACACCTTTATGGAGCAGATGGGGGTTGACCTGTGGAGGTTCAACCATCCAAGTGAGAAGGAGTTCTCCTTCTTCTCCCATGTTCAAAAATCTACTCCCCTATCGACCTCTTTCCAAGAGCCAGTGCAGACTCGATGGGCTGAAAGGCCTCCTTCTGCACTGTAAATTCTATGATTCTAGGTGCTGTTGTAGTGACATCCTCAAAGGCCATTTTCCACCTCTGCCGAAAGGATTGTGTACAGGGGCGTTTAGTGAACCCAAGAGGCTCAATAGTCAGGTTCTCTTTCTCATTCTATTTCTTCCCTTTCAGTTAGTTCATGGATACAAACATGATGTTAGTAGAGTTAACATCAACATGCGGCTTCAGGGAGGCAGGAGCAGAAACCTGAGGAGGAAGGGGTAGCAGTGCCTGCTCAGTTGCCGGAGACTGGACCACAAAGAGTAGTCGCTTGGAGGCGACATTTTTGGGTCAGAGTTTACCGGCGGCGGCTGACGTCTTTGGACATGAGTGAGAACCAGTGCAGAAGACTCCGGGTGCCAAGGACATGGACACTCACCTTTGCCAGGTTCTGCATGAGTTGGCGACTCAAACCAGAGGCCACCAACTGCTTGCCGCCATGAAGGTCATAGCAGCTCTAAATTTCTATGCTGTGGCTCCCTTGAGGGCTCCACCAATGACCATTGTGGCATCTCCCAGGCCTCAGCACATAAGTACATTAGGGAGGTCATATATGCACTCTTCGCATGGATGCATCACTACATTCATTTCATTCAGGACCAGGTTAGCCAGGGCGCTAGAGCCATGGAGTTACCCACATAGTTGGCTTTCCACAAGTGCAGGGAGCAACTGACTGCATGCAAATAGCTCTCTTCCCATGACATCAAGGTGTCCCCTTCTTAAACAGGAATGGCTTCACTCCCTAAATGTCAAGCGCAACCTGCAGGTGTGTGCTAGGTTCCTGGGAAGCATCCACAACAGGTACATCTTGGCCAATCTCAGATACCTAATGTATTTGAGCGAGGTCATCGGCTACGGGGTTGGCTCCTCAGGGATAAGTGGTAACTCTCAGGATGTGTGGAGGCCACAGATTGCAGCAGAGACCCCATATAATGAGGCTCATGCTGCAACTCGCTGTGTGGTAGAGCAAATGATCGGCATCCTGTACATGTGGTTCTGGTATCTGGACTGATCAGGCAGAGTCCTCCAGTATAGCCCCCAGAGGGTTTCACGCATCGTCGTGGTGTATTGCGCCTTCCAAAAGACCATAAGACATAGGAGCAGAATTAGGCCACTTTGCCCATCGAATCTGCTCCGCCATTCAATCAAGGCTGATATTTTCTCATCCCCATTCTCCTGCCTTTTCCCCATTACGCCTGATCCCCTTATTAATCACCAACCTATCTACCTCTGTCTTAAAGACACTCAGTGATTTGGCCTCCGCAGCCTTCTGCAGCAAAGAGTTCCACAGATTCACCACTCTCTGGCTGAGAAATTCCTCCTCATCTCTGTTTTAAAGGATCGTCCCTTTAATCTGAGATTGTGTCCTCTGGTTCTAATTTTTCCTATAAGTGTAAACATCCTCTCCACATCTACTCTATCCAAGTCTCACAGTATCTTGTAAGTTTCAGTACGATCCACACTGTCACAGAACGAGGTGATGACAGAGAAGGAGATGGACAGGTGGCACATCTCTGTTGAGGAGGAGGGCTGCGAGGGGAAAGCGTGGAGGAGGCAGAGGAAGGTTGTCAGGTGATAGCGAAGGCCTGAATGGGGATGAGTGCTCAGGACATCCTGGTAACTTCCTTCTTCACTGATGACGAGGGTTCGGATGGGCAGTGCGGTCCCATCGTGGGAGGTGGCCCTTACATCATGGGAGATGGCAGCGTGACCACAATCCTGATATTGCCCCTGTCATAGGAAGGGGCGGTTGCCCAGTCATAAGATATAGGAGCATGACGATAAGTTGCAGTGAGGAGAGAGCATAGATGTCTGCGAATGTGACACCTGTCTGGCTGAAGGCAGCTCTTGAACTCTCAGTGACCAGGGTAAATCTGGGTGATGATACGTGGACAGAGCAATCTCTCCTGATGTAGGCTCTTCCTTAGTTAGGCGTGCCTCTAAGGATCTGTGTCAGTGGTGCCAGAGGAACGGCTCTCACAAGGGTGTAGCTGGGTTGCTTCTGCTGAGATCAGACTTTCAAAAATGACTGATGAGTGGTGCAGTTGACCATTGTGAGGGGGGCACCTCGTGGCCAGGGTGGCACTGGAATGACTGGGTCCTGTCAGTATGAGTGAATGCCAACCATTGGGCTGACATCCTGACAGACAGGAGATGGAGGCAGCACCATTTGTCAGCGTCCAGTCTTTCTGTTAGATGCATGCCACTGTGTATGCGGCAGGGTAGGGAGCAGGGAGGCACTAAGATGGTGGAAGAACTTAGGTTTAATACATTATAGAGGAGCTCACGTACTTACATAAGTGTTCGGTATCTACAAGTGGCTAACAATACCCATGCCCACACTGTACAATTTTAACTTCTTTACCTTCCTAATCCTGTCTTGGTGTTTCCCCAGGATCCACAAATGAGGAGCAGGCAACCTGCTGTCTGCCATGCTGTGTTTTAAGAACATAAGAACATAAGAACATAAGAACTAGGAGCAGGAGTAGGCTATCTGGCCCTTCCAGCCTGCTCTGCCATTTAATGAGATCATGGCTGATCTTTTGTGGACTCAGCTCCACTTTCCGGCCCAAACACCATAACCCTTTATTCCTTTATTCTTCAAAAAATGATCTATCTTTACCTTGAAAACATTTAATGAAGGAGCCTCAACTGCTTCACTGGGCAAGGAATTCCATAGATTCACAACCCTTTGGGTGAAGAAGTTCTTCCTAAGCTCAGTCCTAAATCTACTTCCACTTATTTTGAGGCTATGCCTCCTAGTTCTGCTTTCACCTACCAGTGGAAACAACCTGCCAGCATCTATCCTATCTATTCCTTTAATAATTTTATATGTTTCTATAAGATCCCCTCGCAACCTTCTAAATTCCAACGAGTACAGTCCCAGTCGCCTCAACCTCTCCTCGTAATCCAACCCCCTCAGCTCTGGGATTAACCTAGTGAATCTTCTCTGCACACCCTCCAGTGCCAGTACGTTTTTTCTCAGGTAAGGAGACCAAAACTGAACACAGTACTCCAGGTGTGGCCTCACTAACACCTTATACAGTTGCAGCATAACCTCCCTAGTCTTAAATTCCATCCCTCTAGCAATGAAGGGCAAAATTCCATTAGCCTTCTTAATCACCTGTTGCACCTGTAAACCAACTTTTTGCCACTCATGCACTAGCACACCCAAGTCTCTCTGCAATGCAGCATGTTTTAATATTTTATCATTTAAATAATAATCCCTTTTGCTGTTATTCTTACCAAAATGGATAACCTCACATTTGTCAACATTGTATTCCATCTGCCAGATCCTAGCCCATTCACCTAACCTATCCAAATCCCTCTGCAGACTTCCAGTATCCTCTGTACTTTTTGCTTTACCACTCAACTTAGTGTCGTCTGCAAACTTGGACACATTGCCCTTGGTCCCCCAACTCCAAATCATCTGTGTAAATTGTGAACAGTTGTGGGCCCAACACTGATCCCTGAGGGACACCACTAGCTACTGATTGCCAACCATAGAAACACCCATTAATCCCCACTCTTTGCTTTCTATTAATTAACCAATCCTCTATCCATGTTACTACTTTACACTTAATGCCATGCATTTTTATCTTATGCAACAACCTTGTGTGTGGCACCTTGTCAAAAGCTTTCTGAAAATCCAGATATACCATATCCATCGGCTCCCTGTTGTCTACCACACTGGTAATGTCCTCAAAAAATTCCACTAAATTAGTCAGGCACAACCTGCCCTTTATGAACCCATGCTGCGTCTGTCCAATGGGACAATTTCAATCCAGATGCCTCGCTATTTCTTCCTTGATGATAGATTCCAACATCTTCCCTACAACCAAAGTTAAGATAACCAGCCTATAATTACCCGCTTTCTGCCTACCTCCTTTTTTAAACAGTGGTGTCACGTTTGCCAATTTCCAATCTGCCGGGACCACCCCAGAGTCTAGTGAATTTTGGTAAATTATCACCAGTGCATTTGCAATTTCCCTAGCCATCTCTTTTAGTACTCTGGGATGCATTCCATCAGGGCCAGGAGACTTGTCTACCGTTAGCCCCATTAGCTTGCCCATCACTACCTCCTTAGTGATAAGAATCATCTCAAGGTCCTCACCTGTCATAGCCTCATTTCCATCAGTCACTGGTATGTTATTTGTGTCTTCCACTGTGAAGACCGACCCAAAAATCCTGGTCAGTTCCTCAGCCATTTCCTCATCCCCCATTATTAAATCTCCCTTCTCATCCTGTAAAGGACCAATATTTACCTTAGCCACTCTTTTTTTGTTTTACATATTTGTCGAAACATTTACTATCTGTTTTTATATTTTGAGCAAGTTTACTCTCATAATCTATCTTACTCTTCTTTATAGTTTTTTTAGTAGCTTTCTGGTGCCGCCTAAAGATTTCCCAATCCTCTAGTCTCCCACTAATCTTTGCCACTTTGTATGCTTTTTCCTTCAATTTGATACTCTCCCTTATTTCCTTAGATATCCACGGTCGATTTTCCCTCTTTCTATCTCCTTCCTTTTTGTTGGTATAAACTTTTGCTGAGCACTGGGAAAAATCACTTGGAAGGTTCTCCACTGTTCCTCAACTGTTTCACCATAAAGTCTTTGCTCCCAGTCTACCTTAGCCAGCTCTTCTCTCATTCCATTGTAATCTCCTTTGTTTAAACACAAAACACTAGTGTTTGATTTTACCTTCTCACCTTCCATCTGTATTTTAAATTCCACCATATTGTGATTGCTCCTTCCGAGAAGATCCCTAATTATGAGATGATTAATCAATCCTACTGGGTGGAAGGCCCGGGCTATGCACCAGCTTCTCCTCCTCCCCATGAGAGTTTGGTAGTCCCTGGGTTCCTCCTTTGGATGGAGGGGCACCTAGAGTGAAATCCAGAAGCCCCGCCATCCTCTGACGCTGACACTCAACCATGCCCACAAGCCCACCTGAACCATGCTGTTGATGCCCTGTACCAAGGAAATGAAAATGAAATGAAAATCGCTTATTGTCACAAGTAGGCTTCAAATGAAGTTACTGTGAAAAGCCCCTAGTCACCACATTCCGGCGCCTGTTCAGGGAGGCTGGTACGGGAATCGAACCGTGCTGCTGGCCTGCCTTGGTCTGCTTCCAAAGCCAGCGATTTAGCCCTGTGCTAAACAACCCCTATTCATCCTTGTTCTCACTGAGAATTATTGTCTCTACTGCCAAAGACCTAGTTGAAAAAATGTTTTACTATAAATGTTCTCCTTGTTTAAGGGGGTGGCACGGTAGCACCGTGGCTAGCACTGTTGCTTCACAGCACCAGAGTCCCAGGTTCGATTCCCAGCTTAGGTCACTGTCTGTGCGGAGTCTGCACGTTCTCCCCGAGTCTGCGTGGGTTTCCTCCGGGTGCTCCGGTTTCTTCCCACAAGTCCCGAAAGACATGCTTGTTAGGTAATTTGGACATTCTGAATTCTCACTCCGTGTAACCGAACAGGCGCCGAAATGTGGCAACTAGGGGCTTTTCACAGTAACTTAATTGTGGTGTTAATGTAAGCCTATTTGTTACAATAAAGGTTATTATTATTATGCCCTGAAACGTGGAGTTCATGGTGTAGTGAACATCCCCTGCCGTGAAATGTATGTCCACTGCAGCCACCACCCTTGCAGTATTGGCCTGGTTGCTTTACCCTCACTGGCAAGCTGGAGGGCTTTCTCTTTGAAAGGTGAGAGGATTTTCAGTTCAGTCATTCATCTACCTGTAGATGCTGTGAACCTTTAATTATGAGCCTACTTGTCCTAAAAACATATTTTTATCAAAGAATTTTCCATTTATAAAAAACAAAATGCATAATATCAACACTGAATATGGATGTTACAAAATGCAATATTAGAAAAACACAGCCAGCCACGCAAAGTCCACCCAGGAGAAACAACCTTTCCCAATAATGAAAACTTACCCTCCCTCCCTCCCTAACAGCTGATGGTGATTAATTCTTTACAGTAGGAAATGAATTGCTGCCACCTCAGTTGAACCCACAACCGACCCCCTGATGGTGTACTTGACCTTCTCCAGATGTAAAAAATTCCATGAGGTCACCCAACCAGACCAAGGCACTGGGCGGAGCAGGAGATCTCCATGCAAGCGGAATATGCCTCAAGGCTATTAGCGACACAAAGGCAAGAACATCAGCCTTCACCCCCGTCCTTAGCCCTGGTGAGTTCAATACCCCGAAAATGGCCTCCAAAGGACAAGGCTCCAGATCAGAGTTAAGAATCGCTGATATGGTGTTAAAGAGGGAGACCCAAAAGCTTGTCAACTTGCGACACGATGAGACATGTAGGTATGATTAGCAGGTCCCAAAAAACACCACGCACAACTGTCCTCCATGCTCGAAAAGAAAATGCTCATCCTAGCTTTAGTTGGTCTAATTCAGCTTGAGCTGAATTAGACTAAATCGTGCACAGGAGGATGTGGAGTTCACCCTGCAAAGGGCCTCATGTCATATATCTCCATCTACAATAGGTCCCATTTCTCCCTCCCATTTTGCATATACCTCATCTAGCGGAGCCTCCTCTGTTGACAAGATTTGCCATAGATGCTGGAAATGCTCCTCCTACCAGACCCTGCAAGTGATAGGATCCAACTCAACAAGGAGGGTTGAGGAGCCAAGGGGAATGTGGCAAAACTCTTTCGAACAAAATCACATACCTAGAGATAACGGAATAAGTTTGTCCCCGGAAGTTGAAACTTCGTCAATAATATCTTCAAACTAGCAAACCGTCATCACAAATGGATCCTTAAAACTCCCAAGACGCTTCCCTCCCATGACCTAAACATCGCGTCTAAACCCGACAGAGCAAATCGGTGGTTGCCACAGATAGGGGCCAGCAATGATTTTGATCCCAATTTGTAATTCTGCCTAAGTTATTGCCATATTTAAGTGTGGACAGCACCACCTAGTTCGAAGAGTACATCATCAGGAATACGGGAAGCAGGACCATTGCCAATGTCCTTAGATTATAGCCCCTACAGGAGCTTGCCTCCATTTGTCCCCACCTTCTCTATGTTGCCCACCCAATAATAAACAAGCAAGTCGGGTGATGCCAGACAACCCCCCCCCCCCGCCGACAGCTAGTGCCTCTGAAGGAATGCCCTATGGACTCGTGGGGCCTTAGTTGCCCAAATAAAAGAGGCCATAAACTTATTGAACTTAGCAAAAAATGATTTGATGCAAATATTTTTTAACGTGGGAGAATATTCATTTTTATAGTCTGGATCCTGCCTGCCATGGGCAAGTTATCCCACTTTTGCAAGTCGGAACTCACCCTGCTCACCAGACTGGTGTAGTTAAATCTATGGAGCGATTGCCAGTCGCGGGCCACCCGGACACCCAGATAAATAAAGCTACCTCTGGCAAGATGAAAAGATAATGCCCCCAGATTAGATCCCCTCCCCGGGAGGGGAGGGGGCGTGGTAAACCGGGACATTCGCCATCCCTGAGAGAGCAGCAAACAATTTACGCCTGGATTGATCTAGTTTAGGATCCAGTACACAGGTGAAATCCCCTCCAAAGATCAATTGGTGCATGCCCAGGTCAGGGATAGAAGTCAACGTTCTTCTAACGAATGTCACATCGTCCGAATTTGGCACGTAGACATTTACTAGTACCACCAACATGCCCGCCAAGATGAGCCAGCCATTTCCACCGCCAGTGGCTGCCAAGCTCCTACTCAAAGGAAACCAGGCCCAACGCCCACCCAAGATGGCCACCAAACCCACCCACAGAGTGAGATAAATAGAATCTCGTAATCACCATCAGCAAACTAATCCCTCTCCCTTCCCTCTCCTCGAACACCCAAAAATACATATCGATACCCTAAAAATAACCAACACTCCTGTTATGTTATGCTTCTTCCTGTAGCGTAAGCTGCTTCCTTGATGTATACTCTGACAAAGGAAGGTTCAGACTTGGAGATAGATTTAACACATTTATTGAACAGTTAACAATTCTCCGACTTGGGTTCGACTCTCCTGTTAATCTTACTATAGTAACTCGATCTAACGAACCAGTCTGCTCTAATCCATGGGGTGGGTGTGATGCTTCCCTGATCTGCCCCTGTATCTCTGAGTGTTGCCTATGGAAAGAGAAAGAGCATGTGTGCCCTGTCCTTTTATATGGGTAGCCCCCTTGAGGTAGTGTCACCTCTGGGTGTGTCTTGACTGCCCATTGGTCATATCCTATCTTACTGACCTATTGGTTGAATGTCTCTGTGTCATGATGTCTCTGATGCTCCCTCTAGTTTTTATTTAGTCCCAGTGTATCTACATTAACCCCTTGTGTACTTACAGTGATGCATATCACCACAACCCCTTCCCCTCAAGTATTCACAGATGCTTAGTTCGTTGAACCACGTGAGACTGGATCGACAGCTGCAGTTCTCCCCCCCCACCCCCATCTCACTCTCGTTTAATAGCTGAATTGTAATGCTAATGAGATAGTCTTCCCCAGTGCAGAGAAGGAAAAAGACAACTTTATCGCCTGCCCCTAGGATGAAACAAAACCTCCCAAAACCAATACCCCTACAACCTGTGTTCCCAACAAGGGTAATATAACTCCAATTATAGTGCAAGAAACAAGAAACAACACTTCTCATAGAAGTGAGCCCCCCACCAATGACCAAGCCATATGTGAAGCAAAAATCCCCTGTCATCCTTATAGAAGAAAAAACAGAGAAAGATAAGAATTTCATCCTCAGAAAACTATATATAGGATACCGTGATAGTCCTCCCAACCCACAGTAGTCATCACAGCCTGGATTCTATGCCCCGCCGCGCCACATTTCTTTTTCACCCTGCCGGCGGGATGCTCCGTTATGCCAGCTGCTCAATGGGGTTTCCCATTGTGGGGCAGCCGCATGCCGTAGGGAAACCCCCGAGTTGCCGGCAAAACGAAGCATCGCGTCAGCGGAGAATCCAGCCCCATTAATTTGAACCGAGTCTATGCTTCTTTATGAAGACGTCCACCTCCTCCGGTGTATTTAATTAGAAGTTTCTCGAATTGTAAATGGCCCGAAGCCTCGCCCGATACACCACCCCGAACCAAACTCCTTTCCTGCACAAGACAGACTTAGCCTTGTTGAAGGCTGCCCACTTTCTCGCCAATTCAGTTCCCACGTCCTGCGAGAGTGCTGTCCCACTTCAAATCCTGATTATCCTTGGCCCATTTCAGGTCCCACTCTTTTTCTTGGAAACTATGGATGCCCAAGTGGCACTGTCAGGTTGGCTGCGGCACTGCCAGGGTGGCAGGCTGGCAGTGCCAAGGTGGCATTCTGCCTGTGCCGGGGATCAGACCTTGTCTGCATGAGGTGGGGTGCAGGGAGTTTAAGGACCCCTCAACATGTGAATTGGGGAGTTGGGGGGGTCAGGAGGTCACATTGGCGGGTCAGGTGATGGCACTCCATTCTCTTCCTGTCCTTAGTGCAGGAAATGTGACTGAGTGCAGCCTTGGTGGGAAGTTCCCCATTGAGGCCAAAAAAAACCCCTGAGTTACTGTTAGATAGCGGAGTCGTTCATATCGCTACAAGCACCATGAACGACCCCACTAATCCCACCCAGAACAGACTTTTTGTTAGATCGGCCAGTAGAATCAGTTTGAATAGAGATAAGAAATCGTAAAATAAGATGTCACTTATGGGTGTGGTTTATATGCCCCCGAAAAAGAATCACACTGTAAGTCAGAATATACAGGAAGCAAGAATGGCAGTTTGTGAGAAATGTACAGCGATAATCAAGGGGATTTTTAAACTACATATAGATTGGAAAAAATAGTATGGCAAATGTAGCCTGGGTAATGAGTTCATAGAATGTTTTCGGGACAGTTTCTTAGAGCAGCATGTTTTAATACCAACCAGAGAGCAGGCTATACTAGATCTAGTAATGTGCACTGTACAGAAGCTGGTGTTGGATCTTCTGGAGGAGGTTTGTCACATTAAAGGCATACAGTTACAAGTCAGCGAGGATAATAGAGCAGCTGTAGGCTGCCATAATGCCTGGGATGCTGGAAGAGGCAACACCTTCAGATGTCTGATTCCAGGAGAACGTACCCCAGTTAGCATTCAATTTCAGGTAGGGAATTTTTGAAGCTGTGAGCAAGGGGATTGATTAGTGCCACTTATCGGTATTAATTGCATGAGTGTCTGCAGGAATCTACCGTGCGTTTTAAGTGTAGTCTCGTATACACTTCAAAACTCAGTAGAATTTAAGTTACACTTCTCGGATGCGAAATAAAAATCTTTTATTGTGTCTATTGATTATAATTGAGAGACTAAGATCTTTTTAAAAAATATATATTTTATTAAAGTTTTTCGATCAAACAAAAATTTCCCATTTTACAACTGTGTAATAATATATACATTGATCGTTTTTAAAATAAATAATATGCTAACTAACGGCAACTGCCAACAACAAAATAAGAAACAACAGAAATAGTAACTAAAATAGTAACTTCGTAAAATCTAATATAAATAACTAATATATAAACACACACATAAAACCCCTGAGGACCCAAATGAGCCCTCCCCCCCTCCCCCCTGGGTTGCTGCTGCTACCTTTCCTATTTTCCCTTATCGCTCTGCGAGATAGTCGAGGAACGGTTGCCACCGCCTGGTGAACCCTTGAGCCGAACCTCTTAGTGCGTACTTTATCCGCTCCAATTTTATAAACCCTGCCATGTCGTTTATCCAGGCCTCCACGCCCGGGGTTTAGCTTCTTTCCACATAAGTAGAATCCTTCGCCGGGCTACTAGGGACGCAAAGACCAAAACATCGGCCTTTCTCGCCTCCTGCACTCCCGGCTCATCTGCAACCCCAAATATAGCCAACCCCCAGCCTGGTTCGACCCGGACCCACACCACCTTTGAAATCACTTTTGCCACACCCACCCAGGGCAATACCGGACATGACCAAAACATGTGGGTGTGGTTCGCCGGGCTTCCCATGCATCTTCCGCACCTATCCTCCACTCCAAAAAATCTACTCAGCCTTGCTCCCGTCATATGCGCCCTGTGTAGAACCTTGAATTGTATCAGGCTGAGCCTGGCACACGAGGACGAAGAGTTTACCCTACTTAGGACATCTGCCCACAGCCCCTCCTCAATCTCTTCCCCCAGCTCCTCCTCCCATTTTCCCTTCAGCTCCTCTACCATCGTCTTCCCCTCATCTCTCATTTCCCTATATATATCTGACACCCTACCATCACCCACCCATGCCCCCGAAATCACTCTGTCCTGGATCTCTTGCGCCGGGAGCTGCGGAAATTCCCTCACCTGTTGCCTCACAAATGCCCTCACTTGCATATAGCGAAATGCATTCCCAGGTGGCAACCCATATTTTTCTGTCAGTGCTCCCAGACTCGCGAACGTCCCGTCTAAGAACAAGTCCTTCAATTTCGCAATTCCTGCTCGCTGCCAGGATTTAAATCCCCCATCTATCCTTCCCGGGACGAACCTATGGTTGTTCCTTATCGGGGACCACACTGAGGCACCCGTCACTCCCTTATGTCGTCTCCACTGCCCCCAAATTTGACTAAGATCTTCGTGTGGTTACAAATCAAGTGTTCTCAAAAAGCCTTTGCCAGCAACAGACTTTAAGAGAAATAATTGGCTTAATGGTTTACAATAGATTTACCTTTCAAAAATACAGTAACGGTCCTTTGCTTAAAGCAAAACAGCTTGCGCGAACTTCAAGAGTTAGAGTGGAAATATGAAAATACGAAATAAGGATAGCGAGTAGTTAAGTAAAAGTATAGTGATCATGGATGGAAAATGGCTTCCCGAACCTCTATGTTTAAGGAGAATGTTATCAGTCGAATTCCATCTGTCCCTACCCCTGCAATGTGCTGATTGGCTTGGGTGGGTCTCAAATGCATTTGGTTCGATGGTTAATTGTCAATCATCAATGTGCAACATATATTCGGATATGTTGCATTTGTAGATGTTTGTGTTTATTGGAATGTGATATATCCTTTTAATCAATTCTGGTTTCCGCTAGTTTATTGCTGACTGTTTTTATCTGAATTCTGAACAATGGTGTGTTCATGTAGTCATGGCGACCTTGCGTATGGCTGCATAGCTTTTGCTATTAGAACAATGGTCAGTTTGTGATTTCATAAAAATGTTGTATAAGATCTAGCTAGTTTTATGAATGTTTCAGATTCTGCGCTTTGCCACTGCTAATTCTGCAAGCTGGATGTTTTTGTAATAATGATATCCATTTTAAAATGGATTTTAAACTGGACTTTAGTATTTATATTAAAATAGCTAAATCAATTACCCTTTTACCTATCAGAAATAGACAGTTTCCTTCAGTGTCCTTCATTGGCACCTTTCCAGATTTCCTGAATTGTGAACAAAGGGCTCATAACCTGTCTCAGCTGTGCATCTCTCCTCATCTGAGAATACTCATATAGCATATCTATTGGGTGGCCCTTTACTCAACCCCCTCAGTGCAATAAAAACAAATTACTGCGGATGCTGGAATCTGAAACCAAAAGAGAAAATGCTGGAAAATCTCAGCAGGTCTGGCAGCGTCTGTAGGGAGAGAAAAGAGCTCACGTTTCGAGTCCAGATGACCCTTTGTCAAAGCTAAAAGACATAGGAAGTGGGAGATATTTATACTGTGGGGTGAGGGAATGAAAGATGAGTCATAGCCACAGAAACCAAGGGAAAAGAGTGCTAATGGCAGTCCCCAAAGAGAATAAAAGGTGTGAAAGACCAAACAGCAGAGAAACTAACATCAGAGCGCAAGCTGTGACAGATGTAAAGGGGAGGAGAAGCAGAGAAAAGGTAAGGAGATGCAAGTGAAACGCTGCTTAACCTGGAATAAGTATTTTGGGCCTGGGATGTTAAGCATGGACAAGGTAAAGGGGCAGGTGTTACATCTTCTGTGATTGCATGGAAAGGTGCCATGGGTGAGAGGCGTTGGGTATGGTGGAGGAGTGGACTAGATTATCTCAGAGGGAACGGTCTCTGCGGAATGTTGATAGAGGGAGTGAAGGAAAGATGTGTTTGGCTGTGGCATCACGCTGGAGTTGCCGAAAATGGCGGAGGATTATGCTTTGCATACGGAGTCTGGTGGGGTGAAATGTGAGAACGAGGGCGACTCTATCCTTGTTCTGGGAAGGGCCGAGGGTAGTGGCGCGGGAGATCGACTGCACGCTGTTGAGGGCCCTGTCAACAACTGTAGGTGGGAAATCACGGTTGAGGAAGAAGCGACGGAGGCGAAGGAGCTGAGAGAAAGGGATGGAGTCCTTACAGGGTGTAAGGTGTGATGAGCTGTAGTCCAAATAGCTGTGGGAGTCAGTGGGCTTGTAATGGATATTAGTTGATAGTCTATTGCTGGAAATGGAGACAGCAAGGTCAAGGAAGGGAAGGGACGTGTCTGAGATGGACGAGGTGAAAGTGATAGAGGGGTGGAAACTGGAAGCAAAGTTGATGAATTTTTTCAGGTCTGGAGGAGAGCATGACGTGGCACCAAAATAGTAATTGATGTACCAGTAGAGGAGTTGTGGAAGGGGACCCTGGTAGGCCTGGAACAAGTAATGTTCCATATACCCTATAAAAAGGCAAGCATAGCTAGGACCCATGTGGGTACCCATTACTACACATTTGATTTGGAGAAAGTGGGATGAGTTAAAGGAGAAGTTGCTGAAAGATAGAGCAAGTTCAGCCAGGCGGAGGAGAGTGGTGGTGGATGGGAATTGTCCAGGCCTCTTTTCGAGAAAGAAGCGAAGAGCTCTCAGGCCACCCTGGTGTGGGATGGAAGTGTAGAGAGACAGCACATCCATGGTGAATAGGAGGCAGTTAGGGCCCGCGGACTGGAAGCTGTCAATATGATGCAGGACATCGGAGGAATCCCAGATGTAGGTGGGGAGGGAATGGACCAGAGGAGTGAGGATGGTGTCAAGAGTTCAAGATACAAATTCAACATCTTCAGATGATTAGCTCTACACCTCCTCGACCCCTTTGTTTTCATTCCATTTCATTTTAACTATTACATTTTCTTTCTTTCTTGTCTTTCTTTTGATATATATTTCCCCCCATCTTATCCCCCCTCTCCTTACCTTTTCTCCCCTTTGCTTCCCCCTCCACCTCTACATCTGTCACAGCTTATCTTTTGTCTTTAGATTCTGTGCTGTTTGGCAATGTAAAGATGAAGTGCGTCCTCAGTTTGCCAGCTTCCCATTCTGGCCCCAAGTTCACTGTCCCAGACATGTATGAGCTCTCTTATCCCCACTCTCCCACTTTTCTCACTTGCCACTTCTCTTAGGATCCTAAGATAACTCCATCAGGACCCAGGGACTTGTCAGCCTGCAACTCCATCTATTTCCTCAATACCACTTCCCTGGTAACTGTAACTGACCTGAGTTCCTCCCTTCCATTTCCTGCTTTACAGCTATTTCCGGGATTTTATTTGTGTCCTCTGTAGTGACGATTGATGCAAAATGCTGGTTCAATTCATCCACCATCTCTTTATTTTACATTATTATTTCCCCAGACTCACTTTCTATCGGATCAATACTCAATTTGTTGACTCTTCTTTTTTCAATATCTGTGGAAACTCATATTCTGTATTGTATTTCTAGCTAGTTTTCTCTTATACTCTTATTTTTCCTTCCTTATCAATCTTTTGGTCATTCTTTGCTGCTTTTCATATTATGCCCAATGTTCTTACCTGGCACCCATCTTTGCACAATTATATGCTTTTTCTTTAAGTGTGATATTACCTTTCCTGTTTTAGTTAACCCACGGATGGTGGGTCCTCCCCTTGGAATTTTTATTTCTCATTGAATAAATCGATTCTGTGTATTCTGAGCATGGCCTCACAGAGCCAGGGACCCGGGTTCAATTTCGACCTTGGGTCACTGTCTGTGTGGAGTTTGTGCGTTCTCCCAGTGTCTGCATGGGTTTCCTCTGGGTGCTCTAGTTTCCTCCCACAGTCCAAAGATGTGCGGATTAGGTGGATTGGCCATGATAAATTTCCCCTTAATGTCCGGGGATATGTAGGTTAAGTTATGGGGATAGAGTGGAGTGGACATGGGTAAAGTGCCCTTTCGATGGATCGGTCTAGACTCGATGAGCCGAGTGGCCTCCTTCTGCACTGTAGGGAGTCTATGAATCTCTGAATCTCTAATGACCTGCCTTAGCCTAATTTGCAAGTTCAGTTTAGCTAACTGTGCTTTCATGCCCTCTTTTACAAGAACAAAGAAAGGTACAGCACAGGAACATGCCCTTCGGCCCTCCAAGCCTGCACCAACCATACTGCCTGTCTAAACTAATATCTTCTACACTTCCGGGGTCCGTATCCCTCTATTCCCATCCTATTCATGTATTTGTCAAGATGCCCCTTAAACGTCACTATTGTCCCTGCTTCCACCACCTCCTCCGGCAGTGAGTTCCAGGCACCCACTGCCCTCTGTATAAAAAAACTTGCCTCATACATCTCCTCTAAACCTTGCCCCTCGCACCTTAAACCTATGCCATCTAGTAATTGACCCCTCTCCCCTGGGAAAAAGTCTCTGACTATCCACCCTGTCTATGCCCTTCATAATTTTGCAGACCTCTATCAGGTCGCCCCTCAACCTCCGTTGTTCCAGTGAGAACAAACCGAGTTTATTCAACCTCTCCTCATAGCTAATGCCCTCCATACCAGGCAACATCCTGGTAAATTCTTCTGCACCTTCTCTAAAGCCTCCACATCCTTCTGGTAGTGTGGCGACCAGAATTGAACACTATACTCCAAGTGTGGCCTAACTAAGGTTCTATACAGCTGCAAATAAGGTTCTGTACAGCTGCAGTTTAAGTTTAAAATACTTATCTAGGACCCGTTCTTCTCACCCTCAAACTGAATGTAAAATTCAATCATATTATGACCACTGCTACCTCAGGGCATCATCATTATAAGGTCATTCATTAATCCTATCTCATTGCACAAACCAGGTCTAGTATAGCCTGCTCTCTGGTTGCTGCCAGAATGTGCTATTCTAAGAAACTCTCAAAATCATTCTGTGCATTCCTCATCAAGGCTACCTATGCCCATCTGATTTTTCAAGACTATAAACAGATTAAAATCCCTCATGATTATCGCCATACCTTTCTCCCATTATTTCTTATTTTATATTTATAGACCATCCTACCATATGGTTACTGTTAGGGTGCCTGTGCACTACTCCCACAAGTGACATTTTGCCTTTATTGTTTCTCATCTTTCCCAGCCATTCATTTCTATATCTTGTTTTCTTGAATTTAGGTCAACCCACTCTAATCTGCTGATACCATCATTAATTAACAGAGCCTTTTGCTCACTCCTGGCCTTCCTAAATGACACACACCCTTCAATATTCAGGTTCCAACTATGTCAACCTGCAGCCATGACTCTGTAATGGCTATCGGATCATCTGTATTCATTTCTATTTGTGCTCTGAGTTGATTTGATTTATTTTGAATGCTATGTACATTCAGATACAGAGGGCGGGATTCTGCGACTCCCCGCCAGGTCGGTGAATCCCCGAGGGGGTGGAGTGATACCCCCCGCCGCCACGACGCTGGCTGCCGTATTCTCTGGTGCCGGTTTTCGGGCGGGATTCATGCCACGCCGGTTGGGGGCCATTGGCCGCGCCCCACCCCCCCCGGCAATTCTCCAGGCCCCGATGGGCCGAGCGGCCACCCGTTTTTGGCCAGTCCCGCCAGCGTGGAGTGGACTTGGTCCCACACGGCGGCACCTGGCAGGTAAGTTGGCTGGTGTGGTCCTCGGGGGGGGGAGATTCGATCCCGGGGGGAGGGCACGGTGGTCTGGCCGGCGATCTGGGGCGGGCCTGTGCCGTGGGGGTACTTCTTCTTTCCGCACCGGCCCTTGTAGGGCTCTGCCATGGCTGGCGCAGAGAAGACACCCCCCTACGCAGGCGCCAGAATACGCTTGCCAGTCTGCGCATGTGCGGAACCACGCGGACGGTTCTGCGCATGCGCTATCTCGCGCAGTCCCTTCGGCACAGGCTGGCACAGCGCTAACCCCTCCGGGGCCGGCCTAGTCCCCGGAAGTGCGGAGAATTCCGCTACTTCCGGTCGGCCCGGCGCCAGAGTGGTTTGCGCCGTTTTTGATGCCGGCATCGGGCCATTGCGCCGATCGCGGAGAATCCTGCCCAGAGCCTTTAGCTTGTCCTTTTATTATTTTTGGAACCTCTAGTCCTTATCTGTTGATTTACTCTTACGTATTTGTACTTTCTGTACTCTCTGCCCCTTCTTGTTACAGTCTGTGTATCATTTCCCACAACTAACAAATAGCATCCCAGAAATAATTGTGAAGCAGGAGTTGAAAGGGAGGAACTTAAAACAATTACAATCTCCAGGAAATGGATACTGACAAAATTATTAGAACTAAAAGCTGACAAGTCCCCAGTTCCGAATGGACTTCTTCCTCAGGTCCTAAAATAAGTAGTTGCTGAGACAATAGGTGCATTGATTTTAATTTTCTAAAATGCCCTAGATTCTGGAAAGGTACAAACAGATTCAAAAATAATGAATGTGACTCCTTTATTCAAAAACCAGGAAACTACATGCAGTTAAGATTAACATCTGTTACAGAGAGATTGCTGGAATTTTATTAAGGAGGTTATAGCAGGGAAATCTGGATGCAATTAAGCAGAGTTAACATGGTTTTGTTGAAGGAAAATAAAATTTTGGCTAATTTATTGGAGTTCTTTGATAAAGTAACAAGCAATGTGGATAAAGGAGAACCCCTGGATGTGGTTTGCATTCCAAGCATTAAGTGCATTTCCATTACTCAAGCATACAATTTCACTGCACTTACCTTTTTTTGATGTGGTAAATATTTACAAACATTAGGGTTTCACCACTGAAGCATGAAGGGATATCAATGGATCAAAGTTGCAGATGGTTTTTACAAGCTGTCAGTCACAGACCACTACTGGAAAGCTATGAATGGCTCACAGATAATGGATCTCTGGGAACTAGACACAGGCACAGCTGCTCTCCTTCGGGGACTGGGCATGAGGAGATCCAAGGTAAGTATTACAGATATAATGCTTCCCACTGGTCCTGTTTGGACTGCCCTCTAGTTTCCAGACAGCGGTTCCTTTTCGGTAGGGGGGAATTTGTGTGGGGGGCATCAATGTGAGTGGAGGGGCCTGTGGAGGAAGTTCAGTTAGGCAGGGGGTTCCTGTGGGGGGTCCCACTATTACAGGGGTCCCTGTGGGGTCCCCCTATTTCAGGGGTCCCTGGGGTGGGGCGGGTCAGGTCACCCCTGTACTTGGGGTAGGAGTGTGCCCGGACAATCCAGGGTGTGGGGGGGGAGGGCTGCTGTGCGATGGGGGCAGAGGGGAGAGACGGTTGGGCAAGGGGTTGGGGTCCATTTGCGGTGCAGGGTGGGGGAGGCATGGCACGGATCACTGAATTGTATCCCCCCTTACCATCGTAAGGGGATCGTAAAACAGGTGCAATTCAGCTCCGGCAGGAGAACATGGGGCGCGATTCTCTGCTCCTGCACCGGTTTGGAGAATCGCCTGGGTCGCCAAATTTTCCTGCGACGCCGGTCCGACGCCCTCCCGCGATTCACGGAAGTGGCCAGATTGGCACAATCGCGATTTGCGCGGCGCGGTCCAGTGAATCGCCCGAGACAGCCAAAATGGCGATTCACCGGTACCCCCACGATTCTCAGTGCCGGATGGGCCGAGCGGCCTGCCCAAAACGGCGGGTTCCCCCCGGTGCCGTCCACACCTGGTCGCTGCCGGCGGGAACAGCGTGGGAACGCTGGGGGGGCAGCCTGCGGGGGGGCGAGGGGGGATCCTACACCAGGGGGGGTCCTCAAATGGGGTCTGGCCCACGATCCTTTCTTCCGCAGCCCCGCAAGATCCGTCTGACATCTTCTTGCGGGGCGGACTCGGGGAGGACGGCAACCACGCGTGCACGGGTGACGCCAGTTATGCGGCGCCGGCCGCGGCAAGTATGCGGCGCCGCCTTTACGCGGTGCCAAGGCCTGGCGCGGGTAAATGACGCGGCGCCGCTCCTAGACCATTTTCGGGCCCTGAATCGGTCGGGATAGGGGCCGTTTCGCGCCATCGTGAACTTCGATGGCGTTCACGACGGCGCGAACACTCTGCCTCCATTTCAGAGAATTGCGCCCATGGTCTCCCAAATGGAAAATCCCGTCCAAGGTGTTTCCCATTTTGGATGGAAATGAGAAGAATTGTTCTCTCTGAGAGAGTCGCGATTATTTGGAACTCTCGTCCCCAGAGAGCCATGGAGGCAAGATCAATGAATATTCTTAAGGCAGAAATAGATAGATTCTTGACTAACAGTGGAGAAAAATGTTATCGGATATAGGCCGAATGTGGAATTGAGGCCACAATCATATCAGGCATGATCTTATTAAATGGCCTATTCCTGCTCCTAGTTCGTATTTCCTTGAATTATATCTGGATGCCAAGGATTAAGTCCAAGGAGCAATGCTTCAAATGAGGATTGTATTCACATTCATTTAGAAGGTTTTTGTTTTGTTTTTTTGAAATATTTTTATTCAAATTTTTACATATTTTCAACAAACCCCCCCGCCTTACAGAAAAAAGTAAAACAAAGAACACATAAATAAACATCTTACAACTACACCACAAATTCCCCCAATATACAAACCCCCCATTAAGCAATAATAAACACAGTAGAAAACACAAAGTACACCCCCCCCCCCTTCCTCCCCCTGACTCTGGGTTGCTGCTGCTGCTGACCACCTAACGCCCCGCTAGAAAATCTAGGAACGGTTGCCACCGCCTGAACAACCCTTGCACAGACCCTCTCAAGGTAAATTTTACCCTCTCCAATTTAATTAACCCTGCCATGTCGCTGATCCAGGCTTCCACGCTCGGGAGCCTCGCATCCTTCCACTGTAGCAGAATCCTCCGCCGGGCTACCAGGGATGCAAAGGCCAGAATACCGGCCTCTTTCGCCTCCTGCACTCCCGGCTCGTCTGATACCCCAAATAGTGCTAACCCCCAGCTCGGCTTAACCTGGGTGTTCACCACCTTAGACATCGTCCTCGCAATACCCCTCCAGAACCCATCCAGCGCCGGGCACGCCCAGAACATATGGGTATGATTTGCTGGGCTCCCAGAGCACCTCCCACACCTGTCTTCCACCCCAAAGAACCTGCTCAGCCTCGCCCCTGTCATATGCGCTCTGTGAAGAGCCTTAAATTCTATCAGGCTAAGCCTGGCGCAAGAGGAGGAAGAATTAACCCTACCCAGGGCGTCCACCCACGTACCCTCGTCTATCTCCTCCCCAAGCTCCTCCTCCCATTTACCCTTTAGCTCCTCCACCGAGGTCTCCTCCTCCTCCTGCATCTCCTGGTAGATCGCCAAGACCCTGCCCTCTCCAACCCACACCCCCGAGAGCACCCTATCCTGGATCCTGAGTGCTGGAAGCTGTGGGAACTCCCTCACCTGCGTCTTACAAACGCCCTTACCTGCATGTATCTGAAGGCATTTCCGGGGGGAAGCCCAAATTTTTCCTCCAGCGCCCCAAGGCTCGCAAACGTCCCATCTAAAAACAAGTCCCCCATGCCAGCTCAGGAACCCTCCATCCATTCTCCCCGGGACGAACTGATGGTTCTCCTGGATCGGGGACCAAACTGAAGCCCCTACCTCACCCCTGTGGCACCTCCACTGCCCCCAAATTTTCAAAGTCGCCGCCACCACCGGACTCGTGGTGTACCTAGTCACCGGGAGCGGCAGCGGTGCTGTCACCAGTGCTCCCAGACTCGTGCCCACACAGGACGGCATCTCCAGCTTCTTCCACGCCGCCCCCTCCCCCTCCATTACCCACTTGCGTATCATCGCCACATTGGCAGCCCAGTAATACCCTCACAGATTAGGTAACACTAACCCTCCTCTGTCCGTACTCCGCTCCAGAAACACCCTTCTCACCCTCGGGGTCTTTTTCGCCCACACGAATCCCATGATGCTCCTACTGACCCGTTTTTAAAAAGCCTTAGAGATCAGGATGGGGAGGCACTGGAATATAAAAATGAACCTCGGGAGCACCGTCATCTTCACTGACTGTATCCTACCCGCCAAGGAGAGTGGGAGCATATCCCACCTTTTAAACTTCCCCTCCATCTGCTCCACCAGCCTCGTCAAGTTGAGCTTGTAGAGGGCCCCCCAGCTCCTGGCCACCTGGATCCCAGATAACGAAAACTCCTTTCCGCCCTCTTCAGTGGAAGCTCGTCTATCCCCGTTCCCTGGTCCCCTGGGTGTACCACAAAGAGCTCATTCTTCCCCACGTTGAGCTTATACCCGGAAAAGTCCCCCCCCCCCCACTCCCTCGCCTCATCGAAAGTCCTCACTAGTTGAGGGCCCAGCAGGTCCATGTACTTCCGGTAAAATTCCACCGGGAACCCATCTGGCCCCAGTGCCTTCCCCGCCTGCATACACCCCAGCCCCTTAGTCAGCTCCTCCAGCCCTAACGGTGCCCCAAGCCCAGCCACCAGCTCCTCCTCCACTCTCGGGAACCTCAGTCGATCCAAAAATCGATGCATCCCCCCCCTGCTCCGTCGGGGGCTCAGACCTATACAACCCGTCATAAAAGTCTCTAAATACCCCATTTATTCCCACCGCACCGTGTTCCCCTCTTTATCCCTAACTCCCCCAATCTCGCTCGCTGCCTCCCGCTTCCGAAGCTGGTGTGCCAACATCCGGCTAGCCTTCTCCCCGTACTCATACACCGCCCCTTGCGCTTTCCTCCACTGCACCTCTGCCTTCTTGGTGGTCAACAGGTCGAACTCGGCCTGGAGGCTTCGTCGCTCCTGGAGTAGTCTCTCCTCGGGGACCTCTGCATACCTCCTATCCACCCTTAAAATCTCCCCCACCAATCTCTCCCTCTCTCTCCTCGCCTTCTTCTTCTTGTGAGCCCCAGTGGAGATTAGCTCTCCCCTAATCACCGCCTCCCAGACCACCCCCACCTGCACCTCCCCATTATCGTTAGCCTCTAGATAGCTTTCAATACACCCCCGGATCCGCCCGCTCACCTCCTCATCTGCCAACAAGCCCACATCCAGGCGCCACAGAGGGCGCTGGTCCCTCTCCTCCCCTAGCTCCAGCTCCACCCAATGCGGGGCATGGTCTGAGATGGCTATGGCCGAATACTCCGTGCCCTCCACCCTCGGAATTAGTGCCCTGCTCATAACGAAGAAGTCTATCCGGGAGTAGGCTTTATGGACGTGGGAAAAAAAGAAAATTCTTCTTGGCCACCTCTGCGCTCCAGTCCTGGTATATACGGACCTCTGCATTCTCCCACCTGCTGCTCCGCTCCTTTTTTGTCCATCTTAGGACACACTCCCTGTCCACCAAGCAGTGGAACCGCACCAGTACTGCCCGCGGCGGCTCGTTAGACTTGGGCCTCCTCGCCAGGAGTCGGTGGGCCCCATCCAGCTCCAGGGGCCTCGGGAAGACACCCGCGCCCATCAACGTGTTCAGCATCGTGACCACATATTCTCCAGCATCCGACCCCTCCACTCCTTCCGGGAGACCCAGAATCCGCAGATTCTTCCTTCTCGCCCGATTCTCCATGTCCTCGAACTTCTCCTGCCATTTCTTATGCAGCGCCTCGTGCACCTCCACCTTCACCGCCAGGCCCAATATCTCATCCTCATTCTCCGAGGCCTTCTGCCGCACCTCCCGGATCGCCACCCCTTGGGCCTTCTGGGTCTCGACCAGCTTGTCGATCGAAGCCTTCATCGGCTCCAGCAGCTCTGCTTTCAATTCCGTGAAGCAGCGCTTGAGAAACTACTACTGCTCTTGCACCCACGCTGCCTGGTCTCCACCCACCGCCATCTTGGCTTTCCTCCCTCACACTTTTCGCTGCACCAGAATTACTTTTTTCACCGCTCCACTCCTGGTCCAATCCATACAGTGTCGGGGAAATCGTACTGTCACCTTCCCACACTGGGAACCGTCGAACAAATGCCGCTGGGGCCCCTCAAAGAGCCAAAAAGTTTGTTTCTGGCGGGACTTAGCTCAGCATAGCCGCAACCGGAAGTCCCCATTTAGAAGGTTAACGGGTCATAGAATCACAGAATGTTTATAGCTCAGAAAGAGGCCATTTGGGTGGCCGTGTCCATACCAGCTCTCTGCAAGAACAATTCAGCTAGTCCCACTGCTCACCTTTCCCCATAACCTTGCAAATTTTTATCTTCAGTTATTTTTCAAATTTCCTTCTGAAAGCCACAACTGGATCTGCCTCCAGGAGCCTCACAGGCACTCAAGATGTTTTCTCATGTGATCTGTGGTGCTTATGCCAATCATTTTAAATCTGCATCCACTGGTTCTCAACACCTTCACCAAAGGAATAGTTCCTCTCTACCTACTCTTTCTAAATCCGGCATGATTTTGAACTCCTCCATCAAATCTCCTCTTGACCGGCTTTTCTTGCAGGAGTATAACCCAGCTTCTTGTAACAGGAGCCCATTGTCCCTGAAAACATTTTTGTAAATCTTTTCTTCCCTCTTTCTGTAATCTTCATATTTTTCCTGAAGTTCAGAGTCAAGCTCAATACTCTAGCTGAGGCCGAACCAACGTTTTATAAAGGTTCATCATAATTTCTTTCCCTTTGTACTTTATGCCCAAGATTTCATACATTGGGTTAGAAATGCAATCAGTTCTACATGTCCAATCTGGCTTTCCGTGGTGATGTGGCCTCTACCACGTGCCAGCTCTCTAGAGGAGGTCATCTTAAGATCAATTTAATTAATACCTGCAATAAGCACAGAGAAGCTCTGCTATCCTTGAACACACAATATCATATCCTTCTTTTACCTGTCCTGCCACCTTCAACAATTTATACATCCCCTGCCCACTACCTCCCCTCTGCCCACTACCTCCGGCCATGTCACTGAACCCCCCATAGGACTCTCCAAACTCCCTCTACCCTCCCCCCCCCCCCCCCATGGCCTGACCCATCTCCACTCTTCTGCCTGACACCCATACTCAATGGTCCGGCCCAACTGCAACACCTCCCCAGGCCCAGCCTGAACCCCACCTCCCAGGCTCAAGCCAAATGCCTCCCCCCGCACCCACGTCTGAACCCCACACTCCCTGACCCCTGACCTCCCCCTAGAGCCCAAGCCGACCACATCACCCCATCCCAGTAAATTCTACCCACTTAGCTTTCACTTAACTTGGAGTGACTGGGACGAAAAATGATGGGACTTCTCCAGTCGGCCTTGCAGACCAAGGTGGGATGCTGCCTTCCATTCCTGCCGCTTGCGACTCTGCCTTTGCAGTTCCGTCAGCTCTTGGACAAATAAACACAGGGGCACGTCATCGGCCAGGGATACAGCAGTGTCCTGGGCTCCGCCATCCCTCTGAGTGCTGGATCTTTGGGATGTCCCTGCCTCCACCTGCTGTGGATCTTCAACTGTGAGGCGCTGACCAGTGAGTGACCCAGAAGCCTACCTATTACTTAATCCCACCGAGGTGTGAGTATCTGTGCTAGTGGTGGATGCGTGTGTCAGGTATGGCGCCGTTTATATCGTGATGTCTGAGAATTCCACCTCTGAGCTGCTCGGATCAATAGAATCGAAAGGGCGCAAGGATGATCCCGGCTGCTTGCCTGATTGCCCTGCAAGGCAAAGGGGATGGCATTAGTACATCACGGGGGATAAATTATGTGAGATGTTTATTCATGTGAGGCTTGACCAATGACTGTGTATCCATAGGATCTTCACTTTTGTTCACTGCCCCCACTTTGCCATCTGCACAGGTCCGGTCTTGCTCCTCTCCGGCCAGCTCAAGGGCTCTTTCCTCATATGGGGTGAGGGTGCGGAGCTTTCGCATCACTCCAGGTGGTTCTATCCTCTCATATCTGTTGTACTCGATTTTGTCCCACGGAGAGACAGATGGGGAGACTGTAGCTAGGTGTACTGCCAGTTCAAATGGTTGAGCAGTGGTATGAGTGGGACTGGAGTGGGAATGGGGATGTGACGAGCAGAGTAGAGACACCATGGGGATTGGTGGGGCGGAAGAAGGGCAACCCGTGAGGTGACTGGGTGAGAGATCACCTTGGAGGTACGATGGATGGGTGAGGGGTGCAGCAAGATACTGGAAGTGGCAGACTTACTCTCGCTGTGCAAAGAAGGCAATTCATCTTTTTTCGGCACTGCTGCCCTGTCCTTTTCTGCAGGAGAGCGGGCATTTACTGAAGCAGCCACGGTCTCCCAGGCGGGATTGGTAGTCGAGTGAGGGCTCCGTCCGAGAATTGTGGAGCTGGTTTTCTGGCTGCCATCCCCGCTAATGGAGCTGGAACAAGTGCCGGGGAGACGTTTATATGGAGTTCTCTGATTGCAGTAATAAACCTCCCCCAGGGCGAATGAATCAGTGGGAGGCTGATTTACGTAAAGAAAAAAACTTTTGCTTGAGAGGGTCCAAATTCCGTGATATTTCCCGCCAATAACACCGGCGGGATTCTCGCGTTTTTCTCACCAGAACTGACACTTAGCCATGTTTTGGTAAAAGTCCACCCAATGTATTTTACAGCAGTAATCAATCATAGTGAGCATAGATCAGTCAACCAACACACATAATCAAACACAGAAGAGTTGAACCATTGAATACTACATCAGGGACTATCCTGAGGATTTCCTTCCTAATTTAAAGGATAAAGAATTATCATATAATGGAGGCACTCTCCATTGAGTATTTGTGTGGCAGAAACACAGGTAGCATTACGAGTGCGGGAACAGGCATAGCTTTCAATGAGCGTGTAAGTTACAGTTCAATAAGACCTTCAATGCTTTGTGTCATCTGGATAACTGTGAGCAACAAATATTTCTCAAGTCAGGAATGCAAAAAAACTATGTCCTCGTCACTCAATTATACTGCAATATAATTTTACTGGTTACCCCTGGGAAGATTAAATAAAATGTTGTGTTTGAATGTGTGCTATGTAATGATTTAATTAATGTTTTTGCTGTAGACAATGAGTAGACTGACTTTATTTGTTTAAATATTCTAGTCAACTCTGTAAATTTTGATGGCTGCTTCCTCAGTTCATTTATTTCTCAACTTTTCTTTTCAGTCCCTCCTCCTCCACCTTACAGCTACAACCACGAGATGGATTATCCTGTGGATCTTCCCCCACCTTACACTCCCACGCCTCAAACGTCCCTGCAGTACACTCCGCCCCCACCTTATCCAGGCTGCTCAAGAAAATAACTTCTCACTTGACGTTACGAAGTGCAACGTTGGAAGCTGATTGTAACTACATTGCTCTCATAATAAATGAGAGTGGGCTGTGCCCAAAGCTGCAAAACAAAATCACAATTGTTACTCTGATTTCTTCTGTCACTTTGTCCAAACAATAATTGCCCCCTCAGCTCTTTGGGTAATTTTCTTTCCTACGATGCTATCGACTACAGAGATTGGATTTTTTAGGTCACAAGCCATAGTAAATTATGAATCTACTGATTGCTCTATCAACATCCAGACTTTGAGCTAGCAGAACCCAAGGACCATAATGGAGAGTAACTACTGAGGATGTGGGACAAAGTGAAGTGACTTATTTCTACAAATGTAAAGATGAACAGGCAGTTTGACTGAAATAAAAAGACTGATATTTATAAAAGGTATTAAGTAAATAGATTTACTTTGTTTACAATTTTTTATTGCCTTTATCAAGAGCTGTAAGAAAAAAATGCAAAATGTGATGGAAAACAACAGAACCGGTCTATAGAAAAACATAAATATGATCCCAGGATAACAACTGGATCTATGTACATCAAAACGTATTGGCCATGATTCTAACACCCATTAGGGTGAATCTCTCACTATTCCTGGAGAATACTGGGAGTCCCGAATCAAGGTTCACGCCGAGCGGCAAATGGAGCGCCATGTTCCTGGCCCGTGGCACTCGACGCTGGGCGTGAAGCTGACTCGCAGATTAAATATGCGCAGCCACCTGACGCCGGAGTTTTCCGGGATTAACCTCCCACTCCACCTGCAGGCGCAACGTGAGGCCAACGGAAATCCGTACTGGTTTCCCAAAACAGAAATCGGACAGGGTGGCCATGACGGGGTGGGGGGGGGGGGGGGCTCAGAGACCCCAGATGGTTGGGGACAGGGCAGGGAATTGCCCTACGAGGGGCAGCACGGTGGCGCAGTGGGTTAGCCCTGTTGCCTCACGGCGCCGAGGTCCCAGGTTCGATCCCGGCTCTGGGTCACTGTCCGTGTGGAGTTTGCACATTCTCCCCGTGTTTGCGTGGGTTTCGCCCCCGCAACCCAAAGATGTGCAGGCTAGGTGGATTGGCCACGCTAAATTGCCCCTTAATTGGACAAAATGAATTGGGTACTCCAAATTTATTTTAAAAAAGAAAGAAAAAGGGAATTGCCCGAGCATTGCCTGTTGGCACCCTGGCAGTGCCAACCTGGCACTTGACAGTGCTAAACAGGCACCCTGGCAGTGCCAACTTGACACCCTGATAGTGTAAACATGGCACTGTGTATTAATTTGATTTAAAATAATACCAAAAATGCTGGAAACACTCTTTCAGGCTGTATCTGTGGAGAAAAACAGAATTAATCTTTCAGGTTGATGACCCTTCATAAATGGTGGGAAGAGTAAGAACATCCAATTCTCTCTCTCTTGCAGTTCTTCGAAGCGAGGATGCTTGCCATGGAACTCATAAAAAGAACTTGCGTGTGGAGCCTTTTAACATGGGGTTACTGTTGAGCTGCAGCTACTTCACAGTTCTGACTGGTCGGACAACACTCCCACTCTTACTGCCTGCCATAGGTGTATCGGAAGGATTTACAGGTTGACAATCAATATGCTTGATTACACCACTGATGCACCGTCCATGATCGTCAAGTACACCCAATTCTACCTCTACCAAGAAAAATACGCCAACCTAAAGCCTGTTAGTTAGGGAGTAATATTACATACCACATGATGTTGGCTGGCCAAGAAGGTGGCATTCCTGTTAGGTGGTGAGGAAGGTGTCAGGTTGGATGAATAGGTAGGGCAGGGAGTCATCTCTGAGTTTTACAGTACTGAAAGAAGCCCTTCGGCCCATGGTGTCCGTACTGGCCATCAAGCACCTACCTATTCAAAACCCATTTTCCACCATTTGGCTCATAACTTTGTATGCTATGGTGTTTCAAGTTCTCGGCTAAATGCTTTTAAATGTTGTGAGGGTTCCCGTCTCTACCACCCTTTCAGGCAGTGAGTTCCAGATTCCCACCACCTATGGGTGAAAAAGCTTTTCCTCAAATTCCCTGTAAATCTGTTATAACCTCCAAGAGAAATACGGAGATCACCCAATTGATGGCTCGTGGAGTAGAAGCTCCCCTGCTGAGAGGTGGAGGCCCAACAACGGGTCCGTTAATTCCCTGAGTTAAAAGCTGGGCCAGGAAGGAGCCGGCATCTCAGCATGGTCCGGCTGGGAATTGGGTTGTTGCTTAGTTGCTGAATTTCCCAGCTGTGAGAGGGAAATAAACTACTTTTGACTCACCTTTTTGGCACTACACATTTAATTTTTTTTAAGGATTAATATCCCTGTGCCTCTAGCCCTAGCATTAATACCAGAGTGAAAAAATTGTACCACACAATTTTGTGAAGCCTTATCTGGTCCTTCACTTATGGTTGGGTTTCCTGTAGAAAAATTACACCTAAATGTAGACCCTTCAGGTGAACAAAAACCCTTGCCCGTTTCACTGGTCCATGCAAACCCCTCACATTCCAAGTTACAAGGCAGAAGGAGATTCTCCACCGTCCCTCACACCAGGATCAACCACTACCTCTGAAAATTAACGAATAAGGGATCCTATTAAGCCAAGGTGAAGTGATTCCACCAGTACAGCGGCTAGGCCCAGCCCAAAGACCAGGCAAACAGAGAATAGTGGACAGCGTCGAACAACTAACTTTAACACCCTCGAAATCTCACCCCTAACCCAACAATAATATATTTTAAAAACTTTTTATTCTCCTCATTTTCAACATTTTTATCAAATAAACAACAAAAGAAAACAAACAAAAACAAATGCAATACCAATCCTCCAATCAGCATCCCACTCAGTATACAGACCAAAACATCACGCGTTCATTCCAAGTAAAAATGAAAATTAACAATCAGTAAACGGTGTACTCAAGGACAACAATAAACCCAACCCCCACCTTTCCCCCCTCCTCCCTCCCTCCCTCCACCCCCCCCCCCCCCCCCCCCCCCACACACACAATGTTCGATGGCAACCAATTCTCCAAAGTGCATAATAAAGTGCCAATGAATTGGGCACAGACCCTGTGGGTGTTCCTCACGGACCGGGGAAGAATGTCCGATGGCATTCCCAGCCTGTGTTCCTCCAGTAGGTGTCCCACTGCGCAGGATGAGTGGTGGTTCCGGGTCAAAATGCTCCCCCACTAGGGCCACCAGGACAGCGAATGACTGTGTATCTACGGGGTCCAGGTGAGTCAGGCTCTTTATCACACTGTATGTAGACCCTCCACAAGCCATTAGCAATACCACAGTTTGTCTCTCATCGCCGGTAATCACATTTGTTCGAAAAAAATCTATCATGCGTTCTACATATTGCCCCCAGTAATCTGTACTTGTGTTAAACGTTTCCATCTTTCCAATATGCGGCATTTCAATGGTTAGTACTGGGATCTCCGGAAGCCTAGATGAGGTGGACCAGGTGCACAGCAACCGGTGTCAACGGCAGCTCCACTGAATCCTCGTTGCCAGTGTAGACGATAGTAGAAACTAACGAACAAGGTTCATTTCAATACAATTCCAAAACTCCTCCACTCCCCTAAGGGTCTCCTCCACTATCCTGCACCGAGGCCAGGGTTTTTATACAAGCTGAGGCTCTCCTGGTCAAGGAGGAAGCCCTGTCCGCTTAAATGGGAACTTCATATTCCGGGGAGGTCATGGAAGTTGTATGGTCCTGATCCTGGGACCTCCATTGGTGTTGTACACTGACAAAGTCTCTCTGTGTTGAATGCCTTCCCGAATAAACCTTCTTGATTTTGGTTAGTCACATGATGTGAGTCAGCGGGAATGTTTCAACTCTTCAGGGATACTTTGAGGACATCCCTAAAGCACTTCCACTACCATTCTCAGAGTCGCTTGCTACAACCAAATATAGCAGTTGCTTTAGAGTCTGGTGACATATATAGGAATGATATGACCTGCCTAGCAGAGCTAGTTTAGCATGACTAGTGCCTCGATGTTGGGCATGTTGGCTTGACAGAGGGTGCTGCTGGTGAACCGCATTACCTGCCACTGAATCTGGATGATCATATAAAAGAACTGCTGGTGGTACTTCTCCAGTGTTTTGAGGTACCTGCTGTAGGTTGTCTACGACTCTAAAGCAAACATGAGGTTAGGGATCACTGCTGCCTGGTACAACATGACCTTAGCCTTGGGTTTGAGAGCCTGGTCCTCAAATAAGTTTCCCTCAGCTGGCCGAAGGCAGTGGAGGCAATAATGAATTTCATCATCTGTGTCTGGCTTTGTCAAAGATACACATTTTCCAGGATCTCGTTAGTGATCTTAATCGATTGGGGGAGCTGATGTGCTCTGGGAGCTGTTTGGAAAAGGATCATAGTTTTCCTGGTGTTTACTAAAAACTCCATTTTCTCATATGCTTTGGAGATGGAATCGACTTTGACTCAGAGCTCGGTTTCTGCACACGCACTAGTGTCATCTGTATACATGGCTAGTGATTAATGGGCATACATGAACAATCACAGCTATCTTGGAAATATGATTGATGCTTCTCGAGAACTCTTCCACTACAAATGAAGCATATCAAAGAGAGTCAATATGCTGAAACATTTGCATAGTGTTTCTTCGATGTTGAGAAGGAGTATGATAGAGGCAAGATAACAATAATTAGTATTAATAATACATGCAATGATAGTAGCAGCCTGTTTTTTTTAAACATATTTTATTCAAATTTTTCGGCCAAGCAAAACAATACAAAGGTTTTCCCTTTTTACAACAATGAAACAATATAAATAACAGTGATCGTTTTAACAAGTAAATAAATAATATATAAACTAAATGGCAACTGCCATAACAAAAATAATAACTCTCCAGATAATAAAATCAAACAATCCAATATACAGAACCAAGTACAAATATCTGTACAAAAAAACACCCCTGAGAACGCACCCGAGGGCCCCCCCCCCCCCACCACCTCCCCCAACCCCCCCCTCCCCGCCCTCCCCCCTGGGTTGCTGCTGTTACCTTCCCATTTCCTTTATCGTTCTGCGAGGTAGTCAATGAACGGTTGCCACCGCTGGTGAACCCTTGAGCCGAACCCCTTAGCGCGAACTTTATCCGTTCTAGTTTTATAAACCCTGCCATGTCGTTTATCCAGGTCTCCACGCCCGGGGGTTTGGCTTCCTTCCACAGAAGCAATATCCTTCGCCGGGCTACTAGAGACGCAAAGGCCAAAACATCAGCCTCTCTCGCCTCCTGCACTCCCGGCTCTTCTGCAACCATAAATATAGCCAACCCCCAGCCTGGCTCGACCCGGACCCCCACCACCTTTGAAAGCACCTTTGCCACCCCCACCCAGAACCCCTGCAGTGCCGGGCATGACCAAAACATGTGGGTGTGGTTTGCTGGGCTTCTCGAGCATCTCCCACACCTATCCTCTACCCCGAAAAATTTACTGAACCTTGCTCCGGTCATATGCGCCCTGTGCAAAACCTTGAATTGTATCAGGCTTAGCCTGGCGCACGAGGACGACGAATTTACCCTGCGTAGGGCATCAGCCCACAACCCCTCCTCAATCTCTTCCCCCAGCTCTTCTTCCCATTTTCCCTTCAGCTCATCCACCATGATCTCCCCCTCGTCCCTCATTTCCCTGTATATATCCGACACCCTACCATCCCCCACCCATGTCCCTGAGATCACTCTATCTTGAATCTCCTGCGTCGGGAGCTGCGGGAATTCCCTCACCTGTTGCCTCGCAAAAGCCCTCAGTTGCATGTACCGAAATGCATTCCCTTGGGGCAACCCATATTTTTCCGTCAGCGCTCCCAGACTCGCAAACGTCCCGTCTACGAACAGATCTCTCAGTTGCACAATCCCAGCTCTCTGCCATGCTCCAAATCCCCCATCTATTCTCCCCGGGACAAACCTATGATTATTTCTTATCGGGGACCGCACCGAGGCTCCCGTCCTTCCCCTATGCGTCTCCATTGCCCCAAAATTTTCAGTGTTGCCACCACCACTGGACTTCTGGTATATTTCTTCGGGGAGAACGGCAACGGCGCCGTCGCCAGTGCTTGTAGGCTGGTTCCTTTGCAGGACGCCATCTCCATTCTCTTCCACGCCGCTCCCCTCCCCTTCTCCCATCCACTTACACAGCATTGAGATATTGGCGGCCCAGTAGTATTCACTTAGGCTCGGTAGTGCCAGTCCCCTCCTATCCCTGCTACGCTGCAAGAACCCCCTCCTCACTCTCGGGGTCTTCCCAGACCACACAAAACTCATGACACTTTTCTCGTTTTTCTTGAAAAAAGCCTTCGTGACCATCACCGGGAGGCACTGAAACACAAAAAGGAATCTCGGGAGGACTACCATTTTGACCGCCTGCACCCTACCCACCAGTGACAGGGGCACCATGTCCCATCTCTTAAAATCCTCCTCCATCTGTTCCACCAATCGTGTTAAATTAAGCCTATGTAAGGTTCCCCAACTCGTGGCTATCTGAATCCCTAAGTACCGGAAATCTCTTGTTACCTTCCTCAGCGGTAACTCATCTATTCCCCTGCTCTGCTCCCCTGGATGCACCACAAACAACTCACTCTTCCCCATATTCAATTTGTACCCTGAGAATTCCCCAAACTCCCTGAGTGTCTGCATTATCTCAGGCATCCCATCCACTGGGTCCGCAACATACAGCAATAAATCATCTGCATACAATGATACCCGGTGTTCTTCTCCTCCCCTGAGTACTCCCCTCCACTTCCTGGAGCCCCTCAGTGCTATGGCCAAGGGCTCAATCGCCAATGCAAACAGTAACGGAGACAGGGGGCACCCCTGCCTCATCCCTCTATAAAGACGGAAGTAGTCAGACCTCTGCCTGTTCGTGACCACACTCGCCACCGGGGCCCTATAATGCAGCTGTACCCATCCAATAAACCCTTCTCCAAAACCAAATCTCCTCAGTACTTCCCACAGATAGTCCCATTCCACTCTGTCGAATGCTTTCTCGGCGTCCATAGCCACCACTATCTCCGCCTCCCCCTCTGGTGGGGGCATCATCATCACCCCTAACAGCCTCCGTATGTTCGTGTTCAGCTGCCTCCCCTTAACGAACCCAGTTTGATCCTCGTGGACCACCCCCGGGACACAGTCCTCTATCCTCGTCGCCATCACCTTGGCCAGGAGCTTAGCATCTACATTTAAAAGGAAAATGGACCTGTAGGACCCACACTGCAGCGGGTCTTTTTCCTTCTTCAAAAGGAGCAATATCGTCGCCTCCGACATAGTCGGGGGCCGCTCCCCCCTTTCCCTGGCCTCATTAAAGGTTCTCGTCAAAAGCGGGGCCAGTAGGTCCATATATTTCCTATAAAATTCCACCGGGAATCCGTCCGGTCCCGGGGCCTTCCCCGCCTGCATGCTCCCAATCCCTTTTACCACCTCCTCCATCTCAATCTGTGCTCCCAGTCCCGCCCTCTCCTGCTCCTCCACCTTCGGGAATTCCAGCTGATCCAGAAAACACATCATTCCCTCCTTCCCTTCCGAGGGCTGAGCCTTATATAACCTTTCATAGAATGCCTTGAACACCCCGTTCACTCTCTCCGCTCCCTGTTCCATCTCTCCCTCCTCATCTCTCACCCCACCTATCTCCCTCGCTGCTCCCCTCTTCCTCGGCCAGTAGCCGACTCGCCTTCTCTCCATACTCATACTGTACACCCTGTGCCCTCCTCCACTGTGCCTCCGCCTTACCCGTGGTCAGCAGGTCAAATTCCACATGTAACCTTTGTCTTTCCCTGTACAGTCCCTCCTCCGGTGCCTCTGCATATTGCCTGTCCACCCTCAGAAGTTCTTTCAACAATCGCTCCCTTTCTTTACCCTCTTGCTTCCCTTTATGTGCCCTTATGGATATCAGTTCCCCTCTGACCACCGCCTTCAACGCCTCCCAGACCACTTCCACCTGAACCTCTCCGTTGTCATTAAGCTCCAAGTACCTTTCGATACACCCCCTCACCTTTAGACATACCCCCTCACCCTTAGACATACCCCCTCATCCGCCAATAAACCCATATCCATTCTCCAGAGTGGGTGCTGTTCTTTTTCCTCTCCTACCTCCAGGTCTACCCAATGTGGAGCGTGGTCCGAAATGGCTATGGCCGTATACTCCGTCCCTGTCACCTTCGGAATCAGTGCCCTTCCCAAGACAAAAAAGTCTATCCGTGAGTATACTTTGTGAACATGGGAGAAAAATGAGAACTCCTTACTCCTAGGCCTACTAAATCTCCAGGGATCTACTCCTCTCATCTGCTCCATGAAGTCCTTGAGCACCCTGGCCGCTGCCGGCCTCCTCCCGGTCCTGGACCTCGACCGGTCCAGCCCTGGATCAAGCACCGTATTGAAGTCTCCCCCCATTACCAACTTTCCCGCCTCCAGGTCCGGGATACGTCCCAACATACGCCTCATAAAATTTGCGTCATCCCAGTTCGGGGCGTATACGTTCACCAGAACCACCGCCTCCCCTTGCAATCTGCCACTCACCATCACATATCTACCCCCACTATCCGCCACTATGGTCTTTGCCTCAAACAGTACCCGTTTCCCCACCAAGATAGCCACCCCCCTATTCTTCGCATCTAAACCCGAATGGAACACCTGCCCCACCCATCCTTTACGTAGTCTGACCTGGTCTATCAGTTTCAGGTGCGTCTCCTGCAACATAACCACATCTGCCTTTAATTTCTTTCGGTGTGCGAGTACCCGTGCCCTTTTAATCGGCCCGTTCAGCCCTCTCACGTTCCACGTGATCAGCCGGGTTGGGGGGCTCTTTACCCCCCCCCCTTGTCGACTAGCCATCCCCTTTTTTAACCCAGCTCCTCACCCAGTTCCCACGTACCCGTATATCCCACCGACGGTGCCCTCCCGCCTCGACCACCCCATCCCATAACAGCTCCCCCTTCTCCTTAGCAGCAGCAACCCAGTTAGCCCCCCCCTCTCCGCTAGATCCCCTTCTAGCGTAGTTGCACCCCCCAGCATTAGCGAGTGAAGCATCGTGCTCACATATGTCCCGACGTCCGCCCCTTCTGCGCCCTCAGGAAGACCCAGGATTCTTAAATTCTTCCTCCTCGAATTATTCTCCAGTGTTTCCAACCTCTCCACACACCTTTTGTGCTGTGCCTCGTGCGTTTCTGCCTTCACCACCAGGCCCTGTATTTCATCCTCGTTTTCAGCAGTCTTTGCCTTCACGACCCGAAGCTCCAGCTCTTGGGTCCTCTGGTCCTCCTTTAGCCCTTCAATCGCCTGTAATATCGGGGCCAACACTTCCTTCTTCAACTCCTTCTTCAGCTCTTCCACACAGCGCCGCAGGAACTCTTGTTGCTCCGGGCCCCATAACAGACGGCCACCTTCCGATGCCATCTTGCTTTGAGTTTCCCTTCCTTGCCGCTGCTCCGATCCTCCGTAATCCGGCCGCTATCCTCTCCCTTTTCCATGCTTGTCCGGGGGGATTCCCTTCTGGTTTACCGCAGTGTTTTTGGCGGTTTAAATTGCCGTTGGGGCTCCTATTAAGAGCCCAAAAGTCCGTTCCAACGGGAGATGCCGAAACGTGCGACTCAGCTGGTCATTGCCGCACCCGGAGGTCGTAGCAGCCTTTTAATATATGCCCTGCAATGATCATTCTCGAACGATGCAAAGTTAAAATATTTTCTGAAAAAATGTTGGAAACTGGAGGAGCATTTTAAGTAGTTGACCTGCAAATAGTGCAGAATTGAAATCCAACAGGCTTCAAATGGATAAAAACAGAATCTCTCCTACAAGGGGCGGGATTCTCCAAGCCGCGCCAGGTCGGAGAATCGGCGGGGACGGGGGAAATTCCCGCCACGCCGCTCCAACGCCAGGACGCAATTCTCCGGCGACCGGCGAATTGGCGGCAATCGCGCCCGTGCGGTCGCCGCGGCGCCGGTCAGGAGCCGCTGAAAGAGGCCCCCGCGACGATTCTCCGCGGCCGACTGGCCGAACTCCCGCCGAGTTCCACCGGCGTGGTTCCAACCTGGTACCACCCGGCGGGAGCTCAGACCCGGGGCCACAGTGGATGTCCTGGTGGGTGGGCGGTGGGATCTGACTCCGGGGGGGGCCTCCACAGGGTCCAGGCCCACGATCGGGGGCTTCCGAACGGCGGGCAACCGCGATCTGGAGGGGGCTACCTCGTTCCTCGCGAGCCCTCTGTATGTCTCCGCCATGTTCCTCGATGCTGGCCCGGAGACGGCAACCACACGCATCTGCCAGCGCGGCGACGGACGTCGCGCGCATGGGGGACCCGTGCCGGCCATGCAGGGCCGCCTTTTAGCGCCAGAGCAGCGCGCAACACTCTTGTGCGTGCTGGCCCCAAAGACCGCTAAATTGCTGGGCCGGGAGGCCTGTTGACGCCAGCGTACAGCACTCCGGTGTTTACGCCGGCGTCAGCACTTGCCCGGGATTTTGGAGAATCGCGGCCAAGATGTTTCAACTAGATAGAATTTGTTCAGCGTCTTCAGAATCACGGTCACAATTTTCATAAATGCAGTCGAGCACTGACTACTACTGCTGAGTTCAGCAAACTCAAAGATTTGTAACCCTGACTGCAGCCCAGCAATTATGTATGTAATCAAGCTAAAAATAGAAAATGCTGGAAATACATAACATGGCAACTGTGGAGAGAGACTGCAGTCAGGCCTGCTGAGAATTTTCAGTATTTTATTTTTCCAGCATCCACAATATTTTATGTTTGCAACCAAGCTACTGGGCAGAGGCAAGATCTATGGTTCCTTCTCTAGTTTTATTCACTTTGTGCTATTCATTTTGTCTGTCTCAGCTGGTGACCATTGTTGTTTGCTTTAAGAACTCTTCCCCTCCAAACTTAACTAACTTAAGAATGCAACAGTAGATAATGGTCAAAGCCTATTGCCCATAAAAAGCAGCCATATACTTAGCAACACTTGCCAACATTAGTGCCATGCGAACAACATTTCTCACTTTCAGGTCAGACTGCAAGTAGCTAGCTACTGAAAATTTAAACAAATTGTCTGTCTAAGGAACTGGTTAATAGCAGCAAACATTAGGACTGAAATTTATTTTGACGCATGACACTGTGTATTTTCTTAGCTGTAATTATGTAAATAAAATCAGTGAATTTTCACTCTTGACACGTTCAAATACAATGACTGAAATGTTTTTGATGTTCTTTTCACAATAAATAATTCAGTTTTGGAAAGTTTCTATATTAATGCTGCCCTCATAAATATGAAACTTTAAAAGTAGGTTGACAAGTGTGATTCAAGAAGTACAGAAATAACTTTTGCTGGATTATTCTTTACGATGTAATAATAGTATAGGTAAGAAAATAAATGTGAAATGTATGAATAACTATCAATTATAAATATGTGATTCGAAGCAAGCATAACTGAGATTAAAATTATGATTGATAGATTTTTAAAAATCACTTCATAGCTGTAATATTATATTGTAGTCAAATAATCCTGTGACAACGGAGCATGAATATCATCCCAATACCCTTGCACACATAAACATGTAGATTATCCAGGATGTTAACAAGCACTGTGTAGAGCTAGCACACAGAGAAGTATATCATGCCAGGATAATAAGTAGTAACTGTGTATAGAGAAATATAAATGTTATCCCAGGATAGTAATACGGCCGATGTTTGCAGAAACATATATATTGTCCCAGCAGGGTAACATGGCCCATGTACATAGAAACACAAATATTATAAGGAAGAAATTTAACCCAATATAGTACAAAATCTGATAATAACAGATCTAAATATTATCATGCTTGTCATTGTCCAAACCTTTTTAGTATACTGATCTAGGTTTAGGCGAGTGTTATTTAGTACGCTGACTACTCATGCTGTGGATTCTCACTTACTCAAAGTGCCATTTAGTGTCAAATACATTCCAGATAAAGATAAAAGGAAGCATGTCATTTTAATCATTCATTATTTTGTTTGGAAGCACTAGTCGAGTATTGCATTCAGCTTTGGTAATTTCTTAATTGCATTAAAATGGACGACTCAGTTGGGGAAATGAATATTTGCTTTGTTCTTTGCTCCTAGTGTTGTTTTAAGATATTCAGAGGCAGAGCAAAAGAATGCATCTTTATCAACATATAAGTGTCCATGCTTTGTGACTATTATACTTTCATTTCCTGTGACAACCATCCTTCTGGCTTCCCTTAATGAATCTCCTAATTTAATATTGATTGGTGATAACTGGATGGTTTTATGGTGGGAATTTAAATCCATGTGAACTTGATCAGACTTAACAAAAAGTAGATTCCATTTACGATTGCCAACAAAAAGAGATTAATATTTTGAACCACATTCAAGCTATATTTTACATTTGTTCTTGGAACATGGGTGAAATGAATACGGCTGCATTCATTGTCTATTCCTCATTATCCTGAGAAGGTGGTGGTGGATCTTCTGTAGTCAACTGCAGAATTACTTATTATGATCCTCTGGGCTAGTGCCCGGTCAATTCCAGCCACACTTGGCCTGGAGTCACAGCACAAGGAGTCAGGATGGCTAAAAGGGGTCATGAGAAGTCCTTGACAAACAGGATTAAGGAGAATCCCAAGGCATTTTATACGTACATAAAGAGCAAGAGGTACCGCCAGGAAAAGGGTAGGCCCACTCAAGGACAGAGGAAGGAATCTATGTGTGGAGCCAGAGGAAATGGGCATGGTACTAAATGAGTACTTTGAATCAGTCTACATTTCCCGCTGCCTTGGGAAAGTGTGCCTTGGGATAGCCACGACTAGAGGAACGGACGTGGAGTTTAATAAGATCGAGGAGATCTCACCTTCCACATTCTGGGAGGTGCTAAAAGCATTGATTAGGGGGGAGCTGATCTCGAACAAGGCAGAGAGACAGCGGGAAAGATGAAGAAACAGAGGTTGGTAGAGGCTATTCTGCTGGTGCACTGCCAATATTTGGCTAATCCAAAGGAGGAGTTGTTGAAGGAGAGGAAAAAGCTCGAATTGGTATATACAGAGAAAATGATTGGTTAATTACATCGTGTACCAGGGGCATTCTATGATATAGGGAGAAGACCAATTACTGGTGCACCAATTAAGATGGCAGGCAGCCTCGAGGGAGATAGTGCAAATAAAGGACCTGTGGGGACCTCTTTCTGATCCAGAAAAGGTAATAATAATAATAATCTTTATTAGTGTCACAAGTAGGCTTATTTAACACTGCAATGAAGTTACTGCGAAAATCCCCTCGTCGCTGTGGTGTTGGGTGTTCTAACACACAGAAGAGCCAACACAGTTGCATATGGTACAACGCTTGTTTATTTAAACTCACTATTTACAACTTGGTCTTTGCACTCTGCACGTGGGGGGCTCCCTGCTTGTGGTGTTTCAACAGCTCTTTCATGCTTCCTTCTCCCCAGACCTACTGACCTCCAGGTGTCGTGCTCGTGCTTTTTATGTGGTTGGTGTTCTTGTCTGTGATTGGTTGTGGTGTTGTGTACTCTGATTTGCCTGTTAGTGTGTCCATCATGATGTGTGTGTTTGAATATCATGACATCCCCCCTTTTTACAAAGATATGTGCCTACGTGGTAATAAATATGATCGTGACGTGAGTGCATCTAAGAGTGTGTGTGTGTCGTGTGCAGCATGTGTCTATGACGGAACTATGTACATGGGGCGATGTCGAGTGCGTCACATGAATCCAGTTGTACCATAACATAACAGAAATGCGAACGAGAGAAGAAGAAAAAAAAATTTTGAACAGTTGTCCAGTCAGACGACATCTGGAACGATAAACAACAACAGGTTATCATGTAAAATTGTCCAACTTATTAAACATATGAACTGTATTATAAGTCCATTCTAATGGGTTTGCGACGAATTCGGGTTGACCGCCTTAAGGGTGGATCAAGAACCACCGGCTGCTGTGCAGGCATGGCCATGGGTGGCGATGGAAAGGGCGTGATGTGCGGCAGCTCCACAAAGTCATCCTCGGAAGCCTGTTGAGGATCTGGCGTGTTGTGTGGCTGTGAACGTGGAAGTCGGCGAAGGGCGCGCCGATTGCGGCGACGCACGGAACCATCCGGCATGCGAACCAGGAACGAGCGGGGAGCCACTTGTCGGAGGACTTCGGCCGGTGCTGACCAGCCACCATACGGTTGATGGACGCGTACTTTGTCTCCGGAGGACAGGGGGGGCAGGTCCGTCGCTCGTGTGTCGTACCGACCTTTCTGGCGATCACGCTGCAGTTGCATGTCCCGAAGAACCGCCTCATGGTCTGTTGTCGGTGCCAGGACGGAAGGTACCGTCGTCCTGAGGGAGCGACCCATTAGTAGCTGCGCTGGCGAGAGGCCCGTGGATAACGGGGCCGATCGATAGGCCAGCAAGGCAAGGTTAAAGTCCGATCCGGCATCAGCCGCCTTGCACAGGAGCCGCTTTGCGATGTGGACACCCTTTTCAGCCTTCCCGTTCGATTGTGGATGCAGAGGGCTGGATGTCACATGAGTGAAACCATATGCTGCGGCAAAGGACGACCATTCACGGCTGGCAAAACAAGGTCCATTGTCTGACATGACAGTCCTTGGAATGCCATGGCGAGCAAACGTTTCCTTGCAGGCCCCAATGACTGCGGACGACGTCAGATCATGGAGAGGCATGACTTCCGGGTAGTTTGAGAAGTAGTCTATAATAACAATGTAATCTCTGCCGAGCGCGTGAAATAGGTCAACACCCACCTTCGCCCAGGGGGACGTCACCATCTCGTGTGGTAGAAGTGTTTCCGGAGGTTGCGCCGGCTGAAACCTCTGACAGGTTGTGCAGTTGAGCACCATGTTGGCTATGTCTTCATTAATACCCGGCCAATATACCGCCGCCCGGGCCCTTCGTCTGCATTTTTCGACACCCAAGTGGCCTTCGTGTAGTTGACGAAGAATCATCTGGCGCACACTGTGTGGAATGACGATCCTATGCGATTTCATAAGGACCCCGTCTATATTGGTGAGATCATCTCGCACATTGTAAAACTGGGGGCACTGCCCTTTTAGCCACCCTTCCGTCATGTGGCGCATCACTCGCTGCAGCAGAGGGTCAGTCGCCGTCTCTGCGCGTATGTGGGCCAGACAAGGATCATCAGCTGGCATATTTGCTGCTGTCAGAGTCACGTGTGCCTCAATTTGACGCACGAACCCCTCCGCATCTGGTGGTGTGCTCACTGCTCGGGAAAGAGTGTCCGCCACTATGAGTTCCTTCCCCGGAGTGTAGATCAGTTCAAAATCGTACCTCCTGAGTTTGAGTAAGATGCGCTGGAGGCGAGGAGTCATGTCGTTCAGGTCTTTGTTAATGATGTTGACCAGGGGGCGGTGGTCAGTTTCGACCGTGAATCGTGGCAGGCCATACACATAGTCGTGGAACTTGTCCAGTCCAGTTAACAAGCCCAGGCATTCTTTTTCGATTTGCGCGTAGCGCTGTTCGGTAGGGGTCATGGCTCGTGAGGCATACGCAACCGGGGCCCATGATGACGTGCTGTCTTTTTGCAGGAGTACCGCTCCAATACCAGATTGGCTGGCGTCTGTTGAGATCTTTGTAGGGCGAGTCGCGTCAAAGAAGGCCAGCACTGGTGCCGTGACCAGTTTGTGCTTGAGCTCCTCCCATTCCTGCTGATGCGACTGGTGCCAGTTGAATTCCGTCGATTTTTTTACGAGATGGCGCATGTTTGTTGTATGAGAAGCCAGGTTGGGAATGAACTTCCCAAGGAAGTTGACCATGCCCAGGAATCTTAAGACAGCCTTCTTGTCAGCCGGTCGTGGCATGGCTGTGATGGCGCTAACCTTGTCTGCATCGGGACGGACCCCGGACCTTGAGATGTGGTCCCCGAGGAATTTCAGCTCCGTCTGGCCGAAAGCACACTTCGCACGGTTGAGACGCAGGCCATTTTGCCGTATGCGGGTGAAGACACGTCGAAGACGATGCATGTGTTCCTGCGGAGTGGTGGACCAAATGATGATATCGTCCACATATACACGTACCCCTTCGATGCCTTCCATCATCTGCTCCATAATGCGGTGGAATACTTCAGATGCCGAAATGATGCCGAATGGCATCCGGTTGTAGCAGAATCTGCCAAAAGGGGTGTTGAATGTGCATAGTCTTCGGCTGGCCGGGTCCAGTTGGATCTGCCAGAATCCTTTGGACGCATCCAATTTAGTGAATATGTTGGCTCGCGCCATCTCGCTGGTGAGGTCTTCTCGTTTCGGGATGGGATAGTGTTCCCGCATGATGTTGTTGTTCAGATCTTTTGGATCTATACATATACGGAGCTCGCCAGAGGGCTTCTTTACACAGACCATGGAGCTGACCCATGGCGTGGGCTCCGTGACCTTGGATAGGACCCCTTGGTCCTGAAGAATCTGCAGTTGTGCCTTGAGGCGGTCTTTGAGAGGCGCAGGAACCCTGCGAGGTGCGTGAACGACAGGGATGGCGTCCGGTCTGAGTCGAATCTTGTACGTGTGTGGCAATGTCCCCATGCCTTCAAAAACCTCCTGGTTGTGAGCGAGGAGGGAATGGAGATTCGCGTGGAACTCAGCATCCGGGAAGTCGGATATCTCATCTGGAGAGAGAGACATGATGCGCTGTACCAGGTGAAGGACCTTACACGCTTGTGCGCCCAGTAACGAGTCCTTTGATGAGCCCACAACTTCGAAGGGGAGTGTGGCCGTGTACCTCTTGTGAGTCACCTGTAGCTGGCAAGATCCTACGGACGGGATAACGTTCCCGTTATAGTCAACCATCTTAAGCCGGGATGGTGTGATGAGTGGTTTGACCTTCATGGCCTGGACTGCAGAGTAAGCAATCAGGTTGGCGGATGCGCCGGTGTCCAGACGGAAGGCGACGCGCGATCGGTTGACCGTCAGGGTGGCACACCACTCATCGTCTGGATTGATGGCATTGACCTTGTTGACATCAATGACGGCAACTCTGAAGTCATCCTGGTCATCTGCATCACTTAACTGGAAGTCTTGATGCGTGGGCTGGACGGTCCTGACTCGTGTGCGAGGTTGTCGAGGATGCGCCGGATCCATGGGTTGAGCCGCACGACAGCGGGCTGCGTAGTGGCCTATCATGGCACATCTGTTGCACTGTTGGTATTTTGCAGGACATTGCCCTTTTAAGTGTAGACCTCCACACTTGCTGCACGTCATGACGTCACGGCGTTCGTTGCGCCACTGCGCATGCGCAGTGCGATCTTGCGGTGGGCGCGCCTGCGCAGTGCGTCCCTCGTTGTGGCCGTTATTCTTGGCGCGCACCTGCGCGGGAGACCGCGAAAAGCGCGGGAAGCGGCCGCTGTCGTCCGGGCCGTGGGGCGGGAAGAAATCGACGGCCTGGATGCGTTCAACGTCGTGGGCGGCCTGGCTTGCCGATTCGACGGCTGGGGACCCCCTCCGTGCCAACTCGGACGCCTGAAATCGGGCAAAACGGCAGGCAGCATTCTCATGGAGGACACAGGCTTCCACAGCAGACGCTAAGGTGAGGCTCTTTATTTTAAGAAGCTGCTGGCGTAGGCCACTGGAGGCAACGCCAAAAACAATCTGGTCCCTGATCATGGACTCTGTGGTGGTGCCGTAACCGCAGGACTGCGCCAGAATCCGGAGGTGCGTCAAAAAGGGTTGAAAAAGCTCCTCCTTACCTTGCAGGCGTTGCTGAAAGATGTATCTTTCGAAAGTTTCGTTTACTTCAGTTTGAAAGTGCTGGTCCATTTTGAGGATGACCGTGTCATATTTGGCCTGGTTTTCGCCTTCCTCGAACACCAGTGAATTAAAGACATCATTTGGGTGGGGGCCTGCGTAGAAGAGGAGCATTGCAATCTTCGAATCATCCGAGACATTCTGTTTTTCGGTGGCACGGATGTACAGGTCAAATCGCTGCCTGTAGAGCTTCCAGTTGGTGCCTAGGTTCCCCGTGACTTGCATCGGCTGCGGTTTGCCGGTGTGGTCCATGTCCAGAATGGCAGGTTGGTAGGCAGGTATCGATCCACTCCTGTACCATGTGGTGTTGGGTGTTCTAACACACAGAAGAGCCAACACAGTTGCATATGGTACAACGCTTGTTTATTTAAACTCACTATTTACAACTTGGTCTTTGCACTCTGCACGTGGGGGGCTCCCTGCTTGTGGTGTTTCAACAGCTCTTTCATGCTTCCTTCTCCCCAGACCTACTGACCTCCAGGTGTCGTGCTCGTGCTTTTTATGTGGTTGGTGTTCTTGTCTGTGATTGGTTGTGGTGTTGTGTACTCTGATTTGCCTGTTAGTGTGTCCATCATGATGTGTGTGTTTGAATATCATGACAGTCGCCACATTCCGGCCCTGAGGGAGAATTCAGAATGTCCAATTCACCGAACAAGCCCATCTTTCGGGACTTGTGGGAGGAAATCGAAACACCCAGAGGAATCCCACACAGACACTAGGAGAACATGAAGACTCCGCACAGACAGTGATCCAAGCTGGGAATTGAACCCGGGTCCCTGGCACTGTGAAGCAACAGTGCTAACCACTGTGCTACCGTACCGTTCAGCATTCTAAGAGTGGCATGTTCACAACTGCTTCAATTTTACTCTCATTCAACATCAGTCCGTCAGTTGTTCGTACATGTCCCAAGTACTTGATTTCATGAAGCCTTATCTTGCACTTTACCTTCTTCAGCTTTAAGTTCCTTTCTCTAGCGTTTGGCAGCACCTGTCTCAATCTGTGGTCGTGTTCTTCCCCTGTGGCTACCCAGACCAGTACATTGTCGAAATAGGTTTCCACGCCCTTGAACCTCTCCAACAACTGCTTCGCTGTTCTGTGCAACACCTTAGGGGCTGAATTAATACCAAAAGGTAAGTGTAAAATCCTGTTTTGTTCAAACGGTGGGTTGAACATACAGGATAGGAGCAGTGTTCACCCAGTTTGACCTACCAGAAGCCTGAACTCACATCCACAAATAAATAGTATTGAGCATCAGTTAGCTTACACGTGATCTCTTCTACTGTGAGCAATTGATAATGCTCGCTTTCTACTGCCTGGTTTAGATATCTGGTATCCAGACAGATTCGCAGATTCCCATTTGATTTTTCAATAATTTCAGTTGGATTAATCCACTTTTGTCGAATCTTCAATTTTCTTCATGATATGAAGTTTCTTCATTCTGTCCAACTCTGCTTTAGCTCGATCTCTCAGCATTACTGGTACTTTCCTGGACTGGTGTATTTTGGGTGTCACAGTTTTGTCAATCTTGATGGTGTGCTCTGCCTTTAGGCAACCAATCCCCTTGAAAACATCTTTGTACTCACTCACAATGTCATCAGGTGTAAGTTAATATCCTCTTGATTCACTTCTGATTTTTACAACTTTGATTCCAAGAACAGGTGTTGCATCGCTTTTACCACTGCAAATGGAAGTAAAACTGTTTTTTGTCACTCACTTTAAATATCCATTGTTCTCTAGCAGTTTTTTCACATGTGTATGTAGACAGCTTCACTTTTGTTTTAGGTAATGGTTTTCTGTTGCTTATATTGCAATACAGGCTCATGGGAATGATATTTACTTGAGCACCAGTGTCAAGCTTGAAATTCACCAGCAGGTTGGCAATTTTTAAACCAACCATCCATTTGTCTTCTTTCAAATTTGCTGTTACTGTCACCAGTAAAAAAGTTCAGATTCTGTGTTATCATCTGCAATCATGTTTCTTTCTTCAATTTACACATCTTAGCAAAGTGATTTAATTTATCACAGTTACACAACTGGACAACTGTGGTAAATGTTTTGTTCCACATCGACTGCATTTAAATGTTTCAATTACTGTTGCCCATCATCAGAAGAGATCCACTTCTCTCAAGAGTCATTCTCTCAGAGAAACATTTGTGATCCTGCAAATAATTCGATCTTGGATGATAGAATTCATCAAATTCTCGACATTCACATGGTGTAGCTCATGTTTTTCAACTCAGTTACCTACTGTCTTGCGTGTACGTAAAACATTTGTAACTTTCCCATGTGATTTTTTTTTCTTAGAGCTGCAGCAAGTTCGAATTTTCCCATTATTTCTTTCAAATCATTTCTCATCACTTAAGAAAGATGGAAGACTGTACCTGTAGGTCTTTTTATCACTGCCCATTGCTGTGAGGTACAGGCCAAAGCTCTGCTGGAATCTCTTCCAGTTTTCTTCAAAATATGTGAGACAGCGCCTGCTCGGAAAAGGGGCCCAGGACCTGGATGACACGGTAAAACTGGCTACCTCTCTGGTGGTCGCTTTTCAGAGCCTTACTGCGTTCCCGGCCGACCACGCGACCCCCTCGTGGGCCCCCGACCAGAGACTACCCCAGGCCTGTGCCGCGCGACCGCCCGCCCATCATGGGGGGCTACCCTGCTATTTTTGCGGCCAGTCCCAACACCCCCGACAGCACTGCCCAGCCCGCAACGCGAACTGCAGCAGCTGCAGGCGAAAAGGACACTTCGCCAAGGTCTGCCTGGCCAGGTCTAAGAACTCAAACTCACAGACCCAATCCACAGACTCACAGGCCCGCAGACCCCGCAAGGTGGCAGCGTGTCTGCCAACTCCGCCTCTGCACAATACGTGCGACTCATGGGGGCCGTCATCTTGGCCATCCTCCCCCACGCGGCCGGCCACGTGCGATCTATGGGGGCCGCCATCTTGGCCGCCATCTTACTTACCGCCCGCCACGCTCGACCAACGGGGGCCGCCATCTTGGCCGCCATCTGCTACGCCGCGCGATGCGTACGACCTACACGGACAGCCATTGCGGGGCTGCCCCAGCACCTCCGATCACGCCGCCGGCTACCCACAACTCAGCGCGGTCACCCTGGACCAGTCGCGACCTAAGCACCTCCGGAGCTCCATGATGGCCGTCCGGGTTAACGGGTACGAGACACCTTGCCTTTTCGACTCCGGGAGCACAGAGAGCTTCATTCACCCGGACATGGTAAGACGCTGCTCGCTCCCAATATTCCCGATGCAACAAACCATCTCCCTCGCTTCTGGGTCGCACTCGGTGCAAATCCAAGGGTGCACTACTGCAACCCTAGCGATACAGGGCGCTGAGTACGCTAATTTTCAAATATATGTGCTCCCAGACCTGTGCGCTCCTCTCCCTTTGGGACTAGACTTCCAGTGCAACCTCAGGAGCCTAACTCTTATGTTCGGGGGGCCCCTGCCCCCGCTCACTATATGCAGCCTCGTGACCCGAAAAATTGCTCCCCCCCCTTCGCAAACCTCACCGCCGATTGCAAGCCAGTCGCCACCAGAAGCAGGCGGTATAGCATGCAGGACAGGACGTTCATTAGGTCCAAGGTCCAGCGTCTCTTGCGGGAGGGGGTCATAGAGGCCAGCAATAGCCCCTGGAGAGCTCAGGTGGTGGTCATCAAGACCGTGGAAAAGTTCCGGATGGTGGTTGATTACAGCCAGACCATTAACCGGTTTACGCAACTCGACGCGTACCCCCTTCCCCGGATTGCAGACATGGTAAACCAGATTGCGCACTACCGCGTGTTCTCCACGGTGGATCTGAAGATACTACCAGCTCCCAATCCGCCCGGAGGACCGTCACTACACGGTGTTTGAGGCAGACGGCCGCCGTTTCCATTTCCTCCGGGTCCCCTTTGGCGTCACGAACGGGGTTTCGCTGTTCCAACGAGCGATGGACCGAATGGTGAATCGTACGGGCTGCGGGCCACGTTTCCGTACTTGGACAATGTCACCATCTGCGGCCATGATCAGCAGGACCACGACGCCAACCTCCACCGATTTCTCCAAACCGTCCAAAAACTCAACCTCACCTACAACAAGGAGAAATGCGTTTCCGCACAACCAAGCTAGCCATCCTCGGTTACGTCATGGAAAACGGGGTCCTAGGGCCCGACCCTGACCGTATGCGCCCCCTCCTACAACTCCCTCTCCCTCATTGTCCCAAGGCCCTGAAAAGGTGTCTTGGATTTTTCTCCTATTACGCCCAGTGGGTCCCCCAGTATACGGACAAAGCCTGCCCACTATTTAAGGACACCCTCTTTCCACTGGCAGGCGAGGCCCGCCAGGCCTTCAACTGCATCAAGGCGGACATCGCCAAAGCCGCGATGCGCGTGGTGGACGAGTCCGTCCCCTTCCAGGTGGAGAGCGACGCCTCAGAGGTCGCTCTCGCTGCCACCCTCAACCAAGCAGGCAGACCGGTAGCGTTCTTTACACGCACCCTCACCACCTCTGAAATTCAACACTTCTCGGTCGAAAAAGAAGCCCAAGCCATCGTGGAAGCCGTGCGGCACTGGAGGCACTACCTCGTTGGTAGGAAGTTTACCCTCGTCACCGACCAACGATCGGTTGCCTTCATGTTTGACAATACGCAGCGGGGCAAGATCAAGAATGATAAGATTCTTGATCTTATCGAGGATCGAACGCTCCACCGATAACTACGATATAGTATATCGTCCTGGGAAGCTCAACGAGCCCCCAGATGCCCTGTCCCGTGGCACATGCGCCAGCGCGCAAGATGACCGACCAAGGGCTATCCACGATGACCTTTGCCACTTGGGAGTCACCCGGCTCGCCCATTACATCAAGGCCCGCAACCTGCCCTACTCCATCGAGGAGGTCAGAGCTATAACCAGAGACTGCCAAATCTGCGCGGAGTGTAAACCGCACTTCTATCGACCGGATAAGGCCCACCTGGTAAAGGCATCCCGGCCCTTTGAGCACCTCAGTATCGATTTCAAAGGGCCCCTCCTATAACCGCAACACGCACTTCCTTAACATCATAGATGAGTTCTCCCGCTTCCCGTTTGCCATCCCCTGCCCCGATATGACCAACCCTACTGTCATTAAAGCCCTGCATAGTGTCTTCACCCTGTTTGGTTTCCCCAGTTATATCCACAGCGACAGGGGCTCGTCGTTCATGAGCAACGAACTGCGTCAGTACCTGCTCAGTAAGGGCATCGCCTCGAGCAGGACTACCAGTTTTAACCCCAGGGGAATCGGGCAGGTGGAGAGGGAGAACGTGACGGTCTGGAAGACTGTCCTACTGACCCTACGGTCAAGGAATCTCCCAGTTTTTCACTGGCAGGAGATTCTCCCTGATATTAGGTCCGTCATTTGCACGGCCACAAACCAGACTCCTCATGACCGCTTGCTTGTTTTCCCGAGAGGAGGTACCTCAGGGGCCTCGCTTCCGCCCTGGCTGATGACACCGGGTCCAGTCCTCCTCCAAAAACATGTTCGATGCCATAAGACCGACCCCCTGGTAGAGAGGGTCCAGCTCCTGCACTCCAACCCACACTATGCGTACGTCGAACACCCCGATGGTCGGCAAGATACCGTCTCCCTCCGGGACCTGGCGCCCGCAGTCTCCAACGCCACTACCACTACTGTATCCCCCACACTATGTCCCATCCAACCTCCCATGTTCAGCACCCCAACCCCTATATGGTACCCGCCCGCAACACCTGTCCACAGGAAGGAAGCTCTGGAAGGGCCGCTCCCGGAGTCCACGCCTGTGCCCGCATTTCCACAGCCACCCAAAGTGGCTGCAACACCTTCGGTGGTCGCAACGTATGATCCGGGCACCGGACCGACTGAATCTATGAGCCCGTCACCCCCGCCGGACTTCATTTTTTAAACGGGGGGTGAATGTGGTGAGTGCACTGTATTATGTTATGTTATTAACCCTGTTGGCTCCATCTATGGGCCATTGTGTGGCTTCACCCACAGGGGAATATGTTGGGGCATGTACGGGCTCCGCCCCTTTAGAGGAAGTATAAGAGCAGCTGACCTGCGGGGCCGCCTTCAGTATTGTACCGGTCGCAGACAGGCACAGTTCTAAGCTGATTAAAACCACGGTTTACTTCTCCATGTGTCTTCGAGTGAAATGCTGGTCGCATCAGCCGGCTCAATCGATAATGGAGAGGCTGATGGAGTTCATCACAACAGAACTCCAGAAGCACAGAGAAACAGTGAAAGAAGACCTCATGGTGGCGATGAGGTTAGCAGTAGAAGCCGCGTTGGCCCCCATAAAGGAGGCAATGGACAGATCGGAGTGGAGACTGGGGCCCAGGAGGTAACGGTGCGGGACCTGGAAAAGGCAGCCAGGAACCAGGGAGAGTGGATCACCTCGCTCAAAGCCAAGGTGGCAAAGGCCCCACCTAAGCCTTCTGACCTACCCATCACCCCACATCGATCGACAGTTCCAACGCGCCACAGCAAAAATTATTCGTAAATGCCCAAAACATATGGACATGGTTCACCAGACTCCTTGCACACAGCTCATACCTATCCCCCTCACCTGGAAAAAAACGCGTCACCCTACACCCCTCAGAAGACAAACACGGGACACAACCGACAGAGTACCCTTCGTTGTCCAGTACCTCCCCGGAGCGAAAAACCTCGACATCTTCTTCGCAGCCTTCAACACGTCATCGATGAAGACGAACATCTTGCCAAAGTCATCCCCACAACCCCACTACTTGCCTTCAAACAACCGCACAAGCTCAAACAAACCATTGTTTGCAGCAAACTACCCAGCCTTCAGAACAGCAACCACGACACCACACAACCCTGCCATGGCAATCTCTGCAAGACGTGCCAGATCATCGACATGGGTACTACCATTACACGTGAGAACACCACCCACCAGGTATGCGGTACATACTCGTGTGACTCTGCCAACGATGTCTACCTCATACGCTGCAGAAAGGATGTCCCGACGCGTGGTATATTGACGAGGCCATGCAGACGCTCCGACAATGGATGAACGGACATCGCGCGACAATCGCCAGGCAGGAATGTTCCCTTCCAGTCAGGGTACACTTCAGCAGTCAAGGGCATTCAGCCTCTGTTCTTCAGGCAAGCGTTCTCCAAGGCAGCCTTCAGGACGCGGGACAACGCAGAATCGCTGAGCAGAAACTTATAGCCAAGTTCCGCACACATGATTCATGTCGCATTACATTCACCCCCCACCATCTGGCCTTGCAAAATCCTACCAACTGCACTGGTTTGAGACAATTCACACCTCTTTAACCTGGGATTACCCCTCTCTCTGGATCTGTAAAGACTTAATTACCTACAAATGCTCGCATTCAAAGTATCGTCTTGCATCTTTGACTTTGTCTATATATATGTTTCTGGAACCTACCACTTCATTCACCTGAGGAAGGAACAGTGCTCCGAAAGCTAGTGATTTGAAACAAACCTGTTGGACTTTAACCTGGTGTTGTAAGACTTCTTATTGTTATTTAGAGGATGATTTATTAATCAAACATTGGCTATTACTTAAGATTGACTGGTGTCCATCAAAGTTAGCTCAGCGTCTTTGTTCACAGTTGAATGAAAATAGGTTTCTCACGCCACCGCTGGCCATAGACCTTGCTATACCTATATATATTCTTATTGATGAATACTCTGAAATACAATGGTTGATTCATTATACGAAACATTCACTGAAATGTCTAAATTTCCACAGGCAAGACACTAGAGTTCAATAGTTAATTTATTATCTGAAACAATGACTATATTACTGTATTCTCACCCTCAAGTCACTTTTAATAATTTCACTCTTTAGCTATGCATTCAATTAGCACTTAAAACTGTGAATAAATCAATAATCTATCAACCCCTCAAACTTCGTAAATGCCCAAAACATATGGACATGGTTCACCAGCCTCCATGCACACAGCCCATACCTATCCTCCTCCCCTGGAAAAAAATGCTTCATCCTACACCCCATCATATGAGCCCTATGCACCACCTCAAGCTGCATGAGACTCAGTCTTGCACACGACAAAAACAGTTTTATCTTTTGCAGCGCCTCACTCCACACCTCGGCTTGCTTCGCCTCTCCCACCTTACCTCCCACTTACGCCGAATCCCCTCTACCGGAGCACCCTCCCTCTCAATCAGCTCCCCATATACATCTGACACCTTGCCCTCGCCAACCTCATCTTCAGACATAAGCTTGTCCCTCACCTGCATGTACCTGAACCCATTCCCCTTTGGTAGCAAGTAGACCTCAAGTTCCTCCAATTCCGCAAACCTACCCCCAACAAACTGTTCCCAAAAATACTCTATCCCCAACCGCGCCAACCCCTGAAACCTTGCATCCAGCACCACCAGCACAAACCTGTTGTTGCCACAAATCAGTGCCCACAGGGACATGCCTTCCATCCTAGGGCTGCCAACATTGATTCCACAGCCTCAAATACTGATATCACCACCGGGCTCATGAAGTACCTGCCAGGTGAGAACAGAAGATGTGCCAACAATAGCGCCCTCGGACTGGTCCCTTTACACAAAGTCTCCTCCATCTGTCCCCACACCGACCTCTCCTCCATCCCCCACTTCAGTCCCATAGTTATCCATAATTCCGCATTCTGCAGCATCCGCCCCCCCTGTCCGCCTATCCCTTTCCACCAGCCCCCTCTCAATGTCCTGCCATCCCCTTGAAGCCATGTACCAACAGTTCAATCGCTAGAGCAAAGGGGAGACCAGAAACCCCAGCCTCATCCCCCGATGCAACCCAAAATACGCCGAATTGACACTATTAGTCCGCTCACTCGCCTTAAGAGCCCTATACAGCAATCTCACCCAGTCGACAAACCACTGCCCAAACCCAACCTTCAAATAAGTACAGCCACTCCACATGGCCAAACGCCTTCAGGCAGTAATAGCGTTCATCCTGACAAAATAGTGCAAACGTTCCGTGTACTGAGCCCACTCTTCCACACTCAGGTCAAACTTGCGAGTCTACTGAAAGGCGGCATTTTTGAAACAGCCCAAACCATGCTCCTTTGCATTGAGAAGAAAGTTGTCATGGTCTGAGTGCCCTGCAGCGCCATCTGTAGTTCCGTTTTAATCTCGTCGCCAAATTGTAATCAATGAGGAGTCCCGAAAAGGAGGGTCAAAAGTAATTTATTTCCTGCTCACAGCTAGGAAATACAGCAACTAAGCAACAGTCCAACTCTCAGCCAGGACCATCCTTTCAGTTGATTTATTATTCTCACATGTATTAGCATACAGTGAAAAGTATTGTTTCTTGCATGCTGTACAGACAACGCATACCGTAAATAGGGAAGGAAGGAGAGACTGCAGAATGTAATGTTACAGTCATAGCTAGGGTGTAGAGAAAAGATCAACTTAATACGAGGTAGGTCCACTGAAAAGTTTGATGGCAGTAGGATAGAAGCTGTTCTTGAGTCGGTTAGTACATGACCTCAAACTTTTGTATCTTTTTCCTGATGGAAGAAGGTGGAAGAGACGATGTCCGGGGTGCATATTATGCTGGCTGCCTGTACAAGGCAGCGGGAATTGTAGACAGAGTCAATAGATGGGAGGCTGGTTTGCGTGATGGATTGGGCTACATTCACGACCTTTTGTAGTTTCCTGCAGTCTTGAGCAGAGCAGGATCCGTACCAAGCTGTGATACAACCAAGAAAGAATGCTGTAAAGGTTAGAACATAGAACATTACAGCGCAGTACAGGCCCTTCGGCCCTCGATGTTGCGCCGACCTTGGGGCAGCACAATTGTGGATAGCACAATTGCTTCACAGCTCCAGGGTCCCAGGTTCGATTCCTGCTTGGGTCACTGTCTGTGCGGGGTCTGCACATCCTCCCCGTGTGTGCTTGGGTTTCCTCCGGATGCTCCGGTTTCCTCCCACAGTCCAAAGATGTGCAGGTTAGGTGGATTGGCCATGCTAAATTGCCCTTAGTGTCCAAAATTGCCCTTAGTGTTGGGTGGGGTTACTGGGTTATGGGGATGGGATGGAGGTGTTGACCTTGGGTAAGGTGATCTTTCCAAGAACCGGTGCAGACTCGATGGGCTGAATGGCCTCCTTCTGCACTGTAAATTCTATGATAATCTATGACCTGTGAAACCACTCTAAAGCCCATCTACACTATTCCCTTATCGTCCATATGTCTATCCAATGACTATCTGAATGCCCATAGTATTGGCGAGTCCACTACTGTTGCAGGCAGGGCATTCCACGCCCTTACCACTCTCTGAGTAAAGAACCTACCTCTGACATCTGTCCTATATCTAACTCCCCTCAATTTAAAGCTATGTCCCCTCATGCTAGACATCACCATCCGAGGAAAAAGGCTCTCACTGTCCACCCTATTTAATCCTCTGATCATCTTGTATGCCTCAATTAAGTCACCTCTTAACCTTCTTCTCTCTGACGAAAACAGCCTCAAGTCCCTCAGCCTTCCCTCATAAGATCTTCCCTCCATACCAGGCAACATTCTGGTAAATCTCCTCTGCACCCTTTCTAATGCTTCCACATCCTTCCTATAATGCGGCGACCAGAATTGCACGCAATACTCCAAATGCAGCCGCACCAGAGTTTTGTACAGCTGCAACATGACCTCATGGCTCCGAAACTCAATCCCTCTACCAATGAAAGCTAACACACCGTACGCCTTCTTAACAACCCTCTCAACCTGGGTGGCAACTTTCAGGGATCTATGTACATGGACACCGAGATCTCTCTGCTCATCCACACTACCAAGAATCTTACCATTAGCCCAGTCTTCCTGTTATTCCTTCCAAAATGAATCACCTCACACTTTTCTGCATTAAACTCCATTTGCCACCTCTCAGCCCAGCTCTGCAGCTTATCTATGTCCCTCTGTAACTTGTAACATCTTTCCGCACTGTCCACAACTCCACCAACTTTCGTGTCATCTGCAGATTTAGCCACCCATCCTTCTACGCCCTCCTCCAGGTCATTTATAAAAATAACAAACAGCAGTGCCCCCAAAGCAGATCCTTGTGGTACACCACTAGTAACTGGACTCCAGTCTGAACATTTCCCATCAACCACCACCCTTTGTCTTCGTCCAGCTAGCCAATTTCTGATCCAAATATGCTAAATCACCCTGAATCCCATGCCTCCGTATTTTCTGCAGTAGCCTACCGTGGGGAACCTTATCAAACGCTTTACTGAAATCCATATACACCACATCAACTGCTTTACCCTCATCCACCTGTTTGGTCACCTTCTCAAAAAACTCAATAAAGGTTTGTGAAGCACCCTTCACAAAACCGTGTTGACTATCTCTAATCAAATTATTCCTTTCCAGATGATTATACATCCTATCTCTTATAAACCTTTCCAAGACTTTGCCCACAACAGAGGTAAGGCTCACTGGTCTATAGTTACCGGGGTTGTCTCTACTCCCCTTCTTGAACAAGGAGACACCATTTGCTATCCTCCAGTCTTCTGACACTATTCCTGTAGGCAAAGATGACTTAAAGATCAAAGCCAAAGGCTCAGCAATCTCCTCCCTAGCTTCCCAGAGAGTCCTAGGATAAATCCCATCCAGCCCAGGGGACTTATCTATTTTCACACTTTCCAGAATTGCTAACACCTCCTCTTTATGAACCTCAAGCCCTTCTCATCTAATCTCAGTATTCTCCTCGACAACATTGTCTTTTTCCTGTGTGAATACTGACGAAAAATATTCATTTCGCACCTCACCTTTCTCCTCGGACTCCACGCACAACTTCCCACTACTGTCCTTGACTGGCCCTACTCTTACCCTAGTCATTCTTTTATTCCTGACATATCTATAGAAAGCTTTAGGGTTATCCTTGATCCTACCTGCCAAAGACTTCTCATGTCCCCTCCTGGCTCTTCCTAGCTCTCTCTTTAGGTCCTTCCTAGCTAACTTGTAACTCTCGAGCGCCCTAACTGAACCTTCATGTCTCATCTTTACATAAGCCTCCTTCTTCCTCTTGACAAGTGTTTCGACTGCTTTAGACTGCCAGACAGGTACATACTTATCAAGGACACGCAGTAGCTGTTCCTTGAACAAGCTCCACATTTCCATTGTGCCCATCCCCTGCAGTTTTCCTCTCCATCCGATGCATCCTAAGTCTTGCCTCATCGCATCATAATTGCGTTTCCCCCAGCTATAACTCTTGCCCTGCGGTATATACCTATCCCTTTCCATCACTAAAGTAAACGTAATCGAATTGGGGTCACTATCACCAAAGTGCTCTAACACCTTTACTGGTTCATTACCCAGTACCAAATCCAATATGGCCTCGCCTCTCGTTGGCCTATCTACGTACTGTGTCAGGAAAAAAGGTTGGTGAGAGTCGTAGCTGACATGCCAAATTTTCTTCGTCTTCTGAGAAAGTACAGTCGTTGGTGGGCTTTCATAATTATAGTGCCGGCGATTTTTTTTTTTTTTAAATGTTTTCCTCTTCAGAGAGCGGAGCGGTCGCAGCAAAAAGGCACCCGCAGTACCACAAAGTCGGGGCTTTTTCAGGGGGCATCCGGATTTAAAAACAATTTTTAAAACGTTTTTTTTAATTTCCCGCGAAATCGGGAGCAGGGGAACTGGGCCCTTGTGGAGGAGCGATCCGGCGCCCCCCCCCCCCCCCCCCCCCCCCCCCCGCACGGCAGCAGAGCACAGGGCAGGACAAGCGGTGGCCAGAACTGAAGCGGGGGCCAAACCTGCAGGGAGGAATGAACAGAGGAGCGACCGACACCCCCCCCTCCCCCCAGCAGGAGAGTGCAGGGTGCGACGAGCGGCGGCCCAGACCGAGCAGCGGGACCGACCGACCCCCACCCCCCCCGGCAGACACCACGAGGCAGGAACAAAGAGGGACTCCGGACCAGAAACCACTCTCCCTCTCTCTCGAGCTGGGTGAGTGAGGAAAAAGGAAGGAAAAAATTACTTTTGCGAACACAAAACTCTGAAAAGAAAACTTTTAAAACTTAAAAAAAAACAAGTTCACCTGAGAAGAATTTTATAAAAGAGGAAAAATAAACTGGTAAAGGAGAGAAGGGAGGAGAGAAGAAAAAGGGAAGGGGGGGGAGAAAATAAATAAATTAATTAATAAATAAGAGGGGTGGGGTGGGGGGGGGGGGGGGGCAATGCCAGTAGGGAGCCAAAGCAGATGAGCAATGGGCGAGCCAGTTCAGATGAGCCAATCAGTGAGCAAAGCGGTAGAACGGAAGCATCGCCGCATCAAAAAGAGCTGGGCAGACAGGTGCAGTCTCCCCCGGGGCCAGTGGGGAGCTGGAACTGGAAGGCAGCCTTTGCCGATGCTGAGGGAACATCAGCAGGTAAACAAGGCAGAGGCTGGGGCAGACTTAGAGGTCGAGGTGCAGGCAGCAATGGCCATGGCACTGGCGGAGGTGCAGCAGGCCCTGGGCAGAACAGAGGAGAAATTGGACGCCCAAGGGAAGAAACTGGAAGCCCAAGAGGCGACCATGAAGGAGCTGGAGAAGCCAGCGACTGACGTGAGCGACCGGATCACAGCCCTGGAGGGGGGAGGTGGCGAGACTGGGCACAACACAGGGGAGCCTGAAGGGCAGAGTGGACGACCAGGAAAACCGCTCGCGGAGGCAAAATGTCAGGATAGTGGACTTACCAGAGGGGATCGAGGGTAGAAACCCCACGGCATACGTGGCCGAGATGCTGGGCAACTTACTGGGGAAGAAAACCTTTCCCAGCCCACCAGAAATGGACAGAGCACACCGGTCACTGCGTCTGAAGCCCAAAGCAGGGGAACACCCGAGAGCAGTTATAGCTAAACTGAACCGGTACCAAGATAGGGAAACAATCCTACGCTGGGCCAGGAAAAACAGAACCTGCAAACAGAACAGAACAGAACAGACCCCAGCACGAGGGAACGAGAGTAGTGGAGAAGGGAGAGCAAGCAAGAGGAGTGCAGGGTAGGATAGGGGAAGTGCGGGCAGAAAACCGTAGAGGCCGGGCAGGGGACAAGTGAGACAGTAACTCCCGAGAGGAAGCCACCGTACTAGCAGGAAAGCTAGCGCCGGGGGCATGCAACAAAGCAGGGCCGCAGCGCGCCCCCAACAGGGGGGAAGGCGCCAGGCTGGAGGTGGGGGGGAACACTCAACAGAGACGGGAGAGCAAACTGGGACAGGAACAGGGGAAAGAGGGACAAAGGAGGGGTACAAGGGAGAGGGGGGAAAGGGGAGAGACCGGGAGGGGGGGGGGGGCGCAGAGAGGGAGAGACCAGGGAGGGGAGACAGAGGGAAGGAGGGACAAACTGGTTTAGCACACTGGGCTAAATCACTGGCTTTGAAAGCAGACCAAGGCAGGCCAGCAGCACGGTTCAATTCCCGTACCAGCCTCCCCGAACAAGCGCCGGAATGTGGCGACTAGGGACTTTTTACAGTAACTTCATTGAAGCCTACTTGTGACAATAAGCGATTTTCATTTTCATTTCATTTCACAAGGCTAGAAAAGGAATAGGGCTACAAGTGATCCAAGATTCAGTGCAGGGCCAGGGAGATGGCATCTGTTGTAGACCTGATGCAGCGGTAGGCAAACTGTAGTGGATCAAGACAATTCGGGAGGCTGGAGTCGATTTGTGCCATGACTAACCTTTCGCTGCACTTCATAATGATGGATGTCAGAACCACTGGACGATAGTCATTAAGGCACGCTGCTTGGCTTTTCTTTGGTACAGGGATGATGATCGTCTTCTTGAAGCAGGTAGGGACCACAGATTAAAAGCAAATTACTGTGGATGCTGGAATCTGAAACGAAAGAGAAAATGCTGGAAAATCTCAGCATGTCTGGCAGCATCTGTGGGGAGAGGAAAGAGCTAACGTTACGAGTCCGATGATTCTTTGTCAAAGCTAACAGACAGAGAAAGTGGGAAATATTTATACTGTGGAGTGAGAATGAAAGATGAGTCATAGCCACAGGAACCCTGGGAAACCCGGGTGCTAAAGGCCACAGAATCCAAGGGGAAAGAGTGCTAATGGCAGTCCCCAGAGAGGACAAAATATGTGAACGGTCAAACAGCAGGGAAACAAACATCAGGGGGTAAACTGTAAATGTGGGGGAGGGGAAGCAAAGAGGAAAAAGAGGAAGGAAAGGTGGATAAGATTGGAGGGGGGGGGGGGAATTAAATATATATTAAGAAAGAAAGAAATGGTAAGACAGATAAAATGAAATGGAAACAAATGGGTCGAGGTGGGGTAGAGCTGATCATCTGAAGTTGTTGAATTCGATGTTCAGGCCGGAAGGCTGTAGCGTGCCTAACCGGAAGATGAGATGTTGTTTCTCCAGTTTGCGTTGCGCTTCACTGGAACATTGCAGCTGGAATGTTGCACTTCACTGGAACATTCCTCTGCCATTTTCGCCAACTCCAGCGTGATGCCATCACCAAACACATCTTCCCTTCACTCCCTCAGTCAGCATTCCGCAGAGACCGTTCCCTCCGAGACAATCTAGTCCACTCCCCCACCATACATAGTACCTCTCCCATCACCCATGGCACCTTCCAATGCAATCGCAGAAGGTGTAACACCTGCCCCTTTACCTCTTCCATGCTTAACATCCCAGGCCCAAAACACTCATTCCAGGTTAAGCAGCGTTTCACTTGCATCTCTTCCAATTTGGTCTACTGCATTCGCTGCACCCAATGTGGTCTCCTCTATATCGGAGAGACCAAACGCAGACTGGGTGATCGCTTTGCTGAGCATCTCCGGTCTGTGCGCATTTAGGACCCTGACCTTCCTGTTGCTTGCCATTTTAACAAAAGACCCTGCTCCCATGCCGATATGTCTGTTCTTGGCCTGCTGCAATGTTCCAGTGAAGCGCAATGCAAACTGGATGAACAACATCTCATCTTCCGGTTAGGCACGCTTCAGCCTTCCGGCCTGAACATCAAATTCAACAACTTCAGATGATCAGCTCTACCCCACCTCGACCCATTTGTTTTCATTTCATTTTATCTGTCTTTTACCATTTCTTTCTTTCTTAATATATATTTAATTTCCCCCCCCCCCAATCTTATCCACCTTTCCTTCATCTTCCTCCTCTTTGCTTCCTGCTTCCCCTCCTCCCACATCTACAGTTCATCCTCTGATGTTAGTTTCCCTGCTGTTTGGCCTTTCACATCGTTTGTTCTCTGGGGACTGCCATTAGCACTCTTTCCCCTTGGTTTCTGTGGCCATTAGCACCCGGTTTCCCAGGGTTTCTGTGGTTTTGACTCATCTTTCATTCTCACTCCACAGTATAAATATTTCCCACTTTCTCTGTCTGTTAGCTTTGACAAAGAGTCATCGGACTCGAAACGTTAGCTTTTATCTCTCCCTACAGATGCTGCCAGATTTGCTGAGATTTTCCAGCATTTTCTCTTTCGTTTCAGGGACCACAGATTGTTATAAAGAGAGGTTGAAGATGTCTGTAAATACCTCCACCAGCTGATCCGCACATGACCTGGGTGCCCCATCTGGGCCAGTGGCTTTCCTTGGGTTGACCTTCAAGAAGGCTGCTGTGATCGCTTCTCGGTCTTTTGGCTCAGATCAAATGTAATAATAATAATTTGGAAGAAGGCTGTCAAGAAGGCTGTTCTTATGTCTGCAATGGTGATCTCAGATACAAGTTCATTCGAGGCTTCTGGGGTGGAGGGTGTGCTCTCGCTGACCTCTTGCTCAAAGTATGCATAGAATGCGCTGAGAGGGATGAGTTGTAGCTGGCGATTTTACATGCTTTCATCTTGTAGCCCATTATGTCTTGCAGACCTTGCAATAGTAGACGGGGGTCCGTGTGGCTAGCCTGGGACTCGAGCTTGGTCCAGTATTGTCTTTTGGCACCTTTGATGGATCTCCTTAGTTCATATCTGGCTTTCTTGTATAGGTCAGGGTCGTCTGACTTGAACGCCTCAGACCCAGACTTCAGCAAGCAGTAAATATCCCTGTTCATCCTGGGTTTCCGGTTGGGAAACACGCGGATTTGCTTCTTTGGCACACAGTCTTCTACACACTTACTAATGAAGTCAGCCTCTGTAGTGGCATACTCGTTTAGGCTGGTTGCAGAGTTTTTAAATAGTCACCAGTCCACTGATTCTAAGCAGTCTCGTCAGAGATCATCCGATTCCTCAGACCAGCATTGCACAAATTTCTTTGATGGATTCTCCCGCTTCAGTTTTTGCTTAAAAGCTAGGAACAGGAGCACAGCCTTGTCATAGTCATAGAATTTACAGTGCAGAAGGAGGCCATTCGGCCCATCGAGTCTGCACAGGCTCTTGGAAAGAGCACCCCACCCTATCCCCATAACCCAGTAACCCCACCCAACACTAAGACAATTTTGGACACTAAAGGCAATTTATCATGGCCAATCCACCTAACCTGCACATCTTTGGACTGTGGGAGGAAACCTGAGCACCCGGAGGAAACCCACGCACACACGGGGAGGATGTGCAGACACCGCACAGACAGTGACCCAAGCCTGGGACCCTGGAGCTGTGAAGCAATTGTGCTATCCAAAATGCTACCGTGCTGACCTGTGGTCAGCTTTGCCAACGTGTGGGCAGACGATAGAGTGGTAGGCATGTTTGCCTGAGATGCCAGTTACTTCCAAGGCCAGCTTTTATTTCAAGGAATTAACAAACCTGCTGTTGGACCTCCCTTCAACCACGGAGCTCATACTCCCAGTTACATCTCCTCCTGGCTGGGTGGCGCTACAGGTGACCCCAGTTCCATCTCCTCCTGGCTGGTGGGTGCTGCAGGCACTCCCCAGTTATTGCACCTCCTGGCTGGGCGGCGCAGCAAGTTACCGCTCCTCCTGGCTGGGTGGCGCTGCAGACGATGCAAGTTTCTGCTCCTCCTGGCTGGGTAGCGCTGCAGGGGATCCCAGTTCTCGCCCTGGCCCTGGGTGGCGCTGCAGACAATCCCAGTTCTCGTCCTGGCCCTGAGTGGCACTGCAGGCAATCCCAGTTATTGCTCCTCCTGGCTGGGTGGCGCTGCAGGCGATACAACTTACCGCTCCTCTTGGCTGGGGAGAAGCACTCCACCAGCAAGGCTGGACGGCACGCCGGGCGGGTTTCTCGCTAGATGGCGGTGCCGAGGCGGTCTGGAGTGGGATGGACTGGGCGGGACCGGCTTGGGAGGACGGAATGGGAGGGGGCGGCGCAGGTGCCGCACGAACGGCGAAGCTTGCGCACACTCCGCGCTAGCCATCAAGCGAATCTGGTGCTAAGAGGACAGGTGTGAGTTAAAAAAAAAAGACAGCGAGACAGACTTAGCGTCCTGGAATTACAGTCGGGAGTCATAAACAGAAAATCAAAGTGGCAATGATCCCGCACTTACCGTGTCGGCTAAGGATGCTGTTGGCGGCGGCAATCGTCCTTTCTTCGCTCTGTCGGGCGCTGGAGGTAAAAAAAAAAGTGCTCGAGCATCGACTTCACCAACGGACGCGCTTTCAAACCTGGAGGAGCTCGAGCGGGTCTAACGGTCTCTGCGGGGGTACGGGGTTCACTGCCCCTGAGAACAGGGGGTACGGGGTTCACTGTCCCTGAGAACAGGGGTTACGGGGTTCACTGTCCCTGAGAACAGGGGTTACGGGGTTCACTGCCCCTGAGAACAGGGGTTACGGGGTTCACTGTCCCTGAGAACAGGGGTTACGGGGTTCACTGTCCCTGAGAACAGGGGTTACGGGGTTCACTGTCCCTGAGAACAGGGGTTACGGGGTTCACTGCCCCTGAGAACAGGGGTTACGGGGTTCACTGTCCCTGAGAACAGGGGGTACGGGGTTCACTGTCCCTGAGAGGAGATGGGGGGGGGTCACTGCCACTGAGAGGAGGAGGGGGGTCACTGCCCCTGAGAGGAGGAGGGGGGGGGTCACTGCCCCTGAGAGGAGGAGGGGGGGGGGGTCACTGCCCCTGAGAGGAGGAGGGGGGGGGGGTCACTGCCCCTGAGAGGAGGAGGGGGGGGGGTCACTGCCCCTGAGAGGAGGAGGGGGGGGGGTCACTGCCCCTGAGAGGAGGAGGGGGGGGTCACTGCCCCTGAGAGGAGGAGGGGGGGGGTCACTGCCCCTGAGAGGAGGAGGGGGGGGTCACTGCCCCTGAGAGGAGGGGGGGGGGTCACTGCCCCTGAGAGGAGGAGGGGGGGGTCACTGCCCCTGAGAGGAGGAGGGGGGGTCACTGCCCCTGAGAGGAGGAGGGGGGGGTCACTGCCCCTGAGAGGAGGAGGGGGGGGGGTCACTGCCCCTGAGAGGAGGAGGGGGGGGTCACTGCCCCTGAGAGGAGGAGGGGGGGGGGTCACTGCCCCTGAGAGGAGGAGGGGGGGGGGGGTCACTGCCCCTGAGAGGAGGAGGGGGGGGGGGTCACTGCCCCTGAGAGGAGGGGGGGGGGGGGGTCACTGCCCCTGAGAGGAGGAGGGGGGGGGGTCACTGCCCCTGAGAGGAGGAGGGGGGGGTCACTGCCCCTGGGAGGAGGGGGGGGGGGGGTCACTGCCCCTGAGAGGAGGAGGGGGGGGGGTCACTGCCCCTGAGAGGAGGAGGGGGGGGGTCACTGCCCCTGAGAGGAGGAGGGGGGGGGTCACTGCCCCTGAGAGGAGGAGGGGGGTCACTGCCCCTGAGAGGAGGAGGATTGGTCACTGCCCCTGAGAGAGATGGGGGGGGGGTGGTCACTGCCCCTGAGAGGAGGAGGAGGGGGGGGTCACTGCCCCTGAGAGGAGGAGGGGGGTCACTGCCCCTGAGAGGAGGAGGGTTGGTCACTGCCCCTGAGAGGAGGAGGAGGGGGGGGGGGGTCACTGCCCCTGAGAGGAGGGGGGGGGGGTCACTGCCCCTGAGAGGAGGGGGGGGGTCACTGCCCCTGAGAGGAGGGGGGGGTCACTGCCCCTGAGAGGAGGGGGGGGGGTCACTGCCCCTGAGAGGAGGGGTGGGGTCACTGCCCCTGAGAGGAGGAGGGGGGGGGGGGGTAACTGCCCCTGAGAGGAGGAGGGTTGGTCACTGCCCCTGAGAGGAGGAGGGTTGGTCACTGCCCCTGAGAGGAGGAGGGTTGGTCACTGCCCCTGAGAGGAGGAGGGTTGGTCACTGCCCCTGAGAGAGATGGGGGGGGGGGGGGGGTGGTTGCCACTGCCCCTGAGAGGAGGAGGAGGGGGGGTCGGGTCACTGCCCCTGAGAGGCGGAGGGGGGGGGGGGGGTCACTGCCCCTGAGAGGAGGAGGGGGGGGTCACTGCCCCTGAGAGGAGGAGGGGGGGGTCACTGCCCCTGAGAGGAGGGTGGGGGGGGGGTCACTGCCCCTGAGAGGAGGGGGGGTGGGGGTCACTGCCCCTGAGAGGAGGGGGGTCACTGCCTCTGAGAGGAGGAGGCGTCACTGTCCCTGAGAGGGGGAGGGGGGTCACTGCCCCTGAGAGGGGGAGGGGGGTCACTGCCCCTGAGAGGGGGAGGGGGGTCACTGCCCCTGAGAGGGGGAGGGGAGTCACTGCCCCCCTGAGAGCGGGGGGCGGTTCACTGCCTCTGACAGCAGGGGGAGGGCGTCACTGTCTCTGAGCGGGGTGGTCTTCCCTGTCCCTGAGATCAGGAGGTCTACTGTCTCCAAGGTTTTTGGGGGGAGATGGGGCGGTTTACCATTCCGTGGGTGAGAGCGGAGGGGAAGGGGGTTGGTGCGGAGTTGACTTGTGGGGGCCGGGGAGTGGGTGGAGGGCGCGGGTTTCCCTGACCCGCTGGGATATGGGATCAAGGAAAACCCTCAACGCCCTCGCCCGCCCGCCTGAAATTGCCCATTACTGTGTGTAAACTCTCGATCATTCCTCCCCATTCCCGTTTTTTTCATGATCCAGTTCGCTTCCTTCCTTTTCTTTGTTTAGATTTTTCCAGCTTCCCCTCTGTGAGGGTGCTCTGCAGCAGGTCATCGGAGCAATCCTTCCCTCCCCTTTCGCAATGGTTCTTTCCTCCCGCCCCATCTAGTACTTATATTTTCTCCTTTTTGGAGTTGATGTTTTAAATATCACATCAGATGGGAACGCCACTGACTGCCTGCCCCCAAGAAGATGGCGCCTCTGCAGTGCGCAAACATCCCCTGCCTGAGTTGTGCTCCAGTCTTTAATAGCATTTTTTATTATATAAATAAATGTAAAATCAGTTTCAAAATTATTTGTGTTTTTCTGTTTGCAGTATGAACCATTTATGTTACATTAAAGAATGCATGTGGTGTGACATACTTATTTGTTCAAGATGCATATTTTAAGAAGTATAAAAAGAAAGAAATAGGAAAGGAATAAAGGTTGTGCAAGAAAAAGCTGACAGCAAACTGGAATGCGAGACTCAACCCATCTAAATCCTGATTTAGCAGCCGGCCTAAAAATGTGCACATTTAAGCCTTGCGTATTTGTCTCCCATTATTCTCCTTCTGCCCCATGTAGTTTTTAAAAATCTGCATCTTTTAGTTCTATTTGTGCCATTTATTTTTTGACTCTGTCTTTAAATTTATCGAGTATTATTGATTTGTGTCTGCCTGCTCCGTTTTGCAATTTTGATAGTTTGCCCATGTGTTTTTTAATTTGTCTGATTGGGTTTGTGCTCTTGGTCCTTAACCTTCTCAATTTTTCTCCCCTTATTTACATTTCTCCAATTGCTCACAATGTAGCTGTAATCTGAGAAGCTTTCATTTGACAGCCCAGCTAAGAGTAGAACTGTGCCATTATAATTGGGGAGAAAAATTTGTAAACGTTTTGTATTTTGTCTTTGTAGGACTTTGATCCTTCAAATTATAGGTTTGAGATTTTGTGGTTTATTTCAATCTGGGGCTCTCTCTCTCTCTTTTCAATACGAAATTTGGCTTTATTATAAATTCAGCATCTCGCATTTGTCAAGGCGTCAAGTTCTTGCACATTATGGCGAATCTTGACGCAACACAGAGAATTCTTGTGCTGTCTTATGTGTGATGAAAGTGACAAAACAACTTAAATCTTCGGTAATGGTATTTTTAGTAAGGTTTTGTCTGCTCTTTGATTTGGGAAAATAACTAATCATGAAAATTAAAGCATTTATGATGTAACCGTGTTGTCTAAAAGAATATGCATTGTAACAGAAAAATGAAAATCTCAAACTGGCAATGCAAACCAAGTCAGTCAATGTCTGATTCAGACTTTATCAGAGCTGCTTCCAGCATTTTGTGTTTTTATGTTGCTGTAGAATTTATTACCATCATAATTTAGTAAACATTCCAAAGTGAATTGCATTTTGAAGTGCCCTGAATATTATGTAGGTAAATTAATCTTATCTGGATATGTTAGTATTTAGTTCAGTACTGGTTATTTCATGTTAGTGCCTATCTTATGTAATATATAGACTTCCTGGCTAATAAAAAAAGCCATATGAACATGCTTTCCTTTTATTGCAGTCTTGCAAGGGTCTTTTCCTTAGACATTATTTATAAAGAGAACACATGCTGCATCAAGGCTGGACTATTCTAGGTATTTTTAAGGGCAAGTCAAAGCAAGTGGATTATTGTGGCTCCAATTTTTCAAATGAACCCAGTTCTTGTCATAAATCTTGGAAGGGAACTGATTAATTTTTTTAAAATTGAGTTTACCCAATTTTTTTTTTTTTTCAATTAAGGGGCAATTTAACGTGGTCAATCCATACAGACTGACCCAGGGCCGGGATCGAATTCGGGTCCTCGGCACCGTAGGCAGCAGTGCACCACCATGCCACCCAGAAGTGAACTGATTCTCATACGTTTTCTGTATTGCATGGATTGGGAACAAGTGGAATGCTGGAAACGACAAGCTTTTGTCACGCCCATGTGTTCATAAGCAACAACGTTTTGTCAACTTCTAATGAAGCATTCTTGCTGGTGGGTGAGGCTATTTGCCAAGGGGATCCTATAGTGTTACAAAAAGATGAAAACTTGCTCCTCACAAACCACCTGCGTTCAGTTTCTAATGTTCTCTTCTGCTGACCGCATTAAATCCAAAGCATAATGCAGTCACTTCGAAAGGAATCTTCAAGTACAATTTCTGCTGTTCATAATTTAGAAGCTTCAGTAGGTTATTTTCCTTCTGTTAAAGAATCAAGCCAAGAAGGTTCATGGGTTTGATTCCCTAGCCTGTGCTGAGATATATTATCTCAGCTGGAATGGCCTTGGCAAATTCTGCAATCAGCCTCAATAGTGCTGTGCCAGAGAGGAGAAAATTACAATTATCCAACCATGCCTAGTCTCATGTTCTCCAATATTCATTTGTGTGTATGTTCCAGTGACCAGTAAATAATGACGTTAGCGTCTGAACCCCAACTTGTATTTTTCCCTGCCCCTCCAACTCAGCTACAATGGCATTTGGTGCACACCACATCATATTTTCAGGTCTTCATCTCAATTTCACACAAGCTAATGGTTTATACAGCCAACTAAATAGTTACCCACTTCATAAATATCTAAAGCTATTCATCGTTGTATGCCTGTAAGATAACAGACTTAAAGGTGCTACTAACTATAATTGGAAGAAAACTGACAAGTTAGCATTTCCATCATGCTAATTTAGGTTGTTTTTTGTTGAATCTACATTCCTAAAATATTTGAGTCCTTTTTATCTCTTATTTCTCTAGCATACAAAGGCTGGAATGCACTTGGGGCTTATGCAGTAAAAATGCTTTGAATATGTTCCGATTCAGTTTTTCCTTCATGAATAGAAAAATGGAAGTGGCAAGGTTGCAGGCCGTATTAAAATTGAGTCAGTTGGGCTTTGATTCCATTTTTATGATGCTGTTGCAAAGGGCAAAAGGTCACAGATTTTGATCTTGCCAACTTTCACAATCTGTTGACCAAAATGGTTTATATGCTTGTGTTCCTCTAAGCCAATCGGAACAGCAATAGCACCTTGACTTGGCTTACTGTTTGTGCTGGAGAATAGTGGGGAGCATAAAGATGGAAGAAACTGTTGGAATGTTGTCCTTTAATGTAAAAAAAAATGGAGTTTGCTTCAGAAATTATTGCACGCTGTTATGAGTAGTTTCGAATTACATCCAAGTGCTAACTAAACCCAACTATGAAGATCAAACTTTTTGTTTGTTTTAAATATACCTTAGCAAGAATTTCTGGCAGGATCTAAGCCGGAGTATGAAATAAAGACAGCAAAAGGGTTATTTTTTTGAAGCCTAGTTTGTGAATAATGCAAGAGGATATCTTTAGAATAATGATCTGCATGCAGGTTTCCTTTCAGTACTGAATTATAGACATAGAACATACAGTGCAGAAGGAGGCCATTCGGCCCATCAAGTCTGCACTGACCCACTTAAGCCCTCACTTCCACCATATCCCAATAACCCCTCCTAACCTTTTTTTTTGGTCATTTATTTTGCCTGTATTTACCTTCCATTTCACATGTATTAAAGGGTTAATGTCCTCATAATTAAGGGGCTGTCACTTTACCACCCACTTGTGTGGCATGAGATTACGGCAACCCACTAAGTGCATTTTTGAAAGCTGTTTAATCTATCATGCATAAATTCAGATCTGCATCAAAGCTAGTCAAATTCTGTCTTTCTTAAAGGGACTTTTAGCCAGAACTCCAACAAAACAATCATCCTTTTCTGTATTTATAATTTTCCCCCATGGTGTCAGTTATAGATTTCCCTTCACATATTTCAAAGATATTTGTTACTCTGGGTTGATTATTGGCCGTGGTTAATTATTTTACAAGTTTTTGCCAATACTACAGTCGCCATACCACAAGGAATTAAAATGCAAGTGACAAACGTGTTGAAGATACTTCCATTCTCTTCCCTTTCATGGCTACAAAGCAGACATTGAAAACTGTTTTTAAGCATTTGAAAGATTACCTCTGTGGAGGTCATTTGAGCAACGACTGCTGAAACCACATTTGGAAAAGTTACTTCAAAAAAGGTTGAGCCACATAAATGTGGTTGTTTTAATGGACAGTTGAAGCATCCTAGAATATTGTCAAATTTATCTATATTGTGTGGTCGGGTGATGTACACCTGAAGTTATTGAACGTGATGAATATTCAAATTTCCTTTTCTCTAACAGTTAACACAAAATTGATGTTGTCTAATTTAATTGGAATCGTTTATATTCCAAGTCTAGAAAAGACAGGTTTGCAATTGGCAGAATCTAAACCTTTGTGCATTCAACGATGTAGAGACTGGTGTAGATTTCAGGCTGTTGGCTAAGATCAAGAGCCAGTTGCCATTTTTGTTTTTATGAGTTCAGCCTTGTGCTGTTAGTCAGCCAGGAGTGTTTCTAGGTGGTGGTTATAAAACACAGGGAAGATACCGTCAAGCCTATCCTTTAATCATTGTGTTCATAGCAGTTATCCCTATTTAGTCATCCTGCATTTTCTGGCAATATAACGTGACCCTTTCTGCAGCCATGTCATAAGATCTAGGTAAATCTGGCCACCAGCTCTTAATCCCGTCCACAGCTAAGCTTCTATTTTGCAGAGGGACGGTTGTGCATTGTTATAGTGATAGCTAACTGAATTTAGAGTTGTTGCATCGAAGTGCCGATGGATATTGTTTTTTGCCAAACAGGAATTTGTCCCATCAGGATGAAAATACAGTAATTTTGTTTGAAGATTGATGGTGGTGGATTACAATGGTTGAAGGATTTCTTTTTTTTTAAATAAAAAAATTTAGAGTACCAATTATGGGGCATTTTATAGTGTGGCCAATCCGCCTATCATACACATCTTTGCATTGTGGGGGTGAAACCCACGCAGACACTGGGAGAATGTGCAAACTCCACACGGACAGTGACCCAAGGCTGGGATTCGAACCCAGGTACTCAGCGCCATAGGCAGCAGTGCTAACAACTGCCACCGTGCTGCCCTGCTTGAAGGATTTCTAACATTTGTGTTAGAAGAGGCCATGGCCTCAGAATAAAATTAGATGAGGAATTTCTTCATTCAGAGGGTGGTGAATCTTTGGGATACTGTACCCCAGAGAACTGTGGAGGTTCAGTCATTGAGGGTATTCAAGACTGAGGTCGATACTTTTCTAGATGTAAAAATCATTGCAGGATATCGTGATAGCAAAGGAAAATGGTGTTGAGGTGCAAGATCAGCATATTTGATTCATCAAGTCTACACTGACCATCTGAAAGAGCACTCTAACTAGGCTCACGCCTCCACCCCTATCCCCTTAACCCAGTGACCACACCTAACCTTTTTGTACACTTGAGCAATTTAGCTTGGCCAATCCACCTAACCTGCACATCTTTGGACTGTGGGAAGAAACTAGAGCACCTGGAGAAAATTCACAAACCTTGGTCCCTGGCGCTGTGCTAACCACTGCCACTCTGCAACCCCTAGTTGATCAAGTTGAATGGCTGAGCAGGTTTGAGGGGCCAAATAGCCTACTCCTATTTCCTATGTTTTCAGCTGTCATATATTTCGTTCACCCATTTTGGGGTTTATCACATGAGGGCATTCGGAGAGTAGCAATTCTCTGAATTGGAAATATGATCCTTAGTTGAGGACTGGAATTAGGGAATATCGTGTGAGACCTTACTTTCCATATAATTAATACACCCCTGTTGCGATCTGGGGTCAGCCTTTAAATCCATGCATGTGAGTTAGTGCTACATTGCTTTAAAAATGTTTGGATTTTGCGATGAAACAAATATAGATTTGGAGTGCGTCAGTCACTTGCTTGATTTGAATTAGCAATTCTGGTACTGTTCCGCCTCCAATAGCCGCTAAATGTAGTGTTCCGTGTGCTTTGGAAATATAGCTATAGTGCATACTGACTTGTAATTTACATGACTTAGAAGCTGCACAAGACCTTTTGTAAATGCTAGCCTGATAGGCAATGTGTAATGTCATTCGCTGGTCACGCTGAAAGTACATATCAGCTTGTGAGCTTTAATTTTGAACTGTGTTTGCAGCTTTTTGTTTTTACTCTATTAAAGTGTCCTTAATGTAATTCTGAAATGTACATTGAGAAACTGTCCATACTTGTGGAATTTTGATATGTACTGTTGACAATACCACTAGCTCAAAATTGTGCACAGCACAATTGCTTCACAGCTCCAGGCTCCCAGATTCGATTCCGGCTTGGGTCACTGTCTGTGCAGAGTCTGCACATCCTCCCCGTGTGTGTGTGGGTTTCCTCCGGGTGCTCCGGTTTCCTCCCTCATCCAAAGATGTGCAGGTTAGGTGGATTGGCCATGATAAATTTCCCTTAGTGTCCAAAATTGTCCTTCGTGTTGGGTGGGGTTACTGGGTTCTGGGGATAGGGTGGAGGTGTTGACATTGGGTAGGGTGCTCTCTCCAAGAGCCGGTGCAGACCCGATGGGCCGAATGGCCTCCTTCTGCACTGTAAATTCTATGATAAATTCTATGGCATTCCGATATCACAGAAACTCTAAAGGTGTTAATTTCTTTCCCAGCTCTGTCTTTTCTCCACCCATTCCCATCCTCAAAGAAGGATATACTCATTGCGGTTACAAACAGCACCTTAATCTTAATGGCAGGTCATAGAAAAATTAGGTTACTCGTTGCCAAAGAGCTTTGGGGTGGCTTTGTTCAAGATGGATGTCAATGGAAAAGGTTACAGCTCCACAATTTATATTTTCAGTGATCACTATCTTTCTTTGTCATGTTTAATTTGTTGCACACGTCAAATGGGCACCTGGGTAGGAGTGCCGTAAGTGTGTTTGTATTTGATTAAAAAGATAAACAGTGGGATGGTTTGAAGCTTGGAAATGGCTCGCTTAAAGAGGAACTTTTTTGGTGAATTGCGTGAAGCGAAAACGTCAAATTGTATGCAAGAGGAAAGATCTCACAAAATGCTGTAGCCTGGTATTTTAAATCTGTCCATGAATATCCTGAGTCAAATGTAGCATTTTCTTTCAACTAAATTTTTATGTGTTTAATCAACCTGTAAGCAATGTCTTTTACTTTCAAGCATGGTAGGTTTTCGGTGCTGAACCTAGTCATGTACAAAAACTCTGTTGGAGGCATGTTTTCACACTTGCTGAAAGAATTTTCCATTTCCTTGCCCTTTTCGTGCACTAATGGTGTTCATCTTTCTGATCTGACTTTGGTTGGCATTCAATTTCCGAATAAATTGACTTATCTTGGTAAGTTGCAGCGTGTTCTGAAACACGTTGCAGATAAATCATTGGACTGGATAGCATAGCAACCAGACAGAATGACAAACTGTTTCCAAATGTAATTTGTATTGAAGGAGAAGTAGATGCAGGATCGAGGATACCACCAGGCAGGGCACCATCAAGGTTGAAGGGCAGATGGTAAGGGTCAATCAGGTAGTATTGATTGGTAATGCTAAATTTTAGTCACATATTGGCTTAGTTTTATTGACTGGTGTACACTCATCAGTTACAGTTGGTAAATAGATTTTTAAAAGTTCTTTCCTTCGGTTCAAGCAAGCAAACCATTTTTTCAAGTGACTATCGTCAAACATATTGCTTTCCAGCAGAAGTTCTTGTGCAGTACCTTATGCAGCTCATACAAAGCTAATTTGCAAACATTCACTTTTGGGCCTTGGGTCAGTGCTGGGCCCATTGTTGTTTGTTATCTACATCAACGATTTGGATTAGAATGTACAAGGCATGATCAGTAAGTTTGCAGGTGGCATTAAAATAGCTGGTATTGTAGACAGTGAGGAAGGATATCAAAAGTTGCAGCAGGATCTTGACCACCTGGATAAGTGGGCCGAGAAATACCAAATGCAGTTCAATATAGATAAGTGTGAGGTGTTGCATTTTGGAAAGTCAAATCAAGGCAGGACTTGCACATTGAATGGTAGGACCTTGGGGAGTATCGTGGAACAGAGTGATCTTAGAGTTCAGGTGCACGGTTCTCTAAAGGTGGACTCACAGGTAGATAGGGCAATGAAGAAGGCTTTTGACATGCTGGCCTTCATTAGTCAGGCCATTGAGTATAGAAGTTGGGAAATTATTTTGCAGTTGTACAAGACATTGGTGAGGCTGCACCTGGAGTTTTGTATTCAGTTTTAGTCACCTTGCTATAGGAAAGATGTTATTAAACTGGAGAGAGTGTAGAAGAGATTTACAAGGATGTTTACAAGGACTCAAGGGACTGAGTTATAGAGACAGATTGGACAGGCTAGGACTTTCTTCTTTGAAGTGTAGAAGACTGAGGGGTGATCTTATAGAGGTATATCAGATCATGAAGGCATAGATGGGGTGAATGCATTAAGTCTTTTTCTGAGGGTTGGGGAATAGAGAACTTAGAGGGCTTAGGTTTAAGTTAAGAAGGGAGAGAATGAATGGGAACCTGAGGAGCAACTCTTTTCACAGAGGGTGGTACGCATGTGGAATGACCTACTGTAGCCATCTGGGATGGCCATTTTCAGCATTCAAAATGGACACTCGCAGAGCATACAGGGAAAAATGGACAAGGCAAAGTAAACAAGCAGGCACAGAGCCTGAATGTCTATTTAAAAGACAGACTGCAGACCAAACCAAAACTGATGGCCGATTTGCACATTGATGGCCCATCTCCGATGAACAAAGACTAGTGCTCAGGTAGCTGATACCGTCCCAGACATTCTGGCGCCACTATCCCAGCAAGAAGACATAAACAAAGCAAGGCCAACGGCCACTTAGGACACGCCCAGCCATCAAGGCACCCGCCCCTTTATTGGCTCAGATAGATGGCAGTGATCGAGAAGCTGCGCAATTAATTGGGACCAAGGTTAAGGCCCGCCTAAAAGCATGCGAAGCCCCCCCCCCCGGGTATAAGAAGGAACCCCCGCCATATGTTCAGTCTCTTGGAATTGGCTCTCAACCGGAGAGACTCTTCCACCTGCACCACCAGAAGCAAGTAAGTTCAAGTTCAACGCTCGCTACCAGACAGATGACCTTAGCTGTACTCCTAATACCTCTTCGAACCGAACAGTCATTGTTCCTCTGACCTAAGTGGGCACCCGAAGTTAAGTATAGGTGTTAGTGATAGACATGGTTTAGCCTGTAGTGTTATTGTGCATGAGTAAATCATACTGTGTGTAAATGAAGTATCATTGACTTTGAAGTAACTAACTGGTGTATTGGCTCTTTGGTCGGTATTCGGTTGAACCTTGTGGCGGTATCAAGAGATACCTGGCGACTCTGAAAGCATATTCATAATTAAGATTAAGAAAGGCAACTTTATTAACAGCCATATTTATAGCCATTCAAATAAAACAACACTACAGGAGAAAGTGGTTGAGGCAGGGACATTGACAACATTTAAAAGGCACTTCGACCGATGCATGGATAGGAAAGGTTTTGAGGGATATGGGCCAAATGCAGGAAAATGGGGTTAGCTCAGATGGGTTTTTGGTTGACATGGGCAAGTTTGGGCCGAAGGGCCTGTCTCCGGGCCGTAGATTCTATGACTTCCTCTAGCATGCAGATAGCGCAATGGGCTGACAACATGAGGGCTGTTCACCCTCTGGATGTGTCATGTGATGGTGAACTAGCATTTTTGTAAAACCAAATAAGGTCTTCTTGCTTGTGCTGATGAGAGTCCCCTCGTCATTCCCTATGCTCCCCACTATTATAAAGATTATAGAATATTTAGCTGTTGTGTTAAATCAGTAGGCCAGTTGAGACTCTTAACGACAGCAGTAATATAATTTAGTGTTATAGCCCAATTTTTCTGGGTCGTGAAATTGGACATGTTCCACTTTTCTTTATGCACAGTATGTTTTTTTTTCTTTGCTGAGATAGGGAAACATTGGGGTTCTGCAGGTTCTTCTGTTGGTTTTTGGCTGATTACAACCCTGTTTCTGAATACAGTTCAGTCTCTGAAATTTGGTTGCTTGAATTTGAAATACAAACTCAGTGCATCTTTCAGTATTTTTAGCCCTTTCTGCATCAGAGTTTCAGACCAAATTTAGGTTTTGAATGTCTGGATCATATTCTCAACTTTGAGCTAATTTTAAATCATGTTAAATATAAAAGTACAGCAGACTGAGCATAGGAAGAAAATGGAGCACTTTTGAATCCTCCTCTTATACATTGACAAGGATGAAGGAATTCAATCGCAATTATAAATTATATAATCCCTAAAATGTTATCTTTGATATAGTACCAGAATTGAAACATAATGGGTTGGGATAGCCGCATCCATAAGAGCAATTAGATTGTTGTAAAGCATTTTGCAAGATAGTACATATTAATGTTCTGGGCCGTGTTAGAAGGTGTCGCATGACTGAGCATGGATAAGTGAATCTAAAATGTGAGTTGAGATATTTGCTGGGCTTGCATGCGTTAGAGTTATTGGATTGTCATAAAGCATTCTGTCAAGCCAAGTGTTACTCCAGCAAGTTCTCATTTATGATTCATTAATTGTGGGGGAGAAAAGCTTCTTAGTGTTATAGTCAGCAGTAGAGAAGATGGAGGAGACAGATCCTTTCATACTTGAAAGCTGATGGACAGATAATTTGTTGGATTGATATGGGTTTTATCGGAGCTACGATTTCATACATTAGTTAATTAAACTCAGCCAGGATTCAGTTCTTGAGCTAACCACGAGGTGGTGGGCATTAGAGATGGGGATATTTGTTATCTTCCCAATTTCAACCTTGGACAGGAATGGTTGTTGCAGGTGCCGGGGTTTAGATATTTCAGTAAGCGCAGGGAAGATGGTAAAAGAAGGGATGGGGTGGCATTGTTAGTCAAGGACAGTATTACGGTGGCAGAAAGGACGTTTGATGAGGACTCGTCTACTGAGGTAGTATGGGCTGAGGTTAGAAACAGGAAAGGAGAGGTCACCCTGTTAGGGGTTTTCTATAGGCCTCCGAAAAGTTCCAGAGATGTTGAGGAAAGGATTGCAAAGATGATTCTGGATAGGAGCGAAAGCAACAGGGTAGTTGTTATGGGGGACTTTAACTTTCCAAATATTGACTGGAAACGCTATAGTTCGAATACTTTAAATGGGTCCGTTTTTGTCCAATGTGTGCAGGAGGGTTTCCTGACACAGTATGTAGATAGGCCAACGAGAGGCGAGGCCATATTGGATTTGGTACTGGGTAATGAACCAGGACAGGTTTTAGATTTGGAGGTAGGTGAGCACTTTGGTGATAGTGACCACAATTCAATTACGTTTACTTTAGTGATGGAAAGGGATAGGTATATACCGCAGGGCAAGAGTTATATCTGGGGGGACTTCCGGGTGCGGCGATGACCAGCTAAGTCGCACGTTTCGGCAGCTCCCGGTGGAACGGACTTTTGGGCTCTTAATAAGAGCCCCAACGGCAGTTTTAACGGCTAAAAGCACTGTGCGGTAAACCAGAAGGGAATCCCCCCTGGATACGGATGGAAAAAGGAGAGGAAAGTGGCCGGATTGCGGTGGATCCTTTAGAGCAGCGGCAAGGAAGGCAAGCAAAAACCAAGATGGCGTCGGAAGGTGGCAGTTTAATATGGAGCCCTGAACAACACGAGTTTTTGAAACGCTGCGTGGAAGAGCTTAAAAAGGAGATGAAGAAGGAGCTGTTGGCCCCGATATTACAGGCGATTGAAGGGCTAAAAGATGAGCAAAAGACCCAGGAGCGGGAGCTTTGGGTCGTGAAGGCAAATGTTGCCGAGAACGAGGACAATATACAGGGCCTGGTGGTGAAGACTGGGATGCACGAGGCACACCATAAACGATGTGTGGAAAGGCTGTAGGTGCTGGAGAATAATGCGAGGAGGAAGAATTTAAGGATTCTTGGTCTTCCAGAAGGGGCGGACGTCGGGGCATATGTGAGCACGATGCTGCACTCGTTAATGGGAGCGGAGGCCCCGACGGGTCCGTTGGAGGTGGAGGGAGCATACCGAGTGATGGCGCGAGGACCGAGAGCAGGAGAAATTCCCAGAGCCATGGTGGTGAGATTCCTCCGTTTTAAGGACAGAGAGATGGTCCTCAGATGGGCAAAGAAAACTCGGAGCAGTAGGTGGGAGAACGCGGTGATCCGCGTATATCAGGATTGGAGTGCGGAGGTGGCGAGAAGGAGGGTGAGCTTTAATCGGGCCAAGGCGGTGCTTCATAAAAAGAAGATTAAATTTGGAATGCTGCAGCCGGCAAGACTGTGGGTCACATATCAAGGGAAGCACCACTACTTTGAAACGGCAGATGAGGCGTGGACATTTATTGTTGAAGAGAAATTGGAATAAGCGGGTTATTAAAAAAGAACGTTTGAGACAAAGTGGTGGGGCGAATATGGGGGGCGAAGAGGGGGGAAAAAGGGGGGAGAGATTATTTTTATGTTGTTAATCCTGCGACCCGGTAACTTTTCTCTCTCCCACAGGTTGTGGGGGAGGGAGGTGGAGGAGCTGGGGGCGTTGGCCATTGGGGGCGGGGCCAAAAGGGAAGCGCGGGCTTTGTTCCCGCGCTATGATAATTATGGCGGGAATAGGGAAGCAGGAAGGAGGGGGCGTCGCACGGTGCAAGCCGAGGTCACGGGGGGAAGCCGAGGTCGGCCAGAGTTTGCTGACTTCTGGGAGCAACATGGGGGGTGTAACTACGTTAGTGGGGGATCTAGCGGGGGGGGGGATGGGAGGGGGGGGATTTACTGGGTTGCTGCTGCTGGGGAGAAGGGGGAGCTGGTGTGGGGTGGGCAGGGCGGGAGGGCACTGCCTGGGGGGGACACAGCTGCGTGGGAACCGGGTGAGGAGCTGGATAAAAGGGGATGGCTAATCGACAAGGGGGGGGGTAAAGAGCCCCCCAACCCGGCTGATCACGTGGAATGTGAGAGGGCTGAACGGGCCGATAAAGAGGGCACGGGTACTCGCACACCTTAAGAAACTTAAGGCAGATTTGGTTATGTTACAGGAGACGCATTTGAAACTGATAGACCAGGTTAGACTACGCAAAGGATGGGTGGGGCAGGTGTTTCATTCGGGGCTAGATGCAAAAAACGGGGGGTGGCTATACTAGTGGGGAAGCGGGTAATGTTTGAGGCAAAGACTATAGTGGCGGATAGTGGGGGCAGATACGTGATGGTGAGTGGCAAATTACAGGGGGAGGCGGTGGTCTTAGTGAACGTATATGCCCCGAACTGGGATGACGCCAATTTTATGAGGCGCATGTTAGGACGTATCCCGGACCTAGAGGTGGGGAAGTTGGTAATGGGTGGAGATTTTAACACGGTGCTGGAACCAGGGCTGGACAGATCGAGGTCCAGGACTGGAAGGAGGCCGGCAGCAGCCAAGGTGCTTAAAGACTTTATGGAGCAGATGGTAGGAGTAGACCCATGGAGATTTAGCAGACCTAGGAGTAAGGAGTTTTCGTTTTTCTCCTATGTCCACAAAGTTTATTCGCGAATAGACTTTTTTGTTTTGGGAAGGGCGTTGATCCCGAAGGTGAGGGGGACGGAGTATATGGCTATAGCTATTTCGGATCACGCTCCACACTGGGTGGACTTGAAGATAGGGGAGGAAAAAGAACGGCATCCACCCTGGAGAATGGACATGGGACTAATGGCGGATGAGGGGGTGTGTTTAAGGGTGAGGGGGTGTATTGAAAAGTACTTGGAACTCAATGATAATGGGGAGGTCCAGGTGGGAGTGGTCTGGGAGGCGCTGAAGGCAGTGGTTAGAGGGGAGCTGATATCAATCAGGGCACATAAAGGAAAGCAGGAGAGTAGGGAACGGGAGCGGTTGCTGCAAGAACTTCTGAGGGTGGACAGGCAATATGCGGAGGCACCGGAGGAGGGACTGTACAGGGAAAGGCAAAGGCTACACGTAGAATTTGATTTGCTGACTACGGGTACTGCAGAGGCACAGTGGAGGAAGGCACAGGGTGTACAGTACGAATATGGGGAGAAGGCGAGCAGGTTGCTGGCCCACCAATTGAGGAAAAGGGGAGCAGTGAGGGAAATAGGGGGAGTGAGGGATGAGGAGGGAGAGATGGAGCGGGGAGCGGAGAGAGTGAATGGAGTGTTCAAGGCATTCTATGAAAGATTATATGAAGCTCAGCCCCCGGATGGGAAGGAGAGAATGATGTGTTTTCTGGACCAGCTGGAATTTCCTACGGTGGAGGAGCAGGAGAGGGTGGGACTGGGAGCACAGATCGAAATGGAGGAAGTAGTGAAAGGAATTAGGAGCATGCAGGCGGGGAAGGCCCCGGGACAGGATGGATTCCGAGTTGAATTTTACAGGAAATATGTGGACTTGCTTGCCCCGCTACTGATGAGAACCTTTAATGAAGCGAGGGAAAGGGGACAGCTGCCCCCGACTATGTCAGAGGCAACGATATCGCTTCTCCTAAAGAAGGAAAAAGACCCGCTGCAATGCGGGTCCTCTTGGCCTATTTCCCTCCTGAACGTAGACGCTAAGATTCTGGCCAAGGTAATGGCAATGAGGATAGAGGATTGTGTCCCGGGGGTGGTCCATGAGGACCAAACTGGGTTTGTGAAGGGGAGACAGCTGAATACGAATATACGGAGGCTGCTAGGGGTAATGATGATGCCCCCACCAGAGGGGGAAGCGGAGATAGTGGTGGCGATGGAAGCCGAGAAAGCATTTGATAGAGTGGAGTGGGATTATTTGTGGGAGGTGTTGAGGAGATTTGGCTTTGGAGATGAGTATATTAGATGGGTACAGCTGCTGTATAGGGCCCTGATGGCGAGCGTGGTCACGAATGGACGGGGGTCTGCGTATTTTCGGCTCCATAGAGGGACGAGGCAGGGATGTCCTCTGTCTCCATTATTGTTTGCATTGGCGATTGAGCCCCTGGCAATAGCATTGAGGGGTTCCAAGAAGTGGAGGGGAGTACTCAGGGGAGGAGAAGAACACCGGGTATCTCTGTATGCGGACGATTTGTTGTTGTATGTGGCGGACCCGGCGGAGGGGATGCCAGAGATAATGCGGATACTTGGGGAGTTTGGAGAATTTTCAGGATATAAACTGAACATGGGGAAAAGTGAGTTGTTTGTGGTGCATCCAGGGGAGCAGAGCAGAGAAATAGAGGACTTCCCGCTGAGGAAGGTAACAAGGGACTTTCGCTACTTGGGGATCCAGATAGCCAAGAATTGGGGTACATTGCATAGGTTAAATTTAACGCGGTTGGTGGAACAGATGGAGGAGGACTTCAAGAGATGGGACATGGTATCCCTGTCACTGGCAGGGAGGGTGCAGGCGGTTAAAATGGTGGTCCTCCCGAGATTCCTTTTTGTGTTTCAGTGCCTCCCGGTGGTGATCACGAAGGCTTTTTTCAAAAGGATTGAGAAGAGTATCATGAGTTGTGTGTGGGCTGGGAAGACCCCGAGAGTGAGGAAGGGATTTTTGCAGCGTAGTAGGGATAGGGGGGGGCTGGCACAACCGAGCCTAAGTGAGTACTACTGGACCGCCATTATCTCAATGGTATGTAAGTGGATGGGAGAAGAGGAGGGAGCGGCGTGGAAGAGATTGGAGAGGGCATCCTGCAGGGGGACTAGCCTACAAGCTATGGTGACGGTGCCGTTGCCGTTCTCACCGAAGAAATACACCACAAGCCCGGTGGTGGTGGCTACTCTGAAAATTTGGGGGCAGTGGAGACGGCATAGGGGAAAGACGGGAGCCTCGGTGTGGTCCCCGATAAGAAATAACCATAGGTTTGCTCCGGGGAGAATGGATGGGGGATTTGGAACATGGCAAAGAGCAGGAGTAACACAATTGAGAGATCTGTTTGTAGATGGGACGTTTGCAAGTCTGGGAGCGCTGACCGAAAAATATGGGTTGCCCCAAGGGAATGCATTCCGGTATATGCAACTGAGGGCTTTTGCGAGGCAACAGGTGAGGGAATTCCCGCAGCTCCCGAAGCAGGAGGTGCAGGACAGAGTGATCTCAAGGACATGGGTGGGGGACGGTAAGGTATCAGACATATATAGGGAAATGAGGGACATATATAGGGAAATGAGGGACGAGGGGGAGATTATGGTAGATGAGCTGAAAGGGAAATGGGAAGAGGAGCTGGGGGAGGAGATTGAGGAGGGGCTGTGGGCTGATGCCCTAAGTAGGGTAAACTCATCGTCCTCGTGTGCCAGGCTAAGCCTGATACAATTTAAGGTGTTACACAGGGCGCATCTGACTGGAGCACGGCTCAGTAAATTTTTTGGAGTAGAGGATAGGTGTGCGAGATGCTCGAGAAGCCCAGCGAATCACACCCACATGTTCTGGTCATGTCCGGCACTACAGGGGTTTTGGGTGGGGGTGACAAAGGTGCTTTCGAAGGTGGTGGGGGTCCAGGTCGAACCAAGCTGGGGGTTGGCTATATTCGGGGTTGCAGAAGAGCCGGGAGTGCAGGAGGCGAAAGAGGCTGATGTTTTGGCCTTTGCGTCCCTAGTAGCCCGGCGCAGGATACTGTTGATGTGGAAGGAAGCCAAGCCCCCGGGTGTGGAGACCTGGATAAATAACATGGCAGGGTTTATAAAGTTGGAACGGATTAAGTTCGTCCTAAGGGGATCGGCTCAAGGGTTCACCAGGCGGTGGCAACCGTTCGTCGAATACCTCACAGAAAGATAGAGGGAATGGAAAAGAAGAAGACAGCAGCAGCAACCGGGGGGCGGGGGGGGGGGGGGTGGGGGGAGGAACCAGAAGGACTCTCAGGGATGTTAGTGTATAAGTATAATATGTATAGGTTGTCATTATAGGTAATTGTATACTGGACTGCTGAATTGTATTTTTGGAGAGTATTTATTTGGGACAAGGCAGTTGTCATTTAGTTTTGTTTTTTAATTTTGATGTTGTTTATATATTATTTATTTCTTGTTTAAAAAAACTGGCCATTGTTATTTATATTGTTATATTACTGTGTAAAAGATACACAAAGTACTGTTATGGTTGTCCAAAAATTTTGAATAAAATATATTTTTTTAAAAAAGAGTTATATCTGGGGGAAAGGCAATTATGATGCGATGAGGCAAGACTTAGGATGCATCGGATGGAGAGGAAAACTACAGGGGATGGGCACAATGGAAATGTGGAGCTTGTTCAAGGAACAGCTACTGCGTGTCCTTGATAAGTATGTACCTGTCAAGCAGGGAGGGCGTGGTCGAGCAAGGGAACCGTGGTTTACTAAAGCAGTCGAAACACTTGTCAAGAGGAAGAAGGAGGCTTATGTAAAGATGAGACATGAAGGTTCAGTTCGGGTGCTCGAGAGTTACAAGTTAGCGAGGAAGGACCTAAAGAGAGCTAAGAAGAGCCAGGAGGGGACATGAGAAGTTTTTGGCAGGTAGGATCAAGGATAACCCTAAAGCTTTCTATAGATATGTCAGGAATAAACTAATGACTAGGGTAAGAGTAAGGACAGTAGTGGGAAGTTGTGCTTGGAGTCCGAGGAGATAGGAGAGGTGCGAAATGAATATTTTTCGTCAGTATTCACACAGGAAAAAGACAATATTGTCGCGGAGAATACTGAGATTCAGGCTACTAGACTAGAATGGCTTGAGGTTCATAAGGAGGAGGTGTTATCTATTTTCACACTTTCCAGAATTGCTAAGTCCCCTGCGCCGGATGGGATTTATCCTAGGATTCTCTGGGAAGCTAGGGAGGAGATTTCTGAGCCTTTGGCTTTGCTCTTTAAGTCATCTTTGTCTACAGGAATAGTGCCAGAAGACTGGAGGATAGCAAATGTTGTCCCCTTGTTCAAGAAGGGGAGTAGAGACAACCCTGGTAACTATAGACCAGTGAGCCTTACTTCTGTTGTGGGCAAAGTCTTGGAAAGGTTTATAAGAGATAGGATGTATAATCATCTGGAAAGGAATAATTTGATTGGTGGTGTGGATGAGCAGGGAGATCTCGGTATCCATGTACATAGATCCCTGAAAGTTGTCACCCAGGTTGAGAGGGTTGTTAAGAAGGCGTACGGTGTGTTAGCTTTTATTGGTAGAGGGATTGAGTTTTGGAGCCATGAGGTCAAGTTGCAGCTGTACAAATCTCTGGTGCGGCCGCATTTGGAGTATTGCGTGCAATTCTGGTCACCGCATCATAGGAAGGATGTGGAAGCATTGGAAAGGGTGCAGAGGAGATTTACCAGAATGTTGCCTGGTATGGAGGGAAGATCTTATGAGGAAAGGCTGAGGGACTTGAGGCTGTTTTCGTTAGAGAGAAGAAAGTTAAGAGGTGATTTAATTGAGGCATACAAGATGATCAGAGGATTGGATAGGGTGGACAGTGAGAGCCTTTTTCCTCGGATGGTGAAGTCTAGCACGAGGGGACATAGCTTTAAATTGAGGGGTGATAGATATAAGACAGATGTCAGAGGTAGGTTCTTTACTCAGAGAGTAGTAAGGGCGTGCAATGCCCTGCCTGCAACAGTAGTGGACTCGCCAACACTTCGGGCATTCAAATGGTCATTGGATAGACATATGGACGATAAGGGAATAGTGTAGATGGGCTTTAGAGTGGTTTCACAGGTCGGCGCAACATCGAGGGCCGAAGGGCCTGTACAGCGCTGTAATGTTCTATGTTGGGTGACCTGGTCGAGGTATTGAATCTCATCTCTTGGGGAAAGATATGTCCTATTGTTCTACAGTGCTAGCTGTTAAATGAATAATGCACTGTGCTGTCAAGTCACTTGAGGTTGGTTGGAATCATCTGGTGCTTCCATCGCAGTCTTCGGGTTTCCATAAACCAAGAATAGTCAGGCATGCTTTCATTCCTGCCATGTTCATTCCATGTTCATGCAGTGTACCTACAATCACCATGTACTATTTATTGCAAGACAAGTGGATGACAAAACTGCTTTCCCCACAGTGTGGACAAATTAATCAGCAAATCACCACAGTGCACACTTGTGCATTATATATTTCTTTTTGGAAATTATTTTTTGGGGTTTTCGTATTTTATATGCAATAAATTATACATTATCGGAAGATAATCACGCAAAAAACAACACACATATTTAGAAGCAATCATCTTCATAACAACAACTGTGCCTCCACCCCCTTGACCGGCATACATATTTTACATTCCTCAATATGACCGAGACACGCATTTAAATATAATTTGGTTTGGGCCTTAGCTTGCCATCGGACCGGGCCCTTCCGCCTTTGTCCCGCCTGCTCGTATCTCATGTTCCTTTTGTCTGCCTTCACTCCCTCTCCCTGTTTCTTTTTTGCTCTCTGCCCCGTTGCTCGCCAGTGTCTCCTCTTCCACCCACCCCCCTTTGCTCTACTGAAACAAGTTGGTGAATGGCTTCCCCGTCTTATTGAAGCCAACTTTAATCCATGGATGGCAAATTTTTATTTTCTCCAGCCTGAGAAATTCTGCCAGGTTTGACAACCAATCTGCAGCCTTGGGTGGTGCTGCCGATCGCTAGCCGAGCAGGATTCTCAAGGTGATCAAGGAAGCAGAGGCTAGGGTGGTTGCCGCCACCACCACCACCCCCCCTTAAAATAAGCAGGGCATGGAGTAATCCTTGCTTTACAGAACAGATTCTGGCTCTTGTTAGAACCCCTTCAGGCTCTGGTTGAATATCTTCAACTAACTGCTTCAACTAGGTTGTTTCAGTCTCTTCCTTGCCTTCAGACAAGACTGCTCTGCTTTGAAAATGCTATTACTTTTTGTAAAAACTCATACTGGGAAAGAAAACTGCCTTTACCTGTGGTCCAACAAAAACAACGGTTGCCAGATCAGACTTCACTTCCAAAAGCCTTTCTCCAAAACTCTGTCTCTAATGCTTTCAAAACTGTCTCTCTGCCTGCCTTGGTTCCACCCAGCAATTACCTTTTCTCCCCAAGCTAAAAAACAGATCAACTTTCCAGGGACGTCCCCAGGCAAAGCACTACGCTTCTTATGGCTGCTAAAACCATCCAGGCCCTGGAGAACAGAATTATTTTTTGAACAAACATGACCATTGCAGTCAAACACATTCTAACTCCAGGCTTTTAACCCTTAAAGTGCCCGATACAATTATAATCCAGCTTTCCCAAAATCTTCCAATCGTCACAAATACTTCTATTTGAGCCACTAGGTCATTTATCTTATTGCAGATGTGTCGTGTTCAGATAATGAACCTTCAATTTCATTTTTGTTAAAAACTCTATTCCCTGCAATGACCTGATTCAGTGATATACAATTCTTGTTAAACTCCCTTCCTGTTCTACTCTGTTGGTCTTTACTCGTACTGCTCTGATGCTTTTTTGACCTCTTTGGATTTCTAAATCTCCTTTCACATGAACCCGGCCCTATCTCTCATTAGTTTAAAGCCCTGTCCACAGCCTTAGTTATACAATAAGGCAGGAAACTGGTCCCAACCCAGTTCAAGTGGAGTCTATCCCAATGAATAGCTAACTTCCCTGAACACTGATGTCAATGCATCATGAATCAAAATCTCTTCTTCCCTTAACACTCTTTGACCCACGCATTTAATTTTCTAATCTGCTTGACCCTATGCCAATTGGCAGATGGCTCATGTAACAATCCAGAGATGATTATCTTTGATGTTCTGCTTTTAAATTTGGACTAGAGTAGAACATATTCCTGGCTGTACCTATTTCATTGGTTCCCATGGGGATGACAACTGAATTCCTTTTCTCCCACTTCAAGTACTCCTCGCGTTGTCTCTGGTCATCAGGGAGGCAACACAAGCTTTGGAGCTCCTGGATAGAGCTGCAGATAGTAGTATCTATGCCCCTGACTATATCATCTTCTATCATTACCAGATTCTTCTTCACCCCCTCCACTTGAATGGCATCCTTCATCATGCCATGACCAGCCTGATCATTCACCTTGCTGTCCTTCTCCTCAACCACATAGGTGGCATGCATCTCGTTCGTACCTGTTGGACAAAGTGAGGAGCTGAGGCTCCTCAGTCACTACATGTTGATTCCCCTTACCTTCCTGTCTCAGGATAACACCCTCCAGTCCATGACCATTAACCAACTACAAGGTTTTGCCTAACCTAATGGGTATGACTGCCTCAAGGAACAAAGTGTCCAGATAACTCTTCCCTCTCCCTGATGCCCCACAATTTTTGCAACTCTAGACTTCAGTCCAGCAACTTTGAGCTGCAGACTTTCTTTCATTGGGTGCGGACATTGCTGGCAAGGTCAGTATTTGTTGTCAGATATTTCAAGACTGAACTTTTCGTTAACAAAATGGAAGGACATGGCATGATTGTACATTTGTTTTGTTTTTTAAATTTTACAGTACCCAATTCATTTTTTCCAATTAAGGGGCCATTTAGCGTGGCCAATCCACCTACCCTGCATATCTTTGGGTTGTGGGGGTGAAACCCACGCAAACACGGGGAGAATGTGCAAACTCCACACAGACAGTGACCCAGAGCCAGGGTCGAACCTGGGACCTCGGCGCGTGAGACAGCAATGCTAACCACTGCGCCACCTTGCTGCCCTACATTTGTGTTTTTACGGTTATAAGTTCACCATGAACTGTCAACAAGCCGGTCTCTTCCGAGAAATCACCTAACCTTTATGGTATTTAGGGAAGTTTTGGTTGATTGTTCTGAACTGCAATCGCTTTAATTGATGAGGGAATAAAACTGAAAAGGACACTTGCTGGAATTCAGGAGAGAAAGAAAACTTGTGAACCAGCTGGCTTTGCAGCCAGTTTTGTTGGGGAATAAGCTGAGGAAGGAAGGCTTCCTTACCCGGCTCTTTCTCTCATTTACCTGCCAATAATTGTGCGTGGCTCTCAACTTGATGAGAGCTCCCAGACATCCACTGGGACCAGCACACAAGGAACTTCAGGTCGACTCAGTCGAGATTCTATGAACTTTACCCTTCATTTTATAACGCCCTTCGTCTAAGGCCATCTCTGCAGCAAGAATCTTGTTTGACCTTTGTGTGTTTATGTGCATGCTGGGAGAATTCTTTGTGAAGAAATAGATAGTCCTGCTTCCCAATTACAACTGTGTTAATTAATACTGGCAACTTGTTTTGAAATAAGTTTTGTTTATAATAAACAATCATTCTGAGTTTCCTGAAAGAAACTTGCTTAAAGACCAGAGGGCAGGAGAGAAGGAAAACAATTGGCCATTTTGATGAGTGAATTAGACTTTAAGATATTGATATGGCCTGCATAGATAATGTGTACTCCTCTCAACCTGGTTGTAACAGTTGCCCATCCCTAATTGCCCTTGAACTGAGTGACTTGCTAGGCCATTGCGGAGGGCAGTTAAGAGTCAACCACATTGAAGGGCAACACGGTGGCGCAGTGGTTAGCACTACTGCCTCACGGCGCCGTGGTCCCAAGTTCGATCCCAGCTCTGGGTTACTGTCTGTGGAGTTTGCACATTCTCCCCGTGTTTGCATGGGTTTCGCCCCCATAACCCAAAAGATGTGCAGGTTAGCTTTGCGCAGGGTGAAGTCGAGACATCCCGAGTGAGAGACATCCAGAGTGGGAACTGCAACTTGGTAATTTGGTGCAGTGAGGTAATCAGAAAAGGTAAGTGGTAAGTCTAATTCTGCTGTTTTGCAGTTAAAAGTGCAGTGTATAGCTTCATGTCTGATTGGATGAAGCTGCCCCCACCCTAATTGCTGAGAGGGAGTTATCTGTCAGTCACCTGCGGCCTGTTTAGGGGCACAAAGGTGCACATTGTATCCTTCACTTTGAAACTGAAGTAGTGTGAGTCACCCTGGTTAGCTGAGGTCTGTATAAAAGACAGACAGAAAGCGCACTCAGTAAGCTTTGCGCAGGGTGAAGTCGAGGCATCCTGAGACACATCCAGAGTGGGAATTGCAACTTGGGTAATTTTGTGCAGTGAGGTAATCAGTAAGCTTTACGCAAGTCAAGGAGACACAGCCTGAGTGAGTGAGACACATCCAGAGTGGGAATTGCAACTTGGTAATTTGGTGCAGAGTGGGAGAAGGTGCTTTTCCCCTACTGTTTTGTTCTCTCTCTTCTGGCCTGCAACTTTTAATCTGCAAGGAGAGAACCAGAGAGCATCTGATAACCTGGGAAGGTAAGTGAGTTGTATGTATTTTTATTACCTTTTCAAATTGGGGGGGTGACTGAAGTGACATCCCAGTAAAGCTGAGACCTGGTTGGGAATCTACACTAAATTTAAAAATTAAGCATTAAACTAATTAAACATAATTACTTAATTATTATTTGGAGGGGTATCTGAGCCAAAGATCGGAGAGTACCGTATTTAGCTTTCACAACTATAGTAGAAATATAGTGTTAAGAAACATATAGTTGACTAACTTTATTTAAAAAAAAAAACATTTTTAAAATTTAATTTGCTAATTAATTGACGCAATGTCAATTAGAGGAGTGCAATGCTCTGACTGTGAGATGTGGCAGGTCTGGGAGGCTTCCAGCGTTCCGAATGGCTTCATCTGCAGAAAGTGCACCCAACTAGAGCTCCTCACAGACTGCATGATTCAGTTGGAGCAGCAGTTGGATGCACTTAGGAGCATGCAAGTGGCGGAATGCGTCATTGATAGCAGTTATATAAATGTGGTCACACCCAAGGTGCAGGCAGAGAAATGGGTGACCACCAGAAGGAGCAGGCAGTCAATGCAGGAATCCCCTGTGGTTGTCCCCCTCTCGAACAGGTATACCCCTTTGGATACTGTCGGGGGGGATAGCCTATCAGGGGAAACAGCAGCAGCCAGAGCAGTGGCACCACGGCTGGCTCTGATGTTCAGCAGGGAGGGTCAAAGTGCAGAAGCGCAAGAGTCATTGGGGGCACTATAGTCAGGGGCACAGATAGGCGCTTCTGTGGACGTGAAAGAGACTCCAGAATGGTATGTTGCCTCCCTGGTAACAGGGTCCAGGATGTCTCCGAACAGGTAGCGAGCATCCTGAAGGGGGAGGGCAAACAGGCAGAGGTCATTGTACATATTGGTACTAACAACATAGGCAGGAAGTGGCATGAGGTCCTGCAGCAGGAGTTCAGGGAGCTAAGCAGAAAGTTAAAAGACTGAGGTTGTAATCTCGGGATTACTCCCTGTGCCACGTGCCAGTGAGGCTAGAAATAGGAAGATAGAGCAGCTAAACACGTGGCTAAACAGCTGGTGTAGGAGGGAGGTTTCCGTTATCTGCACCACTGGGATCTCTTCCGGGACAGGTGTGACCTGTATAAGAAGGACTGGTAACATCGAAACTGGAGAGGCATAAATATCTTGGCGGCGAGGTTTGCTAGTGTCACACAGGAGGGTTTAAACTAGTATGACGGGGGTGGGTACCGGAGCAATAGGTCAGAAGGTGAAAGCATTGAGGGAGAACTAGGGAATAGGGCCAGTATGGCTCTGAGGAAGAGCAGACAGGGAGATGTTGCTAAAGACAGCAGGTCTGGTGGCCTGAAGTGCATATGTTTTAATGCAAGAAGTATTACGGGTAAGGCAGATGAACTGAGAGCTTGGATTAGTACTTGGAACTATGATGTTGTTGCCATTAGAGACCTGGTTGCGGGAAGGACAGGATTGACAGCTAAACGTTCCAGGATTTAGATGTTTCAGGCGGGATAGAGGGATGTAAAAGGGGTGGAGGAGTTGCGTTACTGGTTAGGGAGAATATCCGCTGTACTACGGGAGGACACCTCCGAGGGCAGCGAGGCCAAATGGGTAGAGATCAGGAATAAGGGTGCAGTCACAATGTTGGGGGTTTACTACAGGCCTCCCAACAGCCAGCGGGAGATAGAGAAGCGATAGGTAGACAGATTTTGGAAACGAGTAAAAACAACAGGGTTGTTGTGATGGGAGACTTCAACTTCCCCTGGGACTCAGTTAGTGCTAGGGGCTTAGACGGGGCAGAGTTTGTAAGGAGCATCCAGGAGGGCTTCTTAAAACAATATGTAGACAGTCCAACTAGGGAAGGGGCTGTACTGGACCTGGTATTGGGGAATGAGCCCGGCCAGGTGGTAGAAGTTTCAGTAGGGGAGCATTTCGGGAACAGTAACCATAATTCAGTAAGTTTTAAAGTGCTGCTGGACAAGGATAAGAGTGGTCCTAGGGTGAATGTGCGAAATTGGGGGAAGGCTAATTGTAACAATATTAGGCAGGAACTGAAGAACCTAGATTGGGGGCGGATGTTTGAGGGCAAATCAACATCTGACATGTGGGAGGCTTTCAAATGTCAGTTGAAAGGAATTCAGGACCGGCATGTTCCTGTGCGGAAGAAGGATAAATACGGGAAATTTCGGGAACCTTGGACAACGAGAGATGTAGGCCTCGTCAAAAAGAAAAGGAGGCAGTTGTCAGGACTAGAAGGCTGGGGACAGACGAAGCCTGTGTGGAATATAAGGAAAATAGGAAGGAACTTAAGCAAGGAGTCAAGAGGACTAGAAGGGGTCACGAAAAGTCATTGGCAAATAGGGTTAAGGAAAATCCCAAGGCTTTTTACACATACATAAAAAGCAAGAGGGCTGCCAGGGAAAATGTTGGCCCACTGAAGGATAGGCAAGGGAATCTGTGTGTGGAGCCAGAGGAAATGGGCGAGGTATCAAATGAATACTTTGAATCAGTATTCACCAAAGAGAAGGAATTGGTGGATGTTGAGTCTGGAGAAGGGTGTGTAGATAGCCTGGTTCACATTGAGATCCAAAAAGACGAGATGTTGGGCGTCTTGAGAAATATTAAGGTAGATAAGTCCCCAGGGCCTGATAGGATCTACCCCAGGATACTGAAGGAGGTTCGAGAGGAAATTTCTGAGGCCTTGACACAAACCTTTGGATTCTCACTGTCTTCAGGTGATGTCCCGGAGGACTGGAGAATAGCCAATGTTGTTCTTTTGTTTAAGAGAGGTAGCAAGGATAATCCAAGGAACTACAGGCCGGTGAGCCTTATGTCAGTGGTAGGGAAATTACTGGAGAGAATCCTTCAAGACAGGATCTACTTCCATTTGGAAGCAAATGGGCATATTAGTGAGAGGCAGCACGGTTTTGTGAAGGGGAGGTTGTGTCTCACTAACTTGATAGAGTTTTTCGAAGAGGTCACAAAGATGATTGATGCAGGTAGGGCAGTGGATGTTGTCTATATGGACTTCAGCAAGGCCTTTGACAAGTCCCTCATGGTAGACTGGTACAAAAGGTGAAGTCACACGGGATCAGGGGTGAGCTGGCAAAGTGGATACAGAACTGGCTAGGTCATAGAAGGCAGAGAGGAGCAATGGAAGGATGCTTTTCTAATTGGAGGGTTGTGACTAGTGGTGTTCCGCAGGGATCAGTGCTGGGACCTTTGCTGTTCGTCGTCTATATAAATGATTTGGAGGAAAATGTAAGTGGTCTGATTAGTAAGTTTGCAGACGACACAAAGGTTGGTGGAATTGCGGATAGCGATGGGGACTGTCAGAGGATACAGCAGGATTTAGATCGTTTGGAGACTTGGACGGAGAGACGGCAGATGGAGTTTAATCCGGACAAATGTGAGGTACTGCATTTTGGAAGGTCTAATGCAGGTAGGGAATATACAGTGAATGGTAGAACCCTCAAGAGTATTGAAAGTCAGAGAGATCTAGGAGTACAGGTCCACAGGTCACTGAAAGGGGCAACACAGGTGGGGAAGGTGGTCAAGAAGGCGTACGGCATGCTTGCCTTCATTGGCCGGGGCATTGAGTATAAGAATTGGCAAGTCATGTCGCAGCTGTATAGAACCTTAGTTAGGCCACACTTGGAGTATAGTGTTCAATTCTGGTCGCCACACTGCCAGAGGATGTGGAGGCTTCAGAGAGGGTGCAGAAGAGATTTACCAGGATGTTGCCTGGTATGGAGGGCATTAGCTATGAGGAGCGGTTGAATAAACTCGGTTTGTTCTCACTGGAACGACGGAGGTTGAGGCGCGATCTGATAGAGGTCTACAACATTGAGGGGCATAGACAGAGTGGATACTCAGAGGCTTTTCCCTAGGGTAGAGGGGTCAATTACTAGGGAGCATAGGTTTAACGTGCGAGGGGCAAGGTTTAGAGGAGATGTACGAGGCAAGGTGTTTTACACAGAGGGTAGTGGGTGCCTGGAACACGCTGCCGGAGGAGGTGGTGGAAGCAAGGACGATAGTGACATTTCAGGGGCATCTGGACAAATATATGAATAGGATGGGAATAGAGGGATACGGACCCAGAAAGTGTAGAAGATTTTAGTTTAGACGGGCAGCATGGTTGGCACGGGCTTGGAGGGCCGATGGGGCTGTTCCTGTGCTGTACTTTTCTTTGTTAGGTGGATTGGCCACGCTAAATTGCCCCTTAATTGGAGAAAATGAATTGGGTACTCTAAATTTATTTATGAAAAAGAGTCAACCACATTGCTATGGTTCTGGACTCGCGTGTAGGTCAGACCAAGTGAAGATGGCAGATTTCCTAGGACATTAGTGAACCCAATGGTTTTTTAAAAAAAACGGTTCCTTAATGGCTTTAATAGTTTTGTTGTCGCTAATACTGAAACTAGCTCGATGCTGCAGATTTTTTTAATTAGCCTGGGCCTCTGGGTTAATAGTCCAGCAAAAGCAACACCATTACACCATCTCCCCAATTTGTATTATGGTCTGGGATTGCACTGCATTCTGGAAACCTCAGAATGCTGCAGTTATGGCACCACCAGCCGCCATTTCTGTCCAAGCTCATTTATTTAATTAGTCAATTAGTTCATAATTTAGTAATAGAAAGTTGCACTCTCCTTGTTTAGAGATAAAGGAAGAAAATTCAACAACTGCCGAAGACTGTAAAAAGCAAAAAAAAAGGGCACCTCTTTGCATTCTGCACTGAATTCCAACCTGAACCAAATTCCCAACTACATATTGTCTATATTTCACTCTGGCGTAGTCTCCTCTGCGTGTCACATGACTCCAGCTACCCAGCTCTGTGGAAAATTGCAACCTTGATCCAAACATGGACAAAAGAGCTGAACTCAAGTGAACTGCACATCTCGCAACTCCTGTCTTAACAGTACTGTGAATGTACCAACACCAGATGGACTGCAGCAATTCAAGGAGGCGGTTCATCAACACCTTCTCAAGGACAATTAGGAATGAGCAATAAATGCTGGCACAGTCAGAAACACATCCTAACGAATACAAATATATACCATACATTAGCTAACTTTGAACATAATTTGACGTGCAAAGTGCCTATGTTACATGCCGTAATTCTTCAGCAATACTGAACTATCCTGGACATTTGGTGACTTTGATCAAGAATTTGGCACCTATTGAAGCAACATGGTTCTTATGTTTAATCTGCACACCCTGCCAATATTCATACTGCAGGGTAGGTGGGCAGATGCAGCACATCCTGAGAAATAGGAGCAGAAGCAGGCAATTTGGCCCTCGAGCCTCCTCCCCCATGTCATAGTATCATGCATGATATATCAGATTGTGGCCTTAACTTCACTTTCCCGCCTGCCCCCCACAACCATAACCCTTGACAAGTTCACTTTTAGTAAAAAGCTAAAATATAGTCACAAATACAGGAATCTTTTAAATAATGTACCCAGAGATGCCTGTGAGCTACTGAGCTCTACGTTGGAATGTAGTTAATGCATCTCAAAATACTTACCTCAAATGTAGTCTCTGTAGCTGGATCAAAAAATAGATGAAGGAATTATTAGATTTGTCCAAATCTGTATTGAACATTTGATTTAATCTTGCACCATTTTGTAATGGGTATGTCTCACTACTACTCCCCAGAGACATTAGATCTGGGCAAACAAACTGACAGTAATAGGTTCTTCGTGTCCTTTGTCCAATTGTTAGCTGCAGGTCACGACGTGAGAAGTACATTTTCTTCAGCTCCACTTCAAAACAAAATCTTCAGTATTTTTTGGTTAGATGCAAAATTAGTTAGCACCAGAAATTATTACAAGGGTTACAATGGAAGAGAATCTCAATCTTGAACAAGGGATAGGTTAAGCAATGACTAGCAAATCACACATAAAAATTAATACAAGGGGTGGCACGGTGGCTACCACTGCCCTCTCCCAGCATCAGGGACCCAGGTTCGATTCTGACCTCTAGTAACTGCCTGTGTCTGCGTGGGTTTCCTCCAGGTGCTCAGATTTCCTCTCACAGTTCTAAATGTGCAGGTTCGGTGGATTGGATATGCTAAATTGCTACTTAACATAGAACATTACAGCGCAGTACAGGCCCTTCGGCCCTCGATGTTGCGCCGACCTGTGAATCCACTCTAAAGCCCATCTACACTATTCCCTTATCGTCCATATGTCTATCCAATGACCATTTGAATACCTTTAGTGTTTGCGAGTCCACTACTGTTGCAGGCAGGGCATTGCACGCCCTTACTACTCTCTGAGTAAAGAACCTACCTCTGACATCTGTCTTATATCTATCACGCCTCAATTTAAAGCTATGTCCCCTCGTGCTAGACTTCACCATCCGAGGAAAAAGGCTCTCACTGTCCACCCCATCCAATCCTCTGATCATCTTGTATGCCTCAATTATGTCACCTCTTAACCTTCTTCTCTCTAACGAAAACAGCCTCAAGTCCCTCAGCCTTTCCTCATAAGATCTTCCCTACATACCAGGCAACATTCTGGTAAATCTCCTCTGCACCCTTTCCAATGCTTCCACATCCTTCCTATAATGCGGCGACCAGAATTGCACGCAGTACTTCAAATGCGGCTGCACCAGAGTTTTGTACAGCTGCAACATGACCTCATGGCTCCGAAACTCAATCCCTCTACCAATAAAAGCTAACACACCGTACACCTTCTTAACAACCCTCTCAACCTGGGTGGCAACTTTCAGGGATCTATGTACATGGACACCGAGATCTCTGCTCATCCACACTGCCAAGAATATTACCATTAGCCCAGATCTCTGTCTTCCTGTTATTCCTTCCAAAATGAATCACCTCACACTTTTCTGCATTAAACTCCATTTGCCACCTCTCAGCCCAGCTCTGCAGCTTATCTATGTCCCTCTGTAACTTGTAACATCCTTCCGCACTGTCCACAACTCCACCGACTTTAGTGTCATCTGCAAATTTACTCACCCATCCTTCTACGCCCTCCTCCAGGTCATTTATAAAAATGACAAACAGCAGTGGCCCCAAAACAGATCCTTGTGGTACACCACTAGTAACTGGACTCCAGTCTGAACATTTCCCATCAACCACCACCCTTTGTCTTCTTCCAGCTAGCCAATTTCTGATCCAAACTGCTAAATGACCCTGAATCCCATGCTTCCGTATTTTCTGCAGTAGCCTACCGTGGAGAACCTTATCAAACACTTTACTGAAATCCATATATACCACATCAACTGCTTTACCCTCATCCACCTGTTTGGTCACCTTCTCAAAGAACTCAATAAGGTTTGTGAGGCACGACCTACCCTTCACAAAACCGTGTTGACTATCTCTAATCAAATTATTCCTTTCCAGATGATTATGCATCCTATTTCTTATAAACCTTTCCAAGAATTTGTCCACAACAGAAGTAAGGCTCACTGGTCTATAGTTACCGGGGTTGTCTCTACTCCCCTTCTTGAACAAGGGGACAACATTTGCTATCCTCCAGTCTTCTGGCACTATTCCTGTAGACAAAGATGACTTAAAGATCAAAGCCAAAGGCTCAGCAATTTCCTCCCTAGCTTCCCAGAGAATCCTAGGATAAATCCCATCCGGCCCAGGGAACTTATCTATTTTCACACTTTCCAGAATTGCTATCACCTCCTCCTTATGAACCTCAAGCCCTTCTAGTCTAGTAGCCTGAATCTCAGTATTCTCCTCAACAACATTGTCTTTTTCCTTTGTGAAAACTGACGAAAAATATTCATTTAGCACCTCTCCTATCTTCTCGGACTCCAAGCACAACTTCCCGCTACTGCCGTTGACTGGCCCTACTCTTACCCTAGTCATTCGTTTATTCCTGACATATCTGTAGAAAGCTTTAGGGTTATCCTTGATCCTACCTGCCAAAGACTTCTCATGTCCCCTCCTGGCTCTTAGCTCTCTCTTTAGGTCCTTCCTAGCTAACTTGTAACTCTCGAGCGCCCTAACTGAACCTTCATGTCTCATCTTTACATAAGCCTCCTTCTTCCTCTTGTCAAGTGTTTCGACTGCTTTAGTAAACCACGGTTCCCTTGCTCGACCACTTCCTCCCTGCCAGACAGGTACATACTTATCAAGGACACGCAGCAGCTGTTCCTTGAACAAGCTCCACATTTCCATTGTGCCAATCCCCTGCAGTTTTCCTCTCCATCCGATGCATCCTAAGTCTTGCCTCATCGCATCATAATTGCCTTTCCCCCAGATATAACTCTTGCCCTGCAGTATATACCTATCCCTTTCCATCACTAAAGTAAACGTCCTTTCTGCCTCTGTAATACTGTCCTTGACTAACAATGCCACCCCTCCCCCTCTTTTACCACCTTCCCTGCGCTTACTGAAATATCTAAACCCCGGCTCTATCCATGTCTCCGAAATGGCCACAACATCGAAGTCCCAGGTACCAACCCATGCCGCAAGTTCATCCACCTTATTCCGGATGCTCCTGGCATTGAAGAAGACACACTTCAAACCACCTTCCTGCCTGCTGGTACACTCCTGCAACTTTGAAACCTTACTCATGACCTCACTACTCTAAACCTCCTGTATACTGGAGCTACAATTCAGGTTCCCAAGCCTCTGCTGAATTAGTTTAAACCCTCCTTCACACGTTCCTAATCATACTTTAATGATGTAGGAAGTTTAAACTGTACAGCCTGAAGAACTTATGGACAATATCTTTGTTTAAAAGAATTTGTTCCTCTAAATTTTCTGTCTCGTCAGACCACACAACTCCTGTGGTCAAACAAGTTATATGCTTCCAGATCTCTGCTTATTCTTTCTGTCGGCAACTAGGAGATAAGTGCCAACAGTCCAATAGCTACATAATATCTCTTGCTCGTCCTCCTACCATGTCTCAAACAATTTGGCTTGTGCTATGTTTCTCCACGAAGCTGACACTATGAATTTGAAAGAATGCAGGGAGTGAAACTTCCATCACTTCCTTTTGTGACTCTATACTTGGTATTCCAGTGCATGCTACCATGTAGAAAAGAACTGTTTACTCACAATTCAGGGCACAATACACATAAGGCTCTCAGAGATGCTAACTAATGAGTTTCCTGAACTTTCACTGTTAATGGCAAGGTCAATCTGTGATCAGAAACTACCCCCATCTTGAACAGTTCACTGATCTGATTAGGACTACCGGTAGGCTATTCACAGTTTATAATGTTATATCACTATGGACCTTAAGATGTAAACGGTTGTTCTCCATTGCTGTTTATACAATATCTCATACCATTTCAATTCAGCTATCTTTTAGTGCTGTGGAAATTACAGCATTTCATTCCTTTTCAGGTTCTGGCACAAATCTTTGCATCTGAGAGTAAGTAACTGAGGCCCAGTTAGCATCCGTTTAAAATTGCCATTGTTTCTGAATGAGAATATTAAACTGAAGGCTAAAATTCATGGATGGTTACCTTAAACTCTATAAGCATATTGTAAGCAGTTTAGAATTCTAAAGAAAACCCATTCCTGATCTAAAAAAAACAGGATTGTGGTGAAGAAGTTGACTGTCCTCTTCTTTGTCTGTGCTGATCAAAAGTCCACACAATCTTCCTCATGGCATTAATTGTTGGAAAGTCACTATTATGGATCTCCTTAATAGGAACATGGTTCCCACCTGAATGTGCATCCTCATCGGATGACAATGAAGAATTTTCTAAATATAGCTCATCAGTTCGCTACAAGAATCTATCCATGATTCTCTGCTGCCTGCAGCTGGACAAGTTGATATTTCACCCATAATTTCACTGAAAAGGGAGGGGGACAGAGAGAGCTTTGACAGCTCTGAAAAAGTTCACTCAAGAACCAAAGCAAAGGCACTAATTTCGGGGTTTGCAGATGAGTTTGGATTTCAGATGAAAATTGAGCTTGCCCAACTGTTTAACATGGATGTTCTCTAAACTAGATTCGCCATTCAGGAATAAAATTGGACGGGAGAATTGAAAAGTAGATATGCTGTGTGGGAATACAATTTCTTGTATTTCAGACTCAACACAGTGGGAACTTGTTGATGCCCTTTGCAAAGCAATACACTGATGTTACAGATTTGAGAAGGCTGGAGCTAATTCCTGAAAGATCTCATTCCTCGTGTTTACAATAAGTAGGTGTTATTGGCTGTAGTGTGTGCAATTTTGGATTGTGAAGTAGTTAAACTGTTTGCAGACTATATTCATTTATTTGTGATTGCTGCCAGTAAAATGACTGAATAGCTCACTGTACACCCATTTTATCAGAATGGGCTGAGTCAGCCATTTTTAATTTGTCTTTCCATGTGTGCACATGTCCTCAGAATTTTTCATAAGCAGATGTTTTAGCTTAATAAATCAGTGAGTCAGTTCTATATTTACTTACAACACCCATCCTTTTCCTGAAGGTTGATGGAGCAAAGATTATCAAGCATGAAATAATAGCTTTTTTGGATTCATTTCTTGATAAATTAGTGAGTCTGGTTGAAAACAAATAAAGATTTAATTCTGGAGCCGTTTTATTAAACACAAAAGCAGTCTATCTTGGGGCAGGGGACTGAATAAATTACTTGGATTAACTTGCGGTTTGAAGATAAGAGCTGCAAATTCCAACTGCATTTTTACAAAGTCCGATTTAAAGGAATTAATTTTGAAGTACTATGAATCTAATGTAATCCATCACATAGCTAAATACAATATGGATGAAGCAGCGCATTATAGTAGCAGACACATGCTGAGAGGACATTAACTATAGAAATGGACAGACACATGGCAGATTAAATTTAATGTGGAGAAGTATGAAGTTTTGAACTTTGAAAGTAAAAATAAGACTAGATAATATAATTTTGTAGTGACATTTTAAAAAGGGGGGTACAGGAACCAAGACTTGGGGGCTCATATGCAATTTGTTTCTCATAGAATCCCTACAGTGCAGAAGGAGGCCATTCGGCCCATCGAGTCTGCACCAACCCTTCTAAAGAGCAATCTACCCATGTCCACTCACCCATCCACCTAGCTCTAACCCTGTAATCCCATAATCTAATCCGCACATCCCTGGACACTAAGGGGCAATTTTATCATGGCCAATCCACCTAACTAGTACATCTTTGGACTGTGGGAGGAAACCCATGGAGACACTGGGAGAACGTACACACTCCACACACAAGTTACCCAAGGCCGGAATTGAGCCCAGGTCCCTGGCGCTGTGATGTAGCAGTGCTAACCACTGTGCCTCTGTGGAAGGTGTCAGAAGAAATTGAGCATCCAGGATTTTTCTCCATAAAAAGGGACACATGTAGTACCACTTTCCAGAAGCTGGGCTGATGAGCATTCTAGTGTGATGAGGCTGCTTGTAAACCATCAAACTGATTTATTTTGTGAAATGTGTAACTGAGCAAGATTTATCTATTTGTTGGTCAGAGTCACTGATTATAGTTAGCTAACAGAAATATACAAAGACCTGAAAATGGTGGATAGCTAAAGGGCAGCTAGTCCGCCTAGCCTGTCGCATTCTCCTGGTGTATCATGACAGGACACTTTCTACCCAGTTCCCACATCCTGGAATGGACAAAAAAAAGAGGCAGTTGATACCCAGGTCCAATAAAAACAAAACTGAAAAATTATTCTTCATTCCCCTCTGATCATAACCAATCAAGTATGGTAACTATTGATCCTGTGTATTTCAAAAGTCTGTTTGTTTTGATTAGGTCTGATCAGCATACTGGAAATCTCAAAACAAATTTTGTTAGGAATCTTTGAAAGACTATTTTACTGTTCGTATAGTTTTATGCTTACTGGAATCAGTGCATCATGTAATTCTTTGAGGTTATGCAGCAATATCTTTGTTGCACTCCCAGTTGATACTACTGGACCGAAAGATCCCGGAATGAACCTTGGCTCAAAAGACCGTGACCTACTTTATTTTTAGAAAACGTGGATGAAGAGTCACAGGAATGACAATTAGCTTTTAACAACAAAACATGGAAAGTTTGACTATAATATAAATACTAGTTCACTCCTGCCTATCTTCACAAATGTTCACCAATTTAAAGGATAGCATAGGTTACAAAATACATCCTGTGCTTATAAGACTTTCAATAAATACACAGTCATTGCAAACTAACAGGCTAACTGTGGTTAGGTGCACCCCCTCTGCAACCATCGGGCAGTTGTCACCCAATCAAACTTCTGTGGATTTCTCCTCAAATTCCCCCCAAATGATTGTCACACAAGTGTTTCAAAACTCCACTCCCAAAAAGAAACGCTTTAAAATCTCCTTACAAACAATGTTTTCCCTCCACTTTCTGCAAGAATCCACTTCAGGTGTTACAACTCTCCTTTCAGTATTCCTTTGACTTGAATAGGCACAAGCTTTTGCACAATCTTTTAGATACTCCATCCCCAACAGAATACCATTATTTTAAAAAACTGGAAATAGGACACCAAATCTTATGATTGCTTCAGATTATCAGATCTGCCAGAACTCTTTACGGGGAGAGGAGCAGAAGCCCTAGCCTTTGCCTCCCTGATCGCCCGCCAGAGACTCATGCTCGTTTGGAGATCAGCTGCACCAGCCAATGCCACAGACTGGCTATCTGACATAGCAGGATTCCTCAAATTGGAAAAGATAAAATTTGCCATCAGAGGATCGGAAGAAGGCTTCCACAATACATGGAAGCATTTCACCAATCTGTTCAAGGACCCGTTCATGACCAGCAACCGATAAGGGAGGAGGGGCGTGGCAGCAGTGAAGGGGGGACTAAAATAGACAAAGGAAGAAGAGAAGGGTGAGGAATAGGAACAGGGAGGAAGGAAGATGTTACCCAGAGTACAGGGGAAGCAGGGCTGAGGAACTAAAGGGTACTAAAGGAAAGAGTGCCCATGGGTACAGCTACGGCAACGACTGGGTATGCCTGGGTGGTCACAAACATGCCCGGGTGTGTTTTACGATCATACAGCCACATGTAAATAGTCAAAACAGTACAATTGTGGTAACCGATTACTGGGGGCCAAATGCTAACAGACCTCCGAGCTGTATACATGTTTCCTATGTATTCGTACCTGATTACTCTGTTTTCCCTTTTGTCACATTTTTCTGTTTTTAAAAAAATTCTTTTGCTTTCTTGCAATGTGTCACAGTCCAATGCAAAAACCAATAAAAATATTTTTTAAATGATCTCTTCAGATATCTGGCTTTTCTCTAGCCAACCTTATCAGCTGCGCACTCCCCAGTTCCTGTTTTCCTTTTTCCTTTAATCTGAATGGAAAACTCCTTTCATTACCTAGTTTCTGGAATTGACTTTCTTGCTTATGACTCCGTCGTATGGTTTTCGCAGGTCTGAGAACTATCTTCTCTCTCATTGCTATGAATTCAGCTAAAACTAAACTCAAAAAGACTTCCTATCCTAAAGGTGCCCCAGGATGCTAAGCAACAGCTCACTCTCCAATATTCTTGTTTATCTTTCACATCATAAACTCCCTCAGCACAATGCAAATAATTTGAACTGAAACCATAAACACCCATACATGCAACCATAAACTCCCATACTTGCCTTTGTCTAATATGAATCTAACTAGAGTTTTGCCCTTCTGACACCAACACTAGATTAAACTCACTAACATCTATGCCTTATTTCTAATAACCAACAATACAACCATGTGGTGAGCCACGTATGGCTACGTAAGGCTGTTGTATATATGTTCACTATTGTTCTGCTGTTCTAGTACTATCATTATCTCCACTGTTGTATATACTTACTGTCATTGCTGTTCTGTTATTGGTTGTTGCTGTTGTACTGTTGGATTGTTGTTATTGGTGCTGCTGTTGGCCTCTGAGGAGGCATAAAGCCCATCTATCTGGGGCAGTCTTGCAGTGCGGGAGGAGCTACAGGTTGGCACACTTTTAGTCTATTAAAGCATCAGTTCACTACTACCCAGCGTCGCGACTGAATTGATGTCCATCAAGCCATAGATAACTTAAAACTACCTACCTCTGATTCCAATCAAATCCAATCCTAACAGTATCCATGTATATTAGTGCCACTTCCAGAAGGTAGACTGATGAGCATTCTAGTGAGATAAGGCTGTTTGTAACCCACCAAACTATTTTGTAAAATTTGCAACTGCACTACAAGATTTATCTAAATTGTTGTTCACACTCAAAAGTAGTAAATGATGTAGCATTTTACCTTGGCAAGCGCCTTTCAGTGTTAACAATGGGCACCGACTTCAGAAAGGAGCAGTCACCCATTTTGCAGCAGCAGATTTGAAACCACCTGTCTTTTTTAAATTCACCATATAGAATGCGAGAGAGCAGCTGAAGCTTAACCTCCGCCCTCCCCACCTGGCACAAGTGATTTCACTGACCAGCTGGGATTCCTACTGTGCCCAGTGAATGAAACCCATCAAACATTTAAATGTCTCTGAAATGTGCTAATGAAGTCCTTCTGTTGTCTGGAATTGTTGTACCGAGAATGTACATATTCTGTTAATTAGTTCATCAGATGCCCCAGCAGATCTCGTCACCATCGTCATTTAACTTGATACTGAATTCCTTCATGGGCTGAATTTAAAAAGTCACCATGGTCCCAGATGACCATACGCTTTCCCCTTGAGGGGGAAAACTGACTGGTGGTGGTTTAACCTGAGGATCACCATATCTCAGGCGAGGGACAAGGTTAAAAAAAAGCAGGGTCTTCATGAATAACTTCAGCTGGTACAGGAATTGAACCCACGCTGTGGGCCTTGCTCTGCATCACAAACCAGCTGTCAAGCCCACTGAGCTAAAGGGCTGACTGTAACTTTATAGCAATATCATAAAGCAAGTGAACCTGCATTTTTTTTCTAGGTCAGGTGGGCAGGAATCTTGAAAACATCAATGAATGTGTGTTTATGTATCATACTCTAGAGATTAGGTACATTTAATTTTATAGCTAATCTCTGCACTGACTGAGCCATGTTCATCAGATGGATGATGGCTGTATATCCAAACACCTTTTGTATGGTGAACTAGGTGCTGGGTCACAACTTCCTGGATGACCATACCTACGCTACAAGGATACAAGTGAAATATGAAGATGGTGGACATTGACAACTGAGGGACAGCCAATGACAGCTGTAGTCTCTGGGGCTGACCATTTGAGGGGCATTAGAAGAGGCAAGCAGAACCCAAAAGTTCAGTTGATTAAGAAGAGGGTGCAATAAAACAGAAGCCAATGATTTGTGCACCCTCTCAGCCCATGATCTTCCTCTGCAGTAAATGCGCCAGGCAACCATGCCAGAGTGGGATTCCTGAGTCACAGAGATAACACAGAGTTAACCATCAACACAGAAATTTGAGCCGGAAGACTGCCACAGGAATGTATTCCTCTGAGATGATCTGACTGCCAGGGACCATTCCTTAGGTTCTTAGCTGCAGCCTGTGCCACCAGCAATCTGCTCCTACACACTGACCAGCTGCTGGTTTTAAAACAACTGGGCAAGATGTGCCAAGAGGCTCAAGATTTAAAATTACTCATATTGCAGAGGTTCCTTATTTGACCACTGCTCAATGTAATGTAAGCATCAAATGAACCACTAAAAAAGACACTATTATATATGTCCCCTTCCAGTTGAAAAAGATTTTCTGGTTTTATCTGGTCCTTTGTATATTTTACTCCTGAATCCTATGGCTTTTTCACTGGAATGTTTTTCATGTCATCATTCTGTATTGTTTTTATCGGTCAGTCTGTATGCAAGAACTCTTTATACTCATCCTTATCCCTAAGATCATACTGGTAAGTTGTAAAATATACCTTACATAATAGAAAGAATTTCACAATTTTCCTCCACTGCCATCTTCGGCACAGAGAGTTAGTTATGAAAGGGTGAACAGCTTTCATCAATTCAAAGCTGGTTGCCTTATTAAATCTAATGTTGGCCCCTCAGACCCGTTCATTCTCATGGGATTAGTTTAAATGCAAACATTGCAGGACCATTGTGCACAAACAGCAAGGATCAAGTGACTTGCTATGAACACAGGCTGATGCTAGCAGTGTGCAATGTTTTTTTTAAAATTAAGCATGATTATATAATGAGGAAATGGGTACCTGTCGGCAATTACTTGCAGCTGCTGTGACACACTTAATTCCAAAATGCCTGAGTGCTCTGCTCATTGGCATTCTGGTTTATATCTGAGCCATGGTTAGTGTCCAGGATGTTAGCTTCTGCATATCTGATGGAATATTATGACCGCTTTGAAGAAATGCATCTTCCACTTGCTCTGGAAAAGGGTTTTGCTCACGCACCCTCCTTTATTGGAAATGGAAAATGCTGGAAACAGATCAAACTGCATTTGTGGACCAAAATAGTTAACATTTCAGGGTGGTTACCTTTGGCCAGAATGTAAGATATTTGTGTTAACAGCTTTAAAATTAGTGCAGAGTCAGTGAAAAGGGGAAAATCACTGCTGCTTATTGCTGTATTTGCTTGGCCTCAGCAATGTAATATGCCTCATGGCACCAAGGACCTAGGTTCGATTCCGGTCCCAGGTCACTGTCCATGTGGAGTTTGCACATTCTCCCTGTGTTGCATGGGTTTCACCCCCACAGCCCAAAGATCGGCCATGCTAAATTGTTTTTTAATTGGGGGGGGGGGGGTGCAAAAAAATTGGGTATTCTAAGTTTATTTTCAAAAAAGCGATGTAATATTTCTGAAATGTAAGTTACAAAGTGGTGCATGTGGTTCTTTATGCTGAGATGCAGAAGTTTTTCACCGCTATTGCTCACAGATCCCTAAATGCTTTGTGTATTAGTTAGCGACTTTCAACTGTGGTGTTTTTGCATTGTATCCTGTGGCACTGACAACCATTAGTTTCCAGTCTGTTACTTTCACCCTAACACTGTCACCCTTGTTATGTTATTCTGGGCAAAGCAGAGACGGACAAAGTGTTTGTCAGAATGAAGAGGTAGTTCATGTTCATCAGACCAAGGTGTTTGTGGTTCATAGGCTCATACCTATGGTTCTGAATGACTGCAGGTTTGATTCCAATATTTTTTATCTCAGTCTAGACAGAATTTGTGGTATTGTGATCTCGGCTCCACTGGGCTTGGGAAGAGACAATATTAGCCAGGATTCCTACTTCTGATTACTACCCAATGATCCATGCTGGGAAGTGTATTTTTGTATAGGTGCAGGGAGGGAAATGTGTTGATAGAATCAGACTTGAATTTAATGCCCTCCTAAGTAGTCAAATGGAAATCCAATGTTTGTCAATCAGTCGTGTGCTTGGAGAACAACATTTGACCAAGCTATTGCCTAAAAGACTACAGAAAATGTGGGGTGGTGGTTGAAGTCTAGTTCACTCATGGGTGGTATTGGTGTGTGCAAATTAATAGCTTGCACATCTTCAATAACATTGCGAACGTGGGAGATACAGGATACTGTAGCATGTTGCCTCCCAGCATTCGAGTGAAGAATAGGAGATTTTTATATGCTTGCCTCATATACACAGCGAATCTTCATCTACTTTTCAACCATAAGATTTAAATTGCAAGCTTAGTAAAGCATTGATTTATTACTTGCTGAAAATAGCAGTCCACATGGCTGCGGTTGTGCTGTTGTGAATATTGCATTAAAGCTATTCCCATAATCCCTTGTAAGTAGCTGACATACAAGAGAGAACCAATCTGCATATATTCGTCCTCTTTTAAAAGTTACTTTTTAAGACTCTACTTTTCAACCCCACCAAATGCCCACTTGTGTTTCCAACACCAGCCATCTTCTAAATCCTCAACTGTGTGATTATTCTTTATCAATCTAGATTCTGTCTGAGCTTGTGTCTGTCTACAGCTGAACTAAATCCTGCTGTCTACTTAAGTACTTCACAGCAGGGATAGTCAGATCAAAAGAGAAAACAATTTTTTTTTCCAGGTGTAAGCTGTTGAGGTTGGTAGTGTTCCCGCTTCTAAATCGCAAGGTTCTTGGTTCAAGTCCCACTCTAGCGCTTAAGCATGCAGATCAAGACTGATACTCTAGTGCAGTGCTGATAGAGTACTGCACTGCCAGAGGTGCCATCTTTCAGATGAGACATAATACAAAGGCCCCATCTGCCAATTCGGTAGATTTAAAAGATTCCATGGCACTATTTCAAAGAAGAATGGGGAAGTTCTCCCCGTGTCCTGGCCAATATGTATCCCTAAATCAACATCACAGAAAACAGTTTATTTGGTCATTATCACATTGCTATTTGTGGGAGTTTGCTGAGAGCAAATTGAGTGCTGTCTTTCTTGCACTATAACAGTGATTACTCTTCAAAAAATGCATCATTGGCTGCAATATTCTTTGAGACACCCAGTCATCATGAAAAGAATGATATAAATGCAAGTCTGTCTTTTATTGTAGTCCCATAATTGTAGCAACACAACAGGGATGAGATTGGTTACCTTGGCAGAGACAAGGGATCATCGTTTGGCAGTAATAGTATTTGTTGCAGGAATAAATCCATAATTAGTAGTTTTGCCTGTTTATTGATTCCTCTGTTCTTCCCTGGGTGTTAAGAGCTATAATGAAGTAGAGTTTCCATTTCTCAATTATTTTATTTTTTGCATTTCTTGCTGCATTGAGAGAAATTAGTTTGAAAAGCTGGCATTGGGGCATGCTTGGTATAGTATAGCTGCTTTAATTTGTCAGTGGGAGATGTTATGAGTCACTGAAGATTTTACCCAAGGCCCCATTGTAATCAGTCGTAACAGCATGTTATTGCTGGTGATTAGAATGTTCCATTGTATTGATGATTGAAACATAACAGCTGACTTGCAACATAAACTTTGTGCACCTTATTCTCATAGCTAAATTTAACTGATTTAATCTAATTTAGCGAGACCATTCTTGAGCTTGAGCCCAAATTTTATTCCTACTGCAGTGTTTTTGTGTAATTGGGGACCTGCATTAGTTCTATTACGAACCAGTACTATATCTGAGCTCTGCTATCCATTGATGGCTAGTCTGTAATGTTTGTCTGTCATATATAATAATTTAATAATCTTTATTATTGTCACAAGTAGGCTTCTATTTACACTGCAATGAAGTTACTGTGGAAATCCCCTAGTCGCCACACTCCGGCACCTGTTCGGGTACACTGAGGGAGAATTCAGAATGTCCAGTTCACCTAACACCATGTCTTTCGGGACCTGTGGGAGGAAACCGGAACACTCGGAGGAAACCCACGCAGACACGAGGAGAACGTGCAGACTCCACACACACAGTGACCCAAGCCGGGAATTGAACCTGGGACCCTGGCACTGTGACTCCAAACAGTGCTTAACCATATGTGAGCGCTGATAACAAAAGCATTACAAGCTTGAATTGTTTCTGTCTCGAACTCAAGCCTATGCTTTTACAGAGACTACAGTTGACTTGGACTCCTGTCACCTCCAGATTCAAGCCATGACTTATTGCTGAATGCAGTTATAAAAACCAGGAACGCCCATGGGGAATATGCCAGTAGTTGATCAAGGGAGCGATGCGTGTTAAAACAAGGAAGGATATGACAGATTTGTTTATGACAGATTTTCCAGAGAGGATGAAATCAAAACTTGGACCCTGTTTCAACGTTTCCTGTTTTTAAACCAAGAGGTTCAATCGTGTAACCAGATGCTTTAAAAATGTATCTGCCTTGAAGATATTCAGCATGATGATAAATTCTTTGTATTTTCATGCCCATCAGTGGTAACTACACTTTTCTTCAAACTTCAACAGACCCAATTTCTACAGAACAAAAGTTCATTAAAGCGCCATAGAGCAGTTTTGGTTACATTTTAGCATTCATTTGATATGAACTGATCAGTATTTTTTATATTGATATCTATTTTTAAACATTGTTTATGATTTTAGTTGCTCATTCCATTGTTTAGTTAGCAAGGTAGAGCTTGGATTTGTGTTCTCAGGACACTTCAAAGGGTTTTTCATCAATGAATCACTTTATTGTAATAAAACACAGAACTCAGAGGCAGCATCTATGGAGGGCGGAACCAAATTAAAATTTGAGGTTGATGACCTTCCATCAGAATGTTTCTGTGGTGGAACTAAATTCCGCTTCATTTTTGAGGTGATTGAATTGTATGTATATCTAAGTAAAAATGGTGATGAGGCTGCCTGGTTTGCCAATATAAACAGTGGTCGCCTGGAACCAGAGTTAAACAAATAGGACTGTAGGTAATTTTTCTTATTTGATGAAGGATCTTTAACTTCGGCAGATTCTTGTTTGTCTATCTTTAAGGCAAAGGGCAAAGTGGGATTTTTTTAATATTTGAAGGCAATTATGATCTGGAATACACAGACTGGAAGGGCGGTGTAGCAGATTCAGAACATCCAAAAGGGCAGCACGGTAGCACAGTGGTGAGCACTATTGCTTCACAGTGCCAGGGTCCCAGGTTCGATTCCTGGCTTGGATCACTGTCTGTGCGGAGTCTGCACGTTCTCCCCGTGTCCGCATGGGTTTCCTCCGGGTGCTCCGGTTTCCTCCCACAGGTCCCGAAAGATGTGCTGTTAGGTAATTTGGACATTCTGAATTCTCCCTCTGTGTACCCAAACAGGTGCCAGAATGTGGCGACTCTGAGCTTTTCACAGTAACTTCATTGCAGTGTAAGTATAAGCCTACTTGTGACAATAAAGATTATTAGAAATTAAAAAAGAAATTGGATGAATATTTATAAAGGAAAGATTTGCAGCGCTATGAAGAAAAAACAGGGCAAGTAAAACTAATTGATAACTCTTCCAAAGAGTAGGCACAGCAATGATGGAGCAAATGACTGCTTTCTATACTGTATCATTTATCTTCAGTACAGCTATCACCAGAGCTATGAAAAATTAATTTGATAACACAACCTGACTCACTTGATGGAATCCAAATTAAATCCAGCCTAAGTCATCAAAATTGTAACATTTGGGTGTCCTTTGAAATTCTTGTGGCCCAGCTGTATACTAGAATCTGGAGGGAGGGGGTGGATATGGGCCAGTTTAGCTCAGTGGGCTAGATAGCTGGTTTGTAATGCAGAACAAGGCCAGCAGCTCGGTTTCAATTCCCGTACCGGCTTACCCGAACAGGCGCCAGAATGTGGCGGCTAGGGGCTTTTCACAGTAACTTCATACTTGTAACAATAAAAGATTGTTGTTGTTATTATCCTGATGGGTTATTTTCTGAACCAGAGGGACACCCCTGCTATAGTCATGTAACATTTGTTCGGAGCGGAAGCTAAGTCCGGTTTCTAATTTCCTGTAACAACGCCCACACTTTTAAAAAGGCTTCATTGGCTGAAAAGCACATTGGGCCATGCTAAGATCATGAAAGATGTTATAAAAGTGCAAAATAATAGGGTCATAGGAACAGATCTGGATGTTCAGAAGTCTCTGAAGGCTAACCTGCAGGTGCGGCAAACCATTAGGAAGGCAGATGGTATAGTGGCCTTTATAGCAAGAGGATTTGAGTTCAGGAGTAAAGATGTCTTGCTGCAATTGATTACAGCTATGGCGAGACTGCTCCTGGAGTATTGTGTACAGATTTAGTCTCCTTACTAAGGAAGGATGTACTTGCCAGAGTGCAGCGAAGGTTCATCAGATTAATCCCTGGTATAGTGGGATTATCCTATGTGGCGAGAAGAGATTGGGCCAGTGTTGATAGAATCATAGAATTTACAGTGCAGAAGGCCATTCGCCCATCGGGTCTGCACTGGCCCTTGGAAAGAGCACCCTACTTAAGCCCACGCCTCCACCCTATCCCTGTAACACAGTAACCCCACCTACCCTTTGTGGACACTAAGGACAATTTAGCATTGCCAATCCACCTAACCTGCACACCTTTGGACAGTGGGAGGAAACCGGAGCACCCGGAGGAAACCCATGCAGACACTGGGAGAAAGTGCAAACTCCACACATGACAGTGACCCGAGGCCGGCATTGAACCTGGGTCCAGGGAGCTGTGAGGCAGCAATGCTAACCACTGTGCCACCGAGCCGCCCATAAAGCGTCCGGGGCAGTGTTCTTAAAGAATGAGAGGGGTTCTCATTGAAGCATGCAAAATTCTTACAGGGCTCAATAGGATATATGCAGGAAGAATGTTTCCCCAGTTGGGTCTATAAGCAGGGAACAGTCTCAGAATAAGAGGTAAGCCATTTAAGGCTGAGATGAGAAATTTTGTGACTTGAAACGTGGTGACTCTTTGGAATTCTCTACCTAGAGGGTTGTGGAAGCTCAATCATTGAACATGTTGACCAGGACGTTGAGTGTCTTTAAGACAGAAGTTGCTAAATTCTTGATTTCTCGAGGAATTAAGGGCTATGGTGAGAGAGCGGGTAAATGGAGTTGAAATCAGCCATGATTGAATGGTGGAGTGGACTCGATGGGCCGAATGGCCTTACTTCCGCTCCTATGTCTTATGGTCAAGACAGAAATTGATGGGTGTCTAGGTATTAAAGACAAAAAGGGACATGGAGTTAATATGGGAAAATGAGGATGAGGTAGAAGATGTGCCATGATCTAGCTTAATGGCAGAGCGGGCTCGAGAGGAGAAATCACTTACTACTACTCTGTTCCCAATAAATGCCGGGCTAGCCTGTGATGCCCTCATCCTATAAATGAATTTAAAAAACACTTCCCTTCCCTAACCAAGCCAATATGGCGCCTCCAAATTCTCTCATTTTTGTGAAGTCTTTTTATGTTGAACCTTGTTGAATGCCTTCTGCAAGTTAATTGAAATAACGTTCAGAGATATTCTCTTTACTACCAGGTTAGTCACCTCCTTAAAAGGAAGGATTCTGTCTGGTATCAAATTTTCACTAAACTAATGTAGGTATGTAATTCAAGATTGGAAAATAATTCCTTTGATTCAGATAAACCTGGTAATTCTGACTGTTTCTATGCTGGACAGGTGGTTCCCTAGCCTACAGTCATAATGCAAATCCACATCCGTTTCTTACCTACCTGAAGGAATCTTGGGCTAGAGTAATATTCTGCCTTTGATGTTATCGTCCCATTAATTTCTACGGTGGAGTACACGTTATTTGGAGGGGGGAATCTATTGTGAGACTTGAGTAGCATTTGCCTTGCCTTGAAAGAAAAACATTCCAGCACAAAATGAAGGACAGGCCAAAAGTGATTTCATCTTCATGCTTGACATTGCGACCTCCTTTAAGGAGAGCCAACACCTATGGTTTTATGCCCAACCGGGCAATCAGTCTCCATTATTTGCTGGCCTCTACTTTATTATAGAGAACCACAGACAGAGGGAATACATTACACCAACTCCACATAGACCCACGTTTTCAGAGGTTTACCAAACAGTTGTAGTAAGTTATGCTGACATGAGGATGTCCAGCTGATGGGGGAATCCCTTGTATCCATAGTCCTATAACGTAAAACGATAAATTGTGGTATCCAGATTGGCTGTGGTTATATAAACCTGTGTGTAATCATCCCCCATTGATGAGCTTGGTGTATTCTCTCTTCAGTTTTGAGCCAGTTTTTGGCTTCTAGTAACAACCTAATGTTTTTTAAATATTTTTTGAGTTCATGATACTTCTGTACCAATTGGTCCACAACTGACATCCTATCACCCATTTTGGACCACTTCCTGGAACATGGTGGCTTTCGGAGTCATTCAAGCAGTAAAAGTGCATGGTCGGACTAAAGTGGTCCAAGAAGTTGGCTCACCACCGTAACCACCTTCTTGAGGGTAGTAAGGGATGTGCAACAAATGCTGGCCTAGCCAGCATTGCTCACACCTCATAAACCACAAATACAAAAAGGTGCCATGGTCACAGGTTTTAATTTCAAGCATTGATTGATTAGCAAGCAGCACAGTGGTTCGTACAGTTGCTTCACAGCTCCAGGGTCCCAGGTTCGATTCCCGGCTTGGGTCACTGTCTGTCCGCGGTCTGCACGTTCTCCCCGTGTCTGCCTGGGTTTCCTCCGGGTGCTCCGGTTTCCTCCCACAGTCCAAAGATGTGCAGGTTAGATGGATTGGCCATAATAAATTGTCCTTAGTGTCCAAAAAGGTTAGGTGGGGTTACTGGGTTAAGGGGATAGGGTGGAGGTGTGGGCTTAAGTAGGGTGCTCTTTCCAAGGGCCGGTGCAGACTTGATGGGCCGAATGGCCTCCTTCTGCACTGAGAGATCTATGATCTGTTTTGTGAGGAAATATTGCCCGTTGTTTGTAACTGAATGTCACACTGCCTATTCCCACATGTAAGACCTGAAGTGGAGGAAGAAAATGTGTTGATTTTATTCAACATACTTATTGAATTGTTTTCCTCATTTTCAAAGTAAAACCTCTCTTGAAGCAAGATTCGACCTTAGAGTTCGAATAAAGATGCTTTGTGTAGTTTTAGGAACTTGTTTATAGCCTGTTCAATAGGATATGGTGCCACCTTACACATGAATCCAACAGAAAATCTTCATTCATGTTTTTTTTCAAGATTGTTTTTAGCATCATCTTGGATTCAGTCAGCATTCCTTGGTGCTAAGAAACTTTTTTTTAAACTGGGGCACTCACCATTTTCTAGCAACTGTGTAAATTCCTTTTTTTTTAAATAAATTATGCTGCACTCTTGCATCAAAACTTCAAGGAATTCTAGAATTGTAATGCTGTTGGTTCTGTTACAAACTGCATCTTAGCTTTTCAACATTCCTTTATAAATGTTCATTTTTATACTGCTTAAAAAATTATTCAACTCCTCTACACTTTATTTGGTGCTTTGTTAGTAATTAAGATAATTCTGTTTACCAGGTGCCAACTGATGGAGGTACTGGAATGTTGGCAGCAGAACCCCAAATTGCCATGTTCTGCGGAAAATTAAACATGCACATGAATGTACAGAGCGGCAAGTGGGTGTCTGATCCTTCTGGAACAAACAGCTGCTTTGGAACTAAAGAAGGAATCCTGCAGTACTGTCAAGAGGTATGTGAATCAAAAGTGATTTTTTTTTTTTGCCTTCGCTGCGTATCATATGTGAAGATCTACCTGTGGCATGAGGGCTTCCCTGACATTTGCTGTGTATGACCTTGTTAGTCAGATGCTTAGATTTATTATGGAGATAGGATGTGTTAGGAAAGTTGTGAAATTATACATTAGGAGTGTAATGATTTGCTTTGGTAAATGTTATGGTATTTGGACCAAATTAGTGCTTTTATAGAAGTTATACAGAAATGGAGGAAAGGAATTGTATGCTGCTTTGTATCTCTTAATTCTATCTGGGGATATACCAGCCAGGGCAGCATTTTATTAGCCACCCCCAAATATGGTAGGCTTCTTGAATGCTGTGCTGCATGTGGTGAGGGTATTCCCAAAATGCTGTTTGGTGGGGAAAATCTCCCCACCAAAAGTGAAAGTGAAAGAATGTTTCCAATTTGGGATGATGTGTGACTTAGTGTCCCCATGCACCCGTTGGATCCTGAGTTTGGGAGATGTTATCAAAGAAGCCTTGGTGATTTGCTACTGTGCATTTCATAGATAATATACTTTATAGCCACTGTAAATCAGTGGTAGAGTGGGTGAATCTTTAAGCAAGTAATGGGCTATTAATGAAGTGAGCTACTTCATCTTGGATGGTTGTTGCCTCCCTCTCCTGTTGCGTGCGGAAACAATCCCTGATTCCTTCAACCAATTTGTTTTTGCTTTCCCATTCTTCCCTTAAGGTTTGTACTCATCTGCCTATTATACCTGTGGGATGTTCAAATCTCTCATAATTAGTACGTTATGATTTTCCACAACTTTACCTGACTGAGCAGCTCCTCGTCTTGTCTACTCATTTTGTGCTGGTGACTTATTGCAGTTACTAATTGACCTTTATTGCCTTGATTGCAATCCATATTGCTTCATTCATGTGCTGTTCTGAAATATCCACCCTTTTTAAGGCAATGTAATTTTTTATCAATGCACCACTTCCTTTATAGGCCTGTTGTGAACATTTGATATCCTCAGCTCTGGCTTTAGCCATCCTGTGTTGTCAGCTATGCTTTCGAGTTATCAATTATACCAAGATTTTCTGAATATACTTTTAACCATAATCCATTGTTCCTGATGCTGTTTGCATTTGTATGAAAACTGTTTCACCTTTTCTTCAATATTTTTCTTAATTTGACTGCTACATTACTAATTTCCTTTCTTTATTGTCTGTTTCATTTCATTCTCCTTCCTCAGTAACTTTGAATTAGTTCACTGTCCATTGTATCCCATCTGAAAGGAGAGTGTTAGCTGTGTGTGATGAATGTGGAAATTGTTATATATTTATTTTATATCTGTTGCAGTAATGTTAGCCTGGGGTAAGGTATATATTTGTTGCAGCAATATTAAAGAACTTAGGTTAAGGTACCCAGACTCTGCTGCAGCTGTAATTAAGGAGTCGTAAAAGATTGGGGTAATTATTAATTTTAACTACTCTCTTGGTTACAGATAAAGGGCTAATGAAATTGTGATTTGATTGCTGGAGATTCTTTTGTGGGAGTGGTATTTAGTCTTCACTAAGCAGCTCATGGAACTTTGTGGCATACAGATTATGTAATTAGTGAGAGGAGCCAGGTCTGGCTGTAATTTTGCAGTCTGTTATAGGATTTTCAATTGAATAGTAGTTTTGCCAAATGTTAGGTTGAACAGAAGTGTACTGGATCTGCTCTTGAAAGAAACACTCTCCATAGCTAAGCAAGTAAACCTGTTTTGTTAATTTTATTTATAAGTGTCATTTGAACTGCATAGGGTTGCTTGATTGACGTTAGTAGCAGGTGCAGATGATACATTAAGTTATTCCTTGTGCTTAAGAACTGTTTTGCTGATAATTGTAAAGCTATTTCTTTGATGTTAATGTGTTTAATTCTGTATTTAAATTAAAGTTTTTATTAACGTAAAATATACATATTGGTCAGAGGCATCACTGCAGGGGTGAAGTATCTTTTCCCCTCAGTTTTACAAATTAAACAAAATGTTTGGGGTTCTCATCCGGTATCCTAACAAATTTTGGGGTTTGGTCCTGTATCCACACTTGTGGTTCAGGTGAAACCCAATTGTGCTCAGATCAGTTATAGATTTTACTTGTTGCGGGGACTGCTATGACCAACAGAAGCATCCTGTAGCTATTGAATATTATTACTGAACATTCGGATTCAAATACACAGTCCCACAGATCATTTTGATCCGTGATGTGCTCCATTTGACTTGATATTCTGTTACAATTGAAGTGCTGTCTCCACCTGTTCCAAGAGCCTACACATGTTTGTTTGAAGTCTTTGTCTTAGCACGGGAAACATTTGAACACTCAAGGCGTCATTAAATTATTTTCTCAGCCCTGTGCTGGTATCTAGTTAAAAACATCTTAATACTGACTGATTACTGAGACTTGTTCACTGAGTTTTGCCTGTTCTTGAGAATGGAATAATCATTTCAAATAAAATTGCTGACAGAGAATGTTTATGGACGTTTAACCAGCATTCTGCCCTGGTGTGATTTTTGTTCTGAAGGAACTTGAGTCTCAATATGCAGAAGCTACAACTGCCAGGGAGCAGAGAGATTTAGGGATTCAAGTACAAAAATCAATAACAGCTTGTTATGGGTCAGAGTTTAGAGAACCCCAAAGTGTAGCATGGAGTTCAACTGACCCACAACTTTTAATAGATTGTAGTGTGGGGAGCACATGGTGCACTCTACAGGTGTGATACACCATAAATGGACAAGTGTTTTTTAAAACAAAACAATGTTTATTCTCTCAACTCAAGTTAACCTTTTTAAAACAACCATTGAATATCTTAACACCCATTAATTCAAAGATAACCCCCAAAGACTAAGTAATTGTTTCAGCTGTCCTTTTAACATCCAAAAGATTTAACCAACCTTCAAAACAGGAGCACATTAGGTTACATTCAATATATATAGTGAGAAAGGGTTCAACCGTGCTGCTGCTTTTGGTTACTTCAGCTGCAGCCCCTTTGTTTTCTTCATGCAGCTGACTGGAAACACACTGACCCACCCAAGCTGCTCTCTCAAACTGAAACTCAAAAAGCAGAAGTATAGCTCAGTTCCCCCCACACTCTGACATCACTTCAGTAACATGAGCAGTTCCATTTCTTAAAGGCACATTTAGTAAACACCCATTTCTTTAAGGTACTCTCACATGACACCTCCCCCCAAGAAAAGAAAAATGAACCATCAACTTCAAGATAGTTTCATTTTTCACCTTTGCACCATCAATTAAGAAATGCACACAATAAAAATACTTTATCGATTCAAAAAAAAAATACACACAAACAGGTATAATAATAAAGTCCATGTTTTTCCCGTCCTTCCTCCTCCAACCGAAATCCTTCTGTTCATCACATTCGTGACAAAGCATCGGCTATCACGTTTTCCTGTCCTGCCACATGTACTATTTTTAAATGAAGTGGCTGTAACAATAAACTCCAGCGAAACAGCCTTGCATTGTTATTCCGGAACTGCTCCAAAAACGTCAACAGATTATGATCAGTATATATAATGGTGTCAGATGGATTGTTGGTCACATAAATGTGAAAATGTTGCAAAGCCAGCACCAAACTCAAAGTCTCCTTCTCAATCGTTGAATACTTTTTCTGGTGAGAATTCAATTTGTTTGAACAATAACCAACAGGCCGCTCGAGCCCTTCGTCGTCGTCTTGTAGAAGCACCGCACGTACACCCACATCACTCGCATCAACAACCACTTTGAATGGTCTGGTATAATTTGGGATGACTAACACAGGAGCAGTGGTTAACACAGCCTTCAGGCCGTCAAATTCCCGTTGACACTCCGCTGTCCACTGGAATTTGTTACCATTCTTGAGCAAGTCCGTCAGTGGAGCAACCACACTGCTAAAATTTGATACAAATTTCCGGTAAAATCCACTCATACCAAGAAATAGCATTATTTCCCGTTGTGTTGAGGGTATCGGAAACTCCCCAATAACTTTTGTTTTCACTTGCCGTGAGACCATTCGACCCTGTTCGATTGTATGACCAAGGAAAGTGACTTGAGCTTTTCCAAATTCACTTTTGGCTAGGTTTATGACCAAACCCGCTTCCTGAAGTCGATCGAATAACTCTCATCAGATGTTTTAGATGTTCTTTCCATGTCTGGCTGAAAACTACCAGATCGTCGATGTATACCGCACAATTGGGTAATCCTGAAACAACTATTAGTTAACCATTGAAATGTGGCTGGGGCGTTTTTCATGCCAAATGGCATAACTTTGAACTGGTATATACATCTGGAGTCACAAAAGCTGAAATCTCCTTCGCCCTTTCGGATAAAGGTACCTGCCAGTAACCTTTAAGTAAATCTAATTTGGAAATAAAGGCGGATTGTCCCACTTTCTCAATGCAATCCTCCAATCGTGGGATAGTATAAGAATGTGTTCTTGTAACTGAATTCACCTTTCTATAGTCCACACACAACCGTTGGGTACCGTCTGGTTTAGGTGCCATCACTATGGGTGAGTTCCATTGGCTGCAACCCACTTCAATTATGCCATTTTTAAGCATACTCTCAATCTCTTTATTAACCTGTGCCAATTTCAAAGGATTAAGTCTATATGGATGTTGTTTGATAGGAACAGCATTTCCCACATCTACATCATGTATAGCCATTTTAGTACTTCCCAATTTATCCCTACAAATTTGCCCATGTGACATCAATAACTCTTTCAGGTCAGTTCAATTTTGCTCTGGAAGGTAACTTAATAATTTATCCCAATTTTTAAGAACATCCTTATTTTCCAATTTAATTTGAGGTATGTCAAATTCACAGTCATCTAGATTTGGTTCGTCACTTTGAGTTAGAATCATTAAAATCTCCTTTTTCTCTTCTTCCCTTTCAAAGTACCTTTTAAGCATATTCACATGACACACTCGGTGAGTTTTCCTTCTATCCGGCGTTTTTACCACATAATTCACCTCACTTAATTTCCTTTCAATCTGATAAGGTCCACAAAACCTAGCTTTTAAAGGCACACCTACCACTGGTAACAACACTAAAACTTTATCTCCACTGGCAAAAACTGCGAACTTTGGATTTCTTGTCCGCTACCCGTTTCATCACATTTTGTGCAACTTTCAAATGTTGTCTCGTCAATTCACCTACTCTATTTAATCGTTCCTGAAAATTTGACACGTAATCCAATAATGTAATTTCCGATTTCTCACCCAACAATTTTTCCTTAATCAATTTAAGTGGTCCTCTTACCTCATGACCAAAAATTAGTTCAAAAGGACTAAATTTGGTTGACTCATTAGGTGCATCCCTAATTGCAAACCGTACGAATGGAATTCCTTTATCCCAATCCTCTGGATAATCTTGACAATAAGCACTTAACATTGTCTTTAATGTCTGATGCCACCTTTCTAACGCTCCCTCCGATTCTGGATGGTACGCAGTTGATTTAAATTGTTATAATCCTAAGCTATCCATAACTTCTTTGAATAACTTTGAGGTAAAATTTGATCCTTGATCCGATTGTATTTCTGTGGGTAGTCCATATCTAGTAAAGAATTTAAGTAACTCCTCCACAATCTTTTTAGCTGTAATATTACGTACTGGAATGGCCTCTGGAAACCTAGTAGACACATCCAATATAGTCAAAAGATATTGATTCCCACTTTATGTTTTAGGAAGCGGTCCTACACAATCAATTAGGACCCTTGTAAAAGGTTCCTCAAATGCTGGAATGGGTATTAAGCTTAATAAATAGCCATTTCGTAGTACACAGCTTGAGTAGTGCTTAAAAAAGGCATGTTATTGAAGCTTTTTGTCTTGCACCCATCAGGACAATCACAAGAATACCAATGTCAGGTGAAACAACTTTATATTGTGTGAGAAGAGAGTGCTGATTGTTTGACAAGTTTTTCAGCAATACTGAACAGCTTAATCTTTATAATGTCTTTAATGTAATAAAACATCCCAAGGAGCCACATAAGGAGGTATAGATGGGGCAGATGGTCAAAAGCTGGGCCAAAGCAGTAGGTTTTAAGGAATATAAGGGACATGGGCAATGAGGTTTCGGAAGGAAATTCCAGAATTTAGGAAACTGGCAACTGAAAGCACTGCCATCGGTGGTGGCCAGATCTGGATGACTGCACATGTGTGAGGATTGTGGAGCTGGAGGAGTTTGGAGCTAGGCAGGGCTGAGACCATGGAGAGATTTGAAAACGAGGACTAGAATTCTAGAAATCAAGTCATTGCTTGACCAGGAGCCACTGTAGGTCTGCAAGCACATTGCGATAAGTGAACAGGACTTTGGTGCGAATAGGGACCAGGACAGTATAGAGATTTGGATGACCTCAAGTTTACAGAGGGGAGAATATGTGAGATCAGCCAGCAGTGCATTGCAATAATGGAGGGTTTTAGCAGCTGGTGAGCTGAGGCAGGTCAAATCACATGATGTTAGAGGTTGAAATAGATGGTGTTAGTGTTGGCGTGGTATGTGGTCAGTAGCTCATTTTGGGGTCAAATATTGACATCAAGGTTTAAGGTCAATCTGGTTTAGCCTCAGGCTAAGCACTATAAGCGAATAGACAAATGGAAAACAAGTAATTAAAAAGGCTAATGGAATGTTGGCCTCTATCCTAAGGGAGCTGAAATATAAAGAGGTGGCAGTTACGTAGACAGCTCTGGTTAGACTATGAGTAGTGTGTTCGGTTCTGGGCACCATACCTTAGGAAGCCTATGATGGGCTTACAGGTGCAGTGCACATTTCCCAGAAAAAGGTTAGACTATGAGGACAGATTCCCTTGAGTGCAGGAGTTAAGTGGTGACCAACTGGGAGGTATTGGTGGTGGGTTAGGAGTCAGTGAGGAAGATGGTGAGAAATTATTCCCTCTGGTGAGGAAAATCCAGAACCTAAGGACCTGGGCTAAAGATCTACAAAAAATGTAGTGAAAATCTGAACCTCTTTCCCCCAAAAATGTGTTGAGGTTGGGGCTCAATTAAAATTTCTAAACTGCTAGTTTTTTTTGCTGGGTAAAGGATGCTTAAACATATGGAACTAAGGCAGAGAGTTATGGTACAGAGCTGACATCTAATAGAATTATTGAGTAGTTTGGAGTAGCTGAATTGCCTACTTCTGTTCAAAGGAAAAGGCCATGTGGCAACCAGATAAGTGGGGTTGGGTTATGTTAGGGTGTGCCTACCTTGCATTCAGCACAAAATCAACAAAGCAGAGTTTTAAAAGTGAAAAGAAACATGAAGTTCAATCTGAGTGTACAAACTTGCTTCAAGAAAGAAGCATAGAAAAGTTACAGCACAAAATTGGGCCATTTGACATATCGAGCCTGTGCTAGCTGTCTGCAAATCCCGTTTCCCCCCACCCCCACCCCAATCCCGGCAAGTTTTTCGTAAGACGATCAGAGGGGGCCAAACTGAGGGTGGGGCAAGATGGTCAGAGGGAACCAGTCAGATCCAAGCAGAGAAAGTTAAAATAAAAAGGGATAATATGAAAAGATCCTGTTTTTTTTATTTAATGAAGAAGATCGATAATAAGAATTGAATAAAGTATTTAAAGCTAGCCTACCTGTAAAATAAAGCGATCTAGCGTAAGGGAAGGAGCTGATTGATAACCAGCTGCTGAATGCTTATTTAAGTTATGAATTATGTCCCTAAATTTAGTCAATAGTCTAATGAGCATCGGCAGGAATTGCATCCTTTGCCAATTGAAAACTGCAAAACATTTCATTCTGGATAACCACATGCAGTAAGTGTCATCAGCCAGAGGAGCTCTAGCTCGGGGTTGGAAGTGTGAGTAACAGCTATTCATCTGAGAGGCACATGGGTCACACGTTTCTACAGAAGGTTGTTATGATCCCAGTCAAATAAACTGGGCGGGAAGACCCCAGAATAGAGCCCTGGTTCAAAAGTCCGTAACTTTTTTTTATACAACACTGGGGAACCGAGTCACAGGCCCTCTAATTAGTTCCAACAGCATTTATTAACATGGAAAAATTGGATTCTAATACAATACACCTTTACAGCACCACCACCACCCTTATCTTAACCAATGCACACAGATTTTAAAATTAACATGGATTACAAAGCACATCTTTAGATACAGTGGTCTCATTAACACAACGTCCCTTTTAAGCACACAAGATGACTGGTCAAATACACGAACTCCTCTCTGAACCCAAGTTAATGTCTGTGGATTTTGCCTCTGACTCCCCCCAGGTGATGATCACATGAAAGTTTCCAAACTCCAGTCCCAAAAAAAAATGCTCCAGAATCTTCTCTAAATAATGCTTTCCCTGAGTGGTTTGTATTTCGAAATCCACACCAGGTTTTCTAAATGGCACTTTTAAACAAATCTTCCACTCCACGTTTAACATAGAGCCAGTCCAGGATTTTGCATCATCCCCTTTTTGGTTTCGTTTGTCTTAACTGCTTTTATATATGGGCAGCATGGTAGCATTGGGATAGCACAATTGCTTCACAGCTCCAGGGTCCCAGGTTCGATTCCGGCTTGGGTCACTGTCTGTGCGGAGTCTGCACATCCTCCCCGTGTGTGCGTGGGTTTCCTCCGGGTGCTCCGGTTTCCTCCCACAGTCCAAAGATGTGCAGGTTAGGTGGATTGGCCATGATAAATTGCCCTTAGTGTCCAAAATTGCCCTTCGTGTTGGGTGGGATTACTGGGTTATGGGGATAGGTTGGAGGTGTTGACCTTGGGTGGGGTGCTCTTTCCAAGAGCTGGTGCAGACTCGATGGGCTGAGTGGCCTCCTTCCGCACTGTAAATTCTATGATATAAATTCCCAAGATCCAGCCACTTATTTCCATAGTTATTTCTACACACATTCCACCGGCTGTAGTAAAATCTTACAAACCTGAAAATCACTTCAGATATTTTTCTGGCATCACAGCCTACTTCTCAGCTCTCTTTGTCTTTACTGAACAGTGTTCTGTTCCAGTACCTCTCACCACAGACTTATTGTAAACTTCTCTTAATTTCTATAGTTTCCTTAACTAGCTGTTTTTCATATTTCTGCACATGTTTTCTTAACCATTACCTCATGATATGGCTTATCCTCGAGCAAAGCTGAGAGAGATGTTCCTTTATCCTTCTAAAACCAATTGTTTCTAGCAGCTGTGAGAGCTGCCTTCTTTCTCACTACCTATCTCCAGCTACCTACAAATTCAGCTAAAACTAATACTTAAAAGCTTCTCTCCCTTACAAAGCCCCAGTTGTTAAGCAACCACTGCTGGCCTATTTATTCTCATGCGGTAGCCCCCTCTAAGAACAACAGAAACACAGGTGGAACTTCACCAACCCCACATATACAAATATCTTTGTCCAGTATTAATCTAACTATAGACTTTACCCTTCCAGACACACAAACATTAAATCGAACTCACCACACATTTCTACTGTTTAGAAATACACATCTAGTTCCCTTAAAACTACCTTTTTTCCGAACAACTTAAGGATGCAAATTGAATGAGCGACCGTCAAACAATCATAAGAACATCAGAACTAGGAGCAGGAGTAGGCCATCTGGCCCCTCGAGCCTGCTCCACCATTCAATGAGATCATGACTGATCTTTTGTGGACTCAGCTCCACTTTCCGGCCCGAACACCATAACCCTTAATCCCTTTATTCTTCAAAAGACTATCTATCTTTATCTTAAAAACATTTAATGAAGGAGCCTCTACTGCTTCACTGGGCAAGGAATTCCATAGATTCACAACCCTTTGGGTGAAGAAGGTCCTCCTAAACTCAGTCCTAAATCTACTTCCCCTTATTTTGAGGCTATGCCCCCTAGTTCTGCTTTCACCCGCCAGTGGAAACAACCTGCCTGCATCTATCCTATCTATCCCCTTCATAATTTTATATGTTTCTATAAGAGCCCCCCTCATCCTTCTAAATTCCAACGAGTACAGTCCAAATCTACTCAACCTCTCCTCGTAATCCAACCCCTACAGCTCTGGGATTAACCTAGTGAATCTCCTCTGCACACCATCCAGTGCCAGTACGTCCTTTCTCAGGTAAGAAGACCAAAACTGAACACACTACTCCAGGTGTGGCCTCACTAACACCTTTTAGTGATTGCAGCATAACCTCCCTAGTCTTAAACTCCATCCCTCTAGCAATGAAGGACAAAATTCCATTTGCCTTCTTAATCACCTGTTGCACCTGTAAACCAACTTTTTGCGACTCATGCACTAGCACACCCAGATCTCTCTGCACAGCAGCATGTTTTAATATTTTATCATTTAAATAATAATCCCTTTTGCTGCTGTTCCTACCAAAATGGATAACCTCACATTTGTCAGCATTGTATTCCATCTGTCAGACCCTAGCCCATTCACTTAACCTATCCAAATCCCTCTGCAGACTTCCAGTATCCTCTACACTTTTTGCTTTACCACTTATCTTAGTGTTGTCTGCAAACTTGGACACATTGCCCTTGGTCCCCAAATCCAAATCATCTATGTAAATTGTGAACAATTGTGGGCCCAACACTGATCCCTGAGGGACACCACTAGCTACTGATTGCCAACCAGAGAAACACCCATTAATCCCCACTCTTTGCTTTCTATTAATTAACCAATCCTCTATCCATGCTACTACTTTCCCCTTAATGCCATGCATCTTTATCTTATGCAGCAGCCTTTTGTGTGGCACCTTGTCAAAAGCTTTCTGAAAATCCAGATATACCACATCCATTGGCTCCCCGTTATCTACCGCACTGGTAATGTCCTCTCAAAATTCCACTAAATTAGTTAGGCACGACCTGCCCTTTATGAACCCATGCTGCGCCTGTCCAATGGGACAATTTCCATCCAGGTGCCTCGCTATTTCTTCCTTGATGATAGATTCCAGCATCTTCCCTACTACGAAGTTAAGCTCACTGGCCTATAATTACCCGCTTTCTGCCTACCTCCTTTTTTAAACAGTGGTGTCACGTTTGCTAATTTCCAATCCGCCGGGACCACCCCAGAGTCTAGTGAATTTTGGTAAATTATCACTAGTACATTTGCAATTTCCCTAGCCATCTCTTTTAGCGCTCTGGGATGCATTCCATCAGGGCCAGGAGACTTGTCTACCTTTAGCCCCAGTAGCTTGCCCATCACTACCTCCTTGGTGATAACAATCCTCTCAAGGTCCTCACCTACAATAGCCTCATTTCCATCAGTCACTGGCATGCAATTTGTGTCTTACACTGTGAAGACCGACCCAAAAAACCTGTTCAGTTCCTCAGCCATTTCCTCATCCCCCATTATTAAATCTCCCTTCTCATCCTGTAAAGGACCAATATTTACCTTAGCCACTCTTTTTTGTTTTATATATTTGTAGAAACTTTTACTATCTGTTTTTATATTCTGAGCAAGTTTGCTCTCAATCTATCTTACACTTTTAGCTTTTTTAGTAGCTTTCTGCTGCCCCCTAAAGATTTCCCAGTCCTCTAGTCTCCCACTATTCTTTGCTACCTTGTATGCTTTTTCCTTCCATTTAATACTCTCCCTTATTTCCTTAGATATCCACGGTCGATTTTCCCTCCTTCTACCATCCTTCCTTTTTGTTGGTATTTGCTGAGCACTGTGAAAAATCGCTTGGAAGGTTCTCCACTGTTCCTCAACTGTTTCACCATAAAGTCTTTGCTCCCAGTCTACCTTAGCTAGTTCTTCTCTCATCCCATTGTAATCTCCTTTGTTTAAGCACTAAACACTAGTGTTTGATTTTACCTTCTCACCCTCCATCTGTATTTTAAATTCCACCATATTGTGATCGCTCCTTCCGAGAGGATCCCTAACTAAGTCAGAATGAAACAGATAGGTACGCAGGATCCCCGCATGCATATTGCTGTCAGTCAACATTCAATTTGAAATATTGGTAAAGGTGGTGGTTGTTCTGGAAAGTGCAGGCAGAGCCAAGTCCAAGGCAACGTGGTCGGGCAGAATGAAGTTTGGGAAATAAATAGTGATAGGAGATTCAGGGAGCAGACAGGCTTTCTAGTGGTTGCAAATGTCATTCCAAGATAATTTGCCACGCTAGTGCCAGAATGCCACTGAAAGCCTGCTGTGCAATCAGTGGGGACGTGTGAACACCCACATTGGTACTAGCAGCAGAGGTAGGAAGAGGACCCGTGGAAAGATGTTAGGGAGCTAGAAAGGAAGTTAATTAAGACTATAAGACATGGGAGCTGAATTAGGCCATTCAGCCCATTGATTCTGCTCCACCATTCATTTATGTCTGATATGTTTCTCATCCCCATTCTCCTGCCTACTTCCCATACGGAACCCTTTATTAATCAAGAACCTATCTATGTCTGTCTTAAAGACACTCCGTGACTTGGCCTCCGCAGTTTTCTGCGGCAAAGCGTTCCACCAATTCACCACCCTCTGGCTGAAGAAATTCCTCCTCATCTCAGTTTTAAAGGATGGTGTCTTCAGTCTGAGGCTGTTCTCTCGGGTTCTAGTTTTTCCTACTCGTGCAAAAATCCTCTCCATGTTCACTCTACCTAAGCCTCTTCATTATCCTGCAAGTTTCATTATTCTAGCCCCCTCGTCATGAATGCTAACATTGCATTTGCCTTAACTGCTGACTGAACCTGCACGTTAAGAGAATGTTGAACTAGGATTCCTAAGTCCCTTTGTGCTTTGATTTCTTCAGCCTTTTCCCATTTAGAAAATAGTCTATGCCTCCATTCTTCCTACCAAAGTGCATAACCTCAGATTTTTCCACATTGTATTCCACCTGCCACTTCTTTGCCCACTCTCAGAGCCTGGCCAAGTTCTTCTGCAGCACCCCTGCTTCCTGAATACCACCTGTCTGCCTGCATATCTTTGTGACACCTGCAAGCTTAGCAATTGTACCCTCAGCTCCTTCTTCTGGATTGTTAATGTATATTGTGAAAAATTGTGGTTCCAGCACCAACCCCTGAGCCACACCACTAGTTACTGGCTGCTATCCTGAAAATGACCCCTTGATCCCACTCTCTGCCTTCTGTCAGTCAGCCAATCCTCTTTCCATGCCAGTATCTTACCCTTAACACCTTGGGCTCTTAATGTATTTAACAGCCTCCTATACGGCACCTTGTCAAAGGCCTTCTGGAAATCTAAAAAATCACAATATTTGTAGTGATCTGCATAACTATCTATATATATATATATATATATATATATATATATATACAAGGGGTCAATATAAATGCAATACAACTAAGCAATCACTTGAGGGGGCACGGGAGATGTATAAATACAGACAAAAAGGAAGTCAGGAACTCTTCACAGGAACGGCAGCAGGTGAGCAGGACACAGACAGGCAGCTCAGATGTAACATAGTGTAAGCGCTGGAGAGAGAACAAACTCAAAATAAAGCATTTATTTCCAACTGTAAGACTACGAGCTTTATTCAGACACAAGGAATAACACATGGTACCAGGCGACTTCAGAATGCTTACTATAAGATTACACAAGATGCAGACAAAGAAAGATCAAAATGACAAGAAAACTCGTACCGGGCATTCGACGTGGGAAGACTTCACTGATTTAATGGAATTTGTTGGAACTCCACCGCAGCTGAACACAACCGGTAATTTAAGTCATAGCTGGAAAAGTTTTAAACAAATGTTCAACATATATATCATAGCATATAATTTGAAAGCAGCCTCTGAAGAAATGAAAATAGCGCTGCTACTTGCAACAGCGGGACATGAAGCTAGAGAAATCTATAATTGCTTCAAATACTTGAAAGGTGAAGACAACAAATTAAAAGTAATACTGAAAAAATTTGAAGAGTACTGTAACACCAGTAACAATGCTGCTTTAAGACAGTCAATGCTTGGAGACCAAAATGCACAGGGGATGAGTGATGCGAAACTCAACCAATCATTACCAGAACAGAAAGGTTTAACGCTGGAAATCGCGAGCGATAAGTGCAGATTGCAAGGAAAAGATAACTTTAAGTGCTTGCCTAGAAAAAATGCCGATAAACCTGTTTTCCACTTGTCTGAAGAAGTTAAAATGGCGTCTGAGCACATTTTAAACTGCCCGGGGAACAAGAGACGCAAATCTGGGTCTGCGCATGAGCAGGAAACCGCAACCACGCATGCGCAGTTGAAATCAGCCATTTTGCACGGAGACCGGTCTGCGCATGCGCAAGCCACGCATGTGCAGTCAGCAGAACATCGAACACCGTTCGCCGATCGATCTGCGCATGCGCAATTGAAAGAAAAGACCACACCGTGCACAGATGGAACTGCGCATGCGCAAGCCGCGCATGCGCAGCTTATAAAAAAGCGCACAGTAAAGGAAAATCGATTTGCGCATGCGCAATTGATTCTTACGCTTTATGTCATGACGCCATCAGATGCAGACCACACCCACTTAAAGGGGAAATGCCCGAAAATCACAAACAAGACTTTTAAAGGCACAAAACCACCAAATTCAACCTCAAAAGACACAACATTGCCTGAACTTCTACCAGCAGTTGAAAATAACTTTCGCAGCACTCTGGAACAAGCAGTTTGCACCACCCAAAGTGAAGATCTCAATGACAGATCCAAAACCAAAGAAGATGATTTGTTCATTGAACATGAAAAGAACGATAACAAATCCGAAACACAAAAAGATGATTTGTTTATCGAACCATACTACTCAGACATGGCTGAGTTATTCGGATATGCTGATCACAGCATCAGCAACATGGTTGCAAAGCTCAACACGACTCTACTCATGGTAGATGACTCCAATACCATGATGCAATGGCAGATCGTAGATACATTGGATGACAGCAACCTGTCAAATACCCAAGAAGAAAACAACGCCACACAGAGAGTACTGACCAACTCTGTTGAGAGAGCGATGAAAGACTCCACAGAGAGAGCGACGCAAGCCTCCACATACAGCTCGTTAACAGACTCCAAAATGGAAGCAATCAAACACTCCAAAGCGAACACCATGCATGATCAAGACCATGAAGGTCCACCCACCGTGTCTGAGCAACCAGAAGAAGACAATGTAAGTCTACCCACTGTATGTGAAAACGATGTGATTACAATCGACATACAGGGTGTGCAGGATCACAGCGAGACTGACAGATCTCGGCTCGTCTGTACAGAAGCACAGAGTAGGGCTACTCATGAGTCCAGAGAGACCACGTCAATTGAAACCGCATCCACTCTAAACTACCCACGAGAAAATGAAATCTTGAAGATTTTGACTCCAGAAGAGGAGCACCAAGAAACCAAAGATGATTCAAATGAACCAGAAATGACTCCAGAAGAGGAGCACCAAGGAAGCAAAGAAGAGGAATCAAATCCACCACAAATGACTGATGTGACCAAGACCAATGCAATATCAGATCATTCTCACAATCCTCAAGAGGAAACGCTCAATGAAACAGTAGATACCACAGAGGACACTGACACCAATAACTTTGAGAATGACTCAAATTATACACACCAACGGTCATTGAGCACAACGAGAACAACAAAAACCACAAGAAGAACAGCAGAAACAAGAACAACAGCAACAACAAAAACACCAAGAAGCGCAACGCGAACAACAAAAACCACCAGAAGCACAGCAGAAACAAGAACAACAACAAAAACTACAAGAACAACAACAAAAACAACAAGAACAACAAGAAACATAAAGACAACAACAGCAACAACAAGCACGATAAAAAACAACAAGAACGGCAACAAAAACAACAAAGACAGAAACAACGACCTGTGCAACATGGTACAACTGTGCACATGAAGGACAATGCAACAGCACACTCTAAAACAATGACAAAAATACAAACATACTATGGCATGACAACGAATCTCACGAATTCACATTTGCTCCAGAACAAACAAGCACACCAGCTTTCAAGGCAGATGACACACTAAATCGATACCACAAGCACATAAAAAAGTCAACATCAGTGGTTCGACCATTCGAACACCTCGTGATGACTTGGTTACTTAAAACACAAGAACACTGACGACATTCACAAAGAAGTTACAATATCAATATCACCACGTCAACAACAGGAAAAAAAAACTCAACCAAACAAATTCATAAAGTTTGTACTCCTAAATGTTTTTGTTAAGATTGGACTCATAAATATTAATTGGCTTTGTATAATAACCAAGATCATCACCACTTGTACAGATTTACATATAAGTAATCTAACTGTTTTGTACAATTTTCTTTAACACTGTACAGAAAATATGTAAAAGAAAAAAAGGGGGAATGTAGTGATCTGCATATCTGTATATATACAAGGGGGGTCAATGTAAATGCAATACAACTAAGCAATCACTAGAGGGACACGGGAGATGTATAAATACAGACAAACAGGAAGTCAGGAACTCTTCACAGGAACGGCAGCTGGTGAGCAGGACACAGACAGGCAGCTCAGATGTAACATAGTATAAGGGCTGGAGAGAGAACAAACTCAAAATAAAGCATCTATTTCAACTGTAAGACTACGAGCTTTATTCAGACGCAAGGAATAACACACCATTGGTTCTCCTTTGTCTAACTTCCTTGTTGCCTCCTCAAAGAACTCTAACAGATTTGTCAGACATGACCTCCCTTTGACAAAGCCGCGCTGACTCAGTCCTATTTTACCATGCACTTCCAAGTACTCCGCAATCTCATCTTTAATAATGGATTCGAAAATCTTACCAATGACCAAAGCCAGGCTAACCGACCTATAATTGCCACTATTCTGCCCCCCCTCCCTTAGCCATTAGCCATTTTCCAGTCCTCTTGGACACTCCCTGCCTCCAGTGATTCCTGAAAGATCACCACCAATGCCTCCACATATATCCTTTAGAACCCTAGAGTGTAGTCCATCCGTCCAGGTGATTTATTCACCTTCAGACCTTTCAGTTTCCCCAGAACCTTCTCCTTAGTGATGGCCACTGCACTCATCTCTGCCCCCTGATTCTCCTGAAGTTCAGGGTGTGTCTGCCCCATAAGACTGATGCAAAGTAACTAATCGTTCTTCTGCCATTTCTTCCTATGACTACTTCAGCCTCAGTTTCCAGTGGTCCAATGTTTATCTTTGCCTCTCTCTTACATTTTACACATTGAAAAAACTCTTGCTATCTTCTTTTATATTACTAGCTAGCTTGCACTCTTATTTAATCTTCTGCCCCCCCCCCATCCCCTTATTGCTTTTTTAGTTGTCCTCTGCTATCTTTTGAAGGCTTCCCAATCCTTGACTTCCCTCGTCAGCCATGGATGCCTCCTCCTCCCCTTAGCATATTTCTGTTGTTCCTCCCGAATAACCCCCAAAAACACCTGCCATTGCTGTTCCATGTCTGGCCTGCGAGGTTCTCCTTCCAATCAACTTTGGCAAGCTCCTACCTCATGTTTTTGTTGTTACCTTTATTTAAGTGTAATACCGTTACATACGTCCTCAATTATCGTATTCTCTGCATTACTCCCAGTGGCAGATGCTAAGGAGTACAGAAATTAAAAGATCGTCAATGAACGTGTGGATGCGGAAATGGGGCAGGAAGGAAGGCTTTAGACCCCTGGGATATTGGGACTGGTTCTTGGGGAGGTGGGACTTGCATAGGCCAGATGGGTTGCAGCTCAACAGAGCTGGGATCAACCTCTTTCCCAGTTTGGTAGTGCTAGGGGGAGGTGGCTGGGCTCAATCAAATTTGGTAATGGAATGGGAACCATATGTAGAATAAGAAACAAGGTGGGCAAAATATTGGGGGCAATGGATAGTGCAAAGTGAAGAATATTAAGATATACATCGGTGCATGGGCGTCTGATGAGGTGATAACCGATATCTGGCTTCAAAAATGGACAGGACTGGGTACTAGATATTCCTAGATACAAGGTGTTCAGGAAAGAGAAGGAGGGGTGACAGAATAACATCAAATTCTGAAGAAATTTGCCAGGATTGAGGCCATTTCCCTTGTTTGGGGAATCTAGGACACAGTGTCACAGCCTCAGGATATGGGCTGATCATTTAACACTGAGTTGAGAAATTTCCCAATTGAGTTGTAAATCTCTCCCCCAGAGGGTTTTGGGTGTTCAATGCTTGAAAATATTTAAGACTGAGATCGTTTGATTTTTCTCAGGGAATCAAGGGAAATGGGGAGAAAGTAGATAGTGTTAATTTTCCAAAATTTGTTAGATTCCGGAAAGGTTCCATCTGACAGAAGGTTCCATCTGACAGGAAAGTAGCAAATATAACCCCTCTATAAAAGAATGGAGGAAGGCAGAAAATAATAAGTTATAGGCCAATTAACTTGACATCGGTTGTGGGGAAGGCATTAGAATCGATCATTTAAAAGGTTATGGCCGGGCACTTAGTTCAAGGTAACTGAGAAGAATCTACATGGTTTCATGAAAAGGAAATTATGTTTTATCAATTCATTTCTTCAAAAACTCTAATAAGAACAAAGCAAGTACAGCACAGGAGCAAGCCCTTCGGCCCTCCAAGCCTGCGCCGACCATGCTGCCTGTCTAAACTAAAATCTTCTACACTTCCGGGGTCTGTATCCCTCTATTCCCATCCTATTCATGTCAAGGTGCCCCTTAAACGTCACTATCGTCCCTGCTTCCACCACCTCCTCTGGCAACGAGTTCCAGGCACCCACTACCCTCTGTGTAAAAAAACTTGCCTCGTACATCTCCTCTAAACCTTGCCCCTCGCACTTTAAACCTATGCCCCCTAGTAATTGACCCCTCTACCCTGGGAAAAAGTCTCTGACTATCCACTCTGTCTGTGCCCCTCATAATTTTGTTGACCTCTATCAGTTCATCCCTCAACCTCTGTCATTCCAGTGAGAACAAACCGAGTTTATTCAACCGCTCCTCATAGCTAATGCCCTCCATACCTGGCAACATCCTGGTAAATCTCTTCTGCACCCTCTATAAAGCCTCCACATCCTTCTGGTAGTGTGGCGACCAGAATTGAACACTACTCCCAAGTGTGGCCTAACTAAGGTTCTATACAGCTGCAACATGACTTGCCAATTTTTATACTCCATGCCCCGGCCAATGAAGGCAAGCATGCCATATGCTTTCTTGACTACCTTCTCCACCTGTGTTGCCCCTTTCAGTGACCTGTGGACCTGTACACTTAGATCTCTCTGACTGTCAATACACTTAAGGGTTCTACCATTCACCGAATATTCCCTACCTGTGTTAGACATTCCAAAATGCATTACCTCATATATTTGTCCGGATTAAACTCCATCTGCCATCTCTCCGTCCAAGTCTCCAAACAATCTAAATCCTGCTGTATCCTCTGACTGTCCTCATCGCTATCCGCAATTTCACCAACCTTTGTGTCGTCTGCAAACTTACTAATCAGACCACTTACATTTTCTTCCAAATCATTTATATATACTAGGAACAGCAAAGGTCCCAGCATTGATCCCTGTGGAACACTTCTAGTCACAGCCCTCCAATCAGAAAATCACCCTTCCATTGCTCCTCTCTGCCTTCTATGACCTAGCCAGTTCTGTATCCATCTTGGCAGCTCACTTCTGATCCCGTGTGACTTCACCTTTTGTACCAGTCTGCCATGAGGGACCTTGTCAAAGGCCTTGCTGAAGTCCGTATAGACAGCATCCACTGCCCTATCTGCATCAACCATCTTTATGACCTCGAAAAACTCTTTCAAGCTAGTGAGACATGACCTCCCTTTCACAAAACCGTGCAGCCTCTCGTTAATACATCGACTTGCTTCCAAATGGGAGTAGATCCTGTCTTGAAGAATTCTCTCCAGTAATTTCCCTACCACTGACGTAAGGCACACAGGCCTGTAGTTCCCTGGATTATCCTTGTTACTTAAACAAAGGAACAACATTGGCTATTCTCCAGTCCTCCGGGACATCACCTAAAGACAGTGAGGATCCAAAAATTTCTGTCAAGGCCTCAGCAATTTCCTCTCTTGCCTCCTTCAGTATTCTGGGGCAGATCCCAGTATTGTGCTGTGGGGTTGAGCGAAGCCTGTAGGCGTACTTGGATTTCTAGAAAGCGTTTGATAAGGGGCCACATCAAAATGCATTCTGGATGTAAAATTGGCTGCTGGCAGAAAACAAGAGTATGCATAAATGGGTGTTTGTCTTATTGGCAGGATATGGCACATGGTGTTCCGCAGGGGTATGTGCTGGGACCTCAACCTTTTGCAATATACATTAATAACTTAAATGATGGGAGTGAAGGCATGGTAGTTAAATTTGTAGATGACATGAAAGTAGGAAAGTATTTTGTGAAGAGCACATAGAGTTTGCAGTTGGATTTAGGTTAAGTGAGGGGACAAAAATCTGACAGATGGAGTATAATGTAGGAAAGTGTGAAGTTGTTCACTTTGACAGGAAGAATGAAAAAGCAGCATATCACTTAACTGGAGGATGCCGGCAGAATGTGGGGGTGCAGCGGGATTTAGGTGTTTGCAAGCGTGAGTCACAAATCGGGAGTATGCAGGTGCAGCATGTAACAAGAAGGCTAATGGAATGCTATCCTTTATTGTGAGAGCAATTGAACATAAAAAGTAAGAAAGGATGTTATTCTTCAGTTATGCAGGGTAATTGGTGAGATGCCCTCATAGAATCCCTACAGTGCAGTAGAACAACATTTGGCCCATCGAGTTTCCACCGACCCTCTGAAAAAGCATCCTACCTCGGCCTACAACCCCACCCTATCCCCAGCTAACCTTGGGACACTAAGAGGCAATTTAGAATGGGCAATTTCCTAACCAGCACATCTTTGGGCTGTAGGAGGAAACCGGAGCACCCAGAGGAAACCACGCAGACACTGGGAGAATGTACAACCACACAGACAGTGACTGTTAGGTGAATTGGACATACTGAATTCTCCCTCCATTTACCTGAGCAGGTGCCGGAATGTGGCGACTAGGGGCTTTTCAGAGTAACTTCATTGCAGTGTTAATGTAAGCCTACTTGTGAGAATAAAGATTATTCTTATTATTACTTGAACCCAGGTCCCTGGTGCTGTGAGGCAGCAGTGCTAGCCACTGTGCCTCCTTCTCGAATAGTGTGTGCCGTTTCCATCTCCATTTTTAAGAAGGGATGTAAATGCGTTGGAGGCGGTACAGAGGAGGTTCACTAGCTGGTTATCTTATGAGGATAGGTTGGACAGACTGGGCTTGTTTCCACTGGAGTTTAGAAGAGGGAGAGGTGATTTGATTGAAGGTTATAAGGATCCTGAACAGTATTGGCATGTTGGACGTGATGTGCAAGTGTGTCTAGAACTAAATTTGAAAATTGAGGGTCGCCCTTATAGTACAGAGATGAGAAACCTTTCCTCTGAGGATTGTGCAAGTTTGGAACTCTGCATCAGAAGGCTTTGGAAGCAGATCATTGAGTATTTTAAGGCAGAGGTGGATTATTGTTGGGCAAAAGAATCTAAGGTTATCTGGAGTAGATGGGGAAAGTGGAACTCAGCACAAACAGATCAGCTGTGATTATACTGGACGGCAGACCAGGCATGAGGAGCTTGAATGGCCTACTCCTATTTTGTGTCTTTACATGTGCAACGTGTATTCTACAGGGCACCAGCTGGTGGGAAAGATATGGAAGAGCAATTTTGCACAAATTACAGAGATGCAAAAACTGCAGAGTAGTGATAATGGGAGACTTACAATTATTATCATATAATAGCCTGGGTTAGTAAGAGTTTTTGAAGTCTGTCCAGAAAAGTTTTCTTGTCCAGTATGTTTTCAGCCAAATTTGGAAGGGGGCATTCATAGAAATCATCGACATTTGCAGATGTTCTGGATCTGGTTATGGGGAATGAGGTTGGTCTAGTGTGACAGTAGGGGAGCATGGATCAAGGTGTTCAAAATCATGAGGCATCTAATCATGGTGGATGGAACAAAACTGTTCTCTTTGGCGGAAACGTCATGAACCAGAGGACACAGATTTAAGGTGATTGGCAAAAGAGCCAAAGGCGACTTTGAGGAAAAGCTTTTTTAATGTAGTGAGTGGTTAAGGTCTAGAATGCATTGCCAACGAGTGTGGTGGAAGCAGATGACTGTCTTTAAAAGGGGAAATAAGAACCTGATGACAGTGCTGTCATCCCATTGTCATCTCTGAACCAGTACCAAACTTGTGATCATGGAAAATAGTGTGTGACTCAATTGTGCATAATCGTTTCTTCCAGTAATGAGGAATGGTTTCTAAAAGCTGTTTAATGTCTCTGATGGAATGATAATGCTGTATTTTGGCAAGATTACATTGCATGTGATGTGATGCCCACTAGGTTATGTTAATTTGTCAGTTTACCAGTAGGTGTAAAAACATTATCTTAATTATTAGAATAGGGTTTCCCAAACAGAATTCTGCAGGAGGCCAGGCTGATAGATAACATTTTTAAAATGTCATGAATCTGCTTGTCCAATCAGCTGGCTTCTCCAGAATCCAGCCTTTGTTTGGACAAGCGGGAAACAGCACTAAATCTGACAGCGGAGCGGCCGGGAGAGCAGGCGGAATGCCGGGCAGAACTGGGTGTGGGTCGGTGTTGATTATATGCACCATGGTTTGCACTTTGCCATTGTTGCACAGGGGTTAGTCACTGTGTCCCCAACAGAAGAGATTGTTGTGGCAATCTCTCCACTGCTGCAAAACGTGCTTAGTTTTGACACGTTCGCTGCGCAGGAGGTCGAAGCCTGGCATTTCCAACATGGGATTATCAACCAAATGATGATTCTGGGCTGTGTTGTTGGTGTTGTGCCACTAGTCCTTCCACGGATCTGCAACAGAATTGCATAGCTTGGTTAGGTTTTCCAGATTGGTCATCTTCGGATGAGGCGTTTGTTGGGTGATGTCTTCTACCAATGGCAGATCCAGATTTTTATGTACTCTAGCAATCATGCTAGCTGCACGACTGATTTGTGGTGGCGCAATGTTGCAGAGCACAGGTAGTCAATTTGGCGACCACATTTTTATGGAGTTGTTTGTCATGCTCTCATTCAGCTGGGCATCTACCAGTTTGCAGTGTGCAGAGTTCTTCCAGACAGAAGCGCAGTATTCAGCTACTGAATAGTAGTGAGCCAAAGAGGACCTTTTAAAAAAAGTTTTGGTTTTGGTTCCCCCAAGGGGTTCTGCTGGTTTGCTGATGAGATTGTTACGAGTCGCCAGTTTAGCTGCGACTTTTGGAGGTGTGGCTCAAAGATCAGTGTGCAGTCCAAAACAATACCAAGATAGGTAGGTGTACGGTGGTGTTTGATGCAGCTACAGTTCAGGTAGAGGTCAAGTTCTTGGTAATATCTTGCAAAGTCAAGGTGGTAGACGCATGATACGGTTTTGGCGGCACTTGGTTTGAGGCACCAGTTTACTAAGGTTGTCATTAAAGAATACATCCTTGAAATCTCTCGCTTGGTAAGCACAGAAGATGTCATCAGCATAGATGAATTTGTGGCTGTATGTGGCTGGCAAGTCATTTATGTATCAGGCAGCACGGTAGCACAAGTGGATAGCACTGTGGCTTCACAGCGGCAGGGTCCCAGGTTCGATTCCCTGCTGGGTCACTGTCTGTGCGGAGTTTGCACGTTCTCCCCGTGTCTGCGTGTCTGTTTCCTCCGGGTGTTCCGGTTTCCTCCCACAATCCAAAGACGTGCAGGTTAGGTGGATTGGCAATGATAAATTGCCCTTAGTGACGAAAAAGGTTAGGAGGGGTTAATGGGGTTACGGGGATGGGGTGGAAGTGAGGGCTTAAGTGGGTCGATGCAGACTCGATGGGCCAAATGGCCTCCTTCTGCACTGTATGTTCTATGTACAGGTTGAGCAGGGTTGGGAGTAGTACTGATCATTGAGGTCGGCCATTTTTCTTCCACGGTGGGAGCGGGAGAGGTGAGAGGGCATGAGTCGGTGTGTGTATCCAATAAGATAATCCAGTTTTCCAGCAGCACTTCTCCTAAAAAAATATGACGAACAGGTAAGATTTAAGTACTTTTTTCAATAAGCAAACATTGTCATTCTTAAATGTACACAAAAAAGAGAAGACCTTTTGCGCAAAAGCAATCAAATTTTTGAGGAGGTGCAGAGGAGATTTGCCAGAATTGGCAAATTATAAGGTTAGGTTGGTGAAGTTGTGTTTGTTGTAGGAGCAAAGGAGAGTGAGAGGAAGTTTCAGAGGTGCACAAGATGATGATAGGAGTCGATAAATTATGCAGAAAAAATTCCCATTGGTGGATGGTACAAAGAGGGGACACAGATTTAAGGTTTTGGGAAAGAGATGCAGGGGGGAATGTGAGGGAAAATATTTGCATTGTAAAATAATTTGGGAACCATTCCAATGACCTGGAACCCATTGTCTTGAGAGTGGCGAAATTGGGGACCATGAAAGATTTCAAAATTAGTTTGGTACTAAGAAATAAACTTGCAGGGCTACAGATAGGAGTTGGATAGGGGAATGGGATGAACCAGATGTGAATAGTTAACTTCTGTGCTGTAATGACTGACTTTGTTGGTAGAACTGATTATTCATGGATTGTGGTTCTGTAAGTGCATAAGTCCTCTGACCCTCGTAGCAAAGTGGGTACTACAAAAATGGCCAAAAGCGGAAATGCCAATAGGACAGATCGTCCCAAACTATTTTCCAATGTTGACCCCATTTTAACACTTCAAAATTAGCATGAACCAGATGCCAGCTAAAACAAAACACAGCATAATAATATTCATTATAATTATTAAAGTTCACAAATTATCGATAAACATCTTCAAATGCATCATACAAAAATGAAAATATGTCTTTAAAAAATGGTAATGTTATTTTATTGACTCATGTAAATTTCAGCCATATTCCCTGGTGACAGAAAACTGCGTGGTTTCCTAAACCCTGACCTCTCCATTCACTCACTCCGGAGCCGATCCAGGCCGACTATGATTAGCTGCCGGTACCTTTGAAACAGAATCACTAGCCTATGGTAAGGAGACTGTACAAACAAACGGGAACAAAATGCAGTAAAGTTTGAAGCCGTCACTCTCCTTCCAGGCTCAGTTGCATGACCTCCTGGTTTTTCCTGCACTCATGGGGAGGCCGTGGCATAGTGGTAAACCAGAGACCCAGAGTAATGCTCTGGGAACCAGGGTTCGAATCCCGCCACTGCTGATGGTGACGTTTGAATTCAATAAAAATCTGGAATTAAATCTAATGATGACCATAAAACCATTGTCGATTGTCATTAAAAACCCATCTGGTTCACTTTTGTCCTTTAGGGAAGGAAATTTGCCATCCTTGCCTGGCCTGGCTGACATGTGACTCCAGACCCACAGCAATGTGACTCTTATAATAATAATAATCTTTATTAGTGTCAGAAGTAGGTTTACATTAACACTGCAATGAAGTTCCCGTGGAAAATCCCCGAGTTGCCACACTACGGCGCCTGTTTGGGCACACTGAGGGAGAATTCAGAATGTCCTATTCACCTAACAAGCACGTCTTTCGGGACTTGTATGAGGAAACCGGAGCACCAGGAGGAAACCCACACAGACACGGAGAATGTGCAGACTCCGCACAGACAGTGACCCAAGCCGGGAATCGAACCTGGGCCCCAGGCACTGTGAAGGGACAGTGCTAACCACTGCGATACCATGCCACCCATGCTGCCCCCTCAAGGGCAATGAATGCTGGCACAGGCTGCGACGCCCACGTCCCATGAATGAATTTTTAAAACATTCACATGTGCAGGCCTCTTGTTTTCATCAGTGCACAAGCATCCCGGCCTCCTTAGCACGCGCTCCTGAGGTTGAAGGGTGCTTTGGACCCATGATCCACCCTAGCTGTTTGGTGGCAGTGATTCAGTGCTGCCTCAGGAGGGAGAGCCCTCAAACCCAAATGTGACCTCTGATCCCTTTGGAGGTCGTGACCCACACTTTGCAAATCTTGCTACAAGGTATTTGGCCATATTAAGCACCAGGGCATCATCCTACATCCACACTCATGCATTCTGTCCACCAAGGCAACTGGTGGTAATTGAGAGCAGAGCCATTGGGTGATTTTCCTAAGCCTCCACCTCAGAGGCTTAGCCAGTTGATGCCAAATATGTGCTTTTTTTTTGTTTGTTTCACTGACCACTGATTTGAGTTTGTCATTTACTCATTACTGTGCTGGGCAATCGATGAGCTTCGGCTTTGTACTTGGATGGTTCAGAAGTTTGTGTATACAAGTTTCTCTGACAGAATGCAAAATTATTTACATTTTTTTCAGATGGTGCCAAAAAATTCTAATCAAAACTATTCATAAATTAAACAACTTCTCATTGATATTTTTTTCCATAACTATTTCTTTCAAGAACTAAAGTTTACTGATTGTAAATTATGTTAGCCACTTGGTCTTGGTGAATGTTGTGTGTTTTCTACTGAAATTAGTGATCAGGGGTGAGCTCTTTAATCGTTTTAACATCAAATTGTCATCCAAGTGAATGTTCCAGTAGTTAACAATTTAGTCTTATGCTGGATATGTGCACCCAGGATTTTGCTCATTCTCGCTACCAGCAAAATTACAATGATTCTGTTCTCCTTTTGCTGATGTACCTTTTAGCTCAACTCTGCAGTGATGGAAATGGTTCAAGTTAAAGAGAAGATGTTGCAGACAGGGAATTAGGTTTGGACTTTCAAGTGATTCTGATTGAAATATTTTGTGTTTAAGATTGATTGGCTTGATCATTGCGAATGTTGATCGTTAGTTTATGGTTAACTTAATATCTATCAGTGGTGTAAAAGCTTCAATGAAAAACTGACCAGCACTTGTGATCGAATGGGTTGGAGCTCCATGTAATCTTTTGTGACCATATTATTTGTGCAGGAAATCTTTTACAAATGGTGTTGAGACAAATGTGGTGATTAAGAAATGCAGAATACTTGAAAGCTTCTCTCGGTCCAAAGCATCTTGAACTCTGGCATGCTAAATCTGTGAAAAGGACATGCTTGATTTGATCTGCACTGCACTCCAATCCATGACAGCAGCTGGCAAAGGGATGCAAACTCATCCTTGACCTTAAAACCTTGACCCGAACAGGCGCCGGAATGTGGCGACTAGGGGCTTTTCACAGTAACTTAATTTGAAGCCGACTTGTGACAATAAGCAATTTTCATTTCATTTCATTATGCAAGAGTGACATTTGATTTCAAGCATGCCAACACAATGCCATCTTGCACGAGTGCGTGAAGAAAAGCGCACCAAGGCTTTCAAAACTTAATTGTTTGGCAGGGTATGCTCTTGTTATTCATAGAACATATAGAACATAGGACATTACAGCGCAGTGCAGGCCCTTCGGCCCTCGATGTTGCGCCGACCTGTGAAACCACTCGAAAGCCCATGTACACTATTCCCTTATCGTCCATATGTCTATCCAATGACCATTTGAATGCCCGAAGTGTTGGCGAGTCCACTACTGTTGCAGGCAGGGCATTCCACACCCTTACTACTCTCTGAGGAAAGAACCTACCTCTGACATCTGTCTTATATCTATCTACCCTCAATTTAAAGCTATGTCCCCTCGCACTAGACATCACCATCCGAGGAAAAAGGCTCTCACTGTCCACCCTATCCAATCCTCTGATCATCTTGTATGCCTCAATTAAATCACCTTTTAACCTTCTCTCTAACGAAAACAGCCTCAAGTCCCTCAGCCTTTCCTCATAAGATCTTCCCTCCATACCAGGCAACATTCTGGTAAATCTCCTCTGCACCCTTTCCAATGCTTCCACATCCTTCCTATAATGCGGCGATCAGAATTGCACGCAATACTCCAAATGCGGCCGCACCAGAGTTTTGTACAGCTGCAACATGACCTCATGGCTCCGAAACTCAATCCCTCTACCAATAAAAGCTAACACACCGTACGCCTTCTTAACAACCCTCTCAACCTGGGTGGCAACTTTCAGGGATCTATGTACATGGACACCGAGATCTCTCTGCTCATCCACACTGCCAAGAATCTTACCATGAGCCCAGTACTCTGTATTCCTGTTACTCCTTCCAAAATGAATCACCTCACACTTTTCTGCATTAAACTTAATTTGCCATCTCTCAGCCCAGCTTTGCAGCTTATCTATGTCCCTCTGTAACCTGCAACATCCGTCCGCACTGTCCACAACTCCACCGATTTTAGTGTCATCTGCAAATTTACTCACCCATCCTTCTACGCCCTCCTCCAGGTCATTTATAAAAATGACAAACAGCAGTGGCCCCAAAACAGATCCTTGTGGTACACCACTAGTAACTGGACTCTAGTCTGAACATTTTCCATCAACCACCGCCCTTTGTCTTCTTCCAGCTAGCCAATTTCTGGTCCTAACTGCTAAATCACCCTGAATCCCATGCCACTGTATTTTCTGCAGTAGCCGACCGTGGGGAACCTTATCAAACGCTTTACTGAAATCCATATACACCACATCAACTGCTTTACCCTCATCCACCTGTTTGGTCACCTTCTCAAAGAACTGAATAAGGTTTGTGAGGTACGACCTACCCTTCACAAAACCGTGTTGACTATCTCTAATCAAATTATTCCTTTCCAGATGATTATACATCCTATCTCTTATAAACCTTTCCAAGATTTTGCCCACAACAGAAGTAAGGCTCACTGGTCTATAGTTACCGGGGTTGTCTCTACTCCCCTTCTTGAACAAGGGGACAACATTTGCTATCCTCCAGTCTTCTGACACTATTCCTGTAGACAAAGATGACTTAAAGATCAAAGCCAAAGGCTCAGCAATCTCCTCCCCAGCTTCCCAGAGAATCCTAGGATAAATCCCATCCGGCCCAGGGGACTTATCTATTTTCACACTTTCCAGAATTGCTAACACCTCCTCCTTATGTACCTCAAGCCCTTCTAGTCTAGTAGCCTGAATCTCAGTATTCTCCTCGACAACATTGTCTTTTTCCTGTGTGAATACTGACGAAAAATATTCATTTAGCACCTCTCCTATCTCCTCGGACTCCAAGCACAACTTCCCACTACTGCCCTTGACTGGCACTGCTCTTACCCTAGTCATTCTTTTATTCCTGACATATCTATAGAAAACTTTAGGGTTATCCTTGATCCTACCTGCCAAAGACTTCTCATGTGCCCTCCTGGCTCTTCTTAGCTCTCTCTTTAGGTCCTTCCTCGCTAACTCGTAACTCTCGAGCACCCGAACTGAACCTTCATGTCTCATCTTTACCTAAAGTGTTTCGACTGCTTTAGTAAACCACGGTTCCCTTGCTCGACCACTTCCTCCCTGCCTGAAAGGTACATACTTATCAAGGACACGCAGTAGCTGTTCCTTGAACAAGCTCCACATTTCCATTGTGCCCACCCCCTGCAGTTTTCCTCTCCATCTGATGCATCCTAAGTCTTCCCTCATCGCATCATAATTGCCTTTCCCCCAGATATAACTCTTGCCCTGCGGTATATACCTATCCCTTTCCATCACTAAAGTAAACGTAATGGAATTGTGGTCACTATCACCAAAGTGCTCACCTACCTCCAAATCTAACACCTGTCCTGGTTCATTACCCAGTACCAAATCCAATATGGCCTCGCCTCTCGTTGACCTATCTACATACTGTGTCAGGAAACCCTCCTGCACACATTGGACAAAAACAGACCCATCTGAAGTACTCGAACTATAGCGGTTCCAGTCAATATTTGGAAAGTTAAAGTCCCCCATAACAACCACCCTGTTGCTTTCACTCCTATCCAGAATCATCTTTGCAATCCTTTCCTCTACATCTCTGGAACTTTTTGGAGGCCTAGAGAAAACCCCTAACAGGGTGACCTCTCCTTTCCTGTTTCTAACCTCAGCCCATACTACCTCAGTAGACGAGTCCTCATCAAACGACCTTTCTGCCACCGTAATACTGCCCTTGACTAACAGTGCCACCCCTCCCCCTCTTTTACCACCTTCCCTGAGCTTACTGAAATATCTTAACCCCGGCACCTGCAACAACCATTCCTGTCCCTGCTCTATCCATGTCTCCGAAATGGCCACAACATCGAAGTCCCAGGTACCAACCCATGCCGCAAGTTCACCCACCTTATTCCGGATGCTCCTGGCATTGAAGAAGACACACTTTAAACCACCTTCCTGCCTGCCAGTACACTCCTGCAACTTTGAAACCTTACTCATGACCTCACTACTCTCAACCTCCTGTATACTGGAGCTACAATTCAGGTTCCCAAGCCCCTGCTGAACTGGATTCATAGCAACCTGATTTGAATTGACTGGAAATGAAACAAGGCATTGCACTGTTGATTGCTTGGTGACCTGACAGCCTGACAGCCTTTCCTGATTTTTAGCATTGAACCTTTGCACTTAGTGTAACTCCTTCTATTACTTTTCAGCATGGGCAAAATGTTGATCAGGAGGTATGACAAGTGCAATAATTTATTGTTACGATCTTGAGAACCCTAAAAACTCCCAACTGTGTTTCAGGAGGCAGTCACACCTGTCAGAGTAAGTAGTTTAAATCCTGCCAGTGGCCAGGGACAGCAGGGTGTGACTGCAAATCAGGCAGGTAAAGGGAACCAGCAGTCAGGAACTCAGGAGCCTCAGCCCTTGACTCTGTCCAACAGGTATAAGGCACTTGCTCCCTGTGTGGATGGCGAACAGGGCTGCAGGAAGGATGAGTCAGCTGACCAAGGCACCATGGTTCAGCAGGCCATTCAAGGGGAGGGAGTAAATAGGCAAGTTGTAGTTGTAGGGGATTCTATTATCAGGGGGATAGATAGTATCCTTTGTGAGCAGGATAAAGAGTCCCGCATGGTATGTTGCCTGCCCGGTGCTAGGGTGCGGGACATCTCTGACCGGCTTGAAAGGATACTGGAGAGGGAGGGGGAGGATCCAGTTGTTCTGGTCCATGTCAGTACCAACAACATAGGCAAGTCTAGGAAAGAGGACCTGTTTAGAGATTATAAAGAGCTAGGATTCAAATTAAAAAAACAGGTCCTCAAGGGTCATAATCTCCGGATTACTGCCCGAGCTACGTGCAAATTGGCATAGGGAGGCAAGAATCAGGGAAGTTAACACGTGGCTGAAAGAGTGGTGTGGGAAAGAGGGGTTCCTTTTCATGGGACACTGGCATCAGTTTTGGGACAGGGGGGACCTATACCGTTGGGATGGTCTCCACCTGAACCGAGCTGGGACCAGTGTTCTGGCGAAAAGAGTAAATAGGGTGGTCAATAGGACTTTAAACTAGAGATTGGGGGGGAAGGGAAAGTCAGGGAACCAGGAGGTGAAGTAATCAGTGGGAAGCGTAGCTGCTTAGGAATACAAAAAAGCACGAAAAGACAGAACTCAGGAGAGGTTACGATAGTCCCCATCCCACAAAATATGACAGTGTATGGAAAGGCTCAGTAAACCAAGGTCCACCACACTAAGAAAACAAAAAGGGACGGTCAATAGAGAATTAAAGGTGCTATATTTAAATGCGCGCAGTGTACGGAACAAGGTAGATGAGCTTGTGGCCCAGATTGTGACTGGCAGGTATGATGTGATAGGCATCACAGAGACATGGTTGCAGGGGGTTCAGGACTGGCATTTAAACATCCAGGGATTCACAACCTATCGAAAAGACAGGGAGGTGGGCAGAGGGGGCGGGGTTGCCTTGTTAATTAGGAATGAAATTAAATCAATAGCACTAAATGACAGAGAGTCAGATGATGTGGAGTCTGTGTGGGTAGAGTTGAGGAACCACAAAGGCAAAAAAACCATAATGGGAGTTATGTACAGGCCTCCTAACAGTGGCCAGGACCGGGGGCACAAAATGCGCCACAAAATAGAAAGTGCATGTCAGAAAGGCAAGGTCACAGTGATCATGGGGGACTTCAGTATGCAGGTGGACTGGGTAAATAATGCTGCCAGTGGACCCAAGGAAAGGGAATTCATTGAATGTTTACAGGAGGGCTTTTTGGAACAGTTTGTGATGGAGCCCACGAGGGAACAGGCCATTCTGGACTTAGTGTTATGTAATGAGCCAGACTTGATTAAAGGTCTTAAAGTAAGGGAGCACTTAGGAGGCAGTGATCATAATATGGTAGAATTCAATCTCCAATTTGAAAGAAAGAAGGTAGAATCAGATGTAAAGGTGTTACAGTTAAATAAAGGTAACTACAGGGGCATGAGGGAGGAACTGATAAAAATCGACTGGGAGCAGAGCCTAGTGGGAAAGACAGTAGAACAGCAATGGCAGGAGTTTCTGGGAGTAATTGAGGACACAGTACAGAGGTTCATCCCAAAGAAAAGAAAGGTTATCAGAGGGGGGATTAGGCAGCCATGGCTGACAAAGGAAGCTAGGGAATGCATCAAAGCAAAAGAGAAAGCCTATAATGTGGCAAAGAGTAGTGGGAAGTCAGAAGATTGGGAAGGCTATAAAAACAAACAGAGGATAACAAAGAGAAATAAGGAAAGAGAGGATCAAATATGAAGGTAGGCTAGCCAGTAACATTAGGAATGATAGTAAAAGTTTCTTTAAATACATTAAAAACAAACGGGAGGCAAAAGTTGACATTGGGCCGCTCCAAAATGACGCTGGTAATTTTGTGATGGGAGACCAGGAAATAGCTGAGGAACTAAATAAGTACTTTGCGTCAGTCTTCACAGTAGAAGACATGAGTAATATCCCAACAATTCCAGAGAGTCAGGGGGCAGAGTTGAATATGGTAGCCATCACAAAGGAGAAAGTGCGAGAGAAACTAAGAGGTCTAAAAATTGATAAATCTCCGGGCCCAGATGGACTACATCCTAGAGTTCTAAAGGAGATAGCTGAAGAAATAGTGACGTCGTTAGTTATGATCTTTCAAAAGTCACTGGAGTCAGGGAAAGTCCCAGAGGATTTGAAAATCGCTGTTGTAACCCCCCTGTTCAAGAAGGGAACAAGGAAAAAGATGGAAAATTATAGGCCAATTAGCCTAACCTCGGTTGTTGGCAAGATTCTAGAATCCATTGTTAAGGATGAGATTTCTAAATTCTTGGAAGTGCAGGGTCAGATTAGGACAAGTCAGCATGGATTTAGTAAGGGGAGGTCGTGCCTGACAAACCTGTTGGAGTTCTTTGAAGAGATAACAAATAGGTTAGACCAAGGAGAGCCAATGGATGTTATCTATCTTGACTTCCAAAAGGCCTTTGATAAGGTGCCTCACGGGAGACGGCTGAGTAAAATAAGGGCCCATGGTATTCGAGGCAAGGTACTAACATGGATTGACGATTGGCTGTCAGGCAGAAGGCAGAGAGTTGGGATAAAAGGTTCTTTTTCGGAATGGCAACCGGTGACGAGTGGTGTCCCGCAGGGTTCAGTGTTGGGGCCACAGCTGTTCTCTTTATATATTAACGATCTCGATGACGGGACTGGGGGCATTCTGGCTAAGTTTGCCGATGATACAAAGATAGGTGGAGGGGCAGGTAGTATGGAGGAGGTGGGGAGGCTGCAGAAAGATTTAGACAGTTTAGGAGAGTGGTCCAAGAAATGGCTGATGAAATTCAACGTGGGCAAGTGCGAGGCCTTGCACTTTGGAAAAAAGAATAGTGGCATGGACTATTTTCTAAACGGTGACAAAATTCATAATGCTGAAGTGCAAAGGGACTTGGGAGTCCTAGTCCAGGATTCTCTAAAGGTAGACTTGCAGGTTGAGTCCGTAATTAAGAAAGCAAATGCAATGTTGTCATTCATCTCAAGAGGCTTGGAATATAAAAGCAGGGATGTACTTCTGAAGCTTTATAAAGCATTAGTTAGGCCCCATTTAGAATACTGTGAGCAATTTTGGGCCCCACACCTCGGGAAGGACATACTGGCACTGGAGCGGGTCCAGCGGAGATTCACACGGATGATCCCAGGAATGGTAGGCCTAACATACGATGAACGTCTGAGGATCCTGGGATTATATTCATTGGAGTTTAGGAGGTTGAGGGGAGATCTAATAGAAACTTACAAGATAATGAATGGCTTAGATAGGGTGGATGTAGGGACGTTGTTTCCATTAGCAGGGGAGACTAGGACCCGGGGGCACAGCCTTAGAATAAAAGGGAGTCACTTTAGAACAGAGATGAGGAGAAATTTCTTCAGCCAGAGAGTGGTGGGTCTGTGGAATTCATTGCCACAGAGGGTGGTGGAGGCCAGGACGTTGAGTGTCTTTAAGACAGAAGTTGATAAATTCTTGATTTCTCGAGGAATTAAGGGCTATGGAGAGAGAGCGGGTAAATGGAGTTGAAATCAGCCATGATTGAATGGTGGAGTTGACTCGATGGGCCGAATGGCCTTACTTCCACTCCTATGTCTTATGGTCTTATGATGCCCCCCAATGGATTTGTGGGGCCCTTTTTGAACACCATGCACTCATTTCATCATTTGACAAAATCATTGGTGATCTTGAACCTTCTGGAGCTTGTTTTATTCTAGCGGATTTTTTCATTCATGGCATGTGAACAAATTATTTGCCTATCCCTAATTGCTCGTGAGGGTGGCGGTGAGCCGACTTCATGAACTGCTGCAGTCCATATGGTTTAAGTGCACCCACAGTACTGTTGGGGAGAGAGTTGCAGGGTTTTGACCCAACGATGGTGAAGGAACAATGATATAGTTCCAAGTCCGGATGGTGAGAAGTTTGGAGTGATACTTGGATTCAGCAATGGGTAATGCCATTGAATGTCATTGGGAGATGGTCAGATTCTCTTTTGGAGATGTTCATTCCCTGGCACACGTGTGATCTGAATGTTACTTGCCAGTTAGACTAGTCTGAAAGCTGTCCAAGTCTTGTAGCATGCAGGCACAGACTGATTCAGTATCTGGAGGAGTCACAGATGCTATTGAGCACCATACAATTGTCAGCAAACATGACCACTTTTGACCTTATGATGCAGAGGAAGTCATTGACGAAGTTGGTTGCACCGAGGTCACTACCCCAAGGAACTCCGGTGATGTTCTGGGATTGAGGCAATTAGCCTGCAACAACCACAACCATCTATCTACCTTTTTACTAGGTATAACTCCCAACCAGTGGAAAGTTTTCCCCTAATTCCCATTAACTTCAGTTTTGTTTTTGCTCCTTGATGCCACATTGAACGAAGGCTGATACCTCGACTCGGTGCAGACATGATGGGCCGAAGGGCCTCTTCTGCAATGTATTATTCTGTGACTCAATGGTAATGGTAGTGAGTGATATGCCAGGCCATAAAGTTACAAATTATGGTTGTATACAAATCTGTTGCTGATGCTGACCTACAGCACCTCATGAATGTTCAGTTTTGAGCTGCTAAATATGTTTTGAATCTATCCCATTTAGAAACACCGAAAATAGGAGCAGGGGTAGGCCAATCAGCCCTTCGAGTCTGCTCCGCCATTCAGTACGATCATGGCTGATCATCCAACTCAGTAACTTAATCCCACTCTTCCCCCCCCCCCCCCACCCCAATATCCTTTCATCCCTTTCGCCATTAGAGCCCCATCTAATTCCTTCTTGAAAACATACAATGTATTGATCTGAACGGCCCTCTGTGGTAGCAAATTCCACAGGCTCACCACAATGGGAGAAGAAATTTCTCCTTAACTCAGTCCTAAAAGGTTTACCCTGTATCCTTTGACTGTGATCCTTGGTTTTGGATGCCTCCACCATTGAGAACATCCTGCATACACCCTGCCTAGTACTGTTAGTTTTATAGGTTTCTATTAGACCCCCCCCCCCAGCTTCTTTCTTCTGACCTGCCATTACAGCAATCAGTCTAGTAAACCTCTGCATTTTCTCTATAGCAAGAACATCCTCCCGCTATCAGGAGACCAAAACTGCGCACACTATTCCAGGTGTAGCCGCAGCAAAAAATCCATGTTCCTGTATTCAAATCCTTTCTCTATGAAGGCCAACATATCACTTGCCTTCTTTACCATCTGCTTGCCCTCAGCGACTGGAATTCCAGGGCTGGAATACCAGGGCACGTTGCACATTCCCCTCTCTTAATTTATAGCCATTCAGATAATCTGCCGCCTTGTTTTTGCTACAAAAGTGGACAACCTCACATTTATCCACATTGTATTGCATCTGCCAGGCATTTTCCCCCTCAGTTGTCCAAATCACACTGAAGCATCACTGCATCCTCCTCACAGCTCACACTCCCACCCAGCTTTGTCATCTGCAAATTTGGAGATATTACATTAGGTTCCCTATCTCAATCATTAATATATATTGTGTATAGCTGGGGTCCTAGCACTGATCCCTGCACTACCAGTAGTCATTGCCCGCCATTCGGAAAAAGACCCATTTATTCCTACTCGTTTCCTGTTTGCCAACCGATTTTCTATCCATCTCAGTACACTATCCCCAATCCCATCTTGTCTTAATTTTACACGCTAATCTCGTATGTGGGATTTTGTCGAAACCTTCTGAAAGTCCAAATAAACCACATCCACTGGCTCCCCCTAATAGTTACATCCTCGAAGAATTGCAGTAGATTTGTCGAACCTGATTTCTCTTTCATAAATCCATGCTGACTCTGTTCAATTGTACCACTTTTCCAAGTGTTCTGCTATAAAATCTTTGATAATGGACTCCGTCCCCACTACCAATGTCAGGCTGACTGGTCTATAATTCCCCATTTTCTCTTTAGCTTCATTTTTAAATAATGGGGTTACATTAGAAGGTTGCAAGAAGCATCAGGAATAAGGTGGGTGAACTTCAGGCATGGATCGGTACTTGGGACTACGATGTGGTGGCCATCACGGAAACTTGGATAGACGAGGGGCAGAAATGATTGTTGGAGGTCCCTGGTTATAGATGTTTCAATAAGATTAGGGAGGGTGGTAAAAGAGGTGGGGGGGGGGGGGTGGCATTATTAATTAGAGATAGTATAACAGCTGCAGAAAGGCAGTTCGAGGAGTATCACCCTATTGAGGTAGTATGGGTTGAAGTCAGAAATAGGAAAGGAGCAGTCACCTTGTTAGGAGTTTTCTATAGGCCCCCCAATAGTAGCAGAGATGTGGAGGAACAGATTGGGAAACAGATTTTAGAAAGGTGCAGAAGTCATAGGGTAGTAGTCATGGGCGACTTTAACTTCCCAAATATTGAGTGGAAACTCTTTAGATCAAATAGTTTGGATGGGGTGGTGTTTGTGCAGTGTGTCCAGGAAGCTTTTCTAACACAGTATGTAGATTGTCCGACCAGAGGAGGGGCAATATTGGATTTAGTACTGGGTAATGAGCCAGGGCAAGTGATAGATTTGTTAGTGGGGGAGCATTTTGGAGACAGTGACCACAATTCTGTGACTTTCACTTTAGTAATGGAGAGGGATAGGTACGTGCAACAGGGCAAGGTTTACAATTGGGGGAAGGGTAAATACGATGTTGTCAGACAAGAATTGAAGTGCATAAGTTGGGAACATAGGCTGGCAGGGAAGGACACAAGTGAAATGTGGAACTTGTTCAAGGAACAGATGCTACGTGTCCTTGATATGTATGTCCCTGTCAGGCAGGGAAGAGATGGTCGAGTGAGGGAACCATGGTTGACAAGAGAGGTTGAATGTCTTGTTAAGAGGAAAAAGGTGACTTATGTAAGGCTGAGGAAACAAGGTTCAGACAGGGCATTGGAGGGATACAAGATAGCCAGGAGGGAAGTGAAGAAAGGGATTAGGAGAGCTAAGAGAGGGCATGAACAATCTTTGGCGGGTAGGATCAAGGAAAACCCCAAGGCCTTTTACACATATGTGAGAAATATGAGAATGACTAGAGCGAGGGTAGGTCCGATCAAAAACAGTAGCGGGAGATTGTGTATTGAGTCTGAAGAGATAGGAGAGGTCTTGAACAAGTACTTTTCTTCTGTATTTACAAATGAGAGGGGCGATATTGTTGGAGAGGACAGTGTGAAACAGATTGGTAAGCTCGAGGAAATACTTGTTAGGAAGGAAGATGTGTTGGGCATTTTGAAAAACTTGAGGATAGACAAGTTCGCCCGGGCCTGACGGGATATATCCAAGGGTTCTATGGGAAGCAAGAGATGAAATTGCAGAGCCGTTGGCAATGATCTTTTCGTCCTCACTGTCAACAGGGGTGGTACCAGGGGATTGGAGAGTGGCGAATGTCGTGCCCCTGTTCAAAAAAGGGACTAGGGATAACCCTGGGAATTACAGGCCAGTTAGTCTTACTTCGGTGGTAGGCAAATTAATGGAAAGGGTACTGAAGGATAGGATTTCTGAGCATCTGGAAAGACACTGCTTGATTAGGGATAGTCAGCACGGATTTGTGAGGGGTAGGTCTTGCCTTACAAATCTTATTGAATTCTTTGAGGAGGTGACCAAGCATGTGGATGAAGGTAAAGCAGTGGCTGTAGTGTACATGGATTTTAGTAAGGCATTTGATAAAGTTCCACATGGTAGGCTTATGCAGAAAGTAAGGAGGCATGGGATAGTGGGAAATTTGGCCAGTTGGATAACGAACTGGCTAACCGATAGAAGTCAGAGAGTGGTGGTGGATGGCTAATATTCAGCCTGGATCCCAGTTACCAGTGGCGTACCGCAGGGATCAGTTCTGGGTCCTCTGCTGTTTGTGATTTTCATTAATGACTTGGATGAGGGAGTTGAAGGGTGGGTCAGTAAATTTGCAGACGATACGAAGATTGGTGGAGTTGTGGATAGTAAGGAGGGCTGTTGTCGGCTGCAAAGAGACATAGATAGGATGCAGAGCTGGGCTGAGAAGTGGCAGATGGAGTTTAACCCTGAAAAGTGTGAGGTTGTCCATTTTGGAAGGACAAATATGAATGCGGAATACAGGGTTAACGGTAGAGTTCTTGGCAATGTGGAGGAGCAGAGAGATCTTGGGGTCTATGTTCATACATCTTTGAAAGTATCAAGTGGATAGAGCTGTGAAGAAGGCCTATGGTGTGCTCGCGTTCATTAACAGAGGGATTGAATTTAAGAGCCGTGAGGTGATGATGCAGCTGTACAAAACTTTGGTAAGGCCACATTTGGAGTACTGTGTACAGTTCTGGTCGCCTCATTTTAGGAAGGATGTGGAAGCTTTGGAAAAGGTGCAAAGAAGATTTACCAGGATGTTGCCTGGAATGGAGAGTAGGTCTTACGAGGAAAGGTTGAGGGTGCTAGGCCTTTTCTCATTAGAACGGAGAAGGATGAGGGACGACTTGATAGAGGTTTATAAGATGATCAGGGGAATAGATAGAGTAGACAGTCAGAGACTTTTTCCCCGGGTGGAACAAACCATTACAAGGGGACATAAATTTAAGGTGAAAGGTGGAAGATATAGGAGGGATATCAGAGGTAGGTTCTTTACCCAGAGAGTAGTGGGGGCATGGAATGCACTGCCTGTGGAAGTAGTTGAGTCGGAAACATTAGGGACCTTCAAGCAGCTATTGGATAGGTACATGGATTACAGTAAAATGATAGTGTAGATTTATTTGTTCTCAAGGGCAGCACGGTAGCATTGTGGATAGCACAATTGCTTCACAGCTCCAGGGTCCCAGGTTCGATTCCGGCTTGGGTCACTGTCTGTGCGGAGTCTGCACGTCCTCCCCGTGTCTGCGTGGGTTTCCTCCGGGTGCTCCGGTTTCCTCCCACAGTCCAAAGATGTGCGGGTTAGGTGAATTGGCCAATGATAAATTGCCCTTAATGTCCAAATTGCCCTTGGTGTTGGGTGGAAGTGTTGAGTTTGGGTAGGGTGCTCTTTCCAAGAGCCGGTGCAGACTCAAAGGGCCGAATGGCCTCCTTCTGCACTGTAAATTCAATGATAATCTATGATTAATCTAGGACAAAGGTTCGGCACAACATCGTGGGCCGAAGGGCCTGTTCTGTGCTGTATTTTTCTATGTTCTATGTTCTATTAGCTACCCTCCAATCTGTCGGAACTATTCCAGAATCTATAGAATCTTGGAAGATGACCATCAATGCATCCACTAGTCTAGGGTCACTGATGTACTCTGGGATGTAGATTATCAGGACCTGGGGATTTATTGGCCTTCAATCCCATCAATTTCCCCAGCACCATTTCCTTACTAATACTAATTTCCTTCAGTGCCTCCCTATCTCTAAACTCTGTGTTCCCCAAGGTTACTGGTATGTTATTTATGTCCTCCTTGGTCAAGACAGAACCAAAGTATGTATTCATTTGGTCAACAATTTTTTTGTTCCCCATTATGAATTCCCCTATTTCTGGCTGTAAGGGACCTACATTTGTCTTCATATACATGGAGATGCTTTTACAGTTAATTTTTATGTTGCCTGCTAGTTTACTCTTGTACTCTGGTCCCGAAAGATGTGCTGTTGGGTAATTTGGACATTGTGTACCCGAACAGGCATCGGAATGTGGCGACTAGGGGCTTTTCACAGTAACTTCATTGCAGTGTTAATGTAAGCCTGCTTGTGAGAATAAAGATTATTATTATTTTCCCCTTGAGCAATCCCTTTGTCTTACTTTACTGAATTATTTCCCGTTTTACTTTTGCTCCAGACAGGAATAAACAAATTGTTGCATTTCACCCATGCGCTCCTTGAATGTTTGCCATTGCATATCCGCCATCATCCCTTCAAATAGCTTTGTCCAATCCATCATAGCCAACTCGCGCCTCACCGTCGTAGTTTCCTTTTTAAAGATTCAGGACCCTAGCCTCAGAATAAACTATGTTACTCTCCATCTTGATGAAGCGTGGGGAAGGGAGGGGGGGTCTCGCAACTAGATTGCTAGTTATTCCTTTCTCATAATAATCTTTATTATTGTCACAAGTAGGCTTACATTAACACTGCAATTAACTTACTGTGAAAAGCTTCTAATCGCCACATTCCAGCACCTGTTCGGGTACACTGAGGGAGAATTCAGAATGTCCAATTCACCCAACAAGCACGTCTTTCATGACTTGTGGGAGGAAGCCGGAGCACCCGGAGGACACCCGTGCAGATTCCGCACAGGCAACACGTAAGCCGGGAATTAAACCTGGGACCCTGCGCTGTGAAGCAACAGTGCTACCACTGTGCCACTGTGCCATCCATACCCAGTCTAGGATGGCCTGTTCTCCAGTTGATTCCTCAACCTATTGGTTCAGAAAACCAACCTGTACGCATTCCAAGAATTTCTCTTCTACGGTTTTGTGACTAATTTGATTTTGCCCAATCTATAAACAGATTAAAATCACCCAGAATTACAGATGTCCCTTTATCACATGCATCTCTAATTTCCAGTTTAATGCCATTCCCAACATCAACACTACAGTTTGGGTATGTGTGCAACTCCCACTAATGTTTTTTCCCCTTTGTGTTTCTCAGCTCTACCGATGCAGATTCCACATCATCGGAGCTAATATCTTTCCTTGCTATTGTATTAATTCTCTCCAACCAGCAAACAACTCCAGCCCCTTTTCCTTTTTGTCTGTCCTTCCTAAATACTGAATCGTCCTGGATGTTCAATGTCCATCCCTGGTCACCCTGCAGCCATGTCTCCATAATCCTGACTCTATCACACTCATTTATATCCACTAGTGCAATGAATTCATCCATTTTATATTGGATGCTCCACGCTTTCAAGCACAAAGCCTTACGGCTTATCTTTTTAATGTTACTTGTCCTTGTCCCACTAATTTTCACTCGGGCCCTGTTGGATTCTAGCCCTTAAGTTCCCTGCCTATCACTTTTCATATTCCCTTTTCTGTTTTTGACCTTGTTTCCTCCTCCTCTGACTGCTTGCATAGGTTCCCATCCTCTGCCATTTTTAATTTCAACCCTCCCCAACCACACTAGCAAATATTCTCCCCAGGACATCAGTCCTAGAACATGGGTAGTGCAGATTATATTTAGTATGTAGAAACATAGAATTTACAGTACAGAAGGAGGCCATTCGGCCCATTGAGCCTGCACCAGCCCTACGAAAGAGCACCCTACTGAAGCCCACGTCTCCACCCTATCCCAATAATCCCACCTAATCGTTTGGACACTAAGGGGCAATTTAGCATGGCCAATCCACCTAACCTGCACATCTTTGGACTGAGAGAGGAAACCGGTGCATCCGGAGGAAATCCATGCAGACAAGATGAAAAAGTGCAAACTCCATACTGTCATCTGAAGCCGGAATTGAACCCGGGTCCCTGGAGATAAGGCAGCAATGCCAATCACTGCCACCATGCCACCCCAGGACTTGAGACAGGACTTAATCTCCACATGAACTGAGGTCAGAGCTCCTACCATTACTATTGTGGACAGATACTTCAGCAACAGGTAAACTGGCGAGGTCAAGTGTGTTTTTCCTTTGTTGTCTGTCTCTCCACCCACTACAGGCCCAGTCTGCCAGGTATGTCCTACAGGACTTGGACAGCTCGGTTACTGATAGTGATGAAAGCCATCCTTGATGCCCTCCGTGTGCTTTCCAAATGTTCAACCTGAAAGAGCACAGATTTATCAGCTGACGGAGGTTAATAAGTCACAAATTCATGGCTATCAGGAGTTGATGTTGAATATTCCCAGGACCATTCTATCCTGACTGTATACCCATATTCTGCCACTGAGTATGAATGTCTGGTTTTTCCTGACTGTGTGGGGCAGCTCCCAATTTTGACAAATAATGGAGGAGGACGTTGCAGGGTCGATAGGGCAGATCAAAACGCCTTTGTCGTTTCCACTGCCGAGCTCAATGCCAGGTGGTCCATCTGGTTTTATTGTTCTTTCAGCTTTTCTGTAATAGTTTGATACAGCTGAGTGGCTCTTTGTGGATCTGCAGTCGCATGTCGGTCAGATGGCAAATTCCCTTCCCCTAGAAAGCATTAGTGAACCAGATGTGTTTTTACAGCAATCCACCAGCTTTAGATTCCAGATTTATTAATGAATTGAATTTAAATTCCAGCAGCTGCTGCAGTGGAATTTGAACTTGTGTCACAGAATCATAGAATCCCTACAGTGCAGAAGGAGGCCTTTCGGCCCATCGAGTCTGCCCCAACCCTCCGAAAGAGCACTCGACCTAGGTCCATTCCCCGACCCTATCCCCATAACATTGATCATGGCCAATCCACCTAACCTGCACACCTTTGAACTGGAGCATTAGCCCAGGTTTCTGGATTATGAGTCCAGTAACACTTAACACGTGGTCAGATTTAGTGTTGGAAGAAGAAACCTTTAAAGACTTGGCTAGTTACCTTGATAACTATAAAATGTAATTTTTGTTGTATCAGACCCCAGAAACGATGTATTAAAAGAGAAAACTGTTGGGTTTCTGCAGTAGATTTTACTAAATTAACTCCTGTTTGCTTTAGGTATTTGCTTGCCTGTATTTTCCATCTCCTGGTTGCTGCTGCCTTCGCAGACCAACATTTGTAAGAGCTTAGTATACCATAGCCAGCATATAATTGTGCTTCATCGCACTAAGCAAAATGAACGGCATTCGGGAATTCTATTTCATTGCAAAACAAATGCTGCGATTAGCACTTTACCATTTACCCTGCTGAATAAACAAAAATTTGTGTCTGAATGCTGTGACTGATTTTAAATGTGTGTATAAATCTGAATGCCTACACTTCCTTCATGCAAGTATCACCTACCAGAAGTGCAAATGCGGCAATCATATGTTGTCATCTGCTGGCACAGCTTAAAAAAAAGTTCAAGATTATGAATATGTTTAATGTAACTTCAGTATAATTTTTTTTCCTTTTCAGTTTACCATTGGAAGGATAGTCTATTCAACCAAATAAGTCTGAATAATAAACTAGTCTCTTCAAAAATGCATCTTTTTTTGTTCTCAGGATCTGGCAAGCTGGGGAAATCCCAATTTGCTGCCTTTAAGGTGAGAGGGGTAAGGTTTAGAGTAGATGTACGAGGCAAGTTTTTTACGCAGAGGGTAGTGGGTGCCTGGAACTCGCTACCGGAGGAGGTGGTGGGAGCAGGGACGATAGTGACATTTAAGGGGCATCTTGACAAATATATGAATAGGTTGGGAATAGAGGGATACGGACCCAGGAAGTGTAGAAGATTGTAGTTTAGTCGGGCAGCATGGTCGGCACGGGCTTGGAGGGCCGAAGGGCCTGTTCCTGTGCTGTACATTTCTTTGTTCTTTGCTCTGAGAAGGTGATGGTGGGTCAGCTCCTTGAGCCTATGCATTCCTTCTGGTGGTGGTGCTTTCATAATGATGTTGGATCGGGTTTTCAAGATTCTAAACCAGCGACTGTGAAGAAAGGCGATGTGTGACTTGTCGGTGAACCTGGTGATAGTGCCCTCTAAACATTGCTGCTATTGATTCCCTTAGTGTTAGAGGTCATAAGGAACGGGATGCTCTGTCGTCTTGAGTTATTGCAGTGATTTCTGCAGATTGCACATACTGCAGCCACAGGGCAGCAGTCGTGGAGGGGTTAAATATTGTCCATTAGTAAGGGCAGTGATCAAGCAAGCTGCTATATCCTGGACAATGTTAACATCCTCAGTGTTGCAACTGCAGGAGCCAGTGCTGTCTTTTGGATGGTGGAAAGGCTTTGAGGAGTCAGGAAGTGATCCACTCATCACACACAGCCCATCTCTCTGCTTTGTGCATAAACAGTGGGACAGTACACATCCACATCAGAAGTGAGACACAACCAGAGTACATTTGAAACTCTGGAATTTGAAACAGAGTGGGAATTTGGTCCCACTCTGAGTAAGAAGAGGTATTTTTTGCTATTTTTCTTTGCTTTGTAATCTTTTGCATCTTCAGTGAGAAGTCTTGCATTGCTGCAGCAACTGGGGCTATAAGGGGGAGAGCGGGTTGGTAAGTAGTAGGTAAGGTCAGTAAGTCTACGACTTTAATAATAATAATATTAATAATAATCGCTTATTGTCACAAGTAGGCTTCATTGAAGTTACTGTGATAAGCCCCTAGTCGCCACATTCCGGCGCCTGTTCGGCGAGGCCGGTACAGGAATTGAACTCGCGCTGCTGGCATTGTTCTGCATTACAAGCCAGCTGTTTAGCCCACTGTGCTAAGCCAGCCCCTTTAATACTTGTATAGATTGAAAATACTTAATTTAAAGAGATAAATCATGACAGGTGAGCTCATGGTTTGCTCCTCATACTCCATATGAGAAGCCAGGAACATTTGCACTGCCTGGGGCCAGCATGAGTGCAGAAAGTGTTTCCAGCTGCAGTTCCTGGAAGCCTAGGTTTCGGAGCTGGAGCGGCAGCTGGAGACACTGTGTAGCATCTGCGAGGCAGAGGGTGTTGTATAGAGAGGTGTTCACATCGCAGGCTCGGATGCCACAGGCAGGCAGGGAATGGGTGACCACCCTGTGGCACAGTGGTTAGCACTGCTGCCTCGCAGCATCAGGGACCCAGGTTCAATTCTGCCCCTGGGTGACTGTGTGGAGTTTGCACTTTCCACGTGTCTGTGTGGGTTTCCACCTGCTGCTCTGTTTCCTCCCACAGTCCAAAGATGCGCTGCTTAGATGGGGCTATGGGATTACGAGGATAACACCGGGAAGTAGGCCTAGGTAGGGTGCTCGTTCAAAGGGTCAGTGTACATTAGATGGGCCAAATGGCCTCCTGCACTGTCGGAATTCTCACGAGTTCTAGGCAGGCAGTGCAGGAAACTCCTGTGGTCGATCCCCTACAAAACTGATATACCGCTTTGGATGCTGTTGAGGGGAATCGCCTCGGGGGAAAGCAGCAACAGCCAAATCCCTTGTACCATGGTTGGTTTTGCTGCAAATGGGAGGAGTAAAATGTGTGTGGAATAGTTATAGTGGATTCAATTATAAGAGGAATAGATGAGCGTTTCTGTAACCACGAAGAGACTCCAGGATGATATGTTACCTATCTGGAACTAGGATCAAGGATGTCTTGGATCGGTTGCAGGACATTCTGAAAGGAGAGGGCGAACAGCCAGTGGCTGTGGTACACATAATACAAACAACATTGGTTAAAAAAGGATGAGGTCTTAAAAGCAGAATATAGAGAGTTAGGAAGAAAGTTGAGAAGTCGGATCTCAAAGGTAATGATCTCAGGGTTACTACCACTGCCACGTGTTAGTCGGAGTGGAAATAGCAGGATATATCCGATGAGTATGTTGTTGAAGAGATGGAGTGAGGGCTTCAGTTTCCTGGGACATTGGGCCGGTTCTTGGGGAGGTAGGAGTGGTTGGGTTACACCTGGGCAGGACCAAGAATGATGTCCTGGGGGAGTATTTGCTGGATTGGCTGTGCAGGGTTTAAACTAATAAGGCAGGGAGATGTGAACTGATGCAAGGAGTCAGAGGAGGGGGAATCAGGGACAAAATCAAAAGACAGAAGGGGCAATAAGAAAAGTAATAGGCAGAGAAACCAAGGGCCAGATTCAAACAGGGCCATAGTGAAAAATGTTGGAAGCAGGACAAGTAATGTTAAAAATATAAACTAAGGGCAACACGGTGGGGTAGTGGCTAACACTGCTACCTCACGGCGCTGAGGACCCGGGTTCAATCCCAGGTGACTGTCTGTGTAGAGTTTGCATATTCCCCCGTGTTTGCATGGGTCGCTCCCCCACAACCCAAAGATATGCAAGGTAGGTGAATTGGGCAAGCTAAATTGTCCCTTAATTGAAAAAAAAAAAGAACTGGGTACTCTAAATTTATTTTTTAAAAGACCAGGCTTAAGGCTTTGTGCCTTAACGTGCGGAGCATTTGAAATAAAGCAGATGAACTAATTGTGCAAATAGGTGTAAACGGGTATGATATAATCGGGATTACAGAGAAATGCTGTAGGGTGACCAGGGATGGTACCTGAACATAGAGGTATTCAGTATTTAGGAAGGACAGACAAAAAGGCAGTGGAGTTGCATTGCTGGTTAAAGAGGAAATTAACGCAATAGTGAGGAATGATATTAGCTCCGACAATGTGGAATCTGTGCGAGCTGAGCTGAGAAACACAAAGGGGAAAAATAATGTTAGTGGTCGTTTATATAGACCCCCAAACTGTCATGGTGATGTTAGGAATGGGGTAGAGACGCAAGCAATAAAGGGACATCTGTAATTGTGGATGATTTCAATCTGCATAGAGATTGGGCAAATCAAATTAATCACAATTCCGTAGAGGAGTAATTCCTGGACTGTATACAAGATGGTTTTCTGCACCAATACATTGAGAAACCAACTAGAGAACAGGCCATCCTCGACTGAGTACTGTATAATCTGAACAGAATCATTGGCAATCGAGTTATGCGAGACCCCTTGGGGATGAGTGACCATAATATGATAGAATTCTTCGTCAAGATGAAGAGTAACGTAGTGGATTTTATCATAAAAGTAAAATGGGAAAGGTGGCCACACAATGACTTTAGAAGGGAAATTAGAGATAGTATATGGTCCAAGGAAGAAGCATATTAATTGGCAAAAAAAAAAACCAACAGGTCTGAGGTTTGGAAGCAGTTTAGAATTCAGCAAAGGAGGACTAAAGGATTAAGAGTAAGCTTGCAGTGAACACACAGACTGACTGTAAACAGTTCTATTGTTATGTGAAGAGAAAAATATTGAAAACAAATGAAGGTCCCTTACAGTCAGAAACCGAGAAATACAAATAGGTGACAAAGAAATGATTGAACAACAAAATACTTTTGTTATGTTTTCACAAACCAGAACGCACACAACATACCAGAAATGTTGGGGAATGCAGGGTTTAGTGAGAGGAAGGAACTAAGGAGATCAGTATTAGTCAAGAAATTGTGTTGGGGAAATTGATAGGATTGAAGGCTGATAAATCCTCAGGGCCTGATGATATATATCCCAGAGTACTTAAGGAAATGCCCTAGAAGGTAGGTCATCTTCCAAACTTCAATAGACTCAGGAACAGTTCCTACAGATTGGAGGGTAGCTAATGTAACCACACTATTTAAAAAGGGGGTTGGAGAGAAAACGGAATTATAGACCAGTAAGCCTAGCGTTGGTAGTGGGGAAAATACTAGAATCCATTATCAAAGAGTTTAAAGCAGTGCACTTCAAAAACAGTAGCAGGATCAGACAGAGTCAGCGTGGATTTATGAAGCGGAAATCTGCTGGAATTCAAGTATTTAACTAGTAGAGTTGGTGAGGGGAAGCCGAGATGCGGTTTACTTGGACTTTCAGAAGGCTTTTGACAAAGTCCCACATAAGAGATTAGTGTGTGAAATTGAAGTGCATGGAATTAGGGACAGTGCATTGAGATGGATAGAGAACTGGTTGGCAGACAGGAACAAAAAGTAGGAATTAATGGGTCTTTTTCAAGTTGGCAGGCAGTGACTAGTGGGGTACCGCAGAGATCGGTGATGGGACTCCAGCTATTCGCAATATGTACTAATGATTGGGTGAGGGAACGAAATGTAACGAATCCAAGTTTACAAATGACACAGTTGGATGGGAGGGTGAGCTGTGTGGAGGATGTAAAGATCCTTCATTGTGATTTGCACAAGTTGAGTGAATGGACAAGTGGCAGGTCCAGTACAATTTGAATTATTGTGAGATTATCCAAAAACCGGAAAGCAGACTATATCTGAATGACTAATTAGGAGAGGAGAATGTGCAACAAGACCTGTCCTTACACCAGTTGCTAAAAGTAAGCATGCAGGTGCAGTAGATAGTAAAGAAAGAAAATGGTATGTTGGTCTTCGTAGCAAGAGGATTTGAGTGTAATAATAATCTTTATTGTCACAAGTAGGCTTACATTGACACAGCAATGAAGTTACTGTGAAAAGCCCGTAGTCGCCACATTCCGGCGCCTGTTCAGGTACACGGAGGGAGAATTCAGAATGTCCAATTCACCTAACAGCATGTCTTTCGGGACTTACCGGAGGAAACCGGAGCACCTGGAGGGAACCCACGCAGACAGGGGGAGAACATGCAGACTCCGGCACAAACAGTGACCCAAGCCGGGAATTGAGCCTGGGACCCAGGCGCTGTGAAGCAACAGTACTAACCACTGTGCTGCCATGCCGTCCATACTCTAGAATCATTGCAACTGTGAGTGATAATGTTTTCATGCATCAGCAATCTGAGTTTGTATCGCACTTCTAGAAATGGAAAGGTGATGTGTGTCTCTCCTTTAAACGGTTATCAACATAGAAAATTATGTATTTTAAATATTAACATCCCCACATGTGTAATGGATATCTGATTGCTATAATGGCTGTGGTAAGACTTTACTGAATTTCAGTCCCTGACTATATTTAGTAGGATATAGAGTGCTCCAGAATAATAAGAATATATACCTACCTGATCTGAAGGAACGGAACAGTGAGCCAACCGCTAACTTCCAGCTTGTACTGTTCTTGCTGTGAGTGAGTGGAGTGCAGAAATCAGAGGCCCCTCTTTTTAAAAAAAAAAAAAAAAACGTTTTTGGCGAAGTTTATGCTCCTGCTGGAATGTTCAGAGAAGGGCCAATGAGAACATTGACAAATATCAGACACCTGAAAAATTAAAATATGAAAATCGCTTATTGTCACAAGTAGGCTTCAAATGAAGTTACTGTGAAAAGCCCCTAGTCGCCACATTCCGGCGCCTGTTCAGGGAGGCTGGTACGGGAATTGAACCCACGCTGCTCGCCTGCCTTGGTCTGCTTTAATATCCAGCTATTTAGCCCTGCGCTAAACCAGCCCTTAAACCTGCCATGAACGCAGGCAGAATAAGTGTAATAAGTAGTGAGGAAGATGGTAATAGACTAAGGGGACAGGCTGGTGGAATGGGTGAACGCGTGACAGATTAAAATTAATGCAGAAAAGTGTGTTTGCATTCTGTGTAGAAAGAATGGAGACAGATAATACATGCTAAATGGTACAACGTTAATGGAAGTGCAAGAACAGAGGGATCTTTGTCCACAAGTCACTGAAGGCACCAGGTGGGTCAGTCAGCAAAGCAGCTAATAAAGCATATCTGGCCTTTTTGGAGAGGCATAGAGAACAAAACTTCAGGAGATATGTTGGAGTCCATGTCCAATTCTGGAAACCACACTTCAGGAAGGATGTGAAGGCTTTGGAGAGGCTACAGAAGAGATGTTCCAGAATGAGGGATTTGTGGAGAGACTGGAGAAACGTGGTTCTCATTATAGCAGAGGAGGTCAGGAGAGATTTGTTTAAATCATGAAGGTTTAGTAGAATAAATAAAGAGAAGCTGTTTCCAGTGGCTGTTAGATTCAATAACTGGTGGCCACAGATTTACAGTGATTGGCAAAAGAATCATGAGGGAAAGCATTTGGTTAGGATTTGGACTGCCTGTTAGGGTGGTGGCTACAGATTCAAGTATAGCCCTTCCAAAGAGGAAGGCCTGATTTAAAGGCCTGAAGAGAAAATTTTCAAGACTATGGGAAAAGTGCTGAGTCTGGGATTAACTGGATTACTCCATCAACCCGGCCAGCACTTCTCTGCTATATCACTCCATGATTCTATAATTTTCCAGAGTCATGTTTTGTGTCCTGGAGCCATAAAATAATACTACACAGAAGAAGGTTATTCAGTTCATAATATTTTTGCTGGTTCTTTGCTTGAGTAATTCAACAATAATCCCACTGCCCTGTCCTTTCTCCATAGCGTTTCATTTACTTCAGTTCTTTTCCACTTTTCCATGAAAAGAAAAAACACGGATTCTGCTGCTGCTTGAGTTCTCTGCCTGAAAGAAAGGCCCTGGCAATTATTCACTGAAAGATGGCAAAGTGCCATGGTTTTATGCTACGGGTAGGGTTTGGAGGCAGGTCCCTCTTCTGCCTAAACCGGAAAGGGGATCAAACCCTGTATTGTTGACATTAATCTAATTCACATGCTAGCTGTCTAGCAACTAAGCTAATTGGTTCTTGGTTTCTGCATGAATCATTCAATTCCTGTAGCAAAATATTCCCTGCCTCAGGACGCCACAGGGAATTTTTTTTCCCACTCCATTTCCACACATTAATGACAGTTCCAAATTGTGGACTCCGAAAGTGCTGAAAGCCTCACCAAAAAAACTGCAATTTTTCTTCACTTTCACAATCATTAATAATTTTAAAACTTTGGTTCGATCTCCTTCCCTGCTCTATTGGAAATGGCCTCGGTAACCTACATTGGCTCCTGGTATGGCAATGCCGTGTTTTATAGTTCTCATCCTTGTTTGAAAAACTCTTTATTTCTTAAAATATATTTTCATTCCAAACATAGCAAAATCAAAACAAAGACAATACACCACATGAACAACAATAGAACGGGTAAATGTGATGGAAACAGTAACAGTTTGTCATTTTTCGGTCTAACAGAGTAAACGATGCTCCCTCCTCTTTCCCCCCCCCCCCCCCCCCCCCCCCCCCCCCCCCCCCAAAAAAAAAAGTTGCTGATCACAAACAGATCCTTAAAGATGGCGATGAACTGCTTCCACCTGGAGCGGAACCCTTCCTCCGACCCTCTGATGGCAAATTTGATTTTCTCTAATCTTAGGAATTCTGCCAGGTCCGCCAGAGAGGCGAAGGCCAAAATGTCGGCCCCCATCACCCTCAAGCAGCTCCAGCACATCCGATACCCGAAGATCACTACCAGCAGGCAGGGCTCCATCCTGACCCCAACGATTCACGACATGGTCTCAAAGAATGAGGCCCAGAACTTGATCACCTTTGGCAGGACCAGAACACGTGGGAGTGGTTTGCCGGTCCCCTCTGGCATCACACATATCTGTCGTCCACCTCTGAGAAGAAACCACTCGTGCACTTTAGTCAGGCGTGCCCTATGCACCACGTTCAGTTGTATCAGATCCAATCTACCGCAAGAGGAGGTGGAATTAACTTTTGTGTAGGATCTCACTCCAAAGCCCCGCTCCTAGTTCGAGGCAAATTTCACCTCCCACCTCTCCATTCTCTCATCCAACAAGGCCCTTACCTCCTCCCAGTCGCCCAGATATGTCGTGAGATCTTCCCCTCTCCCAACTCATCCTGCCATAACATTCTGTCCAGCAAGGTGTGCTTTGGTAACTGAGGGAACGAGGGAACTTCCTTGCGGAAAATGTCCCGTATATGGAGGTATCTAAACTCGCTCCTTTTCGAGAGTTGAAATTTGTCCGTCAGCTCCTCCAGACTTGCAAACCTACCATCCATGTACATATACCCCTAGGAACAGGACTTGGAATGTCTTGTGGAAGCTTTTCTCCGATCCTCGGATGGCAGGGTTTATTTTCCCCAGCCTGAGAAATTCCACCAGGTCAGGATAGCCAGTCTGCAGCTTTGGGTGGTGCTGCTAATTGCCAGCCGAGCAGGAGCCTCCAGTGGGCAATCAGGGAGGCAAAAGCTAAGGCGTCAACGCCCCCTCCCTGTGAAGAGCTCTGATACCCTAGAACCCACCGCAACTGGGCACAGCTCCACCCTCACTAATTCAACCCTGGACATGGCCTCCAAGAAGGACGTCCAGTACCCGACAAATCTCGGGTAGGACCAGAACACGCTGATGTGGTTGGCTGGGCCTCCCTGGCACAGTTCCCACATGTCCTCCACATCCGGGAAGAACCTGCTCATGTGTGTTCTGATGCGCCCTGTGCACCACCTTTAGCTGCGTTGAGCTCAGCCCTGCGCACGTGGAGATGAAGTTTGCCCGATGCAGTGCTTCGATCCAGAGTTATCCTACTATTTCCCTACTAAGCTCTTCCTCCCATTTCTTTCCTACCTCGTCCAGGGATGAGTGGACCTTCTCTAATAGTCGTCCATACATGTCCACACAGTTCCCCACTCCTAATTTACCTGTGTTCAGTAGTCCCAGTAATGAGTGTCCTGGTATCTGGGGATATGTCATCGTTTCCTTAAGGATGTTTTGGATCTGCACATACCTTGGGTCATTCCCTCTCAGGAGTTGGAACTTGTCTGTGAGTTCCCCCAGGGTTACTACTCAACCGTCAGTGTCCCCTCATCCTGTCTCCACCGTTTGAAGGAGGTGTCCAATGTTGTGGGGGGGAACCTATGATCTTTGAAGATGGGGGCCATTTTTGACATCTCGGTTAGTCCAAAATGCCGTCGCGTTTGGTTCCACGACTGGAGCTGGTCTCCACCTCGGGCTTTTTGAATACTTGGCGGGGGGATGGGAGTGCAGTTGTGGCCAATGCTCGGAGGGATGTACCCATACTCTCTTCCATTCTGACCCACTCCGCTCCCGGTTCCTTGACCCATCCCCGTACCCTTTCTGCGGTGGCCGTTCAGTGGTTGAACTGGAGGTTCGGGAGGGCCAGGCCTCCCACATTTCTTCTCCTTTGTCAGACCTTCTTCCTAATCCTTGGGCTCTTCTCTCCCCAAACAAATACTATGATTAGTTTGCCCACTTGTGGTGAAAAAGGCATTGGGGATGTAGATCAGGGGCATCTGAACAGGAAGAAGAACGTGGGCAGTACGTTCATTTTAATCGTCTGCACTGTCTGCCAGGGATAGTGGGAGTGAGTCCCACCTCTCCAGGTCCTTTTTAACTTCCTCCACCAGACTTGTCAAGGTTCCATTTGTGGACCCGTCTCCAGTTATGGAATATTTGGATCCCCAGGTAACGGAATTTGGACTGGGCCAGTTTGAACGGCAACCCTCCCCAGCTCTGCTCCTCCCCCCTGCGGGTTCACAGGAAGATTTTGCTCTTATTCAGGTTAAGTTACTCTGGGTTCGTTTGTAACCTGAGAAGGCTCCAAACTCCTCCAGGAATTTCATTATCCCTTTAATGCTGGCCAGAGGATTTGAGATGTAGAGCAGCAGGTCATCCGCATAGAGTGAGACTCAATGCTCCTCGTCTCCCCTTTGGCTACCTCTCCACCACTTCGTAGCTTTGAGGGTGATTGCCAGAGCAAACATTAGCTGGAGTAAGGGTATCCCTGCCTCGTACCCCTGTGCAGCTGGAAGTATCCAGTGCTGGAGGTGTTTTTCGTATGCTTGCCATGGGAGCGCTGTACAATAGTTTCACCCACACCTGGCCCAAACCTAAACCATTCCAGGACCTCTGAGGTACTTCCATTTGACCCTATCGATGGCCTTCTCTGCGTCCGGGGCGATGATCACATCCGGTGTTCTCTCCCCGGATGGGGTTATGATCACATTTAGCAGGCGCCTGATGTTTGCTATTAGTTGTCTGCCCTTGACAAAGCCCATCTGGTTTTCCTCTGGTATGCAGCTGTCGAGCTGCCTCGCCAGGACCTTCACCAGGATCTTGGCGTCTGTATTAAGGCAGAGATGGGTCTGGAAGACCCACACTCCGACGGGGGAATCAGTGATATTGAGGCCAGACCGACCTGTGGGCTCTATCTATCTCTGGGGGGTTGGGGGTTCTCCACCCCCCCCTCCCCCTCCCTCCGCCACATCCTTGAAGGGGGCCAGGGTATCCACGACTACTGCCTTCATCTTTGCCATCGTCTCCAGCTTAATAGTGTCTCTCTGTTTCAGGAACTCCTGCGTTGAGCTTCCTCCACTGGCTTATTGATCGCCAACCCGGCCCGCTCGGTTGCGATCGGCTCCGTATGTTTGCCGCCTCGCTCTTTCTATCCGGACTAAATGTTAAAAGTTAAATGGACTATTGGGCAGCACGGTGGCGCACTGGTTAGCATTGCTGGCTCACGGCACCGAGGTCCCAGGTTCGATTCCCACTCTGGGTCACTGTCCGTTTGCATATTCTCCCCGTGTTTGCGTGGTTTCGCAATTTTGTTTTTTCTAATGGATTTACATATACTTTCATGGACCCATGTTTTGAAATCGCCGATGTCTATGCCCTTCCACACCTGAACTAGGACTCCTCAGTCCCTTTGTGTTTCTGATTTCCAAAGCCTTTCCCCATTTAGAAAATAGCCAATGCCTCTTCTTCTTACCAAAGTGCATAACCTCATTCTTTTCCACATTGTATTCCATCTGCCACTTCTTTACCCACTCTCAGAGCCTGCCAAAGTCCTTCTGCAGCCTACCTGCTTCCTCAACACAACTTGTCCCTCTAAATATCTTTGTATCATCTGCAAACTTTCAAACAATGCCCTCAGCTCCTTCTTCCAGATCATTTATGTATATCATGAATAGCTGTGGTCCCAATACTGATCTCTGCGGAACACCACTAGTCACTGGCTGCCATCCTGAAAAAGACCCATTTTTACCCACTCTCTACCTTTTGCCAGTCAACCAATCCTCTAACCGTACCAATACCTTACTCCTAACTCCATGGGCTGCTAAATAGCAGCCTCCTGTACGGCTCCTTGTCAAAGGCCCTCTGGAAATCCAAATAGATCACATCCACTAATTCTCCTTTGTCCAATTTCCTCGGTACCTCCTCAAAGAATTCTAACAGATTTGTCAGGCATGACATCCTCTTGACGAAGCCTTACTGACTCTGTCCTATTTTATCATGCACTTCCAAGTACTGTGCAATCTCATCTTTAATAATAGACTACAAAATCTTACCAACAGCTGAAGTCCGGTTAACTGGCCTATAATTTTCCGTCTTCTGCCTCCCTCCCTTCTCAATTAGGGGTATTACATTCACCATTTTCTAGTTCTCTGGGAACCTCCTTGCCTCCAGTGATTCCTGTAAGATCACCAATGCCTCCACAATCTTTTCCGCTATCTCCTTCAGAACCCTGGGGTGTAGTCCATCCGGTCCAGGTGATTATCCACCTTTAGACCTTTCAGTTTCCCTTCTGCTTGGCGATGGCCACTAAATGTACCTCTGCCCCCTGACTCTTGAAGTTCTGATATGCCACTGGCATCTTCCACTGTGAAGACTGATGCAAAGTACCTATTCAGTTCCACTGCCATTTCCTTGGTCACTATTACTGCTACTCCAGCCAACATTAAAATTAGGAAAGCACTTATGTTTGTAGGTTACTGTCTGTGTGGAGTTTGCACATTCTCCCGTGTCTGCGAGGGTCTCACCCCCACAACCAAAGATGTGCAGGATAGGTGGATTGGCCACACTAAATTGCCACTTAATTGGAAAAAAAATAATTGGGTGCTCTAAATTTATTTTTTTAAATGTTTGTAGGTTACTATTGGAGAAGATTTATCTCGTGGATTTATCTCTTTAAGACAGAGATAGGTTGTTGATTAATCGGGGGATCAGGGGTTATGGGGAGAAGGCAGGAGAATGGGGATAAGAAGCATATAAGCCATGATTGAATGGCGGAGCAGACTCGATGGACCGGATGGCCTAATTCTGCTACTATGTATTATGCTTGCTCTTATAGAACATAGAACGATACAGCGCAGTACAGGCCCTTCGGCCCACGATGTTGCACCGACATGGGAAGTCAAAAAACAAAAGCTATCTAACCTACACTATGCCATTATCATCCATATGCTTATCCAATAAACTTTTAAATGCCCTCAATGTTGGCGAGTTCACTACTGTTGCAGGTAGGGCATTCCACGGCCTCACCACTCTTTGCGTAAAGAGCCTACCTCTGACCTCTGTCCTATATCTATTACCCCTCAGTTTAAGGCTATGTCCCCTCATGCTAGCCATTTCCATCCGCGGGAGAAGGCTCTCACTGTCCACCCTATCTAACCCCCTGATCATTTTGTATGCCTCTATTAAGTCTCCTCTTAACCTTCTTCTCTCTAACGAAAACAATCTCAAGTCCATCAGCCTTTCCTCATAAGATTTTCCCTCCATACCAGGCAACATCCTGGTAAATCTCCTCTGCACCCGCTCCAAAGCTTCCACGTCCTTCCTATAATGAGGTGACCAGAACTGTACGCAATACTCTAAATGCGGCCGTACCAGAGTTTTGTACAGCTGCAACATGACCTCATGACTCCGGAACTCAATCCCTCTACCAATAAAGGCCAACACTCCATAGGCCTTCTTCACAACCCTATCAACCTGGGTGGCAACTTTCAGGGATCTATGTACATGGACACCGAGATCCCTCTGCTCATCCACACTTCCAAGAACTTTACCATTAGCCAAATATTCCGCATTCCTGTTATTCCTTCCAAAGTGAATCACCTCACACTTCTCTACATTAAACTCCATTTGCCACCTCTCAGCCCAGCTCTGCAGCTTATCTATGTCCCTCTGTAACCTGCAACATCCTTCCGCACTGTCGACAACACCACCGACTTTAGTGTCGTCTGCAAATTTACTCACCCGCCCTTCTGCGCCCTCCTCTAGGTCATTTATAAAAATGACAAACCGCAACGGCCCCAGAACAGATCCTTGTGGTACGCCACTTGTAACTGAACTCCATTCTGAACATTTCCCATCAACCACCACCCTCTGTCTTTCAGCGAGCCAATTTCTGATCCACATCTCTAAATCACCCTCAATCCCCAGCCTCAGTATTTTCTGCAATAGCCTACCGTGGGGAACCTTATCAAACGCTTTACTGAAATCCATATACACCACATCAACTGCTCTACCCTCGTCTACCTGCTCTGTCACCTTCTGAAAGGACTCGATAAGGTTTGTGAGGCATGACCTACCCTTCACAAAGCCATGCTGACTATCCCTAATCATATTATTACTATCTAGATGATTATAAATATTGTCTCTTATAATCCCCTCCAAGACTTTACCCACAACAGACGTGAGGCTCACCGGTCTATAGTTGCCGGGGTTGTCTCTACTCCCCTTCTTGAACAAAGGAACCACATTTGCTATCCTCCAGTCCTCTGGCACTATTCCTGTAGCCAATGATGACATAAAAATCAAAGCCAAAGGCTCAGCAATCTCTTCCCTGGCTTCCCAGAGAATCCTAGGATAAATCCCATCAGGCCCCTGGGACTTATCTATTTTCAGCCTGTCCAGAATTGCCAACACCTCTTCCCTACGTACCTCAATGCCATCTATTCTGATAGCCTGGGTCTCCGCATTCTCCTCCACAACATTCTCTTTTTCCTGAGTGAATACTGACTAAAAATATTCGTTTAGTATCTCACCTATCTCTTCAGACTCCACACACAACTTCCCATCCCTGTCCTTGACTGTCCCAACTCTTACCCTAGTCATTCTTTTATTCCTGACATACCTATAGAAAGCTTTTGGGTTTTCCTTGATCCTACCTGCCAAATACTTCTCATGTCCCCTCCTTGCTCGTCTTAGCTCTCTCTTTAGATCCTTCCTCGCTACCTTGTAACTATCAAGCGCCCCAACTGAAACTTCACACCTCATCTTCACATAAGCCTCCTTCTTCCTCTTAACAAGAGATTCCACTTCTTTGGTAAACCACGGTTCCCTCGCTCTACGCGTTCCTCCCTGCCTGACCGGTACGTACTTATCAAGAACACGCAGTAGCTGTTCCTTGAACAAGCTCCACATATCCAGTGTGCCCAACACTTGCAGCCTACTTCTCCAACCTATCCCCCCCCCCCCCCCAAGTCATGTCGAATGGCATCATAATTGCCCTTCCCCCAGCTATAACACTTGCGGGGTATACTTATCCCTTTCCATCACTAACGTAAACGTCACCGAATTGTGGCCACTGTCCCCAAAGTGCTCACCTACCTCCAACTCTAACACCTGGCCTGGTTCATTACCCAAAACCAAATCCAATGTGGCCTCTCCTCTTGTTGGCCTGTCAACATATTGTGTCAGGAAACCCTCCTGCACACATTGTACAAAAAACGACCCATCTAATGTACTCGAACTATATCTTTTCCAGTCAATATTTGGAAAGTTAAAGTCTCCCATAATAACTACCCTGTTACTTTCGCTCTTATCCAGAATCATCATTGCCATCCTTTCCTCTACATCCCTAGAACTATTTGGAGGCCTATAGAAAACTCCCAACAGGGTGACCTCTCCTTTCCTGTTTCTAACCTCAGCCCATACTACCTCGGAAGAAGAGTCCCCATATAGCATCCTCTCCGCCACCGTAATACTGTTTTTGACTAGCAGCGCCACACCTCCCCCTCTTTTGCCTCCTTATCTGAGCTTACTAAAACACCTAAACCCCGGAACCTGCAACAACCATTCCTGTCCCTGCTCTATCCATGTCTCCGAAATGGCCACAACATCGAAGTCCCAGGTACCAACCCATGCTGCCAGTTCCCCTACCTTATTTTGTATACTCCTGGCATTGAAGTAGACACACTTCAAACACCTACCTGAACACTGGCCCCCTCCTGCGAAGTCAAATCTGTGCTCCTGACCTCTCTACTCTCAATCTCTCGTACCCTAAAACTACAATCCAGGTTCCCATGCCCCTGCTGCATTAGTTTAAACCCCCCCAAAGAGCACTAGCAAATCTCCCCCCCCCCCCAGGATATTTGTGCCCCTCAGGTTCAGATGTAGACCATCCTGTCTGTAGAGGTCCCACCTTCCCCAGAAAGAGCCCCAGTTATCCAGAAATCTGAATCCCTCCCGCCTGCACCATCCCTGTAGCCACGTGTTTAATTGCTCTCTCTCCCTATTCCTCATCTCATTATCACGTGGCACAGGCAACAACCCAGAGATAACAACCCTGTTTGTTCTCGTTCTGAGCTTCCATCCTAGCTCCCTGAAAGTCTGCCTGACATCCTTGTCCCCTTTCCTACCTATGTCGTTCGTGCCAATGTGGACCACGACTTGGGGCTGCTCCCCCTCCCACTTAAGGACCCGGAAAACACGATCCGAGACATCACGTACCCTTGCACCTGGGAGGCAACATACCAAACGTGAGTCTCTCTCGCTCCCACAAAATCTCCTATCTGTGCCCCTGACTATCAAGTCCCCAATTACTAATGCTCTGCTCCTCTCCCCCCTTCCCTTCTGAGCAACAGGGACAGACTCCGTGCCAGAGGCCCGTACCCCATGGCTTACCCCTGGTAAGTCGTCGTCCCCACAAGTATCCAAAGCGGTATACTTGTTACTCAGGGGAACGACCGCAGGGGATCCCTGCACTGACTGCTTCTTCCCAGTCCCTCTTACAGTTACCCATCTATCTCCAATCTTTGTTGTAACTAATTCCCTGAAGCTGCTATCTATGACCCCCTCTGCCTCCCGAATGATCTGAAGTTCATCCAACTCCAGCTCCAGTTCCCGAACTCGGTCTTGGTGGAGCTGGAGATGGCTGCACTTCCTGCAGGTAAAATCAGCAGGGACACTAACTGCATCCCTCACCTCAAACATCCTGCAGGAGGAACATTGCACTCCCTTCCCTGCCATCCCTCTAACCTCCAACCAAGATCTGGTTAATAAATAAATAAAAAATAAAAAAATATATAAAATAATAATATAATATGGCACTTACCTCACACCAATGGGTCTTATTATTAGGTTAGAGGAGGAGGGCGGGTGGGAGACACTACACGTGTAGTGTCTCGGGTTTCCTCTCCACCAGAATTTATTGGTTGGGGGGGGGGGGGGACCTTCCCAGAAGTCCGCGGGTCGAACTTCCGGTTCCCGCCTTATATTTTAAAAAAATAAAACAAAAGAAGAACAGAAACGGGACCAGGTAAGTGTTTTTAAAGCAAAAACTTACCTCCCAGAAGGCCCCTGCGCACCTTTCCCGCCGAAATTCAAAGTGCTGCTCCTGCAAAGGTAAGGATTTTTAAAGCAAAAACTTACCTCCCAGAAGGCCCCTGCGCACCGCTCCCGCCGAAATTCAAAGGGGTAATGTGGTAATATTGGCTCAAATTAAATACTTTGCAGCACACTTGTCACATCCTTACTCAGTAAGCTGATCTTATGTTTATATTGGTGGACTTTATTCATTTGAGAAAGTTTTGAGTGATTAGATTCAATATGTGGTTTCATTTTGTTCTTCCTGCTCCTTCCTAGAAGCGGTAGTTATTTATCTTAATAAAAGCGTCAAAATGCTGGAAACACTTGGAACAAAATTTTTAGAGAGATGTGAATTAGTATTTCAGGTCAATGACATTTCATTAGCTTTCTCTTTTTGTTTGAACATTTGCCGTTGTCTTTTCTTTATTACTAAAGTGGAAATTTTAACACCGAGGAGTTATATTGTATAATCATGGGATATTTAATGGGACAGAAAGGTTCTGAAAGTCGAATGAGTACCATTAATTCCCACATCCAGGCCGTTCAGTCATGGTCTGTAGTATGGTTATATTGCAGCCCTGCTGATGTAGCATTCTTGGATTTCTTAATATTGGTGGACTGGCCTGCACAGAGAAGACTGTTCAACAAGGAAAAAGACCACTTAAATTGTCAATTGTTGTTATTGTTCAATATAAGTCATATTATATGGGAAGAAAAAACATGTAGTGCCAGAGGACTGACAGATAGCTAACAGTATACATACATTTGGAAACTGCCAATGTGGTAACCTTGTTCAAAAAGAGAAGGAGGCAAAATGCAGAAACCTAAGACCAGTTGCCCAACTTCAGTTATTTGAAAAATCTTACAATCGATTATAAAGGACAGAATAGCAGTGCATTTGGAAAGTCATAATCTGATCAAGCAGATTTGGTGTGGTTTTTCATTAAGGGGAAATCTTATCTCAATTTACTAGAGTCCTTTGAGGAGGTATCAGCCAGTGTAGAAAGAGGAGGGCCAATCGCTGTTGTACATTTAGATTTTTAAAAGGCATTTGATAAGGATCGACGAACTGGAAGCAGCCAGTAGCAATAAGGGGGTCTCTCTTGGGTTGGAGGGCAGTAACTAGTGGAGTGCCACAGGGATCAGTGTTGGCATTGCAGCTCTTCTTGTATATTAATGATTTGGAGAAAGGAATAGAGTATATTGTGGCCAAACTTGCAGATGATACAAAGATAGTAGGGAAAGTAGGGTGTAAGTATGAGATAGATAGTTTACAGGGAGATATTGACAGGTTAAGTGAGTGGGCAGAAATGTGCCAAATGGAATTCACTGTAGGAAAATGTGAAATTGTTCATTTTGGGAGAAAGAATGGGAAGGCAGATAATCATTTAAATAGAGACTGCAGGTGACATGGTGGCAAAGTGGTTAGCACTGCTGCCTCATGGCACCGAGGACCTGGATTCGATCCCGGCCCCGGGTCACTGTTCGTGTGGAGTTTGCACGTTCTCCCTGAGTCTGCGTGGGTCTCACCCCCACAACCCAAAGATGTTCACGGTAGGTGGATTGGCCTGCTAAATTGCCCCTTAATTGGAAAAAAAATGAATTGGGTACTTTAAATTTGAAATAAATAAATAGAGACTGCAGAAAGCTGGAGCACAAAGGGACTTGGGCGTCCTTGTTCATGAAATGAACAGGTGTACAGGTCCACAGGTCACTGAAAGGGGCAACACAGGTGGAGAAGGTAGTCAAGAAGGCATACGGCATGCTTGCCTTCATTGGCCGGGGCATTGAGTATAAGAATTGGCAAGTCATGTTGCAGCTGTATAGAACCTTAGTTAGGCCACACTTGGAGTATAGTGTTCAATTCTGGTCACCACACTATCAGAAGGATGGGGAGGCTTTAGAGAGGGTGCAGAAGAAATTTACCAGGATGTTGCCTGGTATGGAGGGCATTAGCTATGAGGAGCGGTTGAATAAACTCGGTTTGTTCTCACTGGAATGACGGAGGTTGAGGGGCGACCTGATAGAAGTCTACAAAATTATGAGGGGCATAGACAGAGTGGATAGTCAGAGGCTTTTCCCCAGGATAGAGGGGGCATAGGTATAAGGTGCGAGGGGCAAGGTTTAGAGGAGATGTACGAGGCAAGTTTTTTTACACAGAGAGTAGTGGGTGCCTGGAACTCGCTGCCGGAGGAGGTGGTGGAAGCAGGGACGATAGTGACATTTAAGGGGCATCTTGACAAATGCATGAATAGGATGGGAATAGAGGGATACGGACCCAGGAAGTGTACAAGATTGTAGTTTAGTCGGGCAGCATGATCGGCATGGGCTTGGAGGGCCGAAGGGCCTGTTCCTGTGCTGTACCTTTCTTTGTTCTTTGTTCTTAAATCTGAAAGCTAGCATACAGGTGCAGAAGGTAAAAGGGAAGCCAAATGCAATGCTGGCTTTTGTGTTGCTGCAACGATACAAGTTACTATTGAAGCCACATTTAGGATACGGTGTACAGTCCATTACATTAGGGAGGATATATTATCATTGAAGGCAGTACAGCAGTTACGAGGATGATCCCAGGTATGAAAGGACTGCCATATGAGGAAAGGTTGGACAGATTGGGTCTGTAACCTTGGAGTTCAAAAAAATGAGATAATATGATTGAAACATATAAGATTCTTCGGGGATTACATCGGGTAAATGTTGGGGAGGATGGTTTCATGTAGGACCAGAGGGCATAGTCGCAGAATAAAGGCATGTTCATTTAAGACAGATTTCAGATCACAGGCCATAGACTATTACATTACCAACAACCAGGAGATGCTGAACGCGGTGATAAGACGGGAAATTATTGCGTACAAGAGGCACAAAGATGAGAGGACGGCCAGGCAACAGCTGGTCAACTCCATACTGGAGGTGGATCGGCTATACTCCTCGACCCTGACCGCGGAACTACTGGCAGAGAGAAAAGAAATCCAAATGGACTTTGACCTGCTCTCCATAGGGAAAGCAATGCACCAACTGCCAGCCATTGAACATGGAGATAAAACCAGCCGCCTGCTGGCTCACCAGCTGAGAAAACAGTCAACCACGAGGGAAATAGCCCACGTTAGGGACGGTAGCGGTAGGCTAGTCACCACACCAGAAAAGGGTCAACAAAACCTTCGCAACCTTCTACTGGGGGGCTGTACACCTCTGAGATATTCTCTCTCCCCCCCCCCCCCCCCCCGGGATGAAGCAGTTCCTTGATGGATTGGACATGCCGGTCATGGGGGAAGAAAAGAGATGGGGCCTGGAAGCACCATTAGAACTGGGAGAGATGGCGAGTATCAACGGGCAGTACGGGAGCACAATGGTTATCACAGTTGCTTCACAGCTCCAGGGTTCCGGGTTCGACTCCCGGCTTGGGTCACTGTCTGAGCGGAGTCTGCACGTTCTCCCCGTGTCTGTGTAGGTTTCTTCCGGGTGCTCCGATTTCCTCCCACAGTCCAAAGATGTGCAGGTTAGATGGATTGGCCTTGCTAAATTCTCCTTGGTGTCCAAATAGGTGGTGTGGGTTACTGGGTTACGGGGGTAGGATGGTGGTGTGGACTTGGGTAGGGTGCTCTTTCCAAGGCTGGTGCAGACTCGATAGGCTGAATGGCCTCGTTCTGCACTATAAATTCTATGATTCTATGCAGGCAGGGAAGGTGCCAGGTAGACGGATTCCCGCCGGACCTATACAAAATATTTGCGCCAACATTGGCTGTTCGTAGACTCAGTAGTAAGAGGCACCCTGCCACCAATACTGGCACAAGTCTCAATGTCACTGATACCCAAAAAGGACAAAGACCCTACTGAGTACGGGTCCTAAAGGCCAATCTCGCTACTCAATATAAACGCAAAGGACCTGGTGAGGTGGCTCTTGAGCTGCGTGCCAGAGGAAGTTACTGAGGACCAGACGGGCTCTATCAAGGGCAGGCAGCTAACATCGAACATTAGGCCCCTGATGAACGTTCTAATGATCCCACCCAGGGAGAGTAAAATGAGGTGACCGTCTCAGTACCAGCCTCCGTACCACTCCCGTACCAGCCTCCCCGAACAGGCGCCGGAATGTGGCGACTAGGGGCTTTTCACAGGAACTTCATTTGAAGCCTACTTGTGACAAGCGATTTTCATTTCATTTTTCATTTCATTTCAGTGGATGCAGAAAAGACCTTCAGCAGGGTTGAGTAGAAGTACCTCATAGCGGTATGGAATGTTTTGGGTTCGAACCAGGGTTGACCTTCCGGGTGAAACAGCGCTCTCTTGGCAAGTGTCCGGGTAAACATTACCAGCTTGAAATACTTTCTGCTTCACAAAGACAGGAGGTAGGAATGCCTGCTATCCCCGCTGCTGTTTGCTCTAGCAATCGAGCCACTGTCGACGGTCCTCAGAACTGCGAAGGGATAAAGAGCATAGAATCTCACTCTACACAGGTGACCTGCTTCTCTGCATCTCAAATCCCAAGACAAGCATGGAAGGGATAACAAAACCTCTAAAGGAGTTTGGAGCCTTCTCTGTTTGCAAGTTTAACCTGAGCAAGAGCGAGATCTTCCCTGTGAACCCGCAGGGGGTGGACAGAGCTGGAGATGATTGCCGTTCAAAACAAGCCTAAACCAATACCTGAGTATCCAAATAGCCCACGACTGGACACGGAGCCACAAAATGGAATCTGAAGAGTCTGGTGGAGGAAATCAATAGGGACCTGCGGAGATGGGGCCAACTCCCACTCTCCCTCACAGGAAGAATACAGACGATCAAATGGACGTATTACCCAGGTTCCTTTTCCTGTTTAGACCCCTCTGGATCGATATCCCCAAGGCCTTTATCAACACAGTTAACAATCTAATCATGGCATTTGTGTGTGTGTGTGGTGGAAGGGTGGCGGGGGGGGGGGGGGGGGGGGGGGGGGGGGGGGACCTATCTGCTGCAACCACAGGATTGCTCCGACAATAACGGACATCACCTGGATACAGGGCGAGGGACACTGATGGTTAGAAGCATGTGCAAGGATGATAGAGTAGCGACCCTGTGGAGCTCACGGAGATGTTTCCCATTACAAGAGGAAATGAGCCAAAGGACACAGGTCAAAAGCTTCCTCCGTAAAGAAACAATGAAACAATGAGGTACCCCCAATACCAGGACACTCGTTAGTAGAAGAACTGCTGTACGTGGGAGACTTAGGGAAGAGAAACTGTGGATCCTGTATGGGCGACTGTTGGAGGAGATTCGCTACCCCTTGGACGAAACAAGGAAAAAAATGGAAAGAGGAACTAGGCATAGAGATACGGAGTCTTCCTATGCCTACTCTGAATCAAAGTCTACACAGGCCGAACTTCACTTCCACGTGCGCAGGGCTGAGCCCAAACTCTACACAGACAGTCACCCAAGGCGGAATTGAATCCGGGTCCCCTGGAACTGTGAGGCAGCAGTGCTAACCACTGTGCCACCCTGCCACCATTTACAGAGGGAAGGCAGGAAAGTGGACTTGGTGAGCATTAGATCACCCATGATTGTATTAAATGGCAGAACAGGTTCGAAGGGCTGAATGGCCTGCTCCTGTTCCTCTTTCTAGTGGATACAGAAAATGTCCATTGAACTATAAGTCAGCCAGTTTAATATTGATCGCCGGAACAAACTATGGAATCGTTACTAAAGGAGAAAATATAAAAATACCTCAATCCAAAAACATTTTAATGAAGGAAGGTTTTGCTTGGCCAACCTCATTACTCCCTTTGTTACTCAACAAAGATTGTAGACGAGTGTAATGTAGTAGATGTAATCTGTCGAGATTTCCATAAAGCCTTCAATAAGGCTCCACATAAACAACTAATGAGGAATAAGGTCAGGGTATGTAGAGTCAGAAGACAAGTGACAGAATGGATAGGAGTAAAGGGGGTAGCTATATAGAGTAGCAAATGGTGGGAAGAAGGGTTAGTGCTGGGCCCACTATTCACAATTTAGATTAGCAATTTTGACTTTGGAACCAAAAGTGCTATTTCTAAATTTGCAGACTGCACCAAATTGGCAGGGATTGTTAATTCTGTAGAGGGCTGCAATAACTTGCAAGATAATCAATTTGCAGAACAGACATATAATAAATGTCAGCACAGTTAAATGTACGTATTGCATTTTGTTTTTTTAAAAATTATGAAGTTGAGCATCTTAAAACATCTAAATAAAATAGCGGAACACAGGGAGCTCAAGAGTACAAATCACAAAATAATTGCACAGGTTAATAGGGCCAGAACAAAAACAAACCAAGTACTAGGGTGAATTTGTGCAGGGTTAGAATAAAGTAGAGAAATTATGCTGAATTTTATCAAATCTTGGTGAGCCCACATTTTATTAATATGATTGTATTTGCTGGTGGTCAGAAGAATATGGTGGGATCTCCTAGAAACCTATAAAATTCTAACAGGACTAGACTGTGTAGATGCAAGAAAGATGTTCCAGATGGTGGGGGCATCCAGAATGAGTGGTTATAGTCCAAAGATACGGATTTAGGACAGAGATGAGGGGAAGTTTCTTCACCCAGAGAGTAATGAGCCCGTGGAATTTGTTACCAAGGGAAGTAGTTGAGGCCAAAGCATTGTATGTTTGAAGAAGTAGTTAGATATCGCACTTGGGACAAAGGGCATCAAAGGATGTGGGCGGGGGGGGGGGGGGTGGGGGGTGAGGGAGGCAGGATTAGGCTATTGAGATTAGCCATGATAATGAATGGCAGAGTAGACTTGAAGGGCTGAATAGCCTCCTCTTATTTTCTATATCTCTACACACCGTTCTGGTCACAATATTATAAAAATGATATCAAGGCAGTGAAAGGATGCAATAAAGATGTTACCGGAACTGAATGGTTATACCTACCAGGAAAGGATGGACAGATTTGGATCTCTTTTCCTTTTTATATGAAGGCTTCTGTGGTAACCTCATGGAGGTTTTTTTATAATTATGAAAGGCTTTGTTTTTTTCAATAATTTTTATTCATATTTTCACAAAATATCAACAACAAAATACAAAGAAAAGAAACAACCCCCCCCCCCACCCCCCCATATACATAAATAATAAATTAACAGCCTTCATCAACACAAAGGCAAATATACACGCCCACTCAAGAAAAACGAACCAACACCCCCCCCCCCCACCCCCCCCGGGTTGCTGCTGCTGACCATCTTCTAGCGTTCTGCCAGAAAGTCTAGGAACGGTTGCCACCGCCTGAAGAACCCTTGCACCGATCCCCTTAAGGGAAATATCACCCTCTCCAATTTAATAAAGCCCGCCATATCATTGGTCCAGGATTCCACTGAAGAAGAATCCTTCGCCGGGCTACCAGGGACGCGAAGGCCAGAATACCGGCCTCTTTCGCCTCCTGCACTCCCGGCTCCTCTGCCACCCCAAATATTGCGAGCCCAGCCCAGCTTGACCCTGGAACCTATCACCCTCGACACCGTCCTCGCTACACCCTTCCAAAAGTCCTCCAGCGCTGGGCACGCCCAGAACATGTGGGTGTGGTTTGCTGGCTCCCTGAGCACCTAACACACCTGTCCTCGCATCCAAAGAACCGGCTTATCCTTGCCCCGGTCATGTGAGCCTTATGCAGCACCTTAAATTGTATGAGGCTGAGCCTCGCGAAGAGGAGGAAGAGTTCACTCTCCCCAAGGCATCCGCCCACATCCCCTCGTCAATTTCCTCATCCAACTCCTCCTCCCACTTACCCTATAGCTCCTCCACCGAGGCCTCCTCCTCCTCCTGCATCACCTGATACGTTGCCGAGATCCTCCCCTCTCCAACCCACACCCCCGACAGCACCCTGTCCTGGACCCTGCGTGGCGGCAACAGTGGGAACTCCACCACCTGCCGCCGAACGAAACGCCAGTCCACAAACAGGTCCCCCATCCTTCTAATACCTGCCCTGTGCCAGCTCAGGAACCCTCCGTCCACCCTCCCCGGGACAAACCGGTGGTTCCCCCGAATCGGGGACCACACCGAGGCCCGCACCTCCCCCCTGTGACGCCTCTATTGCCCCCAAATTTTGAGGGTAGCCGCCACCACCGGTCTCATGGTATACCTCGTTGGAGGAAGCGGCAGCGACGCCCGTCACCAGCACCTCTAGGCTCGTGCCCACACAGGATGCCATCTCCAGCCTCTTCCATGCCGCCTCATCCCCCCTCCATCACCCACTTACGCACCATCGCCACGTTGGCGGCCCAATAATACCCACAGAGGTTAGGCACGCCAACCAACCCCCCCATCCTGCACCGCTCCAGGACACCCTTCTCACCCTCGGGGTCTTCTGCGCCCACACAAACCCCATAACACTTCTGTTAACCCGCCTGAAGAAGGCCTTAGGGATCAGAATGGGGAGGCATTGGAACAGGAACAAAAACCTCGGGAGCACCGTCATTTTAACTGACTGTACCCTACCCGCCAGGGAGAGTGGCAACAAGTCCCACCTCTTAAACTCCTCCTCCACCTGCTCCACCAGCCTCGTGAAGTTAAGCTTATGTAGAGCCCCCCAGCTCCTAGCCACCTGGACCCCCAGCTACCTGAAACTCCTCTCCGCCCTTTTTAGCCGGAGCTCACCAATCCCCCCCTCTCCTGGTCCCCTGGCTGCACCACGAACAACTCGCTCTTCCCCATATTAAGCTTGTACCCGGAGAGATCTCCAAACTCCCTAAGGATCCTCATCAGCTCCGGCATTCCCCCCACCGGGTCCGCCACATATAGCAGCAAATCATCCACACAGAGTGACACCCGATGCTCCTCCCCACCCGGCACCAGCCCCCTCCAGTTCCTCGACTCCCTCAACGCCATGGCCAGGGGTTCAATCGCCAGCGCAAAGGGCAGGGCAGACAGGGACACCTCTGCCTCATCCCTCGGTGTAGCTGGAAATTCTCTGACCTCCTTCTGTTCGTGGCCACACTCCGCCATCGGGGCCTCATATAGCAGCCTCACCCACCTGACGAACCCCTCCGCGAACCCGAACCTTTTCAACACCTCCCACAGGTACCCCCCATTCCACCCTATCAAAGGCCTTCTCCGCATCCATCGCCGCCACTATCACTGCCTCCCCTTCCATCGCCGGCATCATTATAACATTCAAGAGGCTGCGTACATTAGTATTCAACTGCCTCCCATTCACGAACCCCGTCTGATCCTCGTGTATGACCTGCGGCACACAGTCCTCTATCCTCATGGCCAGAATCTTTGCCAGCAACTTTGCATCTACATTTAGAGTGAGATCAGCCCTCTATGACCCACACTGTAGGGGATCCTTGTCCCGCTTCAGGATCAGGGAAATCAGCGCTCTAGACATCGTCGGGGGGCAGAGCCCCCCCTTCCCTTGCCTCATTGAAGGTCCTTGCCAACAGCGGGCCCAGCAGGTCCGAATACTTCTTGTAAAATTCAACCGGGAACCCATCCGGCCCCGGTGCCTTCCCGCCTGCATGTTCCCTATCCCTTTGACCAACTCCTCCAACCCAACCAGCGACACCAACCCTGCCACCTGCCCCTCCTCCACCCTCGGAAACCTCAGCCGGTCCAGGAAGCGACCCATCCCTCCCTCCTCCAGTGGGTGCTCAGACCAGTACAGTTCCTCGTAGAAGTCCCTGAAGACCCCATTGATACCCACCGCACTTCGCACCGTGCTCCCTCTTCCATCCCTAACTCCCCCGATCTCCCTAGCTGCCTCTCGCTTCCGAAGCTGGTGCACCAGCATCCGGCTCGCCTTTTCTACGTATTCATATACCGCTCCCTGCGCCTTCCTCCACTGCGCCTCCGCCTTCCTGGTGGTCAACAAATTGAACTCGGGGAGCGGCGTAGCCTCCAGGCTAAGCAATCCCTCCTCTACGTACCTCCTGTCCACCCTCACCATCTCCCCCATCAACCTCTCCCTCTCTCCTCTTTCCCCCCCCCCCCCCCCCCCCCCCTCCTTGTGTGCCCTAATGGAGATCAGCTCTCCTCTGACCACCGCCTTCAACGCCTCCCAAAAACCCCCTACTTGCACCTCCCATTGTCATTAGCCTCCAGGTACCTCTCTATACACCCCCGGACCCGCCCGCTCACCTCCTTGTCTGCCAGCAACCCCACCTCTAGGTGCCACAGTGGGCGCTGGTCCCTCTCCTCCTCCAACTCGAGGTCCACCCAGTGCGGAGCATGATCAGAAATGGCTATCGCCGAGTACTCCGTATCCTCCACCCTCGGAATCAACGTCCTGTTCATGACAAAAAAGTCAATTCGGGCGTAGGCCTTGTGGACGTGGGAGAATAATGAAAATTCCCTGGCCCCCTGCCTCGCAAACCTCCATGGGTCCACCCCCTCCCATCTGGTCCATGAACCCCCTCAGCACCTTAGCCGCCGCCGGCATCCTGCTCGTCCTAGACCTAGAGCGATCCAGTGCCGGGCCCAGCACCGTGTTGAAATCCCCCCCCCCCCCCCCCCCATTATCAGGGCCCCCTGTCTCCAAGTCCGGAATCCAGCCCAGCTTACGCCGCATGAACCCCGTATCGTCCCAATTCGGGGCATATACATTGACCAATACCACCCGCTCCCCCTGCAGCTTGCCACTTACCATCACATACCTACCGCCATTGTCTGCCACAATGCTCGACGCCCCGAACGACACTCTCTTCCCCACCAAAATCGCCACTCACCCCCGATTTTTTGTATCCAAACCCGAATGAAACACCTGCCCTACCCACCCCTTTCTCAACCTTACCTGATCCGCCACCCTCAGGTGCATCTCCTGAGGCATGGCCCAGATCCGCCTTCAGTTCTTTCAGGTGCGCGAACACCCAGGCCCGCTTCACCGGCCCATTCAGCCCCCTTACATTCCAGGTTATCAGCCGGATCAGGGGGCTACTCACCCCCCTCCCCCGCCGACTAGCCATAGCCCTTCCTAGGCCAGCCACGTGCCCGCGCCCCCCGCACGACCCGTTCCCCACACCGGCAGACCCCCGCCCCGACCCCCTCTACCAACTCCAGCTCCCCCTTGGCCATTCCAGCAGCAACCCGGTTTCTCCCCCCCCCCCCCCCCCCCCCAGCTCCCATTGCTCCCCCCCCCCCCATTGCACTCCCGTAAGTCAGCTGACTCCTGCTGACCCCGGCCACTCCCGCCGCTCCATCGACCCCCCCCCCCCCATATCCTTGTCCACCAGCAGGCTCTCGTCCATTCCACTCCCAGCGCGGGAGAAAAGCCCGTGCTTCCCAGCTCCGGTCCCGCCCCTTCAACCCTAAGCTCGGGAAAAAGCCCACACTTTCCACTCACCCGGCCCCGCCTCCTCTTGCGCAGCTCCCTTTCCAGACCCGGTCCCACTACCCCCAACTCAGGCCTCTTTCTCTCCCCCCCCCCCCCCCCCCTGCGGTGCCCCATCTCCCTTACCGACAATCAATCCCACAAGCAGTTTACCTACCCCCCCCCCCCCCCCCCCCCCCCACACACACACACACACACACACACACGCCCACCCGGCGGATCTAATCAAAACATTGCCCAATCAACCCCCGAAAAACAAAGAACCCCCCCTCCAAATACAACACAACAATCCCCAACCATCCCTCCATCGCGACCCCTCGTGCCCGACCCTTAGTCGGAGTCCAGTTTTTCGGCCTGAACAAAGGCCCACGCCTCCTCCGGGGACTCGAAATAATGGTGTCGGTCCTTATAGGTGACCCACAGACGCGCCGGCTGCAGCATTCCGAACTTCACCCGCTTCCTGTGCAGCACTCTGTGCAGCACTGCCTTCACCCGGTGTAAACGGCCCTCTTCTTCGCCACCTCGGCGCTCAAATCCTGGTAGATCCAGACCATCGCGTTCTTCCACCTGCTGCTCTGCTCCTTCTTGGCCCACCTTAACACACACTCCCGATCAGCAAACCGGTGGAATCGCATCAGCACCGCCCGCGGCGGCTCGCTGGGCTTGGGCCTCCTCGCCAGCACTCGGTGGGCCCCCTCCAGCTCCAAGGGCCCCTGAAAGGCCCCCGCTAATTCAGCTAATTCAGCATGGTGACCACGTAGGCCCCCACGTCCGAGGAGACCCAGGATCCGCAGGTTCTTCCGCCTCGACCGGTTCTCCATCTCCTCAAACCTCGCCTGCCATTTCTTGTGGTGCGCCTCCACCTTCACCGCCAGGCCCAGGATCTCGTCCTCGTTCTCCGAGACCTTCTGCCGGACCTCCCGGATCGCCGCCCCTTGGGCCATCTGGGTCTCCAGCAGCTTATCAATTGAAGCCTTCATCGGCTCCAGTAGCTCTGCTTTCAGTTCCTTAAAACAGCGCTGGAGAAGCTCCTGCTGCTTTTGTGCCCACTGCCTCCACGCTGCCTGGTCTCCGCCCGCTGCCATCTTGGTCCTTCTCCCTCGCACCTTTCTTTGCTTCAATGCCACTTTTTAAAAATCGCCCCACTCCTGGTCCAATCCATACACTATCGGGGGGATGTTGCTGTCCCCTTCCCACACCAGGAAACGTCGAACAAGCGCCATTGCGGGCCCTAAAAAGAGCCCAAAAGTCCGTTTTTAGCGGGAGCTGCCGAATGTGCGACTTAGCTCCGCATAGCCGCAACCGGAAGCTGAAAGGCTTTGTTAGCCTGAACTCAGTATGTCTTTCCACTTGTGGGGAAGAACAAAACTAGAGGCTATCAATCAATGTAAGATAGTCTCAGAGAAGTTAAATCAGCGATTCAGGAGAAACGTCTTCACACACAGTCATGAGAATGCGGATTGGACAACCACAGTGGTTGAGGTAAATAGTGCAGATGTACATTTGAAGTGTAAACTGGCTAAGGGTATAGAGGGTAATGCGGATAGCTGAGGAGGAGCATCAGTTTGTGTTATAACGCTTCTGTGCAATGCCTTGGGCGTTTCATTATATTGAAGATGCTATATGAATTGTTTTATATAAATACCACACAAATCGTTGAACGTGACTGGACAGGTTGAGAAAGCAGTTAAAAATGGATGCATGATCCTGGGCTTTATAAATACAGACATACAGTATTAAAAGGGAGTTATGGGACTTCGGGTGATGGGAATATGTTGAGCAGACACACCAAAGGTGGCTCTCCTGGAAACTCACAATTCTGCACTTCTAACCCACTAAACATGGAAAAAAACTTCCTCAAACATCACCACAACGAAAGAAACGTGCCAAGCAACAACAACCTGAGGAGCCGAAGAGACGGCAGAGGCAGTAAAAACCGGGAGAGAAAGACAGTAGGTTCTTTCCTGAGTTAGAAGACAAATGTGAACGGTGCCAGAGAGGCCTGGTCGACTACACACACATGTTCTGGGCCTACCCCAGACTTTTCGGGTACTGAACAACCTTTTTTGAGGAAATGCCCAGGGCTGTGGGAGTGAGGGTGGTGCCATGCCCAAAGGTGGCGGTCTTCAGGGTCTCAGACCAGCCGGAACACATCATGGGGAGGGTGACAATGCCCTAGCCTTTGCCTCCTGATTGCCTGCTGGATAATCGTGCTCAGCTGGCAATCAGCAGCACCACCCAAAGCTGCAGATTGGCTGTCCAACCTGGGGGAATTTCTGAAACTGGAGGGAAAACCTGCCATCCAGTGGTCTGAAGAGGGCTTCCACAGGTCATGGAAGCCGTTTAGCAACTTATTCCAAGATCTGTTTGTAGCCAGCTACCAATAGAGTAAGGGGGGGAGAGACAAGTGAGCCATGAGATAAAGATGAAAAGGAAAGGGAGGAGGAGGGGGGCGCAGGGGGAGGACAGAAGGAAATTAAGTGGGACAAGGGAGTAGAACTGAAGATAGACATCTGTAAATAAGTGCCCGGGAAAAACTGGGAACTGCAACAAAGGTATGTCGTTGAAAGGGGAGTCACGGCCGAGGAAAAGAAATTGTATATAAATATTTGTACTAACTTCTGCCTGTCTTTTTACCTGCGTTTATTTCTTTTTTTTAAAATTTAGATTATCCAATTCATTTTTTCCAATTAAGGGACAATTTAGCATGGCCAATCCACCTACTCTGCACATCTTTGGGTTGTGGGGGCGAAACCCAAGCAAACAGACAATGTGCAAACTCCACACGGACAGTGACCCAGAGCCGGGATCGAACCTGGGACCTCAGTGCCGTGGGGCAGCAATGCTACCCTCTGCACCACCGTGCTGCCCTGCGTTTATTTCTTGCTTGTTTTTTTTTCTCTGGTCGGCGTAGTTATGCAGAGTCTAAAATATAACATACGAGCTGCGAAATACAAAAGTGAATACCCAATAAAACCACTTTTTCTTTTTAAAAAAAGGACGTTATGATTGACCCTTATAGACACTGGTTTGGCCTGAACAAGAGTATTGTGTTCAATTCTGAACACTTTAAAAGAATGACTCTGAGAATGCCCGACTGCAGTTGCGTTGAATAAGCTGCAGTTGTTCCTTTTTAGAGTAACGATGGTTAAGAGTTTTGATAGAGGTGCTCAAAATCATGAGGAATCCAGACATGGCCGATGGTGAGAAACTGTTCCCATTGGCAGAAGGGGTTGAGAACCAGAGGACACCAATTTAACGTGATTGCAAACAAATCAAAGGAGATGGAGGAAAACATGTTTATGCTGTGAGTGGCTAAAATCTGAAATGCATTGTTTGAGAGTGGTGGAGGCAGATTCATTTGTGGCTTTCAAAGGGATCTGGATAAGTGCATGAAAGGAAAACATCTGGAGGATGACCGGGCGGGGAGTTGAGGAGTGGGACTAGTTGCCTTCCTCGAACAGAGCCAGCGTAAGTTTGAAGGGAAGGACGAATGGGCACCCTCAGCATTGTATATTATGTTCAATGAGAGAGCAATGAATTTGAGCAATAGGTATTCCCAAGATTTTCTTTTCCCCGTAAAGGTGGTAATAAATATCATGTGACACTCTTAACGTGCAACTCCAAACCTTTTCTCGAACTGTATGGCACTAATTACAAACTCTGCAAAGTGTCCCTGATGTCTGGATGGGTAAATGTATCATTTGGCCTTTGCTAAGTTAGCTCATGTCACTGAATCACAGGTTTATTTTTTTTTAGATTAACGGGGAAAGAAAATACAGGCTTATGCTTCTAATTCCAAACTGACTCCCTCTGTCAAATTTGGATGTGGGCAGGTTTCTCATGGATGTGATCCATCACACAGTCATATCACCAGCTTGATGCTAAATATTGACAGCATCTGTGTATAATGAAAGAGCGGATGTTGATAGGCTCCTGTATCCTGTGGAGCGAGAGACGGGCTCAAAAATCTGCCTTGACATTTTATTTTTAAACTGGGTATGTGATCTTCAATTCGAGCCATGGTGTGCTGTACCACTGTAACTCAACAAGTATCTTCTCTCAGACTCGTCATTTGTTATTCTTTACCCTTTTGTAAATGTTTGAGATTTCTGCTTGTTAGATTTGTTCACAGTGCCTTGGCAATTATTTTAGGAAATGATTAAACTGCAACATCAATATCAAGTGCAGTGACCCAGTTCATTGGTTGTATTTAGAAGAATGATCAGGAGGATTTGGGTATTTTTAACTTTAATCGTAACCAGAAGACGCATGCAGTACTGGAAATGTGCGTGTTTTTTATTGGGTCACTTGTGCTGCATATTTTACATACATTTTGAACCTGTTTCAGCTTCGTCTCACACAGCAAACCCCATGCATTCATCCAAATTCAGTTTAAATAAGCATGAATAAAGTGGGAAATAAGCACCTGAAGGATGTAATCTGACTTTAGTTGCGCATTGTATATTATCCTATATTATTTAATATTATATTACTGGCTGAGGATGTTGAAATTGCTGCATTGCCATGAACTACGAGCGGTGCAGTACAATTTGGATCTGCAGACTTTGGGTCTGTAGTACTGGGCTAAAAATGTATATACATCAGCAACCTAGCAGATTCTGAACTGTTAGACTCCTATCCACATGACAAAATTCCAAAACCATGTCAATTGCACTAGGTATATTTCAATAGGGAAAAGCAGGACACAAATCCAGAGCTGACTGGGTCACAAAAGAGTTAAAGAGAAAAAGGTGTACTCCGATATAAACTACAATTGCGAACCAGACAGAATATAGAGTGTTCAGAGGGGTGGTGAATAAGCAAAGAGAGAGCATGAAAACAGACTGGCAGCTAACATAAAAGAAAATCCCAAAATCTTCTATAGGCATATAAATCGTAAAACGGTGGTAAACTGAGTTGGGATGATATGGGGCCATATCAAAAGAGTATTTACATATAGAGGCAGAGGGCATAGCTGAGGTATTAAATGAATACTTTGCATCTGTTATTACCAAGGAAGAAGATGCTACCCGGGCCCTGGTAAGGAGGAAGTAATTCAGACAGCAAAAGGGTTTAAAATTGAAAAGGAGGTGGTATTGGATAGCATATAATAATAATCGCTTATTGTCACAAGAAGGCTTCAATGAAATTACTGTGAAAAGCCCCTAGTCGCCACATTCCGGCACCTGTTCGGGGAGGCCAGTACGGGAATTGAACCCGCGCTGCTGGCATTGTTCTGAATTACAAGCCAGCTGTTTAGCCCACTGTGCTAAACCAGCCCCTATGTCTGTGCTTAAGTGGCATTGAGACCAGATTAAATTCACCCAGACACAGCAAAAAGTGAGTGGAAATTGCAGAGGCATTGACCATAATTTTTCAGTTTTCCTAGACTTGGGGGTGGGTGATACCAAAGGACTGGAGAATTGCAAATGTTACACCCTTGCTCAAAAAAAGGGTGGAGGGCCTCCTCCTGCCCATAACAAATCTGTGATTCAGTCTTAACTCATTCCATTTCCATTTGGACATTTCTCCAGGGAGCATACTTCAAATGAGTAGGTAGAGTGGTTAGAGAAAGGGTGGGGTTGTTAACTACTTTTTTTAATACACTGGATATTGTGGTTTGGACAGTGTGAAACTTCAATGCTGTATGAATAAGTATTTCAGGTGGTGAAACAGTGCTCCATTGTGAATTGTCAGTTTTATATTGCTTAAAGTAGATGGCCTGAGGGAGTAAATTTTTTGTGTGAAAGCGAACATTGTATAATGCAAGTGGAATCTAAGTCCCAGGGCTGATGATGATCAGACTTAATTCAACTCTTGGGTATGGTACGCATTTTTACATATTGTGGAAAGTAAGGAGATTGGGGTGTCTCGGGCTGTTTTTGGCAGAATGTTAAACCATTCCAGTGATCTTAACTTGAAATGGTTGCAATGTAAGCAGCGGGATGCACTTGCAATATATTTTGGGCTGGAGAATGGTAGCCCCTTATGGAATTGCTTTTGAGCATCTTCATCACAGGAAGTCACTACATTTAAAGCATAACAAAAATAGCTGGAGGAAGGGTGAACAAAATTCTGTTGCAGTAAACAATTAGCACCATGCTGACATTCTCAATCTGGTATTATGCACTTGGTAGGCTTTACTGCAGCAATAGGAATACTGTAACAAGAGTGGTTACGTTACTAGTGGTTACATTACTACTAATCCCAAGGCCTATACGGGCAGCTGCGCCCTTCATTGCATCGGGCCGGTTTCCCCTTTTCCTCTCTGTGGTGTGGGTGTTCCCTCCTCCCCCGATCCCTTCCCATTTTCTGGTTGTTCCTCCCTTTCTTGCTCCCCACCCCCCTAGTTGCTGGTCATGAACAGGTCATCGAAGAGGCTGGTGAATTGTTTCCAAATATGGGGTAATTCTTCACCTGACTCCCTAATTGCAAATTTTATTTTTTCTAATTTTTTAGGAACTCCGCTGGGTTGGATAGCCAGTCATGAGGCTCTGGTTGGTGCTGCTGACCTCCATCCAAGCAGAAGTCTCAGCTGGGCAATCTTTTGAGGCGAATGTCAGGGTGTCAGCTCCTCTCCCCATAAAGGAGTTGGATGCTCCGATACTCTGAAGACCGGCCCAAGCTGGGACAACGCCAAATTTGTAAAGAAAACAATGGCAGAAATCCCCAACCTAAACTCCCACCAACTCATCAGGTGGGGCGGGAGGGTCCAATCCTAAAACAGGAGCCACGTCAGGAATGGCAGGAGAACGAAACACCTTTATGGAGCAGGTGGGGTGAGGGAGGGGGGTGGACCTGTGGAGATTCAACCACCCAAGGAAGGAGGAGTTCTCCTTCTTCCATGTACACAAAGCCTATTCACACATAGACTGCTTCATAGAGGGAAAAATCGGTACTTCCAGGGGTATTAGGGACGGAATACTCCACAATAGTAATCTCTGAACGCACTACATGGATGTAAGATTGGAGTTGGACCGGGCCCAACACCCTGCATGGACGCTGGACACCCCTCCTCACCGACGAGACATTCTGCAAAAACTGTCCATCGATGGATATGTATCCTGCAACTGAAATGGGGAGGTCTCACCCTCCGCCTTCTGGGAAGCACTGATCAGGGGAGAAATAATAACTTATCGGGCGCTTAGAAATAGGAAGGGAAGGGCAGTCTGGCAACAGCTGATCAACTCTGTATTGGAAGTGGATTGGCGATATTCCATGGCCCCGACCCTGGAGCTGCTGGCCTCACAGGCCACTCTTCTTTGGGAAGGTGGTTTACCACCACTTTCAGGCATGCCATCATGGTCTTGTTACTTGTCAGCTTCATCAGAATTTATTTCTATGAACTGCACAGAGGAGGGGATGGGGCTGATGGAGTTGGCTTCACATACCAATTCTCAATCTTGTTTATTTTTGTCTTAAGTTCTCGTCTAAAACGGCTGGCCTTATTTTACATCTAGAAACTCTAGCAGTCATTCATCTTATTTCTAAATGGATTCCATTGTGCTTCTAAGTAGAAAACAACAAAATAAATTGCACTGTACAATACTGAAATACCTCTGTGGGCTGTGTTTAGCTTACAGGGACTAAATTTGTGCGATCAAGCTACAAAGTTTTAAGCAGTTGATGTTTTCCGTTCCATATCTGCACTCATTGAAATATAGTTGACGTTGAAAATGTTCAACTTGATTACACAAAAACACGAGAAACAGGAATAGATCACATGGCCCATCAAGCCTGCTCTGCCATTCAGTATGATCATGTTTGATCTTGGGCTTTAAATCCATTTTCCTGCCGTTCCCCATATCCCTTAATTCCTTGAGATGCCACAAAATGTGTCTAAATAGGCCTTAAATGTAGTCAATGATAAAATATCCGCACCCCAGAGGGTTGCGGAATCCCAGAGATTCACAACCCTATGAATCAAGTAATATCTCCTCACCTCAGTCCTAAATGATTGACCTCTTATCTAGACTTTTCCCCATGTTTTGGATTCTCTGCCCAGCAGAAACGATCACTCAGCATCAACCTCATCAAACCCCTTCATAATTTTGTATATTTCAATGAGATCGCCTCTCAGTCTTATAGACTCCAGAGAATATAAGCCCAATTTACACAACCTCTTGCCACAGGACAACCCATCATCCCAAGAATCCAGTGAACCTTCTGCACTGCCTCCAATGCAAATAAATCCAATGCAGAGCTATAGTGATAGGGGATTCAATTGTAAGGGGAATAGACAGGCGTTTCTGCGGACGCAAACGAGAATCCAGGTTGGTATGTTGCCTCCCTGGTGCAAGGGTCAAGGATGTCTCTGAGTGGCTGCAGGGCATTCTGGAGGGAGAGGGTGAACAGCCAGCTGTCGTGGTGCATATAGGCACCAACGATATAGGTAAAAAACGGGATGAGGTCCTACAAGCTGAATTTAGGGAGTTAGGAGTTAAACTAAAAAGTAGGACCTCAAAGGTAGTAATCTCAGGATTATCACCAGTGCCACGTGATAGTCAGAGTAGGAATGACAGGATAGCTAGGATGAATGCATGGCTTGAGAGATGGTGCAAGAGGGAGGGTTTCAAATTCATGGGACATTGGAACCGGTTCTGGGGGAGGTGGGACCTATACAAATCGGACGGTCTGCATCTGAGTGAGACCTGAACCAATGTTCTCGGGGGTGTGTTTGCTAGTGCAGTTGGGGAGGGTTTAAACTAATGTGGCAGGGGGATGGGAACCGATGTAGGAAGACAGTGGGGATGGAAACAAAAGGCAGGAAGGGAGAGTGTGTAAAGCATGACCAGAGAAAGCAGGCCAGAGAGCAAGGAAAGTCTACATTAAACTGCATTTATTTCAATGCAAGGGGCCTGACGGGCAAAGCGGATGAACTCAGGGCATAGATGGGCACATGGGACTGGGATATTATAGCTATGACTGAAACATGGCTAAGAGAGGGGCAGGACTGGCAGCTCAATGTTCCGTGGTGCAGATGCTATAGAAAGGATAGAACAGGAGGTAAGATAGGAGGGGGAGTGGCGTTTTTGATTAGGGAGAACATCACCGCAGCACTTAGAGGGGATATATCCTAGGGTTCGCCCACTGAGTCTATATGGGTGGAACTGAAAAATAAGAAGGGAGAGATCACCTTGATAGGACTGTACTACAGGCCCCCAAATAGTCAGCGGGAAATTGAGTAGCAAATATGTAAGGAGATTACAGATAGCTGCAAGAAAAATAGGGTGGTAATAGTAGGGGACTTTAACTTTCCCAACATTGACTGGGACAGCCATAGCATTAGGGGCTTGGATGGAGGGAAATTTGTTGAGTGTATTCAGGAGGAATTTCTCATTCAGTATGTGGATGGACCTCGTCTTGGGAAATAAGGAAGGGCAAGTGACAGAAGTGTTAGTGAGGGATCACTTTGGGACAAGTGACCATAACTCCATTAGTTTTAAGATAGCTATGGAGAATGATAGGTCTGGCCCAAGAGTTAAAATTCTTAATTGGGGCAAGGCCAATTTTGATGGTATCAGACAGGAACTTTCAGAGGTAGATTGGGGGAGACTGTTGGCAGGCAAAGGGACGGCTGGTAAATGGGAGGCTTTTAAAAATGTGTTAACCAGGGTTCAGGGTAAGCACATTCCCTTTAGAGTGAAGGGCAAGGCTGGTAGAAGTAGGGAACCCTGGATGACTCGAGATATTGAGACTCTGGTCAAAAAGAAGAAGGAGGCATATGACGTACATAAACAACTGGGATCAAGTGGATCCCTTGAAGAGTATAGAGATTGTCGAAATAGAGTTAAGAGGGAAATCAGGAGGGCAAAAAGGGGACATGAAATTGCTTTGGCAAATAATGCAAAGGAGAATCCAAAGAGCTTCTACAGATACATAAAGGGAAAAAGAGTAACTAGGGACAGAGTAGGGCCTCTTAAGGATCAACAAGGACATCTATGTGCAGAGCCACAAGAGTTGGGTGAGATCCTGAATGAATATTTCGCATCGGTATTCACGGTGGAGAAAGGCACGGATGTTAGGAAACTAAGGGAAATAAATAGTGATGTCTTGAGAAGTGTGCATATTACAGAGGAGGAGGTGCTGGAAGTCTTAAGGCGCATCAAGGTAGATAAATCCCCGGGACCTGATGAAATGTATCCCAGGATGTTGTGGGTGGCTAGGGAGGAAATTGCGGGTCCCCTAACAGATATTTGAATCATCGGCAGCAACAGGTGAGGTGCCTGAAGATTGGAGAGTAGCGAATGTTGTGCCCTTGTTTAAGAAGAGCAGCAGGGAAAAGCCTGGGAACTACAGACCGGTGAGCCTAACGTCTGTAGTAGGTAAGTTGCTAGAAGGTATTCTGAGAGACAGGACCTACAAGCATTTAGAGAGGCAAGGACTGATTCGGGGCAGTCAGCATGGCTTTGTGCGTGGAAAATCATGTCTCACAAATTTGATTGAGTTTTTTGAGGGGGTGACCAAGAAGGTAGATGAGGGCAGTGCAGTAGACGTTGTCTACATGGACTTTAGCAAAGCCTTTGACAAGGTACCGCATGGTAGGTTGTTGCAGAAGGTTAAAGCTCATGGGATCCAGGGTGAGGTTGCCAATTGGATTCAAAATTGGCTGGACGACAGAAGACAGAGGGTGGTTGTAGAGGGTTGTTTTTCAAACTGGAGGCCTGTGACCAGTGGTGTGCCTCAGGGATCGGTGCTGGGTCCGCTGTTATTTGTGATTTATATTAATGATTTGGATGAGAATTTAGGAGGCATGGTTAGTAAGTTTGCAGATGACACCAAGATTGGTGGCACAGTGGATAGTGAAGAAGGTTATCTAGGATTGCAACGGGATCTTGATCAATTAGGCCAGTGGGCCGACGAATGGCAGATGGAGTTTAATTTAGATAAATGTGAGGTGATGCATTTTGGCAGATCGAATGAGGCCAGGACCTACTCAGTTAATGGTATGGCGTTGGGGAGAGTTATAGAACAAAGAGATCTAGGAGTACAGGTTCATAGCTCCTTGAAGGTGGAGTCGCAGGTGGACAGGGTGGTGAAGAAGGCATTCGGCATGCTTGGTTTCATTGGTCAGAACATTGAATACAGGAGTTGGGACGTCTTGTTGAAGTTGTACAAGACATTGGTACGGCCACACTTGGAATACTGTGTGCAGTTCTGGTCACCCTATTATAGAAAGGATATTATTAAACTAGAAAGAGTGCAGAAAATTTACTAGTATGTTACCGGGACTTGATGGTTTGAGTTATAAGGAGAGGCTGGATAGACTGGGACTTTTTTCCCAGGAGCGTAGGAGGCTTAGGGGTGATCTTATAGAGGTCTATAAAATAATGAGGGGCTTCTTTGAGAAGGTGACTGAACAGGTAGACGAGGGTAGAGCAGTTGATGTGGTGTATATGGATTTCAGCAAAGCGTTTGATAAGGTTCCCCACGGTAGGCTATTGCAGAAAATACGGAGGCTGGGGATTGAGGGTGATTTAGAGATGTGGATCAGAAATTGGCTAGCTGAAAGAAGACAGAGGGTGGTGGTTGATGGGAAATGTTCAGAATGGAGTTCTGTCACAAGTGGAGTACCACAAGGATCTGTTCTGGGGCCGTTGCTGTTTGTCATTTTTATCAATGACCTAGAGGAAGGCGCAGAAGGGTGGGTGAGTAAATTTGCAGACGATACTAAAGTCGGTGGTGTTGTCGATAGTGTGGAAGGAAGTAGCAGGTTACAGAGGGATATAGATAAGCTGCAGTGCTGGGCTGAGAGGTGGCAAATGGAGTTTAATGTAGAGAAGTGTGAGGTGATTCACTTTGGAAGGAAAAACAGGAATGTGGAATATGTGGCTAATGGAAAAGTTCTTGAAAGTGTGGATGAGCAGAGGGATCTAGGTGTCCATGTACATAGATCCCTGAAAGTTGCCACCCAGGTTGATAGGGTGGTGAAGAAGGCCTATGGAGTGTTGGCCTTTCTTGGTAGAGGGATTGAGTTCCGGAGTCAGGAGGTCATGTTGCAGCTGTACAGAACTCTGGTACGGCCGCATTTGGAGTATTGCGTACAGTTCTGGTCACCGCATTATAGGAAGGACGTGGAGGCTTTGGAACGGGTGCAGAGGAGATTTACCAGGATGTTGCCTGGCATGGAGGGAAAATCTTATGAGGAAAGGCTGATGGACTTGAGGTTGTTTTCGTTAGAGAGAAGAAGGTTAAGAGGAGACTTAATAGAGGCATACAAAATGATCAGAGGGTTAGATAGGGTGGACAGTGAGAGCCTTCTCCCGCGGATGGAAATGGCTAGCACGAGGGGACATAGCCTTAAACTGAGGGGTAATAGATATAGGACAGAGGTCAGGGGTAGGTTCTTTACGCAAAGAGTAGTGAGGCCGTGGAATGCCCTACCTGCTACAGTAGTGAACTCGCCAACATTAAGGGCATTTAAAAGTTTATTGGATAAACATATGGATGATAATGGTATAGTGTAGGTTAGATGGCTTTTGTTTCGGTGCAACATCGTGGGCCGAAGGGCCTGTACTGCGCTGTATTGTTCTATGTTCTATGTTCTATAGATAAGGTAGATAGTCAACATCTTTTCCCAAAGGTAGGGGAGTCTAAAACTAGAGGGCATAGGTTTAAGGTGAGAGGGGAGAGATTCAGAAGGGCCCAGAGGGGCAATTTCTTCACTCAAGAGGGTAGTGAGTGTCTGGAATGTGCTGCCAGAGGTAGTAGTAGAGGCGGGTACAATTGTGTCTTTTAAAAAGCATTTAGATAGTTACATGGGTAAGATGGGTATAGAGGGTTATGGGCCAAGTGCGGGCAACTGGGACTAGCTTAATGGTAAAAACTGGGCGGCATGGACTGGTTGGGCCGAAGGGCCTGTTTCCATGCTGTAAACCTCTATGATTCTATGAAATCCTTTCTTAAATGTGGAGCCAAAACTGCAGACAGTGCTTCACATGTGGTCTAACCAAAGCCCCTGTGTATTGCAGCAAGACCTTGTTTATTCTAGTTCCCCATCCCAATAAAGGCCAAGATGTCATTGCTTTCCTAATTGCTTGCTGCACCTGCATGCTAACTTTCAGTATTCCTTGTACAAGCTCAGCCAAATCTCCTTGAACATCAACACAAGTTTCTCACCTTTTTTTAAAAATCTGCTTTTCTATTCTTAACAACCAAAGTGAATAGCTTCACACTTCCTTACAAATAATCCATCTGACTTCTTGTTGCCCACTCAATTAACCTGTCTATATCTCTTTGCTGCCTCTCTATCCTCCCCACAGATCACCTTCCCAGCTAGCTTTGTATCAACAGCAAGCTTTGGTACATTACTCTCAATCTAAGTCATTAACATAGTTTGTAAATAGCTGACATCCCAGCACTTATCCTTGCAGCTATTCAACTTGATAAAGTCCCATTTATGCCCACCTTCTGCTTTGTATCCGTTAGCCAATCTTACATGCTAAAATATCACCCCAATTGCTTATTAAATCTTTTGTGTGGTACCTAATTGAATGCCGTTTAGAAATCCAGGTATACTACATCTATTGGTTTCCCTTTGCTAATTATACCCTCAAAAGTGTCAAAGTGTTTCCCTTTAGTGAAACCTTGTTGACTTGTTCTAATCTTCCTATGCTTTTGTAAGTGCATGTGATTTCAATTGACTTAAGATTCAGACGGGAAAGGGAGTTTTAATAAAAAAACAATCAACCGAACAAACAGTGTACTCGAGCACTAATAATGGCTTAGGTGTGAAATATATGTTTTTCCAAATTTTAAATGAAAATTTTGCCAGGTACTCTTTCGGGAAGTATTCATAAAACAGTAGTAATTGGTTTATGTAAAATTGACTGGGAGGATTGCTTCATTCTGTTCACTTGATTGAACATGCAGCTAGTGAGGACTTGGTAGAATATTGTGTTTGCACTTTCCTTTCACCTCTAGCAGTAGAGTTAAAATGCAACTTGGATTAGTGGAATAAAATCCCTCCTCTATAAGTGTAAGCACACAACATGAGTTGTCAATTTCAACCCTGTTTCAGTTGAGCATGGGTCCAGAACACTTCTGCCCATATACCAGAATAAAGTCAAGAGTGGTCAAAGCAAAATATTGGGAAATGGGAAGACCGCACAGTAAAACTTGCTTTTAAGTTTGGAACAAGGTTTTTGTAGAAAGACGAATCATCAATTTCACATCCGATTCATGCTACGGCTGACCTCTCAATCCTTGATACCACATGACCAAAGGAACCCCATTAAGGAATGTGTTGAATGGGTAGAGCTGGTTACAGGCCATGAAATTCAATGTTATGCTTCTTGTGGCCTTACAGGTGGCTGTGAATGTTCCACATGGATCTATGGGGCAGTTATTATTAACTATATACATGGATTTGCTGGGCAGAGAATTGAGGGAAGAATATTAAGATTCAATGTGGATATTGCAGATCATAAATTGTAGAAGACTGTTGAAGGGCATAGATCAGCAGTGTGAAAAAGTGTAGTTCAATATAAAAAAATGAAGCCAAGGTACTTTGAAAATAATAGGGAAAGAAAGTTAAAACTTCAAAATGTATGATTTTACTTGGGCAGAGAAGATCAAATAGATATGATGGTGACTGTACGAATGTTTAAACTGGACATTTTACAAAACAGGCACACCAAGTAAGTACATCAAGTTTTATTTAAGAGGTATAGAGTACAGAAACAAGAAATTAACATTAAATTTGGGAACAGACCCAGGCTGCAGTTGGAGTATTCTTACAATTTTGGTTACTCATTATAAGGAAATAAGAACAGGAAAAAGGCAGTGTAGATTCAATAGAATGTTGTCATAGTTAGGAATTATATTTATAAGAAACATGAAAGGTGTGATCAGGTCTTAAATTATCAAGTGTTATGATCAGGAAAATAATTGCTTTCACTGGCAAGGTGATAATGCAGTTAGGAATTTAAGGTAATTGCAATTAAAATGGAGATTAGGAAAAAAATCTTCATTCGATGTCAAATTCGACCACAATCTATGTCTACCACAAAATGTTTTAAAAGAGAATTAAATGGTTGCTTTCAAAATGGGCATGAGTGGGAGGGCGAGATTAGGTTTAGTGGTACATGATAAACCAAATAAATGTATGTGGTTTCCCTCAAAAAGGAGCCATTGCCTGTAACTGACTCCACGTTTAATAAATCCTGTACCATAATTCTATTTGCAAAGGCTGCTGATATTTAGAATGGAAAGTTATTTCTGCAGTAACCATTTTCTATTTTAAATTAAATCCAAGATCTCCTTATTGCTAAATGATCTGAAACCTTGTTCTAATTGTAACATTTTATTTCCAGTCGATTAACCAAAATGTATAATTGTTTTCAGAATATCAACTATTTTTAGTTTGTTGATCCTCCAATACACATAGCCCAAATCAATTTTGCCAGGGAGCAATTGTCACTGACCATTTGCGCTTCAAGAGCAGAGTTGCTTCAAGCATGTAAAAGCCTTGTGTCAAGAGTCAGTGACAATGAATCCCATATTCAACAATTCAGAAATATAAGCATTGGGACTAGAATGCTGCCTGAAACAAGGCTACAGAACTCAATGCTGTTACTTTTGGGTTTGTGCTTGATGATTTTTCTTTCTCTCCTAGGTTTATCCTGATTTGCAGATAACAAATGTTGTTGAGGCCAATCAACCTGTCACAATCCAGAACTGGTGCAAAAAGGGTCGTAAGCAATGTAAAGGTCACCCTCACATCGTGGTTCCATACAGATGTTTGGGTATGTGCGATACTATCTTTTATTTCATGGACCTTATTCTTATAATTGTTTCGATTTCTCATGTCTGAAATGTCCCACATTGCATTATCTGGAAAATGTTCTCTGGAAATTAATTTATGCTTTGAACATTCTCTGCTCTAAGTGCTTCTCACAAAATGTAACCTAATTAGCACAATCACAGCCTCCAGCTACAGTGCAAGCAATCAGATAAGAATGTGGAGCTTTTTTGTTCAAATCATTTTTACATAACTCTGCACTAAAATAATTTTAATACTTTAGCACAAGGCATGTTTTTCTCGAGTGTAGTGCTTCCTGGAGTACTCTTCCAATTTTGTCCTGCTTTTTCTGTCACATAATCTTTATTATTGTCACAAATAGGCTAACATTAACACTGCATTGAAGTTACTGTGAAAAGTCCTTAGTTGCTACATTCTGGCGTCTGTTCAGGTACACGGAGGGAGAATTCCGAAAATCCAGATTACCTAACAGCACGTCTTTCGGGACTTGTGGGAGGAAACCGGCGCATCCGGAGGAAACCCACACAGACACGAGGAGAATGTGCAGACTCCGCATAGACAATGACCCAAGCCGGGAATCGAATCTGGGACACTGGCGCTGTGATGTGCCGCCATCTGTCATGCTTAAAATTTTCTCCTGTTTCTTTTAATGAGAATCCTCCAATCTAATGTAGGTGGCACCATTGCTCACAACATCATTTCCACCACTCGCTGTGGGCTATATATCAAAAAATAAATGGCTAGTCCTACTGCCTCTCCCTCTTCTGATCTTCTTCGCCTTTCTCCAAGCACTCTGATCATCTGTTCTCCTTTTCTGTTTCATCCCTCATTAAAATACCCTATCCTAACTTGTGTTATTTCCCTGGCACTTCAAAGACGCTTTGGGATATACTGGGAACAGATCTTGTGGCTGCGGTGCTTTTCTTGAGACCATAGTTCCATAAGCTGCTTTCATAAGACTCAACTAAATGCCTTTATTTAGTTGCATAAAGCAATTAATGCAGTTAATGCAATGAAGCCAGAAACCCAGGGTAATGCTCTGGGGACCTGATTTTGAATCCCGCTACTGCAGATGGTGAAATTTGAATTCAATAAAAATCTGTAATTAAAAGACTAATGGTGACCATGAAATAAGACCATAAGACATAGGAGCGGAAGTAAGGCCATTCAGCCCATCCAGTCCACTCCACCATTCAATCATGGCTAATTTCAACTCCATTTACCCGCTCTCTCTCCATAGCCCTTAATTCCTCGAGAAATCAAGAATTTATCAACTTCTGTCTTAAAGACACTCAACGTCCCAGCCTCCAATGCCCTCTGTGGCAATGAATTCCACAGACCCACCACTCTCTGGCTGAAGAAATTTCTCCTCATCTCTGTTCTAAAGTGACTCCCTTTTATTCTAAGGCTGTGCCCCCGGGTCCTAGTCTCCTTTGCTAATGGAAACAACTTCCCTACGTCCACCCTATCTAAGCCATTCATTATCTTGTAAGTTTCTATTTGATCTCCCCTCAACCTCCTAAACTCCAATGAATATAATCCCAGGAACCTCAGACGTTCATCGCATGTTCATCATCCATGTGAATCTCCGCTGGACCCGCTCCAGTGCCAGTATGTCCTTCCTGAGGTGTGGGGTCGCAAAATTGCTTACAGTATTCTAAATGGGGCCTAACTAGTGCTATATAAAGCTTCAGAAGTACATCCCTGCATTTATATTCCAAGCCTCTTGAGATAAATGACAACATTGCATTTGCTTTCTGAATTACGGACTCAACCTGCAAGTTTACCTTTAGAGAATCCTGGACTAGGACTCCCAAGTCCCTTTGCACTTCAGCATTATAAATTTTGTCACCGTTTAGAAAATAGTCCATGCATCTCTTCTTTTTTCCAATGTGCAAGACCTCGCACTTGCCCACATTGAATTTCATCAGCCGACTTCCGGGTGCGGCTATGCCAAGGTAGGTCTCACGTTCGGCAGCTCCCGCCAGGAACGGACTTTTGGGCTCTCCAGAGGGGCCCCAACAGCAATTGTTCGATGGCTTCCAGTGTGGGAAGGTGACAGCAAGGTCCCCCCAACATTATATGGATTGGACCAGGAGTGGAGCGGTTTAAAAAGTGATCTTGGGGCAGCGAAAAGTGCGAGGGAGGAAAAGCAAGATGGCGGCGGGTGGAGACCAAGCAGCATGCGCGCAGTGGTCGCATGAGCAGCAGGAGTTTCTTAGACGCTGCTTTGAGGAGCTGAAGTCAGAAATGCTGGCGCCAATGAAGGCGGCGATTGAGAAGCATGTGGAGACCCAGAAGGCCTAAGGGGCGGCGATCCGGGAGGTGCGGCAAAAAGCCTCGGAGAACGAGGGTGAGATCTTGGGCCTGGCGGTGAAGGTGGATGCGCACGAGGCACTGCACAAGAGGTGGACGGAAAAACTCAAGGACCTGGAGAATAGGTCGAGGAGGAAGAATCTTCGGATTCTGGGTCTCCCTGAAGGAGTGGAGGGGCCCGATGCCGGGGCATATATGAGCACGATGCTCAATTCGCAGATGGACGCGGGAGCTTTCCCGAGGCCCCTGGAGCTAGATGGGGCTCATCGGGTCCTGGCAAGGAGACCCAAAGCCAACGAACCGCCAAGGACTGTAGTGGTGAGGTTCCACCGCTTTATGGGCAGAGTGTGTCCTGAGATGGGCCAAAAAAGAGCGGTGCAGCAGGTGGGAGAACACGGAGATCCGAATTTACCAGGACTGGAGTGCAAAGGTGGCTAAGAAGAGGGCTAGTTTTAACCGGGCTAAGGCGGTGCTCCATCGGAACGGGGTGAAGTTCGGGATGCTGCAGCCAGTGCGATTGTGGGTCACGTCCCAAGATCGGCACCACTATTTTGAAACGCCCGATGAGGCATGGAACTTTATACAAACTGAAAAGTTGGACTCAAATTGAGGGTTGGTCGTGGGGGGATGTTTACTGTGTTTATTGTGTTTGGGGAATGTTCTCTGGGTTTGAGTGCTGGGTGGGGATGGGTGAATGGATTTGATGTGGGGGCTGTGGGAGAGTGTGGGCGTCGGTGTTGGAGGGGCAGGCCCCCACGGAGGAAGAGGAGGAGTGGAGGCGTGGGGATGGGGAGTTGGGGTAAGGCGGCAAAAAGGAGCTGCGCCAGAGGGGGCGGGGCCGGCTCAGGAAAGCGCGGGCTTTTTCCCGCGGTAGGGAAGGATGGGGATGGGGCCGGGGGGGGAAGGGCGGTGCTGGAGAGGAGGGCACACTGACTGTCAAGGGATGGGGGGATTCTCACACTGGGGGGTCGATGGAATGGCGGGAGGGGCCGAAATCAGCAGGAGTCAGCTGACTTACGGGAGTGTCATGGGGGGAGCAAAATGGCTAGATGTGGATCTGGGAGGGGGGGGGACAGGGTTGCTGCTGCATTTGCCAAAAGGGTGGTGGAAGTAGGAGAGGTAGTCGTGGCAGGGGTCCTGGGAGGTGCGGGCACGTGGCTGGCCTAGCAAAGGAGATGGCTAGTCGGCCGGGGGGGAGGGAGTAGCCCCCCCAATCCGGCTGATAACTTGGAATGTGAGGGCCCTGAACGGGCCGGTCAAGAGGGCCTGGGTGTTCGCGCACTTAAAGGGACTGAAGGCAGATGTGATTATGCTCCAGGAGACATATCTGAAGGTGGCAGATCAGGTTAGGCTGAGAAAGGGATGGGTAGGGCAGGTCTTTCAATTAGGGCTGGATGCGAAGAACAGAGGGGTTGCAATACTGGTGGGGAAGCGGGTGTCGTTTGAGGTAATGAATATTGTAGTGGATAATGGAGGTCGATACGTGATGGTGAGCGGTGAGGTGCAGGTGGTACTGGTGAACGTATATGCCCCGAATTGTGATGATGCCGGATTTATGAAACGCATGCTGGGTCGGGTTCCGGATCTGGAAGTAGGAAGCTTGATAATGGGGGGGGGACTTCAACACGGTGCTGGACCCAGCACTGGACCGCTCTTGGTCCAGGACGGGTAAGAGGCCGGCTGCGGCCAAGGTCCTCGGGGTTTATGAACCAGATGGGGGGAGTGGATCCATGGAGGTTTGTCAGGCCACTGGCCAGGGAATTTTCCTCCTTTTCCCACGTCCATAGAGCCTACTTCCGGCTAGATTTTTTCATTTTGAGTAGGGCACTAATCCCGAAAGTGGAGGGAACGGAATATTCGGCCATAGCCATCTCGGACCACGCCCCGCATTGGGTGGAGCTGGAGTTGGGGGAGGAGAGGGACCAGAGTGGCGCCTTGATGTGGGACTATTGGCGGATGAGGAGATGTGGGTGCGGGGGTGCACTGAAAGATATTTGGAGGCCAACGACAATGGGGAGGTGCAGATGGGGGCAGTCTGGGAGGCGCTGAAGGCGGTGGTCAGGGGAGAGCTAATCTCCATTAGGGCCCACAGGGAGAAGAGACAGGGGAGGGAGAGGGAGAGGTTGGTGGGGGAGATTTTAAGGGTGGATAGGAAGTATGCAGAGGCCCCCCGAGGAGGGGCTACTCAGGGAGCGACGGAACCTCCAGACGGAGTTTGACCTGTTGACCACAGGGAAAGCAGAGGCACAGTGGAGGAAAGCGCAGGGGGCGACGTATGAGTATGGGGAGAAGGCGAGTCTGATGCTGGCACACCAGCTTCGTAAGAGGGAGACAGCGAGGGAGATTGGTGGAGTTAAGGATAGAGGGGGGAATACTGTGTGGAGTGCGGTAAGAATAAACAAGGTATTTAGGGACTTCTATGGGGATCTGTACAGGTCTGAGTCCCCAGCGGGGGAGGGGGGGGGATGCGACGATTCTTAGATCAGCTGAGGTTCCCGAGGGTGGAGGAGGAGGAGGTGGCTGGTTTGGGGGTGCCGATGGGGCTGGAGGAGCTGGTTAAAGAATTGGGGAGCATGCAGGCGGGGAAGGCCCCGGGGCCGGGTGGGTTCCCGGTTGAATTCTACAGGAAATACGTGGACCTGCTGGGCCCGTTGCTAGTGAGGACTTTCAATAAGGCGAACAAGGGGGAGACCTTGCCCCCGACAATGTCTAGGGCGCTGATTTCTTTGATCCAGAAGCGGGACAAGGATCCACTGCAATGTGGGTCGTATAGACTGATAACAGGGAACCAATGGATGTGGTATATCTGGATTTCCAGAAAGCTTTTGACAAGGTGCCACACAAAAGGTTGCTGCATAAACTAAAGATGCATGGCATTGAGGGTAAAGTGATAGCATGGGTAGAGGATTGGTTAACTAACAGAAAGCAGAGAGTGGGGATAAATGGGTGTTTCTCTGGTTGGCAACCTGTAACTAGTGGGGCCCCCCAAGGATCAGTGTTGGGCCCGCAGTTGTTCACAATTTACATAGATGATTTGGAGTTGGGGACCAAGTGCAATGTGTCAAAGTTTGCAGACGACACTAAGATGAGTGGTAAAGCAAAAAGTGCAGAGGATACCGGTAGTCTGCAAAAGGATTTGGATAGGTTAGGTGAATGGGCTAGGGTCTGGCAGATGGAATTCAATGTTGCCAAGTGTGAGGCTATCCATTTTGGGAGGAATAACAGCAGAATGGATTATTATTTAGACGGTACAATGTTAAAACATGCTGCTGTGCAGAGGGACCTGGGTGTGCTGGTGCACGAGTCGCAAAAAGTTGGTGTGCAGGTGCAACAGGTGATTAAGAAGGCTAATCGAGTTTTGTCTTTCGTTGCTAGAGGGATGGAGTTCAAGACTAGTGAGGTTATGCTGCAATTGTATAGGGTGTTGGTGAGGCCGCATCGGGAGTATTTTGTTCAGTTTTGGTCTCCTTACCTGAGAAAGGACATATTGACACTGGAGGGAGTGCAGAGGAGATTCACTAGGTTGATCCCAGAGTTGAGGGGATTAGATTATGACGAGAGGTTAAGTAGACTGGGACTGTACTCATTGGAGTTTAGAAGGATGCGGGGGGGATCTTATTGAAACATATAAAATTATGAAGGGAATAGATAGGATAGATGCGGGCAGGTTGTTTCCACTGGTCGGGGAAAGCAGAACTAGGGGGCATAGCCTCAAAATAAGGGGAGGTAGATTTAGGACGGAGTGTAGGAGGAACGTCTTCACCCAAAGGGTTGTGAATCTCTGGAATTCCTTGCCCAGTGAAGCAGTTGAGGCTCCTTCTTTAAACGTTTTTAAGAAAAAGATAGATACCTTTCTAAAGAATAAAGGGATTCGGGGATATGGTGTACGGGTCGGAGAGTGGAGCTGAGTCCACAAAGATCAACCATGATCTCATTAAATGGCGGAGCAGGCTCGAGGGGCCAGATGGCCTACTCCTGTTCCTAGTTCTTATGTTCTTATCTCGCTCCTCAATGTTGATACTAAGTTGCTGGCAAAGGTGCTGGCTACGAGATTTGAGGACTGTGTCCCGGGGGTAATTCATGAGGACCAGACGGGATTTGTGAAGGGTAGGCAATTAAATACAAATGTGCGGAGGCTCCTCAATGTGATTATGATGCCCTCGGTGGAGGGGGAAGCGGAGGTCGTGGCAGCTATGGACGCGGAGAAGGCATTTGACCGGGTGGAGTGGGTGTATCTTTGGGAAGTGTTGCGGAGGTTTGGGTTCGGGGAGGGGTTCATCAGCTGGGTCCGGCTGCTATATAGAGCCCCGGTGGCGAGTGTGGCTACGAATCGGCGGAGGTCGGAGTACTTTCGGCTGTACCAGGAGACGAGGCAGGGGTGCCCCCTGTCCCCCTTGTTGTTTGCACTGGCAATTGAGCCTCTGGCCATGGCACTAAGGGAGTCCAGGAAATGGAGGGGTCTGGTCCGGGGGGGGAGAGGAACACCGGGTGTCGTTGTATGCTGACGACCTGTTGCTGTATGTGGCAGATCCAGTGGAGGGGATGGCGGAGGTCATGCGGATCCTAAGGGAGTTTGGGGACTTTTCGGGGTATAAACTCAACATAGGGAAGAGTGAGCTCTTTGTGGTGCATTCAGGGGACCAGGGAAAGGGGATAGACGAGCTACCGCTGAAGAGAGCGGAAAGGAGCTTTCGGTACCTGGGGATCCAAGTAGCTAGGAGTTGGGGGGCCCTGCACCAGCTCAATTTGACGCGGTTGGTGGAGCAGATGGAGGAGGATTTTAAAAGATGGGATATGCTGCCACTCTCACTAGCGAGTAGGGTGCAGTCGGTCAAAATGACGGTCCTCCCGAGGTTTCTCTTTGTATTCCAGTGCCTTCTCATTATGATCCCCAAGGCCTTTTTCAAATGGGTAAGTAGGAGCTTCATGGGTTTTGTGTGGGCGAATAAGACCCCGAGGGTGAAGAGTGTGTTTCTGGAGCGTAGCAGGGACAGGGGGGCGCTGGCGCTGCCGAATTTGTGCTGCTATTATTGGGCAGCCAATGTGGCGATGATCCGTAAGTGGGTAATGGAGGGAGAGGGGGGCGGCGTGGAAGAGGCTAGAGATTGCGTCCTGTGTGGGCACGAGCCTGAGGGCGCTGGCGACGGCACCGCTGCCGCTCTCGCCGACAAGGTATACCACGAGTCTGGTGGTGGCGGCAACGTTGAAGATCTGGGGCAATGGAGGCGGCACAGGGGCGAGGTGGGAGCCTCGGTTTGCTCCCCAATTCGGGAGAATCATCGGTTCCTCCTGGGAAGGATGGATGGGGGGGTTTCGGAGCTGGCATCGGGCAGGGATTAGAAGAATGGGGGACCTGTTCATCGATGGGACGTTTGCGAGCCTAGGGGCGCTGGAGGAGAAGTTTGGGTTACCCCGGTACATGCAAGTGAGGGCATTTGTGAGGCGGCAGGTGAGAGAATTGCCGCTGCTCCCGGCACAGGGGATTCAGGACAGGGTGATTTTGGGTGTATGGGTTGGAGAAGGCAAAGTTTTGGTGATTTACCAGGGGCTGAAGGAAGAGGAGGGGGCCTCGGTGGAGGAGTTAAAGGGCAAGTGGGAGGAGGAGCTGGGGAAGGAGATAGATGAGGGTCTGTGGGCTGATGCCCTGAGTAGGGTTAATTCTTCCTCCTCTTGCGCCAAGCTCAGCCTAATACAGTTCAAAGTTACTCACAGAGCGCATATGACAGGGGCAATGTTGAGTAGGTTCTCTGGGGTGGAGGACAGATGTGGGAGGTGCTCGGGAAGCCCGGCAAATCACGTCTATATGTTCTGGTCGTGCCCGGCACTGGATGGGTTTTGGAGGGGTTTTGCGAGGACTATGTCCAAGGTGGTGAAAACCCGGGTCAAGCCGAGCTGGGGGTTGGCATTATTTGGGGTAACGGACGAGCCGGGAGTGCAGGAGGCGAAAGAGGCCGGTATTCTGGCCTTTGCGTCCCTGGTAGCCCGGCGGAGGATTTTGCTATTATGGAAAGATGCGAAGCCCCCTAGTGTGGAAGCTTGGATCAATGACATGGCAGGGTTCATCAAGCTGGAGAGGATAAAGTTTGCCTTGCGAGGGTCTGTGCAGGGGTTCCTCAGGCGGTGGCAACCGATCCTAGACTATCTCGCGGAGCGTTAGGAGGAGGTCAGCAGCAGCAGCCCAGGGGCGGGGGGGGGGTTCTTTTGGGGGGGGCGTTTGGGGTGGTGGGAGGGGGCTTCCCTGTTGGTGCTTTTAAATGTCATATGGGGGTTTATTGTATATGGGGGAAATCCAATGTATAATTTTTGATTGTTGTGTTCTTGTTTCTTTTTGTTGGGGGGGGGGGGAGGGTTTGTTGAAAATCTGTTAAATTTTGAATAAATATATATTTTTTAAAAATTAAAAGAATTTCATCAGCCATTTCTTGGACCACTCTCCTAAACTGTCTAAATCTTTCTGCAGCCTCCCCACCTCCTCCATACTACCTGCCCCTCCACCTATCTTTGTATCATCGGCAAACTTAGCCAGAATGCCCCCAGCCCCGTCATCTAGATCGTTAATATATAAAGAGAACAGCTGTGGCCCCAACACTGAACCCTGCGGGACACCACTCGTCACCGGTTGCCATTCCGAAAAAGAACCTTTTATCCCAACTCTCTGCCTTCTGCCTGACAGCCAATCGTCAACCCATGTTAGTACCTTGCCTCGAATACCATGGGCCCTTATTTTACTCAGCAGTCTCCTGTGAGGCACCTTACCAAAGGCCTTTTGGAAGTCATTGCCGCTTGACGTAAAAACCCATCTGGTTCACTAATGTCCTTTAGGGAAGGAAATATGCTGTCCGAACTAGTCTGGCTTACATGCACCTCCAGACCACAGCAATGTGGTTGACTCTCAACTGCCCCCTCAAGGACAATTAGGGATGGGCAATTTATTCTGGCACAGCCTGCGACGCCGAAGTCCCATGAACTATCAAAAAATAAAAAATGTATAACCTTGGTCACTGTGCCACTGAAATCATGACGAGGTATGTTTATGATCAATAACTTACTGATTATGTATGACGTTAACTTGGGCTGAGGAAACACATTACAAAACTTTGCAAGGAAGAAATTTAGAGGTTTCGCCTTCATCTCTTACGATCAAGCTCCCAGCAAACCTCCCCCTGTAATGAGAAGCTTGAAAGCTGCATTCCAGTCTGAGGCTATAGCTTAGCATTAAGGCGAATATCAATGAGTTTACTAAAGTTCAGTGAATTTTTTTCATGGGTGGTGGGTAAAGCAAGCAGTGCAGGATAATTAATTCTGTCTACTGTCATAAGCCTAGTAATATCCCTCTACCCTTCCCAGTATCTGACCTGGATGAAACATATTTGAATTAGGTTTTGCTGAAGAACTCTCTCTCCCTTTTTCGTCTCTTCCTATCCTCATATCGCGAAGGTTCAGCACAATTCCACCTCCATTCCAAAGGCATCTTGCAACCCCACAGGCATAGTCATTGGTGTGCGTCAGAAATCAAAAGTTCAGGGCGGAGTGAGAAATGGCAGCTGAAAAAGCGGCATCAAGAGGGAGCAGGCTTTATCAGGTGAAAGGTCATCTTTTTGACAACATGTGGCATGCAACAGTCTGCCTGCAAACCTTTCTCTGTGTCGCAATTCAGAGTCGCACCTTTTATGTCAACATTGCTAATTGCTGGTAGCAGGGCAACAAAAGCCTTGAGACAAAAGTAAAATGTATCATGTCTGTAAAGATATGTGAAGTATTACAAATAAAAAAATTGTTGTAGCGAAGTAAAGCACAGATAGCTATTCCAAAGAATTATAATTATATAAATGTAATTTATAAATTCTAATTACATAAGAACAGAATTAATTTTTTTCACGAACAAAAAGATAATTGCTGTCCGTAGTTGCTGGCATTTTTCTTATCTCTCCTATTGACCTATACAGCTTGGCTGGGAGTTTCCTCCCAATTGAACTGTTCTTCAGGGCAATAGATAGCAGAGTTTAAGTACAAATTCCATCAAAATAAAATGTTACGTTTCTGCAATCTTTTAGACTAGTTTTTAAAAAATTAATAGAATGGTTACAGCACCGAAGGTCAAGGTCAGTCTCTTCTCTCTGCAAGAACAATTCAGCTGGTCCCGCCCTCACTTTTCTCCAAAGCCTTACAATTTTTTTTTCTTCAGATAATTATCCAGTTCTTTTTAAAGCCATGATTGAGACCACCACACTGTTCAGCAGTACATTCCATATCCTAGCAACTTCCTGCATTTAAAAATGTTTTCTCATTTCACTGTTATTTTTGCCAAACATCTTAAATCCGTGTACTCTGATTCTTGACCCTTCTGCCAACAGGAACAGTATCTCCCTATCTCTTCTGTCCAGACTCCTCATGATTTTGAACACTTGTCAAGTCCCCTCATGATCTCTTAAAGGAGTACAATCCCATGTTCTCCAATCTAGCCACATAACTGGTTCCAGATATAAAGGCCTTCATTCTGATATATCTTTTTACCTTCCCGAATAGTTCACATCCTTCCTAAAGTGGTGCCCACAATTCGTTGTACTATTGCAGTTGTGACCAGAGCAGTGCTTTGTAAAGGTTCCGCTTAACTTCCTTGTTTTTCTATTCCTGTCCCATTTGTAAAGCTGTGGTCTGTAAAACCTCAAACACTTCGCCCAGTTTATTATTCAAACGTTTTACCCAAGTGCCCTTATTTGCAAGATGAGCAACGGGCAAATAGAAGTTTACAATGCAATCAAATTTATTATCAAACACAGGAAAAACAGTTGCCCCCTTAAGTTATCCCAACTGCAATAATCCCAAGATTCTTAACACTGGTGCCGATGAATCGAACTGCAGGTCCAATTCTCAGAGTCTCTGTTGTCTCAGGGCCTCCGTCCATGAAGGTTTGTCTCGCAAGCTGATTTCTTCCGTCCTCTGGTCCGCTGTCAAATCTTCTCTGTTGTCTCTACGCTGAGGAAGGTCCTGGAGGTCGATTTCATATACACTTCTTCGTACATTTTCAGAATGTTCTCTGGCCATCAGCCAGTGAGGTCTCGGTGCGTGGGTTGCAACACCCAATGGAGTTGCCTATTGCAACTCTGCAGGGCACCAGGAACCCACCCCCCAGGGGTCCATCTATGTTGTCCCCACTTAGCCCTACTCTGTGTATGGTAACAGCAGGAAATCTGGGTGCCAGAAAGTCTAGCTTCATCTGAGCAATCCACAACAATCAATCCATTTTACCATAAAGCCCAGTACCCTGTATGCTTTAACCGCTTTCTCAATCTGTCCTGCCACCTGCAATGATTTGTGCACATATACCCCTGGTTCCTTTGTTCTATACACTTAGAATTGTATCCTTTGTTTATTATTGTCTCTCCTCGTTCTCTACCAAGATGAATCATTTCACAATGTTCTGCATTAAATTTCCATCTATCAAGTGCTTGCCCAATCCAGCAGTCTGTCTTTGTCCTCCTGAAATCTATCACTACCCTCCTCATAGTTTGCAATATTATGTTGGAATCCAGTCTTGTCACAAAACTGACCAAATCCCAGAGTATTGCGAGTTTCAACTAATTCTGCCTGTTTACTGTGAAACTTAAGTTAGTCCCTTTGGCACAAGAAAAATATTCTGAATTTTTAATTTGTTCGCCCTGACTTTGCCAATATATGTCAACTAGTAAGTAGTTCTGCATGGGTAATGATTTGCAGTTATTTAAAGTCTGGTTACTCACAGATCTGTACTGATTGAAATGCTCAATTTTTTGTGATTAAACCATATTCACCTGTGTTAATTGAACAACACCAAGTGACCAACCACTATTATTTAAAGCAAAAAATATTTTTAAAGTTATGTTCCAAAAGTGTAACCTAATTGGACTGGATGTTTGGCAAATTTCATGTTTAGTGTAAGATAAATACGTTTGAGTGGAAACCTGGACAAATTTACGACTCCAAACTAGTGGAATTTACGCCTGAATGCTAATTTGTGCCCAATGGGGGAAATGCAGTTCCCTTGTGCCTCTATTTCTGAGGTTGTATAAATTCTTTCAATAATCAGTGGCTGGATGTATTTTAATGAACCTGACTAATTAAAAATGCCACAATGTTGCATTGCTTAATATGGTTGCATTAACACACAGCTGTTTATTGAGATGAGATTGTGTGTGCATATCCTGTGTATTGCCCTGCTACTCCATTCTAAAGTTGCCATATGTTGTTAAATTAGATAGTAGGTCATCCCTTTGTTTTATTCATTCAAGGAATGTGGGCTTTGCTGGCTAGGCTAGCATGTATTGCCCATCATTAATGCCCTCAAGAATGTGCTCATTTGCAGCCTTTTCGAAACGTTGCACTCCATATGGTATGAGTAGCCCACGGTGCTATAAGAGAGGGTGTTGCAGGATTTTCACCCAGCAACAATGAAAGAACGGCGATATATTTCCACGTCCGTGTGATGAATAGAGGGGAACTTCCAGATGTTGGTGTTCCCATGTACCTGCTGTCTTTGTCCTTCAAGATGGTAGTGGTCGTAGGTTTTGAAAGTACTGTCTTAAGGAGCCTTTTCCACATTTTCCTCATCACCTCCCTGTCCTCCACCCTCATCCAAAAATGTATAATTTATCAATGTAATTTATCAGACAATTCAAGATAGGATGTACAGATAGGTCACATTCTGCAGGTTCCTGTATTTAGTTTTGTCACCTGTTTAAAAAATAATTACAAATTGTGTAAACTTAAATAGGTAAAGGGGTTTTAATAGTTTATATTTGAGTGACTGGATCACTGTACCTGGAGAGAGCAGATTTGGCTATTGCTTCTGTAATGTAGACTGTACAACAAAATAATCTTTCAAAGAATTTAAAACTAAAAGATTGAATGTAGATTCTTCACCTATGTGGTGGATATGAGAATTGTTGGTCATGATTTGAATGGTCTGTATCTAATACTGAATCACTTAAATTCATGGTAGGAGTAAACCTTTAGACATTTCCTGAAGCAGTTGGTTGCTTTCTGAGCTAATGCTGGCCCAGTATTTTTATATTGGTGACCCTTCAAAGCCTTTCACAGCAGTCTATGCTTTCTTATTATTGGTTGGGGTTGTTGCATTTCATTTTTCATTTCATTTGCTAGTAAGAGCCTAACTCAGTTCTGACTGTCTCAAGCTTATCTGGATACTCATACCAGCTCAGAATCACAGAATACTACAGTGTGGAAGAGGCCCTTTGGTCCATCAAGATTGCACCAATGCATGAAAGACCCTGACCTGCCCACCTAATCCCGTTTGCCTGCACATGGCCCATAGCCTTGAATGTTATGGCGTGCCAAGTACTCATCCAGATACGTTTTAAAGGATGTGAGGCTTCCTGCCTCTACCACCCTACCAGGCAGTGCATCGGGTGAACATCAGTCTGGTATTTTGCGCTGCCATCTGATCTTCAAAAGCATCCGAAGACCGCTCAAGTGAAACTGGCCTAAAGATGATTGGACTGTGCTTTTGTGTTTTCATGGGGAAAACGCTGGAGGTTTGTGTTTGCTGATCTCTTTCAGAAGAGCAATGAGGTGAGTGTGGCAGAGAAAGGATTGCTGTTCCCAATGCCTTTTGAGTTGGTATCAGAAGCCAGTTAGACATTTAAAACAAAAACAGACTCGGCCCATTGTGGAATTTGTTGGAGAAAAGGAAACTGGTGGTTGATAGGTGGTATACGTTAACAAATGTGAAACAAGACTTCGGGAGCCTTTGAGAAGTGATTCCAAGTGGAAGAATTAAAAATTCTCTTTGGGAATATTGTCCGACCTGGATGAATGTAAAGTTTGTAAAATAAAGGATGCATCAGGAGTGGCAGATGATTACAAATTGGCCCACAAGCATATCAGTAAGAAGCCCAAGTTTGGGAAGTTTTTTTAAATTTAGAGTACCCAATTCTTTTTTTTCCCAATTAAGGGACAATTTAGTATGGCCAATTCATCTACCCTGCACATCTTTTTGGATTGTAGGGATGAGACCCATGCAGACAAGGGAAGAATGTGCAAACTTCACACGGACAATGACCCAGGGCCAGGATCGAACCCAGGACCTCAGCTCCGTGAGGCAGCAATGCTAACCACTGCGCCACTGTGCCACCCCTGAGTTTGGGAAATGACGGAGAAACTGGAGAGATGAGGAGTTTGATGGTTAAAAAAAAATCTGCTTCTAGTGAGGAAAGGCTAGGATGAAGAGACTAGCACTCAAGTTAGGAAATTGGTAAATCAAGAGAGGAAATTTAATTCAAGGAGACAGACATGTTCATTCCTGTCCTACAAAAGAACATAGAAATACAAAATGTTGGAAATTCAAAAGCAAGACTAATCTTAGTACAATTACACAGTGTCCTTCCAGAGAATAATGCCCCATAAAGTGGAAAAGCTGTCCTGTTTTAATCATCCCAGTCCCAGGACATCACTTGCAGATATTTCCCTGGGTAGTGCTCTCAGCCCAAATATCTTCAGTTGCTCCATCAATGATCTTCCCTCATTCGTAAGTGGTGATGTGGTGTCAGTATATGTGGATTTTGCACGTTCTCCCCGTGTCAGCGTGGGTTTCCTTCCACAGTCCAAAGATGTGCAGGTGAGGTGGATTGGCCATGCTAAAATTGCTCCTAATGTCCAAATATGTGGAGACTAGGTGGGGTTATGGGGTTACGGAGATTGGGTGGGGGACTGCATCTAAGTAGGATGCTCTTTTAGAGGGTCAGTGCAGATCCGATGGGCCGAATGGCATTCTTCTGCAATGTAGGGGTTCTATGTTCACTGCATAATTTTCAGCATCATTCATGACTCCTCTGATACTGAAGCAGCCTGTGCCCATATGCAGCAATACCGGGATAACATTCAGGTTTTGGGGAGTTGCAGTTTGCCATCAACCAGAAACTTAACTGGACCAGCCATATAAAGTCTGTGGCTGTAAGAGCAGGGCATAGGCGGGAAATTCTGCAGAGAGTAACGCCCCAGACTCCGCAAAGTTTGTCCACTATTTACAAGTCAGAAGTGTGATGGAATACTCTTCACATCTCTGGATAAATGAACACCACCAACACATGATAGCAGCAGTGTGTTCAAGCTGCAAGATACATTGCAACAATTCACCAAGGTTCCTATATTTCAGTGAAAATAACAAGAAATGGGAGATGATGAGCAGAATTAGTGAACTGAGTAGAAAGGTTTTTTTTAATAAATTTAGAGTACCCAATTATTTTTTTCCAATTAAGGGGCAATTTAGTGTGGCCAATCCACCTAACCTGCCCATCTTTGCGCTGTGGGGGTGAAACCTCGGCAGACATGGGGAGAATGTGTAAACTCCACGCAGACAGTGGGCCAGAATCGAACCTGGGTCCTCAGCGCCCGAGTTAGAAAGGATGATCAAACTTTCTTAACTGAGCATCGTCATAACCTCAACAAAGGTCGAAAAGCATCTGAAAAGGTCTTTACTCAGCAGAAAAATGAACTGTAGATACAGAAGGTGACAGCATTCTCCTGGAATAACATATTGAGATTGTGGAAAGGAAAGTTAAAGATTATCCTGAGTTTAAACAGGATGAGGTGAATTCAGTTGGCCTACGCAACACTTTGGATGTTTGGTTGCTCGAAGACTTGGACATTAAACCTGAGCAAAATGGTTAAGAGCTGGTTTTAAAAGGTGAAAGCTCTTGAACTAGCACCAAAGAAAGCCCTGATTGTAATTTGGCTTTAAAGAGAAATGTGGGAAATTGCTGAAACAGGATAAGAAATAAATTAACTGCACCAAGGAGCCTCAGAGTGCAACTGCCTGTGAAAGCAACTCAAGAGCCAAACCCATTGAATGGTAAAAGTGAGAGATCCCCCATGCTGGAGGTAGAGTTGGAAAGACTTGAGAGTGTACATGGTGTCACTTGTGTGTGGGGAGAGACACAGGTGCTTGTAACTATGTGAGGCTTATCTTTGTTGAATTGGCTGTGAAAAGTAAAATTTGCCTGTTTATTTGAAATATCATTTGCCTGTTGGCTAATGTTTGGATTATATTAATTTTAGTTGGTTTGCTATAGTAAAAGTTTTGTTTTTTATGTTGGCATTGTGGGGATTCCTTTCTTTAAAAATATTTAATTCTCCCTGGGATTGTAGCAACCCATCTTGAATACATTGAATGGCCATTTCAGAATGGTTAAATTAGTGAACAAGGTGTTTTTTATGATCCTTTAGTTTCTCTTGCATGCTGAACTCCACCAGTGTTGAAGATAAACTCTGCTTCTCCAGTTATTTGCTCAAGTGTCCACACCATTTACAACTGATGTGGCAGGGCTGCAAAGCTTTGATCAGACCTGTTAGTTTTGGATTGCTTTATTAGGCCCTGCAGTGATGAATTGAATTAACAAAACATGGTACTGAACTAAAATCTGCAGTGCAAATTAATGACACAAATGTAAGAACATAAAAGTTGGGCATTCAGCCCTTTGAACCAGGTTCACCATTCAGTAAGATCACAGTAAGAAGTCTTACAACACCAGGTTAAAGTCCAACAGGTTTGTTTCAAATCACTAGCTTTCAGAGCACTGCTCCCTCCTCAGGTGAATGGAGAGGTAGGTAAGATCATGACTGATTTGCAACCTCAACTCCAGCTTCCTGCACTCTCCTCATATCTCTTCATTCCCTCAGTATGCAGCGAGCTGTGGAAACTCAATCTTTGAGCATATTCAATAGGCAGCATGGTGGCGCAGTGGGTTAGCACTGCGGCCTCACGGCGCCGAGGTCCCAGGTTCGATCCCGGCTCTGGGTCACTGTCCATGTGGAGTTTACACATTCTCCCCGTGTTTGCGTAGGTTTCGCCCCCACAACCCAAAAATGTGCAAACTAAGTGGATTGACCACGCTAAATTGCCCCTTAATTGGAAAAAATGAATTGGGTATTCTAAATCTTTTTTTTTTTTAAATCTTTGAGCATATTCAAAACAATCTTTTGTTACATGGATGCTCTGTCTTGCTGTGTTTTCGGAGTGTTTCCTCACAAGCAGCCTTGTAGCTGAACAAAGGCACTTTAAGAGAATGAATACATGATATCATCAGCCTCCTGCGTGGGCAAACATCACAGCCTGTAGTGCTAACATTTTCTTATATAATCTTTATTGTCACAAGTAGGCTTACATGAACACTGCAATGAAGTTATTGTGAAAAGCCCCTAGTCGCCACACTACGGCACCTGTTCGGGTACACAGCGGGAGAATTCAGAATGTCCAAATTACCTAACAGCACGTATTTCGGGACTTGTGGGAGAAAACCAGACCACCCGGAGGAAACCACAGAGGAAAATAATGCTCTTCATTTTGGTTGAACCTTCAAGGCCTGCAGACTCGATCATGAATCTACCACAAAAACTAGTGACGAAGTTGGCACGCAGCATTTGTAATCACCTGAAGAACTACTAAACTATTAAAATAGTCAGCACAAAAAGGCTGGCAATGGGGCAGCCAAACAATGGTTACAGCCATCGGAGTAACTGAAAAATACGAAGGAAACCACCTTGGAGAAGCTCATCACGACCTCTGCCCGAAACAAACTCCGTAGCAGTGAGTAGCAAGTACCCTGCACCAACAAATTTAGAGCGGGGGTATTGCAAAACGCAAAGGGAAATAGGCTGAGCTCGAATTATGCCTTGTTTTGGTGAGAAAGGAAACAAGGTAGTGCTAAAAGCTGGTGACACATCATGCACATGCAAGCCCTTCCATCGAAAAAATGGCAAGGTGGTACTGTTCAACGACAATACAGAGCAATTGAGCTCATAATCAGAACGATTCGACTATTTTGTTCAAGCTAACAGGATGGCAACAGATATAAAAGCGGCAACATTCCTGAGCATAATGGGAGGGGGAAACATTTAACATTGGAAGTCTGATACAGTCAGGAAAGCCAGGCACAAACATACAAAGAAAGAGTGGAAATTTTGCAAGGCCACTATTCACCAAAACCTTTAGTCATCACAAGTTTATGTTTCATAAGCGTAACCAAGAAGAAAATGAATTAATTATACAGTTTGTAGCTACCCTGAAAAATCTAGCTGAACACTGTGAATTCGGGGATGTTTAAACAATACCATCAGAGATAAATTAGTCTGTGATTCAAGGAACGAAGCTATTCAAAAACGGTTAACCAAAAGCTCCCTGATCTTAAAGAAAGCTTTGGAAGTTGCTGTATCCGTGGAATTAGCAGCCAAAGAAGCTCAACAGTTGAGTTCAAACGTAAGAATTCACAAGATGTTGGCTGTACCACAAACGCAGTCTCATACTTCCCATAGATATGATTTGGACAAGTTGAGTGAGTGGACAAATGAATGGGAGATACAGTATAATTTAGATAGATGCAAGGTTATCCACTTTGGTAGCAAAAACAAGAAGGCAGGCTATTATCAGAATGGTCATAAATTAGGAGAAGGGAGCGTTCAGCGAGACCTGGGTGTCCTCGTACCCAAGTCACTGAATGTAACATGCAGGTGCAGCAGGCAGTAAAGAAGGCAAATGGTATGCTGACCTTTATTGCGAGAGTATTCAAGTACAGGAGCAGGGATGTCTTGCTGCAATTATACAGGGCCTTGGTGAGGCCACACATGGAATCTGTCGTTTTGGTCTCCTTATCTGAGGAATGGTGTTCTAGTAGGAGGGGTGTTCTAGCTTTAGAGGGAGCGCAGTGAAGGTTTGCCAGACTGATTCTTGGGATGGCAGGACAGATGTACAAGGAGAGATTGAATCTGTAATTGCGGAAGATCAGATGGAGTTGGTCAAGGGAAGACAGCTAACGGTGAATATCAGGCACCTGCTGAACGTGATTATGACTCTACCCAGGGCGAAGACACCAGAAATGATCGTCTCCCTGGACGCAAAGAAGGCCTTCAACAGAGTGACATGGAGGGGCTGGAGCAATTTGGGTTTGGGCCAGGGTTCACTTCATGGGAGAAGCTACTGTATAACACTCCCATGGCGCACGTATGGGCGAGCACCAACAGCTCTGAATACGCCCAGCTGCACAATGGCATGAGGCAGGGGTGCCCATTATCCCCATTACCATTTGCCCTGACAATCGAGCCACTGGTTATCACTGTCAGATCAGAGAAGGGATGGAGAGGCATACAGAGGGGCGACGGGGAGCACAGAGTCTTGCTCTATGCGCAGCCCCAGGATCCGTAAAAGTGTCCCACAAAGAAGGAGGAATATGGCGGCGCCTGCTCTACCAAACCTCCTAATTTACCACTGGGTGGCTAATGGAGAAAGTGTGCAGGGGTAGATCAGAGAGCCGGATGCAGAATAGGTGGAACCTGAGGAGACCTCCTGCACGGAGATATTCCTCCGAGCATTGGTCACGGTCCCTTTCCCATTTTACCGGTGGCGGTGGCCAAGCCAAAGACTTGGAATCAGCTCGGGCACCATTTCAGTCTGGGTGCAATGTCCACTATGGTCCCTATCTGCAAAAACCATAATTTCACCCCAGCAATAATGGACGCTTCCTTTTAAAAAGTGGAGACAGGACGAAGAGGTGCTGACGATAGGGGACCTGTATGTAGACGGCAGAGTAGCAACCCTGGGGAAATAACAAACAAGTTCCAGCTCCAAAAGGGAAGAAGCTCCGATATGTGCAACTAAGGAACCGCAACATTCCCCCAGCTACCCAGACACACCCTACTAGACAGATTCTAACATTGAACATGCTGGGGGACGGCAACTGCACCAACATGTATGGACGACTGCTGGAGGAAGTAAGGACCCTGCTGGGCGAGACACTGGAGGAGGAGCTGGACATGGAGATGGGGGAGGACGCTGAATTGAGGCACTGCATTGGGTGAACTTCACCTCCTCATGTGCAGGGCGGAGCCTAATGCAACTAAAGGTAGTGCACAGGGCGCACATGACCAGAACACACACAAGCAGGTTCTACCCTGAGTTGGAGGGAAAAAAATAAACAATGCCAGGGAGGTTTGGCCAACCACACCCACATCCCTTGGTCCTGTCCCAGACCTGTCGAGTACTAGATTGCCTTCATCGAGGCCATGTCCAAGGCTGAAGATGGCGCCATGCCCGTTAGTGGCAGTCTTGGGGGTATCAGAACAGCCAGAGCTCTTTACAGGGAGGGGGGCAGGCGCCCTCGCCTTCACCTCCCTGATCGCCCGCCGGAGACTCCTGCTCGGCTGCAGATCAGCAGCACCACCCACAGACTGTCCGATTTGGCAGAATTCCTCAAATTGGAGAAGATAAAGTTTGCCATCAGAGGATCTGAAAAAGGCTTTGAAGTAATTTACCAGCCTGTTCGAGGACCTGTTCGTTACCAACAGCCAATGAGGGAATAGGAGGGTGGGACTGAACCAGACAAATGAAAAGGAAAGAAGGGGAGGGGGAGGCAACACCCAGAGTGCAGGGCAAGTAGGTGCAGAGGAACCAAAAGGTGCTGAGTGGAAGAAAACCTATGGAAGCGGCCACTGCTAACTTCAACAGGTTACACCTTTGTGGCCTTTGTGTTTTAATACCATGCGGAAACATGTATAAAGTTTAAAGTTAACAGTAAGGTTGTGGTAACTGATCACTGGGAGCCCAATGTTAGCATGCCATGTGTCTGTATACATGTCCCCTCTGTGTTCATAGCTTTTATTTTCCATTTGTTTCTGTTCCCTGTTACATATGTATACAAAACCAATACAAATGCTTTAAAAAAAATTTAAAATTATAAAAAAAAAAAAAAGTCCTGACACATTTTGATCCAAATTTACCCTTGCAACTGGCCTGTGACACATTACCTTATGGGGTCGGGTGGTGGTTTCCCAGTCAATGCCACAATTGAAGAGAAGCCGATAGCCTTTGCATCGAGGACCTTGAATAAAGCCAAAAGCAATTATGCATAAAAAGAGAAAGATTCTCTAGGAATACGGTTCTACCATTCCTTGTATGGGAGGAAATTCACTTTATTGACGGGCGATCATCCACTAACAATTTTTAGACTGGGGTTTCATCACTGGCAGCAAGCAGAATGCGGGGGTGAGCATCGCTCTTGTCTGCACACATACATGATCAAGTATTGTCAGTCAAACTTCATGGGAACGCAGATAGACTCTCCTGACTACCCTTAGCAAATAGTTTGTCGATAAGCGATTTGTGTGGAATTTTCTACTTCGAGCAAGTAGATAACACACCTGTAACTGGAGGACAGGTGAAGAAGAATGCCAGAAGTGATCCAGTACTGTCAGAGGTTCGGGGCATGGTGCTTCAAGGCAAGACTTCAGGAGCAAACCCCGAGTTAAAGCCGAGTAATCCGTGCAGGCAGGTTGTTTCCTCAGTGGAATGAGAGTCGTCATTTCACCATTATTAAGAAAACGGGTATTAAACCAATTACACGTGGTATTGTAAGGATGAAGGAGATGACCAGGAGCTATTTTTGGTGGCCAGATGTCGATATCGAAGAGAAGGCGGTGATGCACGATCAATGACCACTAAAGCGAGGTTGTAGTCCAACTGAAGGCTTTAATAAGCTAGATATTTCCCCCAGCAGCTCGGGTACAGAATGAAGGCTGCTGGGGCGGCACGGGCTCTTATACCACACCTAGCAGGGCGGAGCTACCATACAGCTTGACCAATAGGAAGCATACAATATCTACCAATGGTGTTCCAGCATTACCAGGTACCATAATACCTCTACACAGACTACCACATTCACCCCCTATTTAAAAAGAGTCCGGCGGGGATGGTGGCCTGATACTACAAACATGGCAACGTGGTAGAATTAGTTATGGAGGTACCGTAATACCTCCGTACAGCGTTTTGTAACTATTTACAATTCTATTAACTAGTTGCAATTTATAATTTAAATTTACAATTTAAAATGAAGCAATCAGTCGATCGGGGGCCCTGGTCGTCCTCTGTGATCGTCGGAGCTTCGGTGGAGGCTCGGACGTCTGTGACTCCAAGAGCGTGGCCTCGATCTCTGTGGCAGCTTCGACACCCCTAGTGGGGAAAACAGGTTGACCTGGGAAGGGAGCGCCTGCGGGGTGGGTGCGGGGGCCTAGATGGGGCCGGCGGAAGGACCGATCCTCCTCTAAGGTGCCCTGGTGGAGGGGAGGGTGGGACTGGTGGCTGGGGTGTGCGTGGGGCTCCGGCAAACGGCAGGTCTTGTAGGGGGACCGTATCTTGTCGGGGTACACCACGTAGGCATACTGGGGGTTAACGTGGAGAAGATGGACCCTCTCGACCAACGGGACGGGCTTGTGCTCCCGCACGTGTTTTCGGAGCAGGATGGGTCCGGGAGCTGCCAGCCAGGTCGGGAGCGAGGTCCCAGAGGAGGACTTCCTAGGGAAGACGAGACATTCGTGAGGTGTCTGGTTGGTTGTGGTACAAAGCAGTGACCGGATGGAGTGGAGGGCATCCGGGAGGACTTCCTGCCAGCGGGAGACCGGGAGATTCCTGGAATGTAGGACCAGTAGGACGGTCTTCCAGACCGTTCCGTTCTCCCTCTCTACCTGTCCGTTGTAACTGGTCATCCTGCTCGAGGCGATGCCCTTGCTGAACAGGAATTGACGCAGTTCGTCGCTAATAAAGGAGGACCCCCTATCACTATGTATGTAAACGGGGACCCCGAACAGTGCAAAGATGCTATGGAGTGCCTTGATGACGGTGGTTGCGGTCATGTCGGGGCAGGGGATGGCGAATGGGAACCGGGAGTACTCGTCAATCACACTCAGGAAGTACGTGTTGCGGTCAGTGGAGGGGAGGGGGCCTTTGAAGTCCATGCTGAGGCGTTCAAAGGGACGGGAAGCCTTTATCAGGTGCGCTTTCTCTGGCCGGTAGAAGTGCGGTTTGCACTCCGCGCAGATTTGGCAGTCCCTGGTGGCTGTCCTGACCTCCTCGATGGAGCAGGGCAGGTGGCGGGTCTTGATAAAGTGGGTAAAGCGAGTGACCCCTGGGTGGCAGAGCTCCTCGTGGAGGGCTCGGAGGCGGTCCACTTGTGCGGTGGCACATGTGCCGCGGGACAGGGCATCAGGAGGCTCGTTTAGCTTCCCGGGACGGTACAAGACCTCGTAGTTGTAGATGGAGAGTTCGATCCTCCACTGCAAGATCTTATCGTTTTTTATTTTGCCCCGCTGTGCATTATCGAACATGAAAGCGGTGGTCAGTGAGGAGAGTGAATCTCCTGCTGGCCAGGTAATGCCCCCAATGTCGCACAGCTTCTACTATGGCCTGGGCCTCCTTTTCGACTGAGGAGTGGCGGATTTCGGAGGCATGGTGGGTACGTGAGTAGAAGGCCACGGGCCTGCCCGCTTGGTTGAGGGTGGCCGCCAGAGCTACGGCAGACGTGTCGCTCTCGACCTGGAAGGGGAGGGACTCGTCGATGGCGTGCATCTTGGCCTTTGCAATGTTTGTTTTGATGTGGCTGAAGGCCTGGCAGGCCTCTATCGACAGGGGAAAAGCTGTGTATTGGATCAGGGGATGGGCCTTGTCCGCATAGTTGGGGACCCACTGGGCGTAGTAACTGAAAAGCCCGAGGTAGCACTTCAGGGTCTTGGAGCAGTGAGGGAGGGGGAACTCCATAAGGGGGCACATGCACTCCGGGTCGGGGCCAATAACTCCATTTCGCACTACGTAGCCGAAGTTGGCTAGGCAGTCGGTGCTGAACACGCATTTATCCTTGTTGTATGTAAGGTTAAGGATCTCTGCGGTCTGGAGGAATTTTCGGAGGTTGGTGTCGTGGTCCTGCTGCTCATGGCTGCAGATGGTGACATTATCGAGATATGAGAATGTTGCCCGTAAACCGGACCGGTCAACCATTCGGTCCATCTCGCGCTGGAAGACCGAGACCCCATTGGTGACACCGAAGGGAACCCATAAGAAGTGATCGAGCTGCCCACCTGCCTCTAAAGCAGTGTATTTGCGGTCACTAGTGCGGACGGGGAGCTGGTGGTAGGCGGACTTAAGATCCACCGTGGGGAAGACCTTGTAAAGTGCGATCCTGTTTACCAGGTCGGATATGCGGGGGAGAGAGTACGCGTCCAGCTGCGTAAACCTGTTGATGGTCTGACTGTAGTCGATGACCATCCTATGCTTCTCCCCGATCTTTACCACCACTACTTGAGCTCTCCAGGGGCTGTTGCTAGCTTCAATGACTCCTTCTCTCAGTAGTCTTTGGACCTCTGACCTAATAAAGATCCGATCCTGGGCACTGTACCGTCTGCTCCTGGTGGCGACGGGTTTGCAATCCGGGGTGAGGTTCGCAAACAGGGAAGGCGTTTCGACCTTCAGGGTCACGAGGCCGCAGACATTGAGGGAGGCGGGGTATAGGGCCGCCGAATTTGAAAGTCAGACTTTGGAGATTACACTGGGAGTCTAAACCTAGGAGTGTGGCTGCGCAGAGGTGGGGAAGGACGTACAGCCGGAAATTTTTAAACTCTCATTCCTGGACTGAGGTTTCCTACACAAAACCCCTTTATCTCTACTGAGTGGGAACCGGAGGCCAGGGAGATTTTTTGATTTACGGGCTGGACGAGTAGAGAACAGCGCCTTACCGTGTCAGGGTGTATGAAGCTCTCTGCTCCCAGAGTCGATTAAGCAGGATGTCTCGTGCCCGTTGATTAGTCCTGATGTTGTAGCAGTTGAGAGTGTTCGAGGCCGGGACTGATCCAGAGTCACTGAGGCTAATCGCAGCAGTTGAGTGTTCTCTTCGGGCGGTGTGTGGTCAGCCAAGTTGGGGTTCTGGGGGTCCATCCAAGATGGCGGCTCCCATTAATCGCACATGGCTGGGGGTGCACAAAATGGCAGCGCCCATCTATCTAATGTGGCGTCCGCGGGACAAGATGGCGGTGCCCGGGGGCCGCACGTGGCCCTGGAGTAGGAAGATGGCGGCGCCCGCTGGCCGCAGTGGGACCGTGGAGAGGTTTGTGGTGGCGGTCCGCATTCGCCGCCGGAGACCGCGGCGACCACACGGGCCTGGCATACCACCACGAAATGGCCCTTTTTACTCCATCCCTTGCAGGTGGATGCGCGGGCTGGGCAACGCTGGCCTGCCCGCAAAAGTAGCAGCGAGGCCCCCTGGGGTTGCCAGGCCGCCTTGCAGCAGAAGCTTGTGGGGGGATGGGGATGTCTCGGGGTCGGCTGCAGAGGGGTTCCACGCTGCCCAGGGGGCTGCCGCGCGGTCGGGAACGTAAGCGCGGGTGTTTCTGGAGGCCACATCCAGGGAGCCGGCAAGGGCCCGTGCCTCCTTGAGGCCTACGGTGTCTTTTTCCAGCAATCGCTGGCGGATCTGGGAGGACAGCATACCTGCCACGAAAGCGTCCCAGATCAAGAGTTCTGTGTGGTCGCTCGCCGAAACTTGCGGGCAGCTGCAGTTTCTCCCCAACACCAGGAGTGCACGATAGAATTCTTCCAGCGATTTCCCCAGGGATTTGTCGCCTCATTGCTAGCTTATGTCGGGCGTAGACCTGGTTTACTGGGTGGATATACTGTCCTTTTAGCAGCTCTATTGTCGCATCGAAGTCTTCCGCGTCCTCGATGAGGCTCTAAATTTCCGGGCTCACCCTCGAGTGCAGGACTTGCATTTTCTGCTCTCCTGTGGGTGTGTTTTCGGCCGTTCCGAGATATCCTTTAAAACACGCTAGCTAGTGCTTTAAGATTGCCACTGAGTTCGCTGCGTGGGGGCTGAGTTGCAGACACTCCGGCTTGATTCGGAGCTCCTTTTAAGTCTAGCTTATTAAATTGATGCACGATCAGTGACCACTAAAGCGCGTTTGTCGTCCAACTGAAGGCTTTAATAACCTAGATGTTTCCCCCAGCAGCTCAGGTACAGAATGAAGGCTGCTGGGGTGGCACGGGCTCTTATACCCCGCCTAGCGGGGCGGAGCTACCATACAGCTTGACCAATAGGAAGCATACAATATCTACCAATGGTGTTCCAGCATTACCAGGTACTGTAATACCTCTACACAGACTACCACAGGTGGGAATGTGTTTGTCTTGTGCAAAAGTGCAGCGCCTTGCAACATTGCACCCATGGGAATGGCCAAAAGAAGCCTAGCAACTGGTACATATTCATAACACTGGACCGTTGGAAGGGCGTATGTTTCTCATTCTAGTCCTGTTTACTCAAAATGGCCTAAAGTTCCATCATGAAGTCAACGTCATTGGAGAAAACAGCTGAGAGATTGGCTGAAACCTTCAGATTCGATTATCCTGAAAAACACGTGAGCATTAATGAGTTCATATCTCAAAGAGTTTAAAAACTAATTGAAGGAGAACTCTATTCAAAACATCCGGTCCGCTAGTTTTCACCATGTCACACCGGGGCTGGCAGAACATTTTGTACAGATGATGAAGCATTTGGTAACGAGAGAGCAAGGTTCATTGAATAGACATTGAGTCAATTCCTGCTCGCATACTGGAATACTGCCATTCAACCCAAGTTTTGTTGGCGTTGCTCTTGGTTAAACGTCAACTATGCACAGCATTTGCTATGCTAAAACACCCAAGACAAAACAAATTGTTGAGAAATCATGTCATATGGCGGGAGAACAAGGGGCAACGTTGTATTTTTAACCAGGGTCATGAAGTTCTGGCAAGAAATTATACCTCAATAAAAAAGTGGATTACTGCCGCCATCTTAGCACAGGCTGGACCGGTCTCCTACTCTGCAAGTTGAGTCTAATGATTGTGCTGGGCCAGCCATAACATTGTTCTCCTGTCCCCTGCTGTGTCTATAAAAGTTGAAACATTTTTGTTGAGCTGTACCATTTCCTTGGTTTTGTTGCATTATTTGTTAAAATGGAAAAACTTCAATAAACATACCAAACTGTGGCAATTTATTCTTTGTTCTCTAGACAATGGACATGACAAGTCATGTTGAAATCAGAAATTTTCATCCAAATGTTTGGAACTGATCCTTGTCGATTGGGAACAAAATGGATGGTTGAGGTTCACACTTGTTCCACAGTCACTTAGCAAATTGCTTCTTGTACTGATTGGTTATTGAGGCAATAGTCTTAATCTGTTAGAACACAGTAAAATGGTTTTCAATAATTCCTAGTACCTGCCTGTTAATTGTTTGTTAGAAGTTGTCAGGTAATGTGATAATCAATGGAAGTAACAATCCATAAGTATTTCTGTTAATATATTCCCAGTGTATTATAAGACCAGATCAGCTGTTAATGAGAGTTAATCATAAAGTAAATTTGTGTTACGATACCCTGGGTTAGTGCGCAGTCAATTCCAGCCCCACACAGCCCGAAGTCCCAACACAAGTGAATTAACTAATAATTTGTGTAACGTTTCTGAGATCTTTGGCCCTTGACTGCTCTAATGATTTGCCAGATCTGTAAGTGAAATATAACTGCTTATTTCTAACAAAAGAGATAAGACATGCAATACTTGTAATGGAATAACGGGCAGCTAATCTACTACTCTCCCCATTTACCGTTTCACTCCCCCCCCCCCCACCCACCCACCCAAACGCACACAAGACAGACACACACACAGGAAGGGAAAGGGGTAAAATGACTGGGATTAAAATGGAATGTTTCTGATATTGAAATCGTTGTAGCTGGCTCTCATCCCAGGATGTGGAATGTTGAAACCATCCGTTGGATTGCTAATGAGCATCCTTTCAAACATAGAGCAGTACAGCACAGTACAGGCCCTTCGGCCCACGATGTTCTGCCGGTCATTTATCCTAATCTAAGATCAACCTAACCTTGCACCCCTTCAATTTACTCCTGTGCCTGTCCAAGAGTTGCATAAATGTCCCTAATAACTCTGACTCCACCCCCTCTGCTGGCAGTGCATTCCATGCACCCACCACTCTGTGTAAAAAAAACCTACCTCTGACATCTCCCCTATACCTTCCTCCAATCACCTTAAAATGATGTCCCCTCGTGGCAGCCATTTCCCGATCCACTCTGTCCATGCCTCTCATTACCTTGTACACCTCTAACATGTCGCTTCTCTGCCTTCTTCGCTCCAGTGAGAAAAGCCCGAGCTCCCTCAACCTTTCTTCATAAGACATGCCCTCCAGCCCAGGCAGCATCCTGGTAAATCTCCTCTGCACCCTCTCCAATGCATCCACATCCTTCCTATATTGAGAAGACCAGAACTGGACATATTCCAAGTGTGGTCTAACCAGGGTTTTATAAAGCTGCAGCAAAACCTCACAGCTCTTAAACTCAATCCCCCTGTTAATGAAAGCCAACACACCATACACCTTCTTAACAGCCCTATCAACCTGGATGGCAATTTTGAGGGATCTATGTACTTGGACCCCAAGATTCAACATTCAGTCAGAACTCCCAGGCTGTCTGATTTCCTCTGGGAAGTCACTTTCACTTTTATTAACCTGGGCCTTCACTCAAAAAAACAGCCTCGGGCCTCTGTAATTGTTTCTTGTTTCCAACTCCCCACGAATTTCCCACATGAGAGTTTAAAAGGAGTTTTAAACAACTGACCCAACCTGCAGCGGCTGCTGGACTGGATCTTCCTGCAGTTCAATACGTTGTTCAATATGGCTGTGCAGAGAGAAAGGTCTACTTTAAACCTTAGTCAGAGTCCATCAGGTAGGAGAGAGATCAGGGATGTGGCCTTTCAGCTTCTTGATCAAACCAAAACTAAAAACCAGATGAGCCCTTCTTGCCCTCGGCAGATTATTCTGTAATGGTCAGCACCAATCAGCATAGGTTATCAGATAAGATGCTGGCAATGTAAACAGCTCATTGGCCATCAGCCAAGTCCATCAAGATGTATCATCTGTGTCAGACCAAACAGCATATCCTGCTGGAGATTTTTTTTAAAATTAAAGGCAAAGTCCATCTTAAAGGCATAGGCAAGTTTTTGTCTCTGCAAAAAATTGAAATAGCAGAGCAACAGAAATTGAAAGGAAAAAAAAGGACAGACAAGAATTAACAGTAGGATCCTTACAATTGCATTTCATTGAATCAAAGATTTCCAGCACATAAGGCTATTCAACCCATTATGTCCATGCCAGCTGGAAAAGAACCAACAAGCCTAATCCTGTGTTCCGCCTCTTGAGCCATAGCTCTGCAGGTTGCAGCATCTCAAGTGCTTATTTGAGGTGTTTTTTTAATGCATTTCTACCACCCTTGCAGGCAGAGTTCCAGAATCCTGCCGTGCTCTTGAGGTTTTTTTCAAATCTCCCAGGTTTCTTCAAATGCTTCAACCAATTACATTAGATCTGTAGTTTGTGCATGTTAAACCTGCCTGGGTTCAGGGCTGGTTTAACACAGGGCTAAATAGCTAGCTTTTAAAGCAGACCAAGGCAGACCAGCAGCGTGGGTTCAATTCCCATTCCAGCCTCCCCGAACAGGTGCCGGAATGTGGCGACTTGGGGCTTTTCACAGTAACTTCATTTAAAGCCTACTTGTGACAATAAGCGATTTTCATTTCATTTCATTAAGTGTACCTATTGAGTTAACAGCAGGAATATCAATAACACAATAACTAATCCCTGGACACTACGATGATAGCTTCACCTCCTGATCAGTTGTTCTGCACATTGGCCCTTTGAGTTAAGTCTACATGTATTACATGCTATTTTTGAAAGAATAAAAGTTAAATGTTGCATTAAGAACTTGAGTTTTGCTGAAAAAGAGACATGTGGTCTAAGCTTTTCATCTTGCACTCTTCAAGACAGATTGCAAGATTGCCACCAGTAAAAGGAGCAACAATTTATATTGCATGAGGAATGAATCCGGGAATGGCTATCCCACAAGCTTTTATTTACACGGAGGGTGGTGAGTGCCTGGAACGCGTTGCCAGGGGAGGTTGTGGAAACAGATACATTAAGGGCGTTCAAAGGGCATCTTGACAAATATATAGATAGGATGGGTGTAGAGGGATACAGCACGAGGAAATGCTGAGGGTTTTGGCCAAGGGTAGTACCATGACCGGTACAGCCTTGGAGGGCCGAAGGGCCTGTTCCTGTGCTGTTGTGGTCTTTAGTTTAATTGAAAAAGACACATTTCATTAACATGCTCCTTTTGTCTGCAAAAGACAGGGCCCTCTGTACATAAATGTGGCACCTGGCATGCCGAAGTGAGCCATTCTCTGATCGTAAATTGTGTGAATAACTGCACTGAAAACCAACCAGGGTTGTTTAGCAAGTGTTGTCCAATCGTGGAATCATATCTCATGTTGGACACTTGTGCCTGGCCTGTTGTGATATGATCCACCAGTCATTGGGACGTACAGCTTACATACCTGCCATCATACTGGCATTGAAATTCTTGTAATATATATCCTCATGCTATTGAAGGAACATACCAATTCTAATCAAGAGACAATTATGATCAATTTTAATATCTTCATCACATTTTTTAATGGAGAACTGTGTAGATTTTGCCTGGTATCCTAGTTAAGTAGTTGGAATGCCTGATCAATAAAGTAAGTTATGCTAAGTTAATAATTGTACCTACTGTCAAGATTTCTGCGCCTTCAGGTATTTGGACTCGGTTAATTTTCCAGTAGCAATATCTGCATTTAAATATTTTTAAGAATACATAGCAGGGAGGAAGGAAATCTGTAGTTAATCATTCTTTGTGAACTTTTGAGTTTTATTTAGCTAACTCAGTACAGTATTGGGATGGCCATCTGCTTTCAACCTTCAAATTGTGATTGCCAGCTCTTTGCGCACAAGGTCCTATTTGGCACAAGCTGGACGAATACATAACATTATGAAATGGAATTAAGTAGCATTGGATAACAATGTAAGCAGCATTTCATGTATGCACACTTTAGGAAATGAAAAGGGAGAAACCAGCGATTGCAGTTTGGTGCCCTGATGCTTGTTGTTAAATTCCTGAGCTGCAAGGCTTTGTGTTAAGCTAACTTTGGGGACTTGAGTTCCAATGTTGTACTTGCTTTGCCACTAAAGCTCTCCTCTCCCCCCAACACAGTTGGTGAATTCGTAAGTGATGCCCTCCTTGTTCCAGACAAGTGCAAGTTTCTGCATCGGGAGAAGATGGACACCTGTGAGAGCCATCTGTATTGGCACACTGTGGCAAAAGAGGTACAGTCATTTTACTGAAAGGCTCCCCAGTGACTAAGTAAATGTTTATCCGCAGCTAGTGATTTTAAGTTTTTTTTTATCCCTTCATCAGACAATTATTCTAAATGCAATTTTTGTATTGTACAGAATATATTTGTGATGGAAATGAAATTCTGGCAGAGCAATCAGATCAAGTGCCAGTTCATTGTATTTTTTCGATCATTAATGAGATTATCTTTTTCCAGTCCCTTGAATTTGGTCATTATTGTCAAACTATTTTTAATGCTCCTGTCATTCGTGGGAACTATACAGATGCCTGACTGCATTCAACAAAAGAAAAAATCTTGTGTATATTGATCAGACTCTCATCCTTGTTTTGAAACCCCTCCATGGCCTTGCTCTTCTCTATCTCCTTCAATTCCGAAAGTCTCCTAGATATCTGTCGTCATCTAATTCTGGCCTGTGAAGCATCCTTGATTTTAATCGCTTCACCATTGGCTTCACAGAGGTATATAGTCATGAGAGAGTGGCCCTGGGAGACTTCAACATTTGACGCCAGACCCCATGAAACCTCCTGGTAACGGCTTAAACATGGGCAAGGAGATCTTCTGATTATTACCTACCGCCCTCCCTTAGCTGATGAATCAGAGTTTCTTCTTGTTCAACGTTGCTTGAAAGAGGCACTGAAGGTGTAACAAAGGCACAATGTCCTCTGGATGGGTCACTTTAATGTCCAACATCGAAAATGGCTCAGTGACACCATTTCTGATTTCCAACTGGTTGAGTCCTGAAGGACATATAAGCCAGACTGGGCTTCAAGTGATGAGAGAACCACTCGGAGAAAAACCTACTTGAAATTCTCCTTGCCAATCTACCTATTGCAGATGCATCTGTCCAAGACAGTATCGATAGGAGTGACCACATCGCAGCCCAGTGGAAACGAGTCCCATCTTCGCACTAAGGACATCCTCCATTGTGTAGTGACACTACCACCATACTACATGCGATAGATTCGGAACAGATGGAGCAGCTCAAAACTGGATATTCAAAAGACTGCTGTGGGCCATCAATTGTAGAATTGTATTCAACCACAATCTGTAACCTTATGGCCTAGCCTATCCCACAATGTACCATGGCCATCAAACCAGGGGACCAACCCTGGTTCAGATAAGGGTGTAGGAGATCATGTCAAAAGCAGCAGCAGTTAGACTAAAAAAATGAGGTGCCAATTTGGTAAAGCTGCAACACAGGATTGCATGCATGCTAAACAGTTGAAGTTAAATGCCGCAGACACAGCTAGCCGATACCACAACTAATGGGTCAGATCAAAGCTCTGCTGTCCTGCCTTATCAACTTTTGCCGTTCATTTTCATTTATTGTACAGTACCCAAAGGCTTCTTCTTAGCTTTCTCTATTTACAGTTTGTCGCCACCTGGCTCAGCGAACAATCCTCTACGCCCCCCCCCCCCCCGGTCCTCCCTCGCTTTCCTCTTTCTGTCTTGTCCTGGCTATTTCTTTATTGTGTGTTGGCCACAAACTGCCTTGGAACAGTCGGGTGAATGGCTCCCATGTTTTGTGGAAGCCCTCTTCCGACCCACGGATGGTGAATTTGATTTTCTCCATTTGGAAAAATTCCGATAGGTCGGACAGCCAGTCTGTAGCTTTAGGTGGTGCTGCTGATCGCCGCCAACCGAGCAGGATTCTACGGCGGGCGATCAGGGACGCAAAGGCAAGGGCGTCCACCTTGCTCCCCATGAAGAGATCTGGCTGGTCAAATACCACAAGACCACCACTTTCGGGCATGGCTCCACTCATCCCCACCACTTTGAACATTGCTTCGAAGAAGGCTGTCTCATACCCAGCAAATCTGGGGCAAGACCAGAACATGTGGGCGTGGTTGGACAGGCCTCCTTGGCACCGATCGCATCTATCCTCCACCTCCGGGAATAACCTGCTCATTCGGATTCTGGCCAAGTGGGCTTTATGTACCGCTTTTAGCTGCGTTAGGTTGAGCCTCGCGCATATGGAGGTAGAGTTGACCCTGTGCAGTGCTTCGCTCCAGAATCCCCACCCTATTTTGAACCCCAGGTCGGTTCCCATTTCCACCTTGTCCAGTTTGGTGTCGGCCCTCTCTAGCAGTCGTTTGTACATGTCACTACAGTTCCCTCTGCCTAGGATGTCTACCAGTAGATCTTCTAATAGAGTTTGTTGTGGTGGTCTGCTCGCAACCATCTTAACCAGAAGTGCAGATTACATTATCCATTGCTGCCTCTTCCTGAGATCTCCAGGATCACAGATGCCAGACTTCTGCTGATTTGATTCACTCCATGTAAAATAACGAAACAGCTGAAGGCACTGGTACAGCGAATAGCTTGATCCCTGACAACATCCCGGCAGTAGTACTCAAGACTCCTGCAGCAGAGTTAGCCATACCCATAGGCCAACTGTTCAATGCATCCACAACACTGACGTTTAACTGACAATGACCTATTCACAGAAAGCAGGACAGATCCAATCAGTTCAATTTACAGCCCCATTAATCTATCCTCAACCATTAGCAAAGTGGTGGAAGTTTCATCAACAGTGCTTTCAAGTAGCACCTACCCAGCCATAACTGCTTATGGATGCTCTCTTTAGGTTCTGAAAGGGCCGTTTGACCCCAAACCTCATTTCCAGCTTTGGTCTAAACAAGGGGTGAGGTGAGAGTGACTGCCCTTGATGCCAAGGCAATGTTAGCCAAGGATGGCATCAATGGGCTGGACTAAAATTTAAGTTAATGGGAATTGGGGAAAGCTCTCCACTTGCATAAAGGAAGATGGTTGTGCTTGTTGCAGCCCAGTTATCTCAGTCCTAGGACATCACTGCAGGACTTCCTCAGGATAGTATCTTCGTCCCAACCATTTCCAGCTGCTTTACCAATGACTTTCCCTTCATCCTAAGGTCAGAAGTGGGGATATTTACTGATTGCACATTGCACAATGTTCAGCACCACCTCAGAGAACAAAGGCAGCAAGTGCATTGGAACGTCACCTGAAAGTTCCCATCAAAGTGACACAGCATTCACCTGAAACAAAATGTATATTGCCATTCCCTCACTGACACTGTCAAAATCCTGGAATTAGCTCACAACAGCACTGTGGGTGCCATGTGGACTTCAGTTCAAATAGGCTGTTCACCACCATCTTGTCGAGGGCAATTAGAGATGAGAAATAAATGCGATGTACACATCCCATAAACATTCAAAAAAAATTATTTGTCTTATGACTTCCACAAAACTGTGGACATGTGTTCCAAGGTCCTTGTGCTTCTCTGTATCCTATCATTTGTGTATTCTCTTGCCTTGTTTAACCTGCCCTGATGTAATTACTCCTCAATTCTCACTCCACTTCACTATCTTTTTTGAGTCTACAACTTTCTTCCTCACTGTCAATCACAGCCAATTTTTGTTCCATCTGCAAACTTCAAAACTTTTCAATTTTACACCATACGTTTCAGTCTAATTCATTGATCTGTACCACAAAAGCATGGGACCTCATACTGAGCCCTCTAGATCTCTGCTGGATGTGACCCTGCAATCACAAAAACACCCATCCATCATTATGCTTTGTTTCCTGCCATTCAGTCAATTTGGGATTTAAAAGTGCCTTGGGGCATTTTATTACTTTAAATGCACTGTATAAATATAAGTTATGCAAAAATGTTGCCTTATTTCACTCCTGTGAAGCACTTTGGGACATTTTATTACGTTACGGATGCTATACATAAATATAAGTTGCTGGTTGATTGGATTTTTTGATGCCTCTTATTACTTTACAAATCGTCACTACGTTGGTTTTACTGTGTTCTTGACCTTCTGTGATTTGAAGGTCTCTTTTCTGTCCTCATGTCTGCCAAGGTTCAGGAGAACAAGTAAGACCATAATAAATAGGAACAGGAGTAGGCCATCCTGCCCCTCCAGCCTGCACCGCCATTCAATAGGATCATGGCTGATCCAACATGCCCCATGTCCATTTTCCTACCCTTTCCCTGTAATCCTTGATTCCCTTGCTGATCAAGAATCTATCTTAGCCTTAAATATACACAAGGACTCTGCCACCTCAGCTCTCTGAGGCAAGAAGTTCCAAAGACACTCCACTGTCAGAGAAGGAATTCCTCCTCACCTCAGTCTTAAATTGGCACCCTTTATTCTGAGACTATGCCCTCTGGTCCATGAGAGTTCTCTCAGCATTTACCTTTGTCAAGCCCTTAAGAATCCTATGCTTCATGAGATCACCTCTCATTCTTCTAAATTCCAATGAGTAGAGTCCAAAATTGTTTAACTTTTGATCATTAGGCAATTCCTCCATATCAGGGATCATCCTAGTGAACCTACCCTGAACCACCTCCAATGAAATAATATCTCCTTAAATAAGGCGACCAAAACTGCTCCCAGTGCTCCAGATATGGTCTCATCTGTGCCTTGTACAGTTGCAACAAGACTTCCCTGCTTTATGCTCCAACCCCTTGAAATAAGGGTCAACTTCTCATTACTCGTCCTGATTACCTGTCTCGTGATTGTTATTTTTTCCCTTTTCCAAAAAAAGAAGCTATACCCTCTGAATTGTCTCGACTTCAGTGGCTGGAAACATGGAAGTGTGGAGTTTATAAATGTGAAACTCAACATAGACTACACAGAATGGCACTTCAATGCTCTCTACTAACACCCATCCCCATCATATTTCCTCCCAAGAAAGGAGAAGTTGTGTGACTTATACCAATAGTACTGTGCAGCTTGTTACTGGGTGGTGCAGGCAAGCAACTTAAATTCATTCTGTCCATTTCTCCTCTTCCTCTATGAAAAATAGATACCACTTTTCTTTTTCCCGACATGTACTGCCTGCCCTCTGTTCTCCCTTGCCACTCTCCATAGCTGAATGAGATTAGAGGCTTTGAGAATAACGTTCTCCTGTTCCTCTGTACTTTAAAATCAGTCTTTCAAACACTTGAACGGCATTTGTCCAGAGATAGCCTTGGATCTCCAGGGCTGACTTTTAATAGGCCAGTTTCCTGTTGAGTTCAGTGGTGTAGAGTTGCTTTGTATGAATAAAGTTAAGTGAAGGTTACCTTCCCACATTGCCCTTTCTCCATGCCTGTTAAAATCTAACCAAATAATTGAGGTTTTTTTGTATTATCAGTGCATTCAGACCAAGTGATTCAAATATTAATGTTTAGAATGTATCTGCATTAGATTTGAAATTCAGGTTAATAAAATTTAAAACCGGACAAATGGATCAAATTGTTAATAGGTTAGGTTTTTCAGTTCAAGTTTGTAAATTCTCAACCTCTCAAAGATTCTGCTGTCTCCACATCAAGTTTAATTATGTACAACAAAAATAGAAAATGCTGAGCATTTCCAGCATTTTCTATTTTTATTTCAGGTTTCCAGAATCCACAGTAAATAAGATTTATTTATAACATTTGCAAGGAGAAGGGAAATGAGAGAACGGAGATGTTAAGAAGGCCTTTGCAGTGTTGCAAATTTCAACTTGCACGTTATCTGACATTTGGTTGCCCAGTAGCTTAGAGTTTTCAGTATTACTGAAATGTTTTCCTTTAATATTTTATTCATGAGTAATTGGTGCGTCATGCTGATGCTCCACTGACACCTCCAACATTTAATGCCGATTGATAGTCCATTTCATTTGAGCTGTAGTAATCTTGGTTTAAGAGTTTCATTCCTTTCTCCATCTAACTTTTTAAATCTTTTCCACCCTCCTTGTACCTTCTTAATCTCGTGCCACACCCACTACCTGCCCCTCACAAACCTCTTATAAACATGTCTCTTTAATTTCACGTGTCTCGCTCAGACTCTCCTGCATTCAAAACTCCTGTGTGCAAAAAGGAATGTGCTTTTTCTTGACCAACCTCCAGAAGATCCCAGAAGAGGTTTGCTATCCACTCCAAAAATATGGATCCACTGGGGATAATGGTATGAAGCAGATATCTGGCACTTTCTCTTGTGAAATCAACAAAGCTCATTTGGCCGTAAACAAAAGAAATGTCTAATGTAGGCAAAAAACCTTTAACAGTATCAGGACCGAGTGTGTTTGTGTGAGATGTTTATTTTTTTTTTCATTTTTCCAGACCTGTGGTGACAAGATCATGAACCTGCATGACTATGGGATGCTGCTACCTTGCGGAATTGACGAGTTTCGTGGAGTAGAGTTTGTTTGCTGTCCCATTCCAGAGGAAAACGATAAGATTGACTCTGACATGGATGAGGATTCGGATGTTTGGTGGGGAGGAGATGATGCAGACTATGCAGATGGCAGGTGACTATCATGTTCCTCCATTTCATTTTTTTTTTTAGCTCCCCATGTTTTTGATCAACAAAACCAAATTTACATGAGGCAATATTGATCAATTCAATGAGAACATGAAGTGATAAATAAGGTTTATATATTTTAAATTGCATTGAGACAATATACGCTAGCAAAATGGTGTTCAAGGTTATGTGAAACGGGTACATGCAATCCCTTGGCCTTAATGTTAAAATGTATACAGCATAAAGAATAATTTTTCAAGTGTGATATTTTGGATGATCAAACTGTTTGGAATCATAAAGCAAAATTGTAATAATGTCTGTGGCTGGATGCCATGATAATTAATTAAACTTTCCATTTAAGAGTATTTTTAAATAAAGTTAATGGAGATTAGTAAATATCAAGATTTTGATGGATGTTTTAAGGTGTGAATTCAGTTATAGTTTTACCGTTTGCGTTACAGCTTTAACAGTAAATTGCTGCCGATTTCTACCCTCCACATGATCAACAGCTGTTCAACTGAGATTTTATTTTATTTTTTTATATAAATTTAAGAGTACCCAATTGACCTAACCTGCACATCTTTTTGGGTTGTGGGGGTTCGACCCATGCAGACACTGGGAGAATGTACAAACTCCACGCAGACAGGGACCAGAATTGAACCCGGGTCCTCGGCACCGGGAGGCAACAATGTTAACCCCCCTGCCATCATGCTGCCCCTCAGTCAAGATTTTAAAACAGGGTTGCTGCTGAACATTTGAGAGCAACGTGTTTTAACATTGTTTTCTGTAATTCCTTCATAAGCATTTTGCGCCCAACCATCCATTAAAAACTTTTGTTCGGATTAAACACAAACTGCTTAATTTCTAGCCCACAAGAGTTACAAACGTCTTTGTAATTCACAATTTTGTGGCTATTAAATCCAGAGACACTCTTTGCTATTTACGTGGCATTTTATTTGCTTTTCACATTCCTAACACAATAAAAAGCAATGTAAAATGTTAAATTTATGTTATAGCAGAATAAAATGGTGGCTCTCGATTATTCGGGCAGTTTACCTGGCAAGTATCTGAGATATATAGATCAGGCAGTCCTGGGATGGCACGGTGGCGCAATCGTTAACACTGCTGCCTCACAGCACTGAGGACCCGGGTTCCATCCCTGTCCCGCGTCACTATCCTTGTGGGGTTGCACATTCTCCCCGTGCCTACATGGGTCTCATGGCCACAACCCAAAGATGCGCAGAGTAGGTGGATTGACAATGCTAAATTGCCCCTAATTGGAAAAATTAACAAAAAGATCAGGTCCCAAGTATGATTCATAGCCTGCATTGTTAAATGATCTCAGCTGGCATGGTATTCGTGGCATTATAATTTGTCTCCTTGAACCCATGTTAATAGCGTAACTTATGGCACAGAAGGAGGCCATTTAGTGTATTGAGCCTATGCTGGCTCTCTGCAAAGTAATCCAGGCAATCCCACTCCTCAATCCCCATAACCTGCAAGTTTATTCCCTGTAACTGCCCATCCAATTACTATTTGAAATCATTTATCATCTCTGCTTCCACCACTCCAATGGACAAGAAGTTCCAGGTGAAGTTTTTCCTCCTATTACCCCTGCATCACTTGCCCAGTACATTAAATCTATGCCCCCCCCCCCCAGTCCTTGTACCATTAGCTCACAGGGAGCTTTTCTTTTGTGTCCCTTATCTAAACCTAGCATAATCTTGTACACGTCAATCAAATGTCCCCTCAATCTCCTTTGCTCCAAGGAGAGCAATCCCTCCTTTTCCAACCTAACTTTGTAACTAAAATTCCCTACCCTGTAACTATTCTGGTTAAAAATCTCATAAGAACATTCACATCCTTCCTAAAGTGTGGTGACCTGTGGGGAGGTCCACTAGTGTGGTTGCAAAGGGTTTAAACTAAATTGTCAGGGAGATGGCAACCAGCATATAGCAACAGAGAAGAGGAATAAGGACCATAAAGTAAGAATGCTGGGCAGTCTTCGAGAAGGCAGTGGTTCCACATTGGATAAGAGCAGACCAAAATGTGCTACGAGGAATCTAATGAAAGGATTACATCATGTGTGTACATGCACAATGTGGTGAGCTGCAAGCATAAATAGTGTAGGATTGTGATGATGAAAAGTGGCTTAAAAATGAAGAGGAGTGGGCACTTATACAAGGATATAAAGTGGTCAGAAAAGATTGAGAAGGAAAAAACATAGAAAGTAGGAGCAAGAATAGGCCATTCGGTCCTCTGAGCATGCTCTGCCATTCATTATAATCATAAGTTCATCCAATTTAGTAATCTTTTTCTGCTTTCCCCTCATATCCGTTGAACCCTTTAGCCCCAAGAGAAATATCTGACTCCTTGAAAACATGCAATGTTTTGTCCTCAGCTGCTTAATGTGGTAACAAATGCCACAGGGTCACCACTCTGGATGAAGAGGTTTCTCCTTATCTCTGTCCTAAATGGTTTAGCCTATTTCCTTAGATTGTGCCCCCTGGTTCTGGGCTTTCCTTGCCAACGGGAACATCCTTCCTGCATCTACCCTGTGTCGTCCTGTAGGAATCTCTCCCCACCCCACCCCATTAAAGCTCCAGCGAATATAATCGTAACCGACTCGATCTCTCCTTACACTTCAGTACCGCCATCCCAGGAAACAGCCTCGCAAGCCTTTGCTGCACTCCCTCTAGAACAAGAACATCCTTCCTCAGATAAGGAGACCAGAATTGCACACAGTATTCCAGTTGTGGCCTCACCAAGGCCCTGTATAATTGCAGCAAGACATCCCTGCTCCTGTCCTCTAATACTCTCTCGCTATTATCGTAGATAGAATCACATAATTTACAGTGCAGACGGAGGCCATTCGGCCCATTGAGTCTGCACCGGCCCTTGGAAAGGGCACCCTATCCAAGCCCACACATTCACCCTATCCCAATAACCCAACCCAACCTTTTTGGACACTGGGTAATTTAGCAAGGCCAATCCACCTAACCTGCACATCTTTAGACTGTGGGAGGAAACCGGAGCACCCAGAGTAAACTCACGCACACATGGGGAGAACGTGCAGACTCCGCACAGTGACCCAAGCCAGGAATCGAACCTGGGACCCTGGAGCTGTGAAGGAACCGTGCTAACCACTATGCTACCGTGCTGCCCTATGAAGGCCAACATTTATTAGCCATCTTTACCACCTGCTACACTTGCATGCTTACTTTGAGCGACTGGTGTACAAGGACACCAGGCCTCATTGCACATGCCCCTCAATCGATAGCCATTCAGATAATCTGTCTTCCTGTTTTTGCTACCAAAGTGGATAATCTCCTATTCACGTTGTACTGCATCTGCCATGAATTTGTCCTCACTCAACTTTTCCAAATCACACTGAAGCATCTCTACATTCTCCTCACAGCTCACCCTCCCACCCAGTTTGTGCCATCTGAAAATTTGGAGATATTACATTTAATTCCCTCATCTAAATCATTAGTATACATTGTGAATAGCTGGGGTCCTAGCACTGATCCTTATTGTACCCCACTAGTCACTGCCTGTCACTTGGAAATAGGCCCGTTTATTCCTGTTCTTTGTTTCCAGTCTACCAACCATCTCAATGCACTACCCTCATTTCTAAGCCACTTTTCGTTATCACAATCCTACACTAAAACAGCGAAAACAGCGCGAGAGGAGAGAGAGCCGGGACAGCGAAAACAGCGCGGGAGGAGAGAGCCAGGAGATTTAAAAAGCGCAGGAGGAGAGAGCCGGTCAGCGAAAACAGCGCGAGAGGAGAGAGAGCCGGGACAGCGAAAACAGCGCGGGAGGAGAGAGCCGGGAGATTTAAAAAGCGCGGGAGGAGAGAGCCGGCATAGCGAAAACAGCGCGAGAGGAGAGAGAGCCGGGACAGCGAAAACAGCGCGGGAGGAGAGAGCCGGGAGATTTTAAAAGCGCGGGAGGAGAGAGCCGGCACAGCGAAAACAGCGCGAGAGGAGAGAGAGCCGGGACAGTGAAAACAGCGCGGGAGGAGAGAGCCGGGAGATTTTAAAAGCGCGGGAGGAGAGAGCCGGGACAGTGCTGGGAGAGGTGAGTGCACAAAAGGTGTGGCAGGAGTGCCTTTAGTCATGGAGTGCTGATTGGAACAGAGTGCATCTGAGTTTAGGTGAGTGACTGAGTGCTGATTGGAACAGAGTGCATCTGAGTTTAGGTGAGTGACTGAGTTCGGGTGAGTGGCGAGAGAGGGCTGTGTTTTTGTTGGTGTTCGGGTTTATCCTTGAGGTTATATAAAAAATTAAAAATAAATTATTATTTAAATTAATTAACTAATTGAATATGGCTGGACAAGTGATGTGCTGTTGCTGCATGATGATGGAACTGGTGGATTCCATTGAGACCGTCAGTGACTACATCTGCAGCAAGTGTTGGCTGCTCGAGGAACTTCGGCTCAGAATTGATGAGCTGGAGACCGAGCTGCACACACCGGCACATCAGGGAGGGGGAAAATTACCTGGACGCTTTGTTTCAGGAGGCAGTCACACCCGGTAGAATAAGTACTGTTAATTCGGACAGTGGTCAGGGACAGAGTGGTGTGACTGCAAGCGAGGCAGGTAGGGGGATCCTGAGTTGAGGAGCCTCAGCCCTTGACCTTGTCCAACAGGTATGAGGTACTTGCTCCCTGTGTGGATGAGGAAGAGGGCTGTAGGGAGGATGCATTGACTGACCACTGCACCGTGGTACAGGAAGCCATTCAAGAGGGGGGAGCAAAAAGACAAGTGGTAGTTGTAGGGGATTCTATAATTAGGGGGATTGATGGCATCCTTTGTAAGCCAGATCGAGAGTCCCGCATGGTATGTTGCCTGCCCGGTGCCAGGGTGAGGGACATCTCTGATCAGCTTGAAAGGATTTTGGAGAGGGAGGGGCAGGATCCAGTTGTTGTGGTCCACGTTGGGACTAACAACATAGGTAAGACTAGGAAAGAGGACCTGTTTGGGGATTATCAAACACTAGGGACTAAATTAAAGAACAGGTCCTCCAGGGTTATAATCTCTGGATTACTACCCGAGCCACATGCCAATTGGCATAGGGTTGAGAAAATTAGGGAAGTTAACACGTGGCTAAAGGAGTGGTGCGGGAAAGAGGGATTCCATTTCATGGGGCATTGGCATCAGTGCTGGGGCAGGAGGGACCTGTACCGTTGGGACGGTCTTCACCTGAATCATTCTGGGACCAGTGTTCTAGCGAATAGGATAAATAGGTTGGTCACAAGGTCTTTAAACTAGCAAGTTGGGGGGAAGGGAAGTGTAAAGCTATGGACAGTATAATGGTTAATGGCGATCAAGGCAGCAGGTTATGTGACAGGTTATTATGTAGAGATATGGGTTCAAAGGCCAGGAAAATTAGGAGAAAGTGTAAGGGGAAAAATAATTTGTGAAAAGTTACTGATCAAGGCGTTAGGATTCATAACAAAGACATAAAAAACAGCATAAGTGTACTTTACCTGAATGCTCGTAGTATACAAAATAAGGTAAATGAGTTGATGGCGCAAATCATCGTGAATGACTATGATTTAGTGGCCATTACTGAAACATGGTTAAAAGATGGTCACGACTGGGAGTTAAATATCCAAGGGTATCAGACTATACAGAAGGATAGAATGGACAGTAAGGGCGGTGGTGTAGCTTTGTTGTTTAAGGATGGCATCCGGGCAATAGTAAGGGATGATATTGGTGCTATGGAGGACAAGGTTGAATTCATTTGGGTGGAAATCAGGAATAGTAAGGCGAAAAGGTCACTGATAGGAGTAGTCTATAGGCCACCAAATAGTAACAGGATGGAAGGGCAGGCAATAAGCAAAGAAATAACGGATGCATGTAGAAATGGTACAGCGATTATCGTGGCAGATTTTAATCTGCATATCGATTGGCTTAACCACGTTGGTAAAGGCAGCCTTGAGGAGGAGTTTATAGAATGTGCCCGGGATAATTTCCTGGAACAGTATGTAATGGAACCTACAAGGGAACAAGCGGTCCTAGATCTGGTCCTGTGTAATGAGGCAGGATTGATTAATGATCTCATAGTTCGGGATCCTCTTGGAAGGAGCGACCACAATATGGTGGAATTTAAAATACAGTTGGAGGATGACAAGGTAAAATCAAACACGAGTGTTTTGTGCTTAAACAAAGGCGATTACAATGGGATGAGAGAAGAACTAGCTAAGGTAGACTGGGAGCAAAGACTTCATGGTGAAGCAGTTGAGGAACAGTGGAGAACCTTCCGAACGATCTTTCACAGTGTTCAGGAAAGATTCATACCGACAAAAAAGAAAGACGGTAGAAAGGGGAAAAATAGACCGTGGCTATCTACGGAGCTGAGGGAGAGTATCAAATTGAAGGAAAAAACGTACAAAGTGGCAAAAACTAGTGGGAGACTAGAGGACTGGGAAGTCTTTAGGGGACAACAGAAAGCTACTAAAAAAGCTATAAAGAAGAGTAAGGTAGACTATGAAAGTAAACTGGCTCAGAACATAAAAGCAGATAGTAAAAGCTCCTACAAATCTTTGAGACAAAAAAGAGTGGCTAAGGTAAATATTGGTCCTTTGGAAGATGAGAAGGGAGATTTAATAATAGGAGACGAGGAAATGGCTGAGGAGCTGAACAGGTTTTTTGGGTCAGTCTTCACAGTGGAGGACACAAATAACATGCCAGTGACTGATGGAAATAAAGATATGATAGGTGAGGACCTTGAGATGATTGTAATCACTAAGGAGGCAATATTGGGCAAGCTAATGGGGCTAAAGGTAGACAAGTCTCCCGGCCCTGATGGGATGCATCCCAGAGTGTTAAAAGAGATGGCTAGGGAAATTGTAAACGCACTAGTGATAATTTATCAAAATTCACTAGACTCTGGGGTGGTCCCAGAGGATTGGAAAGTAGCAAACGTGACACCACTGTTTAAAAAAGGAGGCCGGCAGAAAGCGGGAAATTATAGGCCGGTAAGCTTAACTTTGGTTGTAGGGAAATTGCTGGAATCTATCATTAAGGAGGAAATAGCGAGGCACCTGGAGGGAAATTGTCCCATTGGGCAGACACAGCACGGGTTCACAAACGGTAGGTCGTGTCTGACTAATTTGGTAGAATTTTTTGAGGACGTTACCAGTGCAGTAGATAACGGGGAGCCAATGGATGTGGTATATCTGGATTTCCAGAAAGCTTTTGACAAGGTGCCACACAAAAGGTTGCTGCATAAACTAAAGATGCATGGCATTGAGGGTAAAGTGATAGCATGGGTAGAGGATTGGTTAACTAACAGAAAGCTGAGAGTGGGGATAAATGGGTGTTTCTCTGGTTGGCAACCTGTAACTAGTGGGGTCCCTCATGGATCAGTGTTGGGCCCGCAGTTGTTCACAATTTACATAGACGATTTGGAGTTGGGGACCAAGTGCAATGTGTCAAAGTTTGCAGACGACACTAAGATGAGTGGTAAAGCAAAAAGTGCAGAGGATACCGGAAGTCTGCAGAAGGATTTGGATAGGTTAGGTGAATGGGCTAGGGTCTGGCAGATGGAATTCAATGTTGCCAAGTGTGAGGCTATCCATTTTGGGAGGAATAACAGCAGAATGGATTATTATTTAAATGGTAAGATGTTAAAACATGCTGCTGTGCAGAGGGACCTGGGTGTGCTGGTGCACGAGTCGCAAAAAGTTGGTGTGCAGGTGCAACAGGTGATTAAGAAGGCGAATCGAGTTTTGTCTTTCGTTGCTAGAGGGATGGAGTTCAAGACTAGGGAGGTTATGCTGCAATTGTAGCCGCATAGAATCATAGAAGTTTACAGCATGGAAACAGGTCCTTCGGCCCAACCAGTCCATGCCGTCCAGTTTTTACCATTAAGCTAGTCCCAGTTGCCCGCACTTGGCCCATAACCCTCTATACCCATCTTACCCATGTAACTATCTAAATGCTTTTTAAAAGACACAATTGTACCCGTCTCTACTACTATCTCTGGCAGCACATTCCAGACACTCACTACCCTCTGAGTGAAGAAATTGCCCCTCTGGGCCCATCTGGAGTATTGTGTTCAGTTTTGGTCTCCTTACCTGAGAAAGGACATATTGGCACTGGAGGGAGTGCAGAGGAGATTCACTAGGTTGATCCCAGAGTTGAGGGGATTAGATTATGACGAGAGGCTGAGTAGACTGGGACTGTACTCATTTGAGTTTAGAAGGATGCGGGAGGGATCTTATTGAAACATATAAAATTATGAAGGGAATAGATGGTATAAATGTGGGCGGGTTGTTTCCACTGGTCGGGGAAAGCAGAACTAGGGGGCATAGCCTCAAAATAAGGGGAAGTAGATTTAGGACGGAGTGTAGGAGGAACTTCTTCACCCAAAGGGTTGTGAATCTCTGGAATTCTCTGCCCAGTGAAGCAGTTGAGGCTCCTTCTTTAAACGTTTTTAAGAAAAAGATAGATACCTTTCTAAAGAATGAAGGGATTTGGGGATATGATGTACGGACTGGAGAGTGGAGCTGAGTCCACAAAGATCAGCCATGATCTCATTAAATGGCGGAGCAGGCTCGAGGGGCCAGATGGCCTACTCCTGTTCTTATGTTCTTATGTTCTATTTATGCTTGCAGCTCACCACATTGTGCATGTACACACATGATGTAATCCTTTCATTAGATTCCTCGCATCACATTTTCTATCCTATCGCAATGCACTACCCCCAATCCCACGCGCTTTAAGTTTACACACTAATCCCTTATGTGGGACTTTGTCAAACCTTCTGAAAGTTCAAATATACCACATCCACTAACTCCCGCTCATCAACTCTACTAATGACATCCTCGAAGAATTCCAGTCGATTTGTCTGGCATGATATCCCTTTTGTAAACCCATGCTGATTCTGTCCAACCCTGACACTGTTTTCTAAGTGCCCTGCTGCAAAATCCTTTATAGTGGATTTGAGCATTTTCCCCATGACTGACGTCAGCTGACTGGTGTATAATTCCCTGCTTTCTCTCTCCTTCCCTTTTTTTAAATATTAAGATTACATTAGCTACCCTCCAATCTGTAGGGACTGGTCCAGAGTTTATAGAATCTTGGAAGATGACCACCAATGCATCTATTTCTGCAGCCACTTCCTTAAGTACTCTGGGATATAGATCATCAAGCCCTGTGGATTTATTAACCTTCAATCCCATCAATTTCCCCAATATCGTTTCCCTGCAAATACGGATTTCCTTCAGTTCCTCCATTTCACTAAATTCTGTGTTCCCTAACATATTTGGTATGTTATTTGTGTTTCCCTTTGTGAAGAGAGAACCAAAGCATGTATTTAATTGGTCAGCTACTTCTTTTTTCCCCATTATAAATTCCCCTGTTTTTGATTGTAATGGGCCTACATTTGTCTTCAATCATTTCTCTTCACATACCTATTGAAACCTTTTACGGTCGTTTTTTATGTTCCCCGCAAGTTTACTCTTGAACCTTATTTTCCCCTTCTTAATCAATCCCTTTGTCCTCCTTTGCTGAATTCTAAATTGTTCCCAATTCTTAGGTCTGCTGTTTTTTCTGACTAATTTATATGCCTTTTCCTCTAATTTCCCTTAAGCCATGGTTTGGCCACCTTTCCCGTTTTTTTTGCACCAGACAGGAATGAACAATTGTTGCAGTCCACCCATATGCTCTTTGAATGTTTTCAATTGCCTATCCACCAACATCCCTTTATTTAATATTTCCCAATCCTAATTCATCAAAAGCATATCTCGTCTCCATACCATCTTAGTTTCCTTTATTTGGATTCAGGACCCTAGTCTCAGAATCAACTACATCTCTCTCTATCTTGATGAAGAATTCTATCATATTATAATCACTCATCTCCAAGGGGCCTCGCGCAATTAGATTGCCAATTATTCCTCTCTCATTACACGATTCCGAGTCTAGGATGGCTTTTTCTCTAGTTGGTTCCTCAATGTATTGGTCCAGAAAACCATCCTGTACACACTCCAGGAATCCAGGAATTCCTTCTCTGCGGTATTGTTACTAATTTGATTTGGCCAATCTATCTGCAGATTAAAGTGACCCATAATTACAAATGTTCATTTATCGCATCCATCTCTGATTTCCTGTTTAATGCCATTCTGAACATCACCACTAAGTTTGGGATGTATGTACAACCCCCAATAACATTTTTTGCCCCTTGGTGTTTCTCAGCTCTACCCATACAGATTCCATATCATACCGAATATCTATGCTCACTATTGCATTAATTTCTTTAACCAGAAATGCAACCCCTTTTCGTTTCTGTCTGTCCTTCCTTAATACTGCCTAAAAAATGGGTGCTCAGGTGGCAGCACTGAGTAGGGGAAGGCGTTGTACTATTGTGTTGTAGAAATAGCAGTAGGGGTTGCCATAATTTTTCAATCTTCTTCGAGGTGCCAGAGAATTGGAGGTTGCCAAATGTGACATCCTTATTCAGGAAATGGTACCAGGTCAGTCCGAGCAGCAACAAGCCAGTTCACGGCAGTCGTGCAATACAGTTTGAGAAACAGGCGCTTAAAGAGACTCGAACAAAAGGGATGCGATTGAACTGCCTCATTGTGCCCGACTGTGACGTGACAAGGTTGTGGCCTCTCGCAAGATTTGCGATGCTCGGAATGCCTCGCGAGATGTCGCGACCTGGATGTCGCCCCCCTGGGCAAGATCCAGGTTTACACATCAAAGTGAGCCATTCGGTCTTCTAAATATGTCAGCGTCCGATGCTCCTGAGGCCAAGGAACAAATGCCTGCGTCTGGAAGACCTCGCCATGACGCCATTTAGCACTGGCCCACACAAATGTCGACCAGGCGTAACAGCACCTGGGGGAAATCTCCCAGTCCATCGGAGGCTCTGGGCAGGGTGGTACACTCGTACCCTTGCTGTCACCCGGGCACCTTGGGGCTGCCGAGATATCCTGTCCTGAAAAGGTGGGGTGAGGGGGAGCTTGAGGACCCCCAAAGAGGCAAGTTGGGACTGTGGCGGGGTCCGGAGGCCGTGGTGGAGTGTCCGAGGGGGGTTGAAAGATCGGGTGGCATTTAAAAATGGCATCCCAATATCTTTCTGCACCGATGAGCTCAGCTTGAAGTGAGGTAATTATTGCCTCAGCGGGGCGTCCTCGCCGAGGCCAAAAAAGAGTCCCGTTTGATAGTGGGGTTGTTCTTGGCTATACGGAACAAAAATAGGGCTGTTTTTTGGACATTAAATCGCGCACAATATTTCTATCCATAGACGCTCACTCATCAGTTCATATCTGGATCAGGATTAGGAGTTATTTTCCCTTATGGTTGAACACTCTAACCGTCCTCTGCACAATTCCCATGTAAATGGTTACTTGTGTGACCTACAATGTCTATCAAGAAGGGAAGTGAATTAACAAAAAGAGCTTTTTAAAAAATTGTGTTTTGCATCAATTGAATAAAACCTGCTTTTAAAAACGAGTCTTATCCAAGTGGTAATTGTGATTACAAAAGGCTGCATTAAAAATTAAACTGCTTTTGAAGTAAATTATGATATATCATTAATTTTGCAATAGTACAAGCTTGTCCGCCTTGGCAGAAAGCTTTGAAATAATAAAGCCTTTGTGGAATCACTGCTCTATAAATATATCGTAGACTGATTGAATTTTCATTGTTCAACTCCAGTTCAAATCCAATGTTTCTTTCAGACCCTAGCCATGTGTCCTTTTGTCTAGTCGGTCTTCAGTGTTTGGTCATTAGCCTTGAAGGAATTTGATACAACTTGGCTAATTTAGTTGTGGTTCAACTTTTTCACTGCAGAGTCAGGAGGGTGTGGGTTCACAACTCACTTCAGAGGCTTAAACACAAAATCTAGACTTCCACTGCAATGCAGCACAGCACTGAGGGAGTGCTGCACTTTTGGAGGTGTCATCTTTCAAATGGGGCATAAACTTTTAGGCCCCATATGTTCCTTCAGGTGGACATAAAGGATCCCGTGGTAATATTTTGGAGCAAAGCAAGAGAGTACACCCTGATCTTTCGGCCTTAGCCAGCACATAAAACTTATCAGCTGCTCATTATTGTTTGAAAGTTATTATGTGGGATCAGTGACTAAATATCAACGTACCCACGAGGCACGGTAGCACTGTTACTTTACAGCGCCCGGGACCCGGGTTCGATTCCCGGCTTGGGTCTCTGTCTGTGCGGAGTCTGCACGTTCTCCCTGTGTCTGCGTGGAAAAGACATGCTTGTTAGGCGAATTGGACATTCTGAATTCTCCCTCCGTGTACCCGAACAGGTGCCGTAGTGTGGCGACGAACTTCATTGCAGTGTTCATGTGATCTACTTGTGACACGAATGAAGATTATTAATATTAAATGTAAAACACTAAATGTGAGCACTTCCTGATCCTTGTGGTTATACTTACATTTTTGTCCCCTTTAAGGGGAAAGTGATTTCATCAGCAAGAATTCAGCAATTCTTTTCTAAAAACTAAATACTGCAGATACTGGAAATCTGGAAAAAAAAAGCGAAGTGTTGAAATACTCCATCTGGCATCAGTGGAGAGAGGAACAGGGTTAACATTTCAGATGAAGACTCAAAACAAGATTCAGCTCAAGATTTCAATAATGTTTTGTTTCAAACGACTGTTTTGAATCATTTTCATTACACATGCAAGGATAATTTAACAGATTTTGCATCAGTGTGTTCATAAGCAAAAAGGATTAGTTTGCATCAAATCACTGGTGTCTCAAATGGTTACAACAAATATTCCTCTAAGAATTGCTGCATCTGGTAAACCTGCATCTTTTGGCAGTGAAAATAATACACACATTTCCGGCAAAATGGGAATCTTGCTGGAGGCAAATAAAATCCATTCTGAATGCTGAACCCTTTCAGAAGAGGGCAATGTTAGAAGATAGGAAACTTGGAGCAGCCACCAATACTAGTTTTTGTCCTTCTCAATTTACTACTCTGAGGTGCAGTTCCATTGGGTACAATCACCTTCCAGTATTTCACTTCAGTGACTGTTCGTGAGTGAGCATTGACTAGGAGTTGACTGGTTGCTGAACCATGAACTCCGACAGCCAAATCCAATCTTATCACCAGCTGATGCAGCGTTCCAGCAGGTGGTGCATCTGTTTTCCCCTTTTCTAACCCTGAGGTGCTGAGGCCTGTTAGAACACTTACACTGCTGCCCTCAGACTTTCTGGTTTGTATGACTTATGTAATTGATTCCTGATACCTAGTTAAAAAGCTATTGAAATGGCAGTTGTCTGATGTCTTTTAAATTCCTGAGTAATATTTTATTGAGGGAGGAGGAAATTTATTGAGAGTTTCTACCATCTGTCATTGTGTGAGACATATCAAAGAATATGTGGCCTTGGGTTGAATATTTACTTATGACTAGGTTTAAAATCTGCTGTTCAGGTTGTAAATTTGTAATAGCAATATAAGTTGTTTATTGATGCTATGCTCCTGCAGCATACTAATCAAATACTGTGGCATACGATGGGGTGGCACGGTAGCACAGTGGTTAGCATTGTTGCTTCACAGCGCCAGGATCCCAGGTTTGATTCCCGGCTTGGGTCACTGTCCGTGTGGAGTCTGCACGTTCTCCCCGTGTCTGCATGGATTTCCTCAAGGTGCTCCGGTTTCCTCCCACAAGTCCCGAAAAACGTGCTGTTGGGTAAATTTGGACATTCTGAAATCTCCCTCCATGTACCCAAACAGGTGCCAGATTGTGGCGACATGGGGACTTTTCACAGTAACTCCATTGCAGTGTTAATGTAAGCTTACTTGTAACTTTAAAAATTATTATTATTATTAAATTGATTAAAGTGCATCTGGGGTGATAGTTTGTACATAAAAGTAGTCGGTTCCTTTTTCCCTACCCTGACCCAGGTTGCAGGTGAACAATAGAGTCCTATCCTTCCACGCATCACAATCCGCAGATACATTTTCCAGCAGGCACTGTTGGATAACAGTAAGAAGTCCTGATCATTTGTTTTACTGTTCTCCAGACTGGGTTCAGTAGCTAATTTAAATACAATGAACAGAAAACCTTGCATGAATAAGTACTCTTCTCAATCACAACATGCTGTATTTCATTGGCTGTATAGTCACTGTTCTGGTGTAGGAAAGAAGCATTTCAGATCGCCATTCACTGCATTTTTTTTTTAAATGTCCTCGGATCTTCCAATCACTTTAAATCAAAGTGTTCTGATTCCAACTCTTCTGCTAAAGGATCAATTTGTCTGTTTTAGTTTGAACTGAAGACTAAATATTGTCCAGGGCACGGAAGTGAACTCACTTGCCCTTTGAAATAGTGCCATAAGATCATCTTTATTGTGATGTGATGGTTGTTGGAAAGACTAGCATTTATTGCTCATACCTAGTTGTCTTTGAGATGTTGGGAGTGGGGAGTCCCTGCTTTTAACTTCTGCGGTTGTGTACATCCACAGTGCTGATAGGAAGGAGTTTCAGGATTTTGTACCAGTAATATTGAAGGAACAATATATATTTCCAAATGAGGATGGTGTGTGACTTAGAACATAGAACAGTGCAGCACAGTACAGGCACTTCAGCCCACGATGTTGTGCCAACCATTTATCCTAATCTAAGATCAACCTAACCTAAACCCCTTCAATTTACTGTACACGGCCGGGCCGCTGATTCTCCGGCCCGGATGGGCCGAGCGGCCACTCTAAAAAGGCTGAGTCCCACTGGCACCGTCCACACCTGTTCGCAGCCGGCGGAAACTCTGCGCGCAGGGTTGGGGAGGCCTGCCTGTGGGAGATGGAGGGGGCTCCGACCCCGGGGGGCCTGGCCCACGATCAGGGGGGCGGCCTCTCACTCCCCGGGCCTATTTTCTTCCGCGCCGGCCCCTGAACTCCCGCGCCATATTGTGTTGGGGCCGACGCATGGAGGGACGCCACCGCGCATGCACGGATTGGCGCTGGCGCTACTGCACATGCGCAGATCCCGCGGCGCACAGTTCGCGCCGGGATGGGAGGCTGGAGCGGCATGAACCGCTCCAGGGCCATGCTGGCCCCCTGTAGGGGTCAGAATCGATACTCCCAGCGGCCTGTTTCCGACGGCGTGGACACTCTGCCACCGAATGCGAGAATCCCGCCCCTACCTCTGACATTTCCACCATACTGTTGCTTGTTTTCGATCCCAACAGCGTCGCCAATACTGTTGCTAATATTAATAATATTGGTGAACCACAAGCCTTCCCTTATTTCGATCAAATAACCACACAACCAGTTAGTTAGTTCAAAAGATGGTTTATTTACATACACAAGAGTTACCTCGACATGCAAACACAATAGTTAAACTACACCTATAAGCTACAATAATCTATACTTAACTTCAGGTTGACCGACACTGTGCAAATGGATAAGGCCTTTATCTGGATTTCACTTGGCTGGTTCGAAGAAAGTGGCACTGTCTCTGCTGGGCTCATCTGTCAGGTAGCGATCGTTGGTCTTGAACTTGGCTGGTTGTTCCTGCTACAGTTGGGCTGGCACAAGCCGGATCCAAAAGAGACAGATCACATGTCTGTGCTCTCTTTCATCCCTCTGGGATTTCGCGCTCTTTGGGGCGGTCCTTAACCTTGGACTCAATAGTTCGACAGGGTTCTGATCACTGTCTTTGATTTCGGCCAATAAAGTGGCGGGTGCATTGTTGGCAGGCGGGTTCTTAGCAGTCATTGACCCTGGCAGTTGAGCTTTCTGAGTAAAGGGAGTGGCACCGATCAGTCTGTGGTTGTACCGGTTACTTGATTGGAGTTCTATTGTCCTGGGAAATGGTCATTAAAATGGTGGGGGGTTTTGATCAGGCCTGGTCACCTGTGTTTCAAATACACATCGGCTTTGGATCTGTCTGAGTCCTGGGTTGGCCATAATTCCCATGGTCCTTTGCAGGTGGCCATCTTAGATGGCTACAATACCTTCCTCCAATCACCTTAAAATTATGTCCCCTCGTGACAGCCATTTCCACCCTAGGGAAAAGTCTCTGGCTATCCACTATCCATGCCTCTCATCACCTTGTACACCTCTATCAAGTCACCTATCTGCCTTCTTTGCTCCAGTGAGAAAAGCCCAAGCTCCTTCAACCTTGCTTCATAAAACACTCCCTCCAATCCAGGCAACATCCTGGTAAATCTCCTCTGTACCCTCTCCAAAGCATCCACATCCTTCCTATAATGAGGAGACCAGAACTGGACACAATATTCCAAGTATACTCGAACTAGAGTTTTATAAAGCTGCAGCAAAACCTCACGGCTCTTAAACTCAATCCCCCTGTTAATGAAAGCCAACACACCATATGCCTTCTTAACAACCCTATCAACTTGGGTGGCAGCTTTGAGGGATCTATGTACGTGCACCCCAAGATCCCTCTGTTCCTCCACACTGCCAAGAATCCTGCCTTTAACCCTGTATTCAGCATTCGAATTCAACCTTCCAAAATGAATCACTTCACATTTATCAAGGTTGAACTCCATCTGCCATTTCTCAACCCAGCTCTGCATCCTGTCAATCTCCTGCTGTAACCTGCAACAACCCTCAACAGTATCTGCAATTCCCCAACCTTCATGTCATCGGCAAACTTACTAACCCACCCTTCCACTTCCTCTTCCAAGCCATTTATAAAAACCACAAAGAGCAGAGGTCCCAGAACAGATCCTTGCGGGACACCACTGGTCACCGACCTCCAGGCGGAATACTTTCCATCCACTATCACTCGCTGTCTTCTTTAGCCTGCCAATTCTGTATCCAGAGCCAAATTTCTCTGTATCCCATGCCCCCTAACTTTCTGAATGAGTCTACCATGGGGAACCTTATCAAATGCCTTACTGAAATCCATATACACCACATCCACTGCCCAATCTTCATCAATGTGTCTCGTCACATCCTCAAAGAATTCAATGAGGCTTGTGAGGCATGACCTGCCCCTCACAAAGCCATGCTGACTGCCTTTCATCAAACTATGTTTTTCTAAATAATCATAAATCCTATCTCTCAGAATCCTTTCCAATATTTTGCTCACCACAGACGTAAGACTGATGCGTCTGTAATTCCCAGGGATTTCCCTATTCTCTTTCTTGAACAGGGGAACAACATTCGCCTCCCTCTAATCATCCGGTACTGCTCCAGTGGAGAGTGAGGACGCAAAGATTATTGCCAACGGCGCAGAAATCTCTTCTCTTGCTTCCCATAGTAACCTTGGGTATATCCCGTCAGGTCCAGGGGACTTATCTATCCTGATGCTTTTCAAAATTTCTCAGCACATCCTCCTTCTTAATATCAACCTGTTTGAGTCCATTAACCTGGTTCACACTGTTCTCATGAGCAACAAGGTCCCTCTCTCCAATGAATACTGAAGCAAAGTATTCATTTGGGACCTCCCCCATCTCCTCCGACTCTAGGCACAAGTTCCCTCCACTATCCCTGATCGGCCCTACTCTCACTCTGATCATCCTCTTTATTTCTCACAAGTGCAGAATGTCTTGGGGTTTTCCCTAATCCTTCCCGCCAGGGCTTTTTCATGCCCCCTTCTAGCTCTCCTCAGTCTATTTTTGAGTTCCTTCCTGGCTACCTTGCAACCCTCTAGAGCTGAGTCAGATCCTTGCTTCCTCAACCTTACGTAAGCTTCCTTCTTCCTCTTGACTAGAAGCTCCACTTCTCTTGTCATCCAAGGCTCCTTCACCTTACCATTCCTTCCTCATCTCAGTGGGACAAAACAATTCAGCACTCACAGCAAGTGCTCCTTAATCAATCCCCACGTCACTGTTGTGCATTTCCCCATGCTCCACCGCTCCTGTCTCATAGCAGTATAATTTACCCTCCCCCAATTAAATACCTTCTCTTATGGACTGACCTCATTAACACTACACCCTGTATGCTTCATCCGGTGCTGGCTTGAACATCCTCCGAGGCCCGTGGAGACCTTTTGACCCGACCCGACCTGACCTCCACGACCTGGAAGTGGATCGGGCCCAAACCGGACGTGAAGCCCCGACCTCGATTTGGAGTCGACCCAGACCTCGGAGCTCCCAACCCGGCCTAACAACCGACGCCAGTCATCCGATGCGTGGTGCTTATGTAGTTACATTGTATACCTTGTGTTGCCCTATTATGCATTTTCTTTTATTCCCTTTTCTTTCCATGTACTTAATGATCTGTTGAGCTGCTCGCAGAAAAATACTTTTCACTGTACCTCGGTACACGTGACAATAAACAAATCCAATCCAATCCCATACTGTGTGTTCCTATCCCTCTCCATGACTATGGTAAAGGGCATGGAGTTGTGGTCTCCCACCGAGACATCTGACGCCTGCCCTGGTTCGTTGCCGAGCACCAAGTCCAATATGGCCTCTCCCCTAGTCAGCCTATCTACATATTGAGTCAGGAATCCTTCCTGTACACACCTGACAAAATCTGCTCCATCCAAACCATTTGCACTAAGGAGGTTCCAGTCAATATTAGGGAAGTTGAAGTCACCCATGACAACAACTCTGTTACTTCTGCACTTTTCCAAGACCTGCCGCCCAATCTGTTCCTCTATCTCTCTGCTGCTATTGGGGAGTCTGTAGAAAATTCCCAATAAAGTGATTGCTTCTTTCTTGTTTTTAACTTCCATCCATACTGACTCAGTAGACAAACCCTCCTCAAATACCTTGGAGGGGAACTTGCACCAGTGGAATTCCTGTGCACCTGCTGCCCTTGTTCCTCTGGTTGGTAGAGGTGGGGAAGGCAGAGAATGGCTCAGAACCACATTAGGCACGATCCCTGATTTATGGACAGCACTTGCATACTTTGTGATTTTAACTATGTTGGCAGCATCCCATCATGTGCACACAAAAATGTTTATTAGTGCAGCAGCACAGTAAGTAGAAATGTGGTGGCAAATAGTAATATGGTAAATGTGTCCACAGCCCAGGCACATGGAAATTGACCTTGTGATAGATTGGCACTTGTTTGACATTGTATTCCAGAATATGTCTGCTGTGAATGCTCTCATTGCGTGGGCAATAAAACAGTTCACAGTCGTAGGATAATGTGTACTTTTCGTCCTGCATAATTTTTTCCACCCTGAAGGAAAATAGCAATTAACTTTTGGGATAATCTCGGATGCTATAATTCCTTAAACACAAAGATTTTAGATCAAGTAATGCAATTTATGGATGATTGTTTCGAAGACACTTAAAAGTTAATTGAATGCTCATATATGTGGACTTATATTGTATTTATAGTGGTGACTGCACTGTTACTCTCTCCAGTTTACTGAGTGCCTGTTGGGTAAATCTGGTATGCTGTCCAAGATCCATAAATGTTCAGAACTAATGGAAGTGTGAAAATCTTTAAAATGCATCTGATAGTGCACTTCAGTTGCATTCCGAGATAATAGTTCTGCTGAGTTTTGCAATGCCATAAAATTCCACAAAAGAGGAAATCATGCACCTCAAAAGTAGTTTACTTGATCAGCAACCCATCCACCACCTTAAACATTTGCTCTCTTCGCTGCTGGTGCATAGTGGGAGCAGTGTATACCAGATGCAGTGTAGCAACTCACCAAGCCATTATCAAAAGAACCTTCCAAATTAAGTAACCTCGAGCACAATCCAAAGACAATGGCAACAGGCACATAAGAATGCTCCCATTTGCAACATTTCCTCCATGGCACAGACCACCCTGACTCAGAACTATATCACCATTCCCTCTTTGTTGCTGGGTCAGAAACCTGGAACTCTCACCCTACCAGCACTGTGGGTGTATCTACACCACAGGTACTCAACTCTGTCCCCTCACAAACGGCCTCATAAAGCTGCTGGATGGCAAGGGGTGGATGTCTGACCTACCTGTGAGGTAACAGCGGGTTTAACCACTTTCTGCGCATCCCCAGCACATTATTGACTGGGGTTCTCGCCTCTGTACATGTAATTAGCTAGCCACCACATAATTGCTTGTGATCAGCTGCTACAACTTTGAGCAGAAATGACATGTCCTTCCAGTGCTGCAGTTGGGGCCTTCAGCACAAGACAATTCCACTTGCAGCCTGCCTGAGGTTAAATACACCTGAAAATAGAGTAGTTCCTTCAGTGTTGATAATAGACTGGGCACGCGCTGACAGTATTAAGCATCTTCCAAAGGTTCAATTTAAAAGGGTAAGTCAAGACAGGAAAGCTCAACGCCTTGATTTGCTCCTCTTGCTCCATGTGAGAAGCCAGGAACATTTCCAGTGCGGGAACAGCATGTGTGAAGGAAGTGTCTCCAGTTACATCTCCTGGCAGCCTGGATTTCAGAGCTGGAGTACGGCTGGGAACACTGGAGCATCCGCAAGGCGGAGGTGTCACAGGCTCAGACTCTGCAGGCAGGAAGGAAATGGGTGATCGTGAGAAATGCAATGCAGAATCTCCTGTGGCCCATTCCCCTGCGAAACAAATGTACCATTTGGATACTGTTGAGGGGAATGACATCTCGGCAAAGCAGCAACACAGTTGGTTTGGCTCCTAATGGGAGGAGTAAAAAGTGTGGGAATGCAATAGTTATCGGGGATTCAGTTGAAAGGGGAATAGGTTGTCATTTTTGTGGCCGCAAATGAGACTCCAGGATGGTATGTTGCCTCCCTCATGCAAGGGTCAAGGAAGTCTCAAAGCGGTTACAGGACATTCTGGAGTGGGGGGTAAACAGCCAGTGGTTGTTGTATCCATAGGTACTAATGACATAGGTGAAAAAGGGATGAGGTCCTAAAAGTAGAATTTGGGGAGTTAGGAAGAAAGTTAAGAAGTCGGACCTCAAAGATAGTGATCTCAGGATTACTACCAGTGCCACGTGCTAGTCAGAGTAGAATTAGCAGGATATATCGGATGAATATGTGGCTGAACAGATGGCCTGAGGGAGAGGGCTTCAGATTCCTGGGGCATTGGGACCGGTTCTGGGGGAGGTGGGACCAGTACAAACTGGATTGGGGGGGGGGGGGGGGGGTGGAGTGAGGAAAGAAAGTATTTGCTATACTTATTGAGGGAGGATTTAAACTAAAATGGCAGGGATTGGGAGCCTATGCAAGGAGTCAGAGGAGGAGGAAATGAGGGGAATAAGAAAAGTGGTGGGCAGAGAAACCAAGGGCCAGATTCAAACAGGGCCACTGTGGAAAAACATTGGGAGTGAGACGAGTGATGTTAAAAAGACGAGCTTAACGACCTTTGTGCCTACACGCGCGGAGCATTTGCAATAACGCAAACAAACTAATCACGCAAACAATCACATCAATAGTTTTGGTATAATCGGGATGCTGGAGACATGCCTGCAGGATGACCAGGGGGGAAATTCAATGTCCAAGGATATTCAGTATTTCGGAAGGACAGACAAAAAGGAAAAGGCGGTGTAGTTGGGAGTCCTGGATTGTAGAAGAAATTAATGCAATGGTGAGAAAGGATATTAACTCTGACAATGTGGAATCTGTATGGATAGAGCTGAGAAACACCAAGGGACAAAAAACATTAGTGGGAGTCATGTATAGACCCCCAAACTGCAGTAGTGAGTTGGGAATGGCATCAAACAGTAAACTAGAGACACTTGATAAGGAGCAAGTGTAATTATGGGTGATTTTAATCTGCATATAAATTGGGCAAATCAAGTTACCCACAATACCACAGAGGATGAATTCCTGGAGTGTATAATGAGATGGTTTCTGGACCAATACATTGAGGAACCAACTAGCAAACAAGCAATCCCAGATTGGGTACTGTGAATGAGAATGGTATTATTGGTAACCTAGTTCTGCGAGACCCCATTAGGATGAACGACCATAATATGATAGAATTTATCATCAAGATGAAGAGTGAAGTATTGATTCGGAGTAGGGTCCTGAATCTTAATAAAGGAAACTACGATGATAAGGCAAGAGTTGGCTTTGATCGACCGAGGGTTACTTGCAGGATGACAGTGGATAGGCAATGGCAAACATTCAAGGAGCACATGGGGAAACAGCTATAATTGTGTGTTCCTGTCTGGCACAAAAGTAAAACGGGAAAGGTGGCCAATCCATGGCTTACTAGGGAAATTAGAGGTAGTATTTGATCCAAGGAAGAGGCATACAAATTGGCCAAGAAAGAGGGCAGGTCTGTGGATTGGGAGCAGTTGTGAATTGAGCAAAGAAGGACGAAGGGATTGATTAAGATGGGGAAAACAAGTTTAGGCTTGCAGAGAGCATAAAAACTGACTGTAAACGTTTCTATAGGTACATGAAGAGAAAAAGATTGGTGAAGATAAATGTAGGTCCCTTCCAGTCAGAAACAGAGGAATGTATAATAGAGGACAAAGAAATGGCTGAGCAACTGAACACATACTTTGGTTCTGTCTTCACAAAAGAGGGCATATCAGATACCAGAAACATTGGGAAACGTAGGGTTTAGTGAACGGGAGGAGCCGAAGGAGATCAATGATAGAGAAGCGGTGTTGGGAAAATTGATGGGACTGAAGTCCGATAAATCCCCAGGGCCTGATAATCTACATCCCAGAGCACTTAAGAAAATAATAGTTTCATTAGTGATCGTCTTCCAGGATTCTATAGACTCTGGAACAGTTTGTGCAGTTTGGAGAGTAGCTAATGTAATTCCACTATTTACACAATAATAATCTTTATTAGTGTCACAAGTAGGCTTATGTTAACACTGCAATGACGTTACTGTGAAAATCCCCTATTCGCCACACTACGGCTCCAGTTCGGGCACACTAAGGGAGAATTCAGAATGTCCAATTCACCTAACAAGCCGGTCTAAAACGAGGAACTAAAGACCAGTAAGCCTAACGTCGGTAGTGGGGAAATTCTAGAATCCATTATCAAAGATTTCAGAGCTAAGCACTTGGAAAATAGTGCCAGGATCAGACAGAGCCAGCATGGATTTAAGAAGGGGTAATCATGCTTGACAAATGTATTGGAATTATTCGAGGATGTAACGAGTAGAGTTGACGAGGGGGAAACGGTGAATGTGGTATATTTGAACTTTCAGAAGGTTGTTGACAAAGTCCTGCATAAGATTGACATATAAAATTAAAGCGCAAGGGACTAAGGGCAGTGTATTGAGATGGACAGAAAACTGACTGTCACATAGGATACAAAGAGTAGGAATTAACGGGTCTTTTTCAAGTTGACAGGCAGTGACTAGTTGGCTACCGCAGGGATCGGTGCTAGGACCCCAGCGATTCACAATATATACTAATGATTTAGTCGAGGGTGCAGAAATCCTTCAATGTGATTTGGTCAAGTTGAGTGAGTGGGCAAATGAATGACAGCTGCAATATAATTTGGATAAATGCGAGGTCAATCACTTTGGTAGCAAAAACAGGAAGGTACACCTGTGAAATTTGCTACCACAGAAAGTAGTTGAGGCCAAAACATTTTGTGTTTTCAAGAAACTGTTAGATATTGCTCTTGGGACTAAGGGAATCAGAGGGGAAAGCAGGAATTGGCTAGTTGGATGATCAGCCATGATCATAATGAATGGCAGAGCAGGCTTAAAGGGCCAACTTTCATAGATTTCATGGAATTTACAGTGCAGATGGAGGCCATTCGGCCCATCGAGTCTGCGCCAGCCCTTGGAAAGAGCACCCTACTAAAACTCACACCTCCACCATATCCCAGTAATCCCACCCAACATTTCTGGACACTAAGGGCAATTTAGCATGACCAATCCACCTAACCTGCACATCTTTGGACTGTGGGAGGAAACTGGAGCACCCAGAAGAAACCCAAGGAGACACGGGGAGAACGTACAGACTCTGCACAGACAGTGACCCAGCCAGGAATCGAACCTGGGACCGTGGAGCTGTGAAGCAACAGTGCTACCCACTGTGCCACCATGCTGCCCAAATGGCCTCCTCCTGCTCCTATTTTCTATGTACAATCTTCATCCTTGACTCACGATGGAGCTTCACCCCAGCACCATCAGCCAGCCCCACGGAATACTGGAACTACCCACCGTTACCCCCAACCTGCCATCCTTCAACCTTAACTCTCCCTTTATCATCATTAACCTACCTTCTGTTTCCTTTGTTGCTAACTTTCGGTTGGCTCTTAATTCGTAATTTGCTCTGTTTGTTTAACCTTTGCTCTAGAGTCGCCAGGTGTCTTTATGATACCGCCACGAGGTTCAAGTTCAAGTACTGATCAATAACTCAACACACCAATTAGTAAGATTCAAATCAAAACACATTTATTATGAACAGTAAATCACTACTCATGCATAAACTCTACTTTCTAGACTATTCCTATCACTAAAAGGCCTATACTTAGCTTCGGAATTGGCCCACCAGGTCAGGGCAACAAATGGCCTTTCGTTCAGGTCCTGAGTCTGCAGGATTCAAAAGCTGGTATGGACTGTTAGCTAGGAGCGCCTATCTCGTAGCGAGCGTTGACTGGAGACTTACATGGTTGATGCGGCAGCTTAGACAGGTCACTCTCGCGGGTCGATTCAAGTTGCTGAGTGACCCTGCCAAAGAAGGACGATTTGAACTTGGGGGCTTTACTTTATAGTCCCCAGGGGCTTCCCGCCCTTCGGGGCGGACCCCGTACCTGGTTCCAAGTGATTGGACTACTTTCTGATCACTTGGATCGATTCCTCCAATGCTGCAGCAGTTCCCTGATCGCTGGGTGGTCCCTAAATGTCCGTTGGCCTTCCTTTGTCTTGGCTCCTGCTGGCGCCGAGGAGTCTGGCTTGGCTTTATTCACCTTAACTGTTGCAATTGTGCCTTGGAATTGCTCATTACTATGCAGATGGCTGCTGGTTTCAGTGCTGTCTTTTTTTTTGCAGGTTTCAATACACATGATTTCTGTACTTGCTAGTCTTTGCCTGTGTTGGATGAATTTCCCTTCAGCCTTTGCGGTTCTCCATTTTAAGTCGGGAAGTGGCCAACCCAGGTGGCTACACCTTATCTGAGACAAGCTATGTAAGCAGTTGGCTCAGGTTAAACCTGAATTGAGCATCTGTGAGCAGGTTCTTGGAGAATAGGTGGTATTTGATGGTACAAATCATTACCTTTTCCACAATTTTGCTATTAGTGGGATCTGATAAGATGCTATTTGTTCTGCGGGAAGCCCCTGGGGACTATAATAGGACGTAACTGGGCAATTTATGAAAAATGTTGCCTTTCACATGAACTGTTAAGTTGAGGTCACGTTTCCTTTTCACAAAATGCAATGGAACATTTGGTAATATTCGAAGAACAGGAAAGCTATCTCAATGTCTTGGCCAACTTTTCCTTGTGCTAAGAAATAAATTGACTGGTCATTTATCTCATTGGTGGTTGCTATCTGCATTGTTTTTTATGTTTGTTTGCATAACCTGAAGTGTAGTCATTCTTGTTTTTAGATTCCCTTTTTTTTTTTTGCAATGTCCTCAGGAAAGGAAAGGACAAGGTGGTGCTCTATAAATGAAAATGTAAATACTTGTTTACGGAACTTGGGTATTGCAGAAAAGAGAATATGACAAAGTGTTCCATCTTATTCTCGGGGCACAGGGGGAGGAAAAAACATTTTCTCATGCAGTATAAATTGTCTTCCCTTCTCTCCCCCCCCCCCCCCCCCCCCCCCCCCTAATCGGTATTCTTGCAAAGTGCCCTGATGAGTGCAAGATTTGGTCATGTCTTTTTTTTCAACAATATTCAAATGAAAGTTAGTTCTTTCACACTTGTTCTCTTTCTTTCTTGCTGACATTTAGAAACTTAATTTGATGTAATAGTCTCCTTTAATTATTTGCATGGAAGATTTATGACTTTTTGTCAAGTTCATTGAGCAGAATTAGCCTGTATGGGTATTCAATATTTTGAGTAGGGTGAAGAAGGCTTTGTTTCCAGCTGCTTAACAATTGACTTATCATTCGAACAAATTACAGACCTCTACTGTCCCACTCCATGCACCTGGTGTCTAACATTTGAACTCCATGGAAGCGGATGAGAAAGCTGAGCATTGAATGGTTTTTGTTTTCTTTACCACTTGACCTCACTATATTTTAAAATAGCACTCTGAAATAGATGAGAACTTGATCTAATGGCTTGCCCCACTTCACATTGTCTGTGGAAAAGATATTCACAGTGTTTTGCGATACTTGGGTTTCTGGACTTTGCTGCTACATCAACCTAATCTTCACCATTGTCTACATTTATTGTGTGAAGTGATATTCTATTTCACAAGTTGGCTTCTAATAAATTATGAAAGACAGTTCACTCTTAAGCATGTTACATTACAGAATGTAACGATGTTCTTAAACTTTGCATTCAATAATAATTATTCTACATTCCTGTTTCAGCGATAAAATTATTGAAGAACAGCCTATGGAGGAGGAAAGTGACATTGATGATGATCTGGATGATGAAGATGATGAAGACCAGTATGAAGACCCCACCGAACATACAACCAGTAGCACTACTACTACTACAGAGGCAATTGAAGAAGTTGTGAGAGGTAAATTAAATAAACATTTTTTACTACTGACACCGTTATTACAACAGGCAGTTTTGTCCGTAGTAGGGAGAAGATGGTGACATAATGGTAAGTCACTAGACTAGTAATCCAGAAGCCCATGCGAATGCCTTGACGACATATGGGTTCAAATGGTGGAATTTAAATGTGATTAATCACATTTAGAATATAAAGTTACACTCATTGATGGTGATCATGACAGTTATCATCAATTATTGCAAAAACCAGTTCACTAATGTACTTTAGGGAAGGAAATGTTCCCACCTTACCTGGACTGGCCTCCGTGAGACCAAGAGCAATGTGGGGCATGGGCAATTAAGGATGGGCAACAAATGCTGGCCTAACCAGAAACACACACATCCCATGAAATAACTTTTAAAAATCTCTACAATTTTTCTTTATAAAAACTGTGGAAATGTAAAACATATGTGCGCATAGGAGTTTTTCCTCATTGAAATAAAACCAATATCGTGGTAATACACAGCCGGTTTGGGAGTTCTGTGGAGGGAGAAACTTCATGCAGAATGACGGGGGAGGATTGTTACAGTAAAAGGCGTGTAATAATATTACAGTTTATACGGCCTTCCATTTCAGAAAGGACTGGGAAAATGTTCTCATCCCCAATGTTGTTCGAGAGCCTCCTTTTTATTATATTGTTACTCTTTGACGTCATTGTGAATTTTTTAAGCCTAATTAACATTTGCTATTTCTACCCTCTAAATGGAGGACTGACTGCAAGAGCGATGCTTGGACCAACTTGCATGGGTGCTTAATTAAGAACTGCCAGCATAAGTGCACTACATATATTAAACATCTGCAATTACTGCTGAAGAAGAAAAGGGATCGTTATGGTTCTGTTTCACTCGTGACATTCCAAGCTTGTGTCTGTGTGCAGCGTATTGCAAATTGAATTGAGGGATGACCGATTTCCAAGATTCTATCCTCTATGTTATTGCAGGAAATGTGAAACTGATAGGTCAATAATCAGTTTCCTGAAACCTTTCCCTACATTACCCATGAAAAGTCCTGTGCCAGAACGTATAGGCCCAAGGCTCACCTGAAATCGACATCTGGCCTTGTTAATCTTAGGTCAGCACTTCAAGGGCATCAAATCCTTCATTAGTCTACAGACCTCGAGCTTTACTTGTGTGAAGCAAAATTACTGAAGGAGCCTAGGGGTCAACCTGGGATGACATCTCAGACTTGCATTGATTGATCTGAAATAAAAGGTCATATAGTATCGGATACAAGTATGAATACTATGGTTTAATGCAGCATTCCTTTCCTTTCCCAGAGCACTGGTTTGGCCTCTATTCTGATTTATCTTGCGAGTTGACCTCCATATTAACAAGACAATTGCCTATACAGAACAGACAATGCAGAAACATTATAGCTCTTTCTAAACTGTTCAGTAAATCAGGGTGGAGGAAATTGTAATTATTTTGATGTAGTTGGTACTCATGAACAAGACAATCTTGAAGCATTCTTGTGTTCAAAATCTTTGATAGTGCAAGTTTAGAAAGTGTTTGGATTTGTAAATAAGGACATGGAATACAAATGCCAACGAGCTTTTACAAATCTCTGATTGGGCCTCAGCTAGAATATTGAGTAAAATTCTGGGCACCACACTTTGGGGAAGCACTTCATGGCACAGAGGAGTGATACCAGAATGTTGAACAGCTAAGGGGGCTGTTGTTATGGGAAGGGATTGGAGAGGCTGGGATTGTTCTCCTTCGATCAGAGAAGGTTAAGGTGAGGCCTATTGGAGCTGTTCCAGATTATGTGAGGATTTGGTAGAACAAATAGGAAGAAATTATTTTCTTTGACAAGTGAATCATTAACCAGAAGCCATAGATTTAAATTGGCAAAAGAGCCAGAGGGGAAATGAGAAATGCTTTATTCCGATCTGAAGTGCACTTCCTGAAAGGGCATAGAAAGCATATTTCATAGGAACCTCTCTGTGTGCTTGAAGCCTAATTCGCAGGGTTGTCGTGAAAAGCTGAGATGTGGAACTGAATTGGATAGGGCTTTCAAAGGACTGGCACAGGCACAGTAAATGCTCCTCACCCCGCGCTGAATGATTGCATGAGAAATCAGACTTCCAAATTCAGCATCAGATTTAATTTCATTTATTAAACTATTCACAGGAGGACTGTGGTTTTGCATTGTTTACCCTTTGGATATCATGCACCATGTGTGATGTCAGAAGGTTGCTATCTGGGACGAGATTCTCCGACCCCCCCACCGGGTCGGAGAATCGCCGGGGGCTGGCGAGAATCCCGCCCCCGCCGGTTGCCAAATTATCTGGCACGGATATTCGGCGGGGGCGGGAATCGCGCCGCGCCGGTTGGCGCCCCCCCCGCGATTCTCCAGCCCGGATGGGTCAAAGTCCCGTCGCTAAAATGTCTGTCCCGCCGACGTAGATTAAACCACCTACCTTACCGGCGGGACAGGGCAGCGCGGGCGGGGTCCTGGGGGGCGTGGGGCGATCTGGCCCCGGGGGGTGCCCCCACGGTGGCCTGGCCCGTGATCGGGGCCCACCGATCCGCGGGCGGGCCTGTGGCGTGGGGGCACTCTTTCCCTTCCGCCTTCGCCACGGTCTCCACCATGGCGGAGGCGGAAGAGACTCCCTCCACTGCGCATGTGCGGGAATGCCGTCAGCGGCCGCTAACGCTCCCGCGCATGCGCCGCCCGGAGATGTCATTTCCGCGCCAGCTGGCGGGGCACCAAAGGCCTTTTCCGGCAGCTGGCAGGGCGGAAATTCGTCCGGCGCCAGCCTAGCCCCTTAAGGTTGGGGCTCAGCCCCCAAAGATGCGGAGCATTCCACACCTTTGGGGCGGCGCGATGCCCGACTGATTTGCGCCGTTTTGGGCGCCAGTCGGCGGACATCGCGCCGATACCAGAGAATTTCGCCCCTGGTTTTAAATTTGTGTTGATTCAGGGGGTTTAACTTTCTCATTCACCAATCTACCATTTACTACCTGTAAGCTTATGTGACGAAATGCATATCAATAAACACACTTGGCAGAACCATACATATCTATTGATGGGCCACTTGCGTAGCTTGTGTTTAGATATATTCAGTTTTATTTTCTTATCCCTATTTCATTTTTTAAGCGTGTTGGTGCATCAACAGCCAGCCAGCCCATGTACATAACATGCCGATGCACATCCAGTGACTGGAAGCACTGATGATAATCAATATAAGGGATAACTAGATGTGAGTTTGCTTGGTTGTTTTTTTTTTTAAGTTGAGGAAAAACCTGATCCCTCATCTCTGCTTATCATGTATAATTCTGCCCCACACCTCTCTGCTCTGAGACCTTTGGTAGATTTGTGACACATTAATAATTTAATACCATTTTACAATAAAAGGTCTAACCAGTAATAACAGAGCTCAAGAAAAGGATGTGTAAATTGTGGATCACCAAGAAAGAATAACTGAAGCAGCAGAATAAGAGTTATTTGCTTGATTCTGATATTACCGAGTAGACAGCTTTACTGAATTAACCACTTAGCCAATTCCATTGTGTAATTGTCAGTGCATTTAGCTAAACACTTTAGCTGTTTGCAAACCTCACAGGAAGTTGATATGGTAAGTGTGAACACTATTTTTGTGAGAAAATGGCTTTTACAAATCCGTGATCTGACTACATGCCCAAACCTTTATCAAACATTTGAATAGTTGTTTCGTACTGTGTTGTTACTCAAAGCTTTTCCATAAGCTGAATAAGTATTAGAACTCTAGACAATGGTAGAAAGAAGTGCTAAACTTTAGTGGATAAATTCATTGGCCTCTGGCGATTTTGGTTTCCCACCCTGCCTGTTGTATATGAGCGAATAGCTAATCCGATTATTGCGTTATGCTTTGTTTCATCAAATTGAAATTGTCAAAACAGCTGTAACAGGAATTCCAGTCTTTTGATTTTGCATGATGTAACCAGAAAAAAATGTTTGTCACAAAAATAAATAGGGATTTTTAAATCCTCCTTGGCCCATGCCTTGTTTGTCCTTTATGACATGCAGTCATACAAGTCTCTCTGATCATAGAGAAGGACCTAAGAATTCCAACATACGTCAGTGTAGTTTGCGGTACGATGATTAGTCTCGGTATTTGGGGCTCATGGCAAAGTGGTGGGGGCATTTACTCCTAATTTGATGTCCACTAACTCCTGCTGCACAGATGTTCTTCAACCCAGTTGTCTAGGTTTGTATGTACAGATTAAAGTAGAGTGAGAAAAATGCAAGTGAAATTGTTCTACTTTTTAGACAAAGATAACCATTGAGACAGAAATAGAATCCGTGTGAATAGAGATGATCAATTTAAAGAAAAAGGATCAATCACATCTTTTTTAATATATTTTTTTAAGGGATGTGGGTGTCACTGGCAACACCAGCATTTGTTGCCCATCCCTAATTTCCCCTGTGCTAAGTGGCTTACTGGGCCATTTCAGAGTACAGTGACGAGTCAACCACATTACTGTGGGTTGGGAGTCACATGTAGGACATAAGACACAATTTGAAAGCAAGGAAAAAGGCATACAGAAAAGTACGTGGACATTGAGGGAAGCATGATGAAGGAGAATATGAAGGGATTCAGAGCGAAGTCAAACAATTAGGAAGACAAAGAAGAGATATACAAGATTAATTTATCAAGGAAAGTGAAATGAAAAGTAAAATATTCTACAGATACATTATTAAAAAAGGAAGTCCAGATGAGAATAGAATCATATTTGAACAGGTCTGGATAAAATCACAGGCAGCAATAGTGAAATGGCAGAACTATTCAGTAATTGTTTACTTTAGTAGTTGCCAGAGAGAAGGATCAATGGACAGGAAATCAGAAGATGAGATTAATAACAATAATCACATATTGTCACAAGTAGGCTTCAGTGAAGTTCTGTGAAAAGCCCCTAGTCGCCACATTCCGGCATCTGTTCGGGGAGGCCGGTACGGGAACTGAACCCGCGCAGCTGCCTTGTTCTGCATTACAAGCCAGTTGTTTAGCCCATTGTGCTAAAGATTAGAATTCATATGTTCACAAGTCACTCGCCACCCTGATGTGGAAATATATCGGCGCTCCTTCACTGTCGTTGGGTCAAATTCCTGGTACTCCCTAACAGCACTGAGGGTGTACCTACACCACATGGACTGCAGCAGCAGTTCAAGAAGGCAGCTTACAAACACCTCGAGCAATTAGGCATGGCCAATGAACTTCAGCAGAGTGATGGAAGGAGCCATCAACAGTGCTATCAAGCGGCACTTACTCAGCAATAACCTGCTCACTGACGCTCAGTTTGGGTTTCGCCAGGGTTACTCAGCTCCTGACCTCATTACAACCTTGGTTCAAACATGAACAAAAGAGCTGAATGCCAGAGGTGAGGTGAGAGTGACTGTCCTTGACATCAAGGCAGCATTTGACCGAGTACGGCATCAAGAAGCGCTAGCTAAACTGGAGTCAATGGGAATCCGGGGGGGGGAATTCTTCGCTGGTTGGAGTCATCTCCAGCACAAAGGAAGATGGTTGTGGTGGTTGGAGACCAATCATCTTAGCTCCAGGACATCACTGCAGGAGTTTATCAGGCTAGTGTCCTAGACCCAACCATCGTCAGCTGCTTCATCAACATCATAAGGCCAGAATGGGGATTTTTGCTGATGACTGCAAAATGTTCAGCACCATTCATGACTCAGATAATGAAGGAGTCCATGTCCAAATACACCAAAACCTGGACAATATCCAGGCTTGGACTGACAAGTGGCAAGTTACATTCACGCCACACAAGTGCCAGACAATGACCATCTCCTACAAGAGAGGATCTAATCACCGCCCCTTGACATTCAAAGACTCGGAATCCTACGGCGCGTAATTCACCTGATCCACCTCCAAAAGCCTGTCCACCATCTACCAGGCACAAGTCAGGTGTGTAATGGAACACTTTCCACTTGCCTGGATGAGTACAGCTCCAAAAACACTCAAAAAGCTTGACACTGAGAAGGGGGCAGTGTCAGCGGTGTACGGAGCTATTCTGGACGAGGATATGGCACCACTGGAAGGGATCAAAGCAAAGTGTGAGGAAGAGCTGGGAGAGGTTATAGAGGAGGGGGTCTGGTGTGAGCTGCTTTGGAGAGTGAATTCCTCCACCTCATGTGCGAGGTTGGGGCTGATACAGCTGAAGGCGGTATATAGAGCGCACCTCACGAGGGCGAGGATGAGCCGATTTTTTGAAGGAGTAGAGGATGTGTGTGAGCATTGCGGGGGGGGGGGTGGGGGCCCCCGCGAATCACGTTCATATGTTTTGGTCCTGTCCAAAGAATTTCTAAGGTGGTGCATGTGAAACTGGACTCGGGTCCCCAGGAGGCCATATTTGGGGTGTCGGACCAGCCAGGGTTGGAAACTGGAGCGGAGTTGATCGCACGAAGGCGGATCCTGCTGGGATGGAGAGCAGCCTCCACCCAGTGCCCTGGCGTGGCGGGGGCACCTGTTGGAATACTTGACCCTTGAGAAAGTTAAGTTCGAACTGAGGGGAAGCTCGGAGGGGTTCTACAAGTCATGGGCACTATTTATTATGCACTTTCAAGATCTGGATAATATCGAACATTAGTTGGGAGGGGGGGCTGTGTAGATTAACAGTGACTACGGGTAATCCCTGATTCCTTTTTGTCATTTGTTTATGTAAACATGCGGGCTGATGTTTGGGGGTTGGTGGGCGGATGGGATCGTTGTTATTATGGGGATTGACATTTCTTGCTGATTATTGTTTATTGATGGGTGTAAATGTGGGAGAAAATGTGAAAAAGGAGGAGATTAATAATATTTTATTTTAAAAAAGCTTGACACTATCTAGGACAAAGCAGCCCGCTTGATTGCTCCTCCTTCCACAAACATTCAAATCCTCCACCGACAAACAATGGCAGCCATTGCATTGCAGTAATTCACCAAGGTTCCTTAGACCTATGACCACTACCATCTAGAAGAACAAGAGGAGCAGATACCTCAGAACCCCACCATCTGGAACTTCCACTCCAAGTCGCATACCACCCTGACTTGGAAGTATTTTGCCATTCCTTGACTGTCGCTGGGGCCACATCCTGGAATTCCCTCCCTAACAGCACTGTTGGTGTATCTACACCTCAAGGACTGTAACGGTTCAAGAAGGCAACTCACCACCACCTTCTGAAGGGCAAGTATGGATGGGTAATAAATGCTGGCCTAACCAGCGACACCCACTTTCTGTCAATGAATTAAAAACAAATTCTGGTCTAGCCAGCGAAGCCCACATCCCTTGACTAAATTTTTAAAAATCAAACTACTGGAGAAACATTAAACTAGCCGAACTCGGTAAAACCTCTGGTTTGGATTACATCCATGGATTTAATAAGAAATCAGGGAAAGAGACCGCAAAGTATCTCTTGCAAATTCTTACGTATCGTATTGGTGGACTGGCGAATACATCATATTATGCAATCTACGCAGTCTACTTTTAAGAAGGAAGATTGAACATCTCCAGGAAACGATGGGCCGACACATCAATAGGAAAAATAATTGCATCCCTACTAAAGGAGAATATAGAAAATTTCAAGACTCAAAAATACTATAATCAATGTGGATTCAGTTAATCCTAGTCAATGGATTTCAAAAAGGAAAATCCTTTTTGACTAACTTCATTGAATTCTATAAGAGGTAAAAGAGCTGGCAAGGAAAGTATAGATTTAACGCATCTAAATTTCCAAAAAGCCTATGGTAAGGTACGACACAACATTTAACGAAGAATATCAGAGCATCTGGAATGTGGGGGCAGAATGAATAGCCAGCTAACTGAAAGATAGAAAATCAAAGAATAGCAGTAAAAGCTAGCTATTCAGACTGGTAAGAAGTTAGAGCCCCTCAATGATCAGTGCTGAGAGTACTGTGGTTCACAATTTATATTGATGATTTAGACTTTAGAATCAAAAGACAATTTCTAAATTTGCTGACCGCATCAAATTGGAAGGGGTAATCAACACTGGAGAACTGGAACAAATTACAGGAAAAGATTAATAAACTTTCAGAACGGACATATAATTGACAAATTAGTTTCAACAGTACAAGTGATATTATTGCATTTGGTAAGAAAAATAGGGTTGTCAAACATTACTTGGAGCAAAGCAGAGGAGCAAAGGGATCTGGGAATACAAATCCATAAATCACAAAGTAATCTTGCAGGTCAATAAGGTCATAAAACCAACCAAGTACTTGGGCTTATTTCAAGAGGAATGTGATTGAAATGTAAAGAATTTGTGCTAGACTTTAATCGGACTCTGTTAAGGCACACTTGGAGTACTGTGTACAGTTCTGTTCACCATATTATAAAAATAGTATACAGAGGGATTGTTTTTCCAAAAAAATGACAAGGTTTTTTCAAAACAAAATGACAGAGGTTATCAGGAAAGGATGAATTGGCTGTGTCATTTCTCTTGAATTAACTGATAGCATAACCTAATCAAGTACTTGAGGCTTTGATGGCAGAGCATAAAAGCAAAACTAGAGGTCATTAATATAAAATAGTCACCCAAGAAATGAAAAGGGAACAAATTTTAGAACAAATTTATTCCAAGAGTAATGAGAATGTGAAATTTGCTACCATGGAGCGGTTGAGGGGAATACAGTGGTATGGGTACATTTGACAGGCAATAGAAGATTATGCTCGAGCTCTATGAAGATATGTGGAAGGAGGCTCAAGTGGAGAATAAATGCTGGTATGGATTGGTTGGACAGAATGGCCTGTTTCTAACCTGTTTGTTCTATGTAATTAGCAACTTTTGCAAATATGTAAGTGAGACTTGCATTTCTATAATGCCATTCACGATTTCAGGATATCCCAAAATATTTTACAGCCAACAAAGCACTTTTAAAGTATTGTCATGGTGGTAGTTTGCTAAGAGAAAATTGTGGGGAAAATATTAAAGTGAGAAACATGATCAAATGGCTTATTTCCATAACCCAAGATTAAAAGTGATTTCATGAATGAATCAGAAATTGATTCAGTTGTTCTGTTTATGTAGCTCTAAAGGGACACATGAAGTGAATCATCTTAACATCGTGGCAAGCTCAAACCTACTGTATAAGCTTGTACAAGATGGTGCCTGCAGGCTTTACCCTAATCCTTCTGCTCAATTGTGTGCAGTGCTGGTGTGGCTTTGTTGAAACATAGCCTGCCAAAGGTGTAGACTGTATCTGATGGGAAAGGAACATGACATTCTTGCTGAAACGTTTCAGAAAAGCTCATTAAATTAGCTTGTTGGCTGAGGCAATTGGAGCATTCCGTTCTGAAACCAGTACCAGCAAGAAACCTGCACTACTCTGCCAAAAACGATTCATTATAGTACACTTTAGGGACTTTGTGAAGGCAAATAAACAACGTCAAACAGTTGTCGTCGAATCTGTGTAACCAGAAACAACTTGTAATTAATCAGTCCATAAAGGATGAGAATTACATAGAATCCACTAGACCCAAATGTCAGGAATGTCCAATGTTTTCCTGTAACTTCAGAAACCCTGGAGAAATTGAATCATCTCCACAAATATTCTACTACAAAGTCTTGGTGGTGTCACAAAGGCCTTGTGGGTAAAGGAACCACTCAATCTAAAACTGAGAAATGAAAGCAAATTGACTTCGAATTTGATCCTTGATCTCTGATCTCAGCCAGGAATTAATTGGGGTGCTATACTTGCTTTCCATATCTTGGTTCTCGGATGGGATTACAAACGGTGTAGCTTTTAAGTTTGATTGCACCTGCTATGCAGTGCATACCTGACAAGACTCAGATCTGGTGTGGAATCATCCACAGTTTGATTTGATTTGATTTATTATTGTCACATGTATTAGTACACAGTGAAAAGTATTGTTTCTTGCATGCTGTACAAACAATGCATACCATACATAGGGAAGGAAGGAGAGACTGCAGAATATAATGTTACAGTTATAGCAAGGTGTCGAGAAAAGATCAACTTAATACGAGGTAGGTCCATTCAAAAGTCTGTTGGCAGTAGGGAAGAAGCTGTTCTTGAGTCGGTTGGTACGTGACCTCAAACTTTGGTATCTTTTTCCTGACGGAAGAAGGTGGAAGAGAGTATGCCTGGGATGCGTGGGGTCCTTAATTATGCTGACTGCCTTCCTGAGGCAGCGGGAATTGTAGACAGAGCCAATGGATGGGAGGCTGGTTTGCGTGATGGTCTGGGCTACATTCACGACCTTTTGTAGTTTCCTGCGGTCTTGGGCAGAGCAGGCTCCATACCAAGCTGTGATACAACCAGAAAGAATGCTTTCTATGGTGCATCTGTAGAAGTTGGTGAGGGTCGTAGCTGACATGCCAAATTTCCTTAGTCTTCTGATAAAGTAGAGTCGTTGGTGGGCTTTCTTAACTATAGTGTCAGCATGGGGGGACCAGGACAGGCTGTTGGTGATCTGTACACCAAAAAACATGAAGCTCTCGACCCTTTCTACTTTGTTACCATTGATGTAGACCGGGGCATGTACTCCTACACTTCCTGAGGTCTATGACAATCTCCTTCGTTTTGTTGACATTGAGGGAGTGATTATTGTCGTCGCGCCAGTTCACCAGATTCTCTATCTCATTCCGGTACTCTGTCTCATCATTGTTTGAGATCCGACCCACTACAGTGGTGTCATCAGCAAATTTGAAAATCGAGTTGAAGGGGAATTTGGCCACACAGTCATAGGTGTAGAAGGAGTATAATAGAGAGCTGAGGACACAGCCTTGTGGGGCACCGGTGTTGAGGATGATCGTGGAGGAGGTGTTGATGCCCATCTTTACTGATTGTGGCCTGTGGGTTAGAAAGTTCAGGATCCAGTCGCAGGGGGAGGAGCCGAGACCAAGGCCACGGAGTTTGGAAATGAGTTTCGTAGGCATGATGGTATTGAAGGCTGAGCTGTAGTCGATAAATAGGAGTCTGACATAGGTGTCTTTATTATCTAAGTGTTCCAGGGTAGTGTGCAGGGCCATGGAGATGGCGTCTGCTGTGGACCTGTTGCAGCAGTAGGCGAACTGTAGTGGATCAAGGCAATCCGGGAGGCTGGAGTTGATTTGTGCCATGACTAACCTTTCAAAGCACTTCATCTGATGGATGTCAGAGCCACTGGACGATAATCATTAAGGCACGCTGCTTGACTTTTTTTGGTACAGGGATGATGGTCATCTGAATGGTCAGTTGAAAAACCCATTGACATTCACTGTCGAGACTCATCTTGCTGGTGACCAACTCAGCAAAGCAGTGTATACCTGATGGAATCCATGCATCCCGATCCCTGGAAGAGCTGTTAGTTTTGTGCAACATGAGAAAAAAGGAGAAAGAAGATTTGGTGAAGAGAGGGAGGAAAATTAGTTTGAGAGACAGGACTTTGCCAAGTGCTTGTAGAATGTAGGCTTTGTGGTTTTTGGTGCAACGCGTTATTGATTTGCTTTAATGGTGCTTTTGCAATGGTCAGGTACACCCACAAAGTTGTTTTTTTAATTGAGGTTGCACAATGGGGGGGCCAGGCAGAAAGTTATTTGTATTGGGGCTGTTGGGAAATGGTGCCTAAGAGACTCGAAAGTAAAAGCCTTTGGCTGCTACTGTGTATTTGCCGTTGAAATATTTGTGCAACACATCCTGAAGCTATCTGACAGTCTTGATTTGATAGAGGAACATTGGGAATTCCAGTTGCATACAGTTGACTATAGCTGTAACTACGTGTGTTGCCTCTAGCATCCTAAAGTAATACGACAGAGAAAGAATATTGTAATGCTTGCTTTGATCCCTGTATATTAGCGTTCTTTTATTTCCCATTGCTTGAGAATGTTAACCAATTTCCATCCTTAAGTCAACCTTTGTATTATGTGGTCTACAGTAGGTTTGAGCCTGCCACGATGTTAAGAGTTGTCCAATGCATTTCCCGTCCCTATTTGTTTTCCACTTTGTTTTCTATACTGATTTGCATCCTCAGATTGGGCCCAAGTTCTTAATTCCCAATTTCTGTTTTGGTCTTGTGACATGGTTGGGCACTGGAGAGAGATGTCTGTGATACAGAATGGGGCTATTTTCAATTAGTACACCAGGATCATATCCCAGGTCACTTAGCTAACAAAGGTCTATTTACTATGCACTTGGTTTTTCAGTTTTCCGTACTAGTTGGACTGCTAATTTAACATCCCTTACTGTTTGTCCTGTGGAACCATGTCCAGACTCTGTGCAACCCTTGCAACAGGCAGAACAAAGATAATTACATTGTTCATTGGGTTGGGATCAAGCAAAAGTAGTGAAAGAATTGTGTGTTCTAACCCTTAGCTTCTCAGTTTTCTTTGTGGACGCCATTATACTGTGTTCCACTGACCGCTGAACCATGCTCGTCAGAAATTTTAACACACCATAGACCGGATTTAATGTATTCCATTGTGGAGGTTCTGGGAGAAACCCTGCATCAATCGCACAACAGCAGCAAAATCCCCACTGATTAAGTGGAAGGGCGGAATGGGCTGATGTGGGATACCCGACTGGTGGCAGTGGGATTGTCAGTTAAGCTGATTAATGACCCAACTGACAACATTATCCCTGAGCCCACCACAATTTAGTGGTGGTTCTAGGATTAAATGGGAGCCACAAGGCTTTCCCACGCCCTTATAAGACCGCCCATTAAACCTTGTCAGGTTTGCAAGCAGTCTTTCAGGTCGGTCTTTCATCATGCAATTTGTGCCAGGCCAGGAGGGTGACTATTGGAAGTCACCCCACTAACCTTGCCTCCGATTTCTGCTCTATTCCCTCCCTTTCCACAAGGGATGAACAATTAATGCTGGCCTAACCAGCATTCCGTAAATGAATAAAGAAAAAAAACTCCCAATGCCATGATCCCATTCCACCCTCACTCAGCTTTGGCTTGGGGTCCCAAGATGATCCTAGGCCTCTGGTGGGTGTGTTGCTGCCAGCAGCCACAGCTCGACCTTGCACTGTGGCATGGGATGGTGGCCTCTGAGCACTTGTGTTTGTGGGACACTTGATTCCATCAGGTCTCTCCCACAGAACTGATCAGGGTTCCGCACCAGTTCTTCAAACGGCGGCCAAGACGAGACCACCATCGACCCGACAATATCCTGGATGTTATTTCCCAAAGGGCTTCATCAAAGTGATTAAAAAGGTAGCAACGTTTTACAGATATGGGAAATGGAATTGTTGTCAAAGGTTTCTAAAGCAACATCACTTAAGTTGCTTTGTTTCTGAGCAGTAGTTTTTATTTTTATAAATTTGTTTTTCTCCCCTGACTAAAACCCTTGCATCTTTCGTATTCAGAAGTTTGCTCTGAGCAAGCAGAAACTGGGCCTTGTCAAGCAATGATACCTCGGTGGTACTTTGACATCAGTGAAGGAAAATGTGCACAATTCATTTATGGAGGCTGCGGAGGAAACAGAAACAACTTTGCCTCTGAAGAGTACTGTTTGGCCGTCTGTAACAGCGTCAGTAAGTGAACCCTACAGCTGGCTGCAGCCTCTGTGTGTCGCTCTGCACTGGAAACCTCAACTAGTTTTTCCACTATATACCTGTAGGGCAAGTGCCACAGTTTGCCAGTTTAACTCATGTAGTGACTCTTCACCATCTATTTTCTCCCTAACCCCTTGAACTGCTGTGCACTAACTGCTCACCGTATATTCTTCACTTTGTTTTTAAACTGTAATGTAAGCTTGTTGCTTCCTCACTTATGCTTGGACCTTGCCTTGCGACCTTCGGAATTTGTGCTCGCTTAATAAAGGTATCTCCCCAAAGTAATGTACATTGAGATATGAAATATGAGGTAATGTATGTACTCTAGTGGCAGCAGTGTGTACCATCCACAAGAGACAGTGCAGTAACTCACCAAGCCTCCTCGACAACACCTTCGTAACACGTGGCCTCTACCACCTAGAAGGACACGGGCAGTAGACGCAAAGGAACACCGCCTATACATTCCCCTCCACCATCCTAACTTGAACTGTGTTGTCATTCTTTCATTGTTGCTGGGGCAAAATCCTGAAATTCTCTTCCCAACAGCACTGTGGGTGCACCTACACCACATGGACTGCAGCAGTTCAAGAAGTTGCTCACTGCCACATTTTTCTTTAATTTTCAAAGAAAATTTAGAGTACCCAATTTTTTTTTACCAATTAAGGGGCAAATTAGCGTGGCCTATTTACCTCCCCTGCAAACTTTTTGGGTTGTTGGGGTGAGACCCAGGCACACGGGGAAAATGTGCAAACTCCCACAGAGTGTGATCCGGGGCTGGGAACGAACCCGGGTCCTCGGTACTAACCACTGCGCCAGTGTGCCACCCCTTCTCACCACCACCTTAAGGGATATTGGGGATGCCATCAACCCTCATTTCCCAAGAATTAATTTTGAGGGCGAAAAAAGTTATATTATCTGCAGCGAGTATATGACACAGCTTGAAGGACAAAGTCTGTTTGCAGCAGCTAGCTTTGGACAGGTGGCCTACTGATTTCCAAATGGAGAAGCGGTGCTAAAACTTAGAAAATTGTGTTGTGAAACTAGAGTTTGTGCAGAAATTACCATATGACATTTTGACTCCTTTTAAACTATGCTGAAAGGTTTTATGCTGCATTTAAGCGTATGTGCATTATTTTAAAGTGCTCTACTCCCATCTAATCAAAAGCTGTGGGAACTTTGGATGATTTATTTTATGTCATCTGTCTCTCAACACCTACACTGCAGCACCATAACGTCTCCTCATCATTTTCACCCACCCCCTCATTCCAATACACAAACAGCAGGTCTTACTCAACCAGACACCCAAAAGTGCTATGTTGCAGCACCTCCGATTCATCTATTTTGTTGAACATATGACAACCCCAGAGTAAGAGAGAATTTTCTAGCTCCAATTATGTGAAAGCAGCCAACAATATCTTTTTAAAAATGTTTTATTATAAAATTTTGTTTATGCCATATAAAATATTCAAACCATTCCAACAAATTTTACATTATTACAAAAATAACACCAACACCCCCCCCATCCCCCTTGCCCAGCCCCATACCAAGACTAACCCCTCCCACCCCCCCCCCCCCCTAAAAAAACCCTACCCAACTGACCATTCCCTCCTAACAGTTGACTGTAACCAGCTGGTAATGAACGGCTGCCACCTTGAGTATACCCCCTCCACCGACCCTCCCTTGGATACTTTATCCTCTCCAGGTGCAGAAAATCCACCAAGTCCCCTAACCAAGCCGAAGCCTTTAGTGGCGCTGGGAACGTCTGGGCTATTAGAGAGGCGAAGGCCAAGACATCTGCCTTCTTCCCCTCCTGTAGCTCCAGCGAATCCAAAACTCCAAAGGTGGCTACCATTGGGCACAGCTCTACCTTAACCTCTAAAATCCCTGATACTGTTTCGAAGAAGGAAACCCAAAAATCAACAAGCCTGGGGCAAGACGAAAACATATGCGTACTGTGCATCGGCCCCCCAGAACATCTCTCACACACCTATACCCCCACACTGAGAATCATAGAATTTACAGTGCAAAAGGAGGCCATTCGGCCCATCGAGTGCACCGACTCTTGGAAAGAGCACCCTACCCAAGGTCCACACTTCCACCATATCCCCATAACCCAGTAACCCCACCCAACACTAAGGGCAATTTTGGACACTAAGGGCAATTTAGCTTGGCCAATCCACGTAACCGGTCATACGTGCCCTAGTCAAGTACGACCTTTGCACCACCTTAAACTGTATCTAACTTAACCTCGCACAAGTGGAGGTGGAGTTGACCCTATGCAGAGCTTCGCTCAACACCCCACACCCCCCAAAAAAAACACCCAAACTCGTCCTTCCACTCCCTCTTAACTTTTTCCAAAGAAGCCCGCTCTGTCGCCATCATCTGCCCATAAATGTTTGATATCCTTCCCTCCCCTAGCTCTTCCAAAGACAGAACCTTATCCAAAAGGGGCTGGTTTAGCACAGGGCTAAATAACTGGCTTTTAATGCAGACCAAGGCAGGCCAGCAGCACGGGTTCAATTCCCGCACCAGCATCCCTGAACAGGTGCTGGAATGTGACGACTAGGGGCTTTTCACAGTAACTTCATTTGAAGACAATAAGCGATTTTCATTTCATTTTTTCATTTCAAAAGTGAAGGCGTTGGCTCCAGGGGAAACAAAGGAAGATCTTTACGCACAAAGTCCTGCACCTGCAGATATCTAAATATATTCCCTCTCGGAAGCTGGAACCCTGCTTCTTCCAAACTACCTTCCAAAAACAGATCTCTAAACCTCCCTAACCCCTCCCTCTCCCTTGCCCTAAACATTGAATCTAGACCAGCCAGCACAAACCTATGGGGCAGGATTCTCCATCCTGCTGCAACCGTTTTCTAATGTGGCACGTCCCGCCGGCAGTGGGATCCTCCTTCCCGGCAGCCAGCCAATGGGGTTTCCCATTGTGGGCACCCCTACACCGTCAGGAAATCTGCGGGCATGAGTGCCCTGCCGGCGAAAGAGGATCCCGCCGATGGAGAATCCAGTCTATGATTCCTACAAGTCGGTGCCAACATCGACATAGTGCCTCATTTAAAATGCTGCCTAAATTGGTTCAGATCCTCAAAGAGGCTATAATCACTGGGCTCGACGACAATCTCGCTGGAGAGAACAGGAGAAGGGAGAGAACAAGAGAAGGGCGATAACCAGAGCCCTCAAGCTCATTACTGTACAAGAAGCCTCCTCCATCCGCCCCCGTATAGAGTCCGGATCCTTAAACCACCGCCTTATCTTACCAATGTTCACTGCCCAGTAATAACACAATAGATTAGGTATTGCCAGCACCCCCTCACCGATTGTCTATCCCTCTGTTTTTTTTAAAAAAAGAAGCTCTACGCATCCGAGGGGTTTTGCCCACCCAAACAAAAGACGATGTTGACTTATTGACCCCACCGAAGAACACCTTCGAAAGAAAGACTAGCAGACACTGGAACAGAAGCAAAAACCTAGAGGGAATATTCATCTTCACCGTCTGTACTCTGCCCGCCAAGGTCAGAGGAAGGACATCACACCTCTTCAAACCAGCCTTCACCCCATCAACCAGACTTGACAAAATTAAGTTTATAGAGTGAAGTCCAATCATGAACCACCCATATTTCCAGATACCGGAAACTAATCCTCGCTGGATGAAACGGCAGCCTCCTCCGATCAGCTCCCCTTCCCAGGGGTTCACTGAAAAAACTTCACTTTTGCCACGGTTTAACTTCTACCCTGAGAAGGAACCAAACTTCCTGAGCAACTCCATTATCTCCTCCACATTGGAGAGAGTCCGACAACAAATCGTCCGCATACAGGGACACCCTATGCTCCCTCTCTCCCCACTCTATCCTCCTCCACTTAGAACACGACATAAGCTTAATGGCCAGCGGCTGCCTAACTAGCACAAACAGTAGCAGGGATAATGGGCACCCTTGCGTCGTACCCCTGTTCAATCGAAAGCACCCCGAGCTCAGGGCATTAGTACGGACATTCGCAGTGGGAGCCCTATACAAAAGCCTAACCCAGGATATAAATTTTGGCCCAAAGCCAAATTGCTCCATAACCTCAAAGGTACCTTACTCAACCCGATCAAATGCTTTCTCTGCATCCATTGAGATAATCACCTCTGCTTTGCCACTTAAGTGATTGACTGCACCACATTCAAGAGTCTCCTAATGTTGGCTAACAGTTGCCAGCCCTCAAGAAACCCCATTTGCTCCTCCAAAACTACCCCTGGCAGACAAAGCTCCAAATGAGTTCCCAGCATCTCAGCCAACATCTTTACATCAGCATTTAACCGAGAAATAGGTCGGTACGACCCACACTCCACTGGATCCTTGTCCTTTTTCAAAATCAATGCATGCGCCAGCATGGCCGACAGTACCTCCCAAGACAAAAAGTCGTTGAGCATCTCCATCAAAAGCGGGCCAGCAGCCCAGTAAACTGTTTTTAAAACTCAACAGTGCCTTACCCATCTGCATTAGACAAATGTAGCTCAAAATCTCCTCCTGCCTAATCAGTGCCTCTAACTCCCGCTTTCTATCCCGCTCCACCTCCAGCAAGGTCAATCTAAAAATTGTACCATTGTCGATTCCGTCTCCGAAGGCTCCGACTGATATAGCCCATAGTGAAAGGTCTCAAACCTTCTCTGGGGCAGAAACCAACCGCCGCCCGAGTCCCTAACCTGAACTAACTCCCAGGAGGCAGCTTGCCGCCTCAGCTGGTGAGCTAAAACCGGCTGGCCTTCTCCCCATACTCCTAAAAATGTCCCCCTCATGCGTTGAAGCTGACTCATCGCCTTCCCCATTGACAATAACTGGTCCATCTGTAACTTCTTTCTCTCTGCCACAGGTTCTGGCGTTGGGGTACTCAAATATTGGTGGTCCACCTCCAGAATGGAGTCTACCAGCCTCTGCCTCTCCACTCCCACATTATTGACTTATATGAAATTATCTCTCCCTAATTGCCTTAGTGCTTCCCAGAGCATAGTGGGCGAGATCCCCCTATTCTTATTCAACTCCACAAGCACCCTACTGGCAAAGGATATCCGCTCGCAAAAACCCTTTTCCCCAAGCAACTCTGTGTCCAATCTCCACAGAGGTCTTTGGTCCCTGCTCCAACAACAGATCCACATAATGTGGGGCGTGATTTGATATTACTGTCGCCGAGTACCCTGCCTCCCTGACGCCAGGGATCAAAGACATACCCAACAGAAAAAAAATCAATCCAGGAGTAAACCTGGGAACCACATGGGAAAAGACAGAAAACAATCTTGTCGCTCGAATGTCTAAATCTCCGTGGGTCTGCCCCTGCCATTTGTTCCATGAACCAACAGTTTCTTTGCCACCCCCGATATAGTGAAACACTGGGGTCATGACCTGTCCAGCCTAGGGTTCAGCACACAATTGAATTCTTCCCCCCATAATCAACTGATGTGTACCTCAATCAGATATAGACACAAGCATCCTCTGAATAAAATCCGTGTCTTCACAATTCAGCGCATATACGTTAACCAAAACCACTGTGCCTGCTAACACCTCACTAACCATCATATACCTCCCTCCTGAGTCCGCCATAATGTTGACCGGCAAAAAAGCAACCACCTTTTAAAATTTTTTTTAACATTTTCCAATTAAGGGGCAATTTAGCGTGGCCAATCTACCTACCCTGCACATCTATGTGTTGTGGGGGTGAGACCCATGCAGACACGTTGAGAATGTGCAAGCTCCCACAAATGGACCTCTTGTAAAAAGACGACATCAACCCTCAAGTTTTTCAAATGGGAAAAAAACCCGAGACCTTTTAACGGGTCCATTTTAACCCCCTCACATTTACAGTAACTAACCAGGGCCCCCACCCCCTCCCAGCCTTATCCCTCCCATGAGTCAGTCTGGCAGGACCACGACCTGCGCTAGCTCCAGGCCCACCTAAGATGGCCACCATCACCCCCATCCAACCAGTTCAAAAGCAAAGGAACTTGCACCCTGGCAAACTACATTCCCCACCTCACTCAGCTCCACTTCTCCCTGCCGCACAAGACACAGACGACAGAAATCCCAAACCACCCTTCCACAACAAAATAAACATCCAAAACCGAAGTCGTTACCATAAGAAACAAAAGAACCCCCCCCCCCCTCCCCGCACCATAGGTAACCAGCTGCAGCCATCTCCCCCACTACACTCTCATTAACTAGCAAAGCTAGCCAGGCGGCCTGCACCTCGGGTGGAAATAAAAGACACGACAAACCCTACCACACCATGTATCCATTACAATCCCTAAACCCAACTTTATATCAAAGATCAATAATACTAATAACAATAACCTTTCATTGTCACAAGTATGAAGTTACAAATATTATAGGCAGAAAACAGAAATTCACCACCTCAAAACAGTTCCAACAACACCATAAACACCCTCCCAAACCAGCAAACTCCATTACAGCAGCACGCCCTTTCCCACTTTACAACCATCTCATATACAACAAAACAAAAACAATTTTTAAAAATATAGAATTCAAGAATGTCCAAATAAAAAAAGATGATAGTCCTCAAAGCCTTCAGTTCCCCTCAAGTCTGTTTATTAGCAAAGTAATTCAGCTCTTTTCCTCCTCCGGCTCATCAAAATAATAATCTCTGACTCTAAAAGTAACATGAAGGTGATTCGGGTACACCATCCTAAAATGCTTGTTACTTCTGTAGAGGGCCACCTTCACCTTATTGAATGCCGCATGCCTTCTTGCTAACTGCCCTGACATCTTGATATATTCGGATGGGACGGCCCCCCCCCCATCTACACTCTCTGGTGCCCTTCGCTCTTCTCAGGACTTGTTCCTTATCCAGATACCAGTGGAATTGGGTAATTATCGCCTGTGGTGGTTCCCCCGATCTGGGCTTCTGTCTCAGCGATCGTTGGGCCTGATCCAACTCCGATGGGGTTGAAAAGACCCCCTCCCCCACCAACTTCCCAAACATCTTCACTACATAGCCCGTGGCATTTGTATCTTCCAGGTCCTCCGGCAGACCGACGATCCTTAAATTCTGACGTCTGAAGCGGTTTCTCCAGGTCATCAACTTTGGCCTTTAACATCTTTCACTCCCCCGCCAACAACGGCATCTCAGCCTCCAACAAGACATTCTGATCACTGTGATCATTGAGCACCTCTTCCACCTCCTTAATCATTGACCCCTGCACATCCAACCTATCCAAGGTTGCACGGATAAGTGCCAAGGGCCCTCAATCGCCATCTTGAAATCATCAACTGCTTGTTGCTGTTTCTTGTATTCCCCAATAGAAATTCAACCAACTTCTCGGTCACTCACTGAGGAGCAATGACGCCACAGAGACCTCTGCCATTTTCTCCACTTCTCAGACTCGAGAGACTTCCAAATCAGACGAAGGTGCCTTGCCTGGTTATTCTTAGTATTATACCCCATATTCATCACTTGACAGAGGGGATCTAATTCTGTCACCCTGTGCCACTTTCTTCCTAAACAAATATCCACTAAACGTGTTGAAAGGGACAAAAATCAAATCCCCAGGCAGGAGCCACCTCATGTGCGACTGCTCCCCTCATAGCTGCAACCGGACGTCAGCCAACAATATCTTAAAACCAAGATGTTGGATATTTATTTTGTTTAAAATTTACTGACTCCAACTTGCAAAATTGTAAATTCCTTTAAAGTAATATGTTTGAACTCCAAGCAAAGACTAAATTTTGTCTGCTTTGTCTGCCATTCAACTAACGTAGATTTATACTAGGGAGGAAATTGGGGAAATGTGCCAACAGTGGGCATTCGGGCATCTTTTGGTCAATAACATGTTCTGCATTAAACTTTAGCCTTGAAGTTTTCCATATTTGAGAAATTTATTTTTCATTCCTCGGTCTCCGTGATTATAATTATGGCCAATGCTTTTCCAGCATTTGCACTAAGAATTAAGATCAGACTTCCTGGGCCTTAAGAATGCACAGGATTGTAAAAGATGATTTTGACCTTTGTAACTAACCCAAAGTTCAAATCCAGAGAAAAAAATTAACTATCTGTATCCCTCAACCGATTGTAAAATTCCTGATCTCAGCCTTTATGATCTGCCATTTACTCGGGAGACGTAAGACTAATCGTTTGTCAGTCACTCATAGTAAATTGCTGGCTGAAGGTTACATGGGATGCCCACTATATCTCCTATTTGTTTAGAGGTGCCCTGCACCTCTTATCCAGGTTAATCTTATCCAGGTTAAAGTATTTTTCAGATATATGTAGCAATAAAATTAGAGCCAAAAATATAATCCAAATTAAACATAAAGCAGAGGTCCAACCTTGTTGTTGTTCGGCATGGCCCAAAGGGACCACACACAGATATTCTGTTCAGAATACCCATCCCCTTTAGATGAAAATTTTAATTATGCTCATTTATAATCATCAATTATTGTGCATGTGATAGCCTGAGCAGTCATTTCCTATATCCAACTGGGGAAGCATTAATTTTTGTCTCAGTTCCTTACAATATTAGGAGACAGAAAATGTGTTTTAATTCTCCTGAATGTGTAGGCCCCAGTAATTTCAAGGACTGGTCTTTAAATACAATGCGAAGCTGCCATGTCTATCTGCTATTTCCTTTGAAAATATATTCACATACAAGTGAAAGAATGGAAAATGTCTATTTCATAGGATGCTGAGATTGTGTCCTGATATCCTGTTAACTCGCGGTAGTCATTTTTGTAACTAGGTCAACACGGAGCAAGAAGGATGTGTGCATCCTTCATAAGGATGTAATCCAAGCATCGCAACCTGCAGTTTTACAGTAAGTCGAAACCAGTAGGGAAATGCCCTTTGGGGAGGTTAATGATGCACTTGGGTTTCAAGCAGGTATACCAATCCAATACCATTACTATTTACCAAAATATAAACACCAGACAATGGGAGAAGTGCAAACTCCACACAGTCACCCAAGGTTGGCCAAATTAATACTCTTTAATACTTACTTCAGTGACAAAATTGAATGAAACCAATTGGTTTACTTTGCTATCATTAATACAAGTATGCAGTCATAGTGGGTGAAATTGAATGCGTTCCCCTGAGATGTTGTAGGCAGGGGCATTTAGTTGAGCTAGAGAGTGCGGGATGGGGACCCTGCCGCCTTCCCGCCTCTGCCACGGTTGGAAGATACATTAACAGTCATTCCAGCTCAATTAAAATTCACCAGGGCTAATCCCTTCATCGCTGGTAATCAGCTAACAGATATGAGGTTGTTTCCATGCAGGAAGCCTGAAATTAAACCCTGTCAAATTTGTTTACCGCCTTCCAGGAGGGTGTCCCTTGTTCAAAAGTATTCAGTACCAAATTGAGAGAACTGGAATTGAGAAGGAGGATTGACTGCTGAACAAACCCCTGGCCAGTGACCCCCTCCCTGTGAGCTCCATTCTGTCCTCAGACCTGTGGCCTGGATTCCTTCTGATGCTGACCCTAGGCTTCTGATGGATGCGTTGCCAGAAGTACCACCGCTCCTTGGTGGCGCTGCCTGCAGTGAAGAGCTGACAGTTCTCATGGTCGGGGGGGGGAAAGAGGGTGATGAACCAAAATTTTGCTCCTGGGCCTTTGATCTTTCAAAAGGTCTGTCACTTAAGTTACTAACTAATAATAACCTTTATTAGTGTCACAAGTAGGCTTACATTAACAAAGCAATGAAGTTACTTGTAAAAATCCCCTAGTCACCACACTATGGCGCCTGTTCGGGTACACTGATTGTGTCCAATTCACCTAACAGGCACATCTTTCGGGACTTGTGGGAGGAAACCCATGCAGACATGGGGAGAACCTGCAGACTCTGCACAGACAGTGACCTAAGCCGGGAATCGAACCCGGGTCCCTGGTGCTGTGAAGCAACAGTGCTATCCACTGTGCTATCGGGGTTAACTGGCGTTTAATACAGTGGGCCTACCCCAAAGGGGCTCTCGTTGGTTCCCGAACCAAAGATCCTCATTGCCTGGATTACATTTTTGACTTTTACCCCTTTGGTGAGGAAGACAAAACTGCAAGCTATTAGTGAGCTTAATTAACATTTTGGACTCTTAAGGGGATCCTTGTTTGTGTCTCAACAGACTTTCTAGAACCGAACTGCACCATGTGTTCCATCCTCTTTTGCTCCCTAGCTTGAAAGGAGGTTGCTAGATTGTTCCCTGGCCGCCTCTCTGTTGAGGAGTTGACCATTTGTGCTGCCAGTATAAACTGGCAAGCACCCTCAACCCCACCTCCCTACCCAACGTAAGGGCATTCCGACATGTTCTCCTGATGACAAATGAACAAGACATTCCAGCCCCTTTAGTGACCATCTTCTCTGGGATTTCAATGAAGCTCCATCATCTGGAGCATTCTTTCCTTTCAATATGTCTTGGGTTACTGGGAGTTTTTAATCCTGTAATGTTTCAGGACTGTCCTTTCATCAGAACTGAGGAAAGTTAGAACTATAATAATTTTTGAGCAAGTGAAATGGAAATTTGGGGAGGAGGGAAGAAGAACAAAAGGGAAGGTATGTGATCAGTTGGAAAACAGGACAATTAAATAACAAACGGTTTCATGGAAAAAAAGCCAAATAGAGTGGTAACGTGACAAGTACAGAAGCCAAAGATCTATCCAAATGAGGGGTGAATAGCTGGGTAGTAGCAAACTAAAGGTATTTTTTTTAAAAACCAAGGAAAAACAATGAACCAGCAAAAATAAACAGTATGGGGCAGAGGTTTATGTTAAGTCCAGAAGGTTCCTATATCTGGTTATAGGTACATAATTGTTGAATCTGTGGTAAGCAGAACGCATCGATGATGAGTAGAAATTAACAAATAAGGTTTGAGTAGAAATTAACAAACCAGGTTTATTGCAATACAAATTTCAAACTCTCCATTCCCCTAAGGGTCTCCTTCGTCGGGGTTTTTATACGAGTTGGGGCTCTCCTTGTTAAGGAGAAGCCCCATCATTTAAATAGACTGCAGGTGGCATGGTGGCACAGTGGTTAGCACTGCTGCCTCATTCCGCTGAGGACCCGGGTGCGATCCCGGTCCCGGGTCACTGTCCATGCGGAGTTTGCACGTTCTCCCCGTGTCTGCATGGGTCTCACCCCCACAATCCAAAGATGTGCAAGCTAGGTGGATTGGTCACACTAAATAGCCCCTTAATTGGACAAAAAAAAGAATTGGGTACTCTTCAGCGAGAACGAGTGCTGATTCATTGACAAATGCACCCTGGTGGAGGTTTTGCCATGGAGAATGCGGCATGGAATAGTTAACTGCCCAGCTTTCTTCAAATTCAAACTGGGTATGTCACCTCTGGTTATGGCCTGGGGAATGAATGCTTGGCTCCATACGTTTTTGCTTAGTTGAAAAAAAGAAGCAATGTGTGGACATGTTCCCTTCATCTGCGTAGGACAGGGCCCTGGCTGTAAATATATGTGGCTTCTAGCATGTATAAGTGAGAAACACTGCGAACCTGACTGAATCTTAAATTGGTTGTCAGTATAATTCCGCACAAAAAGGATTGTTTAGCACTGTTTCCCAAATGTGGAATCACATCTAATGTTGGGTGCTTAAATCTTGCAAGCACAGGCTGGTTGGTTACAGTCAGTACTTTACCGATTGTGAACTGCAAATGGGGAATGCTGGTTGATATGATCCACCAATCATTGGGATGTACAGACTACATACCTGGCATCACACTGCCACTAAAATTCATATACCACATTGCATATTTCTGTGATGGGCAGAACCTTTAGCTAGCTTCACTTGTAATCATTGCATGCTGTCACGATGAGTAGCAACATGACAGGTATTCTCCACTAACAGGATGATGCTGTTAAGCCAAAAAAGATGTTCTGCCATCACACAAATCAGCAATGTGATATATGAATTTCAGTGTCAGTGTGCTGCCAAATATAAAGGCCTTATGTTCCAACGTCTGTGTGGAGTTTGCACTTTCTCCCCGTGTCTGCGTGGGTTTCCTTCGGTTTCCTCCCACAGTCCAAAGATGTGCAGGTCAGGCGGATTGGTCACATTAAAGTACTGACCGTACCCGTGCTTGCAGAACTCTCAAAATATAGTGGCCAATATTAGATGTAATCCCACAATTAGACAGGCCTGCTAAACAATCCTGATTGTGGCATATGGGAGTCTTTTAAGGAGCAGTTGATGGGAGTGCAGGACAGGCATGTGCCAGTAAAAAGGAAGGACAGGAAAGGCAGGATTCAGGAACCGTGGATGACCTGGGAAATTGCAGTCAAGTCAAAAAGAAAAAGGATGCATACATGAGGTCTAAGCAACTAAAAAGAGATGAGGCACTTGAAGAATACAAGGAAAGTAGAAAAGAGCTTCAGCACGGAGTTAGGAGGGCAAAAAGGGGTCATGAAATGTTCTTGGCAGACAGGATTAAGGAGAATCCCAAGGCATTTTATATGTATATTGGGAACAAGAGGGTAGCTAGATAAAGAGTTGGTCCACTCAAGAACAAAGGAGGAAAATGACTATGTCTAGAACCAAAGGAAGTAGGTAAGATCCTTAATGAGCATTTTGCATCGGTATTCACAAAGGAGAAGGACACGTTGATTGGTGGTATCTCAGACGGATGTGTAAACACTTTCAAACAGGTCGTTATTACAAAGGAGGAAAGTTGGGTGTGTTGAAAAACATTAAGGTAGACAAACCCTCAGGACCAGATGGCATCTATCCCAGATTACTGAGGGAGACGAGAGATGAAATCGCTGGGCTTCTAACAGAAATCCTCATTGGTCACAGGTGAGATCCCAGAGGATTGGAGGATAGCCAATGTTGTACCGCTTTTTAAGAAGGGTTGCAAGGATAACCCGGGTAATTATAGGCCAGTGAACTTGGCGTCAGTGATAGTTAAATTGTTGGAAAAGATTCTCAGAGATAGGATCTATGCATATTTGGAAGTGAATGGTCTTATTAGCGACAGGCAGCATGGTTTTGTATGAAGGAGGTCATGTTTCACTAATTTAATTGAGTTTTTTGAGGAGGTGACAAAAATAATTGACGAGGGAAGGGCTATGGATGTTGTCTACATGAACTTTTGTAAAGCATTTGATAAGGTCCCTCATGGCAGGCTGGTGCAAAAGATGAAATCACATGGGCTCAGGGATGAACGAGCTGGATGGATTCAGAACTGGCTTGGCCATAGAAAACAGGGTAGCAGTGGAAGGAAGTTTTTCCAAATGGAGATCTGTAACTAGTGGTGTTTCGCAGGGATCAGTGCTAGGACCTCTGCTGTTTATAATATATATAAATGACTTGGAAGAAATGAAATGAAATGAAAATCGCTTATTGTCACAAGTAGGCTTCAAATGAAGTTACTGTGAAAAGCCCCTAGTCGCCACATTCCAGCGCCTGTTTGGGAAGGCTGTTACAGGAATTGAACCGTGCTGCTGGCCTGCCTTGGTCTGCTTTCAAAGCCAGCGATTTAGCCCTGTGCTAAACAACCCACATGTAGCGGGTCTGATTAGCAAGTTTGCAGATGATAAGATTGCAGGAGTTGCGGATAGTGATGAAGATTGTGAGAGAATACAACAGAATATAGATAGGCTGCAAAATTGGGCAGAGAAATGGCAGATGAAATTTAACCCGGACAAATGGGAGGTGATGCATTTTGGTAGATCCAATTCAGGTGGGAACTATAAAATAAATGGCAGAACCACCAGCAGCATAGAGACAGAGAGAGATCTGGGCTTGCAGGTCCACAGATCCTTAAAAGTAGCAGCACAAGTGGAAATGGTGGTAAAGAAAGAATATGGCATGTTTGTCTTCATAGGACAGGGTATCGAGTAAAAAAAGCTGAAATTATGTTACAGTTATATAGAATGTTGGTTCGGCCACATTTCGAATACTGTGTCCAATTCTGGCCACCACACTACCAGAATGTCGTGGAGGCTTTGGAGAGAGTACAGAAAAAGTTTACCAGGATGTTGCCTGGTATGGAGGGTATTAACAAACAAAGAACAAAGAAACATAGGAACAGGCCCTTCGACCCTCCAAGCCTGCGCCGACCATGCTGCCCGTCTAAACTAAAATCTTCTACACTTCCAGGGTCCATATCTCTCTATTCCCATCCTATTCATATATTTGTCAAGATGCCCCTTAAACGTCACTATCGTCCCGACTTCCACCACCACCTCCGGCACCCACTACCCTCTGTGTAAAAAAATTTGCCTCGTACATCTCCTCTAAACCTTGTCCCTTGCACCTTAAACCTATGCCCCCTAGTAATTGACTCCTCTACCCTGGGAAAAAGTCTCTGACTATCCACTCTGCCTATGCCCCTCATAAGCTTGTGGACCTAAATTAACTATGAGGAGAGATTGAATAAACTGTGATTGTTCTCCCTGGAGAGACGGAGGCTGAGGGGCGACCTGATAGAAGTTTATAAAATTATTAGGGGTATAGATCGAGCGAACAGTTGGAGGCTTTTTCCCAGGACGAATTGAAAATTACAAGAGGGCCCAAGTTCAAGGTGAGGGGGGATAGGTTCAGTGGAGATGTGCGGGGGAAGTTGTTTACACAGAGGGTGGTGATGGCCTGAAATGGACTGCCAAGTGAGGTGCTTGAGGCAGATACGATACCAACCTTTAAGACTTATCTGGATAGGCACATGAATCGATGGGGTATAGAAGGATAGAGGCAATTGGTTTAGATAGAACACGTGCTCGGCGCAGGTTTGGAGGGCCGAAGGCCCTGTTCCTGTGCTGTATTGTTCTTTGCTCTTTGAATGGAAACCACTGAAAACCAAATTAAGATTCAGTCGAGCTCGCAGTGTGTCACTCATGCTTGCTGGAAGCCACATCTATTTACACACATGGTCCTGTCCTTTGCATACAACAGGAACATGCCCACACATCACTCAACGAAACCGAAGCTTGAGGAACAGTCACAATTCCCCAGGACCTTGACCAACCGGCCTGCCCGGTTTGAGTTTGGATAAAGCTGAGCAGTTAACTGCTCCATGCTGCATTCTCCGTGGCAATGCCTTTACCAGTTAGAATTCACTTACCAACCAATCAGCATACTCTTCTCATTGAGTATAAATTGTTGTTCCCTCCTAACAGTTGGAAAGCTGAGCTATCCTGATGAGTGCAAGTCTCTTCTTTTTTTAAGCATACTCCAGTTCTGTAATTTCTATTCATTATAAAATTCCCGAGTTTAAGTAACTTGATGATGAAGGCTGCATTCTAAGTGAATATGGTAATCCCTTCATTCAAGAACAGGATGTACCTTAAAATACCTAATCTACACATGCAGCTTCACTTAACCCTCCCCTTGAACTCACATTAGAAGATTGTATTTCCATTTTCATTTCAGAAAGTAGTATCTGACATTGAAGCACAAATCAATAGAAATCAAGGGTACCAAACCATTTCCTATCCAAGCCCATTATATTCTTTTGGCTTCTCCCGTTTTACTTGGGATCACCACAGTGGTTGATCACCCTTCTCCACCTCCTCTGGCAATCATCCATTCCTCCTCCAATCCTACTGCGCTTTAAGTCTCTCGTCACTGGATATTTCCATGTGCTCAAAGGCTTTCCTCGTCTCCTCCTTCCTTGCAGTTCCATCTCCATAAGTCACCTTGCCACATTTCTGTCCACAAGGTCAGCACGGTAGCATAGTGGATAGCACAATTGCTTCACAGCTCCAGGGTCCCAGGTTCGATTCCCGGCTTGGGTCACTGTCTGTGCGGAGTCTGCACGTCCTCCCCGTGTGTGCGTGGGTTTCCTCCGGGTGCTCCGGTTTCCTCCCACAGTCCAAAGATGTGCAGGTTAGGTGGATTGGCCATGTTAAATTGTCCTTAGTGTCCAAAATTGCCCTTAGTGTTGGGTGGGGTTACTGGGTTATGGGGATAGGGTGGAGGTGTGGGCTTGGGTAGGGTGCTCTTTCCAAGAGCCGGTGCAGACTCGATGGGCCCAATTGCCTCCTTCTGCACTGTAAATTCTATGAAAAAAAAACAGGTGGCTATATCATTTCAATCTCTTCATGGCTATTTTGATGCGCTCTCAATCTTCACTGACACCTTAGTATGCTGGTTCCTGAATTTTTCCTATCTTAACATCTGCATCACAGTAGCATCCAATCGGTGTTCTCTCTTCTTGATGCTGCCCAAGTTTTTGTACAAGGCCAGTCTCAAAATTCTCCTGTAGATTATTTGCTTCAGCTTTAGTGATATTTTTCTATCACCGAACACTCCACTACACTTCTTCCAATCACTCCAACCAGTGCTAATCCTTCCAATTTCCATACTTCCACCTTGTGCTACCACTGATCCCAGGTACTTGAAACTACTCACTTTCTCCAAGTCTTCACCTGTAATCTTTACACCTTTACTCTGATTTCTTCCCCACTCTCAAACTAACGGTCTGTAAATTGAGTCCTTGACGTACTGGTCTTCGTAACCCTGTTTTCCAGTGGTGTTCTCCTGATACTCAGTCCTGTTCGCATCATCCCCACTGCAGAGCTCAATGTTATCTGCATGCATCATTAACCATGGCAGTTCCCATCTCATTTGCTTATTGTAACATCCATGACATCAGGAAGAGTGGAGGGGGGGGGTTTGTGCCGATACTTGGTGCAATCAAACTTTGGCTTTGAAATTCTCACACTCCCTCAGACTGCTTCTTACTCTTGTCTGGTGTTCTTCGTACATGTCCTGTAATAGTTATACGTATTTCTCATGGATTCCACAAATTCTAGTACATCTACAGACTTCCTCCTTAGGCACCTGGTCATCTGTCTTTTCTAGATCGATGAACCAATCTTCATGTTGCATTGACCTTGACAATATTTCTTCATTGCGTGTCTTGAAAATTGCATTGGTGGTGTTTTCAGGCATGAAACCAAACAACCTCATGGATTCCCACTATTTCTCCATAACTTGCTACCATATCTTGAAGATATGTGGTTGGAGTTTGATTCCTAGGTCGATGTTGTAATTTTGAATGATTCCCTTTCCTTAGAATAATGCTTTGACTCCTTGCACTGAAATTGTTATTTTATAATCGCACAATTGAGTAGCTTACAGGGCCTTGTCCCTGTATTCGTCTAGGCAGGTCCTTACTTCCATTGGTGTCTCATCAAACCTGTTTTAATTCCTTTCAGCGCTTTTCTGATCTCTTTGAAATTAATGTTCGTTGACGTGTTGATTTCCAACTACCTGTTCTGTCATTATTCTTGGGTTTTCTTTATTCTTAAACCGGTTAAAAGTATTTGCCCCACCTCTTTGATTGCATTCTCCCTCACTCAATTCACTTCGTCTTAATCCTTGATGGTATATTTCCCACATCTTTTGTTAAGCTATCTCTAACAGCCAGTATTCTGAAAGTAATAACATAAAGTACTGGACAATCTTTGTCAAAGTCATCCAGACTTGAAATGTTGGCTCCCTTCTCTCTCCACAGATGCTGTCAGACTGCTGAGATTGTCCAGTGTTTTCTGTTTTTTTCAGATTCCAGCATCCGTAGTAATTTGCTTTTATCTTGCTATTCTGAAAGTATCTTTTTGACCCTCTTTGGTATAAAGCCATTTCATCCATGGCTAGGAGTCACTTATTTTGCCTTTTTGTACTATTCCATAACATCTTGAATCCCTGTGTGGAGTTTGCACATTCTTCCTGTGTCTGCGTGGGTCTCGCCCCCACAACTCAAAAAGATGTGCAGGGTGGGTGAATCAGCCACGCTAAATTGCCCCTTAATTGAAAAAAATAATTGGGTACTCTAATTTTTTTTTTAATACCTCTTGGAGCACTGACTGTTTCCATTTCTTTAACAGTTCCTCTTATTTTATTGCACTTTTATGGTTTCACCCCACCACCAGGTTTCATTTCCATCTTTTCTCCTCCACCCTGATATTCTTTCATACACTTTTTCACCAATTTTCCCAGTCAAGTCTGCGATCAAATTCCACCAGTCTTCCACGGTGTCTTGTAACAACGCTCTTTCTCTCAGCTGCCTCTCCATCTGCTTCCTAAATTCCCCTTCACTTGTGGATCTTGGGAGCTTCCACCACCTGATGTTTCATCGACCTCTTGTCTGCTGCCATTTTGTTTTCTTTGCAACCAGCTTTGCCATCAGCACTCTGTTAGCTGTATTGTGCCCACTTTTGAAAACTTTGCAGTTCTTTGCTTCCTTTCCATAGAATTTACAGTGCAGAAGGAGGCCATTCGGCACATCGAGTCTGCACCGGCTCTTGGAAAGCGCACCTTACCCAAGCCCACACCCCCACCCTATCCCCATAACCCAGTAACCCCACCCAACACTAAGTGCAATTTTGGACACTAAGGGCAATTTATCATGGCCAATCCACCTAACCTGCACATCTTTGGACTGTGGGAGGAAACCGGAGCACCCGGAGGAAATCCACGCACACAACGGGAGAACGCGCAGACTCCGCACAGACAGTGACCCAAGCCGGGGATTGAACCTGGGACCCTGGAGCTGTGAAGCAATTGTGCTAACCACTATGCTACCGTGCTGCCCATGATGTAGTCTGGCTGCATTTCTCTACTGCCATTGTTGTATACTATCAGGCTGTTTTTGCACTTTAGGACCAGCTGTTTAGTATTATCATTTGATATGACACAGCAAGAACCAGGATCTTGACGACTCCTTCATTTGTTTCTCCAAAACTATCTAGCTCTTATCCTGCTCTTTCTCTTGCCATATGTACATTTAGGTCACCTGCCACAACTGGCCTGTCACTGCTTGGTATTGGTTGAATTCCGTTATCCACCTGTTGCCAGAATTCTTCCTTCTTCTCTGGTCCACAGATGTGCCAGATTTCACCCTCGATTTCTAGCATAGCTTCATTATTCTGTCCACTGCCAGCACTTTGACCTTCATTTCCTTGCTTAATATTATTCAAACATAATTTCTTCCATCCTATCCATCACAGTAAAATTTATAACCATGACCAATTTCTCTTGCTTTACTGCCCTTCCTCATTGTTTCCTGTAGACACATGGGGCGCGATTCTCCGCTCCCGCGCCAGTTGGGAGAATCGCCTGGGTCGGCAAATTTTCCCGCGACGCCGGTCCGACACCCTCCCGCGATTCTCCCAAGCGGCGAGAACGGCCCCATCGAGTTCCGCGCGGCGCAGGCCGGAGAATCGCCCGAGACACCCAAAATGGCGATGCTCCGGCATCCCTGCTATTCTCAGGCCCGGATGGGCCGAGCGGCCAGCCCAAAACGGCGGGTTCCCCCCGGCGCCGTCCACACCTGGTTGCTGCCGGCGGGAACAGCGCGTGAACGCTGGGGGGTGGCGGCCTGCGGGGGGTGAAGGGGGGATCCTGCACCGGGGCGGGGGGGGGGCCTCAAATGGGGTGTGGCCCGCGATCTAACTTGATAGAGTTTTTCGAGGAGGTCACTAAGATGATTGATGCAGGTAGGGCAGTAGATGTTGTCTATATGGACTTCAGTAAGGCCTTTGACAAGGTCCCTCATGGTAGACTAGTACAAAAGGTGAAGTCACACGGGATCAGGGGTGAACTGGCAAGGTGGATACAGAACTGGCTAGGCCATAGAAGGCAGAGGGTAGCAATGGAGGGATGCTTTTCTAATTGGAGGGCTGTGACCAGTGGTGTTCCACAGGGATCAGTGCTGGGACCTTTGCTCTTTGTAGTATATATAAATGATTTGGAGGAAAATGTAACTGGTCTGATTAGTAAGTTTGCAGACGACACAAAGGTTGGTGGAATTGCGGATAGCGATGAGGACTGTCTGAGGATACAGCAGGATTTAGATTGTCTGGAGACTTGGGCGGAGAGATGGCAGATGGAGTTTAACCTGGACAAATGTGAGGTAATGCATTTTGGAAGGGCTAATGCAGGTAGGGAATATACAGTGAATGGTAGAACCCTCAAGAGTATTGAAAGTCAAAGAGATCTAGGAGTACAGGTCCACAGATCACTGAAAGGGGCTACACAGGTGGAGAAGGTAGTCAAGAAGGCATACGGCATGCTTGCCTTCATTGGCCGGGGCATTGAGTATAAGAATTGGCAAGTCATGTTGCAGCTGTATAGAACCTTAGTTAGGCCACACTTGGAGTATAGTGTTCAATTCTGGTCGCCACACTACCAGAAGGATGTGGAGGCTTTAGAGAGGGTGCAGAAGAGATTTACCAGAATGTTGCCTGGTATGGAGGGCATAAGCTATGAGGAGCGATTGAATAAACTCGGTTTGTTCTCACTGGAACGAAGGAGGTTGAGGGGCGACCTGATAGAGGTATACAAAATTATGAGGGGCATAGACAGAGTGGATAGTCAGAGGCTTTTCCCCAGGGTAGAGGGGTCAATTACTAGGGGGCATAGGTTTAAGGTGAGAGGGGCAAAGTTTAGAGTAGATGTACGAGGCAAGTTTTTTACGCAGAGGGTAGTGGGTGCCTGGAACTCACTACCGGAGGAGGTAGTGGAGGCAGGGACGATAGGGACATTTAAGGGGCATCTTGACAAATATATGAATAGGATGGGAATAGAAGGATACGGACCCAGGAAGTGTAGAAGATTGTAGTTTAGTCGGGCAGTATGGTCGGCACGGGCTTGGAGGGCCGAAGGGCCTGTTCCTGTGCTGTACATTTCTTTGTTCTTTGTTGTTTGATCGGTGCCCACCGATCGTCGGGCCGTCCTCTGAAGGAGGACGTCCTTTCTTCCGCAGCCCCGCAAGATCCGTCTGACATCTTCTTGCGGGGCGGACTCGGAGAGGACAGCAACCACGCATGCGCAGGTTGGCGCCGGCCAACCCGCACATGCGTGGGGGACGCCAGTTATGTGGCGCCGGCCGCGTCATGTATGCGGCGGCGCCTTTACACGGCGCCAAGGCCTGGCGCGTGTAAATGACGCGACGCCGCGCCTAGCCCATTATCGGGCCCTGAATCGGTCGGGATAGGGGCCGTTTCGCGCCGTCGTGAATCTCGACGGCGTTCATGACGGCGCGAATACTCTGCCTCCATTTCGGAGAATCCCGCCTAGTATTTGTATTCCTCTTCTCACCATCAGGTCGGTTGCTTAAATGCTTCTCCTCCTCAGGCTACTGACATCTAATTTTTTGATGTATGTGTATATATATATATACATTTAGAGTACCCAATTCTTTTTTCCCCAATTAAGGGCCAATTTAGCATGGCCAATCCACCTACCCTGCACATCTTTGGGTTGTGGGGATGAGGCCCATGGAGACACGAGGATGCGCAAACTCCACATGGACAGTGATCTGGGGCGAGGATCGAACCCGCGTCCTCGGCACCGTGAGGCAGCAGTGCTAATCACCGTGCCGCCAGGCTACTGACATCTAGACTTGCTATTTCGAGTTTGGACATCTTTTCATTTCTCGAGTCATCCCTTGCCCATTCCTCACAGGGTTCAGGCAGGGACCCTACAACACATTGCTTGCAGAGTAGCTCCAAACACGGGTGCCACTTTGATTCCTATCAACCATCATTTGAAAATGGCAAATGGCTTTACAGCTGGATCCCCTCCCGTTTTCCCGGCTTGGAAATGGCACCGATAAATACTTCCAGCACCGTTGCACAGAGTTACAACACCAGTGGCTGATTGCTGGTAGGATTTATCTGCTCAACTTTAAATCCCTGCTTCAACTTGGTTTTTGCTCATTTCTCAAACTACTGAACAAACTCTACTTAAAATGCACACTGTGCTTAGCCCAATTTTCTTTATAAATATATTAACAACTGGAGACTGAATTCAGATGCTAATTTTAGACCTCTTTAAATTAGTCTGCACCATTTAATTTAAATAGTTGGTGTTAAGGACGGCGTGAGAACTGCTGAAATCTCTGTCCCCTTCCCCAACTGTCCATGATGGGGAATTTTTGTGGAAGCTGGGTGTTTTTTTTTTAACCCCTGAGTGTGTAGATAATTTTAATAATCAACAACAAGCTATTCATGGGTTGAAAGAAAGAAAGAGTGGCCAGGATTTTCCACTCCTGTTCGATTTGGGCAGGTTTGGCGATGTAAGTGGAAAATAGTGCGAGAAGATCAAAGTAATGTTTCATGGCGACGTAAAAACAGAAAACGATCGTCCCTAACCCCGTCAGTTGGGAGGTAGCGATTCAATGTCAGGTACCTTGTAATAAATTAGCATGTCATTATTGGGCCCATAACCGCTGTGTCAGATAATATATTACAGCGGCGTAATGTCAGAACAGCGCGAAGCACGACTGTGCTCGGAAGGCGTGCACCTGAGCATTACTCCAAGCATAGCTTGGAGGTGAGCATAGTTCAAGGAGGAGGAGGGTCATGCCAAGGTAGTGCCGAGGTGCCACACTGATGCCAGGGGGTGTGCTTGGGTCAAGGGTGTTTCCTGGTGTGCTTGCCGTGCATTGGATTGACACTTAAAAATGAGGGCAGGTAAATCGCAGGCCACCCCCCTTCCCCTAGCGATACAATGTGGGACCCCTGCCTACCTTTTTTCGTCAAAGTGAAAACTGAAAATCGCTTATTGTCACAAGTAGGCTTCAAATGAAGTTACTGTGGAAAGCCCCTAGTCTCCACATTCCGGCGCCTGTTCGGGGAGGCTGTTACGGGAAGTCCCACACTATATGATGGAAAAAGCCACCATTTCCATTGCTGGCCTCAACGCCGCTTTTCCTGCCTAACATCGGCCTTTGCCGATATCGGAGAAAATCTCACCCATTGTTTAAGCACTCCCCCCCCCCCCCCCCCCCCCCGAAATTGAACAACACCGCAGCCCTCAAACACTCTTAAGAAGAATACAGTTGAAGAGAATAGTGCACTTTTACAAGTTATTAAAAAAATATATTTTTATAATGCATGTGATTGTCTTGTTTTACTGAATGTCTGTTGCAGGCCTGCTAGAAGTTCTTCTCCCACTTGAAGTATAATTTAGATTAAGACAAATGCCAAAATTGTTTTCAAGAGTTTCCCGAAGTGATGCAATTTCTGCAGGTCACAAAATTTGTTTTGGCAGATGGAAATGGAACAGGCTTGTAGAGTGTATGATGTTGTAGCTTTCAGAGCGTACTTGGGCATAGATGTTACTGCATTTTCCTGTGTGCCTCTTTCTGCAAAGAGCATTTAAGGATTAAAAGGCTGCCCACCATGTGACTCCTCACAATTGTGGTTTCTTTACCAAATATGACTGTGTTCTTTGATTCATAAACAACATTGTTGATTGTTTTATGACATTCATTTTGATGGGTTAAGACAGGCTGGTCCAAAGTACAGCCCATGGACCGAATCCGGCCTATGAAATTCCTCTATGTAATGTCCAGAGATGGATTTGAAAATGCCGGTCAAGCAGGTAAGTTGCAATGGAATGGTGCTCAAGTGGAAGCTCCTCCAATCACAATGCTATTTCTCTTCCGTGTTGAGCCTATCCTTCACCCGGCTGCATTTGACCAAGTGTGGCAAGTAATACTCTCGCCAAGCAATGGCCATCTCCAACTGGAGAGAATCTGACTCTTTCCCCCTGGCATTGAATGGCATAAACATCGCTAAATCCCCCGCTATCTACGTCCTGAGGGTTGCTACTGACCAGGCGCTGAACTGGACTAGCCATATAAAAATTATGGCTACAACAGCAGGTCAGCAACTGGGAATTCTGAGGCGAGTAACTCACCACCTGACTTTCCTCAGCCTATCCACCATCTACAAGTTAGGAGTGTGATGGAATATTGTCCACTTTTCTGGATGAATGTGGCCCCAACAACGCCCAAAGCTCAACACCATCCTGGACAAAGCAGTCCACCTGATCAGCATCCTGCTCACTAAGTTAAACACTCACTCTCTCCATCACCAGTGCACAAGGCTCCTTTAACAACTCTTTCATAACCTCCAACCTCTGTCACTTAGGACAATGCCAGCAAATGCATGGGAACACCTGTGGAAGGTAGCACAGGTGGCACTTGTCAGGTATTCCAGGTCCAGGGAGCAGTAGTTCACCAGGGTTGCCATGTCCGAGTACCAGGAGGAATTGATGAGGAAGCAAACTTCTCCACCTTTCGCTTTGGCCGATGATGCCGTGCGGTCCATTCGGCCTATTGAGAAGTCGTTGTATGGCACTGTCTGCTGAGGCAGAGGTGTGCCATGTCTCCGTGCAACAGAGCACACAGCAGTCTCTTACTTCTCTCAGAGGCAAGTCGAGCATTAAGCTCGTCCAGCTTGTTTTTGATCGCTTGGACATTTGCCAGGAGTATGCTGGGGCGAAGAGACTTGAAACCCCGTTGCTTTAGTCTAACCTGCAGACTGCCACGTTTCCCTTGCTTCCTCAGTCGGCTGCTGCTTCTGGATGGTCCGGGGACCTAATGGAAGAAGTCTGCCCTTGTGGAAGATAAGTTTCCAAATAACAAAACTGGCACTTTCTTTTCTCTAATCTTTTCATGATGTTAAGTAGCCTCTTTCTCCCAAGCCTGCCATGACTGCGAACTGTTTAGCGACAGGCACTGTTTTCTCTTTTCTCCCTTGGTAAGGTGGAGTATCTGGATTCTCGTTAAGACATTCCAGGAGATGTTGGGATAGAGACTTGACACACAAGAGGCACTGAAATTTTTCATTTCCCTCCCTTACTCCACTTAGTCACCTTTAACTGGTTCCTTTGCTGTTTGCTCAGCTGTATGACTGGGATCAATGTTCTTGCTAATCCTGTCTCCTCTGCAAGCTATTTGAAGTTTCATGATGTCAAGCCTGGCTTTTAATGTAAAAAAAAATATCCCAATGGCATTTGTTTTAAAATCATTTTGTACCCCAACCGCCGAATGGTAATGAAGGAGCGAACATGGTATTGAGATCCAAATTTCTCATCTGTGGTGGATTAAAACTGCATCCAGTTCAGAAAATGTGAAGACCTCTGCCATAGACAGTTTAGATAGAATTAACCATAAACTTCTAGCAAAGGTAACATTAGATTCATTATTTTGTGTCCTACGCACTTCTTGTTTCACGCCTAATTTCACATTTTTACAACACCCAATCTGGCTCACACGCTGATCAATATTTAGGCTTTGGCTGTTTGTTTTGCTTCTGGTCAGATCATCAGCTGGAGTTTTGAACAGACTGTTTCCTACGGCTTTGCCAGTCTTTCAATTTGTAATTTTTCCATCAATAACAAACAGCCTTAGTTAATTTTGGTGTCTTTAAAGTAAAAGCACTGATTTTCTGGTTCTAGATTGTATAGAAGATTTATAAATTTCATGAAAATAGGATGCAAGTATACTGGCCTTGCTTTCAAAATGGACATGGAGTTATTTATACCATTTAGATTATTCTGCTTGCCTTTCATTATCTTGCCAGGTAGTATATATTCTCATGTGCTGAAAGCAATCGGGGAGAAAATCTGTTGATCATTGGTGAATTGTTATGGAGGAAATTCTGATTTTCTTTTGTGATTTTCAACAGGCAATAGCATTTAAAATGGCAGGCACCAGAACCTACAATGAGATGTATTCTGGAGAGCAATACCCATATATCAAGAATTTAATAAGAAATTGCTAGTGTGGATTGAGGAGGAGAAGTACCTTACTGACAAACGTTTGGACTTTGAACATTACAGACAGGGTAGAGAGTGGCAATCTTGTGATGCAGGTTACGCAAGTTTTCAGAAAGCTTTTGACTTAGGTTCCACATGAAGGACTTCACATTTAGTTAAAGTTGCAAGAGTCTAATAAATTGAGCAAATAAAATCATAGATCAGAAATTATGGGCCAGAATTTTACATGATTGCGTGGCCGTGAACCTGACCCAGAATGGTGTGAGGGCACATGTTTCTCTGTCATCGCACACACTAAAGTCAGCTGACACACGTGGGAGTCGGAGGTGCGTCCGCCAACAATGAAGCGGACAATTAGGCCCATTAAGGAGTCAATTAAAAACGATTTCACATGGTCCATCTATTTTTCAGTTGGTGGGCAGGCCAATTGGCCAGACAGCATTCAGATTTTAGCTACGCCCTTGATCCAGGCTGAATGATATGTCAGGGCTCAAATAAAAAATTTTAAGGTTCCTGTGGACTACGGATTTCTGAGTTCTGCTGTCAGGTTTGAATGTGCTGCCTCAACACAACTTATTGTGTTTTTAATTGGAATTTCATTTGTAAATGTCGACAGCTCTGCAGCAGTCATCAACCTTGAAGAAGCCTATTAGAAGCGCCAGCTCACACCCCCTCTATTCTTGGTGCCCATCCTCTTCCCATCCCATCGCCAGTGCTAAGCCTCATCACATGTTTCACACTGGCTGCCTGTTAATTGGAAGTGTGAAATCTCATTCCGGGGCCAATCTCAGCAGGAAATGCGTTTTGCATCCGCTTCCGTCGCGTGTGCGCGCCCAGCAGCTGCACATTTCAAGGCAGGAAGAATACAATGAAGTTCTAAAAGGCACACATAAGGGGCCTAAAGTTAGTTGGGGATCCAATGGCGTAGTTGTATTTTCACTGGACTAGTGATTCAGCAGCTCTGGGTAATGCTCTGCGGTCCAGGGTTCGAATCCCACCATGGCAGATGTTGAAATTTGAATTTTTTTAAAAGATGGAATGAAAAGTCTAATGATGACCATGAAATCATTGTCAACTGTCGTAAAAGCCCATCTGGTTCACTATTGTCTTTCAGGGAAGAAATCTGACGTAGTCGGGCCTACATGTGACTCCAGACCCACAGGAATGTGGATAACTCTTTAAAAATACCTTCTGAAATGGCCTAAAAGACCACTCATTTCAAGGAACATATGAATGTGCATTAAAGGCTGGCCCAGCCAGTGGCGCACACACCCCATGAGCAAATTTTAAAAAGATGCATGTTCCATACAGAATATATACTGAATGCATTTTTAAAAGTTAATAAATTGCTAGGGCTTTTATATAGAACAGTAGGACATAAATATCCAGGAATTTTGTTGATGTTTTATAATACAAGAATCTGAACAAGTAGTATTTATTTTGGCTACCATATCACAATTTGGTCGGTATGCTAGGTTATAAGGAAAGCAACAGTATCTGTTCAAGGAGAACTCTTTAAGTATAAAAGGGTTAATCTATAGGAACTGGGTGTGGTAAAGAGTTCCAGGCTATGTATGTTTTGTAGCAGCAATGCAACAAATCCTTTTTTTTTGGGGGGGGGGGGGGGGACAGGGGAGGAGAATGCATATAACTTATTTGGAATGAAAAAGAACAAGTGGATATTTCAATCACCAACCATAGCCATACCAGTGAAACAAAGACTGTAAACATACATTGGAGTTTGGAGACTAGAAATGAGACCAAGGTCACTAATCAAGCTTCTGTTCAGGATATAAGAGATAATGTACCAAAAATAAAGTCTGGATGGAATTGAGCTTTTACAGACTTGCTTGCTTGGCCTTTTTCAAATTCTCTCTTGGGGCACTTTGATTAAGAACTTATTTTGTAATTTCCACCCTTAGTACCTACTACAGCTGCTAGCACCCCAGATGCTGTTGACAAATACCTTGAAACACCTGGCGATGAGAATGAGCATGCATATTTCCAGAAGGCAAAGGAGAGATTGGAGGCCAAACATAGAGAGCGCATGTCAAAGGTTGGTTTAATTTCACCTTGCATTTTTTGAGTTTGTGCCTGCAGTTAAATTAAAAGCAGTTTTACTGGTCCTGTATGATGTCTATTCAATTATTTAATTAATGTTATCACTGATCTTACTGCCAATGTATTCTTCTTATTGAAACAAATAGTCACCGAATCCCTAACAATAATAATAATCACTTATTGTCACAAGTAGGCTCCAATGAAGTTACTGTGAAAAGCCCCTAGTCGCCACATTCCGGCACCTGTTCGGGGAGGCTGGAATGAGAATTTAACCCACGCTGCTGGTCTTGTTCTGCATTACAAGCCAGCTGTTTAGCCCACTGTGCTAAACCAGCCCCTTAGTGCAAAAGACCATTCCTCCCATTGAGTCTTCATCAACCCTCTGAAAGAGCGCCCTACTAGGCTCACGGCCCCACCCTATCCCAATAAACCAGTAACCCCCACCTATCCTTTTGGGCACTAAGGGCAATTTAGCATGACCAATCCACCTTATCTGCACATCTTTGGACTGTGGGGGGAAACCAGAGCACCCGGTGGAAACCCACACTGACGTGGGGAGAAAGTGCAAACCCCACTCAGACAGCCACCCAAGGCTGGAATTGAACACGGGGTCCCTGAAGCTGTGAGGCAGCAGTGCTAACCACTGTGCCACCCTGAATGTGCTTGCGTAACTCACTAGCAACCTGCTTCTCTGAGGTTCTTGGTTTTTATTTTGAGAAATGTTAACCATGAGCAAGGGTTTTAAGTGGACTATATTGTCTTTAGATAATGAGGGAATGGGAAGATGCCGAGCGTCAAGCTAAAAACCTGCCTAAAGCTGACAAAAAGGCTGTCATTCAGGTAAGCATGAATGTGGTCCTTTTTAATCCTGCGTGCAAAATTCATGAATGTGCATGAAACTTTATGTTTTTAGTATAGTTGTTTGGAAAGGGAAGAGAATGCATGACTAGTTTTAATATTGTAAATCATTGAGATTTATTCTACATCTGTGTGTTCCAGCATTGTAAATTGGCGTGACGCCAATGTACCTTTGTACACTAGATCTTGTCTGGACTGTTACTATAAATCACTGTCTACATTTTACAACCTTCCTCTTTTGATTTAAAAATTGGAAGCTAGTACCATTTTGTTTAAGGGAACCATTTATGATTTTTTAAGCGTTTCCAGGAGATGGTAGAATCACTGGAGCAGGAAGCAGCAAGTGAGAGGCAGCAATTGGTCGAGACCCACATGGCAAGGGTGGAGGCCATGCTGAATGATAGACGCCGTATTGCACTGGAGAATTACCTTGCTGCACTGCAGGCTGATCCACCACGGGTAAGTGCAAAGTTGGATAGAGTGAGCAAAATTATCCATTTACAATTGGCATGTTGCTGAGAGAAGACTATCCAGGACACTGGTAAATCAAGCGAGTTTAAAGATTTGGTTCATAATTTAAGAAACAAATATCTCTTTATGCTACAAGAGGATTTTTTTCCACTCAGTGACATGAGTTGCCTTATTTTCTCTTAAATGGTATGGTGCATTCAGAATAATGTTGGTATTCAGTTATGCGGTTGCAGATTAGGTTCCTATGCATTCTTGGCCTCATTCCAATTGTCCTGTGAAAAGTTTGCCAAGAGGAGGCCAGGCGATCTGCCCAACGGAAGGAAGCAAGAGGTCTAGTTACCTTGGCCCTAGCTCATTTATTTCCTGGTTGGCAAGCAGAGTGACATTGGTAGATGAGATGGATAAGGTTTCCTGCTCATTCTTCCAAGGTGATGCTTAAACATTGGTGGAAGAGGAGATAGAATAACTTGACAAGTGGATGTGGGTCCTTTTTAATTTAAAACAAAACCTGCATCAAAATTTCATTTTCTTCCAGGTCCATCTTAGGTTTTTTGTGTTTCATGAATTTGAGGCCCAAGTTTTCATGAAGCTGCCAATGTTTCCTTGGAACCCGCATTTCTCCGCCAAGACAAAGAGTGGAATCCACTTGCTCGAGTTTGTGAACTATAATTTTCTGAAACTTTGATCCTCTTCAGGATGACGAGTAAAATAGATTTTCAGCTACTGCTAGTGCTTGGCAAAACAGACTGTTGTGGGACACTTAAGTTTAATGAATTTTCTGAAATCTACTTCATATTCTACTTTATCAATTCATGAAAAGTCTGGGTTAAGCTGAGGTATGATTTTATGAGCAAAATTAAGTTGTGTGAAGAATGATATGCTGGTGTCTGTGAGAATTTTTAGCTTTAATTCATCTGCAAATTAGTGCAGAGCTTTCAGCAGAAAAAGTTCTACCAAAGTAACTTGTCAATTTTCTTCTAGCCCCGACATGTTCTCAGTGCACTGAAGAAGTATATCCGTGCTGAGCAGAAAGACAGACAGCACACTCTGAAACATTTTGAACACGTCCGCATGGTTGACCCCAAGAAGGCAGCCCAGATCAAATCACAAGTAAGAACCTGATCGAAATGTGCACCATTCACATTGCACCGGTATTATAACCCCCTTGGGGACCAAGGACTGTGCTCCATTTGATTCCCCCCTTACACAGCTGAGTATGAACTCCCCCGGTAATTGGGGGCAGGGATTCCCCTTAAGAGAAAACCACACCGTATTAAGAACCCTGACCTGGGTGTAGGTCAGGGAGCCTGGCCCTTCGGGGTGTGAGAAGTTATAGTTATTGTAGTCGTAGTTTTATGTACACCGTAATAAACCTGTTATTCATTTCTACACTACCATGTGTTCCTGTCGGGTCTCCTGTTCGGGTTCTACACTGGCGATGAGGGTGAAGTGGAGCTGCTGCATCCGCCATGTGTACTACTGCCGCCCCACTTCGTTCAGGCCCATGGGGGCCTCCACTCCGGATGGGGAGATGCTGCACATCGGGAAACTCGACCAATTCGATGCAAATACTGATGACTGGACCCAATACATATAACCGTTGTAATTTTTATTTTGGTTCAACGGAATCGTTGGGGATGAAAGGCAGACCATTATCCTGCTGCTGGCAGTCGGGGGCCCCACCTATGCACTCGTGAAAAGCCTCACGCATCCAGACAGACCGGATTCCAAGCCTTCGCTACGTTGGTGGCCTTGATTGAGGCACAGCTTAACCCACAGCCCCTGATAATGGTCCACTGGTTCCGGTTCCACATGGCCTCGCAGGCCCAAGGAGAATCAAATGGCGACTTTTTGGCGCTCTTGAGGACGCTAGAAGCTGCACTGTCCGAATCCTTGTGGGGCTGTTTCGTCTTTGGGCTCAGACGTCAATACCCAAAGGTGACTCCTTACTGAAGCCAACTTAACCCTCCAGACGGTGGTGGACATCAACATGTGCCATGAAACCGCGGGGTCCAAGAGTTGCAGGGTTGGTGGTCCTGATCCTTAGCAACCGCTGACCAACTGCTCCCGGGCCCGGTTGACGTGAGCTGCCACAAAGCAAGAGTGACCACAGGACCCAAGGCTGTGGCTATGGCGCAACCAGGGGGATTCCCTCAAAAGAGAACACCAAAACGGCAGACAAGGACTGGCACCGCAAACATTCAACATTATCAAGTTCGGTATCCAGACCTTGGACCTTTGGGACACAGATGCCCGATTGGCAACGTGCACTGGAGAGCAGTTGGCCATTGAGGGAACCGCCCAGGTGACCATGGCATACGGGGACCAGTCGGCATGTTTGCCCTTGCTGGTAGTTCGCGGGGGGAAATCCAGCTTTCTGGGCCACGATTGGCTGCACCACCTAAAATTGGATCGACAACGCATTGTCACATGTACCCCCACGACCGGAAGGAGTGTTGGCAAAAGTTGCAGGCGTTTCCGAGGATGGCCTCAGGACTATAAAGGGTACGACAGCTAGGGTCAGTGTGGACAAGGACGCGCAGCCCTGTTACTTCCACACCCACCCAGTGCTGTATGCGCTGCAGCCCAAAGTCGACGCCGAGCTGGATCGTCTGGAACGGTTGGGCATCATCCACCCTATCCAATTTGCCAGTTGTTTTGCCCAGTGGTCCCGGAGCTGACACCCGATGATCCATATGTCTGAAAGGGGACTACAAAATGACGGTGAGCAAGCATTGAAGACCTGCGCTCAAAACACATTCACAAAGCTCGATATGAGCCACGCATACTTGCTGCTGATCTTAGATCCGGACTGTCAGAAATACGTGATGGTGAACACCCACAGAGGGTTGTATGAATACACCCGACTGCCTTTAGGGGTTTCATCAGCCAAGCGGTTTTCCAACGCGTGATGGAAAACATCCTGCAGACTGGCCCAAGGCGACCGTATATCTGGAACACATGCTCATCCATCGGAGCCTCGGAAAAGGAACATTTGGAGAACCTGGCCGAAGTCCTCCAGCATTTTGAACAGACCAGCGTCCACCTCCACAGGGAGAAATTTGTTTTTAGAATCATAGAATTTACAATGCAGGAGGCCATTCGGCCAATCGAGTCTGCACCGGCCCTTGGAAAGAGCATCCTACCCAAGCTCACGCCTCCACCCTATCCCCATAACCCAGTAACCTGACCGAACCTTTTGGATGTATTTTATTTTCATGTACAAAATTATCTGTTGAGCAGCATGCAGAAAAATACTTTTCACTGTACTTTGATACACGTGACAATAAACAAATCCAATCAAATCCAATTTAGCATGGCCAATCCACCTAATCTGCACACTTTGGGCTGTGGAAGAAACCGGAGCACCCGGAGGAAACGCACTCAGACATGGGGAGGAAGTTCAAACTCCACACAGTCAGTACCTGAGGCCTTAATTGAACCCAGAATCCTGGAGCTGTGAGGCAACAGTTCTAACCACCGTGCCATCCCACTTTTAATTTCCCTGAGGTCACCTACCTGGGATACTGGTTGACAGAAAGGGGCTTCACCCGGTGGAAGTTAGAGTGTGGGCCAACCGGCCAGTTCGAATCCCTAAAGACCCAACCAAACCTCTTTGGGACTCATAAACTACTATGGGAAATTTATCCCCAACTTGGCCACGCGGCTTAGTCTGTTCCACAACCTATTAAAAAAGGGCACCAGTGGGAATGTAAGCCCCTGCACCAGAAGACATTCCAAGAGGTAGAAAGACAGTTAAGAACATAAGACATCGGAACAGAATTAGGCCACTCGGCCCAACGAGTCTGCTCCGCCATTCAATCATGGCTGATATTTTTCTCATCACCATTCTCCTGCAATCTCCCCATAACCCCTGATCAGATCCCCTTATTAAGAACCTATCTATCTCTGTCTTAAAGACACTCCGTGATTTGGCCTCTACAACCTTCTGTAGCAAAGAGTTGCACAGATTCACCACCCTCTGGCTGAAGTAATTCCTCCTTATCTGTGTTTTAAAGGATCATCCCTTTAGTCTGAGGTTGTGCCCTCAGTTTTTAGTTTTTCCTACAAGTGGAAACATCCTTTCCACATCCACTCTACCCAGGCCTCACAGTATCCGCTAAGTTTCAATAAGATCACCCCCCTCATCCTTCTAAACTCCAACGAGTACAGATCCAGAGTGTTCAACCACTTATCATATGACAAGCTCTTAATTCAGGGATCATTCTTGTGAACAACCTCTGGACCCTTTCCAAGGCCAGCACATCCTTCCTAAGATACGGGGCCCTAAATTGCTCACAATACTCCAAATGGGGTTTAACCAGAGCCCTGCCTCAGAAGTACATCCCTGCTCTTATCCTCCGAGAAACTTGGCGCATTTAGACCCAAGAAAGCTTCTTTTCCGTTTGTGCGACGCTTCCCCCTACGGCATAGGAGCCGTTCTCGCACATCGGATGCCTGAAGGGTCAGAGTGACCGATAGCTTTCCGCCAAGCAGAACTATGCCCAAATTGAGAAGAAGGGCCTGGCTGTTGTATTTGGTGTCCGAAAATTCCACCAGTATGTCTACTGCCACGTATTCACAATCAGTTTTACAGCACATTGGTTAGCCTGCTGCCGCATAGCTCCAGGGACCCGGGTTCAAGTCTGGCCTCAGGTGATTGTCTGGATTTTGCACGTTCTCCCCGTGTCTGCGTGAGTTTCCTCCGGGGGCTCCGGTTTCCTCCCACAGTCCAAAGATGTGCAGGTTAGGTGGATTGGCCATGCTAAATTGCCCCTTAGTATCCAAAAGGTGAGGTGGGGTTACTGAATTACAGGGATAGGGTGGAGGCGTGGGCTTATGTCGGATGCTCTTTCCAAGGGCTGGTGCAGACTCGATAGGCCGAATGACCTCCTGCACTGTAAATTCTATGAATACAGGCCACAAACCGTTACTTGGACTGTTCCAGGAGGATCGAGTGATCCTCCCGATTGCATCCGCCAGGGTTCAGCGATGGGCATTGTTGCTGGTAGAGTACAGATACATGCTGGAACACTGCCCGGGCACGCGGATCCCAGACTACGATATATTGAACCGCCTGCCCCTCCACAAGACCGCCGGCCCTAGCCTCCACCGCAGAAGTAGTAGCGGCTCTCCACTTTATGGATTCATTATGCCGGTCACAGCAGCTCATGCAAAAGAATGGACCTGCAGCCAACAAGGATCCGACACATGGTCCAGTATAGGGGCCAGCACAGAGTTTCACCCAATGATCTGCGGGCCTATACGTTAAAGCTACTGGAACTGAGTGAGAAGTACGGCTTCCTTTTGTGGGGGTCATGGTTGGTAATCCCAGAACGCAGTCGGGCGCTTTTGTAGCAAGACCTCCACAATGGACATCCAGGGATGCCCAAGGTGAAGATACTTGCCCGTAGCTATGTCTGGTGGCCTGGGATCGACTCAGACATCAGGACGGTGGCCCAGCGCTGCAGCCCATGCCAAGAGAACCAAGAGGCCCGCTGCCTGCACCAATGAACTCTTGGGAATGGCCGGGAACACTGTGGGTCCGGGTTCACATAGACTTTGTAGGTCCATTTCAGGGAGCGACATTCCTAGTGATGGTGGACGCCCCCTTGAAGTGGCTCGAAGTTCGCAAGGTAACCATGACCTCAAAGATAACGGTAGATAGGCTGAGACACTGGGTTACGGGGATAAAGGGGATAGGGCGCCGGCGCCACATGTGGGCTGGTGCAGACTCGGTGAGCTGAATGGCCTCCTTCTGCACTGTAACTTCTATGACACATTCAGCATCCATGGCATACCTGAAATGCTTGTGTCAGATAACGGGGCCATGTTACCCAGGAAAGAGTTTGAAGCATTTATAGCCACAAACTGAATTTGACATGTATGGACCACTCCGTACCACCCAGCATCGAATAGTTTGGCCAGGTGGGCAATCCAAACTTTCAAGAGGGCGATGAGAAAACTGATCACAGGCTCTTGGGTGACGCAACTGGCCCGGTTTCTATTCGGCTATCAGACGACCTCCCACCATACCACCATGGGTGTGGCGCCAGCAGAGATGCTGACAGGATGTAAGCCGTGGACCTGCCTCAGCCTGGTCATCCCAGACTTCAGTGCTCTGGTCCGCCAATGGCAGGACTGCTCCGAGACTGACATGGATCGATGCTCGCAGCAGCCCGAGTTCAAACCAAAGGACACTGTATACATGCGCAATTTTGGTGCCGGCGCCACATGGGTCTGGGCGTGGTCCTCCAGGCTACGGGTCCAATTTTATACTCGGTCAGGGTGCAGGGACATGAAGCAAGCTGCCACCTGGACCACATCGCTGCTGCACAAGCGAGACCCAAGAACAGACTCCAGACGCGCCAGTCCAGGTCCGCCTGCAGTCCCCGCACCGCCTAGAGCGCCACGCCGGTCACCGTCACCTCCGCCAATCGAAGCCCGAGAAGCTAAGATGCCTGACACCTCATCGGAAAACTCCGCCAACTCGGGCATGGACATTGACCCGCCTGCTGTGGTCGTTCAGCTGCTGCTACGTCAACACCATTGCCGGCCACACCATCCCGCTTCAACGATCCACTTGCAAACGTTGGTTGCCGGTACACTCCACCTCTCCCGAACCTGCCCCTTCAACACCAGACCACCATCCACTCCCAATGCAGAGGGTCTCAGCCCAAGGACATGAACGTTTCTCCAGACTTGTCCTCCATTCGATTTCCCTCTTACACAGCTGAGTATGGTCTCCCCAGGTAATTGGGAGTGGAGTTTCCCCTTAACAAGAGAAACCCACACAGTATAAAACCTTGACCAGTGCAGGTCCAGGAGGGTGGCCCTTCAAGGAGAGGAGTTGTAGTCTTTCGTAGTTTTGTGTACACCGTAATAAACTTGTCGTTCAGTTCTACCCTGCCATGTGGTCCTGTCGTCTCTCCCGTTCGGGTTCGACAACCTCCGTTTCAGGTTCATCCCCTTCTTGATGGACTTTAAATTCATGTCAGTAATGTGTATATCAGCAATCAGTTAGCTCAGTTGTCTGGATGGCTGGTTTGTAATGCGGAGCAATGCCAACAGCGCATGTTCAATTCTGGGGTTGGTTTAGCACAGGAAAGCAGACAAAGGCAGGCCAGCAGCACGGTTCAATTCCCGTACCAACCTCCCCGGACAGGCGCCAGAATGTGGCGACTAGGGGCTTTTCACTAACTTAATTTGAAGCCTACTTGTGACAATAAGTGATTTTCTTTTCATTTTCATTCATTTCATTCCCACCCCACCTTTTCACGTTCGCCTGAGGTGTGGTAACCCTCGGGTTGAATCACCACCAGTTAGCTCTCGAAAGGAGAGCCGCCTATGGTCTTCCGAGACTGTGGTGACATGTGGTGTGTATAATTGTGTCTAGGTTAATTTGACAATTTCACAGTTATTCTCAAGAAATTCTGATTATAAAGAATCAGTTAAGGTTTTAAATGTATATACAGATATAATTTGGTTCTTTTCAAACCCCCTCCTACCACTTTATCAGCTTAATCTGTTTAAGGAAGACCACTTTTTGAGCAATCCCAGCTACTTCCATAGGTCACTCATTTGTGAATTGGGGTGGAAACAACTGGAAAATTACCTGACTGTGCAACCTCATTGAAATTCTGTTTCCTGGCCTTAATGAATTGAGCACAAATGCAAAAATAGCAATGAACCTTGTTTCATTTTCTGTCTGTACCTGAGACATCTTGGCAAGAATACACTTCCACAAGTTAGTGACAAGCTGTGAAAACATGTCCTTACTTTTTGCAGGTCTTATTTCTTAAATCATCATTAAACAAATTAGAATAAGTCCTGGCAACATTTGCCCGTTTTGGAAGCATAAATAGTGACGGTACTGAATGAGAATACGTGGGTAGGGAGGGGTGAGTTCATGGAGAAATTTGGAAACCAGGATGAGAATTTTAAATTCAAGATGTTGCTTGAGCTGGAGCCAATGTGATCAGGAGATGGGGAATGGAACTTTGTGTGAATAAGGACTGGAGTAGGGGCGCTGTAGGGCTGGGCTGCAGGAGATGGCAGAGATGGGAGGGACGTCGCCATGGATCATTTGAGAGCAAGGTTACGCATTTTAAAATTAAGACATTGTTCAACCAGAGGAGCCAGGATACATTAAGGAGCACGGAGGTGCATGAATGGGGCATGGTGCAAGTTAGGGCGCACAGGCAGAAGTTTTAAATGACCAGGTTTGCATATCATGTAAGGAAACCCTGTGTAAATACAAGGGTGATGAGGTTAGTTTATGAGCATTTTGCAGTCACAAGGAAATTAGCGATTTGGGTTTTTGTGTGTTTTTTGCCACTTTCCCAGCAACAGAAGTCGAGGACTGAGAGTGAATGTCTCCAAATATTCGCAATGTATCAGCTTAGTTAAAACTTCCATCTTTTTTCAGGTAATGACACACCTACGCGTGATTGATGAACGTATGAACCAGAGCTTGTCGCTGCTTTACAAGGTCCCATCAGTTGCAGAGGAGATCCAAGATGAAGTTGGTAAGTTCTTGTAAATGTGTTGGTTTGTGTCTTTATTACCCTTTTTAACCATGTCACAAGTAAGGTCTAAAGAACATTGGAGTAGGTCATTCGTCCCTCATGTCTGGTGGGTAAATAGTGATCAGTATAATCATCAGTACAAGCCAGAAAATCCCAGATTTGATTGAATTGATCAATGAAACCCCAAGCTACAGAGGGGAAAGCCCTTTACAGTTAACTATTCGATCTTGGGATCATTAGACAGCATGTGTATGATTGGATGAGGACAGAATAGGCACAATTATACTACCTGCTTCAGTTGAATTCATTGTGTTCATTGTCAGGGTTCTTATGTATATAATGGCTAATAGAGTAAGATGCCAGATATTACTTCTGTTTGAACCTCCACAAGATCCTAAAAACCTGGATAAAGGAAGAGAAAGTTACAGTAAAAGGATTTGGAAATCCTAAGGGCCTTGTTAAATACAGATATACTCCTACACTACATTGATTTAGCACAGCTTTGTATTGATGCCAAAATGACAATTCCTGGTTGATCCCATCAATATATAAAATCCTTTTCAAAAGGAATATGGGCAGTAAAATTAATGCAGTTACTAAATGAGCCTTACTCAGTGTGGTCTGCGGTGCATCATTTAATCAATTAACCTGCCCCAAAAATTGGTTATACAAGCATTTATTGCACTTTACTTAGCAAGTGCCTCTGCACCTAAAATATAGTCACGGTTCGTATATAGAAGAGATCTAAAGACAAACAATAATTTAAACGAAGAAGGACCATGTGGAACTTCAAAAGGACATAGAAAAGTTGGTGGAATGAGCAGATAGGTATCAAATAAAGTTCAATACGGAGAAATATGAGTTGATTGTTGATTAATTTTGGTTGGATGAAAATAGAGGTACATAAGGGGTACAAGTCTAAAAGATAGGCAGGAACAGAGGGACCTTGGTGCATCGGATCATTGAAACTGGCAGAACAGGTAGAGAGAGCAGTTAATACAGTATTGTGGGCTTTAATAGGAGCAAGGAGGTTAATACTGAACGTGTCTAAGACACTAATTAGACCTCAACTAAAATATTGTGTACAGTTCTGGATGCCGCACTATAGGAAGGATGTGAACGCAATGGAGAGAGTCCAGAAGAGGTTTGCAAAAATGGTTCCTGTCATGAGAAACTTTAGTTATGAGGATGGATTGAGGGGGTGGGGACTGTTCTGTTTGGAGAGGAGAAGATTAAAAGAAGATTTGATAGAGATGTTCAAAATCTCAAAAGAAATTGTTCAAAAGAAGGAAATGCAATATGAGAAAAAACTTGCTCGCACGAGTAATTCAGATCTGGAATGCACTGCCTGGAAGTGTGGTGGAGGCAGGTTCAATTGAGGCATTCAAGAGGGCATTAGATTATTTGAATAGAAACAATGTGCAGGATTGCGAGGAGAAGGCGGGAAAATGGTTCAACACGCTATGCACTCGGTCCTCAACACCGAGGCCCCGCAAGGATATGTGCTCAGTCCTCTACTGTACTCCCTACACACATGGCTGTGTGGCAAGATTTAACTCCAACTCAATCTGTAAGTTTGCGGATGATACGACTGTGGTGGGCCGTAACTCAAGCAATGACGAATCAGACTACAGAAGAGTGATAAATCACTTGGTTGCATGGTGTACCGAAAACAACCTCTCTCTAAATGTCGGAAAGACCAAGAAACTGATCATCGACTTCAGGAAGCGTGGCACAACACCACTCCCGTCTGCATCAACGGCTCCGAAGTGGAGATGGCCGATTGCTTTAAGTTCCTGGGGGTCACCATCACCAACAGTCTGTCCTGGTCCACTCACATTGATGTATCACTGAAGAAAGCCCAACAACGTCTCTAATTCCTGCGGAAGCTAAAGAAATTCGGCATGTCTGCATTGACTCTCAAACGTCTACAGATGTGCGATAGAGAGCATCCTATCCGGCTGCATCACAGCTTGTTATGGCAACTGCTCGGTGCAAGATCGCAAGAAACTGCAGAGCGTGGTGAACTCAGCCCAACGCATTACCCAAACTTGCCACCCACACATTGCTTCTGTATACACCTCCCGCTGCCTCAGGAAGGCAGACAGCGTTATCAGAGACCCCTCCCACTGAGGCATTGCCGCCTTCCAGACGCTTTCACCAGGCAGAAAGTACAGAAGTCTGAAGACCCGCACATCCAGACATAGGAACAGCATCTTCCCCACAGCTGCAAGACTCCTCAACGACTCTCCCTCGGACTGATCTGTTCCCTGTAAGGACACTATTCACGAACCCCTATGCTGCTCTTGCTCATGTATTTGCTTTATTTGGCCCCTTGTTCTGCACTGCAACCAATCTCTGTTGTTTTTTTTAAATAAATTTAGAGTGCCCAATACATTTTTTTTCCAATTAAGGGGCAATTTAGCATAGCCAATCCACCTACCCTGCACATCTTTGGGCTGTGGGGGTGAAACCCTCGCAAACACGGGGAGAATGTGCAAACTCCACACGGGACAGTGACCCAGAGCCGGGATCGAACCTGGGACATCGGCGCCGTGAAGCAGCAGTGCTAACCACTACATCAGTGTGCTGCTCTTACCAATCACTGTTTGTCAATGTACCATTTGGCAATGTACTCTGTCGATTATTCTTTTTGTATACTATGTACGTACTGTACATTCCCTCGGCCGCAGAAAAATACTTTTCACTGCACTTCAGTACATGTGACAATAAATCAACTCAAATTAAAGTCGTTAATGCTCATTTGGAGAGCCAGTGCAGTCATGATGGGCTAAATGGCCATCTTCTGCACCGTAAAAATGTTGTGCAGTACAAGCTCGTGTGTTCTTTCATAAAGCCATCTCACAAAGCAAGTTTGCTGAGTACTTTGCACTCATAATTTTGTGTTGAATTTAGAGTACTTTAATCGAGCTTTGTTGTTTGAAGCATCCACAAATGCTTGTGTGCTTGTGGCTTTGTTTAAAAACTAAATAATTGTTGCTAGGGAAGTGACATTGTTGTTCTTGATACCTAAGGCAGACGTTGAAAAATTGTTCGGCGTTGAATCCAGAGCAGTACTGTGCAAAGAATCCTGATAGAAATTACTACAGTGAATTAGATTTCCCTTTGTCATTACAGTATATTATTGCTGTTGTGCCGTAACTGTCTCACTTCAGAGAACTATTCAGTTTAAAATCAAAAAAGGAACAACCTTTGAAGAGGTTACTATTTTTTCAATTTAACATTGAATAGAATTGAGCAGAAATGCTCTTTTTAAAAATCAGCTTTCTGGAAGAAGAGAACTTTAATCCTTAACAAAATTACAGATAGTTTTGTCCTCTATCGCAAGGTTGGAGAGACTTGTCAATCCTGAGTCTGAGCAGCTAAATAATTCTTTAGAATCACCACTTGGCAAAGATCTGCATTTGTTTTTTAACCAAATGTTTGAAGGAAGTTACCATGAACCTTTATTTAAACAAAACACCAGTTCAGCCTCAACTGGAGTATTGTGTCCAATTTTGGACACCGCACACCAGGAAGGATGTGAAGGCTTTTTAAATTTTAGAGTACCCAATTCTTTTTTTTCCAATGAAGGGCAATTTAGCATGATTCCCCTATCCAGCACCTTTAATGGGTTATGGGGGTGAGACCCACGCAGCCATGGGGAGAATGTGCAAACTCCACATGGACAGTGACCTGTTAAAGAGGTTTCTGAGTAGATTTGTAAGAACGGTTCCAAGTGCGAGGGACTTCTGTTGCATGGATATATTGGAGACGCTGGGGCTGTTCCTCTTGGAGATTAACAGGTTGAGAGAAGATCTGATATAAGGGTTTGAAATCCTGAGGAATCTGGACAGAGTGAAACTGTTCCCATTGATAGAAGGGTAAAGAATTACAGAACACAAGTTTAAGATGATTGGCAAAAGAATCTACAGAGACAGTGGATACATTTTTTTTTACACAGCAAGTGGAATGCACTGCCTAGAGTGTGGCAGAGATCGATTCAATCGTAGCTTCCAAAAAGGAATTGGATAAGCACCTGATGAGGGAGAATTTGCAGGTCTGTGGGGAAAGCGCAGGTGTGGGACTAGCTAAATTACATTTTTGGAACCCAACATGAGCACAGGCCAAATGGCTGCCTCCTGTGCTGTTACCATTTTCATTCTGTGATTAATTTGCCAAATCCAGGCATTTAGCTTTGATAATAACTCCAATGCAGATTATTTCATTTAGTTAAAGTGTTGCCAAATTCTTGCTCTATCTCTGGACGCTCTTCAGAAGGAAAGTTTTAGAAGTTGCATTTATATGACGCCTTTCAAATTTCCAGGCTGCCCCAAAACACTTTATAGCCAATTAAGTACTTGAATTTGAGTTATTTTTGCTTATGTAGGCAGTGTGACTGCCAATTTGCACACGGCATTGTCCCATGAATAATAGTGGAATAAAATCTGTTTTTGCTGGTGTTAGTTTGGGGATATTTTGGCAAGGACATTGGGCAAAATGCTTGGTTCACATCTCTACTATATAGAATGATAACCTAGGTTATATTCTGTTTTCAGCAGTTTCTTCATTGTGATATTACCAGTGGGTTATAGGAAGGAGGTTTTGCGGGAAGCACATGAGTTTCCAGTAGGGGTCATTTAGGAGTCAGGAAAATTCAGGTAGAAATACAAAATTACTTTTAATGGCCTGGACTGCATAAGAATGTAGTTGACTTTTGGCGGACATGCCAAATGTGTCAGGTGATGAGAACACCTCGAGCAATAATCAAACCAGCTGAGGCAGCACGGTGACGCAGTAGGTTAGCACTGCTGCGTCACGGCACCGAGGTCCCAGGTTCGATCGGCTCTGGGTCACTGTCCGTGTGGAGTTTGCACATTCTCCCCGTGTTTACATGGGTTTCGCCCCCACAACACAAAAATGTGCAGGATAGGTGGATTGGTCACGCTAAATTGCCCCTTAAGTGGAAAAAAATGAATTGGGTACTCTAATTTTTTTAAAATAATAAAACCAGTCCCTTAATGCCCATTCCTCCATTTGAGGAACCTTTTACAAGGGTCCTAATTAATGGCGTATGACCGTTTCCTGTGATGAAAAGTGGGAATCAGTATTTATTTAGTATAGTGGATGTGCCTACTGTATTTCTAGAGGCCATTCCATCACAAAATATTACATCGAAAAGGGTAGTAGAGGAGTTGATAAATTTTACAAGACACGGGCTCCCAAGAGAAATCCAATCATATCAGGGATCCAATTTTATGTCAAAGTTATTCAGGGAAGTCGTGAATAGCTTAGGGGTAAAGCAATTTAAATCAATGACGCATCATCCAGAATTGCAAAGAGCATTGGAAAGGTGGCACCAAACATTAAAGACCATGTTGAGGGCATATAGTCAGGATTATTCAGAAGATTGGAATAAAGGGATTCCATTGGTCCTACTTGCAATTCCCACGCCAAATGAAACAACTAAAGTCAGTTCGTTAGAATTGATTTTTGGTCATGACGTCAGAACCACTTGGATTGGATTTGTTTATTGTCACGTGTACCGAGGTACAGTGAAAAGTATTTTTCTGCGAGCAGCTCAACAGATCATTAAGTACATGGGAAGAAAAGGGAATAAAAGAAAATGCATAATCGGGCAACACAAGGTAAACAATGTAACTACATAAGCACCGGCATCGGATGAAGCATACAGGGTGTAGTGTTAATGAGGTCAGTCCATAAGAGGGTCATTTAGGAACCTGGTAACAGCGGGGAAGAAGCTGTTTTTGAGTCTGTTCGTGCGTTCTCAGACAGCTGTATCTCCTGCCCGATGGAAGAAGTTGGAAGAGTGAATAAGCCGGGTGGGAGGGGTCTTGGATTATGTTGCCCGCTTTCCCCAGGCAGCGGGAGGTGTAGATGGAGTCAATGGATGGGAGGCAGGTTTGTGTGATCGACTGGGCTGTGTTCACGACTCTCTGAAATTTCTTGCGGTCCTGGGCCGAGCAGTTGCCATACCAGGCTGTAATGCAGCCAGATAGGATGCTTTCTATGGTGCATCTGTAAAAGTTGGTACGGGTTAATGTGGACACGCAGAATTTCCTTAGTTTCCTGAGGAAGTATAGGCGCTGTTGTGCTTTCTTGGTGGTAGCGTCGACGTGGGTGGACCAGGACAGATTTTTGGAGATGTGCACCCCGAGGAATTTGAAACTGCTAACCATCTCCACCTCAGCCCCGTTGATGCTGACAGGGGTGTGTACAGTACTTTGCTTCCCGAAGTCAATTACCAGCTCTTTAGATTTGCTGGCATTGAGGGAAAGATTGTTGTCGCTGCACCACTCTACTAGGTTCTCTATCTCCCTCCTGTATTCTGACTCGTCGTTATTCGAGATCCGGCCCACTATGGTCGTATCGTCTGCAAACTTGTAGATGGAGTTGGAACCAAATTTGGCCACGCAGTCATGTGTGTACAGGGGGTAGAGTAGGGGGCTAAGTACGCAGCCTTGCGGGGCCCCGGTATTGAGAACTATTGTGGAGGAGGTGTTGTTGTTCATTCTTCCTGATTGTGGTCTGTTGGTCAGAAAATCGAGGATCCAGCTGCAGAGTGGGGAGCCAAGTCCTAGGTTTTGGAGCTTTGATATGAGCTTGGCTGGGATTATGGTGTTGAAGGCGGAGCTCTAGTCAATAAATAGGAATCTGATGTAGGAGTCCTTGTTGTTGAGATGCTCTAGGGGTGGGTGTAGGACCAGGGAAATGGTGTCTGCTGTGGACCGGTTGCGACGGTATGTGAATTGCAGTGGAGCAAGGCGTTCTGGGAGTATAGGGGTGATGTGCTTCATGATCAACCGCTCGAAGCACTTCATTACGACTGAAGTCAGGGCCACCGGACGGTAGTCATTGAGGCACGTTGCCTGGTTGTTCTTTGGCTCCGGCATGATGGTGGTCTTCTTGAAGCAGGTGAGGACCTCGGAGTGGAGTAGGGACAGGTTAAAGATGTCCGCGAACACCTCTGCCAGCTGGTCCGCGCAGACTCTTGAGTGCACGACCAGGGATCCAGTTCCGGCCCGTTGCCTTCCAAGGGTTCACTTCCAGGAAGGCCGATCTGACTTCGGAAGCTGTGATGGTAGGTATGGGTGAGTTATGGGCTGCTGGGGCATTCAACAGCGGATTGTTGGTTACCTGCTCGAACTGAGCATAGAATGCATTGAGTTCATCCGGGAGGGGTGCGCTGCTGCCGGAGATACTGCTCGGCTTCGTTTTGTAGCCCGTTACATTGTTTATTTCTTGCCACAACCTCCGAGAGTCTGTCTGTGACTCTAGCTTGGTTTGATATTCTCTCTTGGCATCTCGGATGGCTTTACGGAGGTCATACCTGGATTTCTTGTATAGGTCAGGGTCGTCTGACTTGAACGCCTCAGATCTGTTCTTCAGTAGGGAGTCAATCTCGCGATTGAGCCATGGTTTCCGGTTGGGGAACGTACGTACTGCTTTCTTTGGCACGCAGTCGTCCACACATTTGCTGATGAAGTCTGTGACGGTGGTGGCATACTCATTTAAGTTGGTCGCTCAGATCTTAAATATGGACCAGTCCACTGTCTCTAAGCAGTCACTTAAGAGCTCTTCTGTTTCCTCGAACCAGCAATGCACGACCTTCTTAGCTGGATTCTCCCGCTTGAGTTTCTGCTTGTATGCCGGGAGAAGAAGAACCGTCTTATGGTCTGATTTCCCAAAGTGCGGTCGGGGGATGGAACGGTAGGCGCCCTTGAATTTTGAGTAGCAGTGGTCAAGTGTTGTCGCCCCTGGTGGGACAGGAGATGTGCTGGTGGAATTTTGGCAGTACACTCTTAAGGTTGGCCTTGTTGAAGTCTCCGGTCACAATGAACAAGACCTCCGGGTATTCTGTTTCGTAGTTGTTTATAACTGTGTACCGTTCGTCCAGCGCCTTCCTTACTTCTGCCTGGGGTGGGATGTAGATCGCTGTGATAATGTCTGAAGTGAACTCGCGTAGAAGATAGTATGGGCGGCACTTCGCGGTCGGGTATTCCAGGGGAGCAGTAGGTCGCCAGGGTCGCCACATCCAAGCACCAGGAGGAGTTGATGAGGAGGCACCACCCTCCACCTTTTGCTTTGCCTGATGACGCGGTGCGGTGAATTGAGAAGCCTTCAGGTTGTATGGCACTGTCCGGTGAGGCGGGGGTGAGCCATGTCTATGTGAAACAGAACCACTTAAATTGATTAAGGAGAAATTGGTGAGTCAGAGTTATGAGACAACAATTTTGGACTGTCAAGCTTTCGGGAAAGATTAAATAGGGCTGATGAGTTGACCAGGAAGCATTTATGTCTTACAGCATGTGATTTAAAAAAAAAAAAAAAAACCAGGTGGATAAGAAATGAAAAATTCCCAGTTTTGTTAGTGGGAGAAAGTATTTGTTTTATTACCAGTTGTTTGCGAAATTTAGTGGGCCTTGTAAAGTTGGAAGAAAATTGAGTGAGGTAAATTATTTAATAAAAAGACGGCGGGGGCATGCGGCTGGCCGAAAAAGGGGGATGGCTAGTCGGCGGGGTGGGGGAGGTGGTCAACCCCCCGACCAGGCTGATCACGTGGAACGTGAGGGGCCTGAATGGGCCGGTCAAGCAGTCCCGTGTGTTCTCGCATTTGAGGGAGTTGAAGGCGGACGGGGCCATGTTGCAAGAGATGCGCTTAAAGCTCGCTGACCAGACGAGGCTGAGGAAAGGATGGGTGGGACAGGTGTTTCACTCTGGGTTAGACTCCAAGACCAGAGGAGTGGTCATTTTGGTCAGTAAACGAGTGGCATTTGAGGCGGGGAGTATCGTGGCGGACAAGGGGGGCAGGTATATAATGGTGAGTGGCAAGCTGCAGGGGGCCTGGGTGGTGTTAGTGAATGTATATGCCCCGAACTGGGACGATGCGGACTTCATGCGGCGCGTGTTGGATAGGATCCCGGACTTGGAGATAAGTCACCTGATAATGGGAGGGGACTTTAATACGGTCTTGGTTCCGAGCTTGGATCATTCCAAGTCCAGGTCGGGAAAGAGGCCGGTGGCGGCCAGGGCCTTGTGGGAGTTATTGGATCAGATGGGGGGAGTGGACCCCTGGAGGTTTGTGCGGCCAAGGACGAAGGAGTTTTATTTTTCTCCCATGTCCATAAAGCCTATTTGCGAATAGACTTCTTTATGCTGAGTAGGGCGTTAATCCCGAGGGTGGAGGAGGTCGAATACTCGGCCATTGCGGTCTCGGACCATGCCCCGCACTGGGTGGACCTGCGACTGGGGGCGGAACGGGGTCAGCGCCCTCTCTGGCGACTGGATGTGGGGCTGCTGGCGGACGAAGAGGTGTGCGGGCGGATAAGGACGAGTATTGAGAATTATGTGGGAGCGAACGACACAGGAGAGGTGACGGTGGCAGTGGTTTGGGAGGCTCTGAAGGCGTTCGTTAGGGGAGAGTTAATCTCCATTAGGTCCCATAAAGAGAAGAAGGAGAGGGAGAGACTGGTGGGAGAGCTACTCAGGGTAGACAGGAGGTACGCGGAGGCCCCAGAGGGGGGGCTGTTGAACGAGCGCCAGAAAGTACAGGTGGAGTTTGACTTGCTGACCACGGGGAAGGCGGAGGTGCAGCTGAGGAAAGCGAAGGGGACAGTTTATGAGTATGGGGATGGAGGGAGGCGGCCAGAGAGATTGGGGGAGTGCGGGATAGGGAAGGCAACATGGTGCTGAGCCCAGAGAGGGTTAATGAAGTCTTCAGGGAGTTCTATGGGAAGTTATACGAGTCGGAACCCCCCCCCCCCCCCCCCCCCCCCCCCCCCGGGGAGGGGAAAGGGATGAGGTAGTTCATGGACCGATTGAGGTTCCCAAGGGTGGAAGCAGAGCGGGTGGAGAGACTGGTGGCCCCGATTGAGTTGAAGGAGGTACTGGGGGGGGGGGGGGTGGCAGGCATGCAGACGGGCAAGGCCCCGGGCATGGACGGCTTCCCCGTAGAATTTTATAAGAAGTTCACGGAGCTGCTGAGCCCACTCCTGCTGAGAACATTCAATGAGGCGAAGGAGAGAGGGACCCTCCCTCCGACAATGTCGCAGGCATTGATCTAGCTCCTGAAGAAGGAGAAGGATCCGCTTCACTGTGGGTCCTACAGGCCGATATCGCCCCTGAACGTAGATGCCAAGCTGTTGGCAAAAATTCTGGCCACCAGAATAGAGGACTGTGTCCCGGGAGTGATTGGCGAGGACCAGACGGGTTTTGTTAAGGGCAGGCAGCTGAACACGAACGTGAGGAGGCTCCTGAATATCAGCATGATGCCCTCGGTGAAGGCCTTTGACAGGGTAGAGTGGGAGTATCTGTGGGAGGCGTTACGCAGGTTTGGATTCGGGGAGAGATTTATAGGGTGGGTCAAGCTGCTGTACCAGGCCCCGGTAGCGAGTGTGTCCACAAACCGGCTAAGGTCGGAATATTTCAGGCTGCACCGGGGACGAGTCGGGTGTCCCCTGTCCCCGTTGCTGTTTGCCCTGGCAATTGAGCCGTTGATCATTGCGCTCAGGACTTCGAGGGATTGGATGGGGCTGGTGAGCAGCGGGGAGGAACACCGGGTCTCCCTCTACGCGGATGACCTGCTGTTGTATATTTCGGACCCGTTCGAGGGATGGAGAGGACTGGCTCTGCCGAACTTCTGCAGTTATTACTGGGTGGCCACGATCAGGAAATGGATGATGGAGGAGGGGGCGGCTTGGGAGCGGTTGGAGGCAGCAGCGTGTAGAGGCACCAGTCTAGGGGCACTTGTCTCTGCTCCGCTGCCGTTCTCGCCAGCGCGATACACCACTAGTCCGGTGGTGACGGCAACAATGAGGATCTGGGGGCAGTTGAGGAGACACAGGGGAGAGGAGGGGGCCTCTGTGTGGACCCCGATATGGAATAACCACAGATTTGCTCTGGGTAGGATGATGGGGGGGTTCCAAGGCTGGTGTAGGGCAGGTATTAGGAGGATGGGGGGACCTGTTTATAGATGGGATTTTCCCCAGCATGCAGGTGCTGGAGGAGAGGTTCGGCCTGCCCCGGGGAATGCGTTCAGGTACCTTCAGGTTTGGGACTTCCTTAGAAAACAAGTGGGGACATTCCTGCTGCTGCCCCCCACGTAGGATCCAGGATAGGGTGGTGTCTGGGGAGTGGAAGGTGTTGGACATATATCAGGAGCTGCAGGAGGTAGAGGAAGCCTCAGTGGGGGAGTTGAAGGACAAGTGGGAGGAGGAGCTGTGCGAGGAGCTGGATGAGGGCCTGTGGGCCGATGCTCTGGGCAGGGTGAATGCCTCCTCATCATGTGCCAGGCTCGGCTTAATCCAGTTTAAGGTGGTGCATCGGGCGCATATAACGGCGGCAAGAATGAGTAGGTTTTTTGGGGTGGAGGACAGGTGCCTGAGGTGTGCGGGGAGTCCGGTGAAACATGCCCATATGTTTTGGGCATGCCCGGCGCTTAAAGGATTCTGGCAGGGGTTTGCAAGGGTGATGTCTAGGGTAGCGATATTTGGGGTGGCAGAGGATCCGGGAGTGCAGGAAGCGAAAGAGGCCGTGGTACTGGCTTTTGCCTCCCTGGTAGCCCGGAGACGGGTTTTGTTAATGTGGAGGGACTCGAAACCCCCGAGCGTGGAGACCTTGACCCAAGCCGGGAATCGAACCCTGGTCCCTTGCGTGTGAAGCAACAGTGCTAACCGTGCCACCCATATTAATATGTTCAAAAGATATTTAGATAGGAAAGGAAAGCAGGAGGATGAGTTAGTTCTAACTCGCAGAGAAGAGACACATCCAGAGGATTCTGAATTTTACATTCCTCAAAGTCAATTGGACAATGGGGAAGTAATAAGCAATTGGTATAAAGTACTGAGCTACCTTCTGGAGGAAAATCAGAGTGGCCTGAAAGAGCTATTACAACCACATGAGCTATATGTGGGAACAAACTAGGAAGTGCAAGAGTGATTATGCATGATGTGGTGGGCAGCACAGTGGTGAGCACTGTTGCCTCACGGCACCGAGGTCCCAAGTTCGATCCCAGCCCTGAGTCACTGTCCGTGTGGAGTTTGCACATTCTCCCCGTGTTTGCGTGGGCTTCACCCCACAACCCCAAGATGAGGTGAGTAGTGAATTTAAAAACTCTTACCTTTACAGGAGTAGCCCTTTGGATTTCGGCGGCAGAGGTGCGCATGGGGCCTTCTGGGAGGTGAGTAGTGAATTTTAAAACTCTTACCGTTACAGGAGCAGCCCTTTGGATTTCGGCGGCAGCGGTGCGCAGGGGCCCTCTGGGAGGTGAGTACTTACATTAAAAAGCCTTACCTGGTCCCGTGTCTGTTCTTCTTTTCTGTTTTATTTGTTTTTATATAAGGCGGGAACCGGAAGTTCGACCCGCGGACCTCTGGGAAGTCCCCCCCCCCCCCCCCCCCCCCCAACCAATAAATTCTGGTGGAGAGGAAACCCGAGACACTACACGTGTAGTGTCTCCCACCCGCCCTCCTCCTCTAACCTAATAATAAGACCCATTGGTGTAAGGTAAGTGCCATATTATTTTATTATTATATTATTAGCATTGTGCAGGTCAAGGTTCGGAGGTGGAGGAGCAGTCTCTGTCAGCGAGAGAACCTGAGAACATCTAAGACACTCAGAAGGTAAGAAGGTAAGTAAGTGATTTTTACTTATTTTTACTTTTATACCTTTTTTCAAATTGTGTGTGTTGGGGGGAAACTGAAGTGACATCACAGAAAAGCTGTGGCCAGAGTGGCTGGTTGGGATTCTACCCTAAATTTTAAAAAAATTTGAGTATTTGGTAACTAATTAAACATAATAACTTAATTATAATTTAGAGGGATATCTAAGCCAGAGATCGGAGAGTATTATAGTTAGCTATCGCATTTCTATTAGAAATCTAGTGCTAGGAAACAGATAGTTGACAGTAACTTTGAAATTTTTATTAAAATACTTTTTTTTAAAAAAGACAAATTTTAATTAATTGACGCAATGTCAGTTAGAGGGGTGCTGTGCTCTGACTGTGAGATGTGGCAGGTCCGGGAGGCTTCCAGCGTCCCGGATGGCTTCATCTGCAGAAAGTGCACCCAACTGGAGCTCCTCACAGACCGCATGGTTCGGTTGGAGCAGCAATTGGATGCACTTAGGAGCATGCAGGTGGCGGAAAGCGTCATAGATCGCAGTTATGTAAATGTGGTCACACCCAAGGTGCAGGCAGAGAAATGGGAGACCACCAGAAAGGGCAGGCAGTCAGTGCAGGAATCCCCTGTGGTTGTCCCCCTCTCGAACAGATATACCCATTTGGATACTGTCGGGGGGGATAGCCTATCAGGGGAAAACAGCAGCAGCCAGAGCAGTGGCACCACGGCTGGCTCTGATGTTCAGAAGGGAGGGTCAAAGCGCAGAAGAGTAATAGTAATAGGGGATTCTATAGTCAGGGGCACAGATAGGCGCTTCTGTGGACGTGAAAGAGACTCCAGGATGGTATGTTGCCTCCCTGGTGCCAGGGTCCAGGATGTCTCCGAACGGGTAGAGGGAATCCTGAAGGGGGAGGGCAAACAGGCAGAGGTCGTTGTACATATTGGTACTAACGACATAGGCAGGAAGGGGCATGAGGTCCTGCAGCAGGAGTTCAGGGAGCCAGGCAGAAAGTTAAAAGACAGGACCTCGAGGGTTGTAATCTCGGGATTACTCCCTGTGCCACGTGCCAGTGAGGCTAGAAATAGGAAGATAGAACAGATAAACACGTGGCTAAACAGCTGGTGTAGGAGGGAGGGTTTCCATTATCTGGACCACTGGGAGCTCTTCCGGGGCAGGTGTGACCTATATAAGAAGGACGGGTTGCATCTAAACCGGAGAGGCATAAATATCCTGGCCGCGAGGTTTGCTAGTGTCACACGGGAGGGTTTAAACTAGTATGGCAGGGGGGTGGGCACATGAGCAATAGGTCAGAAGGTGAGAGCATTGAGGGAGAACTAGGGAATAGGGACAGTGTGGCTCTGAGGCAGAGCAGACGGGGAGAAGTTGCTGAACACAGCGGGTCTGGTGGCCTGAAGTGCATATGTTTTAATGCAAGGAGCATTACGGGTAAGGCAGATGAACTTGGAGCTTGGATTAGTACTTGGAACTATGATGTTGTTGCCATTACAGAGACCTGGTTGAGGGAAGGGCAGGATTGGCAGCTAAACGTTCCAGGGTTTAGATGTTTCAGGCGGGATAGAGGGGGGTGTAAAAGGGGAGGGGGAGTTGCGCTACTTGTTCGGGAGAATATCACAGCTGTACTGCGAGAGGACACCTCAGAGGGCAGTGAGGCTATATGGGTAGAGATCAGGAATAAGAAGGGTGGAGTCACAATGTTGGGGGTATACTACAGGCCTCCCAACAGCCAGCGGGAGATAGAGGAGCAGATAGGTAGACAGATTTTGGAAAAGAGTAAAAACAACAGGGTTGTGGTGATGGGAGACTTCAACTTCCCCAATATTGACTGGGACTCACTTAGTGCCAGGGGCTTAGACGGGGCGGAGTTTGTAAGGAGCATCCAGGAGGGCTTCTTAAAACAATATGTAGACAGTCCAACTAGGGAAGGGGCGGTCCTGGACCTGGTATTGGGGAATGAGCCCGGCCAGGTGGTAGATGTTTCAGTAGGGGAGCATTTCGGTAACAGTGACCACAATTCAGCAAGTTTTAAAGTACTGGTGGACAAGGATAAGAGTGGTCCGAGGATGAATGTGCTAAATTGGGGGAAGGCTAATTATAACAATATTAGGCGGGAACTGAAGAACATAGATTGGGGGCGGATGTTTGAGGGCAAATCAACATCTGACATGTGGGAGGCTTTCAAGTGGCAGTTGAAAGGAATACAGGACCGGCATGTTCCTGTGAGGAAGAAAGATAAATACGGCAATTTTCGGGAACCTTGGATGACGAGTGATATTGTAGGCCTCGTCAAAAAGAAAAAGGAGGCATTTGTCAGGGCTAAAAGGCTGGGAACAGACGAAGCCTGCGTGGAATATAAGGAAAGTAGGAAGGAACTTAAGCAAGGAGTCAGGAGGGCTAGAAGGGGGTCACGAAAAGTCATTGGCAAATAGGGTTAAGGAAAATCCCAAGGCTTTTTACACATACATAAAAAGCAAGAGGGTAGCCAGGGAAAGGGTTGGCCCACTGAAGGATAGGCAAGGGAATCTATGTGTGGAGCCAGAGGAAATGGGTGAGGTACTAAATGAATACTTTGCATCAGTATTCACCAAAGAGAAGGAATTAGTAGATGTTGAGTCTGGAGAAGGGGGTGTCGATAGCCTGGGTCACATTGTGATCCAAAAAGACGAGGTGTTGGGAGTCTTAAAAAATATTAAGGTAGATAAGTCCCCAGGGCCTGATGGGATCTACCCCAGAATACTGAAGGAGGCTGGAGAGGAAATTGCTGAGGCCTTGACAGAAATCTTTGGATCCTCGCTGTCTTCAGGGGATGTCCCGGAGGACTGGAGAATAGCCAATGTTGTTCCTCTGTTTAAGAAGGGTAGCAAGGATAATCCCGGGAACTACAGGCCGGTGAGCCTTACTTCAGTGGTAGGGAAATTACTGGAGAGAATTCTTCGAGACAGGATCTACTCCCATTTGGAAGCAAATGGACGTATTAGTGAGAGGCAGCACGGTTTTGTGAAGGGGAGGTCGTGTCTCACTAACTTGATAGAGTTTTTCGAGGAGGTCACTAAGATGATTGATGCAGGTAGGGCAGTAGATGTTGTCTATGTGGACTTCAGTAAGGCCTTTGACAAGGTCCCTCATGGTAGACTAGTACAAAAGGTGAAGTCACACGGGATCAGGGGTGAGCTGGCAAGGTGGATACAGAACTGGCTAGGCCATAGAAGGCAGAGAGTAGCAATGGAGGGATGCTTTTCTAATTGGAGGGCTGTGACCAGTGGTGTTCCACAGGGATCAGTGCTGGGACCTTTGCTCTTTGTAGTATATATAAATGATTTGGAGGAAAATGTAACTGGTCTGATTAGTAAGTTTGCAGACGACACAAAGGTTGGTGGAATTGCGGATAGCGATGAGGACTGTCGGAGGATACAGCAGGATTTAGATTGTCTGGAGACTTGGGCGGAGAGATGGCAGATGGAGTTTAATCCGGACAAATGTGAGGTAATGCATTTTGGAAGGTCTAATGCAGGTAGGGAATATACAGTGAATGGTAGAACCCTCAAGAGTATTGAAAGTCAAAGAGATCTAGGAGTACAGGTCCACAGGTCATTGAAAGGGGCAACACAGGTGGAGAAGGTAGTCAAGAAGGCATACGGCATGCTTGCCTTCATTGGCCGGGGCATTGAGTATAAGAATTGGCAAGTCATGTTGCAGCTGTATAGAACCTTAGTTAGGCCACACTTGGAGTATAGTGTTCAATTCTGGTCACCACACTACCAGAAGGATGTGGAGGCTTTAGAGAGGGTGCAGAAGAGATTTACCAGAATGTTGCCTGGTATGGAGGGCATTAGCTATGAGGAGCGATTGAATAAACTTGGTTTGTTCTCACTGGAACGAAGGAGGTTGAGGGGAGACCTGATAGAGGTATACAAAATTATGAGGGGCATAGACAGAGTGGATGGTCAGAGGCTTTTCCCCAGGGTAGAGGGGTCAATTACTAGGGGGCATAGGTTTAAGGTGAGAGGGGCAAGGTTTAGAGTAGATGTACGAGGCAAGTTTTTTACGCAGAGGGTAGTGGGTGCCTGGAACTCGCTACCGGAGGAGGTAGTGGAAGCAGGGACGATAGGGACATTTAAGGGGCATCTTGACAAATATATGAATAGGATGGGAATAGAAGGATATGGACCCAGGAAGTGTAGAAGATTGTAGTTTAGTCGGGCAGCATGGTCGGCACGGGCTTGGAGGGCCGAAGGGCCTGTTCCTGTGCTGTACATTTCTTTGTTCTTTGTATATGCAGGGTAGGTGGATTGGCCACGGTAAATTGTCCCTTAATTGGTAAAAATGATTTGGGTACTCTAAATTTATTTTAAAAGAAAAAACAAAATACATGATTTAGATGGAGGAAATTCTGTAGTAACATCCATGTAGACTGAACCAACTCAGGTTAGCACCAGTTCAAAAGGAGATTGAAGTCATGCTTAAGAATGATATTGAAGTAAGTTGCAGTGCTTGGTGCTTGCCTCTTGTGATTGTTCGAAAACCAGATGGGACGCAACGAGATTAGATTATCAGAAAATCAATGCAGTAATGAAGTCAGATTCCTCATTTGGAAGACTGTATTAAAAAGATGGGTTAAGTAAATTTCATTACCAAAATTGACCTAAAAGAATACTGGCAAGTACCTTTATCTGAAAGGGTGAAGGAAGTTTCAGCTTCTATCCCAAATGGTCTGTGCCAGTTTTAAGTCATGCCATAAGGGATGAAAAATGCACCAGTAACATTCCAAAAACTAATCAATCAGGCCCTTTCTGGACTAAAGAATTGTCCAGTACGTCGACAATCTGGTGGTGTTCAGTCAAACGTGGAATGAACATTTAAAGGAATTGTTCGATTGCTACATAAGGCTGGTTTGGTGGTAAACTTGACTAAAAGTGAGTTTACAAAAGCCCAGGTCACATTCTAAGGCCACACTGTTGGACATGGCCAGGTGGCCCCAGGGAACGTGAAAACAAAAGGTATTGGGGAGCTCCCCATACTGTCAATAAGAAGATAAAACTTGTGCCGGTTTCAGCAGTGTGGTTGATCCACTGACAACTTCTGAAAAAGAACAGGAAATTTGAATGTAGGTCAGAATGTCAGGAGGCATTTAATAGTTCGAAAACTGTGTTGACCACAGCACCATTTTTGGCAACACCGAATTATGACAAGGAATTTAAGGTGGACATTGCTGCAAATTAATTGGGCGTTGAGGCTGTATTCTTACAAGTGGATGATGAAGGGAGAGAAACGCCTATAGTTAATTTTCAAGGAAACTGAATATACATCAAAAGAAGTATTCAACAATAGAAAAATAAACATTTGGGTTTGGTATTGGCATGGCAGCATTTTTAACATTTAAGTTTCTAATAACTCATCAGAGACGATTATTTATACCGACCATAACCCCTTAAAGTTTCTAGAGAAACTGGGTCACTGTCTGCGTGGAATTTGCACATTATCCCCGTGTTTGCGTGGGTTTCGCCCCCACAACCCAAAGATGTGCAGGGTAGGTGGATTGACCACGCTAAATTGCCCCTTAATTGGAAAAAATGAATTGGGTGCTCTAAATTTTTTTTTAAAGTTTCCAGAGAAGTTTAAAGATCGGAATGTGATGGCAGCACAGTGATGAGGTGGTTAGCACTGCTGCCTCACAGCGCCAAGGACCCGAGTTCGATCTTAGCCCCAGGCACTGACTGTGTGGAGTTTGCACATTCTCCTCCTGTCTGCGTGGGCCTTACCCCCCACAACCCAAAGATGTGCAGGGTAGGTGGAGTGGTCACGCTAAATTGCCCCTTAATTGGAAAAAAGAATTGGGTACTCTGGAGTTATATTAAAAAAATGTTGATTCAAGATTGTCCGTATGAAGCGTAGGAAGAAAGAACCTAATTGTAGAAGCACTACCATAACTTGGAAATGGCAGAAGAATGGAACATCTAACATTGATACGGGTCTCGAAAATTAAGCCATCTTTTCATATTGCTGGTTGGGGAGCAGGTGGAATGAATTTAAGTTGTCATACCTCATAGTTTGTACTTTTGCAGCAATATTATTAAAACCAAGGTTAAAATGCTTACAGGCAATGTCTGCTCGATTTACATAAGAACATAAGAACTAGGAGCAGGAGTAGGCCATCTGGCCCCTCGAGCCTGCTCCGCCATTCAATGAGATCATGGCTGATCTTTTGTGGACTCAGCTCCACTTTCCGGCCCGAACACCATAACCCTTAATCCCTTTATTCTTCAAAAAACTATCTATCTTTATCTTACAAACATTTAATGAAGCAGCCTCAACTGCTTCACTGGGCAAGGAATTCCATAGATTCACAACCCTTTGGGTGAAGAAGTTCCTCCTAAACTCAGTCCTAAATCTGCTTCCCCTTATTTTGAGGCTATGCCCCCTAGTTCTGCTTTCACCCGCCAGTGGAAACAACCTGCCCGCCTCTATCCTATCTATTCCCTTCATAATCTTATATGTTTCTATAAGATCCCCCCTCATCCTTCTAAATTCCAACGAGTACAGTCCCAGTCTGCTCAACCTCTCCTCGTAATCCAACCCCTTCAGATCTGGGATTAACCTAGTGAATCTCCTCTGCACACCCTCCAGTGCCAGTACGTCCTTTCTCAGGTAAGGAGACCAAAACTGAACACACTACTCCAGGTGTGGCCTCACTAACACCTTATACAATTGCAGCATAACCTCCCTAGTCTTAAACTCCATCCCGCTAGCAATGAAGGACAAAATTCCATTTGCCTTCTTAATCACCTGTTGCACCTGTAAACCAACTTTTTGCGACTCATGCACTAGCACACCCAGATCTCTCTGCACAGCAGCATTTTTAAATATTTTATCATTAAAATAATAATCCCTTTTGCTGTTATTCCTACCAAAATGGGTAATCTCACATTTGCCAACATTGTATTCCATCTGCCAGACCCTAGCCCATTCACTTAGCCTATCCAAATCCCTCTGCAGACTTCCAGTATCCTCTGCACTTTTTGCTTTACCACTTATCTTAGTGTCGTCTGCAAACTTGGACACATTGCCCTTGGTCCCCAACTCCAAATCATCTATGTAAATTGTGAACAGTTGTGGGCCCAACACTGATCCCTGAGGGACACCACTAGCTACTGATTGCCAACCAGAGAAACACCCATTAATCCCCACTCTTTGCTTTCTATTAATTAACCAATCCTCTATCCATGCTACTACTTTCCCCTTAATGCCATGCATCTTTATCTTGTGCAGTAACCTTTTGTGTGGCACCTTGTCAAAGGCGTTCTGGAAATCCAGATATACCACATTCATTGGCTCCCCATTATCTACCGCACTGTTAATGTCCTCAAAAAATTCCACTAAATTAGTTAGGCACGACCTGCCCTTTATGAACCCATGCTGTGTCTGCCCAATGGGACAATTTCCATCCAGTTGCCTTGCTATTTCTTCCTTGATGATAGATTCCAGCATCTTCCCTACTACCGAAGTTAAGCTCACTGGCCTATAATTACCCGCTTTCTGCCTACCTCCTTTTTTAAACAGTGGTGTCACATTTGCTAATTTCCAATCCGCCGGGACCAACCCAGAGTCGAGTGAACTTTGGTAAATTATCACCAGTGCATTTGCAATTAAGTTGCGATTAAGAGTGAGATAATCGGTGATTTTTGCAGGAAATTCTTTGAAGATGTAACCAGTACAGTTGACAAGGGAGAGTCAGTCGATGTGGTATATTTAGACTTTCAGAAGGCGTTTCACAAAGTCCCACATAAGAGATTATTGTGTAAAATTAAAGCGCATGGGATTGGGGGAAATGTATTCAGGTGGATACAAAACTGGCTGGCAGAGAGAAAACCAAAGAGTAGGGATTAATGGGTCCTTTTCAGATTGGCAGGCAGTAACTAGTGGGGTACCACAGGGATCGGTGCTGGGACCCCAGCTCCCCAGCTATTCACAATATATACTAATGATTTGGATGAGGGAACAAAATGTAACATCTCAAAGCTTGCAGATGATGCCAAGTTAGCTGGGAGGGTGAATTATGATGATGCAGGGATCCTACAGCATGATCAGGACAGGTTGGGCGAGTGGGCAAATCAATGGCAGATGCAGTATAATTTGGAAAAGTGTGAGGTTATTCACTTTGGAAGCAAAAACAAGAAGGCTGATTACTACCTGAGTGGTTATAAATTGGAAGAGGGGAGTGTGCAGCGGAACCTAGGTGTCTTTGTGCACCAGTTGTTGCAGGTAAGCATGCAAGTGCAACAGGTGGTAAAGAAGGCTAATGGTATTATTATTAAACTAAAGATTGGGGGGGGAAGGGAAAGTCAGGGAACCAAGAGGTGAAGTAATCAGTGGGAAGCGTAGCTGCTTAGGAATACAAAAAAGCACGAAAAGACAGAACTCAGGAGAGGTTACAAGAGTCCCCATCCCACAAAATATGACACAGTGTATGGAAAGGCTCAGTAAACCAAGGTCCACCACACTAAGAAAACAAAAAGGAACGGTCAATAGAGAATTAAAGGTGCTATATTTAAATGCGCGCAGTGTACGGACTAAGGTGAGCTTGTGGCCCAGATTGTGACTGGCAGGTATGATGTGGTAGGCATCACAGAGACATGGTTGCAGGGGGTTCAGGACTGGCATTTAAACATCCAGGGATTCACAACCTATCGAAAAGACAGGGAGGTGGGCAGAGGGGGCGGGGTTGCCTTGTTAATTAGGAATGAAATCAAATCAATAGCACTAAACGACATGGGGTCGGATGATGTGGAGTCTGTGTGGGTAGAGTTGAAGAACCACAAAGGCAAAAAAACCATAATGGGAGTTATGTACAGGCCTCCTAACAGTGGTCAGGACCAGGGGCACAAGATGCACCACGAAATAGAAAGTGCATGTCAGAAAGGCAAGGTCACAGTGATCATGGGGGACTTTAATATGCAGGTGGACTGGGTAAATAATACTACCAGTGGACCCAAGGAAAGGGAATTCATTGAATGTTTACAGGAGGGCTTTTTGGAACAGCTTGTGATGGAGCCCACGAGGGGACAGGCCATTCTGGACTTAGTGTTATGTAATGAGCCAGACTTGATTAAAGATCTTAAAGTAAGGGAACACTTAGGAGGCAGTGATCATAATATGGTAGAATTCAGTCTGCAATTTGAATGAAAGAAGGTAGAATCAGATGTAAAGGTGTTACAGTTAAATAAAGGTAACTGCAGGGGCATGAGGGAGGAACTGACAAAAGTCGACTGGGAGCAGAGCCTACTGGGAAAGACAGTAGAACAGCAATGGCAGGAGTTTCTGGGAGTAATTGAGGACACGGTACAGAGGTTCATCCCAAAGAAAAGAAAGGTTATCAGAGGGGGGATTAGGCAGCCATGGCTGACAAAGGAAGTTAGGGAATGCATCAAAGCAAAAGAGAGAGCCTATAATGTGGCAAAGAGTAGTGGGAAGTCAGACGATTGGGAAGGCTACAAAAACAAACAGAGGATAACAAAGAGAGAGATAAGGAAAGAGAGGATCAAATTTGAAGGTAGGCTAGCCAGTAACATTAGGAATGATAGTAAAAGTTTCTTTAAATACATTAAAAACAAACGGGAGGCAAAAGTTGACATTGGGCCGCTCCAAAATGACGCTGGTAATTTTGTAATGGGAGACAAGGAAATAGCCGAGGAACTGAATAAGTACTTTGCCTCAGTCTTCACAGTAGAAGACATGAGTAATATCCCAACAATTCCGGAGAGTCAGGGGACAGAGTTGAATATGGTAGCCATCACAAAGGAGAAAGTGCTAGAGAAACTAAGAGGTCTAAAAATTGATAAATCTCCGGGCCCAGATGGGCTACATCCTTGAGTTCTAAAGGAGATAGCTGAAGAAATAGTGGAGGCGTTGGTGATGATGTTTCAAAAGTCACTGGAGTCGGGGAAAGTACCAGAGGATTGGAAAATAGCTGTTGTAACCCCCCTGTTCAAGAAGGGAACAAGGAAAAAGATGGAAAATTATAGGCCAATTAGCCTAACCTCGGTTGTTGGCAAGATTCTAGAATCCATTGTTAAGGATGAGATTTCTAAATTCTTGGAAGTGCAGGGTCGGATTAGGACAAGTCAGCATGGATTTAGTAAGGGGAGGTCTTGCCTGACAAACCTGTTAGAGTTCTTTGAAAAGATAACAAATAAGTTAGACCAAGGAGAGCCAATGGATGTTATCTATCTTGACTTCCAAAAAGCCTTTGATAAGATGCCTCACGGGAGACTGCTGAGTAAAATAAGGGCCCATGGTATTCGAGGCAAGGTACTAACATGGATTGACGACTGGCTGTCAGGCAGAAGGCAGAGAGTTGGGATAAAGGGTTCTTTTTTGGAATGCAAACCGGTGACGAGTGGTGTCCCGCAGGGTTCAGTGTTGGGGCCACAGCTGTTCTCTTTATATATTAACGATCTAGATGACGGGACTGAGGGCATTCTGGCTAAGTTTGCCGATGATACAAAGATAGGTGGAGGGGCAGGTAGTATGGAGGAGGTGGGGAGGCTGCAGAAAGATTTAGACAGTTTAGGAGAGTGGTCCAAGAAATGGCTGATGAAATTCAACGTGGGCAAGTGCGAGGTCTTGCACTTTGGAAAAAAGAATAGAGGCGTGGACTATTTTCTAAACGGTGACAAAATTCATCATGCTGAAGTGCAAAGGGACTTGGGAGTCCTAGTCCAGGATTCTCTAAAGGTAAACTTGCAGGTTGAGTCCGTAATTAAGAAAGCAAATACAATGTTGTCATTCATCTCAAGAGGCTTGGAATATAAAAGCAGGGATGTAATTCTGAAGCTTTATAAAGCATTAGTTAGGCCCCATTTAGAATACTGTGAGCAATTTTGGGCCCCACACCTCAGGAAGGACATACTGGCACTGGAGTGGGTCCAGCGGAGATTCACACGGATGATCCCAGGAATGGTAGGCCTAACATACGATGAACGTCTGAGGATCCTGGGATTATATTCATTGGAGTTTAGGCGGTTGAGGGGAGATCTAATAGAAAATTACAAGATAATGAATGGCTTAGATAGGGTGGATGTAGGGAAGTTGTTTCCATTAGCAGGGGAGACTAGGACCCGGGGGCACAGCCTTAGAATAAAAGGGAGTCACTTTAGAACAGAGATGAGGAGAAATTTCTTCAGCCAGAGAGTGGTGGGTCTGTGGAATTCATTGCCACAGAGGGCGGTGGAGGCCGGGACGTTGAGTGTCTTTAAGACAGAAGTTGATAAATTCTTGATTTCTCGAGGAATTAAGGGCCATGGAGAGAGAGTGGGTAAATGGAGTTGAAATCAGCCATGATTGAATGGTGGAGTGGGCTCGATGGGCCGAATGGCCTTACTTCCACTCCTATGTCTTATGGTATGTTGGACTTCATTGCGAGAGGCTTTGAGTATAGAAGCAGGGATGTGTGGCTGCAATTATACAGGGCCTTGGTGAGGCCACACCTGGAGTATTGTGTGCAGTTTTGGTCTCCTTCTCTGAGGAAGGATGTTCTTCCTCTTGAGGGAGTGCAGCGAAGGACCAGACTGATTCCAGGGATGGTGGGACTGTCATATGAGGAGAGATTGACTAGGTTGGGATTGTTCCCGCATGATTCAGAAGAATGAGGGGGGATCTCGTAGAGACTTATAACATTTGAACAGGACTAGCAGGGTAGATGCAGGGAAGATGTTACCAATGACATGTGTGTCCAGAATCAGGGGTCACAGTCTGAGGATTCAGGGTAAACCATTTCAGACAGAGATGAGGCAACATTTCTTCACACAGAGTGGTGAGCCTGTGGAATTCATTGCCACAGGAAGTAGTTGATGCTAAAACATTAAATATATTCAAGAGACGGCTAGATGTAGCAATAGGGGAGAATGGAATCAAAGGATATGGGGAGCAAGCAGGATTAGGCTAATGAGTTGGATGATCAGCCATAATCGTGATGAATGGTGGAGCAGGCTCGAAGGGCCAAAAGGCCGCCTCCTGCTCCAATCCTCTATGTATCTAAGTGTTTTGCAAATAGACATTAAAAAATATTTTACCGAGGACGGTGTTGAGGGTGGTAGGATCCAGGGTCAGACCGGGCTGAGGGCTGGCAGAGGAGCCGGGAGTGCAGGAGGCGAAAGAGGCCGGAATTCTGGCCTTTGCGTCCCTGGTAGCCCAGCGAAGGATTCTCCTTCAGTGGAAAGATGCGAGGCCCCCAAGCGTGGAATCCTGGATCAGTGATATGGCAGGGTTCATTAAATTGGAGAGGGTGAAATTTGCCTTGAGAGGGTCGGTACAAGGGTTCTTTAGGCGGTGGCAACCGTTCTTAGACTTTCTGGCAGAACGATAGACATTGGTCAATGGCAGCAGCAGCTCGGGGGGGGGGTTTACTTTATTTTTGTTTATGTTATATACACTGAGGGGGTGTATATACCTGTTGTGTTAAGTCGGGGTGTTAATGTTAATTTATTATTTAGGTATGTGGGGGGAGGGGTTTGGGGGTTGCTTTTTTAGATTGTGTTTTGTACTTAACCCTGTTGGGTTCTTTTTTCTTTCTCATTTTGTTATTGATATTTTATGAAAACCTTTAATAAAAATTTTTTTTTTTTTTTTTTTTTTAAAAGCCATTTTACCTGTTTGGAGATGGAGATCCAATGTAATTTTTAAAAACATTTTTTATTGGTTTCACAATTATTTGCAGTAACATTTCCCATGGCTATCGCACAATAATAAAAGATAGAAAAATGTCAATCTATAAAATGGGTACACAAAAGGAAGTAATGAAGGGCAAATAAACCTTTATGCATTCACATTCGTGCATTTGGACCTAGGTACAGGTATGGGGGCCCCTGTTTTTGAGCTCCAAGTGGCCCCCGGTACATCTGGGGATGGGGGACTGTTTCAGGTTTGCTGCTGTGGTCACCCCATGTGTGCCTTCACCCTTTGCTCCTTCTAGCCCTCCTGCCCTGCTTGCCCTGTGTTTGTCTTGGCATTTTTCACCCCCCCCCCCCCCCCCCCCCCCCCGCCAATCATCTCTCCCTCCGTTGTCCAATACGAACAGACTGATGAATAGCCTCCACGTGCTGTGAAAGCCTTCCTCCAATCCCTGAATGCCGTATTTTATTTCTTCCAATTTGAAAGGCCCTGCCAAGACAGACAGTCTGTGGCCTTGGGTGGCGCAGGTGTTTTCAGCGGGTGATAAGGGAGACAAAGGCTATGGTGCCTGACCCTCTCCCCATGAAGAGCTCTAGCTGCTCCAAAACCCCAAACACCACCATTAGCAAATATGGCTCCACCCTCAACCCCACAACATTGGACATGGCCTCGAGACCTCCCCATTTTGGTTACAAGATACATACCAATCGATGGATTATGACATTTTCTCACAGAATGCCTTATTGGATAGGTGGGCTGCGTCCAGCCCCCATGGCGGGCGTTGAGCCCGGTCCATTTCCAACTTCTCATCCACGTAGTGTGGAGAGCATTCACAGATGACAATTACGGAGTTTTCCTCCCGTACAACCCCTGAAAGCACCAATTTTCCCACTATGAAGAAATCAATTTGAGTGGACCTGAGAGCAGAATGAGAACTCCCCCCCGTGTGTTTGAACCTCCATGGGTCTTAACATTTATCTGGAGCTTTGTCTGTTTAGGCCATTTTTGGGGTGTTGGACTCGCCGGTGCAGCAGACCGGGTGAAGGCAGATGCTCTTGCCTTTGCCTCACTGATAGCCCGGAAGTGAGTTCTGCTCGGATGGAGAGCTTGCCACTCTGCCTAATGCCTTGGCCTGGTTGGGTGACCTTATTATACCTGGAGAAGGTCAAGTGTACACTTAGGGGATCAGTGGGTGGGTTCTACCTGAGGTGACGACCATTTATCTCATACTTCAAAGAATTAGTTACCATCAGCTGGGAGTGCAGGGTGGGTATCGTTGTGGGGCTAGGGGAATTAGGAGAGATGTTGCTTTTGTTTTTTATACTAACATGATAAATGTACCATGTATGAGCCATTTTCTGGGCTGTGTTGAAGTTGACGTGTTATCTATGAAAAATTAGCACAGGGCTGGCTAAATCGCTGGCTTTGAAAGCAGACCAAGGCAGGCTAGCAGCACGGTTCAATTCCCGTAACAGCCTCCCCGAACAGGCGCCGGAATGTGGCGACTAGGGGCTTTTCACAGTAACTTCATTGAAGCCTTCTTGTGACAATAAGTGATCTTCATTTCATTTCATTTAAACTGTAAAGGTGTCTCTTTGTTGCTAATGTGCTTAATTCTATTAAAGTTAAAGTTTGTTTTAATATAAAAGCTGTCTACTCGTTAATGTTGTCACTTCTGTGGTGCAGGAACATTTCCTCACCGTTTTACCAAATGCAAATAGTTGGGTAGCGCAGTGTTAGCACTGCTACCTCATGGCGCCGAGGTCCCAGGTTCGATCCCGGCTCTGGGTCACTGCCCGTGTGCAGTTTGCACATTCTCCCCGTGTTTGTGTGGGTTTCGCCCCCACAACCCAAAGGTTTGCAGGGTAGGTGGAAAGGTCACGCTAAATTGCCCCTTAATTGGAAAGAAATGAATTGAGCACTCTTTTTAAAAAAAAAAAAAAAATTTAAAATTTTTTTTTTTTTAAGATTCACAGGAACGATTTGAGGGATGAGGATCTTCAGTTATGTTGATAGATTGGAGAAATTGGGACTTCTATGATTTCATAGAATGTACAGTGCAGAAGGAGGCCATTCGGCCCATCGAGTCTTCACCGGCCCTTGTATAGAGCACCCTACTCAAGTCCACACCTCCACCCTTTCCCCGTAACCCAGTAACCCCACCTAACCTTTTTTGGACACCAAGGGCAATTTAGCATGGCCACTCCACCTAACCCTGCACATCTTTGGACTGTGGGAGGAAACCGGAGCACCCGGAAGAAACCCACGCACACACTGGGAGGATGTGCAGACTCCGCACAGACAGTGACCCAAGCCGGGAATCGAACCTGGGACCCTGGAGCTGTGAAGCAACAATGCTAACCACTGTGCTACTGTGCCGCCCGTCTTGGGAGAGGAGAAGATTGCGAGGAGATTTGATATCAGTGTTCAAACTCGTGTAGCATCAGGAAAGAGCAGATAGGGAAAAGCTTCCTAATGAAGAACTTGTCGTATGAGGGACAGTTGAGGACTCTGGGTCTGCACTCGTTGGCATTTAGAAGGATGAGGGGGCATCTTATTGAAACTTAGCGGATACTGCGAGGCCTGGATAGAGTGGACGTGGAGAGGATGTTTCCACTTGTAGGAAAAACTAGAACCAGAGGACACCATCTCAGACTAAAGGGACGATCCTTTAAAACAGAGATGAGGAGGAATTTCTTCAGCCAGAGGGTGGTGAATCTGTGGAACTCTTTACCGCAGAAGGCTGTGGAGGCCAAGTCAGAATTCAGAGCACAGATTTAAGGTAATTGGCAAAAGAAGCAATGGTGACACGAGGAAAAATTTTATTACGCAATAAGTAATTCGATTCTGGGATGCACTACGTGAGTGTGGTGGAGATATTTAAGAGGGGATGGATCCTTATTTGATGAGGAAGAATGTGAAAGACTGGGGAAATGGCAGTGGAATGGTGGTAACTGAATTGCTCCTTCAGTGTGCCAGCACTCAGACATGGCAGGCCGAATGGCCTTCTGTGCTGTAACCTTTGTGATTTAAAGGATGTGTTCCCACAAAGGAAACAAATGCTTATCTTCATTCTCAACAGAGACCAATGACATGAATGGTGTAGAGATGCACCCTCATTTTTTTCCCTGCTGCCATTACCACTCCTGCACCCTCCTCTCTACTCCCCGAAAACACTCATTAGGGGCAGCACGGTAGCATAGTGGTTAGCACAATTGCTTCACAGCTCCAGGGTCCCAGGTTTGATTCCCGGCTTGGGTCACTGTGCGGAGTCTGCACGTTCTCCCCGTGTGTGTGTGTGGGTTTCCTCCGGGTGCTCCGGTTTCCTCCCACAGTCCAAAGATGTGCAGGTTAGATGAATTGGCCATGCTAAATTGCCCTTAGTGTCCAAAATTGCCCTTAGTGCCGGGTTGCTGGGTTATGGGGATAGGGTGGAGGTGTGGGCTTGGGTAGGGTGCTCTTTCCAAAGAGCCGGTGCAGACTCGATGGGCCAAATGGCCTCCTTCTGCACTGTAAATTCTATGATCTATTATGATTATATGGACAACCGGTCAATCACTGGTGAAGGGCCTGGAGTTTAAAGTAAAATATTGCTGTTAATCAAATCAAGTCTGGGGAAAGGGATCAACAACTTTTGGAATCTAATTTGTAAAATAAGAAACTTCCAATTAATAAAATTGCATATAGTTGCCTATATAAATTTCCCCTCCACATTAAAACTGGTAGAGTTTGGGCACTTGTGGTACAGTGGTTAGTACTGCTGCCTTGGAGCACCAGGGACCCGGGTTCAATTCCGTTTTTTAATAAATTTAGAGTACTCAATTCTTTTTTTTTTTTCCCCAATTAAGGGGAAATTTAGTGTGGGCAATCCACCTAGCCTGCACATCTTTGGATTGTGGGGGTGAGACCTACACTGACACTGGGAGAATGTGCAAACCGGGATCGAACCTGGGTCCTCAGCGCCATGTGGGACTTGGGTTCAATTCCAACCTCAGGTGACTGTCTGTGTGAAGTTTGCACTTTCTCCCCATGTCTGCATGGGTTTCCTCCGGGTGCTTCGGTTTCCTCCCACAGTCCAAAAATGTGCAGGTTAGGTGGGGTTATGTAGTTACGGGGATAGGGTTGGGGAGTGGACCTAGGTAGGGTGCTCTTTCAGAGGGTTGATGCAGACCCGATGGTTCGAATGACCTCCTTATCAACTGGAGGAATTCTGTGATTCTATGACTTTGTATTTTGAATCTAAATGGATTGATTGCATTTTAGATGTTAAAGCTAATATTATTTTTCATGACCTATGAACCATTCCAAAAACATGACCCAGCATTGTATTAATACAGATGAACTGCTGCAGAAGGAGCAGAGCTACATTGATGATATGGTGGCAAACTCTGTCAGCGACACACGAATTAGCTACGGAAACGATGCGCTGGTCCCATCTCTCTCTGAAACAGAAACAACAATAGAGCTTCTGCCAGATGATGGGGAGATTACTCTGGATGACCTTCAACCTCTGCATCCATTTGTCATTGACTCCATTCCTGCCAACACGGAGAATGAAGGTAATAGGGTATTGGGAAAGCTGGAACTGAACATCAGGGTGTAGGAAGTGGGGAATAGTTGGACATTAAACTTACACCACATGCATAGACCACATTCAGATAGAATGTCAAATTGTTTATTATGGAGCCCTGGTGAGAGTACGGCAACTGTATCCTGATTATGAGCTGATGTGGTTTTTTTCTGACTTGGGATACGGTATCACAGTGACTGTAAAATTGCAATGCTTTGCATATTTAACAATTACAATTAATATTAGTAGAAATTAACATTTGTTATCCTCATTAATAACATTTGTTTGTTCTCCCCCTAATTCAACGGAAGCAGACTAGGTAAAACTTTCCTTTGTGTTTGGTCAAAGTTTCAGTGATTAGTCATCTCCGTCCCTGCCTTGTGAGCAATTATGGCAGAACATTTGAAGAATATTTAAAGCCTTTTTGGAAAAATATATTATATAATACACATCTTCTGATTAAAATATCTCTCCACTCAAAGGATTATCTGAGCATGACAGATGATTTCTGATAATTCAATTTGCAAAACTTGGTAATTCAATTAAAAAAAACATTTATCCAAAAACTACTACAAGCACAATCTTTCTGGTGGGTACCCTTGAACATATTTCACACTTGCCTTCTTTTTTTAAAAAAAATATTTTATTGAAAATTTTTGGTCAACCATCACAGTACATTGTGTATCCTTTACACAATAATATAACAGTATAGATAACAATGTTTTATAAACAAAGAATAAATAATATATAACAAAAACGAAAACTAAAACTAAATGGCAACTGCCTTGTCTCAGATAAACACTCTCCAAAAATATGATTTAACAGTCCAATATACAATTATTTATAGCAACGACCTATACATATTATACATATATATTAATAACCCTGAGACTCCTTCTAGTTCCTCCCCCCCCCCCCCCCCTGGGCTGCTGCTGCTGCCTTCTTCTTTTCCATTCCCTCTATCTTTCTGTGAGGTATTCGACGAACGGTTGCCACCGCCTGGTGAACCCTTGAGCCGATCCCCTTAGAACGAACTTAATCCGCTCTAGCTTTATAAACCCTTCCATGTCATTTATCCAGGTCTCCACCCCCGGGGGCTTGGCTTCCTTCCACATCAACAGTATCCTGCGCCGGGCTACTAGGGACGCAAAGGCCAAAACATCGGCCTCTCTCGCCTCCTGCACTCCCGGCTCTTGTGCAACCCCAAATATAACCAACCCCCAGCTTGGTTCGACCTGGACCCCCACTACTTTCGAAAGCACCTTTGTCACCCCCACCCAGAACCCCTGTAGTGCCGGACATGACCAGAACATGTGGGTGTGATTCGCTGGGCTTCTCGAGCATCTCGCACACCTATCCTCTACCCCCAAAAATTTACTGAGCCGTGCTCCAGTCATATGCGCCCTGTGTAACACCTTAAATTGAATCAGGCTTAGCCTGGCACACGAGGACGATGAGTTTACCCTACTTAGGGCATCCGCCCACAGCCCCTCCTCAATCTCCTCCCCCAGCTCTTCTTCCCATTTCCCTTTCAGCTCATCTGCCATAATCTCCCCCTCGTCCCTCATTTCCCTATATATATCTGACACCTTACTGTCCCCCACCCATGTCTTTGAGATTACTCTGTCCTGCACCTCATGCGTCGGGAGCTGCGGGAATTCCCTCACCTGCTGCCTCGCAAAAGCCCTCAGTTGCATATACCGGAATGCATTCCCTTGGGGCAACCCATATTTCTCGGTCAGCGCTCCCAGACTTGCGAACTTCCCATCCACAAACAGATCTTTCAGTTGCGTTACTCCTGCTCTTTGCCATATTCCAAATCCCCCATCCATTCTCCCCGGGGCAAACCTATGGTTATTTCTTATCGGGGACCCCACCAAGGCTCCCGTCTTTCCCCTATGCCGTCTCCTCTGTCCCCAAATTTTCAAAGTCGCCACCACCACTGGGCTTGTGGTGTATTTCTTCGGTGAGGACGGCAGTGGGGCCGTCACCATAGCTTGTAGGCTAGTCCCCCTACAGGACGCCCTCTCCAATCTCTTCCACGCCGCTCCCTCCTCTTCTCCCATCCACTTACTCACCATTGAGATATTGGCGGCCCAGTAGTACTCACTTAGGCTCGGTAGTGCCAGCCCCCCCCCCCGATCCCTACTACGCTGTAAGAATCCCTTCCTCACTCTCGGGGTCTTCCCGGCCCACACAAAACTCATGATACTCTTTTCGATCCTTTTGAAAAAAGCCTTCGTGATCACCACCGGGAGGCACTGAAACACAAAGAGGAATCTCGGGAGGACTACCATTTTAACCGCCTGCACCCTCCCTGCCAGTGAATGGGATACCATGTCCCATCTCTTGAAGTCCTCCTCCATTTGTACAACCAATCGCGTTAAATTTAACCTATGCAATGTACCCCAATTCTTGGCTATCTGGATCCCCAAGTAACGAAAGTCCCTTGTTACCTTCCTCAGCGGAAAGTCCTCTATTTCTCTGCTCTGCTCCTCTGGATGCACCACAAACAACTCACTTTTCCCCATGTTCAGTTTATATCCTGAGAATTCTCCAAACTCCCGAAGTGTCCGCATTATCTCTGGCATCCCCTCCGCCGGGTCCGCTACATATAACAATAAATCATCCGCATACAGAGATACCCGGTGTTCTTCTCCTCCTCTAAGTACTCCCCTCCACTTCTTGGAACCCCTCAATGCTATTGCCAGGGGCTCAATCGCCAGTGCAAACAGTAACGGGGACAGAGGGCATCCCTGCCTTGTCCCTCTATGGAGCCGAAAGTATGCAGATCCCCGTCCATTCGTGACCACACTCGCTACTGGGGCCCTATACAACAGCTGCACCCATCCAACATACTCATCTCCAAAACCAAATCTCCTCAGCACCTCCCACAAATAATCCCACTCCACTCTATCAAATGCTTTCTCGGCATCCATCGCCACCACTATCACCGCTTCCCCCTCTGGTGGGGGCATCATCATTACCCCTAGCAGCCTCCGTATATTCGTATTCAGCTGTCTCCCCTTCACAAACCCAGTTTGGTCCTCATGGACCACCCTCGGGACACAATCCTCTATCCTCATTGCCATTACCTTGGCCAGAATCTTAGCGTCTACATTTAGGAGGGAAATAGGTCAATAGGACCCGCATTGCAGCGGGTCCTTTTCCTTCTTTAGGAGAAGCGATATCGTTGCCTCAGACATAGTCGGGGGCAGCTGTCCCCTTTCCTTTGCCTCATTAAAGGTCCTCATCAGTAGCGGGGCGAGCAAGTCCACATATTTCCTGTAAAATTCAACAGGGAATCCATCCGGTCCCGGAGCCTTCCCCGCCTGCATGCTCCTAATTCCTTTCACTACTTCCTCTATTTCAATCTGTGCTCCCAGTCCCACCCTTTCCTGCTCCTCCACCTTGGGAAATTCCAGCCGGTCCAGAAAGCCCATCATTCTCTCCCTCCCATCCGGGGGTTGAGCTTCGTATAATTTTTTTATAAAATGCCTTGAACACTCCATTCACTCTCTCCGCTCCCCGCTCCATCTCTCCTTCCTCATCCCTCACTCCCCCTATTTCCCTCGCTGCTCCCCTTTTCCTCAATTGGTGGGCCAGCAATCTGCTCGCCTTCTCCCCATATTCGTACTGTACACCCTGTGCCTTCCTCCACTGTGCCTCTGCAGTACCCGTTGTCAGCAAGTCAAATTCTACGTGTAGCCTTTGCCTTTCCCTGTACAGTCCCTCCTCCGGTGCCTCCGCATATTGCCTGTCCACCCTCAGAAGTTCTTGCAGCAACCGCTCCCGTTCCCTACTCTCCTGCTTTCCTTTATGTGCCCTTATTGATATCAGCTCCCCTCTAACCACTGCCTTCAGCGCCTCCCAGACCACTCCCACCTGGACCTCCCCATTATCATTGAGTTCCAAATACTTTTCAATGCACCCCCTCACCCTTAGACACCCCCCCTCATCTGCCATTAGTCCCATGTCCATTCTCCAGGGTGGGCGCCCTTCTGTTTCCTCCCCTATCTCCAAGTCCACCCAATGTGGAGCGTGATCCGAAATGGCTATGGCCGTATACTCCGTTCCCCTCACCTTCGGGATCAACGCCCTTCCCAAAACAAAAAAGTCTATTCGCGAATAGACTTTGTGGACATAGGAGAAAAACGAAAACTCCTTACTCCTAGGTCTGCTAAATCTCCACGGGTCTACTCCTCCCATCTGCTCCATAAAATCTTTAAGCACCTTGGCTGCTGCCGGCCTCCTTCCAGTCCTGGACCTCGACCTGTCCAGCCCTGGTTCCAACACCGTATTGAAATCTCCCCCCATTACCAACTTTCCCACCTCTAGGTCCGGGATGCATCCTAGCATACGCCTCATAAAATTGGCATCATCCCAGTTCGGGGCATATACGTTTACCAAAACCACCGTCTCCCCCTGTAGTTTGCCACTCACCATCACGTATCTGCCCCCGCCATCCGCCACTATAGTCTTTGCCTCAAACATTACCCGCTTCCCCACTAATATAGCCACCCCCCTGTTTTTCGCATCTAGCGAATGGAACACCTGCCCCACCCAACCTTTGCGTAGTCTCACCTGGTCTATCAGTTTCAAGTGCATTTCCTGTAACATAACCACGTCTGCCTTAAGTTTCTTAAGGTGTGCGAGCACCCGTGCCCTCTTTATCGGCCCGTTCAGCCCTCTCACGTTCCACGTGATCAGCCGGGTTGGGGGGCTTTTTACCCCCCCCCCTTGTCGATTAGCCATCCCCTTTTTCCAGCTCCTCACCCGGTTCCCACGCAGCTGTCTCCCCCCCAGGCGGTGCCCCCCCACCCATCCCACCCCATACCAGCTCCCCCCTCTCCCCAGCAGCAGCAGCCCAATAATTCCCCCCTCTCACCCCCCCTCCACGCAAGATCCCCCACTAGCGTAGTTCCACCCCCCATGTAGCTCCCAGAAGTCAGCAAACTCTGGCCGACCTCGGCTTCCCCCCGTGACCTCGGCTCGCACCGTGCGACGCCCCCTCCTTCCTGCTTCCCTGTTCCCGCCATGATTATCATAGCGCAGGAACCGAGCCCGCGCTTCCCCCTTGGCCCCGCCCCCAATGGCCAACGCCCCATCTCTTCCACCTCCTTTCCTCCCCCACCACCTCCTGTGGAAGAGAGAAAAGTTACCACATCGCAGGATTAATAACATAAAACTCCTCTTTCCCCCCTTTTTACCCCCCTCTTCTCCCCCCATACTCGCCCCACCACTTTGTTTCAAACGTTCTTTTTTTTTAATAACCCGCTCATTCCAATTTTTCTTCCACGATAAAAGTCCATGCCTCATCCGCCGTCTCAAAGTAGTGGTGCCTCCCTTGATATGTGACCCACAGTCTTGCCGGTTGCAGCATTCCAAATTTTATCTTCTTTTTGTGAAGCACCGCCTTGGCCCGATTAAAGCTCGCCCTCCTTCTCGCCACCTCCGCACTCCAGTCTTGGTGTACGCGGATCACCGCGTTCTCCCACTTACTGCTCCGAGTTTTCTTTGCCCATCTAAGGACCATCTCTCTGTCCTTAAAACGGAGGAATCTCACCACTATGGCTCTAGGAATTTCTCCTGCTCTCTGTCCTCGCGCCATCACTCGGTATGCTCCCTCCACCTCCAGCGGACCCGCCGGGGCCTCCGCTCCCATTACCGAGTGCAGCATCGTGCTCACATATGCCCCGACGTCCGCTCCCTCCGCACCTTCAGGAAGATCAAGAATCCTTAGGTTGTTCCTCCTCGCGTTGTTCTCCAGCGCCTCCAGCCTTTCCACACATCGTTTATGGTGTGCCTCGTGCATCTCCGCCTTCACCACCAGGCCCTGTATGTCGTCCTCATTCTCGGCAGCCTTTGCCTTCACGACCCGAAGCTCCCGCTCCTGGGTTTTTTGCTCCTCCTTTAGCCCTTCGATCGCCTGTAATATCGGGGCCAACAGCTCCTTCTTCATTTCCTTTTTGAGTTCTTCCACGCAGCGTTTCAAAAACTCGTGTTGTTCAGGGCCCCATATTAAACTGCCACCTTCCGACGCCATCTTGGTTTTTGCTTGCCTTCCTTGCTGCTGCTCTAAAGGATCCACCGCAATCCGGCCACCTTCCTCTCCTTTTTTTCATCCGTATCCAGGGGGGATTCCCTTCTGGTTCACCGCACAGTACTTTTAGCCGTTAAAATTGCCGTTGGGGCTCTTATTAAGAGCCCAAAAGTCCGTTCCACCGGGAGCTGCCGAAACGTGCGACTCAGCTGGTCATCGCCGCACCCGGAAGTCCACACTTGCCTTCTTGTCCTCCCTCAGGTTTACACAACCATGTGAGTACACACACTTTTTTGAACCAAAATCCTAGTCACGCCTGAGTCTGTCTTTTCCTGAAGTCCACAGCTGACAAAGAAAATCCATTTGACAATTGGGAGTTCTGATCTGTTTCTTTCTCCTCTTCCTCACTCTCCCTACACTAGCTCCAGTTGAGAATAGCTAACTGAGTCCAGATACAAATCTCTCGTTTTGTATGGTTGTGCACTCACTGCTCGGCTATTGGCAAAGGAATTATTGCCACAAAAAAGGATTTTTGAAATTGCATTTTATCTTTAAACTGTTCAACATTAATAATGCAGTCCTGGTAGATTTGTAAGTGCTGTTGAAGAAAACCTTGTGAGTCACTGCAGTGTGTCTTGATAGATGCTGCAGCCAGAGTGTGCCATATTGGAACTGCACTGAACCAGACAAGTAAGCATATTCCATCACACCAGATGTCCAGCTTGTAGTGCAGTGGCTTTCAGGAATTGATTGGGAAAGGAGTTCAGCAGGAAAGACAGTTGATTAGCAATGAACGACGTTTCTGAAAATAGTTCATGACTCACACAGAAATATATCCTAGTGAGGAAGAAGGATTCTAGGAAAGGGATAAATCAACCATGGGTTAACCAAGGAAGTGATGGATAGTATTAAACTGGAAGAAAGCATATATAATTTGGCAAAGATTAGTGGTAAAACAGAGGATTGGGAAAGTTTTAAAAACCAACAAAAGATGACCAAAAAAATGAGGGAGAAGATAAACTGCGGGTAAACTAGTAAGTACTATAAAAACAAATACTCTAAAGACAGCAAGAGTTGTAGAGATCGCAATGGATGCAGAAAAGGCTTTTGATTGGGTAGAATGGGATTATCTGTGGGAGGTACAGGGACGGTTCAGATTTGGGCGGGGCTTTATTGACTGGGTCAGGTTGCTGTATCAGGCTCCTGTGGCAAGTGTACAGACGAATAGGACAACATTGGACTATTTTAGAGTGCACCAGGGGACGAGACAGGATGCCCCCTCTCTCCCCACAGTTGTTCGCGTTAGCTATAGTGCCATTGGCAATTGTTCTGAGAGCCTCAAGGGGCTGGTCAGGTGAGGGGGGGGCTGCTGAAGCACTAAGTCGCGTTTTATGCAGACGACTGCTTCTGTATGTATCGGACCCATTAGAGGGGATGGAAGAAATCATGAGGATTCCAGGGGAATTTGGCCGGTTTTCGGGTTATAAGCTAAATATAGGGAAAAGTGAGATGTTTGCAGTCCAGGCGAGGGGACAGGAGAGGCGATTGGGGGGGCTACTGTTTAGATTAGTAGGGGGAAGCTTTCAGTACCTAGGCATTCAAGTGGCGCTGGAATGGGGACCGGCTGCATAAATTAAATCTGGCCCGGCTAGTAGACCAAATGAAGGATGATTTTCTGAGATGGGACGCGCTCCCATTGTCATTAGCTGGGAGGGTGCAGACGGTGAAGATGCCGGTCCTCCCGAGATTCCTGTTCGTGTTTCAATGTCTCCCCATCTTTATTCCGCGGTCCTTTTTTAAACGGGTCAACAAAGTGATCTCTGGCTTTGTTTGGGCGGGTAAGGAAGTTAATGCTTGAGAGGAGTCGGGGAGCGGGCGGGCTGGCACTGCCAAATTTTAGTAACTATTACTGGGCGACGAATATAGCCATGATCAGGAAGTGGGTGGTGGGGGAGGGGTCGGCATGGGAGCGTATGGAGGCGGCTTCATGCAAAGGCACCAGTATGGGAGCATTGGTAACTGCGCTTCGGCAGTTCCTGCCGGCACGGTACTCCACCAGCCCCGTGGTTGTGGCGGCCCTGAGAGTCTGGGGGCAATAGAGGAGACGTGGGAGCAGAGGGAGTATCGGTCTGGTCCCTTATCTGTAATAATCACCGTTTTGCCCCGGGAAGTATGGATGGGGAGGTTCCGGATATGGCGGAGAGCAGGGATTGAGAGGATGTGGGATATGTTAATAGAGAGGAGTTTTCCGAGTATGAGGGCGCTGGAGGAGAAGTTTGGGTTGGCGAGGGGAAACAAATTCAGGTATCTGCAGGTACGGGACTTCCTATGTAAACAGGTGTCAACCTTCCCGCTCCTACCACTAAGGGGGATTCAGGACAGGATAGTTTCCAGAGGGTGGGTAGGAGAAGGGAGCGTCTCTGACATTTACAAGGAACTTATGGGGTCAGAGGAGACGCAGACCGAGGAGCTGAAGCGCAAGTGGGAGGAGGAGCTGGGAAGAGAGATAGAGGATGGTCTATGGGCGGACGCGTTGAGTAGAGTCAACGCGTCCGCAACATGTGCCAGTCTCAGCCTGATACAATTTAATGTCGTTCACCGTGCTCACATGACAGTGGCCCGGATTAGCAGATTCTTTGGGGTGGAAGACAGGTGTGCAAAATGCACGGGAGGACCAGCGAACCATGTCCACATGTTTGGGGCATGTCCGAAGCTTGGGGGAATTTGGCAGGGGTTTGCAGACGTCATGTCCACAGTGTTAAAAACAAGGGTGGCGCTGAGTCCAGAGGTGGCGATTTTTGGGGTGTCGGAAGACCCGAGAACCCAGGAGGAGAAAGAGGCAGACGTTCTGGCCTTTGCTGCCCTGGTAGCCCGGAGTCGGATACTATTAGCTTGGGAGGGACTCAACGCCCCCGAAGTCGGAGACCTGGCTATCGGACATGGCAGCTTTCTCTGTTTGGAGAAAATCAAGTTCGCCTTGAGAGGGTCACTGTTAGGGTTCGCCCGGAGGTGGCAGCCGTTCGTCGACTTCTTCACGGAAAATTAGTTGTCAGCAGAAGGGTTAGTTTAGCTTAGAGTAGGGGGTTAATAAAGGTGGGACCTGTAAGGGAGGTAGATGACTTTTGCACTATGTTTATAGTTTCATGTATATTGTTTATTGTGTTGTTGTTATAATACCAAAAAATACCTCAATAAAATGTTTATTACAAAAAAAAGACAGCAAGTAACTTGCTGTTTTCCAGGGTTTTTTTTTTCAAAAGTGACGTCAGAGGGAAGCTGTGATCTGATTGGTTGATAGCAAATCTGCCCCAAATTTTTTTAAAAACACAGCTAAACTCGTAAATTTAAATTAAACTATTTAATTAATTAGAGATGGCTGGTCAGGTGATGCGCTTGAGCTGCTTGATGTGGGAGCTGGCTGATCCCATTGCAAGCTGCAACAACCACATCTGTTGGCTGCTCGAAGAGCTCCGGCTCAGAGTTGATGAGCTGGAGTCTGAGCTTCAAACACTGAGGCACATCCGGGAGGGGGAGACTTACCTGGACACTGTGTTTCAGGAGTCAGTCACACCTGTCAGAGTAAGTAGTTTAAATCCTGCCAGTGGCCAGGGACAGCAGGGTGTGACTGCAAGTCAGGCAGGTAAAGGGAACCAGCAGTCAGGAACTGAGGAGCCTCAGCCCTTGACTCTGTCCAACAGGTATGAGGCACTTGCTCCCTGTGTGGATGGCGAACAGGGCTGCAGGATGAGTCAGCTGACCAAGGCACCATGGTTCAGCAGGCCATTCAAGGGGAGGGAGTAAGTAGGCAAGTTGTAGGGGATTCTATTATCAGGGGGATAGATAGTATCCTTTGTGAGCAGGATAAAGAGTCCCGCATGGTATGTTGCCTGCCCGGTGCTCGGGTGCGGGACATCTCTGACCGGCTTGAAAGGATACTGGAGAGGGAGGGGGGAGGATCCAGTTGTTGTGGTCCATGTCGGTACCAACAACGTAGGCAAGTCTAGGAAAGAGGACCTGTTTAGAGATTATAAAGAGCTAGGATTCAAATTTAAAAACAGGTCCTCAAGGGTCATAATCGCCGGATTACTGCCCGAGCCACGTGCAAATTGGCATAGGGAGGCAAGAATAAGGGAAGTTAACACGTGGCTGAAAGAGGGGTTCCTTTTCATGGGACACTGGCATCAGTTTTGGGACAGGGGGGACCTATACCGTTGGGATGGTCTCCACCTGAACCGAGCTGGGACCAATGTTCTGGCGAAAAGAGTAAATAGGGTGGTCAATAGGACTTTAAACTAAAGATTGGGGGGGAAGGGAAAGTCAGGGAACCAGGAGGTGAAGTAATCAGTGGGAAGCGTAGCTGCTTAGGAATACGAAAAGACAGAACTCAGGAGAGGTTACGATAGTCCCCATCCCACAAAATATGACAGTGTATGGAAAGGCTCAGTAAACCAAGGTCCACCACACTAAGAAAACAAAAAGGGACGGTCAATAGAGAATTAAAGGTGCTATATTTAAATGCGCGCAGTGTACGGAACAAGGTAGATGAGCTTGTGGCCCAGATTGTGACTGGCAGGTATGATGTGGTAGGCATCACAGAGACGTGGTTGCAGGGGGTTCAGGACTGGCATTTAAACATCCAGGGATCCACAACCTATTGAAAAGACAGAGAGGTGGGCAGAGGGGGCGGGGTTGCCTTGTTAATTAGGAATGAAATTAAATCAATAGCACTAAACGACATAGGGTCAGATGATGTGGAGTCTGTGTGGGTAGAGTTGAGGAACCATAAAGCTAAAAAAAAACATAATGGGAGTTATGTACAGGCCTCCTAACAGTGGTCAGGACCAGGGGCACAAAATGCACCACAAAATAGAAAGTGCATGTCAGAAAGGCAAGGTCACAGTGATCATGGGAGACTTCAATATGCAGGTGGACTGGGGTAAATAATGCTGCCAGTGGACCCAAGGAAAGGGAATTCATTGAATGTTTACAGGAGGGCTTTTTGGAACAGCTTGTGATGGAGCCCATGAGGGAACAGGCCATTCTGGACTTAGTGTTATGTAATGAGCCAGACTTGATTAAAGATCTTAAAGTAAGGGAACACTTAGGAGGCAGTGATCATAATATGGTAGAATTCAGTCTGCAATTTGAATGAAAGAAGGTAGAATCAGATGTAAAGGTGTTACAGTTAAATAAAGGTAACTACAGGGGCATGAGGGAGGAACTGACGAAAATCGACTGGGAGCAGAGCCTAGTGGGAAAGACAGTAGAACAGCAATGGCAGGAGTTTCTGGGAGTAATTGAGGACACAGTACAGAGGTTCATCCCAAAGAAAAGAAAGGTTATCAGAGGGGGGATTAGGCAGCCATGGCTGACAAAGGAAGTTAGGGAATGCATCAAAGCAAAAGAGAAAACCTATAATGTGGCAAAGAGTAGTGGGAAGGCTACAAAAACAAACAGAGGATAACAAAGAGAGAAATAAGGAAAGAGAGGATCAAATAGGAAGGTAGGCTAGCCAGTAACATTAGGAATGATAGTAAAAGTTTCTTTAAATACATTAAAAACAAACGGGAGGCAAAAGTAGACATTGGGCCGCTCCAAAATGACGCTGGTAATCTGGTGATGGGAGACGAGAAAATAGCTGAGGAACTAAATAAGTACTTTGCATCAGTCTTCGCAGTTGAAGATATGAGTAATATCCCAACAAATCAGGAGAGGGGGGCAGAGTTGAATATGGTAGCCATCGCAAAGGAGAAAGTGCTAGAGAAACTAAGAGGTCTAAAAATTGATAAATCTCCGGGCCCAGATGGGCTACATCCTAGAGTTCTAAAGGAGATAGCTGAAGAAATAGTGGAGGCGTTAGTTATGATCTTTCAAAAGTCATTGGAATCAGGGAAAGTCCCAGAGGATTGGAAAATCGCTGTTGTAACCCCCTGTTCAAGAAGGGAACAAGGAAAAAGATGGAAAATTATAGGCCAATTAGCCTAACCTCGGTTGTTGGCAAGAATCCTGTGTTAAGGATGAGATTTCTAAATTCTTGGAAGTGCAGGGTCGGATTAGGACAAGTCAGCATGGATTTAATAAGGGGAGATCGTGCCTGACAAACCTGTTAGAGTTCTTTGAAGAGATAGCAAATAGGTTAGACCAAGGAGAGCCAATGGATGTTATCTATCTTGACTTCCAAAAGGCCTTTGATAAGGTGCCTCACGGGAGACTGCTGAGTAAAATAAGGGCCCATGGTATTCGAGGCAAGGTACTAACATGGATTGACGATTGGCTGTCAGGCAGAAGGCAGAGATTTGGGATAAAAGGTTCTCTTTCGGAATGGCAACCGGTGACGAGTGGTGTCCCGCAGGGTTCAGTGTTGGGGCCACAGCTGTTCTCTTTATATATTAACAATCTAGATGACGGGACTGGGGGCATTCTGGCTAAGTTTGCCGATGATTCAAAGATAGGTGGAGGGGCAGGTAGTATGGAGGAGGTGGGGAGGCTGCAGAAAGATTTAGACAGTTTAGGACAGTGGTCCAAGAAATGGCTGATGAAATTCAACGTGGGCAAGTGTGAGGTCTTGCACTTTGGAAAAAAGAATAGAGGCATGGGCTATTTTCTAAATGGTGACACAATTCATAATGCTGAAGTGCAAAGGGACTTGGGAGTCCTAGTCCAGGATTCTCTAAAGGTAAACTTGCAGGTTGAGTCCGTAATTAAGAAAGCAAATGCAATGTTGTCATTCATCTCAAGAGGCTTGGAATATAAAAGCAGGGATGTAATTCTGAAGCTTTATAAAGCATTAGTTAGGCCCCATTTAGAATACTGTGAGCAATTTTGGGCCCCACACCTCAGGAAGGACATACTGGCACTGGAGCAGGTCCAGCAGAGATTCACACGGATGATTCCAGGTATGGTAGGCCTAACATACGATGAACGTCTGAGGATCCTGGGATTATATTCATTGGAGTTTAGGAGGTTGAGGGGATATCTAATAGAAACTTACAAGATAATGAATGGCTTAGATAGGGTGGACATAGGGAAGTTGTTTCCATTAGCAGGGGAGACTAGGACCCGGGGGCACCGCCTTAGAATAAATGCGAGTCACTTTAGAACAGAGATGAGAGGAGAAATTTCTTCAGCCAGAGAGTGGTGGGTCTATGGAATTCATTGCCACAGAGGGCGGTGGAGGCCGGGACGTTGAGTGTCTTTAAGACAGAAGTTGATAAATTCTTGATTTCTCGAGGAATTAAGGGCTATGGAGAGAGAGCGGGTAAATGGAGTTGAAATCAGCCATGATTGAATGGTGGAATGGACTCGATGGGCCGAATGGCCTTACTTCCGCTCCTAGGTCTTATGGACTTAAGAGTTTATTTTTGGAAGAGAGGGGCCAAAATGAACATGGGCCCCTTAGAGAATGAGCTGGGGAAATAATGGGGAACCAGGAAATGGCAGAGAAGTTAAACAAGTACTTTGCATCAGTCTTCAAGGTGAAAGATACTAAACATTCCACAAAAAAATAATTAAAAGTCAGAAGGGGGGGAGGAAATAAGTACAATAACAATCACTAGGGGAAAAGTATAAGAGGAACTAATGGGGCTAAGGACCAATATGTCCCCTTGACACGATGAGATGCATCCCAAGATATTAAAGAAGTAGCTACAGAGCTAGTGGATGCATCGGCAGTAATCATCCAAGAATTCTCTCTCAGAGAATTGGAAAACTGCCAATGTAGCATCTTTATTCAAAAAGTGAGGGAGTCAAAAAAAATAAAAAGTTGGCTTGTAATGCAGAACAATGCCAGCAGCACAGGTTCAATTCCCGCACCGGCCTCCCCGAACAGGTGCCGGACTTTGGCTACTATGGGCTTTTCGCAGTAACTTCATTGAAGCCTACTTGTGACAATAAGCTATTATTATTATTATTATGTCACTATAGGCCAGTTAGATTAACTTCTGTTATTGGCAAAATGTTAGAATCCATTATCAAGGATGTAAAAGCAGAGCATTTAGAAATGCCCAGTATAATCAAGCGGAGTCAGCATGGCTTCATGAAGGGGAAATCATGCATGACAAAAATATTAGAATTCTTTGAGGTGGTAGGGTAGGTGAAGGGGAACCAAAAGATGTAATATACTTGGATTTCCAAAAGGTGTTTGATATACTTGAATTTCCCAAAATAGTTTGATCAGGTATCACACAAAGACTACTTAATAAACTAAGAGTCCATGAATAGAAGATTGGCTAACTGATAGAAGGCCAAGTTAGGTTAAGAGGAACATTTTCATGGTGGCAACCTGTAACTAATGGAATGCCACAGGGAACCATGCTTGGGCCACGATTATTCACAATATATTAATGACTTGGATGAGGGAAGTTATTGTACTACAGCCAAGTTTGCGGATGACACAAAAAATAGGTGGGGAGGCAAGTGATGAGGCTGGCATAAAGGGTCTACAGAGGGATATAGACAGGTTAGGTGAGTGGGCAAAAACTTGATGGATGGAATATAATATAGGAAAATGCACTTGGTAGACAGAATAACGGAGCTGAATATTATTCAAATGGAGAAAGACTGCAAACACACGGATTTGGGGGTGCTCGTGCATAAATCACAAAAGGCTAGCACGCAAGTTCAGGTAACAGGGAAGGCAAATGGATTGTTTGCCTTTACTTCAAAGGGAATGGAGTATAAAAATAGGAACGCCCTGCTAAAACTATACAAGGCACTAGTTAGACCACACCTGGAATACTGTGAACAGTTTTACCCAAGGAAAGATATACCGGCATTGGAGCTAGTCCAGAGATGGTTCTGTAAATTGACTCTGGATATGGAGGGATTTTCTTATGAGGGGAGGCTGAGTAAATTGGGCCTGCACTGATTGGAGTTTAAAAGAATGAAACATGACCTTATTGAGACATATAGGATTCTTGGGGACTTGACAGGGTAGATGCTGAGAAGATGTTTCCTCTTGTTGGAGAGTCTAAGACCAGAGGGCATAATCTCAGAGTAAGAGGCCGCCCATTAAGAGATGAGGAGGAATTTCTTCCCTCAGAGGGTAGTGAATATGTGGAATTATTTACTGCAGAGAGCTGTAGGGTCTGGGTCATTTAGTATGTTAATGGCTGAGATGGACAGATTTTTCATCAGTAACGGAATCGAGGGTGAGATTTAGATTTAGTGTCACGTGTGCCGAAGTACAGTGAAAAGAATTGTTCTGCGTACAGTCCAGGCAGGTTGCTCAATACGTGAAAACATAGAAGGTGGGGTTGAGGATTATATCAGATCAGCCATGATCTCATTAAATAACAGAGCAGACTTGATGGGCCAATACTTCTGCTCCTCTGTCTTAATAGCCTTATAGTCAGGAGGAGTCACTCACCACAGAATGTTCAGCCTCTAACCTACTTTGGTCACCACAGTATTTGGTCGCAAGCCGGTAAGAAGCCAGGTCAAGGACAGAGAGGCCTCGCAGAGCTCAATCCTCTTATCTCCCGCAGAAATGTTTCCTGATCGCGAGAGAGAGATAAAAATGGAGGAAGTACAGAAAATATCCCTCTTCCCCATTGAACCTAAATTCAATTTTTTATTGAATGTGATGTTTTTCTTTCTACCCGCGATTATGCAATTCGCTTTTATCTGTTGGCTAAATGGAAATGATGTTCTGGTTTGCAAGATATATTTGGTGAAATAAATTGAATAGATCTAATCTACCTTTATGCCTCACTGCAACAACCAAAGCTAAAGGAAAACCGCACAGATGGAAGAGAGAGAACCTACATCAGAAAAAATATAAATGCATCATAAAATTTGAACCTAATTATTATTAACAGTGTGATCTGCAACACAGCGCTTTCTGCTCTAATGAGCATAATTAGGTTCCAAAAATTTATGCTTGCCCACCTAATAGTTAATCTTTTTAATAATTTTCAGCATGTTCAGTTAAACGTGCTGCCTCCCAAGATGTTTTTCTTCTTTTTGTGGGATGTGGGCGTCACTGGTTAGGCCAGCACATATTGCCCATCCCTAGTTGCCCCTCAGAGTGAAATCGATTGTTGAGGAAAAACTTTTCTAATTTAGTGAACTTTTTTTAGTGAACTCCAGAAAGGAAGCGAGGGAAAAAAATGTCAAATGAGATACTGGTACAATGACGGAGATCTTAAATCCTCTCTCCTGGAAGCTTGTGCAGTCCAGACTGATAGGGTGAAGGTCACTTCTAAAGGATAATATGTGACCTAATCTTAAGCATTCCAATTCCTAGAAATCTAGATCTATAACACAATATTGTCCCCCATCTGCCTCTTATTGATACATTTGCTCAAATAAGGATGGCTGTTGTGGAAGTGGTATACTAAGAAGTCTTATGACACCAGGTTAATGTCCAATAGGTTTATTTGGAATCACTAGCTTTCGGAGCGCAGCTCCTTCATCAGGTGAGTGGCTCTAAAAGCTAGTGATTCGAAATAAACCAGTTGGATTTTAACCTGGTATTCAAGACTTCTTACCGTGACCACCCCAGTCCAACGCCGGCATCTCCACAAGATGTGGAAGTGGAAACAGTACCACTCTGATATAGTTAAACTGCATGAGATTGGGGCTAGCTTATCTGATTGGGGAATGCTTGATGCTGAAAGTGAGGGAGAAATGGTAAGAGCTTCATTTCAAAGCAATTTCCCTCCACTTAACCTCAGTAAAAATTAATAACTTAGGTGAACTGGAGTTTTGCTCTCACTTTCGTTGTCTGTAAGAAGGGAAGGCAGGCAACCTATTCCTAAGCCTCTGCCAATTTTGTTTGGTACCAGAGGTGTTTAGTAACCACACCTTGCCAAGTAGCATGACTTTCAACACACTTTGTGCTTTTTACAGTCATGTAACTCAGAGTAGATGTCTTTTTCCTGAGCTTGCATCCAATGACACAGGTCATTTTTTCTTTAATTTGGATCATCAAGAAAGGTGTTTTTTCACATTGCCCATATACATATACAGATTCAGGTGCAGTGCCCTGCTCACTAGCGTGACTGCACTTGCCTTGATGGGTCAGTTTTCCACTCCCACTTGGAACAGGCTGCTAAGCAGTAATGCAGCCCCGCATCCTGTAAGGATAGCCAGCTGGCCTTGATAATGGAAAGTGTTGTGTGAGGCTGTGCCGGCACCCTGCAATCACATGGGAAGCCTACCAAATGCTGATACTTTTAGCTGGGTTCTTAACAGATTTCCCAATTGGAACCTTTCTGCAATCAATAACGGTTGAGGGGAGAAATGCCCCTCTAAGAATTTCAGTAATTCACTGAAAGACTTTGCTGGATGAGCAAGATTCTGTATCACGTTTTACGGCCTACTGATCTGAAAAATGTTGCAACCTTTAGGTCATCTGGTATCTAGCTATTAAAAACAATTGGAATCGACTTCCGGGTGCGGCGATGACCAGCAGAGTCGCACGTTTCGGCAGCTCCCGGTGAAACGGACTTTTGGGCTCTTGATAGGAGCCCCAACGGCAATTTTGACGGCTAAAAACACTGTGCGGTAAACCAGAAGGGAATCCCCCCTGGATACGGATGAAAAAAAGGAGGAGAAAGTGGCCGGATTGCAGTGGATCCTTTAGAACAGCGGCAAGGAAGGCAAGCAAAAACCAAGATGGCGTCGGAAGGTGGCAGTTTAACATGGGGCCCTGAACAACAAGAGTTCTTGAAATGCTGTGTGGAAGAGCTCAAAAAGGAAATGAAGAAAGAGCTGTTGGCCCCGATACGACAGGCGATCGAAGGGCTAAAAGAGGAACAAAAGACCCAGGAGCGGGAGCTTCGGGTCGTGAAGGCAAAGGCAGCCGAGAATGAGGACGACATACAGGGCCTGGTGGTGAAGACGGAGACGCATGAGGCACATCAGAAACGATGTGTGGAAAGGTTGGAGGCACTGGAGAACAACGCAAGGAGGAACAACCTGAGGATTCTTGGTCTTCCTGAAGGTGTGGAGGGAGCGGACGTCGGGGCATATGTGAGCACGATGCTGCACTCGTTAATGGGAGCGGAGGCCCCGGCGGGTCCGTTGGAGGTGGAGGGAGCATACCGAGTGATGGTGCGAGGGCCGAGAGCAGGAGAAATTCCCAGAGCCATAGTGGTGAGATTCCTCCGTTTTAAGGATAGAGAAATGGTCCTCAGATGGGCAAAGAAAACTCGGAGCAGTAAATGGGAGAACGCGGTGATCCGCGTTTATCAAGACTGGAGTGCGGAGGTGGCGAGAAGGAGGGCGAGCTTTAATCGGGCCAAGGCGGTGCTTCATAAAAAGAAGATAAAATTTGGAATGCTGCAACCGGCAAGACTGTGGGTCACATATCGAGGGAGGCACCACTACTTTGAGACGGCGGATGAAGCGTGGACTTTTATTGTGGAAGAAAAACTGGAATGAGCGGGTTATTAAAAAGAACGTTTGAACAAAGTGGTGGGGCGAATGTGGAGGGCAAAGAGGGGGGTTAAAAAGGGGGGAAAGAGGAGTTTTATGTACTAATCCTGCAATGTGGTAACTTTTCTCTCTTCCACAGGTGGTGATAGGGGGAGGTGGAGGAGATGGGGCGTTGGCCATTGGGGGCGGGGCCAAGGGAGAAGCGCGGGCTTGGTTCCCGCGCTATGATAATCATGGCGGGAATAGAGAAGCAGGAAGGAGGGGGCGTCGCACGGTGCGAGCCGAGGTCACGGGGGGAAGCCGAGGTCGGCCAGAGTTTGCTGACTTCTGGGAGCAACATGGGGGGAGTAATTACGCTAGCGGGGGGGGGTGGGAGGGGGGAATTACTGGGTTGCTGCTGCTGGGGAGAGGGGGGAGCTGGTATGGGAGGGGATGGGCGGGGGGGCACCGCCTGGGGGAGATACAGCTGCGTGGGAACCGGGTGAGGAGCTGGAAAAAGGTGATGGCTAATCGACAAGGGGGGGGGGTAGGAAGCCCCCCAACCCGGCTGATCACGTGGAACGTGAGAGGGCTGAACGGGCCGATAAAGAGGGCACGGGTACTCGCACACCTTAAGAAACTTAAGGCAGACGTGGTTATGTTACAGGAAACGCACTTGAAACTGATAGACCAGGTTAGGCTACGCAAAGGATGGGTGGGGCAGGTGTTCCATTCGGGGCTAGATGCGAAAAGCAGGGGGGTGGCTATATTAGTGGGGAAGCGGGTAATGTTCGAGGCAAAGACTATAGTGGCGGATAACGGGGGCAGATACGTGATGGTGAGTGGCAAACTACAGGGGGAGACGGTGGTTTTGGTAAACGTATATGCCCCGAACTGGGATGATGCCAATTTTATGAGGCGGATGCTAGGACGCATTCCGGACCTAGAGATGGGAAAGCTGATAATGGGGGGAGATTTTAATACGGTGTTGGAACCAAGGCTGGATAGGTCGAAGTCCAGGACTGGAAGGAGGCCGGCAGCAGCCAAGGTACTTAAAGATTTTATGGAGCAGATGGGAGGTGTAGACCCGTGGAGAGTAAGGAGTTCTCGTTTTTCTCCTATGTCCATAAAGTCTACTCGCGAATAGACTTTTTTGTGCTGGGAAGGGCATTGATCCCGAAGGTGAGGGGAACGGAGTATACGGCTATAGCCATTTCGGATCACGCTCCACACTGGGTAGACTTGGAGATAGGGGAGGAAACAGGAGGGCGCCCACCCTGGAGAATGGACATGGGACTAATGGCAGATGAGGGAGGGTGTCTAAGGGTGAGGGGGTGCATTGAAAAGTACTTGGAACTCAATGATAATGGGGAGGTCCAAGTGGGAGTGGCCTGGGAGGCGTTGAAGGCGGTGGTTAGAGGGGAGCTGATATCAATAAGGGCACATAAAGGGAAGCAGGAGAGTAAGGAACGGGAGCGGTTGCTGCAAGAACTTTTGAGGGTGGACAGACAATATGCGGAAGCACCGGAGGAGGGACTGTACAGGGAAAGGCAAAGGCTACATGTAGAATTTGACTTGCTGACTACGGGCACTGCAGAGGCACAATGGAGGAAGGCACAGGGTGTCCAGTACGAATATGGGGAGAAGGCGAGTAGGTTGCTGGCACACCAATTGAGGAAAAGGGGAGCAGCGAGGGAAATAGGGAGAGTGAGGGATGAGGAAGGAGAGATGGAGCGGGGAGCGGAGAGAGTGAATGTAGTGTTCAAGACATTTTATAAAAAATGGAATGAAGCTCAACCCCGGATGGGAGGGAGAGAATGATGGGCTCCTTGGATCGGCTGGAATTTCCCAAGGTGGAAGAGCAGGAAAGGGTGGGACTGGGAGCACAGATCGAGGTAGAAGAAGTGGTGAAAGGAATTAGGAGCATGCAGGCGGGAAAGGCCCCGGGACCGGATGGATTCCCAGTCGAATTCTATAGAAAATATGTGGACTTGCTCGCCCCGGTATTGACGAGGACCTTTAATGAGGCAAAGGAAAGGGGACAACTGCCCCCGACTATGTCTGAAGCAACGATATCGCTTCTCTTAAAGAAGGAAAAGGACCCGCTACAATGCGGGTCCTATAGACCTATTTCCCTCCTAAATGTAGATGCCAAGATCCTGGCCAAGGTAATGGCAATGAGAATAGAGGAATGTGTCCCGGGGGTGGTCCACGAGGACTAAACTGGGTTTGTGAAGGGGAGACAGCTGAACACGAATATACGGAGGCTGTTAGGGGTAATGATGATGCCCCCACCAGAGGGGGAAACGGAGATAGTAGTGGCGATGGATGCCGAGAAAGCATTTGATAGAGTGGAGTGGGATTATTTGTGGGAGGTGTTGAGATTTGGTTTTGGAGAGGGGTATGTTAGATGGGTGCAGCTGTTGTATAGGGCCCCGATGGCGAGCGTGGTCACGAATGGACGGGGGTCTGCATATTTTCGGCTCCATAGAGGGACAAGGCAGGGATGCCCTCTGACCCCATTATTGTTTGCACTGGCGATTGAGCCCCTGGCGATAGCGTTGAGGGGTTCCAAGAAGTGGAGGGGAGTACTTAGAGGAGGAGAAGAACACCGGGTATCTTTGTATGCGGACGATTTGCTACTATACGTGGCAGACCCGGCGGAGGGGATGCCAGAAATAATGCGGATACTTGGGGAGTTTGGGGATTTTTCAGGGTATAAATTGAACATGGGGAAAAGTGAGTTGTTTGTGGTGCATCCAGGGGAGCAGAGTAGAGAAATAGAGGCCCTACCGTTGAGGAAGGTAACAGGGGACTTTCGTTACTGGGGATCCAGATAGCCAAGAATTGGGGCACATTGCATAGGTTAAATTTAACGCGGTTGGTGGAACAAATGGAGGAGGATTTTAAGAGATGGGATATGGTATCCCTGTCACTGGCAGGGAGGGTGCAGGCGGTTAAGATGGTGGTCCTCCCGAGATTCCTCTTTGTGTTTCAGTGCCTCCCGGTGGTGATCACGAAGGCTTTTTTTAAAAGGATTGAAAAGAGCATCATGGGTTTTGTGTGGGCTGGGAAGACCCCGAGAGTGAGGAAGGGATTCTTACAGCGTAGCAGGGATAGGGGGGGGCTGGCACTACCGAGCCTAAGTGAGTATTATTGGGCCGCTAATATTTCAATGGTGAGTAAGTGGATGGGAGAGGAGGAGGGAGCAGCGTGGAAGAGATTAGAGAGGGCGTCCTGTAGGGGGACTAGCCTACAGGCTATGGTGACAGCCCCATTGCCGTTCTCACCGAGGAACTACACCACAAGCCTGGTGGTGGTGGCTACACTGAAGATTTGGGGACAGTGGAGACGGCATAGGGGAAAGACTGGAGCCTTGGGGGGGTCCCCGATAAGAAACAACCATAGGTTTGCCCCGGGGAGAATGGATGGGGGATATGGAATGTGGCAAAGAGCAGGAATAACGCAACTGAAAGATCTGTTTGTGGATGGGAAGTTCGCGAGTCTGGGAGCGCTGACCGAGAAATATGGGTTGCCCCAAGGGAATGCATTCAGGTATATGCAACTGAGGGCTTTGGCGAGGCAACAGGTGAGGGAATTCCCGCAGCTCCCGACACAAGAGGTGCAGGACAGAGTGATCTCAAAGACATGGGTGGGGGGTGGTAAGGTGTCAGATATATATAGGGAAATGAGGGACGAAGGGGAGACTATGGTAGATGAACTAAAAGGGAAATGGGAAAAAGAGCTGGGGGAGGAGATCGAGGAGGGGCTGTGGGCAGATGCCCTAAGCAGGGTAAACTCGTTGTCCTCGTGTGCCAGGCTAAGCCTGATTCAGTTTAAGGTATTACACAGGGCGCATATGACTGGAGCACAGCTCAGTAAATTTTTGGGGGTGGAGGATAGGTGTGCGAGGTGCTCGAGAAGCCCAGCGAATCATACCCATATGTTTTGGTCATGCCCGACACTACAGGGGTTTTGGATGGGGGTGACAAAGGTGCTTTCAAAAGTAGTGGGGGTCCGGGTCGAACCAAGCTGGGGGTTGGCTATATTTGGGGTTGCACAAGAGCCGGGAGTGCAGGAGGCGAGAGAGGCCGATGTTTTGGCCTTTGCGTCCCTAGTAGCCCGGCGCAGGATATTGTTAATGTGGAAAGAAGCCAAGCCCCCGGGGGTGGAGACCTGGATAAATGACATGGCAGGGTTTATAAAGCTAGAGCGGATTAAGTTCGTTCTAAGGGGGTCGGCTCAAGGGTTCACCAGGCGGTGGCAACCGTTCGTCGAATACCTCGCAGAAAGATAGATGGAATGGAAAAAAGAAGGCAGCAGCAGCAGCCCAGGATCGGGGGGGGGGGGGGGGGGGGGGAGGAGGAACCAGAAGGACTCTCAGGGTTGTTAATATATACTGTATAATATGTATAGGTCGTTGCGGCAGATAATTATATATTGGACTGTTAAATTATATTTTTGGAGAGTGTTACTTGTGATAAGGCAGTTGCCAAATAGGGTTAGTTTTCATTTTTGTTATTTATTACTTATTCATTTTTTGTTTATAAAATAGGTAATTGTTATTTGTGTTGTTATAATATTGTGTAAAGGATGCACAATGTATTGTGTTGGTTGACCAAAAATTTTCAATAAAATATTTATTTTAAAAAAAACAATTGGAATCTTTCTTCACATGAGTTCCATATTTCATAATCCTCATCAAACACCTCCATGGCGACTTCCGGTGAGGCAGCCGCACATTGGAGGGCTCCCGTTCGGGAACGGCATTTTCGGGGAGTAACGCCCGGTCCTAGGGCCAGCGACGGCAGTAAAAGTCGGGAGATAGAGCAAGGAGAAGAAGGATGTCGAAAATCACCAAAAAAACTGAAAGTCCGTTGGAGAGGGGAAAGGTCACCGCGGGGTCAACAAAGAAAATGGAGGCTGGAGCACCAGGGGAGGCCGCAGTGCTTACGGCTGAAGAACTAACTAAGCTGATGGCTGCGGAATTCCAAAAGCAGTTGGCGCAGATTGAGAAATGTATGGAGATGATGAGGAAGGAGATGAGGGAGGTTTTGAATGTGCTGGTGGAGGAGGCGGTTTCCCCGGTGAAGACGACGGTGGCGAGCGCAGTGGCGGAGGTGCAAGAGCAAGGGGAGGCATTGAAGGAAGTGGAGGAGACGGTATTGCAGCACGGTGATCAACTTGCCTCGATGGGGAAGGAGATGCGGAAGGTGATGGACACGAACAAGAATCTGCGAGGAAAAATGGAAGATCTGCAAAACAGATCCAGGCGACATAATTTGAGGGTCGTGGAGCTGCCCGAAGGAGTTGAAGGACCGAAGCCGACTGAGTATTTTGCCGCGATGCTGGCAAAACTACTGGGGGAGGGAGGAGGACCCCTCCCGATATGAACTGGATCGGGCTCATCGGTCGTGGAGGCCTGTACCAAAGGCGAGTGAGCCGCCAAGGGCAGTGACTCTGTGCTTCCGTAGGTACAGTGTGAAGGAGAAGGTCCTGAGCTGGGCCAAGCAGAAGTGGGTAGTGCAATGGGCTGGAGCTGGTATACGTGTATACCAGGACTTTACGGTGGAGCTGGCGAGGAGGCGGGCTGCCTTCAACCGGGTGAAGAGGGCACTGTACATTGGCAAGGTGCAGTGTGGCATTGTGTATCCAGCGAAGCTGAGGATGACTTACAAGCGCAGGGACTTTTATTTTGGAACGGCGGAAGCAGCGGAGGAGTTTGCGAAGGCAGAAGGACTGTGGCAGAACTGACAAATTGAGGAATGGTCATGTGCCGATGTAACCTCATGACTGTATTTTCTTCTTTTTTTTGTATCACTGCGCGCAGGTGTAGAGGCTAAAGGAGCCAATGTTGCATATATTTGGACAAGGGAAGGGACGGGACTTTCACTCGAAAGGAGGGCTCTTTGTGGTGTAGGTGGATATGCGGGGTTTGTGTGCTAAAAGGGGATCTTTGGGCTTGCCTAGGGCCGGGCAAGGGGGAAAGGGACCCGGGCGGGGGCCTCCACGCTGGCCGGTTTAAGCCGGCCAATGAACGGGAGCGAGGTGGGGGGAGGGGCTGCGGTCATCGGAGCCTGACAGAACATGGTCCGAGTGGTCTAGCCGGGGTGGAAAGTTGGGGGGAGGGAACAGAGGTTGGGGGAGGGAACCGAGGTTGGGAGGAGGAGTTTTACAAGAGGCATTGGACGGGAGGAGCTGGAGACTTGGGAGGGGGGGGGGGTACAACTTTGGGGTATCATGTACGGTACTCTCTTAGAGGCTGGAAGGCGTTGGTTGGGGGGGTGGGTGGGGGGGGTGGAGAGCCGTGTAGATTAAGGGTGACTACGGGTAATCCCTGATTCCTTTTTGTCATTTGTTTATGTAAACAGGCGGGTTGAGGTTTGGGGGTTGGTGGGCGGATGGGATCGTTGTTATTATGGGGATTGACATATCTTGTTGATTATTGTTTATTGTTGATGGGTGTAAATGTGGGAGAAAACGTGAAAAAGGAGGAGAATGAAAAAAAAAAATTTTTTTTTAACACCTCCATGGCACCTGGTTTGCCCACCATTTTGGATCCCAGCTCCTGGTGTCTACACCTCGTCCCTTTTGACTGTTTGAAAGTAGGGCACAAACAATCCCTTGAACGAGCAACTATGAAATCTTTCCACTTTTATGCCTGAGTATTTCGACTATTTGCATTTGGTAAAACAGTGAGGAAATGTCCCTGCACCACAGAAGTGACAACATTAACGAGTAGACAGCTTTTATATTAAAACAAACTTTAATTTTAACATAGAATTAAGCACATTAGCAACAAAGAGACACCTTTACAGTTTAAATAAAATAAATATTTTAATGATTTTTCATAGATAACACGTCAACTTCAACACAGCCCAGAAAATGGCTCATACATGGTACATTTATCATGTTAGCATAAAAAACAAAAGCAACATCTCTCACAATTAGTCAACAAAAATCTTCACTCCAGTGATTTTTCTGCCTCTATCCTTGTCGCCAGTTTTCTCCTGTTATATTTCCTTGATGACACAAAGAAAAAAGGTATGAAGGTGCCCACTCTCTGGATTCTTGTAAAACACATTTTTTAAATTAAATTTTAAGGGATGTGGTCTTCACTGGCTAGGCCAGCATTTGTTGCCCATCTCTAATTGCCCTTGAGAAGTTGGTGGTGAATTACCTTCTTGAACCGCTGCAGTCCTAGATACACCCACTGGTTTATTGCTCACACAATCAAGATGATGATCTTGATGGCTCAAAGCCTGTGCAAACACTCCTGCGTCATTCTCCCCATCCCGGCAACCCTCAATCTATTCTATTCTGACTTTTCATGAATTACTTTCATCGAATCTTTCAGTACAGGTGGGGCCACTCAGCCTTTTGTGTGTGTGTCAGCTGTTCGATTTAGTACCTTACTCCTGCTTTCTCTGAATAACCCTGAAAATTAATTCTCTTCAGCCAAATGTCCAATGCTTTATATTAGTTTTTATGCAGCCAGATTCCAATACATTTCCACTCATAGAAGCAGTAATTTACAACCTACCAATGGGTTTTACTCACAGGCTATTTTTATATCTTGCTTTTATGCTTGAACCTAAAAATTCTGTTGTAAGACATGTTTGCTTTGAGTACCAGTTTTAATTGCAAAATTTCACTTTTTAAAACAGAAACAAAAAGTGGCTGGCATATTGTTTTTCATTTGCTCTTAATGCAAGCTTCCGGTCTCACTAAATCGTGTGGCCATTGTACTGTCCCATCAGATTTTGCAGAAGGATTGGGCAGGATAACTGGGGCGGCCGTGGCATGGTGGTATTGTCACTGGACTAGTAATCCGGAGGCTCAGGGGAATGGTCCAGGGACCTGGGTTCAAATCCTGCCACTGCAGATGGTGAAAGAGGTCAGAGTGGCTGGCAGGCTCAAAGGGCTGAATGGCCTCTTCTAAGGGGAGCATGGTGGTTAGCACAATTGCTTCACAGCTCCAGGGTCCCAGGTTCGATTCCCGGCTTGGGTCACTGTCTGTGTGGAGTCTGCACGTTCTCCCTGTGTGTGCGTGGGTTTCCTCCGGGTGCTCCGGTTTCCTCCCACAGTCCAAAGATGTGCAGGTTAGGTGGATTGGCCATGATAAATTGCCCTTATTGTCCAAAATTGCCCTTAGTGTTGGGTGGGGCTACTGGGTTATGGGGATAGGGTGGAGGTGTGGGCTTAGGTAGGGTGCTCTTTCCAAGAGCCGGTGCAGACTCGATGGGCCGAATGGCCTCCTGCACTGTAAATTCTATGATATGTTGCAGGGAGTGGTCTTTCAGCTGGAAGACAGCACAGAAAGACTAAATGGTTTCAGTTTCCTGATCATGTCAAGGCTGATCACATTTATTTGGATGGAGGGATCTATATATGCTGCTCATGCTCCCTTTCGTTGCCCCTAATTTTGTTTCTTGTTGCTGATTTTTTACTTTTTGTTTTACTTCTCAATATAAATGTCCAGTTGAACCAGTTGATGCACGGCCAGCACCAGACAGAGGACTGACTACTAGACCAGGTATCTATCTGCTTGCTTTTTGCCTAATGCTGACTTTTGTGGCTTGAATTAATATTTGTGGTTTAATTTTTTTAAATTTAAAGCGCCCAATTTTTTCTCAATTAAGAGGCAATTTAGCATGGCCAATCTGCCTACCCTGCACATCCTTTTGGTTTGTGGGGGTGAAACCCACGCAGACATGGGGAGAATGTGCAAACTCCACACGGACAGTGACCCGGGGCCGGGATCGAACGCGTGTCCTCAGTGCCGTGAAGCAGCAGCGCTAACCACTGTGCCACCGTACCGCCCTTGGTTTCATTTATACTCTTAAATTGCATACCTCATTTTTAATTTGCACAACTATAATGCCCAATGAGGGAGGTTGAGATGAACAAGGTTAACTAGTGAACAGAACATTTCAACTCTGAAGGGATCATGTGAGGAATGTTTTGCTGAGGAGATTTGTCTCTTTTCTTATTCCCTCTCACTCCAATTCTCCCTCTCTTTTTCTCCTTTCCCTTTGTATCTTTTCTTTCCTCACCTCTCACCTTTCTAAGAGTTTTCTGTTGATGTCCTATTGTGGTTGAAGGATGAGGGCAGAAAGAGAGCACAGACTTGATTTATTTTCTTGCCCAAAGGCAAAGTATTTGCTGAGTTACAACTGCAATAGCAATACCCCTCCCCAGCATCTCTCGATGAGTACAGTTTGTGGATCCGTCCAGAGTGAGTTTGAAATCCCTCTCTCTCTCTCTCTCTCTCTCTCTCACTCTCTTTCTCCCTCCTCCCCCTTGTTGGCGGTCATTAAATAAAATATAGCTTGACAGGCCTTTTCCTTTTCCTAGCCCTGGAATGCAAGGTCAACTTTAGCATTCCTACCTTAGCTGAGATCAACTTACTTGACACCTGAAACATTCTAATTTTGTGCGTCAGTTGCACATTCCCATTACAAAATTATAGGGGAAAAACCGTTAATGGTTTCGTATATACACAGGTTCTGGACTCACTGGTATTAAGACAGAGGAAATAGCGGAAGTAAAGATGGAGACTGAATTCCGACAGGACTCTGGGTATGAGGTCCATCATCAGAAGCTGGTGAGTGAATTGGTTGCATGGACTGTGATGAAATATTGGAACGGTATTCCTAATAATTTGGGAACCTGGATTGCTGTATCAATTCATAACGGGATATCTGAATCTTGAAATAGTTCTGCTAATACAATATGGCAGATTAATCGAGCATAATCCATTCTTTTTTAAACCTCCATGCCCCATTCATGGGTTCCCTTGCTTGTGACTATGTGCAAACCTCTGTGAATTGTTTGGTGACATGGCCCACAAAAGTCAAGCAACTTGTTCTGTTTGCATTTATTCCTCGCTTTCTGCTGTTGAATCTTGGGGCTGAAGATTTGGAAAATGCTATTCTTGGGAGTCATGATGTTTTAGTAGACGAATGCTAAATCAGCATCAAGTCAGTTAGTTTATGATATTTGCAGATTAGTGGAAATGCATGGTAACCATCAAGTTAGGAGTATGATCGAATACACAGCACATTAGTGCATGGTGTAGCTGTAAAATATTCAAGAAGCGCAACACCATCCATGGCAAAGTTGACCGCGTGATTAGTGCTCTGGCTGCTGTATCCACCCTCTCCATTACCAACACTTGGTATGCTCTACACGGGATTTGCAGGATGCACTTCAGAAACGCAGCACAGTTACTTCATAGGCGCAGTGGTTAGCACTGCTGCCTCACGTGCCAAGGACCCTGGATTCAATCCCGGCCCCGGGTCTCTGTCCGTGTGGAGTTTACACATTCTTCCCGTGTCTGTGTGGGTCTTACCCCCACAACCCAAACATGTACAGGATAGTTGGTGTGCCACGCTAAATTGCCCCTTAAAAGTTAAACGGTTACTTCAATAGTACATTCCTCTCCTGCAACTTCTATCTTGAGAAGGGACCAGCATCAAATCTCTCGCCATCCTGAATTAGACGCGTGTTGGCATTTCATCATCGGATGATTTGATCGACTGTAACGCATCCATGTTTGCTGTTGATACAAAGCTAGATAGAGAAGCGAGGCGTAAGGAGGCTGGAAATAGGCTGCCAAGGAACATAAACTGGTTAAGTGTTTGGGAACGGTTCAGATGGAGTATAATTGCAGGAAATGTGAAATTATCCACTTTGGTAGGAAGACTGGAACTGTAGAATTTTTTTTAAATGGTGAGAGACGAGCCGATATTGGTACGCAGTGATTTGATCCATAAAGCTCAACTGCTTCAGAAAAAGCCTTTGGTGTTTATTTTTAAAAGCCCTGCGGTTTAAGCACTTCCCACCATGCTCAACTTCACTTAACTGCTCCCACCATCCCCACCCCAACCCCATATCAGCAGCTGAAGCCCACATCCCCACCCAAGCTTGTCAAATGAAGGTCACTACCCCAATTCTCTTCCATGCCCTTGACCTTCCCTCTGGGGTTTCACAGAACCTTGAATTAAAAATGAAGTCACATGGAGAAAAGGTTTGGAAAGCACTGTTTGCAGCACCTGCAGTCTCTTTCCATTTCAATAATATTTGTTTTTTCTACTCCAACCAAAGTGGATGACTTCTCAGTTTTTCACATTATACTCCATTTGCCAATTTTTTCTCCAATTAATCAATCTGTATCCCTTTGAAAACTCTTGCATTCTCCTCACAACTTGCTTTCCTACCTATCTTTGTCTGATCAAGTATCATCAGCAATGTTGGCTACAGTACAGCTGGACCCTTCATCCACCATCAGTATGGATCATAAATGGTTGTACTAATCTTTGCAGCACTCCACTAGTTACAGTTTGCCCAACCTGAAAATGACCTATTTATCCTGACTCTGCTTCTTATTACTTAGCTATTCCTCTACATGCTAATTTATCATCACCAAAACCTTGAGATTTCCAGTAACCCCGTGGGGTGTTTCTCAGTGGCGGACAGTGGCCCGCCATTGGCCAGCAGATCCCAACTGTCAGTGGGATTTCCCATGCTGCAGGGGTTCGTCAACAGAGAGACCAGAAGCTCCTGCTGGAGAGACAGCAGGAATGTACCTTAATGGGATCGATGGGTGAATATAACTAAATTTGAGGTAGGACACGGGCAGCAGAATTTTGGATATCCCCAATTTATGGAAGGTAGAATATGGGAGGTCAGCCCACACTGTGTTGGAATAGTCAAGCTAAGAGGTAACAAACAACTTGGAGCTCATCCAAAACTATATTGCCTCTATCTTAACTCATACTAAGTCCACATCACTCCTGTGCTCATTAATCTACCTCCAATTCCAGCCACTTGAGAGTCCCTGATTTCCATTGATCCCCAAGTGACGGATGTTCCTTCAGCTGTCAAGGCCCCAAGATCTGGAACTCCCTCCCTAAGCCTATCTGTCACGCTATATCTCTTTTAAGATACTCAAAACTCGTTGATAAAGCTTTTGGTTTTCTGTCATATCTTCATATACAGCTTGACATCAAATTTTCTAGAGAATACTGCTGTGAAATGTTTTGGGGCATTATATTACATTAAAGGCATTACATATTTTGTAACGATCTTGTTGAAAAAAGAACTAAAGAAAGATGCTTTTCCCCCATTTGTGTCCGCTTTGTTCAGTTTTTAATTATTACAGAGGCAGGGAAGAAAATGTATTGAATATCTGAAGTATAAAATATCGTTGCTTCCTACATTAGTGCTTAACTGTTCCAGTTCATTCCATTTGGAGCACGAAGTGCTTTTATTTAAGCTGTTTACAGGAACCAGATGGGACCCTGCCTTTGAATGGTTAAAATGGACACTCAGAGTTAATTTTGATAATTAAACTGGCACTCAAATTCTGCAGTGAATCCAAAATAAGCATGATCACATGATTTTTATTTTAAGAGCAAGTGTTCGAACTTCCTTGGCACAGTTGGGAATAACTGTAATCGTATCTGTGTCAGTGTTTGTGTGTGTCCGCCTGTGTTTGTGTGTGTCCGTCTGTGTGTTGTGTGTGTCAGCCCGTGTGCGCGTGTCAGCCCGTGTGCGCGCGTCAGCCTCTATGCGCGCCCGCGCGTCAGCCTACGCGTGTGTGCGCGTGCGTGTCAACATCATTCTGTGTGTGTGCACGCAGTCTGGATGTGTGTCTCCTTTTGAAGATTTCCCTTATTTGGCAGCCAGTCACAGTAGGGTGCGTAATGAGAAGCCTTTCCATTTTAAAAATATATCGCGGCTCTTCTGTGCAGTAATTCAATTCCCAGGCAATATGTTAAACATTCAGATCTGCACATGCACAATACTTCTCAAAATAAACATACTGCGATCTGGTGGTTTTGTGTGTGTCAGTTTGTTTGTGTGTGTGTCAGTTTGTGTGTGTGTGTGTGTATCAGTTTGTGTTTGTGTGTGTGTGTGTCAGTTTGTTTGTTTGTGTGTGTGTGCGCACGCGTCTGTTTGCGTGTGCGTCAGTCTGTTTGTGTGCGCCTGTCATTCTGTGTGTGTGCGCGCGCGCCATCTGGATGTGTGTCTCCTTTTGAAGGTAGCCCCTTTTTGGCAGCCAGTCACAGTAGGGTGCGTAATGAGAAGCCTTTCCATTTTAAATATATATCTCGGCTTGTCTGTCAGTAATTGAATTCCTAGGCAATATGTTAAACATTCAGATCTGCACATACATAATACTTCTCAAATAAACACACTGCAATCTTGAGGTTTTGTGAAATATCACAACAGGTATCAAAAGATTAAATATCTTGCATGATTGAAACTTAATGCAACATAGACAAGCAGCTGATTTGCTAATATAGTGTTGTAATGTGCTATCTCATGAATCTTGTGCAGGAAGTGTTGAGTTTGGGTTATATCTATGTGCAATTCCTCTTCGTAGGTGTTTTTCCCGGAGGATGTTGGATCAAATAAAGGAGCGATCATTGGTCTCATGGTTGGAGGTGTTGTCATAGCGACTGTGATTGTCATCACCCTGGTGATGCTGAAAAAGAAGCAGTACACATCTATCCATCATGGGGTTGTTGAGGTATGGAATTATTAACCAACTACTAAAACCCAAGCACTATGTGGAAGATCTCACTATACTCAATTGGTACAAATACTCCCCTGTTTTGGCTTGCATTGCATTTTGTTCCCATTTTTGCAATGTTCTCCCCTCTTTTCTTGAAATGTTTGATTTATTACTGGACTCTTTTTCTCTGCCCAAGAAACCATTATTCATGTGCAAACGATTTATTCTGGCAAGCAAATTCTCATTATTCTGATTAGCTCAGGAACTAGCATTGTCACTCCCTCCGGGGCTTTTAATGTAAAACTGCAGCCTGGAGATAGAAAATAGCGCTGATAGTGGCAAGTGTAAGAATTAGTTACAGGATCTCACACTCCCAATCACTTGGCCCATTTATGTGTGAGCCTTAATGGTGGGTGTTGTTTGACTGCAGATATCAGGCTGAGGGAGTAATGTGAATTTGTCACAACAATTAACTAAATATTGGTCCCTGCAAGTATCCAAAAGATTGACTTTGTAGATCTTTTTGTATTCAAAGTTTACGCCCTCCTGATTCCTTGCTGTGATACAGTTTCATATGCTAACCATCCAATGCTTAAAATAATTTCTGACGTGTGCATCTAAATGGTGTGCTAGCTAGCTATCCAACTTTACATTACAGCCTCTGATAACGTGAACATGCTTTCCCGAAGTCACATCCGAGTATACAGCACAGAAACAGACCATTCAGCCCAACAGGTTTATTCTGCACACAAGTTACCACCTCCAGTGGCCCAGTTGGAAAGGAGGAGTGTTACAGGAACCCAGGCGTTCTAGGCAGCTTCCTGTTTTTCCCCACCAAAGTCTACTGTTCTGAGGGTCGTTATAGTGCCACCTTATCCCCCCCCCCCCCGGCGCTATTTTCACCCCAACTGAGATCAACCATCTGTGGCAGAGTAAGGAATGAATCTAGGATCTTGCTACTTGGCTATGTGCCACATCAGGCAATACATTATCACACTATTAACAAGCAGCGTCGGGGACAGTGTAGAAAGCATGAATACAGATGAGATAGATCAATTACTGGCTGAGTTCCTGAAACTAGAAAAAATAAAATTTGCAAAAAGAGGGTCCGAAGAGAGATTCCGTGACATGTGGAAAACGTTCACAAGCCTCTTCACAGATCTGCTTGCAATCGGTAGCTAACGGGGAAAGGACCACTTACACAAGTGAACACAAACCCCTCCCACACGGACTAAACCGGGAAAATGGACCAACCCACCCTCAAAAACTCTAGGGGAAAACGGGACTCTTGTTCTCTCTCTTCCCCCCCTCCCCCCAACCAGCAAAACAAAGACAATCGGCAAGCCAGGGAAAGTGTCCCAGCCAAGCATGTAAATATAATAATTTTTATGAGTGTCACAAATAGGCTTACATTAACACTGCAATGAAGTCACTCTGAAAAGCCCCTAGTCGCCACATTCCGGCGCCTGTTCGGGTGCACAGAGGGAGAATTCAGAATGTCCAATTCACCTAACAAGCACGTCTTTCAGGACACGGGGAGAACGTGCAGACTCCGCACAGACAGTGACCCAAGCTGGGAATTGATCCCAGGACCCTGATGCTGTGAAGCAACAGTGCTAGCCACTGTGCTGCCCTAGTATGGGCAAAGCTGGTTGCATTTCCTGCCGCTAAGTGATAGGAGCCCCAGGAAGAACCTTTCATAATACTGTATAAATGAACACTGTTGTAAATAATGGAAAATAGTGCTGGTGACAGCGTGGGGCTCATGTTTTGTTGCATTTATTGTGTACATTTCTTGTATTTATCTTTGCGAAGCTCTTTTTAAATACAAATGCCAATTTTTTAAAAAAAAATTTAAAGAGATGAATCGACTAGAAAGTTCAATGTTCTAACCCCATAGACAGCAATGCTGGGTTTTCTCCGATACATTACAGCAGTCCTGATGACTGCAGTGTAGTGATATCCTGCAGAGTGGATTGTAAAACCATGCAGCAGGTTCCCACAGTGACATTGTTTAGCACTTTTGTATTACATTTGGGTCTTCTCAGAGTATTAAATTACTTTTTTTGCATTTCCTGTTAATTCTCAAAACAGCCACCAACAATGCTCAGTGCAATTTATACTATTCCTTACCCAAATCCTCTGTGTCTATGTCTTAAATGTTGCCTTTCTAAATTGTCAAGCACACCGATGTCTCCATGAAGACTGTTTATTATCAAGGCATGTTCAATTGGGAAGGTGTGACCATGTTCACATTCTCTTCATTGGGTAACAGGTGAAGAGCGCAAACCTTTCCTGTGAGAAAACTTGAATATAACTCCATAAAGACTTGGGTTCAATGTCCAGTAATGGCCAAATATTTTGACTCGGTGCTATTTCTTAATTTAAGCTATTATTATTTTGGAAATATTAATTTGCACAAAGGTGCCCCAGATCACCTGATTTGTCCTTTCTTCATCAGCCGTGGCTCAGTGACTTCTGAGTCAGAAGGTCATGGGTTTAAGTTCCGTTCCAGAGACTTGAGCACATCAATCCAGATTGATACTCCCAGTGCAATACCGAGGGAGTAATCCACCGCCTGAGAAGCTGCCTTTCAGATGAATCCCTACACTGCAATATCACTTCCGGTGAATGCACAAGACCCCATTTCACTATTTTGAAGAGGCGTTCTCCCTGGTACCTTAGTCAATGTTTATCCCTCGCCCACAGCTGAAAATAGCTGATCTAGTTGTCATATTGCTGCTTGTGGGATTTTACTGCATGCAAATCACATTTATTACATTACATCGGTGACTGCAATTCATAATATACTTCATAGGCTATAAAACATACTGTACTATTGAAGGTTGCAAAATAAATGCAAATCTTTTTTTAATAAATTTAGAGTACCCATTCATTTTTTCCAATTGAGGGGCAATTTAGTTTGGCCAATCCACCTACCCTGCACATTTTTGGGCTGTGGGGGCGAAACCCACGCATACACTGGGAGAATATACAAACTCCACATGGACATTGAACCAGAGCCGGGATTGATGCTGAGACCTCGGCACCATGAGGCAGCAGTGCTAACCGCTGCGCCACCGGGCTGCCCTAAATGCAAGTCTTTTTGACCTTGCTCTTTTTATAGCAGCCCTTTTATTCTTGACGATCATGATCTTGTGTGCCAGGTTTTAACTGTGTTTAGTAATGTCCTTTGAAACTAGAAAATTCCACTTGAAAACCTACTGAAATTGCGGTCTGTGACACAGTTTGTAACACTAGTATATAAAATTGAGGTTTAATTAGAACCATAGAATCCCTACAGTGCAGATGGAGGCCATTTGGCCCATCGGGTCTGCACTAACCCCCCGAAAGAACACCCTTCCTAGGCCCACTCCTTGACCCTATCCCTGCAACTCATAACCCCACCTAACATTTCAACAGTAAGGGACAATTTGGTCAATCCACTGAACATAATTTCTGACTATTGCCTACTGATAAGTCTGTGTGCAGTCCCAAAGCAGTTTTCAGGCCCCCCAACACGGATGGGCATTGGATTGGATTGGATTTGTTTATTGTCACGTGTACCGAGGTACAGTGAAAAGTAATTTTCTGCGAGCAGCTCAACAGATCATTAAGTACATGAAAAGAAAAGGAAATAAAAGAAAATACATAATAGGGCAACACAAGGTACATAATGTAGCTATATAAACACGGGTGAAGCATACAGGGGTGCAGTGTTAATGAGGTCAGTCCATAAGAGAGTCGTTTAGAAGTCTGGTAACAGCGGGGAAGAAGCTGTTTTTGAATCTGTTCGTGCGTGTTCTCAGACTTTTGTATCTCCTGCCCGATGGAAGAAGTTGGAAGAGTGAATAAGCCGGGTGGGGGGGGGTCTTTGATTATGCTGCCCGCTTTCCCCAGGCAGCGGGAGGTATGGATGGGAGGCAGGTTCGTGTAATGGACTGGGCTGTGTTCACGACTTTTTGAAGTTTCTTGCGGCCTTGGGCCGAGCAGTTGCCATACCAGGCTGGTGCAGCCAAATAGGATGCTCTCTCTGGTGAATCTGTAAATGTTGGTAAGAGTTGATGTGGACATGCCGAATTTCCTTAGTTTCCTGAGGACGTATAGACGCTGTTGTGCTTTCTTTTTTAAAATAAATTTAGAATACCCAATTCATTTTTTCCAATTAAGGGACAATTTAGCGTGGCCAATCCACCTATCCTGCACATCTTTGGGGTGTGGGGCGAAACCCATGCAACACGGGGAGAATGTGCAAACTCCACACGGACAGTGACCCAGAGCCGGGATCGAACTTGGGACCTCGGCGCAGTGAGGCAGAAGTGCTTTCCACTGCGCCACCGTGCTCTGTTGTGCTTTCTTGGTGGTAGCGTCAACATGGGTGGACCAGGACACATTTTTGGAGATGTGTACCCCTCGGAATTTGAAACTACTAACCATCTCCACCTCGGCCCCGTTGATGCTGACAGAAATGTGTACAGTACTTTGCTTCCTGAAGTCAATGACCAGCTCTTTAGTTTTGCTGGCATTGAGGGATAGATTGTTGTCGCTGCACCACTCCACTAGGTTCTCTATCTCCCCCCTGTATTCTGACTTGTCGTTCTTCGAGATCCGACCCACTATGGTCGTATCATCGGCAAACTTGTAGATGGAGTTGGAACCAAATTTTGCCATGCAGTCGTGTGTGTACAGGGAGTAGAGTAGGGAGCTAAGTATGCAGCCTTGCAGGGCCCTGGTATTGAGGACTATTATGGAGGAGGTGTTGTTGTTTATTCTTGCTGATTATGGTCTGTGCGTCAGAAAATCGAGGATCCAGTTGCAGAGTGAGGAGCTAAGTCCTAGGTTTTGGAGCTTTGATATGAGCTTGGCAGGGATTATGGTGTTAAAGGCGGAGCTGTAGTCAATAAATAGGAGTCTGATGTAACAGTCCTTGTTGTCGAGATGCTCTAGGGTTGAGTGTAGGGCCAGAGAAATGGCGTCTGCTGTGGACTGTGCGCTGCATGCAAAGAAAGTGCGTCTTGCAAGTAATCATGCTGAAAATCTTAACTAGACTGGAATACTGTCTCAAACCAGCTCCCTCAGCTAGTGAGGCAAGAAATAATCAGATAATTGTCCTGTAATCTGTGATGGGAAACCAAGCCTCTGGTCTTCGGGGCAATATGGCTCAGTTGTGATATCTTTCATGATCGCATTACCCATTGGCATTCAGTCGAGGCATGCATGTGGAAGCATGGCCACAGGGACAGGCTTACCGGATAGTGATTGACAGCCATGGAACTGTACTCCAGGACTACTCAGCATCTTCTGGAAAAGAGGAAGTTGAACTGGCAAAAGGAAATAATGGAGTTAGAATCTGCTCAAAATGTTGAACATTTGAGCTTTGGAATGACTTTGCAGTTATTGACATGTTACTAACAGTTTATACTGTTTCTGATAAATGTGTAGAAAATAAACGTGAAGAATATAAGCGGAGACCAGAACTGGGTGCAGTGCAGTTCCTCAATGTGTGATGCATTATGCAATCTTTTTAAAATATTGGTAAAATTGTATAACTCTTGTCTCTTTATCCACAGGTCGATGCCGCTGTAACTCCAGAGGAACGCCACCTCTCAAAGATGCAGCAAAATGGATACGAGAATCCAACTTACAAGTTCTTTGAACAGATGCAAAACTAAAGCGTGCTCATGCATCCGTTCTAAACAGTAGTATAATCTCCCGAGCTGGACAGCATATGAAAGCTTCTACTGTGTGGTGTTCAGTTTGCCCGAGACACTCTGTGTACCATTATTCTGCTCATTCTCGCCTTTTTTGAACAGCTGTGCTGTAACACAAGTAGATGCCTGAACTGGATGAAGCGAAAATTAAGAAACAAACACAAATGTATTCTTGATGAGCATTTTAACTGTTTCACTACATGATTATTAATGAATGTTTTTTGTGAATTGTTAGGATTTCTCTGTATTTAGTGCATGATGATGATATTTGTCTCCCACCCAATTGCTATTTATCATGTAGTTTGTTAGCAGGTTGTACTGTAATCTTGTGATTTTGTGCAGATTATGAAGTCCTCCTTAAATTGAGACATGCTTTAACATATTTGTGCTGCAATCGGTGGGGAGGGTTTATTGGGTGCTTCTGTCTTGGTTTAAACTGCTTCGCAAGTGAGCGGATACCATGCTGGTTTGGTATTTCTTTTTTGAGGTGGGTGGGTGGGACGGGTGGGATAGGGCAGTGAGATGAGAAAAAGCAGGCTTACTATGCAGTAAAATTGTAGTGTCAGTGTTGATTATTCCAGGTAATACAACGGAACATTTTTTTTCTTTGCAAGAGAGCTGCTGTTAATTGAATCTTCTTCAATGCTGTACAGTGTCTGTGAGCTACAGAATAAAGGAAATGTCTGGTTTCTTGTGCCTGTGTTTTGTGTACCAATTTCAGCGTTGTTTACTTGGGATCTTTTACTCATGTTACTCTTTGATTCTTTTTCTGAATGTAACTGTGTTAGTTGTGTCCCTGTGGCTTGCATACCCCCATGTCAGAGCAAGCAACATCATGGGGACATGCTCGAAACAGATGTATATTCTGAGATGTGCTCTCAGTGGTAAGGTTGGTTGTACAGATGTAGCTTTAAGAATGGCTTTCTACTATGTATTACATAAATAAATTTAACACGATTCTTAATGAACTATAGCTTGAATACTGTTTTTTTTTAAACACCTTCAAGTTGTCTGCAATGAGGGATGTTTGTGCTGGCGAATGGCAATCATGTTGGTTACTTTTATTAATTCGTAACATGGGGAGGCAGTGGCGTAGTGATATTGGTGCTGAACTAGTAATCCAGAGTCCTACGGTAATGCTCTGGGAATCCGGGTTCGAATCTCACCATGGCAGATGGCAAAACTCTCATTCTTACTTGGTACCTTACCCATATGTGACTCCAGATCCACAGCAATGTGGTTGACTCTTAAATGACCTCCGAGCTCAGCCAGCGATGCCCATTTCCCATGATCTAATATAAAAAATTAGCTTTATTACCCCACCCTTGAAAAGGTTGTGGCGAGGAACTGCCACAGTTCATGTGGTGGCGGGAGAGAGTTCCAAGATTTTGACCCAGTGAAAGGGGAATATAATTCCAGGGTGGCTGTAACTTGGAAACTTGCAGGTGATAGGTCTTGCTCCTCTTAAGTTACTATTTTGTAAGGTGTTGAAGGAACATTGGTGAGTTACTGCAGTGCAGATTGTAAGTGGCACACAATGCTATCACTTTGTGCTGGTGATTGAGGGAGTGAATGTTTTTAAGTTGATGGATGGGGTACCAATCAAGTGAGCTGCTTTGTCCTGTGTTGAGCTTTGTGTTCGAGCCACACTCATCCAGTGGACCATATTCCATCACCCTCCTGATCTGCAGAAATCCCAACCTCTTGTTGCCACAGTGTTTATGTACTGGTCCAGTTAAGTTTTTACTCATTGGTATACACCCCAGGGTGCTGCTGTTGGGGGATTCAGTGTTAGTAATGTCATTGAATGTCCCAGGGAGATGGTTCAATCTCTTGTTGGAGGTGGTCATTGCCTGGCACTCGTGTGCACAAATGCTACTTTCCACTTATCAGCCTAAGCCTGCATGTTGTCCTGGTCTTGCTGCATATGGGCACTGATTCAGTATCTGAGGAGTTGTGAATGGTATTGAACACTGAAATCATCTGTGAACATCCCTATCCTGCCATCATCCCCACCTCTGGCGGCGGGATGGTCATTGATAAAACAACTGATGGCGAATAAGTCTAGGACATTCCACTGATGAACTGCTGCAGTGATATCATGGGCCTAACGTGATTGCCATCCAAGAACCACAACCATCTTCCTTTGTACAGATATGACTCAAAACAGTGGAGCTCCTGCACCTGATTTCAACATTCGCCAAGACTCCTTTGTCCATATTTGAACCAAGGCTTTCATTCGCTCTGGAACTGAACAGAACCCAATCTGAGCATTGCTATTGCTGAGTAAGTGGTAATTGGTAGCACTGTCAATGACACCTTTCATCATTTGGCTGATGATTGAGTAGGCTGATGGTGTGCTAATTGACCAGTTTAAATGAGTCCTGTATTTATTTTCTGGGCAGGATATAACTGGTAAAGTGTGCACATTTTCATCGTTTGTCGGCCTTTTGGCTAAGATCAAGTGTAGTATCTGCTCTGCCTTTTGGCTCAGATCTGGTATGTCTCTTGTGGGGACCATGAATTGGATTCAATTTGAATTTGATTTGGTTTTTGGAGCCGGCAAGGAGCTGGATTCGGGGTTCACCCCTGTCCACACTCGAGCCCTGACTTTGTAACTCAGAAAAAGTAATTTTTTTTAAAGTGTGCACATTTTCAGATGCATATCTGTGTTGTAGCTACAGGTATAAAATTTAGACGGAGAACAAAGTTCTTTTCAGGTCTTCCTCTCACCCACTTCACTGCACAATTATCACGTGTTTCTTTTGCTCGCACTAGTGGCGGTGTGAGCTCTGATAAATGTTAAATTGGAAGCAGTTTTATGCGATGCAGCCTATTCCCTCTTTTCACTGAATTACAGCTGATTAAACTTGACTTGCTTTGGACTAATACAGCCCAAAAAACACTTGCACTCCTTCAGTTTGGACTGCACTTCAAACCAGGACAAAAGTGATGGAGCAGATTTTAATCTTGCTTCCCCACTGCATTTACTTTCAACAAGTACCATGTGATGTGTATTTTGTGCCTATCAGATTAAGGGGTGCCAAAGCACGGCACTGAGAATTTACTTTGTGTAGACAAGAATACTGCTTACAAAAAGGACCTATAACTAGGGCCCTTCATCTAGCAAATTGAGGACAAAATCGTAGATGCTGAGCAGTGCTGCAGGAAAGAGAGAAGCAAAGTACACACAGAGAAAGGCTTTGGTAAGGGTGGTGCAAGGTAGGGTATCTGGTTAAGCTGCATGATAGAGAGGGTCAGAGGAAACACGCAGCTTTTAAGGCAGATCACTTGGGGAGACTTTTTCCCAACGCAGCTGTGGCTTAGTGGTTATCGTCTCATCTCCTGAGTTAGAAGGTTATGACTTCAACTCCCTTCCAGAGACTTCATTCTGACATTCCAAAGACCTGCAAGGGACTTGTCATTCAGGTGAAATGTGGAATCGAGGCATTATGCTCTTTTATGATATTATTCCTAAGAAGAGCAAGGAAGCTCGTTGGTCTCCATGCAAACAGCGATCGATGGCTTGGGGGGGAAGATGGAGGCACGGAAAAATGATCCAGGATCTGGAGAAGGCGTCGATAGACCAGAGCAACAGGATTCTCGCCTTGGAGGCGGAAGTCAAAAGGTTGGTGGCAATCCAGGGAAGCTTGAAGGGCAAAGTAGAGGACCAGGAGAATAGGTCCCGTCGCCAGAACAGCTGAATTGTGGGCCTGCCAAGGGGATCAAGGGCAGGGACCGGACGGGCTACGTGGACCAAATGCTGGGCAACCTAGTCAGAGGGCCCGTTTCCCCTACCCCCCCCCGGAGATCCGGCTGAAACCTGATCCGGGGAACAACTGAGGCCGATTATCGCAAAGTTCCATCAATATCAGGATCGTGAGGAGTTCCTGGGGTGTGCGAGAAAGACCAAGGTGAGTGTGGTGATATGCCTAAAAGCAATATCATAGATAGATGGTGTGCGACCTCCAAACATCATGCAGTCTCAAGACTGTTTAGTGACCGGGGACGCCCATATATAGGGAGAGACACCCAGCCATCACCAAATAGTTGTAGGAGATGGCATTAAGACATACAGGTGAACAGTCGTGCGAGGTGTAGTTCCAGAGTACAAAGAAACTCCATGATAAAGTGCTCTGTAACGGATTGCTATCTTGCCACGTGTGATTCAATAAAGATCCTGGTTTGGACACGTCAAGATGTTTGATGGATTCCTTTGCAAGGTATAGAAGACCAAACACAACAGCGAGTTGCTGGGAAGGATACAGAATCCGGGTCTACCAAGACATTGGGGCGGACTTGGCAAAAACAGGGCCGAATTTAACGGTGTGAAATTGGCCCTGTAATTCGGAATGCTGTTCCCCGCCAGGCTCTGGATCACGTTCCAGAATAAGGAACGTTGCTTTAAAACCCCGGCGGAGGCAAACAGGTTTGTTCAGTCAAACGGCCTGGACAAAGGGCAGGCGAGGCAGTAATGAAGGTGAAGTAGAGGAGGAAAGAAAGAAAGAAATTAATCAACGCATGGTATGCTTGCGCGGGACTGTGCTGCCTCGCTTTGATCAGACAGACTGGGTCACAGGGAAGGGCGACTGCAGCAGAACGCAGGTGAGGCAGAGGGAGCGGGCAAGGACATGTGTAAGATCAACCCCGGGAGGGGGAGCCCCCACACTAGCTGGGAGCTAATGCAGGAAGTCAGATAGCAAGGGGGGCCGCCGCGCACGTGGGGGGGGGGGGGGTGACCCCCCAGTAGGTGGGGTGGGGGGGAAGGAACATGAAGAGAAGAAAGGGTTGTTTTTCAGATTGGCTTCAGCAGGTAAGGTAGTTGAGGGAACAAGATGGCGCTGCAAGCAGCCAGGTTGGAGGGCCCCTAATCAAAGGGAACCCTGGAGTGCAGGGGCCCGGCCTCATGGGTGAGAACGGCAACCGTGGCCATTTTGGGCGGCCCCCTAACAAAGGTAAAACCCGGAGTGGAGGGCGCGTCCAGCAGATAAATATGGTTGATCCGGGCAGGAAGGGGGGGGGACAAAAGCCCCTCCACCAAGGTGGTCACCTGGAACGTCAGGGGACTTAATGGCCCAGCCTACTTAAGTTTGAAAGCCGACATAGTCTTTTTGCAAGAGACACACCTGAGGGAGAAGGACTGACTGCGTAAGGAAGGGCTGCGTGGGACAGACGTACCACTCGTGTGACAGGATGAGGGCCAGGAGAGTAGCTATACTGATTGGCAAGAGGACGGTGTTTTCAGCGACAAGGGCAGTTATGGACCCAGGGGGACGGTATGTCATGGTCAGCGGTGTCCTGGATGGGGCACCGGTAGTTCTGGTAAACATGTACGCACACAACTGGGACAACACGGACTTCATAAAAAAGACCATGGCGGAAATCCCCGCGTCGACACACACCGACTGATCATGGGGCGGGGGGCGACTTAAACTGCAAACAGGACCTACTGAAGGACTGATCAAGCCCCCAAACCGGGGGAAAGACAGGCATGGCTAGGGAACTGGGATCTTTCATGGTGCAGCTGGGGGCAGTGGACCCATGAAGGTTCCTGCAACCCGGTGAGAAGGAATGTTCATTCTTTTCGCCAATGCAATAAGTAGACACACGTATTGACTCTTTGCACTGGAGAAATCGATGCTTCCGGAAATAGTCCGAGCGGAATACACGCGATAGTCATCTCCGAGCACGCTCCACATTGCGTGAATGTGAGGTTGGAGAAATGAAAATGAAATGAAAATCGCTTATTGTCACAAGTAGGCTTCAAATAAAGTTACTGGGAAAAATCCCCTAGTCGCCACATTCTGGCGCCTGTTCGGGGAGGCTGGTACGAATTGAACCGTGCTGCTGGCCTGCCTTGGTCTGCTTTCAAAGCCAGCGATTTAGCCCTGTGCTAAACCAGCCTCAGGTAGACAGGCCGAGTCCAATGCCCCACGTGGAGGTTGAACACTGACCTTGTGGCCAACAAGGTCTTCTGCCAGAAAATATCACAGGCCATAGGCGAGTACATTACTAACAACCAGAACGGGGAAGTCTCACCTTCCACGTTTTGGGAGGCACTGAAGGCAATGGTTAGGGGAGAGATTATAACCTACAATGCTCGTAGAGACAGGGAAAAGGGGGAGGCTCGGTGGTCGCAGAGGCCCAGGCGAGCTTTGTCAAAGGTAGACAGCTAACTGCGAACATCAGGGGCCTGCTGAATGTAATAATGACACCCCCTGCCCCCAGGAGAGAACACCAGAAGTGATCGTCTCCCTGGACGCAGAAAAGGTCCTCGACAGAGTCGAATGGAAGTACCCCATTGAGGTACTGGAGTGGTTTGGGCAAGGAGCAGTGTTCACCTCCTGGGTAAAAATCCAGTACAATGCCCCCAAGGTAAGCATTTGGACCAACACCACCAGCTCTGAAAACTTCCAGCTGCACAGAGCCACAAGGTAGGGATGCCCATTACACCCTCTCTTGTTCACCCTGGCAATCGAACCCCTGGCCATCGCTCTGCGAGACACGAAAGACTGGAACGTCATTCAAAGAGGAGGCAGAGAGCACAGAGTCTCAGTCTATCGGGATGATCTGCTCCTCTACATCTCGGACCCACAGAACGGCCCAAAAGTAATTATAAAGCTCCTGGAAGAGTTTGGGACCTTCTCGGGCTACAGACTCAACCTGGGTAAGAGCGAGGCATTTCCGATGAACCCAAATGCGGGAGGGACAGAGCTGGGGGGGTCTGCCATTTAAACCAGCCCAAAGCAAATTCCGTATCCTCGGGATCCAGATTGCCCATGACTGGACACGGATCCATAAATGGAACCTGACTAGTCTGGCAGAGGAAGTTAAAAAGGACCTACAGTGAGGGGATGCACTCCCGCTTTCCCTGGTGGGGAGGGTGCAGACAATCAAGATGAAAGTGCTGCCGAGGTTCCTCTTCCTGTTCAGATCCATACCGATTTTCATTCCCAAGGCCTTTTTACGTGGGATAGAATAAATGATCATGGCATTTGTGTGTGTATGGGGTGGAGGGGATGCCCAAGGATCCCCAAGTTTACACTGCAAAGGAGAAAAAACATGGGCAGCCTGGCCCTTTCGAACCCGCAATACTACCACTGGGCAGCCACAGCCGAGAGGGATGGATGGATACAAGCACCGAGCACGGAATGGGCGAGACTGGAGGAGTCTTCCTGCAAGGAAACAACCCTCCAAGCCCTTGCCACGGCAGCGCTCCCATCCTCCCCGGCAAAATACACATCCTGCCCAGTGGTGGCAGCCACGTTGAGGACATGGAACCAAATGAGACAACATTTCGGTATAACCAAGATGTCCTCCGTGGCCCCCTTCTGCACAGATTCCCGCCAGCCATGCTTGATGACATCTTTAAGAAGTGGAGACAGGAGAGGGGGCGCTAGCGGTCAAAGACTTTTTCATGAGGGGCAGATTCATGACACTAGACGAACTAATGGAAGAACTGGAGCTACCAAAAGGACCGGGCCATCCGGCACCTACAAATCAAAGACTTTCTCCACAAGGAGACAACGAGGTACCCTAGGGCCCCAAGAGACACTTCACTGGAAGGACTACTGGGCACGGACAGCAAGGAGAAGGCGAACAGTGGGGACATCCACAGATGACTACTAGAAAGGGCAAGAACACCATTGAGCAAAGCTCAGCAGAAATGGGAGGACAAACTCAGGACAGAGGTAGGGTGGAGTCTTTGGAGCGAAGCACTAAGTAGAGCCAACTCCACCTCCTCCTGCGCAAGGCTAAGCCTCATGCAGTTTAAAGTGGTGGACAGAGCGCACCTGACCAGAACCCAAATGAGCAGGTTCTTCCCGGAGATGGAGGAGAAATGTGAATGGTGCCAGGGAGGCCCAGCCAACCATACCCACATGTTCTGGACAGCCTTCTTCGAGGCAATGTCCAAGGTTGCGGGGGTGAGGGAGGAGCCATGCCCGAGACTGGGGTTTCAGACCAACTCGAATTACATATGGGGAAGAGGGCCGATGCCCTGGCTTTTGCTTCCTTAATCACATGCCGGAGAATCCTACCCGGCTGGCGATCAGCAGCACCACCCACAGCTGCAGACGGGCTGGCAGACCTGCCGGAATTTCTCCACCTGGAGAAGATCAAGTACACCATGCGAGGGTCGGGCGAGGGCTTCCACAAAGCGTGGGGGCCATTCACCAGACCTGTTGGAAGCCAATAGTGATTAGGTAGGGGGGGGGGGACCAATGAGGGCAGAGAAGACCGCACAAAGCAGAGAGGAACAAGGCAGGGTCGGGGTGATAGGCAAGGAAGGAACCCAGGGAGAGACATGGAAAAAAGGAGGAGGGAAAGGAGTAGGATGCCCCCTCCCCAGCGAACCCACGAGGATAACAATAGGAATTGCATAAGAAAGGAACATCAATACCACACCCAAGGTGAAAGGTGGTGCCTGGAAGGAGCCCAACTATCAGTGGGGGAGGGGGAGCAGAGGGGTGAGGAGGGGGCTGGCAGAAGAGATGTGTGTAAAATTATATATAAGAAACACCATACTTTGAAAATATTATGTGCTTTATATGTTAAACTGTCATAGTTACAATTGGAAATTGCCAATAAAAATATTTTGAAAAAGAGATTGCAATGGCCTGAAGTCAAACCATGAGCTGGAAGCAGGTTTGATGTGAAATAAAGGGTCTGTACAGAAAGGTATAAGCCTGAAGGTGAGCCTAGAGCTGAAGGCCCAGTCTGATAAGAAATAAAGTGTCTCTCCGGAAAGCATGCTGTCTATAAAGCTGTATTTACTCATCTGGGTGGGCCCTGAATGAATGACGCTGCAAGAAAGACCATTAGCAGCAGTAAACCAGAGGCTTCGATCAACCAGTGTGCTGCCGGAAAAGCGTGCTGAAGATCCACCGTTTGAAGCAAAGACCCGTTATCTTTTGACCTTCATCCTTATTATTTTTACCCCTTCGCCACCCCCACCCCTCTTCTGTGTCTGGATTGTATGTGTGGGTAGACGGTGGGACAGTTAAAAGGGGTGGTAGGTATTAGCTTGTTGATATCCAGTTGCATTTAATGCACATTTCATGATGGTTCTTGTTATAAATAAACAGTAATTGTGGTTCAACTTACAAACTTGGTGACTAATTATTGGGCAGCCAAGGATTTCAGGAATCATGATAAGAGTGATTGGTTAATTCCTTTGTATTGTGACTCCGGGGCACAGGGAGCTGGAATTCACCGCATACTTGCCCTGGGTGGCGTAACAGTACGAGCAGTACCTGTACCAGATAACTGCATCCCAGAACCATTTAGAATTTCATTAAAACACATGTGTTTAGAAAAAAAAACCAGTCATGCACCTTTCCTGCTTGATGCAGCCCGAGAAAGGAATTCAGTCTGAACTTCCCAGCTCTGAAAGCAGTAAATGGTATCTAATAGCCTGGAAAATGGCCAAAGGGCTGAGGCAAAAAGGATTGGATAGCAACACTGGAACATTTGTAAATAAAAACAGTTTCAGCTTCTACTTTTAATTTTCCTTCTGGTTCAGTTGGTCGCAGCCTCATCTGAGTCAAAAGGCCGTGGATTCAAGTCCTCACTCCAGAGACTGGAGCATGTAATCTAGGCCGACATTGTACTGCAGCACTGAGGGAGTATGCTGTGCTGTCTTTTGGATGAAACACTATACCTAAGCTTCTCTCAGGTGGGAGTAAAGCAATACATTGAAGAGAATCGGGTGTTCTCACTTCCTGGTTGATATGTATACCTTGACTAACATCACAGTTAAAAAATACATTACCTCGATGTAATCAAAGAACAAAGAAATGTACAGCACAGGAACAGGCCCTTCGGCCCTCCAAGCCCGTGCCGACCAAGCTGCCATTCTTAACTAAAATCTTCTACACTTCCTGGGTCCGTATCCCTCTATTCCCATCCTATTCATGTATTTATCAAGATGCCCCTTAAATGTCACTATCGTCCCTGCTTCCACCACCTCCTCCGCCAGCGTGTTCCAGGCACCCACTACCCTTTGTGTAAAAAACTTGCCTCATACATCTCCTCTATACCTTGCCCCTTGCACCTTAAACCTATGCCCCCCCAGTAATTGACCCCTCTACCCTCAGGAATAAAGCCCAATTTGGCTTGTTAAAGGCAAATGACTGCCTTGCCAGCAACATTCGTTTGTCAAATCTATATTCTGTAACCTTTTTCCTGCCCCTAGAATTCCCCAATGGATGGATAAGTCTATTGGCATTGGCATTCCTTTGTAATTCTCCTTATATTTTGTCAGGTAGCCTATGACTGGAAACAACCAGTTGGAAATGATATTCCCACCTATCCAAATGGTGTATCCTGTCCTAACCTCATGCTAAAATAATAGTTGTGTGGCATACTGTCTGGAAGTTTCGAATTTTATGTTAAAGATGATGCAGGCTAATTCAATTTCTACTTTAATGTGGTTGAGCGGACTTATTAACTTATATGATATTGGTCCCTAAAGCCCAGGCCTATAAAGATTATCGGTATTTGTCAGGTGTACAGGAATTGACAGACGTTAACTCATTGTGGTCAGAAACAAACAATAGGAAATTTGATTTTACTTTACAAAATTTTGCTGATTTGGCTTAATGCCAAATTCAACAATTTCAGATTATAAACATTGCTGCCATTTTATCAGACAATAGTTGTTGGTAACGATTCCGCTGTTACCATTGTTATGAGCCTAGACCAGACACCCAGTTTGTTGGTGAGATCCAGTTCAGGACTAATAATGTAGAACGTTTGATACTCAAGACACTTACTAAGTGAATAAAGCCACAAGTTTCCACAGGTTTTGAACAACCAAATATAAACTTAACAAGATTTGAAAGATAAAATAATTCACATTATTTTTTACTCTAACATTCATGGTAAGTATGAGGTACATGTGAATTAACCAGTAAAATGCGGTGGAACACATCAAGCCACACAATAAATGGAAGATGCGCTCAAGACTGAATCCATGGATTTCTCAAAAATCCGCCCAGACATCAGTCAACACTTTGAGTCAACCAATTTCACTGAAATTGTTTCTCACATAAGGGATTTCAATCTTTTTTAAAAAATAAATTTAGAGTACCCAATTCATTTTTTTTTCAATTAAAGGGCAATTTAGCATGTTCAACCCACCTATCCTGCACATCTTTGGGTTGTGGGGATGAAACCCACGCAAACACGGGGAGAATGTGCAAACTCCACACAGACAGTGACCCAGAGCCGGGATCGAACCTGGGACCTCGGCGTCGTGGGGCAACAGGGCTAACCCACTGCGCCATCGTGCTGCCCAAGGGATTTCAATCTTCACCTTTGAATAGCTTCCCTTAGAATTCTCTTCAAATGTTGCTGTAACTCGGACAATGTCAACGCTGGCCCACCTCGCAAGGTTTCAATCTCATCTCACACGATTCCGTTCCCCTGAATTCCCAAAAATGCACTCATGCACCAAACCACTTGCATAACTTCAGATCTTCAGCCTTGCCAAGTGGAACTAAAGTAGGTCCAAAGGGGTACATTTGCCACAAAGGCCTGCAGCATGGAGTCATAGAACATAGAACATGCAGTGCAGAAGGAGGTCATTTGGCCCATCGAGTCTGCACTGACCCACTTAAGCCCTCACTTCCACCCTATCCACGTAACCCAATAACCCCTCCTAACCTTTTTTTGGACACTAAGAGCAATTTAGCATGGCCAATCCACCTAACCTGCACGTCTTTGGACTGTGGGAGGAAACCGGAGCACCAGGAGGAAACCCACGCAGACACGGGGAGAACGTGCAGACTCCGCACAGACAGTGACCCAAGCCGGGAATCGAACCTGGAACCCTGGTGCTGTGAAGCCACAGTGCTAGCCACTTGTGCTACCATGCTGCCCATCAACCTTCAACTGCCTTTGTGGATCTTCAGGCCTTTGTGGATCTTCAGGGCATCTTCTGAGCCCTCTTCACTTAAAGTCTTCTTATCCTCAGCCCATCCCTTACTTGGAGATTATTTTCTCTGCCTCTCTCTTTTTAACTGAACCGGGACATTTTCCAATTCCTGTCAGCTTTCTGGGACTCTTCCTCCAGACGGTGCTCCACTCCTAACCTTGTTTTTATGCCAACACACACTTACTGGCCCAAAGAGCATAAAAATGCTAATCTGTGTAGTGTGGCCGCTCCCAGTCCATGCACAAAAGCTCTGAGGCCCATTTAGTTGAAGTTCCCTACACCCCCTCTCAAGATTAAGGTATGTATAATATTCGTAACATCATTTAAACCTCCTCTGGACCCACCTTTTATCCCTTTATTTGTCCCATTACACATTCACCATCAGCCCCTTTATCATTTCATCACTCATGCCTTCCACCGATTTACAAGCCTTTGTTTTTTTCCTGCCTTCTTTTTCCTTCTCTCTTCGAGCTGACACATTCACTGAAACAGCTGCTGCAAGATGTCTTGAATATTTCCAACACTTTTTGATTTGACTTGATATATATCATTATATAATATGAATTCAAAGATCAGGGGCTGGATTCTCCGATTTTCTGGCTACGTCCTGACGCCGGCGTGGGAACAGTGGCATTTTACGACCGAGAATGTGGTGCAAAACGGCCACCGATCCTCCGTTGGCTGGGAGCGAGCAGGAAGGCAGCGTCGAGCACCCAGCTCTAGTTTCCGATACGCCCCGGAGAATTGCCAGGTCCATGGCTGTGCATGTGCACAGCGGCGGCCTGCAGTGGTCGTGCCATGCAACGTGACGCCGGCCGCGCGCGGACCCAGCCTGCAAAATAGTACCCCCCCCTTTGCTCGGCTCGCGACCCCCAGCCACCCTCCAACAATGGCTCCAGCCCGTGCCAAAGTCCCCCCTGCCCAAGCATAGGCCCTCCCCTGACTGAGTCCGCTGCCGCGACGCCGAGCTCCCGACAAATGATAGCACACGCGACCGACACTGTCGGAAACTCGGCCGGTCGGGGGCGAAGCATCGGGGGAGGACCTCAGGCAACGTCCTGAGGCCGTCGATACGGCACGTGGCGTACTCCTAGAGTACGCCGCTTTGGTGGGGCGGAGCATTGCAAAAGCGGAGCCACCCCCGATTTCGTCGAAAACGTTGATTCCCCGGCCGATCGACGAATGCGATTTTGGCGTCGCCGACTGGACAATTCTGCCCCAGGTTTGGTGCAAACCATGTTAGATGAAGGGAGCAAGAGTAATGTATATAAGTTAGCTAACAATACAAAGATATGTAGGAATGTAAGCTGTGAGGAGGACATAAAGAGGCTACAAAGAAATCCAGAGTGGGCAACAGAATAGAGCACAATGTGGAGAAGTGTGAGGTTATTCACTTTGGTAGTAAGAGTTGAAAAGCCATGTATTTTTAAAAGGCGTGAAAAATATAAATGTTGATGTCCAGAGAGACTTGGCTGTGCTTGTATCAGGAACACAAAGTTAGCATGCAAGCAGAGCTAGCAATTAGGAAGGTAAATGGAATGTTGGCCTTTTATGCAGGGGAATTAAAGAAAAGAATTTGGAAGCCCTACTCAATTGTGTAAGGTTTACTAAGACCACATCCAGACTGCTGTGACCAGTTTTGCTCTTGGAGACAATGCAGTGAAGGGTCCCTCGATTTGTTCCTGGGATAAGAGGATCATCCTGAGCTGGGAGACTGAGTAAATTGGGCCTATATTCACTTCAGTTTAGAATAATGAGATGATTTAATTGACTCACAAGATTCTGGAGGGATTTGGAAGTGCAGACACTGAGACGTTGTTTCCCTTGCCTGGAGAGTATAGAACACAGAGCACAGTCTCAAGATAAAGGGTCTGTCACTTATATGCAAATAAATAGTTTAACTCAGAGGTCTGCAAATCTTTGGAATTCTCTATCCCAGAAGGTTGTGGATACCCCATCAAATAGACATCTATTTGATCCCTTAGGGAATCAACGAATATGAGGAGTGCACAGAAAAATGAAGCTGAGATGGATGATAAGCCGAGATTGTATTGAATGGCAGAGCCAGTTCGAGGGGCCGGATGGTGTACTCCCGCTCCTACTTGTTACATTTTTATGTAGGTTGCTGAAGTGACATGAAACACATACACAACATCGGGGCTGTGACCAACCCTGCCTGCCCCCATTCCTGTGCGCCAGGATACAATGCAGGAATAAAAACAGAAAATGCTGAAAATTATCAGCAGTTCCAGCCGCACCTGAGGAGAGAGGAACAGAGTTCACATTTCGAGTCCGTATGACCCTTCTTCAGACTCGAAACGTTAACTCTGGGCGGGATTCTCCGACCCCCGGCGGGTCGGAGAATCCCTGTGGGGGCGGCGTGAATCCCGCCCCGCTGCTCCGACGCCGGCCTAGCCCCCGGAAGTGCGGAGGATTCCGCAACTTCCAGTCAGCCCGACGCCGGAGGGGTTCGCGCCGCCTTTTACGCCGACGTCGGGCCATCGCGCCGATTCGGGAGAATCCCGCCCTCTGTCTCTCTCTCCACAGCTGCTGCCAGGCATGCTGAGATTTTCCAGCATATTGTTTTTATTTCACATTTCCAGTATCCGCAGTATTTTGGTCTCATTGTAATGCAGAGGATGTCTGGTGTGAAGCAACCAGTGTATTGCACATAGAACATAGAACATTACAGCGCAGTACAGGCCCTTCGACCCTCGATGTTGCGCCGACCTGTGAAACCACTCTAAAGCCCATCTATACTATTCCCTTATCGTCCATATGTCTATCCAATGACCATTTGAATGCCCTTAGTGTTGGCGAGTCCACTACTGTTGCAGGCAGGGCATTCCACACCCTTACTACTCTCTGAGTAAAGAACCTACCTCTGACATCTGTCTTATATCTATCTCCCCTCAATTTAAAGCTCCCTCGTGCTAGACATCACCATCCGAAGAAAAAGGCTCTCACTGTCCACCCTATCCAATCCTCTGATCATCTTGTATGCCTCAATTAAGTCACCTCTTAACCTTCTTCTCTCGAACGAAAACAGCCTCAAGTCCCTCAGCCTTTCCTCATAAGATCTTCCCTCCAAAGCGGGCAACATTCTGGTAAATCTCCTCTGCACCCTTTCCAATGCTTCCACATCCTTCCTACATGGGTGTCCTTCGTAAAGAAAGAATATGTGGCGTTACATTAGATGCATATGCCTGTGGAGTCTGTAGAGAGTGATATGGGCTGGGAACTTGGGCAGAAGCTACTCTTATCTCAAGCGTGTTATATCAAATTGTAGAATCTATTTGGCCGCGATCAACTAATTCAGCGCATGTGAATCCGGAATGGGTAAAATCTGATATTGAGGTAAGTGGTAACAGAGACAATGAATTACATTGGGGCAGTGTTATAATATAAACTTAAAATGCGACTGGGGAAAATTCAATGCATCAAACCCAAGTGCAGAATCATCACAGTTCAGAAACTGACACAGAATGCAGCCAAGCATTAGCGACAAGTGGAAAATTCAGCCCAGAGCTTCAGGAGTGGCTCAATTCAAGCTGTGTGATTGTGGTTAACGTACCGTGAAATTAGTCAAAGCAACTACACCTGCAGGGCCCATCCAGTATTGCCTGAATGAGCCTCGTCCTCCCACTTGGAAATGATTGCATACTGCTCCGAATTGAAAAATGTTGAACAGTGGGCTATAGATCTTAGAATGCTGCGACCTTGGATGACCCGAGGTTTTGGAGCACAGGGTTGAGTTGGAAACAAATTCTGAGACCCCCCAAAGTTGTGTTCTGAGGTAAATACTGAGGGAACCTTGAATTGTTTTTGTGCGCTTCTTCCGTGACCCTCCCCTATCACTTTTCCTGCTTATGGAGGAGGGGGGGGCTTCATGAATAACCCCAGCCGGTACGGGCTGGTAACCTTGCTCCGATCACAGTTACTAATCCTCCAGTGACGACACTTGCACTGCATACAAGTTGCTGATGGCCCCATAAACACCCGGTGTCAGCTTACAGATGGAATAAAGCTCCTCTCACTACACAGAGGGTGAAATACCGGCCCCACATCCAGGGGCTGCCAGCTGTGAGGTCGGGGGCTCTCCGATACTGGCTGACTCACGTTGCTGTACATTTTCCTGTCGCAATTTGCTTTTTATTTTTAAAAAAAATAATCTTGAGGCGGGAAATGATTTGGAGGCTGCGTTGTCACCCCGGGTTGGAGCTGATTGGTAACTGCTTCACTATCCTTCCTGCTCGCTTTTAATTAGATTAAATCTAAACAGGAACTGCTGGAAACACCTCCCGGGTCAGGCACCATCTGTGGAGAGAGAGAGAGAGAAAAATCCTTAATGGACAGTGATTGAATTTGCTATTAATTAATCATTTTTTGAAAATAAAATTGTTCCGGCTGATATTATGCCCAGCCCTCAGTTATCATGAGAAAATGGTGATGAGCCTTCTTTGTGCAACGTTTGTTTGTGCTGAGTGACTTGTTAGACTAATTCAGAGGGCGCTGAGAGTCACTGGGGGGGTTTAGGTGCTTTGGGGGCCCCTCAGGGTCTCGTAAGGCTTGAAATGATCACAGGTTTTTTTAAAGGCTGCATTTGCTGCCAAAGTTTACTCCGTGGGGCACCAGAGATCAGAATCAAAACAGAAAATAAGTTACCAACATTTTTTCTAAATGCCCCCCCCCCCCCTCACTGAGTGCCTTTTTTTCACTCTTTGAAAATGTAATTGGAAGGGAAAACAAAGTTTCTCTGCTTTGTTTGAAAGATTTCCCTCCCTTCTCTCACAGAAGATTTGGTTTTTACACAGGTTTTGCTAGCCCCTCGCTCTCTCTGGCTCTCTCTCCTGCCAGTGAGTTGGTTGGGTTTCTGTCCAGGCATTTGCGCCGGCAGCCGTCACAGTGATTTTTCCACAGGGAGCATTTTAAATTTCCAGTAATGAAGTAAAATGGGCAACATTGGATAGGACGTCTGTTGTATTCATTTCATTCATTTCCTGATTTAAATCAGGTGGCTGATCCAATGGTATTTGTTACATGACTGTCAATTTTAAAATACCCCCCTCCCCCCCCGCCGTCATCATGCAGTTTGCGACTGGAGTCACACATAGGTCAGACTGGGAAATTGTGGGGAGATGAGAGTGTAGAGGGTTGCACGGTGGCACAGTGGTTGGCACTGCTGCCTCACAGCGGCAAGAATCCGGGTTCAATTCCGGCCTCAGGTGAATGTGTGGAGTTTGCACATTCTCCCCCGGTCTGCGTGGGTTTCCCCCGGGTGCTCCGGTTTCCTCCCACAGCCAAAGATGTGCAGGTTAGGTGGATTTGGCCGTGCTAAATTGCCCCTTAGTTTCCAAAGATGAGGTCAAGCCGCTGGGATACGGCGTGGGCTGAGGTTAGCGAGGCTAGGTTGGGGTGCTCTTTCAGAGCGTCGGTGCAGACTCGATGGGCCAAATGGCTTCCTTCTGCACTGTAGGGATTGTGGTGGACCACTGTATTAGGGGATGTAAGGTATGACCTGCACTACAGGTTCACCGGTAGCTCCTGCCGACTGGCTCCGCCCACGGAGAACTGTATAAATATGCATGACCTCCAGGAGGGTATTATCGAGGCCAGCAACAGCCCCTGGAGAGCCCAAGTGGTAGTGGTTAAAACTGGGGAGAAACACAGGATGGTCGTGGACTACAGCCAGACCATCAATCGGTACACGCAGCTCGATGCGTACCCCCTCCCACGCATATCTGATATGGTCAATCAGATTGCGCAGTACCGGGTCTTCTCAACAATTGACCTGAAATCCGCCTACCACCAGCTCCCCATCTGGAAGTCGGACCGGCCATACACTGCCTTCGAGGCGGAAGGTCACCTCTACCACTTCCTTAGGGTCCCTTTCGGCATCACAAATGGGGTCTCGGTCTTCCAAAAAGAGATGGACCAAATGGTCGACCAGTGCGGTTTGCGGGCCACCTTTCCGTACTTAGATAATGTCACCATCTGCGGCCATGACCAGCAGGACCACGATGCCAACCTCGATAAATTCCTCTGCACTGCCACTCTTCTCAACCTGACCTAAAACAAAGAGAAGTGTGTGTTCAGCACGACCCAGTTAGCCATTCTCGGCTATATAGTCCAAAACTGACTTCTCGGGCCCGACCCTGAGCGCATGCGCCCCCTCATGGAACTTCCCCTCCCCCACTGCCCCAAGGCCCTCAAACGCGCCTGGGGTTCTTTTCCTACTACGCTCAGTGGGTCCCAAGCTATGCGGACAAGGCCCGCCCACTCATTCAGTCCACCCAATTCCCACTCACGGCCGAAGCACAACACGCTTTCGCCCGCATCAGAGCAGACATCGCCAAGGCCGGGATGCGCGCAGTGGACGAGTCGCTGCCTTTCCAAGTAGAAAGCGACGCTTCAGACGTCGCCCTTGCCGCCACTCTAAACCAGGCAGGCAGACCCGTGGCATTCTTTTCACGCACCCTTCATGCCTCTGAAATTCGACACTCATCCGTCGAAAAGGAGGCCCAAGCTATCATTGAAACTTTGCGGTATTGGAGGCATTACCTGGCCGGTAAGAGATTCACTCTCCTTATGGACCAACGGTCGGTAGCCTTCATGTTCAATAACACACAGTGGGGCAAGATCAAAAATGATAAAATCTTGCGGTGGAGAATCCAGCTTTCCACCTATTATTACGAGATCTTGTATCGCCCCAGTAAACTCAACAAGCCCCCAGACGCCCACTCCCGAGGTACATGTGCCAGCCCACAAGTGGATAAACTCCGGGCCCTACACGACAGCCTTTGTCACCCGGGGGTCACTCGATTGTACCATCTGGTCAAAGCTCGCAATCTGCCCTACTCCATCAAGGAAGTAAGGACAGTCACCAGGGACTGCCAGGTCTGTGCGAGTGCAAGCCACACTTCTATCGGCCAGACCGTGCGTGCCTGGTGAAGGCTTCTCGCCCCTTTGAACGCCTCAGCGTGGATTTCAAAGGGCCCCTCCCCTCCACCGACCGTAACACGTACATTCTCAGTGTGGTCGACGAGTACTCCAGATTCCCCTTCGCCATCCCATGCCAGGATATGACGTCTGCCACCGTCATCAAGGCCCTCAGCACGATCTTCGCTCTGTTCGGTTTTCCCGCCTACATTCACAGTGACAGGGGATCCTCATTCACGAGCGATGAGCTGCGTCAGTTCCTGCTCAGCAGGGATATAGCCTCCAGCAGGATGACCAGCTACAACACCCGGGGAAAAGGGCAAGTAGAACGGGAGAATGGAACGGTTTGGAGGGCCGTCCAGCTGGCCCTACGGTCCAGGAACCTCCCAGCCTCTCGCTGGCAGGAGGTCCTCTCTGACGCTCTACACTCCATCAGGTCACTATTGTGCACCGCCACTAATAACACACCCCATGAACGTGTTTTTATCTGCCCCAGGAAGTCCACATCCGGGGTGTCACTCCCGACTTGGCTCGCAGCTCCAGGACCGGTCCTTCTCCGTAGGCACGTCCGACCCCACAAGGCGGACCCCTTGGTGGACAGGGTTCACCTGCTCCACGCCAACCCTCAATATGCCTATGTTGAGTTCCCCAACGGCCGCCAAGATACTGTCTCACTCAGGGACCTGGCACCATCAGGTTCCACCCCAACACCCCCCCACCCTTGCGCCCCCCCCCCCCTCCCACCGCGCCGCCAATATTGATCCCACCAGACCACCCACCCCCTCCCCTTTTCCGCACAAGAGGACGAAGAGGACTTTGGCACGTTCCTGGAGTTCCCCGATGACTGGCCAGCATCAGCACCGCCGCCACTGCCATTGGTGCCACCTCAACCACCGCCAGCACCGACTTCGCCGCCACCGTTACGCCCCTCCCAACGTAGCACCAAAGCACCGGACCGGCTGATCCTTTGACGGACTCCGGACCGTCAACATGGACTTTTCTTTCCCTACCACTGTACATAATTGCACTAATTGTATATAGTTTCACGTCACCCCCGCCGGACTCATTTTTAACAGGGGGTGAAAGTGGTGAATCACTGTATTACGAGATGTAAGGTAGGACCTGCACTACAGGTTTGCCGGTAGCTCCTGCCGGCTGGCTCCGCCCACGGAGAACTGTATAAATATGCATGACCTCCAGTGCCCTGCCATTTCGCCAGCTGCACAGGAGGCCACGCATCTGACTGTAATAATGCCACAGTTGTACCCAACTTTAGTCTTTGTGCAATTGATCGTGCATCAGGGATTCTATGTATCTACGTAATGTCACTAGGCTAATGATCCGAAGGCCCAGGCTTATACTTTTGGGCTGTGTATTGAAATCCCAGCTGCCCTTGAACTGAATGGTTAAGAATGGAATAAAGCTTCCTGTGAACCCTCACTGCAGGCTGATGTACCAATCCCACAGCAGAGGCTGACAGCACTGGAAACTGAATAGATGGCCTCACCTTCCAGCTGTAATGTTGGGTGCTATCTGATGCATTTTCTATTTCAATTAACAATCTTTGCTGTTTTTTATTCCTTTTAACTTGGATAAGAAATTATTTCAAGGCTGCAAAATTCAATTAATTTAAATGCAGTTAATACATATGGATTATAAAGCTTGTCCCTGACCATGACAACTATTATTTATTGCTGTAAAAACTCATCTGTCCGTACTGGCCTACATGTGACTCTAGACCCACAGCAATGTGGTTGATTCTTAACTGCCCTTTAAAATGGCCCAGTGTGGTGATTGTTCCTTTAAGGGCAATACAGCATAGTAGGGGTATTGGCCTGGGTGACCAATTGGGAGAATCACCCCAGGGCGAGGTATTCTCTTAGGTAGGAGGCATTCCAGAACTAGCTGCTGGTGCTGCTCTTGTAGATCCTTGTAAATAAATCCTTCGTTGTTCATTAATGAAGTCTCTGAAAGTGCATTGTTACAACTGGCGACGAGGATGAATTATCTTGCCACTGCCTCTGGCCTGACACAAATGAGTATCCTGTTTTAATCGAAGTTTGAGATAAAGAACAAATATACTCACCAGAATGCCTCTCTTTGGGTGAATTGACCCATTTGAGATATTGAAATCCTGAGGAATGTTGAATCAGAAAACATGGCTAGTTAGAAGATGGGTGAGCAATGAAGGGAACATGGCAAGACCCCTGGGTCAGAATCCACAAGATGGGGGAGAAAAATACAGAAGAGTAACTGTACTTACATTGTAGACTAGGTAGCAGTCCAGGAGGTTCAGTGCATTAAAGAAGCGGAAAGGCAGGCGCAAAGAAAACGTTGTAAAACTGGCCAGCAGAGTCAACGGTTTCTAAAGAAACTTACAGAGTACAACAATAAAGAGGAAAGAACCCTGCCGTGTAAGAACTGCGATTTTAAATTTTAAAAAAGGAACTTAAGTTAATAATAAAAGAAGAATTGCTGCTATTCAGAACAAACAGAAGCACTGCTGCTTAATTTTTTTTTTAAACGGCCCGCTAGGAGAAGGGATGAGATGTTCCCCACAACAAAGAGTCACTGTTAAGCAAAAAAAAGCAGAGCACACAGAAAGCAGCGCTGCAGATTTAACTTAGAGAAGAAGTGAAGTACAGTAAAGCCATGGGCAGCACGGCAGCACAGTGGTTAGCACAGTTGCCTCACAGCATCAAGAACCAGGGTTTGATTCTGGCCTCGGGTGACAGTCTATGTGGAGTTTGCACTTTCTCCCCATGTGTGAGTGGGTTTCCTCCGGGTGCTCCGGTCTCCTCCCTGATGCACGATCAATCACTACTGAAGCGAGATTATAGTCCAATTGAAGGCTTTAATGAACAAGTAGTTACCCCAGCAGCTCCGGTACAGAATGACTGCTGTGTGTGAAACACAGACTCTTATGCTTCACCTGCTGGGCGGAACCAGCAGGCAGGTTCCACCACTCATACTACAGTACAAGGTACATCCCACCTAGGTACCATGATACCCCTAATATAGCCTACCACACTCCCATAGTCCAAAGATATGCAGGTTAGGTGGATTGGCCATGCTAAATTGCCCTTAGTGTCCAATAAAGGTTAGATGGGGTTACTGGTGTGGGCTGACGTGGGGTGCTATTTCCAAGGACCGGTGCAGACTCAATGGGCTGAATGGCCTCCTTCTGCACTGTAAATTCTATGATTCTAAGAAAGTCTCCCGAAGCACAAGAAAACCAAGATGGTGAAGCAGGGTGACAGACTCGCAATGTACCGCAAATGACAAAAGTCTGCAGGGGTTCCATGGTGGCAATCACTGCCACTGCCAATGAACTCCAAAGAAAGGAATTCCTCAAGCTTTAAACAAAATAATGTCAATAGGTCTTTTAAAAAAACAGCCCCGATCAGCCCAAAAAGTGTGCTTGTTCGCCGAGAGCAGGAGAAATAGAAAAAGCCCAGCATCTTCAGAGTAAAAACAAACTAAAAGGGCTCTCCAAATGGCCAGAAGAAAAAAAAAGAGAGATCACTGAAATGCCTGCCTTTGGTAAAAGGAGATGTCCTAAAAGTTCACACAAAGAGCAGCCAGGTTTGCGCCAAAATGTACGGAAGAAAATACAGAGAGAGCCGACAGCTGAGTGAAAGAAAATTAGTCTTGATGCGACCATCAATTCACTGAGAGACACGTTGAGAAGTAAACCGTGGTTTTAATCAGCTTACAACTGAGCCTGCCTGTGACCAGTACAACAATGAATGCGGCCCCGCAGGTCAGCTGCCTTTATACCTCCATGGGCGAGCCCGTACATGCCCCGACATATCCCCCTGTGGGTGAAGCCGTACAATGGCCCATAGGTGGAGCCCACAGGGTTAAACACAGAACGTAACACGATACAGCAGTAACATGATATCACAGTGCACTGGTGAATTAACCGTAGTTCCAGTCACCACAAGTCTTAAAGCAGCAATTGATTTATAGAGGCAACATCCTTAAAGCGGCAATACATTTAAAGTGGAAACACACTTAAAGCAGCAACCACAAGATGAAACAAACGGTTATGGACAGGAAAATTAGAGAAGACCCCAGGTAGGGGGAAACTCTCAAAAAAAGATTCTTAGGCTGCAAAGACCACGAAGAAGATGCAAAGAAGACCTCAAGAGGCAATGGAAGACCTCAGAGCAGGCAATAAAATATCTCATGGGAAAAGACAATAAAGATTTCAAATAATAGGCAACGGAAGACCTAAAATGAGAAGCAACAAAGACCTCAGGAAGGAGGCACTAGCAGGCTCCAGAAAGCGGGACAGTGGCGCAGCGGTTAGCTGGTTCGATCCCAGCCCCGGGTCACTGGCCACGTGGAGTTTGCACATTCTCCCTGTGCCTGCGTGGGTCTCTCCTCCACAACCCAAAGATGTGCAGGGTAGGTGAATTGGCTACGCGAAATTGCCCCTTTTTGGGAGAAAAACAAATTGGGCACTTTAAATTTTTAAAACATGGCCCCAGAAGGAGGGCAAGGAAATACAGGCAACAAATAAACCCCAGATGGACATCAAATGACCACATTTGCAGGACAATGAGAGAAATGCAGGATTGAAACAGTTCAACACTTTACCTGAGACAGACCTAGTCAACAATGAAACCAACAGGGTTTGGCTGAAGTTAAGACAAGTGGAAATGAAGGTCCAGTTTGTGAAATGCATGATTCTCCTTGGAAGAAACGCAGAAATTAAGGACCTCAAAAGAAACTAGGAATTGTTGAACATAAAGAGGGATCAGCAAAAAGAATCAAAGCTCGAGAGATGGCATTAAAACAACAAGATGACTCTGCTGGCAGCAAACCTGGAGGAAAAAGAAGTTCCCAAGAAAAATTTACAAAAGGAAGTTGAGAAGAACTTAATGAGACAATGGAGAATAAGCTGAATGCAATGAAAAAGCAACTAGAAAATACGAACAAATCCAATGAATAAATGAATCGGAAGAATAAGAGCTTGAAGAAGGGAAGCTTGACAATGGCAAATTAACTGAAGAGGTAAAAACATTGACATTGACAGAAGAATCAACAATTCAGACAGAGAAAGAAACTGAGATTATGGCCCAGAACAAGATTGCCGAAGTGGTCATCCAAAAAGAAAAGCACAAGAAGCGATATGATAAAATGGTCGATGAAAAAGATGCTGAATTGAAATGCTGGAAAGAGAATAAACGTTATCACCTAAGTACCAGAAACAGAGAACCACAACCATTCCTTCGCACGTGACAGATCGAGGTTGCGAAGGGACCGTCAAGACATAAGACTGTGTTGTATTGTGATGGGAAATGAACATTGTGTTGTATTCTCTGTTACAAGGGAGGAATGTTGTTGAAAAAAAGGGCATGTAATGACATGTGCCTGCATGCATTATAATGTGAAGTGCTCCAGAAAGCAAGGGTTAACGTGGGACTGGAGAGAGACTCCGCTCACAGTGTAATGTATGTAGTCACATGGTCAGAGAACAGTCTCAAGCAGAACTCGGTCAGCTGCAAACCTGCATGGAACAGCATGGTAGCACAGTGGTTAGCATAGTTGCTTCACAGTTCCAGGGTCCCAGGTTCGATTCCCGGCTGGGTCACTGTATGTGATGAGTCTGCACGTTCTCCCCGTGTCTGCGTAGGTTTCTTCCAGGTGCTCCGGTTTCCTCCCACAGTCCAAAGATGTGCGGGTTAGGTGGATTAGCCATGCTAAATTGCCCTTAGTGTCCAAAAAATGTTAAGTGGGGGTTAGGGGGATAGGTTAGATACGTGGGTTTCAGTCGGGTGCTCTTTGTAAAGGCCGGTGCAGACTCGATAGGCCGAATGGCCTCCTTCTGCACTGTAAATTCTATGATACTATGATTTTATGAACAGCTCCATACAAGACCATATTTGGAACTGTACATAGTTAAATCCTAACAATAAAAGTGTTTACGTTTAAACACTCATGCCTCAAGATCCTATCAATTAGCCATTGCCACTGCAACATTAAAAACATGTATTAGGTACTTAATATGAAACTTTGGTAGTGGATCAAATTGGATCCCCTGAATCATTGTCTTTAGGCCCAGATCCCTTTCATACTGAGTGCACGTGGAGTGACAGATTGTTTGTAAACCCGTAGACCACTTTGTAGTGATCTGTACATCTGTACATACATCTGCACATACACCAGGGACTGCAGACAGATGTAACAGCCACAGCCTCACTAGGGGGCATCAGAGACGGGTATAAAGGGTCCAGCCGAAGGTAGGATCCGCCTCGTTCAGAAGCACAGGGCTAGTGAGCAGCAGCAGACAGAGACATCTCAGCATAGGCAGTTTACCTTAGCTTCACTGGTCATACCTCTTGACCGTATTATATCTAGTTAAGCTCTGGAAACAGAACAAACCCATTGAATAAAGTATTTGTGTTAACTGGAAGTCTACAATCTTTATTCAGACTTAGAGAATAACATGTGATACCAGGAGTGATTTCAGAAATCTAGCTAGACACCAGCAAGAGAAGAAAAACTTAAACCGGATATTCGACTGTGGAAGACTTTGCAACAAATGGATTCTCGCCGACTAACTGATTCGCTGGTATTTGTTGGAACTCCATGGCAGCTGGAAACAACCGGTAATTTAAGTTATAACAGGAAAATGTTTGAACAGCTGTTCCAAATATTTATCACAGCTAATGATTTAAGCACTGCCTCTGACGCAATGAAAATGGCCCTACTACTTTCAACAGGAGGGCATGAAGCTCGAGAAATCCATAATTGCTTTAATTACTTAGAAGGTGAGGACGACAGCAAAGTAGACGTTATACTCAAAAAATTTGTTGAACGCTGTAACAGTCAGTCCGGTGAGATGCTGGAAAGGTTTAACTCTTGTCAGAGAAACGGAGGGCCCATCTCTGATTTTATTACAAATCTCAAGTTAGTACCACAAGGCTGTGATTATGCTGATTTCAGAGACACTGTGATAATGCATCAATTAATTTCTGGACTATCTGATAACAATTTGAGGGAAGAACTTTCACAAAATAAGGATCTAACTCTAGAAATCGCTATACAAAAATGCCTTGCTTATGAACAAAAACAAAATCAATATTTTGAGTCTCTACAAACACAGAATCATCATTTAGAAAACAAAATCGGTGAAAATGGCGCGAACACTCACCATGAGGCGGAGGCAGCGTTGAATCGAAGGAAAACGGAGGTTCTGGGCAGCAGCCATCTTGAGAAAGGGGCCGCACATGCGCAGTTGCGAAAAGAGCGCACAGTACAGGAAACTCGGAGTGCGCATGGGCAATCGAGTCCTACTCATGATGTCACGAGTTTCATGACGTCAGAGGACCAGGACCACACCCACTTAAAAGGGAAATGCACGAAACTGAACAAAAAGACATTTAAAGCTGCAAAACCCAATTTTCTTGCCTCAAAAGACAGAACAATGCCCGAACTTACACCAGTAGTTGAAAATAACTTTCACGTCGACTTCCGGGTGCGGTGATGACCAGCTAAGTCGCAAGTTTCGGCAGCTCCCGGTGGAACGGACATTTGGGCTCTTAATAGGAGCCCCAACGGCAATTTTAACGGCTAAAAACACTGTGCGATAAACCAGAAGGGAATCCCCCCTGGAAACGGATGGAAAAAGGAGAGGAAAGCGGCCGGATTGCAGAGGATCCTCTAGAACAGCGGCAAGGAAGGCAAGCACAAAGCAAGATGGCGTCGGAAGGTGGCCGTTTAGTATGGGGCCCTGACCAACAAGAGTTCCTGCGGCGCTGTGTGGAAGAACTAAAAAAGGAGATGAAGAAGGAGCTGCTGGCCCCGATATTACAGGCGATTGAAGGGTTAAAGGAGGAGCAAAAGACCCAGGAGCAGGAGCTTCGGATCGTGAAGGCAAAGGCCGCTGAAAATGAAGACGAAATACAGGGCCTGGTGGTGAAGACGGAGATGCACGAGGCACACCATAAACGATGTGTGGAAAAGCTGGAGGTGCTGGAGAATAATGTGAGGAGGAAGAATTTAAGGATTCTTGGTCTTCCCAAAGGCGCAGAAGGGGCGGACGTCGGGGCATATGTGAGCACGATGCTTTACTCGTTAATGGGATCGGAGGCCCCGACGGGCCCATTGGAGGTGGAGGGAGCTTATCGAGTTATGGCGCGAAGACCGAGGGCTGGAGAAATACCTCGAGCCATAGTGGTGAGATTTCTCCGCTATAATGACAGAGAGATGGTCCTCAGATGGGCGAAGAAAACTCGGAGCAGTAGGTGGGAGAACGCGGTGATCCGCGTATATCAAGATTGGCGTGCGGAGGTGGCGAGAAGGAGGGCAAGTTTTAATCGGGCTAAGGCGGTGCTTCACAAAAGGAAGGTCAAATTCAGAATGTTGCAGCCGGCAAGATTGTGGGTCACACACCAAGGGAAGCACCACTACTTTGAGACGGCAGAAGAGGCGTGGACATTTATTGTGGACGAGAAGTTGGAATAGGCGGGCAAGAAAAAGAACATTTGGGACAAAGTGGTGGGGTGATTACGTGGGGTGAAGGGGAAAAGGGGGGAGGGGATGACTTTTCAAGTTGTTAATCTTGCGACCCTGTAATTTTTCTCTCTTCCCCATGTTGTGGGGGAGGGGGGGGGAGGGAGGATGAGGAACTGTGGGCGCCGGTCATTAGGGGCGGGGCCAAGTGGGAAACGCGGGCTTTGTTCCCGCGCTATGGTAATCATGGCGGGAACAGGGAAGCAGGAAGGAGGGGGCCTCGCACAGTGGGGGCCGAGGTCACGGGGGGGGGTTAACTGGGTTGCTGCTGCTGGGGAGAAGGGGGAGCTGGTACGGGGTGGGGTGGTCGAGGCGGGAGGGCGCCGTTGGGGGGATATACGGGTACGTGGGAACCGGGTGAGGAGCTGGATTAAAAAAGGGGATGGCTAGTCGACAAGGGGGGGGTAAAGAGCCCCCCAACCCGGCTGATCACGTGGAATGTGAGAGGGCTGAACAGGCCGATTAAAAGGGCACGGGTACTCGCACACCTAAAGAAATTAAAGGCAGATGTGGTTATGTTGCAGGAGACGCATTTGAAACTGATAGACCATGTCAGACTACGCAAAGGATGGGTGGGGCAGGCCTTTCATTCGGGGTTAGATGCAAAGAACAGGGGGGTGGCTATATTAGTGGGGAAATGGGTACTGTTTGAGGCAAAGACCATAATGGCGGATAGTGGGGGTAGATATGTGATGGTGAGTGGCAGATTGCAAGGGGAGGCGGTGGTTCTAGTGAACGTATATGCCCCGAACTGGGATGATGCAAATTTTATGAGGCGTATGTTGGGATGTATCCCGGACCTAGAGGCGGCAAAGTTGGTAATGTGGGGATACTTCAATACGGTGCTGGACCCACGGCTGGACAGATCGAGGTCCAGGACCGGGAGGAGGCCGGCTGCAGCTAGGGTGCTCAAGGACTTCATGGAGCAGATGGGAGGAGTAGACCCCTGGAGATTTAGCAGGCCTAGGAGTAAGGAGTTCTCGTTTTTCTCCTATGTTCATAAAGTATATTCACGGATAGACTTTTTTGTTTTGGGAAGGCATTGATCCCGAAGGTGACAGGGACGGAGTACGCGGCCCTAGCTATCTCGGACCACGCTCCACATTGGGTGGACCTGGAGATAGGAGAGGAAAAAGAACAGCACCCACCTTGGAGAATGGACATGGGATTATTGGCGGATGAGGGGGTATGTTTAAGGGTGAGGGGGTGTATTGAAAGGTACTTGGAGTTTAATGACAATGGGGAGGTTCAGGTGGGAGTGGTCTGGGAGGCGTTGAAGGCAGTGGTTAGAGGGGAGCTGATATCTATCAGGGCACATAAAGGAAAGCAGGAGGGTAGGGAAAGGGAGCGGTTGCTGAAAGAACTTTTGAGGGTGGACAGGCAATATGCGGAGGCACCGGAGGAGGGACTGTACAGGGAAAGACAAAGGCTACATGTAGAATTTGACCTGTTGACTACGGGTAATGCAGAGGCACAATGGAGGAGGGCACAGGGTGTACAGTACGAATATGGAGAGAAGGCGAGCCGGTTGCTGGCCCACCAACTGAGGAAGAGGGGAGCAGCGAGGGAGATAGAGGGGGGTGAGAGATGAGGAGGGAGAGATGGAGCGGGGAGCGGAGAGAGTGAATGGGGTGTTCAAGGCATTCTACGAAAGATTATATAAAGCTCAGCCCCCGGAAGGGAAGGAGAGAATGATGTGCTTTCTGGATCAGCTGGAATTCCCGAAGGTGGAGGAACAGGAGAGGGCGGGACAGGGAGCACAGATTGAGATGGAGGAGGTAGTGAAAGGGATTGGGAGCATGCAGGCGGGGAAGGCCCCGGAACCAGACGGATTCCCGGAAGAATTTTATAGGAAGTATATGGACTTGCTGGCCCCGCTTTTGACGAGAACCTTTAATGAGGCTAGAGAAAGGGGGCAGCTGCCCCCGACTATGTCAGAGGCAATGATATCGCTCCTTTTAAAGAAGGAAAAAGACCCGCTGCAATGCGGGTCATATAGGCCCATTTCCCTTTTAAACGTGGATGCTAAGATTCTGGCCAAGGTGATGGCGACGAGGATAGAGGACTGTGTCCCGGGGGTGGTCCATGAGGACCAAACCTGGTTTGTGAAGGGGAGACAGCTGAACACGAACATACGGAGGTTGCTAGGGGTAATGATGATGCCCCCGCCAGAGGGGGAAGCGGAGATAGTGGTGGCGATGGATGCCGAGAAAGCATTCGACAGAGTGGAGTGGGATTATCTGTGGGAGGTGCTGAGGAGATTTGGCTTTGGAGATGGGTATATCGGATGGGTACAGTTGCTGTATAGGGCCCCGATGGCGAGTGTGGTCACGAATGGACGGAGGTCTGATTATTTCCGGCTTCACAGAGGGACGAGGCAGGGGTGTCCCCTGTCTCCGTTACTGTTTGCATTGGCGATTGAGCCCCTGGCCATAGCACTGAAGGGTTCCAGGACGTGGAGGGGAGTGTTTAGGGGAGGAGAAGAACACCGGGTATCTTTGTATGCGGATGATTTGTTGTTGTATGTTGCGGACCCGGTGGAGGGGATACCAGAGATAATGCGGATACTTGGGGAGTTTGGGGATTTTTCGGGGTACAAATTGAACATGGGGAAAAGTGAGTTGTTTGTGGTGCATCCGGGGGAGCAGAGCAGGGAAATAGAGGATTTACCGCTGAGGAAGGTAACAAGAGACTTCCGGTACTTAGGGATTCAGATAGCCAAGAATTGGGGAACCTTACACAGGCTTATTTTAACACGATTGGTGGAACAGATGGAGGAGGATTTCAAGAGATGGGACATGGTGTCCCTGTCACTGGCAGGTAGGGTGCAGGCGGTTAAGATGGTGGTCCTCCCGAGATTCCTCTTTGTGTTTCAGTGCCTCCCGGTGATGGTCACGAAGGCTTTTTTTAAGAGAATTGAGAAAAGTATTATGAGTTTTGTGTGGGCCGGGAAGACCCTGAGAGTGAGGAGGGAGTTCTTGCAGCGTAGTAGAGATAGGGGGGGGGGCTGGCACTGCCGAGCCTAATCGATTATTACTGGGCCGCCAATATCTCAATGGTGTGTAAGTGGATGGGAGAAGGGAAGGGAGCAGCGTGGAAGAGATTGGAGAGGGCGTCCTGCAAGGGGACCAGCCTACAAGCAATGGTGACGGCACCATTGCCGTTCTCACCAAAGAAATACACCACAAGCCCAGTGGTGGTGGCAACACTAAAAATTTGGGGGCAGTGGAGACGGCATAGGGGAAGGACGGGAGCCTCGGTGCGGTCCCCGATAAGAAATAACCATAGGTTTGTTCCGGGGAGAATGGATGGGGGATTTGGAGCATGGCAAAGAGCTGGGGTAGTACAACTGAGAGATCTGTTCCTGGATGGGACGTTTGCAAGTATGGGAGCGCTGACGGAAAAGTATGGGTTGCCCCAAGGGAATGCGTTTAGGTATATGCAACTGAGGGCATTTGCGAGGCAACAGGTGAGGGAATTCCCGCAGCTTTCGACGCAGGAAGTGCAAGATAGAGTGATCTCAGAGACATGGGTGGGGGATGGTAGGGCGTCGGATATATATAGGGAAATGAGGGACGAGGGGGAGATCATGATACATGAGCTGAAAGGGAAATGGGAGGAAGAGTTGGGGGAAGAGATCGAAGCCCTACGTAGGGTAAACTCGTCGTCCTCGTGTGCCAGGCTAAGCCTGATACAATTTAAGGTGTTACACAGGGCGCATATGACTGGAGCACGGCTCAGTAAATTTTTCGGGGTAGAGGATAGGTGTGGGAGATGCTCGAGAAGCCCAGCGAATCACACCCACATGGTCTGGTCATGTCCGGCACTACAGGGGTTCTGGGTGGGGGTGGCAAAGGTGCTTTCGAAGGTGGTGGGGGTCCGGGTCGAGCCAAGCTGGGGGTTGGCTATATTCAGGGTCGCAGAAGAGCCGGGAGTACAGGAGGCGAGAGAGGCTGATGTTTTGGCCTTTGCGTCCCTAGTAGCCCGGCGCAGGATATTGCTTATGTGGAAGGAAGCCAAACCCCCGGGCGTGGACACCTGGATAAATGACATTGCAGGGTTTATAAAGCTAGAACGGATCAAGTTCGTATTAAGGGGTTCGGCTCAAGGGTTCACCAGGCGGTGGCAACCGTTCGTCGACTACCTCACAGAACGATAGAGGGAATGGAAGAGAAAGAAGGCAACAGCAGCAACCCGGGGGGGGGGGGGGGGTGTTGGGGGAGGACCCGGGCGGGCTCTCAGGGATGTCATTGTATATGTATAGGCATTTGTTTTAGGTAATGTATATTGGACTGTTGGATTGTATCTTTGGAGAGTAATTATTTTTGATAAGGCAGTTGCCATTTAGTTTTTGTTTATATATTATTTATTTATTTGTTTAAAACTGGCCACTGTTATTTATATTGTTTTATTGTTGTTAAAAAGAAAAACTGTGTACTGTTATGTTTGGCCAAAAAAATCTTGAATAAAATATATTTAAAAAAAAAAGAAAATAACTTTCACAACACCCTGGAATAAGCAGTTAGCACTGTCCTAGAAGATGATATGGTCCTTGTAGACTACGACTCAGACGAAGATTTCATCTTGGGAGATGGCTACCCCAGTACCAAATCCAAACCGCAACTAGAGGTGCTGTATCGTGAAGACCCCGACGGTGAGTTCTTCGGAATGGGGAATCTTCAGCCCAGCATATATGACATCCCAACTCGTGAGTGCAGGATTCTGCTGCGGCCTGACGCCAAGAAACAGAGAGTGGTCCACGCACCACAAAGGGTCCCAGCCGCCACACAAGAAGATGATTTGTTCATTGAACATGAAGAGAACAATCACAACTCCAAAACAAAAAGCGATGATTTGTCTATCGATCAATACACACAATACTACTCAGACATGACTGAGTTATTCGGAGATCCTGATCACAGCATCAGCAACCCTGTTGAAAAGCTCAATACGACTCTTCTCATCCAATACCATGGTGGCATGGCAGATCATCGATACATGGGATGACAGCAATACCCAAGACGAAGACAACGCCACACAGAGAGCACCGAACGACTCCGTTGAGAGAGCACAGATCGACTCTACAGTGAGAACACTGCACAACTCCACAAAGAGAGTGACGCAAGCCTCCACAGACAGCTCGGTGACAGACTCAAAAATGGAAGCAAGGAAATACTCCATTGTGAACGCCATGCAGGTACAAGACTATGAAGCTCTATCAAGCTTATTTGAGCCACCAGAAGAAGACACTGAATGTCTACCCACTGTAAGTGAGACAAATGACGAAGAAATCACAATTCCCATACAGGATGTGCAGGATCACAGCGAGACTGACATATCTCAGCTCGTCTGCACAGAAGCACTCAATAATCAGAGGACGGCCACCCATTAGTCCAGAGAGACCACGTCAATAGAAATCTTGAAGATTTTGACTCCAGAAGAGGAGCACCAGGAGTCCAGAGAGACCACATCAATAGAAACCTTGAAGATTTTGACTCCAGAAAAGGAGCACAAAGAGATCACAGATGATTCAAATGAACCTGAAATGACTCCAAACGAGGAGCACCTAGAAATCAATGATGATTCAAGTGAACCAGAAATGGCTCCAGAAGAGCAGCACCAAGTAAGCAAAGAAGAGGAAAGAGGGTAGCCAGGGAAAGGGTTGGCCCACTGAAGGATAGGCAAGGGAATCTATGTGTGGAGCCAGAGGAAATGGGCGAGGTACTAAATGAATACTTTGCATCAGTATTCACCAAAGAGAAGGAATTGGTAGATGTTGAGTCTGGAGAAGGGGGTGTAGATAGCCTGGGTCACATTGTGATCCAAAAAGACGAGGTGTTGGGTGTCTTAAAAAATATTAAGGTAGATAAGTCCCCAGGGCCGGATGGGATCTACCCCAGAATACTGAAGGAGGCTGGAGAGGAAATTGCTGAGGCCTTGACAGAAATCTTTGGATCCTCGCTGTCTTCAGGGGATGTCCCGGAGGGCTGGAGAATAGCCAATGTTGTTCCTCTGTTTAAGAAGGGTGGCAGGGATAATCCCGGGAACTACAGGCCGGTGAGCCTTACTTCAGTGGTAGGGAAATTACTGGAGAGAATTCTTCGAGACAGGATCTACTCCCATTTGGAAGCAAATGGACGTATTAGTGAGAGGCAGCACGGTTTTGTGAAGGGGAGGTCGTGTCTCACTAACTTGATAGAGTTTTTCGAGGAGGTCACTAAGATGATTGATGCAGGTAGGGCAGTAGATGTTGTCTATATGGACTTCAGTAAGGCCTTTGACAAGGTCCCTCATGGTAGACTAGTACAAAAGGTGAAGTCACACGGGATCAGGGGTGAACTGGCAAGGTGGATACAGAACTGGCTAGGCCATAGAAGGCAGAGGGTAGCAATGGAGGGATGCTTTTCTAATTGGAGGGCTGTGACCAGTGGTGTTCCACAGGGATCAGTGCTGGGACCTTTGCTCTTTGTAGTATATATAAATGATTTGGAGGAAAATGTAACTGGTCTGATTAGTAAGTTTGCAGACGACACAAAGGTTGGTGGAATTGCGGATAGCGATGAGGACTGTCTGAGGATACAGCAGGATTTAGATTGTCTGGAGACTTGGGCGGAGAGATGGCAGATGGAGTTTAACCTGGACAAATGTGAGGTAATGCATTTTGGAAGGGCTAATGCAGGTAGGGAATATACAGTGAATGGTAGAACCCTCAAGAGTATTGAAAGTCAAAGAGATCTAGGAGTACAGGTCCACAGATCACTGAAAGGGGCTACACAGGTGGAGAAGGTAGTCAAGAAGGCATACGGCATGCTTGCCTTCATTGGCCGGGGCATTGAGTATAAGAATTGGCAAGTCATGTTGCAGCTGTATAGAACCTTAGTTAGGCCACACTTGGAGTATAGTGTTCAATTCTGGTCGCCACACTACCAGAAGGATGTGGAGGCTTTAGAGAGGGTGCAGAAGAGATTTACCAGAATGTTGCCTGGTATGGAGGGCATAAGCTATGAGGAGCGATTGAATAAACTCGGTTTGTTCTCACTGGAACGAAGGAGGTTGAGGGGCGACCTGATAGAGGTATACAAAATTATGAGGGGCATAGACAGAGTGGATAGTCAGAGGCTTTTCCCCAGGGTAGAGGGGTCAATTACTAGGGGGCATAGGTTTAAGGTGAGAGGGGCAAAGTTTAGAGTAGATGTACGAGGCAAGTTTTTTACGCAGAGGGTAGTGGGTGCCTGGAACTCACTACCGGAGGAGGTAGTGGAGGCAGGGACGATAGGGACATTTAAGGGGCATCTTGACAAATATATGAATAGGATGGGAATAGAAGGATACGGACCCAGGAAGTGTAGAAGATTGTAGTTTAGTCGGGCAGTATGGTCGGCACGGGCTTGGAGGGCCGAAGGGCCTGTTCCTGTGCTGTACATTTCTTTGTTCTTTGTTCTTTGAATCCACCACAAATGATTCATGTCACCAACATCAATGCAACATCAGATCATTTTCGCAATTCTCAAGAAGAAACGCTCAATGTAGCAGATACCACAAAGGACACTGACACCAATAACTGACAATGACTCAAATCATCCACATGGCACACTCATTGAGCGCAACAAGAACAACAAAAACTGCAAGAAGCACAGCAGAAACAAGAACAACAACAGCAACAACAAAAACAACATGCAGCGCAACAAAAATGACGAAAACAACAAAAACAGAATCAACAAGCACGACAACAAGAACAACAAGAACGGCAATGCATACAACAAAGACAGAAACAACAGAAACAACAACAATGAAACAACGACCTGTACAACATGGTACAACTCTGCACGTGAAGGGCAATGCCACAGCACCCTGCGAAACAATGACAAGACTACAAACATGCCATGGCATGATAAAGATTCTCACGGATTTTCACATCTGCTCCAGAACAAACAAGCAAAACAGCTTTCACGAACGATGACATACAGAATCAACACCACAAACACAGGAAAAAGTCGAGGTCAGACAACGGTGCGACACAGAATCACTACCCGCAATCAAATGGAACAGGGGAAAAAGGTGTCCACATCATTAAACGACTCATCAGCAAAGCAGCCAAGTCACGTTCCGATATCAACCTAGCTCTGTTATCGTTCGGAGCAACCCCATTGAGCTCAGGACTGGCGCCAGCGCAAATGCTCTTCGGCAGAGACATCCGAACAACCCTACCGGCAAAACAATTCCGAGACCCCTGGCAATGCACCGGTTCTCGACAACATGCGAGCACTATGCTCCAAACAAAAACTATACTACGATCAACATGCGATCCCACTCAAGCCACTGACAATAGGTGACACCATCAGAATCCGGGACCCAGAAGGCGGATGGTCTGAGTCAGCCACGGTGATCAGGCAGGAGGCACCGCGGTCCTACATTGTCAAATCATCTGCGGGAGTACTTTTTCGCTGGGATCTATTAGAGATTCGACCTATAACGCCAGTATTTCCCACGCTGGACTTGACCGAGTCCATTTGTCCACAGGATGTTCCTCACCACACAACGCCAGACAGCACTCTTGATGACATCAAACCATCATCCCTACTACCACCGTTAAGACGCTCCAGCAGCAGCCGTAAGGCACCCAACCGGCTAGATTTGTGACGACACTTCAACACACGCACAAGACGAATATGATCATTTCTCACGATGGACTCACAACACAGTTAATTGTTTCTGTATTACTTTTATCATTTTCACAGTGTGCAGATTTGCATATTCTCGCCACTTGTTAGGTACAGTTTTCTTGAGGCCAGTCTAGAAAACATGTCCAATAAAAGGGGGGGGAGGAATGTAGTGATCTGTACATCTGTACATACATCTGCACATACACCAGGGACTGCAGACAGATGTAACAGCCACAGCATCACTCGAGGGAGAATCAGAGACGGGTATAAAGGGTCTAGCCCAAGGGAGGATCCGCCTCTTTCAGAAGCACAGGGCGAGTGAGCAGCAGCACACAGAGACAGCTCAGCATAGGCAGTTTACCTTAGCTTCACTGGTCATACCTCTTGACTGTATTATATCTAGTTAAGCTCTGGAAACAGAAAAAATCCATTGAATAAAGTATTTGTGTTAACTGGCAGTCTAAAATCTTTATTCAGACTTAGAGAATAACATACACTTGAGGAGTAGAGAGATGATCCAGCAGTCAGTGTTGTCATCAAGAAATGTTTCCAAACCCGCAAGCACCAAAGTATCTGATCAACCTGTTATAGAAGAAATGATGTTTCCTTGGCAGCAAGCAGTGATGAACTGCCTGTGCCAGAAGGGGTACCCGTTATTGCAATTCCCATTAATGTCAATCCAGTGGAAGAATACCAGGCTACAGAATTATGCTGCTGTCTCAAAGACTTGATTTATAATTGTCCAACTCATGTACATAATGTTTAGTTAGAATTTAGGACTGAGTAAATTACTGAAGGTTGTATAAAGGAGTTACAAGGTGGATGATTATCCCTTTAAGGGCAAAACAACAGAGCAAGGGTCATGTGGCCTGGGTGACCAATCAGGACTCCGAGTGGGGAATCCCCCACAGGGGGAGAGTTCTCTTGGGCAGAGGCATTCCAGAACTAGCTGCAGACATGCTGCGTCTCTTATAGATCCTTGTAAATAAATCCTTTGATGTTCACTAATGAAGTATCTGAAAGGGCATTATTACACCTCGCAAGCCACTCAGTTCAAGGGAGATTAGGGATGAGCAACAAATGCTGAATTTGCCAGCGATGCCCAATCCCATATAAGAAGAGGCATGGGAAATCCCCTCCCAGGAGGACATTTGTGAAACATTTAGATTTTGTTTCTACAATCCAGCAGCTTTCATGCTCATTTCCCTTCTGGTGCCAGCCTACTAAACTGGTGAGATTGAAACTCTCAATCTCAGGTTTACTACCCACTGCTGTAACCATTCTCACGGCAATTTTCTTCCTTCATGTCAAGGTGCAGTTCGCAGTTATTCACAGTCTGGTGATTAATTCAAGTGGCTATGCCTCTTGCAGAAGTAGAGAAGCTAGTCCCCGTGCAATATCTTATCCCTCTCTCTCTCTGTTGCTCTCTTTCACACACAGACACTTCTGTGCATGCGCAGGCGCACACATACAAGTACATACATACACAGACTTACGGCACACACAACCATACATGTATACACACATATACACACACATATGAACACAAACATGCAAGGGCTGACACATGCGCTCACAAACACTTGCACACACAGGCACACACATATGCAAATACACACAGACAATCATGCATGCACACACATATGCATGCACACACGCAGGCACGCACACATGTGCACATACACACATGTGCATGTACAAACATGCACACCTGCACAAGCACACACACACACAAACAGACATACATGCACTTGCACAGGCACATATACATGCATATACACACAGGCACACGCATGCATTCCCATACATACATGCACACATGTGCATTGCACATGCACATGCATGCAAACACACACAAGCATAACCACACACTAACATGGACACACAGACACGCACACATGTGCGCACGCAGAAACACAAACATAGGCAGACACAAACAGACATACACACACATTAAACTCTTTACAGCAGGAGTCACTGGATAGTGGTCAGGAGCAGAATTCTATGTTGTCTAACCCCAATGTTTCTGAGATCACTTTGAACAGACCAGCTGAGATTGCTGAATTTACAGTCTAATTACAGTAGCAGACTCGAGATTGATGTCGGGACTTGTTAGTCAATGCGGCTTAATACACAAACACAGTTTATGAATCAACAGAACAGAAAATAGGAGCTGCTGACATCTGCCATAATATTTGGTGTTAGCCAAAAACCCCAAATAAAAAGAATGAATATTCTCCTCCCTGCTCTGGAATAATTTGAAGATAATAGTTACAGACGGCACGAAACTTGATCTCCCGAGTAGGACATTATCTGAATCCAAATTAAATCTTCTGAAATGTTAATTTTAATCGCTCCAGGTGCCATCATAAATGCACATTGTTGTTGAATTCACAGCAGGCCTCCGAAAATATTATTTTAAAAAACAAAAAATTGCAATACGCAACAGCAAAACGATTTTGTTTCCTGTTGCACCTGAAAATTTGGTTATCAGTTTAACAGAGTACTGAGCAAGTGCAATTGCAGGATGTGGTGGAAAACATTTAGAGGCAATAAGCCTGGAGAAAATTACCAGCCACATAGACAAGCACTGGGTAATAAAGGAAATGATGATGTGGAGATGCCGGCGTTGGACTGGGGTGAGCACAGTAAGAAGTCTTACAACACCAGGTTAAAGTCCAACAGGTTTGTTTCGATGTCACTGAGCGCTGAGCGCTCCGAAAGCTAGTGACATCGAAACAAACCTGTTGGACTTTAACCTGGTGTTGTAAAACTTCTTACTGTAATAAAGGAAAGCCAGCAAGGATTCGTTAACAGCTAATTTTATGCCCTTTATTAACTCTACTGAGCCAATACTCCTTGATCAGCGCTTTCCAAACCCATGGCCTCTCCCACCTGGAAGGACACGGGCAGCAGGCACATGTGAACACCACCACCTGCAAATTTCCCACCAAGCCACACACCATCCTGGTATAGAAATATATCGCCTGCACTTCATTGTCACTGGGCCAAAATCTGGGAACTCCCACGCTAACAGCACAGTGGGTGTACCTCCACAACATAGACTGTAGCGGTTCAAGAAGGCAGTTCACCGCCACCTGCTTGAGGGCAATTAGGGATGGGCTGGATTAGCCAGAGTTATGTTCGTATGCTGGGATAATAAATTAATCAGTGCATGACAGAACATCTAGTTCAAGACTAGTCATTTAATGTTGAATAAACTGTGGATAAACTAAACTATTGCTAACCAAACTGTGGATCATATTTGTGTGAAACATTTTATTAAGGTATTTGTAATTTTATAATAATAACAGAAAAGAAAGCAAATCCAAATATAAACGTGGTGCATACATCATTTCCATCCCTAACAAGTCCCTCCTACCCTTAACAGAATATTAGCCTAACTCCGCCGCCCCTCTTTAGATTATTGCCTCTGCTGAGAGTTAATTTTCCCTGAAGAAGTCGACAAACGGCTGCCACCTCCGGACGAACCCGAGCGTTGACCCTCTTAGGGTGAACTTGGTTTCTCAAGACTGAGGAACCCAGCCATGTCGCTAACCCATGTCTCTGATTTTGGGGGCTTCGGGTCCCTCCACGCTAGCAATATCCGTCTCTGAGCTACCAGGGAGGCAAAGGCCAAGACGCCAGCCTCTTTCGCCCCCTGGACTCCCGGATCTTCTGACTCTCCAAAAATCGCCACCTCTGGACTCCGCACCACCCATGTTTTTAGTCCCATGGACATGACAGCTGCAAAACCCTGCCAGAATCCCCGAAGCTTCGGGCATGACCAAAACATATGGACATGATTTGCTGCCCCCCCCCCACACACCTTGCACACCTGTCCTCTATCCCCCAAAACTTGCTTATCCGGGCCACCGTCACATGTGCCCGGTGAACTACCTTAAATTGTATCAGGCTAAGCCTGGTACATGATGAGGATGTGTTAACTCTGCTCACAGCATCCGCCCACAGCCCCGCCTCTATCTCTCCCCCTAGCTCATCTTCCCACTTGCCCTTTAGCTCCTCTGAGTTTCCTCCGACTCCATAAGCTCTTTGTAGATGTAAAACTGTGGATCTTTTAAACATGCTATTAACAGCTTCTGTAATTCTGATCAAGACTGGTTCTGTCCGGTTCCAGTGTCCTGTTCCTCTTGTATCACACCTAGTGGTCGGAGGCTATATGCATTGTTATACTCACTGTTGTTGCATATCGTTACATCCCCTTTCCTTGAGATTTCTAAAACATACTACACATCATTTCTGTGGCAATACACATGATATGAGTAACAATGTACTTTACACAATTCACAAATGTTATTGTCCAATCACAGATTCAGCGGCTCTGGTTTCTTTAGCTTCCTTATCGATCTTCTCAACCTTGGTATGCTTGGTGAACCTGTGTTACTACTTTGAACATCTGTTGGTGTATCTGATACTGTTTTGAACGTTGTTCACTGTGTCACTGTTTTGAACGTTGTTCTGTATATTCAAGTCTGACTGTTCCAATATTTGTGTTGGTTCAGGTTGAAAGAAGTCTTCACTAACACCATCGTCTTGCTGTTCTTGAGCAGGTTCTTTTGTTCTCAATAGTGCCCGGAGATTTATTCTCAAAATCTGTCCTTGATCTGTCATTACCGTGTATGATCTTGGACCTGCCTTTTGTAGTACCGTAGCTTTTCTAGACCATTCATCAGGATCCTCAATCCTTACAACTTAACTTGGTAACAAATATTTAAGATTCCTGGTTGTTCTATCATAGTATGCCTTCTGTTTTTGCTTCTGAGATTCCAGTTTACGTCTTAACTTTTCGTTTTGCGAGGAATGGCAATGCGGTACATACTTTGCGATTCAACAGTAACTCTGCCGATGACAAACCACAGCTTAAAGGTGAAGTTCTATAACTCAGTAAAGCTAGATGTGGATCAGGTTTGCTGTCCATAGCGTTTTTTACAATAGCTGCTTTATTATTTGAATTCCCTTCTCAACTTTACCATTCGATTGTGGGCATAATGGAGTCGAGGTAATGTGTTCAAACTCTTTCCATTCTTTGCAATTAAAACATGCACCTTTATCACTCACCACAGTTTTAGCTATGCCATGGCTTGCAAACATCTATTTTGGATGCATTATCACACAATTTTCCCAGGAGCTTGACAGAAGGGCGATTTCTGGAAAATTTGAATAATAGTCAATGACGATTATATATTCCTTGTCCTTGAGATAGAATAAATCCATTCCAAGGAAGATTTCCGAAGGTGGGAGGTGCTCCCGCTGTCATTGGCTGGGAGGGTACAGACAGTGAAAGTGACAGTCTTCCCGAGATTCCTGTTTGTGTTTCAGTGTCTCCCCATCTTTATTCCACGGTCCTTCTTTAAACGGGTCAATAAGGTGATCACTGGCTTTGTATGGGCGGGTACGACCCCGCGAGTAAAAAAGGGGATGCTGGAGCGCAGCTGGGGGGAGGGTGGGCTGGCGCTGCCGAACGTTAGTAATTATTATCGGGCGGCGAATATAGCCATGATTAGGAAGTGGGTGGGGGGGGGGGGGGGGGGGGGGGGGGGGTCGGTGTGGGAGCGAGTCATTCCCGCCGGCACGGTACTCCACCAGTCCCATGGTGGTAGCGGCCCTAAGAGTCTGGGGGCAATGGAGGAGACATGTGGGAGCAGAGGGAGCATCGGTCTGGTCTCCAAACTGCAATAATCACCGGTTTGCCCCAGGAAGGCTGGATGGGGGGTTCCGGAGATGGCAGAGAGCAGGGATTGAGAGGATGGGGGATATGTTTATAGAGGGGAGCTTTCCCAGCCTGAGGGAGTTGGAGGAGAAATTTGAATTGACGGGAGGGAATGAGTTTAGGTACCTGCAGGCGCGGGACTTCCTATGCAGGCAGGTCTCAACCTTCCCACTCCTACCGCCAAGGGGGATACTGGACAGGGTAGTTTCCAGAATGTGGGTGGGAGAAGGGAGGGTGTCGGACACCTCATGGGGTCGGAGGAAACGCAGACTGAGGAGCTGAAACACAAATGGGAAGAGGGGTTAGGAGGAGAGATAGAGGATAGTCTCTGGGCGGACGCGTTGAGTAGAGTCAACGCATACACAACTGTGCCAGGCTCAGCCTGATACAGTTTAAGGTTGTTCACCGGGCCCACATGACAGTGGCCAGGATGAGCAGGCTCTTTGGGATAGAAGATAGGTGTGTAAGGTGTGTGGGTGGACCAGCGAACCATGTCCACATGTTCTGGGCATGCCCAAAGCTTCGGAGATTCTGGCAGGGGTTTGCAGATGTCATGTCCAAGGTGTTAAAAACAAGGGTGGCACCGAGTCCAAAGGTGGCGATTTTTGGAGTGTCGGAAGACCCGGGAATCCAGGAGGAGAAAGAGGCAGACGTTCTGGCCTTTGCTTCCCTGGTAGCCCAGAGACGGATATTATTAGCTTGGAGGGACTCAAAGCCCCCAATGTCAGAGACCTGGCTATCGGACATGGCTAGCTTTCTCTGTCTGGAGAAAATCAAGTTCGCCCTGAGAGGGTCACTGTTAGGGTTCATCCGGAGGTGGCAGCCGTTCGTCGACTTTTTGGGCGAAAATTAACCGTCAGCAGAACGGGGGGGAGGGGAGGGGGAACGGGGGTGGGTGGGTGGGTGGGTGGGGGGGGGGGCTGAGTTTAGTTCAGAGTAGCGTGTTGGAAAAGGTGGGACCTGTGAGGGAGGAAGACGGCTTTTGCACTATGTTTATATTTTATGTACACTGCTTCTTCTGTCGTTGATATAAAACCATAAATACTTCAATAAAATGATTATTAAAAAAAAGAATAAATCCATTCCAACTTTTTCCCACGGAGCTGATGGTATTTTAACTATGTTCATTGGTTCTTTGGCTTGCCGGTGCTTATACTTTTGACACATTTCACATTTCTCTCTCATGTCTTGTATTTCCTTGTCCGCAGGCCAATACACAGTGGGCTGGATTCTCTGGTTGTGGGGCTATGTTCCCACGCCGACGTGGGAACGGTGGCATTTTACGCCAGGAAACTTATTGCCAAACGGCCACCGATTCCCCATTTTGCTGGGGGCTAGCAGGACGGGTAGCATAGAGCACCCGGCTCTAGCTGCCGATATGCCCCGGAGAATTGCCGGGTCCGTGGCCGCTCATGCGCACGGTGGCGGCCTGCAGCGGCCGCGCCGTGCAACATGGCGCTGGCCGCTCGCGGACCCGGCCCGCGAAATAGTCCCCCCCTTCGGCCGGCTCACACACCCCGGACCACCCCACCACAGAGCTCCCAGCACTGAATAATGTCCCCCCCTACCAGAGAATCGGTCCTCCCTGATTGTGCCGGCGCTGGACTGAGTCCGCAGCCGCCACGCTGAGTTCCCCACGACATTCTTTTTCAATCTGTGCATATATGCATTCAGACTCCGTCATTGACCATGAAGCATAGGCCACAGGTTTCCAGTTGTTTCCATCCACTTGTCGCAGCAATACTGCACCTATACCAGGTGCAAAGGTGGTATGTATAAGTAGATACTTTGGTGTTCCTTATTGGATCAAAAAACGTCAGCACAGGTGTGGTTGTAAGAGCTTTCTTTAGCCAGAGCCTTTCTTTAGCCTGCTTAAGCTGCTCTGCCCAAGTGAAATCATTCACTTTCCGTAGGATGTCTCTGAGACACGCTGTTTTGGCTGAGAGATTGGGAACAAAGTTCCCTAAGAAGTTGATCATGCCCATTATTTGTAGTGCTCCTTTTTTATCCATGGGTCGGGGCATGTTTAGTATGGCATTCGTCTTCATTTCATCTGGCTCTATCCCATGAACAGAAAGCTTGTCGCCCAGGAACGTAATCTCCTGTACTCCAAACTGGCATTTGTCCTTATTGAGCCTCAGCCCATTCCGCCTGCTGCTTTGTAAGACATTGGTCAGTCTGTCATTGTGTTTCTCTAAGGTGCAACCCCATAGAATAATGTTGTCTACGTAGACCCAGACCCCACTCAATGATACGTTCCATAGCTCTGTGGAATAGCTCAGATGCAGATATAATGCCAAAGGGCATGCGAAGAAAGCAATATCTGCCAAAAGGAATATTGAATGTGCAGAACTTGGTATTTTCTTCATCAAGCTTGAGCTGCCAGAATCCCTGCGATACACTGAGTTTGGGAACAAAATTTCGCACCATACATCTTTCTTGTGATCTCTCCCCTCTTTGGAATTTGATAATGCTCCCTTTTAATGTTTGCATTCAAATCCTTGAGATCCAGACACAGACCATTGAGTTGACCCAGTCTGTAGGCTCTTCTATTTTCCTTATGACTCCAAGTTGTGTCATCCTGTCTAACTCTACCTTGAGACGGCCACGCAATGGTGCTCAAACTCTTTGAGGAGTGTGTATCAGTTGAGCATTCTCTCTTCATTGTATTTTATATGTGAAAGGCAGGACACCAAAACCCTTGAATATATCTGGAAAGGCCTGTACGAAGCACTCCACTGAGCCACTGTGTGTACTCAGTGCACAGTCAGTTCTATAGACTCTTCACACCAATTCCAGTACCTCACACGCTTCATCACCCGATAATGATTCGCGACTTTCAGCAACAATTGTGAACTTCAGCTTGTGCATTTGCTTTTTACTTGCACGTCTAATTCGCACATACTTCCTAATTGGCACATAGGAAGTGTCAATCTTCCTATCATTGTAATCTTTAAGTAAGACCGGCTTATTTTGAATTCTCGGCTTTAGCTGCACAGTCTTAATATCACTTATATTGATTAGGTTTGCCTTCGCACCAGTATCTAATTTAACAGTAATTAGCGATTGATTCACTATCAAAGGTTCAGTCCATTTGTCCCTTGTTACTGCTGCAATATCACTTTCAGCACTCCTTATACTTGTGGGCGGCATTTTATTCAGTAAAGCTTCATTTGCTGTGTCTTGGATCCGACACCAAGCCAATGGAAAATGTGTCACTTAAATTAGTGTCAACAATCACATTAATCAACTGCCCTGCATTAATTTTCTTATTTGAGAAACAGTGTTTCGCAAAGTGATTCTTCCCTTTGCACTTTGTGCATATTTTGCCAAAAGCTGGACATTGTCTTGGTAGGTGCTCATAACCACATTGTTTACATTCAATGGCTGTATGTTCAGACCATTTAGAATGACTGTTGAGACCACATTTCTTTCCTAAGTGTGTCACAACACTAATGGCGGCTGCCATTGCAATATTCACGCCAAAACTTCTTTCATTAAACATATTAACAGGTTTTGCAGCTAATTCGCTAGCATGGCAAATTTTTATGGCATCTTTTAGTTGGAGCTCATTTTCTCGTAAAGGAGGCTTTCGCACCTTAAGTATCATGAAATTCCAAAACAATTTGATCTCAAAAATGGAGGATGTCAGAGTCACAAAGTTGAAAGTCAGTAAGAAAACTATCGAATGATTTGCATTCGAAAAATGAACCTTTCAAACCCCCTGAATGAATGACTTCACAAAGAAGACCATTACTGGCTGTAAACCAGACATTTTAATCAGCAAGCGTGCTGTGAAGAAAGTGTACTAAAGGATCACCATCTGAAGCAGATACTCTTATCTTTTGACCTTTATCCTTATTATTTTTCACCCCTTTCCGCTCCTCTGTGTTTGTCTGTCTTTGTTTTTTTAATTTAGAGTGCGCAATTTTCTTTTTTCTAATTAAGGGGCAATTTAGCGTGGCCAATCCACCGAATCTGCACATCTTTGGGTTGTGGGGGGGGGGGGAAATCCACGCCGACATGGGGAGAATGTGCAAACTCCACATGGACAGTGACCCAGGGCCGTGCCTCCCAGTGTTTGTCTGTCCTGTGTGTGTGGGTAGAGGGTGGAGCAGCTAAAGTGGGAGTCAGGGATTAGGTGATAGTTAACCAGTTGTATTTGCTGCATTTTTCCATGATAGTTCTTGTTATAAATAAACAGTAATTGTGTTCAAACTTACAAAACTGGTGGGTGGGATGTTCCGGTCGCCGACAGCGAATCGTGTTCGTCAATCGGCCAGAGAATACCCGTTTCCAACCAAATCGGGGGTTCCGCCCCCTCCAAAGCGGCATACTGGCAGAGTACGCCGCGCACCGTAACTACGGCCTCGGGACGTTGCCTGAGGCCCACCACCCGATGTGCCTCCACCGACCGGCCGTGTTCCCGACGGCATCTGTCGCATATGCTATCATCCGTCGGGATCTCGGCATTGCGGCTGCGGACTCAGTCCAGCGCCGCCACACTTAGGAAAGGGCCGATCTGCAGGCGGGGGTCGGAGGCACAGTTGGGGAGAGGTCCGGGGCTCGCAAGCCGGCCAAATGGGGGGCACTATTTTGCAGACCGGGTCCATGCAGGCAGCCGCCACCGTGCGCACGCGCGGCCACGGACCTAGCAATTCTCCGAGCCGTATTGGCAGCTAGAGCCGGCTGCTCTTCGCTGCTTGGCCCCCAGCCAAACGGAGGATCGGTGGCTGTTTTGCGCCAAATGTTCGGTCATAAAACACCGTCGTTCCATGCCAACATGGGGACATAGCCTCAAAATCGGAGAATCCAGCCCGGTGACTGTGATTATTGGATATGATTATTGGATAGCCAAGGGCCAAAGAATTTGAGTATTTTTATAAGAATTATTGGTTAATTGACGTGTAGGGGCTTTTCACAGTAACTTTATTGAAGCCTACTTGAGACAATAAGCGATTATTATTATTATTGTATTGTAACTCTGGGATGACTGGGGCTAGAATTGAGCACACACTTTTCCAGGATATGGTAACAATACAGAAGCATGAAGGTTAGCCTGCCTTTGATTACTGAGCCTTCGCCACGTCAGTGAACATGACCATGGTGTACTTGGTTGTAGTATACCTAGGCTAACGAGACAAAATGTTAGACAATGCTGTTGCTCCTGATTATTAGTGAAATATAAACTGTTGACTCTGACAATGTAGTCGGTGTGTTAGAGACAGCCCCTAACTGCCCAGCCTGTAGAACTAGACACAGAAACGTGATTTTAGTTAATTATCCCCATCATTTCCTGTTGCCAAACGTGCGACACAGGGAGAGCTTAGACAGTTGCAAAGAATAAATCTCACTGCTTAACATGTAGGTGGTGATTTACTCTGTTAACCTGTTTGCCTCCAGTGACAGGTGGTAATTTGCTGCCATCACTATCTGCTGAAGCAGAATCCTCATGTGTAACACTGCTGCTTCTGCCTGATTCCTGAGCACAGGCGGCGCTAATGCATTCCTTCCTTTTTTTAAATAAAAATGTAGTGTGTCCAATTCATTTTTTCCAATTAAGGGGCAATTTAGAGTGGCCAATCCACCTACCTGTGGTAGTCACCACAGTTGTATGGGTATTACGGTAAGGCCCCTGTACTACAGGGACGGGGGTAGATCCCTGCCTGCTGGCTCCGCCCAGGAGGTGGAGTATAAATGTGTGTGCTCACCGAACAGCAGCCATTTCGTAAGCTGCTGTCGGAGGCCACACATCTCTGTGTAATAAAGCCTCGATTACATTGTACTCTCATCTCGTCGTAATTGATAGTGCATCAATTTATTACACAGAGATTTTTCAGAGATGTACCTCCGCGTCAAGCCGGATCACCTGCAGCTGCATCCTCAAGCAGACAACGCCAAAAAGGACTTCCAACATTGGCTAGTTTGCTTTGAAGCATACATCGGGTCTGCGCCAGACCCAACCCCAGAAGCACAAACGCTCCAGATTCTGTACACGCGGCTGAACTCCAACGTTTTTCCCCTCGTCCAGGACGCGCCTACCTACACAGAGGCCATGGCGCCACTGAAGGAGAATTACGCTCAGCAACCAACAAGATCTATGCCAGGCACCTCCTATCCACACGGCACCAACTTCCCGGTGGAAGATTTCTGGCGTGCCCTGCTCGCCATGGTGAGAGACTGTGACTGCCAGGCCATTTCGGCCACTGAACATTTGAACCTGCTAATGAGAGACGCGTTCGTTACGAGCATAGGGTCGGACTACATCCGCCAGCGCCTCTTAGAAGGGTCCACGCTTCACCTCGCGGCGACCAAGAAACTAGCGCTCTCGCTCACGGTGGCCTCACGCAACATACAGGCTTATGCCCCAGACCCCACGCCCCCCCCCCCCCCCCGTGCATCGTGGACCCCTCCAGCGGCCACCCCATCGTAGACCCCATCAGCGACCGGGGGTACCGCATCGCCACCCTCACCGTCCAGGCCATAGAGTTCAGCGGCTTCCGGCTCTACGTCCTCCCCAATCTCTGCGCTGCCTTGCTACTCGGCCTGGACTTCCAGCGCAACCTCCAGAGCCTAACCCTGAAATTTGGCGGGCCCCTACCACCCCTTACTGTTTGCGGCCTCGCGACCCTTAAGGTCAACCCGCCTTCCATATTTGCAAACCTCACCCCGGATTGCAAACCCGTCGCCAGCAGGAGCAGACGGTATGGCGCCCAGGACAGGACCTTCATCAGGTCTGAGGTCCAGCGGCTGCTGCGGGAAAGCACCATCGAGGCCAGCAACAGACCCTGGAGAGCCCAAGTGGTAGTGGTGAAAACCGGGGAGAAAAACAGGATGGTCGTTGACTACAGTCAGACCATCAATCGGTACACGCAGCTCGACTTATACCCCCTCCCACGCATATCTGATATGGTCAATGAGATTGCACAGTACCGGGTCTTCTCAACAGTGGGCCTGAAATCTGCCTCCCACCAGCTCCCCACCAGCGGACCGCCCATACACTGCGTTTGAAGCATATGACCGCCTTTACCATTTCCTTAGGGTTCCCTTCAGCGTCACCAACGGGGTCTCGGTCTTCTAACGGGAGATGGACCGAATGGTTGACCGGTACGGGCTGCGGGCCACTTTCCCGTACCTGGACAATGTCACCATCTGCAGCCACGACCAGCAGAACCACAACGCTAACCTTTCCAAATTTCTCCACACTGCCACTCTCCTCAACCTAACTTACAACAAGGAAAAGTGTGTGTTCAGCACGAACCGATTAGCCATCCCCGGCTATGTGGTCAGAACGGAGTTCTAGGGCCCGAGCCCGATCGCATGCGCCCCCTCATGGAACTCCCCCTCCCCCACTGCCCCAAAGCCCTCAAACACTGCCTGGGGTTCTTTTCGTATTACACCCAGTGGGTCCCAAACTATGCAGACAAGGCCCGCCCACTCATTCAATCCACTACTTTCCCACTGACGGCCGAGGCTCACCAGGCCTTCAACCGTATCAAGGCCGACATCGCTAAGGCCACGATGCACGCGGTCGATGAGACGCTCCCCTTCCAAGTCGAGAGCGATGCATCAGACGTCGCTCTGGCTGCCACCCTCAACCAGGCAGGCAGGCCCGAGGCATTCTTTACCTGCACCCTCCATGCCTCCGAAATTCGGCACTCCTCCATCGAAAAGGAGGCCCAAGCGATCGTTGAAGCTGTGCGTCATTGGAGGCATTATCTCGCCGGCAGGAGATTCACTCTCCTCACTGACCAACGGTCAGTTGCCTTTGTGTTTAATTACACACAGCGGGGTAAGATCAAAAATGATAAAATCTTGCGGTGGAGGATCGAGCTCTCCACCTACAATTACAAGATTTTGTATCGCTCCGGTAAACTCAACGAGCCCACCGATGCCCTGTCCCGAGGTACATATGCCAGCGCACAAGTGGACCATCTCCGGACCCTGCACGACGATCTCTGTCACCCGGAAGTCACCCGCTTTTACCACTTCATTAAGGCCCGCAATTTGCCCTACTCCATCGAGGAAGTCATGGGTATCACCAGAGACTGTCAGGTCTGCCCGGAGTGTAAACCGCACTTCTACCGGCCAGACAGTGCGCGCCTGGTGAAGGCCTCCCGCCCCTTGAATGCCTCAGCGTGGACTTCAAAGGGCCCCTCCCCTACACCGACCGCAACATGTACATTCTTAATGTGGTCGACGAGTATTCCCGATTCCCCTTCGCCGTCCCATGTCCCGATATGACGCCTGCCACCGTCATCAAAGCCCTCAACACCATCTTCGCTTTCCCCGCCTACATCCACAGCGACCGTGGATCCTCATTTGTGAGCGATGAGCTGCGCCAGTACCTGCTCAACAGGGGCATTGCCTCGGGCAGGACGACCAGCTACAACCTCAGGGGAAACAGGCAGGTGGAGCGGGAGAATGGGACGGTCTGGAGGGCCGTCCAACTGGCCCTAAGGTCCAGAAACCTCCCGGCCTCCCGCTGGCAAGAGGTCCTCCCCGACGCACTTCACTCCATTCAGTCGCTCCTGTGCACCGGGACCAACGAAACCCCCCATGGACGTCTCTTTGCCTTCCCATCCGGGGTTTCGCTCCCAACGTGGCTGGCAGCTCCAGGACCCGTTCTCCTCCGCAAGCATGTGCGGCTCCACAAGGCGGACCCGTTGGTTGAGAGGGGACAGCTACTCCATGCGAACCCGCAGTACGCCTACGTAGCGTACACCGACGGCCGCCAAGACACAGTCTCCCTCAGGGATCTGGCACCAGCTGGGTCCCCACACAACCCCCCCCCCCCCCCCCCCGCCCTGCCCCGGGGCCACCCTCCCCTCCCCTGGCGCACCCCACCGCAGCACCCACTCCAGGACAATCCGTCCTCCCCTTGCTCCCACCCGGGGATGAAGAGGATTTTGACGCGCTCCCGGAGTCACCGAAGACCAGGCCGACGCCTGAGTCGCCACCAGCACTGCGGCGCTCTCAACGACGGATCAAGGCGCCCAATCGTCTAAATTTGTAACCTTCTCTGTAATTTTAAAACCAATCTGTAGGTATATAGTTTTCCACCACTCCCGCTGGACTCATTTTTAACAGGGGGTGAATGTGGTAATCACCACTGTTGTATTATATTGTATATATGGGTATTACGGTAAGGCCCCTGTACTACAGGTACGGGGGTAGATCCCTGCCTGCTGGCTCCGCCCAGCAGGTGGAATATAAATGTGTGTGCTCTCTGAACAGCAACCATTTTGTAAGCTGCTGTAGGAGGCCACACATCTCTGTGTAATAAAGCCTCGATTACATTCTACTCTCGTCTCGTCGTAATTGAGAGTGCATCACCCTGAACATCTTTGGGTTGTGGGGGTGAAACCCACACAAACATGGGGAGAATGTGCAAACTCCACACGGACAGTGGCCCAGAGCCAGGATCGAACCAGGGACCTCGGCACCGTGAGACAGCAGTGCTAACCACTGCACCATCGTGCTGCCCCCCCCCTCCATTTTTGACATCCCTCACTCCCACAACCTAGGCAGGCCCCAGGAGCAAACCCTCACCCCTTCAGCACCTGGCAGTGCCAACCTGGCACCTGGGCATTCTAGCACTGTTCCTGCCAGCCTGGAAGTGCACCACGGTACTGCCAGGGAGTACTATGGTGCCACCCTGACCAGTCCGAACAACCCGAGGGTCTCTACGGCCAGGGAGGACCCCCTAGGTGTCATTACAACGGGTCCACGTTTGTGGAAACCAGCACACAACTGCGTCCTAGCAAGGTCTCCCAGTTGTGGCTATTATGTCCTGGGCACCGGGAGAATCCCGTGAATGCATATTTAAATTAGTCTATGGTTCATTTAAATATGCAGATCCGGGTCGCACCCAGTGAGGGTGAAATCCAGGTCACGATGCCTCACGAGGCTTTGTTGAATCTCACAAGGCGTTTCGAATGTCGCAAATCTCGCGAGATTCAACGGCCTTGTCCCAACACCAAGGCGGGCACGGCGTAGCCACTGAATCGTGCCCGAGCGCTTCACACAAGCAGAGAGTACTTCAGAAATCGGAGCACGAGAGGGGCATTGGGTCAACTGTACATTCCATAAAGCATCCGTTCCGATATAACCAAATTCCGATATATACTTTACAGTGGAGGGAATAAATAGTTAAGGTGGCAGTTGGGATTCAAAACAATCAAACAGACTCCTTTGGACTGCATGACATTGAGTGTCACCAAAGCTGCACTCATCCAGGCAAGTGGAGAGTATCCCATTACACTCCGGACTTGTGCCTTGTCGATGGTGGATAGGCTTTGGGGTGTCAGGAGGTGCGTTACTCTCTGCAGACTTTTCAGCCTCTGACCTGCTCTTGTAACCACAGTATTTATATGGCTCGTCCCATTCAGTTTCTGGTCAATGGTAACCCTCAAGTTGTTGATAGTGGTGTGTTCAGCGATGGTAATACCACTGAAACTCCAGGTAAGATGTTTAGGGGAGGAAGGCATTGGTTAGCACTGGGGCTGCGGCACTGAGGACCCGGGTTCGAATCCCAGCCCTGGGTCACTGTCCATGTGGAGCTTGCACCTTCTCCCCGTGTCTGCATGGGTTTCACCCGCACAATCCAAAGATGTGCAGGATAAGTGAATAGCCACACAAAATTGTCCTTTAATTGGAAAAAATGAATTGGGTGCTCTAAATTTATTTTTAGAAAGGTAAGATGGTTAGATTTCCTCTGTTTGGTGATGGCACTTGTGTGGTGCAAATATTAATTACCACTTATTAGCCCAAGCTTGAATATTGTCTGGGTCTTGCTGGATATGGAAGTGGACTGGTTCAGCATCTGAGCGTTTTGTATTAAGTTCAAGGCCTGGATGGGGTTTCTCTCGGGTTTGTCTGTTACCTGAAGGAAACGTCTAATCTGTAATTTGTAAAAAAACTTTCTTGTTTATTTACAAATATATTCATCTGTGTTCTACATGAGGTTGTACTTCTGCTTCCCACCAAATCTGTTATTTAATCTTGTGACATTGCGTCATAGTTACATCAGTAGTTAAATGAGTATCAAGTGCTCCTGACGTTAGCCCTTTAATCTACAGCTTCCCTCAAGTCTTTTCCCCAGCCATATACATCCTCCTATATTTCCCCCCACAAATGTCTCAGACTCTACAAGGTACATTGGCGAGACCATGCAGACGCTCCGACAACGAATGAACGGCCATCGCGCAACAATCACCAGGCAGGAATGTTCCCTTCCAGTCGGGGAACACTTCAGCAGTCAAGGGCATTCAGCCTCTGATCTCCGGGTAAGCGTTCTCCAAGGCGGCCTTCAGGACGCGCGACAACGCAGAATCGCCGAGCAGAAACTTATAGCCAAGTTCCGCACACATGAGTGCGGCCTCAACCGGGACCTGGGATTCATGTCGCATTACATTCATCCCCCACCATCTGGCCTGCGAAATCCTACCAACTGTCCTGGCTTGATACAATTCACACCTCTTTAACCTGGGGTTACCCCATCTCTGGATCTGTAAAGATTTAATCACCTGCTAATGCTCGCATTCCAAGCATTGTTTGGCATCTTTGAATCTGTCTATATATGTGTTTCTGGAACAGACCTCTTCATTCACCTGAGGAAGGAGCAGCGCTCCGAAAGCTAGTGACATCGAAACAAACCTGTTGGACTTTAACCTGGTGTTGTAAGACTTCGTACTGTCTACAAGGTTTGATCTTGTATTACCTTGACTAATCTCCCTGAACCGGTTCTGATCTCACTCGTCATTCAGTTGGAGTGTATTCCACCTGGGTGGTTGTATAGATTTGAGTTGTTTCTGGTTCTTCGTCACCATCCAGATCTAAACAGTACGTCCAAGATTCTGTTAGTTTCCTTCCCAATGATATTGAGGTTCTTTGGTTCCTTCTGATATGTCCCTCGTCCGTGTCAATTCTCTAAGATCTTGGTTCTTGAGCTCATTCTATTACCATAAGACCATAAGATATTGGAGCAGAATTAGGCCATTCGGCCCATCATGTCTACTCTGCCATTCTATCATGGCTGATAGGTTCCTCATCCCCATTCTTCTGCCTTCTCCCCATAACCCCAATCCTCTTTTTAATCAAGGAATCCGCTAATTAATCAAGAACGCCAGATTTTGCTTGAAGTGTTACAAGACTACGAACCAAGAGCTGGAAGGTGGAATTAGACAGAATAGTTCTTTCTTGGAACATAAGAACGTAAAAACTAGGAACAGGAGTAAGCAATGTAGCTTCTCGAGCCTGCTTCACCTTTCACTATGATCATGGCTGGTCTCATCATGGCCTCAACTCCACCGTTCTGCCCCTTCTCCTTCATTACTAATTAAAAATCGGTCTACTCCTCCTTAAATCTACTCACTGTCCCAGCATCCACCAAACTCTGGGGTAGCGAATTCCACAGATTGACGACCCTTTGGGAGAAGTAGTTTCTCTTCATCACTGTTTTAAATTTGCGACCTCTTATCCTGAGACTATGACCTCGCGTTCCAGAATGACCCACAAGAGGAAGCATTTGCTTCACTTCTACTTTATCTGTACCTTTTAGCACCTTGTACACCTCAATTTGATCTCGTCCCATTCTTCTAAACTCCAGAGAGTATAGGCCTAAACTGTTCAATCTCTCTTCATAAGACAACCCCGCATCTCTGGAATCAATCTAGTGAACCTCCTCTGAACTGCCTCCAATGCCACTACATCTTTCCTCAAATAAGCGGACCAAAATTATACACAGTACTCTAGGTGTGGTCTCACCATCGCCTTGTACAGTTGCAACAACACTTCCCTACTTTTATACTCTATTCCTTTAGTTATAAATGCCATTTGCTTTCTTTATTACCTGCTATATCTGCATGCCCGTTTACTGTGACTCATGCATTAGGAGGCCCAGATCTCTGTTCACCAGAGCACTGAAATTTAGGGAATAAGTTACCTTTTCATTTTTCTGACCAAAATGGATGACCTTACACTTATTCATCTTAAACTCCATCTGCCCATATTTTGGTCCCCTCACATAACATATCTATATCCATTTGTAAGGTTCTTATATCCTCATTACAACTTACTGTCCACCTATTTTAGTGTCAACTGCAAATTTGGCTATAGAACCTTCTATCCATGTGTCCAAGTTGTTAATATAGATTGTAAATAGTTGGAGCCCAAGAACTGAACTCTGTGGCATCCCACAAGTCACATCTTGCCATCCAGAAAAAGACCCATTTATCCCAACTCTTTGTCTTGTGTCCGTCAGCCAGTCTTCTATCCAAGCTAATAAATTACCCCTAATCCCATGTGATCTTACCTTCTGTGCGGCACCTTATCCATATCTACTACATCTAGAGGATCCCCATTATCCATCTTGGCTTGTTATATCTTCAAAGAACTCTAGCAAATTAATCAAACATGATTTACCCTTCATAAAACCATGCTGACTCTGATGGATTGCGTTTTGACTTTCCAAATGTCCTGATAGCACTTCCTTAATAATGGATTCTAACAATTTCTCAACCACAGATGTTAAACTAACTGGTCTGTAATTCCCTACAATCTGCCTCTCTCCCTTCCTGAATATGGGCGTTAATACTATCATTTTTCCAATTCACTGGAACCTTTCCTGTGTCCAGGGAATTTTGGAATATTATAACCAATGGATCCACTATCTCTGTTACCACTTCTTTAACAACCTACTACAATGCCTTCTTTGGGTTGATCTCATATCCTCACTCTCTCCACGGGCTGTTGCACTTTTAAATCTTGAGCTCCCTGCCTGAATTTTAAATGACAAGCTTGACTGTCTCTTTATTGCTCCTTGCACTTCCCAGCTCTCTCGTGTTCGGTCATTGTGTTTGTTGTGAAGCTCAGAATTGTGTTCACAGCTGTCTTCTCATCAATAGTTCAGATGGCACAAACCTGTTTTTTAGTGGTGAGGTTCTGGAGTTAAGAATCATAGAATCCCTACAGTGCAGAAGGAGGCCATTTGGCCCATCGAGTCTGCACTGCCCTGTTGAATGAGCTACCCATTTACACCCCCCCATCAACCCCGCCCTCTCTCTGTAACCCCATAACCTAAGAAGAATTAGGTTAATATTGTTTTTATTTTTCCATGATTCCCATTTCTCTGTTTGACTGAGGATATCTAGGTGAACCAATCATGTGCTTGAAACCATATTCTTGAGCAAAGTTATGGAACAGCTCGTTTGAAACGGAGAACCATTGTCTGGGATGCCACCTGTCACAAAGATTCTTCTTAGTGATTTAATGGCTGCCTTTGCCGTGATGTCGCCTACTTGCTTCAAAACATCTGGAGTAGTAATCCATGTGAGGCAATCCATGATTAACCCTTCAATGGAGTAATTGATGCCTGGCCACTAGGGTTTCAATTTTAAACCTTAATCGCCTGACATAAACAGAGAGCTACTCGCAGGACCACGTGGCTGCTAATGCTGCTTTCTCGGTTGTTGCTCACCTCTTTTCTGCGTCCATCTTTGTCATTTTGTGATGTTTTTAGTCTGTGGGAACTCTCTAATCACCTTGGCTTTCTGTGGACCAGCAGTAATTCCTGAAGCTTCCCCAATGTGCCCTGAGATTTTCACCACCAGCTTTGTAAATTCACACTTGTCGTTCAATGTCAAAACTGCCTCTTGTAGAAACTTGAGGACTGTTCTCACTCAGCGGTCATGTTCTTCCCTCGATGACCCATGTACGAAAATGTCATCCATATGGCATATAATTCCTTTCATGCCTTCCAGGCTCTGAGGCATTGTTCTTTGGAATATCCCAGGTGCTGAAGCAATTCCAAATGATAAACGGTTGAAATAATAACAACCGAATGGGGTGATTAAAGTAGTTAAACAATGTGGATTCTCTGACCAGAGGCTACAGCAAAAAGTCGCCGTTTGCCTCCAATTTTGTGAAGAAGGTGCTCTTTGCTAATTTGGTGAGACTTTCATCTACTGATGCCATCGGGTGGGCCTCGCACTCGACTGCCTTGCTCAACTGAGTCTAATCGACCCATCAGAGTTGGGTGATGTGACCAATCCAGGACACCACTTTGTCGATATGGTGACTGGAGAAACGATTCCTGTGTTCTTGCTCTTGACTTTGTTTAAGGATGGGTGGGGAGCCTTCCTCACTGTGAAGAAAGATATAAGCTGAGCATCCGCCCTGGGTTTCATTATATTCTGTGTCCGCTTCCCAAAGAGGGAAATCCACTTCTGAAAATATTACTGGACTGCACAGCAGCAATTTCATCGACCTGGTAAATCAGCTTCAACTGCAAACATGCTTTTTTTGATAAATGCTGATGACCCCTGATTCTGTATAACATGGAGAGGGGTTCACGAATTCCTTTAACCTTGTACCATAACCTTGCTGTGTGTTGGTTGATCTCTTACTTTCACCGTTGCCACTCGTGGACATTGTAACTGAATGGAGGATGGCTGTAACATGATGGCTGGATTCTCTGTTTTTGGGACTATGTCCGCACTCCGGCGTCAGAACTGTGGATTTTCATGCCACAAAAACTTGGGTGAAAAGCCACATATTCCTAGCCCTGCAGGGGGCTAGCAGGGACCTGGCATAAATCTAGCAGCTTTTGCTGCAATTACGGGTCTCTGGCGGACTCAGACCACGGAGCTGAACACGAAAAATAAACCCTCGATTGGCCGCGCACCCGATCCCAACCGCCCGCCCGAACATTGCCCGGCCACGTATAAGGCCCCCCCTGCACTCCGACTGAGTCTGCAGCCGCCACGCTAGCATCGCGACTGGCAGGACCATTTTAGATCCATGCCGTCGGGACTCAGCCGGTCGGGGTCAGAGAATGGCAGGCGGGCCTCCAGCAATGGCTGCAGATAGGTGCTTTGTGGCACGGCGTACTTCCCGGGTACACCGCTTTTCGGGGCCCGTAGAATCGGGAAACCGGCGCCGGTCCTGATTTTGGGCGCCAAAATGGATTCTCCGCCCCGGCACGGGTCGCAATTCCGTCGTCGTTGTGCAGAGAATTCAGCCCAATATATTTAAGTCACTTTACTTCAGCAAATAATACTGAAACACCTGCACCAGTGTCTAACTTGAACTCTAAGGGGTGACCATCGACTTCTAATTTAATGCTCCAATAATTATTTTCTGTTTTGTTTAATACTCCTAGGGAGGCTATTTGTTTCTCCTGTGGCTCTTCCATTTCTTGGAATTGACTTTGTCTTGTTATTTTCCCTTTCTTCCCATGAATTACTTGAATCGACCGACCATTTTAAAATGTCCTAAATTTCCACAGTTGTGCCACTCTGCTCCACCAGCTGGGCATCCTTCCTTCTTGTGCAGGGTGTACCCACTACACCAAGAGCATCTCAAATCTTCAGTTGCTTCATCAATGACCTTCCTTCCATCATAAAGTCAAGATTGAGGGTTGTGTAGATGACTGCACAATGTTCAGCAAGGTAGCACAGTGGTTAGCACTGTTGCTTCACAGCACGAGGGTCCCAAGTTCGATTCGTGGCTTGGGTCACTGTCTGTGCGGAGTCTGCACGTCCTCCCCGTGTCTGCATGGGTTTCCTCCGGGTGCTCCGGTTTCCTCCCACAGTCCAAAGATGTGCAGGTTAGGTGGATTAGCCATGATTAATTGCCCTTAGTGTCCAAAGTATATATTAATGATTTGGATGAGGGAACAAATTGTAATATCTCGAAGTTTGCAGATGATACCAAGTTGGGTGTGACGAGGATGCAGGGATCCAACAGCATGATCTGGACAGGTTGGGTGAGTGGGCAAATCAATGGCAGATGCAGTATAATTTGGGTAAGTGTGAGTTTATTCACTTTGGCAGCAAAAACAGGAAGGCATATTACTACCTGAATGGTTGTAAATTGGGAGAGGGGAGTGTGCAGCAGGACCTGGGTGTCTTTGAACACCAGTTGCTGAAGGTAAGCACGCAGGTGCATCAGGCAGTAAAGAAGGCTAATGGTATGTTGGCCTTCATTGTTAGAGGTTTCGAGTACAGAAGCAGGGATGTGTTGCTGCAATTATACAGGGCCTTGGTGGGGTCACACCTAGAATACCGGGCGTCATTCTCCGACCCCCCGCCGGGTTGGAGAATCGCCGGGGGCTGCCGTGAATCCCGCCCCCGCCGGTTGCCGAAGCCTCCGGTACCGGATATTCGGGGGGGGGGGTGGGAATCGGGCCGCGCCGGTTGGCGGGCCCCCCCTTGCTGGATTCTCCGGCCCGGATAGGCCGAAGTCCCGCCGATAAATTGCCTGTCCCGCCGGCGTGGATTAAACCACCTTTTGAACGGCAGGACAAGGTGGCGTGGGCGGGCTCCGGGGTCCTGGGGGATGCGCGGGGCAATCTGGCCCCAGAGGGGTGCCCCCACGGTGGCCTGGCCCGCGATCGGGGCCCACCGATCCACGGGTGGGCCTGTGCCGTGGGGGCACTCTTTCCCTTCCGCCTCCACCACGGTCTCCACCATGGCGGAGGCGGAAGAGACTCCCTCCACTGTGCATGCGTGGGAAACTGCCAGCGGCCGCTGACGCTCCCGCGCATGCGCCGCCCGGGGATGCCATTTCCGCGCCAGCTGGCGGGGCAACAAAGGCCGTTTCCGCCAGCTGGCGGGGCGGAAATTCCTCCGGCGTCGGCCTAGCCCCTCAATGTTGGGGCTCGGCCCCCAAAGATGCGGAGCATTCCGCACCTTTGGGGCGGCGCGATGCCCGTCTGATTGGCGCCGTTTTGGGCGCCAGTCGGCGGACATCGCGCCGTTTAGGGAGAATTTCGCCCACTGTGTGCAGTTTTGGTCTCCTTTTCTTTTTTAAATAAATTTAGAGTACCCAATTAATTTTTTCCAATTCAGGGGCAATTTAGCATGGCCAATCCACCTACCTTGCACATCTTTGGGTTGTGGGGGCGAAACCCACGGAAACACGGGGAGAATGTGCAAACTCCACACGGACAGTGACCTAGAGCTGGGATCGAACCTGGGACCTCGGCGCCGTGAGACTGCAGGGCTACCACTGCTCCACCGTGCTGCCCTTTGGTCTCCTTTCTGAGGAAGGATGTTCTTGCTCTCGAGGGAGTGCAGCGAACGTTTACCAGACTGATTCCAAGGATGGCGGGACTGTCATATGACGAGAGATAGACTAGATTAGGATTATTCTCGCTGGAGCTCATAAGAATGAGGGGGGATCTCATAGAGACTTATAAAATTCTAACAGGACTAGACAGGGTAGATGCAGGGAAGATGTTACCAATGATGGGTGTGTCCAGAACCAGGGGTCACAGTCTGAGGATTCAGGGTAAACCATTTCGGACAGAGATAAGGAGACACTTCTTCACACAAAGAGTGGTGAGCCTGTGGAATTCATTGCCACAGGAAGTAGTTGATGCTAAAACATTGAATATATTCAAGAGGTGGCTAGATATAGCACTTTGGGAGAATGGGATCAAAGGCTTTGGGGAGAATGCAGGATCAGCTGTAATTGTGATGAAAGGTGGAGCAGGCTCGAAGGGCCAAAAGGCCTCCTCCTGCTCCTAACTTCTATGTATCTATGTAAAAGGTTAGGTGGGGTTACTGGGTTACGGGGATAGGGTGGATGCATGGGCTTAAGTTGGATGCTCTTTCCAAGGGCCAGTGCAGACACGATGGGCTGAATGGTGTTCTACTGCACTGTAAATTCTATGATTCTATTGCAACTCCTTAGTGTAGGAGGATGCATATACGTGGGAGGGAGATGTAAAGTAAAGTTAATAGCACCAGGTACTTATGTAACTTATAATAATAATCTTTATTAGTGTCACAAGGAGGCTTACATTAACACTGCAATGAAGTTACTGTGAAAATCCCCTAGTCACCACACCCCGGCGCCCGTTCGTGTGCACTAAGGGAGAATTCAGAATGTCCAATTCACCTAACAGTACGTCTTTCGGGACTTGTGGGAGGAAACCGGAGCACCTGGAGGAAACCCACGCAGCCACAGGGAGAACGTGCAGCTCCGCACAGACAGTGACCCAAGCCGGAAATCAAACCCGGGTCCCTGGCGCTGTGAAGCCACAGTGCTAACCACTGTGCTATCATGCCACCAATGTAATAATGATGCACTCATTAGATTAATGATCTGGAAGAAGGAACTGAAGGCACTGTTGCTACGTTTGCAGATGACAGGTAGTATTGAGGAAGCAAGGATGTGGACAAGTTGGGAGAGTGGGCAGTGAAGTGGCAAATGAAATACAATGTGGAAAAGTGTGTGGTTATGCACTTTGGAAGGAGGAATTTAGGCATAGACTATTTTCTAAATGGAGAAATGCTGAGGAAATCAGAAGCACAAAGGAACTTGGGAGTTTGCACTTTCTTCCCGTGTCGGCATGGGTTTCCTCCGGGTGCTCCGGTTTCCTCCCAGAATCCAAAGATCTGCAGGTTAGGTGGATTGACCATGCTAAATTGCCCCTTGGTGTCAAAAAGGTTAGGTGGGTTGCGGGGATAGAGTGGAGGCGTGTGCTTATTTAGGGTGCTCTTTCCAAGAAATGGTGCACACTCAATGGGCCGAATGGACTCTTTCTGGAACTGTAAATTCTATGATTCTATAATTACATCGAGTCCTCAGATCCTGGTCACTCCTCCATCACCCCCAACACCTCACCCTCTTCCCATGGCACCTTCTCATGCAATCGCAAATGGTATAACACCTGGCCCTTTACCTCCTCCCTGCTCACAATCCCAGGGCCTAAACTCTGTTTTCAAGTGAGGCAACGCTTCACGTGCACCTCGTTCAATCTGGCCTATTGCATTTGCTGCTCCCAATGCGGTCTACTCTACATTGGAGAGATTAAACGCAGACTGGGTGAGCGCTTTGCAGAACACCTTCAGTCCGTCCGCAAGCAGGGCCCAGACCTTCCTGTCGCTGCCATTTCAACCCACCGCCTGCTCTCACGTCCTCATGCCCGTCCTTGGCCTGCTGCAAGGTTCCAGTGAAGCCCAGCACAAACCGGAGGAACAGCACCTCATCTTCCGATTAGGAACGTTACAGCCTTCCGGACTTAACATTGAGTTCAACAACTTCAGACTGTGAACTCTCTCCTCCACCTTCACACCATTTTAATTTCCATCCATTTATTTTCATTTCTTCCGTTGATCTGTTTTTTCCTCACCATTGTTCCCCTCCCCCCCGCCCCACTTGGGCCATTTGTTCCTTGTTGCCCTTTGATTCACTGCTCACCTTTGTTCTGTCATTCACACATTCTAATCTCGATGTGCCACCATCAGCTCCCTTCTTAGCCTTAATCGCCCTTATTTACATTCCCTTTGTCTCTCTGTCCACGACATCTTTGTCAATCCCCACCTATCGCTGGCTCTCTAACCAGCCCCACTGCTGTACACCACCCTTCCCCCCATCCCCCACAACAGGGTAAATCTGACCCTATTCCCAGTTCTCTCCAGCTTTGACAAAGAGTCATCTAGACTCGAAACGTGAGCTCCCTTCTCTCTCCACAGACGCTGTCAGACCTGCTGAGATTGTCCAACATTTTCTGGTTTTGTTTCAGATTCCAGCATCTGCAGTAATTTGCTTTTATCCCTAGCGCGTTAGCCTGGGCCTCTGCATTAGTAACATTACCACAGCACCACCATTTCCCCCTCAAAGTTTGCAATCTTTACCTTGTCATTTTAATCTTACTTCCCCTCCTTTAATCCTTCCTCAGTTTGATCTCCTATAAATATTTACAGAGAGATAATTAAAGCCAAGGAAAATGTCATGTGAAGACAAACTAATTGGTGAAAGAGGAACAAGCCTCAGTGATGATAGTTTGTGCCATTCATTTGCCAATTACTGTAATTAGTATGTTATCTAAACTGATATTCTTTTCATCTAATAATTGTAGTGTTTTTAATTCCTGCTTGAATTCCCCAGTATGAACACTGAGCTGGTGTTTCTCATCTTTCTCCTCCCCCATTGCCTTTAATGCAGCTTAAATGATCTAATATAGGGGCTGGTTGAGCACAGTGGGCTAAATAGCTGGCTTGCAATGTAGAACAATGCCTGTAAAGGGACGAGCCTAGAGGCGCTGGTGACGGCGCCGCTATCGCTCTCACCAAAAAAGTTTACCACGAACCCAGTGGTGGCGGCAACATTGAATATTTGGGGACAATGGAGGAGATAGAGAGGTGCGCGGGGAGCCCTAGTGGGGTCCCCAATCAGGAACAACCACAGGTTTGCCCCAGGAAGGATGGATGGAGGATTTCAGAGCTGGCACCAGTTGGGAATTAGGAGGGTGGGAGATTTATTTATAGATGGGACGTTTGCGAGCTTGGGAGCATTGGAGGAAAAGTATAAGTTGCCCCGGGGAAACTTCCTTAGATATATACAGGTGAGGGCGTTCACAAGACAACAGGTGAGGGAATTTCCGCTGCTCCCGGCCCAGGGGATCCAGGACAGAGTGCTTTCGGGGGTGTAGGTCGGGGAGGGCAAGGTGTCAGAGATATACCAAGAGATGAGGGAAGAGGAGGAGGAGCTGGTGGGCGAGTTAAAAGGAAAGTGGGAAGAAGAGCTCGGGGAGGAGATAGAGGAGGGTATGTGGGCGGATGCCCTAAGCAGGGTAAATTCCTCTTCCTCGTGCGCCAGGCTTAGCCTGATTCAATTCAAGGTGCTACATCGAGCACACATAACGGGAGAAAGATTGAGCAGGTTCTTTGGAGTGGAGGACAAGTGTGGGAGGTGCGGCGGAAGCCCGGCAAACCACGCACATATGTTTTGGTCGTGCCCGGCACTGGAGGGATATTGGAAGGGAGTGGCGGGAGTGATTTCGAAGGTGGTGAAGGTCCGGGTCAAACCAGGCTGGGGGCTAGCTTTATTTGGAGTTGCGGATGAGCCGGGAGTGCAGGAGGCGAAAGAGGCCGACGTTGTGGCCTTTGCGTCCCTAGTAGCCCGGCGTAGGATTTTACTCATGTGGAAGGAAGCGAAACCCCCCGGACTGGAGGCCTGGATAAACGATATGGCGGGGTTCATAAAATTGGAGCAGATTAAGTTTGCGCTGAGAGGATCGGCTCAAGGGTTCACCAGGCGGTGGCAGCCATTCCTCGACTACCTAGGGGAACGTTAGAGGGAAGACAGATGACCAGCAGCAGCAACCCAGGGGGGGAGGGGGGGGGGGGGTGGGGGGTGGAAAGTTTTAGTTTATGTTAAATGATTAGTTTACCATGTTGATTAGCCATTTGTTCACTGTTAAATTTTCTTTTTTGTTATGTTTGATTTGTAAGGGGAAAAAAATTGTGATCGAAAAATTTTCAATAAAATATATATTTTTAAAAAAAATGTAGAACAATGCCAGCAGCGTGGGATCAATTCCCGTGCCGGCCTCCCTGAACAGGCGCTGTATTGTGGCGACTAGGGGCTTTTCACAGTAACTTCATTGAAGCCTACTTGTGACAATAAGCAATTATTATAGGTAGCGGGTCGCACTGTAAGTGGAGCTACTTCCGCGAGCGTCTACCCTGCCTTCACGAGACCCGGGCTCAGCTGGTTTCGGTTGACAACAGCTGGTCACGGCGCCTACTCAGGGATATGGGCCCCACTGCCTTGTGGCATTTCAGGAGGGATCATGGTTAAGGGCATAAACCCTAATAGAAAATCTAGAGGGGGCCCCAAAAGGCGTTATTTTTCACATGTCTCGGCAGCTCCTGCAGTCACATTGGTATCACTCCTTTTGACCCCACCAGCAAGGACGGGAGGGGGTTCCTGACACGTGATCAGCTGAAAACCATTGTATATTCTGGCCAAGCCAAGCGCCATGGAGGGGTCAAGCCCTAGTCGACGTACAGCGGCCAAAACAACACTAGTAGGCATCAATTACGATTAGAAGTCCAGATCGATTGGCATAGAGGACGGGCGCCATGGGCTGCCTTTGGCAGCAGAGTTCATTCCGTCTCATTGGACAGCTACTACCCACCTCAAATCGGGCAGCTCCCGGTCAGTAAGGTGCTGTCCTGCCACAGTCCACCTGCTCCGATAGGGGCTTGGAGCTGAGGGTCAGTGCCCGACAAGTGGACTGTGTCTCCGCACCAAGCAACATAACAAAGACAGCCAGCTCGCCACTGGCACTGAGCCCATTTGCCACCCATCCCTTTGCTGCAAACATGACATGAAGTCCTGTGACTTGAGCCATAAGCCTTGGGAGCAAATTTCCAGCAAGTGTCAGAGTTGGTGCACAGCAGTGAAGGATGGAGAGCAGAGTGGCAGCAGCTGGCAAGACATGAGGCGACATGGCAAAGAGAGAGCCAGACGCTGCCAAAGCAATCAGTGACCCTTTGGCACGCACCCATTGTCCCTCGAGACAGGGAGGTCAAGAAGAATGGCCTAATGTTTCCTACATTTAAATTAACAATTCTAAAAGCACTGCCACATGACGTTATAATACTAAATAAGAAACATCTAGGATTAAAAGTTAGTTCCAGCACAAAATCTCAACCTCGTAGTACTCTCCCAGCTTCACATCAATTGCATTTTTAATCTCCGGCTCCCCCAGGTTACCTGTTTCTCAGCTTCTCCTTAAAGGAGTTCTTCACAACAACTGTTTTAAAAATCAATCCATAGAACTCCTACAGTATAGGGGGAGGCCATTCGGCCCATCAGCTCTGCACCAACCCCCTGAATGAGCCTCCCACCTAGGCCGACTCCACCGCCCTATCCCCGTAACCCCACCTAGTTTACACATCTTTGGACACCAAGGGGCAATTTATCATGGCCAATCCATTTAACCTTCACATGTTTGTATTGTGGGAGGAAAGCAAAGGACCCGGAGGAAACCCACGCAGACATGCGGAGAATGTGCAAACTCTACTCAGTCACCTGAGGTTGGAATTGAACCCCGGTCCCTGGTGCTGTGAGGCAGCAGTGCCGTTTCAATTGTGTTATTTCTTCCAAAACTCTCAATCCAGCTCAGTAATATGTGTTTTCCAGTGTAAAACACATTGGAGCATCAGTTATGTCGTAACATTCATCATGTTGATGGTGTTTTAAATGCAAGTTGACTGTTGCATGCCCATGGATACTGAGGTGGGGGTATCTGGATGAGGGCAGGACAAGGGGGTGGGGGAGCGTTAACACTTACACACACAAAGATGTCATGGTAAAATGATCAGGAGTAGGGACCAGCAGGACTTAATTTCCTTATTCTCCCCGGGTCACCTGGTGGAGCAGTCATACGACATCACTGCTCAGGTTAACTTTACACAGATCACAGTCGATCGGCGGTCCTTCCTAGATCGTTTGAGACATGGAGACGGGAACATTATCTTGATCTCTATCAACTATGATTTCTAAAATGGAAGGACAGCAAACACACTTATGTCAAAGAAGCTGGAAGGCTCAATTGAAACTAATGTTGGCCTCGTGAGGCAGGCTAGAAGATGAAAGGCTGATTGTTTTTTTCTGACATGAGGCTATATTTGTCTTGACAGGTGGCAGGTCAAACAGATCAAACCAAATAACAAAGCGGTTCCACATCTTAAGAAATTGTTGGCTATTTTTGTGAAGCTTGCATGCAGTTAAAGAACAGATACTTTGAAATGAAGGCATGTAGCTCCTCTGATGGCACAGTGTGGGACAGATCTCTTCACCCATAGGGTGAAAGAATCACAGAATTTGACACGTAGAAGGAGGCCATTCAGTCCATCATTTTGGTGCCAGCTCTTTGCAATTCAATTAATCTCACCCCCATGCTCTTTCTCCACACTCCAGTAAATCTTCTTGTCAAATTTGCATTCAATTTCCTTTTGATAGTTACCGCTGAATCTACTTTCCTCATCCTGAGGCAATGTGTTCCAAATCGTAAAACTCACTGAATTAAAAAAAAACACTTCATTTCACCCTCGTTCTTTTACCAAATAATTTCATTCTAATTCAGTTTTTCTCCACTAAATTCCCACATTCCTAATTATGTTGCTTGATTTGAAGCACTAAAATACCTTGACCTTTATAACCACACGAGAAACTGAATTACCAGAGGACTCAGGAGCAGAAATAATCTCAGTCCACTGCTCCACGATGTTCCTGTCCTACTTACATAGTCTCCTGGGTGAAGTTCCAGAGTTTAACCCTGAAAAGTGTGAGGTTGTCCATTTTGGAAGGACAAATATGAATGCGGAATACAGGGTTAACGGTAGAGTTCTTGGCATTGTGGAGGAGCAGAGAGACCTTGGGGTCTATGTTCATACATCTTTGAAAGTTGCCGCTCAAGTGGATAGAGCTGTGAAGAAGGCCTATGGTGTGCTCGCGTTCATTAACAGAGGGATTGAATTTAAGAGCCGTGAGGTGATGATGCAGCTGTACAAAACTTTGGTAAGGCCACATTTGGAGTACTGTGTACAGTTCTGGTCGCCTCATTTTAGGAAGGATGTGGAAGCTCTGGAAAAGGTGCAAAGAAGATTTACCAGGATGTTGCCTGGAATGGAGAGTAGGTATTACGAGGAAAGGTTGAGGGTGCTAGGCCTTTTCTCATTAGAGCGGAGAAGGATGAGGGGCGACTTGATAGAGGTTTATAAGATGATCAGGGGAATAGATAGAGTAGACAGTCAGAGACTTTTTCCCCAGGTGGAACACACCATTACAAGGGGACATAAATTTAAGGTGAAAGGTGGAAGATATAGGAGGGATATCAGAGGTAGGTTCTTTACCCAGAGAGTAGTGGGGGCATGGAATGCACTGCCTGTGGAAGTAGTTGAGTCGGAAACATTAGGGACCTTCAAGCAGCTGTTGGATAGGTACATGGATTACGGGAAAATGATATAGAGTAGATTTATTTGTTCTTAAGGGCAGCACGGTAGCATTGTGGATAGCACAATTGCTTCACAGATCCATGGTCCCAGGTTCGATTCCGGCTTGGGTCATTGTCTGTGCGGAGTCTGCACGTCCTCCCCGTGTCTGCGTGGGTTTCCTCCGGGTGCTCCGGTTTCCTCCCACAGTCCAAAGATGTGCGGGTTAGGTGAATTGGCCAATGATAAATTGCCCTTAATGTCCAAATTGCCCTTGGTGTTGGGTGGAGGTGTTGAGTTTGGGTAGGGTGCTCTTTCCAAGAGCTGGTGCAGACTCAAAGGGCCGAATGGCCTCCTTCTGCACTGTAAATTCAATGATAATCTATGATTAATCTAGGACAAAGGTTCGGCACAACATCGTGGGCCGAAGGGCCTGTTCTGTGCTGTATTTTCTATGTTCTATGTTCTATGTTAATGCTTGATCGAGAGGGCGTCCCTTTCTTCAAAGCCTGCTTTTTGGGGTTGGATGAAGAAGTGCGGGAGAAGGTTCCTGTGGAACAAAGACATTGGCTTGGATTTGTGACAGAATGCTCTGTTTCTTGTGCTATAGCCGTGCAATTCCGTGCAATGTTCTCTTTATTTTTCACGATGGCTGTGATGATATTTTGCCCCCCCGCCTTTTATTTCTTCTCCTCTCCCGAACGTGTTGATTCATGCAGTTCCACAAATCCTGAAAGAATTCCATCATCTGCCCTACCATGTCTATCACAGTTGATAGAGATCAAGGTAATGTTCCCCTCTCCATGTCTCAAAAGATCTAGGAAGGACCGCCGATCCCAGACCAGACAGCAACGGTAATTTTGTAAGATTGTGAGGAAAGGGGTGATTGCATGAAGAAATAGGGATACGGTATATTAAATTAAACTTAATTAATAACACAGTATTAAAATCTTTAATATCACAACAAAATATATTGTAGAATTGCCCCTTAAACAATACTACTCAATACAATGAATACCCTTAATTGCTATCTTTATCCCCACTTAAACAACAAGAAAACAACCATCTCAGCACTCAATCCATCTTAAATACCACTGGCACAAAGGAACACTTGCTTTACAGAGTTATTGTTTGAGAAAGAGATTTCTTGGCACAGCTTTACAGAAAAAACCTGACTCCTGTCCGAACCTCTGGCTGTATGTCTTCACAGGTTGTTTCAACTGGTTGTTTCAGCTCCTGCTTGACCTCAGGCAAGTCTGCACCGCCTTAAATACTATTAGTCACTTTTAACTAGCCTACAGTGAGAGCAGAACTTCTTCACTTCGTGGACCCAGCTTCATTCAGCCCAGATCTGAACTGAAAATGCTTGCTCAAAAAGCCTGATGCCGTACCTACACCCAGCAATACATCATCTCACCAAGCTGAAAAATAACTAACTCCCCAGGGAATCCCCTTAATAAAAACAGCATTGCAAGAGCCCAAGCTTTTTATGATGGTTAATTGCACCTCTGGCTCCCAAAAGCTTTGTTGTCTTTCAACCAAAGCATCTTTTAAAAACATGACAGCAGCAGTCAAAAACACTCTCACCCAGCTTTTAACCCTTACTTCACCAAATACTTACAATATAGCTGAAATCCTACATTCATCAGAATGTAAAGAAATAGTTTCTACCCCTGCCCATAAATGACTTTATACTTGATTATATTAAATTTGTAGTCTCCTATTCACACTTCATTCACCTATGAGAACATAGAGCGCGAGTTAACAGAAAAATCTCTAGATGTCGTTTTGGGCGGGCTTGGTGGGGTGTTTTCTGTCGGCCTTTTCAGTGAAATCCACACTTTTATTTACCCACACTTCTGAGTCATTTCTGCGGGCATTGAGTTCCCCCTCCCCGGTCTAACCCACAAATAGGGCGGGACCTACCGGTTGCATTGCACCCAAATAGCAGCATGGCGCAATGCGACACGGAGATGCCGGGAGATCCAACTTCTGGGATCTACTCGGCTCGTCATGCCTCGCGAGAGCTGGCAAATCTGCATATTAGAAACAGACAGCTAGTCTCACTCTAATATGCATTCCCGAGATCTAACCAAGGTGTGGGATCTAGCTCCCTTGCTTTTGGAGGTCTTGGATGAGTGCTGTTCAGTGCTGGTCTCCACAATTGGGGATCAGATGGAATGACACTTGTGGGGGTCTCCCAGGGGATTGAAGGCCCCCCAGCTGCATGGCCTCTGGGCAGGATGGTACCCTTGAACTGCTGGTGCCAGCTAGACACCCTGGCACTGCCAACTGAGCACCCTGGCAGTACCACCTGGGTACTAGCCTGGCACTGCCAAGGTGCCCAGGTGGCATTTTTTTGCATAATGGTGAGCAGACTGGGGTGTGCCCTGTTGGGACCTCAGGGGCATCCCGAGACCTCCCCGATCTACTTGGGTGGGCGTTAGATAGGGGGATGTTTCTTGGTGCTCCAAGCGGAGGGAAACACCCGGCTAATTGCGCGCTGCCATACTCTGCCCCCATTCGGATAAATCGCGGCCATAGAAATGGTTCCACAGTTGGGAGCTGGTGAGACCGGCTTCTCAGAGGTCACGCTGCCATTTTGAAAGGGTGCTCCGATCTGTAAGTGAGCTGGAGGGTCCCTCACACACCCCACTCTGGGCAATGTCACCACCCACACACATGCACATTACCTCACACCCCTCCAAATGAAGATACCCCACTATGGGGTGGCTCGCTGAGGGCCACCCATTTTACAAACCTGTCCCCACCCCCCAGCTTCATACCCCCCACACCCCTTTCATGGGCATGGCCCCTGCAGGCCCCGACCCTTGGTAGTGCCACCCTGGCACCTGGACATTCTTGCACTGCCACCCAGGCACCATGGCAGTGCCAAGGTGCCCATGTGCTAAAAGGAGAGAATGGTGCCACCCTACCATGTCCCTAACCACCCAGGGGCCTGGGAGACCCCCCCCCCCCCCCCCCAGGTGCCATTACACCTGGTCCAGGTTTGTGTGGTTAAGCCAATAAGGTACTAGATAATAAACTCAATGTGACTAAGGGGAAGAGTAGACAGGGAAGAGATGATGAACGCAAAGGGACAGATGGTCTGAGGTGCATTTATTTCAATGCGAGAAGTGTAGCAGGTAAGGCAGATGAACTTAGGGCTTGGATTAGTACCTGGTAATATGATGTTATTGGTGTTACGGAGACTTGGTTGAGGGAAGAGCAAGACTGACAACTAAATATCCCAGGGTATAGATGCTTCAGGAGGGATAGAGAGGGAGGTAAAAGGGGTGGAGGAGTTGCATTACTGGTCAGAGATGATATCACAGCTATGATTAAGGAGGGCACGATGGAGGATTCGAGCACTGAGGCAATATGGGTAGAGCTAAGAAATAGGAAGGGTGCACTAACATTGTTGGGACTTTACTACAGGCCTCCCAAAAGTGAGCGTGAAGTAGAGGTACAAATATGTAGACAGATTATAGAAAAATGTAGGAGCAATAGGGTGATTATGATGGGAGATTTTAACTTCTCCAACATTGAATGGGACTCATGTAGTGTTGGAGGCGTAGATGGAGCAGAATTTGTATGGAGCATCCAGGAGAGTTTTTTAGAGCAGTATGTAAATAGTCCAACTCGGGAAGGGGCCATACTGGACCTGGTATTGGGGAATGATCCTGGCCAGGTGGTTAAAGTTTCAGTCGGTGATTACTTTGGGAACAGCGATCACAATTCTGTAAGTTTTAGAATACTCATGGACAAAGACAAGAGTGGTCCTGAAGAAAGAGTGCTAAATTGGGGAAAGGCCAAGTATAACAAAATTCGGCAGGAGCTAGGGAATGTGGATTGGGAGCAGCTCTTTAAGGGTAAATCCACATTTAAAATGTGGGAGTCTTTTAAGGAAAGGTTGATTAGAGTGCAGGACAGACATGTCCCTGTGAAAATGAGGGATAGAAATGGCAAGATTAGGGAACCATGGATGACGGGTGGAATTGTGAGACTAGCTAAGATGAAAAAGGAAGCATACATAGGATCTAGGCGACTTAAATCTGATGAAGCTTTGGAGGAATATCGGGAAAGTAGGACAAATCTCAAACGCGCAATAAAGAGGGCTAATAGGGGTCATGAAATATCTTTGGCTAACAGGGTTAAGGAAAATCCCAAAGCCTTTTATTCGTATATAAGGAGCAAGAGGGTAACTAGAGAAAGGATTGGCCCACTCAAAGACAAAAGAGGGAATTTTTGCGTGGAGTCAGAGGAAATGGGTGAGATTCTTAATGAGTACTTTGCATCGGTATTCACCAAGGAGAGGGACATGACAGATGTTGAGGCTAAGGATGGATGTTTAAATACTCTAGGTCAAGTCGGCATAAGGAAGGGGGCAGTTTTGGGTATTCTAAAAGGCACTAAGGTGGACAAGTCCCCAGGTCCGGATGGGATCTATCCCAGGTTACTGAGGGAAGCGAGGGAAGAAATAGTTGGGGCCTTAGCAGATATCTTTGCAGCATCCTTGAGCACGGGTGAGGTCCCGGAGGACTGGGGAATTGCTAATGTTGTCCCTTTGTTTAAGAAGGGTAGCAGGGATAATCCAGGGAATTATAGACCTGTGAGCTTGACATCAGTAGTAGGCAAACTGTTGGAGAAGATACTGAGGGATAGGATCTATTCACATTTGAAAGAAAATAGACTTATCAGTGATAGGCAGCATGGTTTTGTGCAGGGAAGGTCATGTCTTACAAACCTAATAGAATTCTTTGAGGAAGTGACAACGTTAATTGATGAGTGAAGGGCTGTAGATGTCATATACATGGACTTCAGTAAGGCGTTTGATAAAGTTTCCCATGGCAGGTTGATGGGAAAAGTGAAGTTGTATGGGGTTCAGGGTGTACTAGCTCGATGGATAAAGCTAGGCGACAGGAGACAGAGAATAGTGGTGGAAGGGAGTGTCTCAAAATGGAGAAAGGTGACTAGTGGTGTTCCACAGGGATCCGTGCTCGGACCACTGTTGTTTGTGATATACATAAATGATCTGGACGAAGGTATAGGTGGTTTGATTAGCAAGTTTGCAGATGATACTAAGATTGGTGGAGTTGCAGATAGCGAGGAGGACTGTCAGAGAATACAGCAAAATATAGATAGATTGGAGAGTTGGGCAGAGAAATGGCAGATGGAGTTCAATCCAGGCAAATGCGAGGTTATGCATTTTGAAAGATCCAATTCAAGAGCGGACTATACGGTCAATGGAAGAGTCCTGGGGAAAATTGATGGACAGAGAGACCTGGGAGTTCAGGTCCATTGTACCCTGAAGGTGGCAACGCAGGTCGATAGAGTGGTCAAGAAGGCATACAGCATGCTTGCCTTCATCGGATGGGGTATTGAGTACAAGAGTCGGCAGGTCATGTTACAGTTGTATAGGACTTTGGTTAGGCCACATTTGGAATACTGCGTGCAGTTCTGGTCGCCACATTACCAGAAGGATGTGGATGCTTCAGAGAGGGTGCAGAGGAGGTTCACCAGGATGTTGCCTGGTATGGAGGGTGCTAACTATGAAGAAAGGTTGAGTAGATTAGGATTGTTTTCATTGGAAAGACGGAGGTTAATGGGGGACCTGATTGAGGTCCACAGAATTGTGAGAGGTATGGACAGGGTGGATAGCAACAAGCTTTTTCCAAGAGTGGGGGTGTCAATTACAATGGGTCACGATTTCAAGGTGAGAGGGGGAAAGTTTAAGGGAGATATGCGTGGAAAGTTTTTTACGCAGAGGGTGGTGGGTGCCTGGAACGCTTTGCCAGCGGAGGTGGTAGAGGCGGGCACAATAGCATCATTCAAGATGCATCTAGACAGATATATGAACGGGCGGGGAACAGAGGGAAGTAGATCCTTGGAAAATAGGTGACAGGTTTAGATAAAGGATCTGGATCGGCGCAGGCTGGGAGGGCCGAAGGGCCTGTTCCTGTGCTGTAATTTTCTATGTTCTTTGTTCTTTGTTAGTTCTCTGGTGCTGCGATGATCCGGCGCAGACATATTTGAATTAGCCTACTGCCTCATTTAAATATGTTCAGCTGGATCTTGCTGGGCAAGGATGAGATCCAGATCGTGATGTCTCCCGAGATCCTGTTAGATCTCGCAAGACGTCTCGAGCATCGCAAATCACGCCATCGGCTCTTGCAAGATTTAACGGCCTCGTCACCAAGCCGGGTGCGACGAGGCTGTTCAATCGTGCCAATAGAAACTAGGAGCAGGAGGAGGCCATTCGGCCCTTGGAGCCTGCTCCGCCATCCATTATGATCATGGTTGGTCATCCAACTCAATCGCCTGTTCCTGTCTTCCCCCATATTCTTTAATCTCTTTCGCCCCAAACATCCAGCACTGTTTATTTAGTCATAAAGCTTGAAGGCCTCTCGCAGCCTTCACTCCATAAGCTTAGAATCCATAGAATCTCTACAGTGCAGGAGGCCATTCGGCCCGACGAGCCTCTGAAAGAGCACCCCAGGCTCACTCCACTGCCCTTCCGCGTGATCCTGTGACATTATGAACCCATCCTTTGGGCACTAAGGGGCAATTCAGCATGGCCATTCCATCTAACCTGCACATCTTTGGACTGTGGGAGGAAACCAGAGCACCCGGAGGAAACCCACGCAGACACGGGGAGAACGTGCAAACTCCACTAGACAGTCACCCAAGGCCAGAATCAAACCCAGGTCCCTGCCGCTGTGAGGTACCAATGCTAACCACTGTGCCACCCACAGTCTCAGTTCCAAACTACAAAAGCTCTCGCTCTTTGAACTTTGACCCCATTTGGAATTTAAAATACAGGTGGAGGGTGAGAAGGTAAAATCAAGCACTAGAGTTTTGTGCTTAAACAAAGGAGATTACAATGGGATGAGAGAAGAACTAGCTAAGGTAGACTGGGAGCAAAGACTTTATAGTGAAACAGTTGAGAAACAGTGGAGAACCTTCCAAGTGATTTTTCACAGTGCTCAGCAAAGGTTTATACCAACAAAAAGGAAGGGCGGTAAAAAGAGGGAAAATCGACCGTGGATATCGGAGGAAATAAGGGAGAGTATCAAATTGAAGGAAAAAACATACAAAGTAGCAAAGATCAGTGGGAGACTAGAGGACTGGGAAATCTTTAGGGGGCAACAGAAAGCTACTAAAAAAGCTATAAAGAAGAGTAAGATAGAGTATGAGAGTAAACTTTCTCAGAATATAAAAACAGATAGTAAAAGTTTCTACAAATACATAAAACAAAAAAGAGTGGCTAAGGTAAATATTGGTCCTTTAGAGGATGAGAAGGGAGATTTAGTAATGGGAGATGAGGAAATGGCTGAGGAACTGAACAGGTTTTTTGGGTCGGTCTTCACAGTGGAAGACACAAATAACATGCCAGTGACTGATGTAAATGAAGCTATGACAGGTGAGGACCTTGAGAGGATTGTTATCACCAAGGAGGTAGTGATGGGCAAGCTAATGGGGCTAAAGGTAGACAAGTCTCCTGGACCTGATGGAATGCATCCCAGAGTGCTAAAAGAGATGGCTAGGGAAATTGCAAATGCACTAGTGATAATTTACCAAAATTCACTAGACTCTGGGGTGGTCCCGGCGGATTGGAAATTAGCAAACGTGACACCACTGTTTAAAAAAGGAGGTAGGCAGAAAGCGGGTAATTATAGGCCAGTGAGCTTAACTTCGGTAGTAGGGAAGATGCTGGAATCTATCATCAAGGAAGAAATAGCGAGGCATCTGGATGGAAATTGTCCCATTGGACAGACGCAGCATGGGTTCATAAAGGGCAGGTCGTGTCTAACTAATTTAGTGGAATTTTTTGAGGACATTAACAGTGCGGTAGATAACGGGGAGCCAATGGATGTGGTATATCTGGATTTCCAGAAAGCCTTTGACAAGGTGCCACACAAAAGGTTGTTGCATAAGATAAAGATGCATGGCATTAAGGGTAAAGTTGTAGCATGGATAGAGGATTGGTTAATTAATAGAAAGCAAAGAGTGGGGATTAATGGGTGTTTCTCTGGTTGGCAATCAGTAGCTGGTGGTGTCCCTCAGGGATCAGTGTTGGGTCCACAATTGTTCACAATTTACATAGATGATTTGGAGTTGGGGACCAAGGGCAATGTGTCCAAGTTTGCAGACGACACTAAGATAAGTGGTAAAGCAAAAAGTGCAGAGGATACTGGAAGTCTGCAGAGGGATTTGGATAGGCTAAGTGAATGGGCTAGGGTCTGGCAGATGGAATACAATGTTGACAAATGTGAGGTTATCCATTTTGGTAGGAATAACAGCAAAAGGGATTATTATTTAAATGATAAAATATTAAAACATGCTGCTGTGCAGAGAGACCTGGGTGTGCTAGTGCATGAGTCACAAAAAGTTGGTTTTCAGGTGCAACAGGTGATTAAGAAGGCAAATGGAATTTTGTCCTTCATTGCTAGAGGGATGGAGTTTAAGACTAGGGAGGTTCTGCTGCAATTGTATAAGGTGTTAGTGAGGCCACACCTGGAGTATTGTGTTCAGTTTTGGTCTCCTTACTTGAGAAATGACGTACTGGCACTGGAGGGTGTGCAGAGGAGATTCACTAGGTTAATCCCAGAGCTGAAGGGGTTGGATTACGAGGAGAGGTTGAGTAGACTGGGACTGTACTCGTTGGAATTTAGAAGGATGAGGGGGGGATCTTATAGAAACATATAAGATTATGAAGGAAATAGATAGGATAGATGCGGGCAGGTTGTTTCCACTGGCGGGTGAAAGCAGAACTAGGGGGCATAGCCTCAAAATAAGGGGAAGTTGATTTAGGACTGAGTTTAGGAGGAACTTCTTCACCCAAAGGGTTGTGAATCTATGGAATTCCTTGCCCAGTGAAGCAGTAGAGGCTCCTTCATTAAATGCTTTTAAGATAAAGATATAGTTTTTTGAAGAATAAAGGGATTAAGGGTTATGGTGTTCGGGCCGGAAAGTGGAGCTGAGTCCACAAAAGATCAGCCATGATCTCATTGAATGGTGGAGCAGGCTCGAGGGGCCAGATGGCCTACTCCTGCTCCTAGTTCTTATGTTCTTATGCTGGCCAAAACTCAAGTGCGGCACTGAAGGAATGCTGCACTGTCATAGCTGCCACCTTTTGTTTCAGGCATTACACCTGGCCTTGACAACAGAGGTAAAAGACCCCATTGCATTATTGTAAAGGAGAGGAGTGGGGGCAGGGTTGTGCGAGTCTCTCCCCAGTGCCCCTGTCCATATTTACCCCTTGCTAACATCACCATGATGAAATAGATTTTCTGACCTTTATCACATTGTTGTTTGACAGATCTTTCTGTGTGTAAATTGGCTGCCATTCTTTCATTACCACAGTGAGTAGATGTTAAAACCACTTAATGACTGTAAATTGCTTTGAGACAAGTAATTAGGAAAGCTAATGAAATGTTAGCGTTTATTGCAGAGGGAATTGAATACAAAAATAAAGCACAAGATAGCGCCAGAGCGCAGCGATTCTCTGTGAGCTCTCCCTAACAGATCCACTTTTTACTTAACTTACAGTCGTTATTTTTGTTTATTTCCTTTTCTTTTTACGTACTTAATGATCTGTTGAGCTGCTCGCAGAAAAATACTTTTCACTGTACCTCGGTACATGTGACAATAAACAAACAAACAAACAATGTTTCAGTTGTACAGGGCATTGGTGAGATCTTATCTGTGCATGGTCTTACTCTCCTTACTTCAGGAAAGATGTAAATGAGTCAGAGTCAGTACAGGGAAGGTTTACTAGACTAATGCCTGGAATGGGCAAAAGACAACTTGACTGAAACCTTTAAGACACTGAGGGGCGTTGCCAAGGTTGACGTGGAGAGGATGTTTCCTCTTGTGAGAGAATCTAGAACTAGGGGGTCATTGTTTAAAAATAAAGGGTCGTCCATTTAAGACAGAGATTAGGAGAATTTATCTCTCAAAAGGTTGTGAATCTTTGGGACTCTCTTCCTCAAAAGGCAGTGGAAGCAGAGGGTCTTTGAATATAGCCAGATAGATCCTTGATTAACAAGAGGGTGAAAGGCTATCGGGGTTGGTGGGAATGTGGGTTTGAAGTTACAATCAGATCAGCCGGGATCTCATTGAATGGTGGAGCAGGCTCGAGGGGCCGAGTGGCCTGCTCCTGATTCATATGTTCGTATGACAGGCTGAAACTCTGAACGTTGCAATATGAAATGCAAGCCTTCCTTTGCCTTTATATCTCACCCTGGTAACATCCCAGAGAACTTAACATTGCACCTTCCCATGTTATTATACTTTTTTCCCCCAAGATGGCATGTCCAAAGCTTTAAACAATTCTCTCAGCAGTAAACCACCTGCGCTGATGTACAAGTTTAACATTACATCCTTTATGTTCTCTGCTAATAGATATAAAACCAAGGTCCCAAGGTCTTATCTTGTGTTGTCACCTTCAGTGATCTGTAAATCTGAACACCAGGGATCTGCTCTCAAATGTATTTCTATTTAACTTATAACTCTTTGACAAAGTAATTGATCACCAGCCCTATTATACCTTTATGAGCATCAAATCCTCTCTGATTATGCCCTTGAGTGCCAAAGGATGCTTTTACTATCTTAAAAACATTACATCAATGTAAATTGTTGTTGTTAATGAGCTGGGTTTTTTATTTGCTGGTTTGTTGCAGTTCATTTACTTCTTCCTTTGAACAATGGTTTCCGAACACCATCATCGACAGTGCAAATGGATTCAGGCTGCCTGAATGAAAAACTAGTTAGTGCTTCCGCGGATAATGACGTTGTCATGCGACGTTAATCCAGCTTCATAATGATACTGCCTAAAGAAGGAATTCCAGCCAGCCGTTCCCCCTCAAGGCTCCATGAAGGTTTAACGGGAAAGTTATCCGCACTGCGGTGCCGCTGATGGAGAAGACTAGGAAATCTGTGAGAGTCCATCAATTAAACGATGCACATTATACAGGAGCGGGGCCATCAATCACTGAGTGTTCACTTAGTGGGCATCAGAATCGAAGCCACAGGCTGATCTGTAACAAGAACCATATCAGAGCAGAGATGGGAAATGGGCTTCACCCACACCCTATCGACCTGAATGGCTGCTTCTCTCCACAACTGCAATTTACAATCCCCCACTGCCTCCAAAATGTTATCACATTCCCGAATTTGCTTCTCAGGTGCATTATCAGCCAAAAGCTGATCTCGGGCCAAAGGAGGGTTATTAGATAACCAAATGCTTCCTCGTTCATGGGTTGTGGCCGTCGCTGTCTGGTTCAGGATTTGTTACCCGTCTCTAATTGCCCTTGAACTGAGTGGCTCGCTCGGCCATTTTTCAGAGAGCATTTAAGAGTCAACCACATTGCTGAGGGTCTGAAGTCAAATGTAGGCCAGACCAGGTAAGGTTAGTCGATTTCCTTCCCTAGAGGGCATTAGTGAATCGTTTTTAACGATATTCGACAATGGTCTCATGGCTATTAACACTCTTTTCCCTTGGTTTCTGTGGCTATGACTCATCTTTCATTCCCTCACCCCACAGTATAAATTTCTCCCATTTTCTATGCATTGTAGCTTTGACAAAGGGTCATCTGGAATCAAAACATTAGCTCTTTTTTCTCCCTACAGATGCTGCCAGATCTGCTGAGATTTTCCAGCATTTTCTCTTTTGGCTTCAGATTCCAGCATCCGCAGTAATTTGCTTTTATCCATGGTCTCATAGTCATCATGGGACGGCACGGTGGCACAGTGGTTCGCACTGCTGCCTCACAGCTCCAACGATCAGAGGATACAGCAGGATTTAGATCGTTTGGAAACTTGGGCAGATGGAGTTTAATCCGGACAAAAGTGAGGTAATGCATTTTGGAAGGTCTAATACAGGTAGGGAATATACAGTGAATGGTAGAACCCTCAAGAGTATTGACAATCAGAGAGATCTAGGTGTACAGGTCCACAGGTCACTGAAAAGGGCAACACAGGTGGAGAAGGTAGTCAAGAAGGCATATGGCATGCTTGCCTTCATTGGCCGGGGCATTGAGTATAAAAATTGGCAAGTCATGTTGCAGCTGTATAGAACCTTAGTTAGGCCACACTTGGAGTATAGTGTTCAATTCTGGTCGCCACACTACCAGAAGGATGTGGAGGCTTTAGAGAGGGTGCAGAAGAGATTTACCAGGATGTTGCCTGGTATGGAGGGTTGAATAAACTTAGTTTGTTCTCACTGGAACAAAGGAGGTTGAGGGGCGACCTGATAGAGCTCTACAAAATTATGAGGGGCATAGTCAGAGTGAATAGTCAGAGACTTTTCCCCAGGGTGGAGGCATCAATTACTAGGGGGCATGGGTTCAAGGTACGAGGGGCAAGGTTTAGAGGAGATGTACGAGGCAAGTGTTTTTTACACAGAGGGTAGTGGGTGCCTGGAATTTGCTGCCAGAGGAGGTGGTGGAAGTAGGGACGATAGTGACGTTTAAGGGGCATCTTGACAAATACATAAATAGGATGGGAATAGAGGTAAACGGACCCTGAAAGTGTAGAAGATTTTATTTTAGATGAGCAGCATGGTCGGCACGGGCTTGGAGGGCCGAAGGGCCTGTTCCTGTGCTGTACTTTTCTTTTTTCTTTGTTCTTTGACCCGGGTTCAATTCCGACCTCGGGAGACTGTCTGTGTGGAGTTTACACTTTCTCCCCACATCTGCGTGGGTTTCCCTGGGTGATCCGGTTTCCTCCTACAGTCCAAAGATGTGCAGGTTAGGTGGATTGGCCGTGCTAAATTGCCCCTTGGTGTCCAAAAAGGTTGGATGGGGTCACTTTGATAGGGTGGAGGCATGGGTCTAAATAAGGTGCTCTCTCCAAGGGCTGGAGTAGACTCGATGGGCTGAATGGCCTCCTTCTGCACTGTATATTCTATAATAAGACCATCACATTTCACCATCTGCCATGGTGGGATTCGAACCTGGGTTCCCAGAGCATTACCATGGGTCGCTGGATTACTAGTCCAGCAACAATATTACTGCGTCCCCCTCCCTTAGAGGAGCCAATTTAAGGAACCAGTTAACAGGAAGAGAGAGGCAGAGAGGTTTAGGAAGGGGTGGTGAGATTTCAGAGTGTTGTCATGTTGGAGAAGGTTACAAATATTGATAGGAGGAGGTGAGGCCATGGAAGGATTTGAAAACAAGGATGACATATCTAAATTTCAGTGACATTTTAGAGAAATACTTGGAAACATGGGGATTCTTTTATTAATAGAATCATGCAAATTATAAGGATGATATGGCAGAAGTTTACAAATTGTGTAAAGATGGAGTAAGGCAGGAACGCAGGACTGGATTCTCTGATTTGCAGTGCCGTAATCATGAATCGCGATCGGGAGTCAGCCGAAAATGAACGTTGGCGCCAAACCGACCGCCATGCTTCGGTGCCTCGCCAGTGTTGTCAATGTGCACCATGCCACACTAATAAAGATTATTATTGTTCAAGGGAGCTGCAATATTACACTTGTAGGAGAATGTAAGTCTGTCCATTGATTCACAACCCTAAGCGTAGCATCCACATACAAGACAATTCGAAAGTCGGAATCATTAGAAGATTACAAGAGCACACAAATGAGCATAGCTGAATTATGTGTGTCCTAAAGAAGGGCAGACAATTGATAGCACGCTTTGATTCATGATGTTTAAGCACTACTTTGAAATGTTGTCCTTACAAAATACCCACACTAGAAGAGTTAAATCCAAGATACACTGCTGCAAAATTATTATTGAATCTTGGTGCCAAACATCGCAGAGAAGTCCCAAGAGCTTACTACATTTTGTCCCCCATTCCTACTGTAGTGTTTTCAAGATTTTTTAGGGGGTTATATGTTAGGCAGGACTTCTTTCAAGCTTACACGGACTACATCACAGGCACTGGGCCTGGATGCGTCTGTTTAATCGATGTCTTTGCTGTTGTGGCAGAATGAAGCAAGGAAATTACCATAATCTGCACTATTGATGCAAGTGCAATGGAATGAGGGATTGATGTTCAACAGTCTGAAGTGTGCCATCACCATGCAGCAGGCTAATTTCTTTTGTTCTATTGATTCCTGTCCTGGCACATAGCCCGATCCAACTGAAATGAAGAATATTAAAATCTTGCCAACTCCTCAACAGAAGAATGATCTCTGAAGAAGTCTAGATCTCTTTAATTTCATATCTCCATACATTCCCACCTTCGCTCAAAAATCTTCATCGCGAAAGGAAATTTCATAAAATCCCTACAGTAGAAGAAGGCCACTTGGCCCATCAAGTTTGCACCGAGCCACTGAATGAACAGTCTACCTAGACGCGCTCCAGTGCCCCATACCCGTAACCGCACCTAACCATTGGACACTAAGGGGCAATTTATCATGGCCAATCAACCTAATCTGTACATCTTTGGACAGTGCGAGGAAACTGGAGCACCCGGAGGAAACCCATGCAGACACGGGGAAAACCTGCAACCTCCATACAGACAGTCATCCAAGGCCAGGATTGAACCCGGGTGCTATGAGGCAGCAGTGCTAACCACTGTGCAACCATGCTGCCCCAAATGTTGAGAAAGGATGTGCCTTTCCTCTGGCATGAAGACCACCAAAGCCGCATCAAAACACTGACACAGTCATTAGCAGAAGCACCGGCATTGCAATTTTACAATTCTTGGGAAACAAAACCCTGGTGATAAATGATTCATAGAAAGATCTGGGAGCATGCATAATACAAAAAGGCCGACCAATTGCATTGCATTTGCTTCAACATTTCTGTAAAACAATCCAACAACTACAAAATTGGGCAGAAACATTGGGCTGAATTCTCCATAGCCTGACGCCAAAATCGTAATTGCCGGTCAGGCGGAGAATGGATTCCGACACCGGAACCGAGGCTGGCGCCGGTTTGACACCGGTCCGCCATGCTCTGCCCTCTTCAAACTGGCGTCATCTTGACACATGCCACGCACCATTTCAACGCCGTTGGCGCATCATCGGCCGGCCCACTGGTGATGCTTCGCCCCCGATTGGCCGAGTTCTCGACGGCGCGGGCCATGTGTGGTCCCAGTGGTTGGGACCCTGGCATGCCGGTTGCGGACAGTGATCAGCACCGCCACACTCGTCCAGGACATTTGCCGTTGGCCGGGGGTCTTCTGCTAGGGCCGGGGGGACTGGTGGGGGTGGCCAGGGGGTGGGCTGTGGGGTAGCGGGTTAGGGTTCGAGCACGGCCGGCGCCATGTTTTACGATGCGACCGGTGCAGGTCATCAGCCCTGCGCATGCCCTCCCCGTGTTTGCGTGGGTTTCGATCCCACAACCCAAAGATGTGCAGGATAGGTGGATTGACCATGCTAAATTGCCCCTTAATTGGAAAAATGAGTTGGGTACTCTAAATTTTTTTTTTTTTAAAAGCCCTGCACATGCATGGCCCAGGACCCAGCCATTCTCCGGGCGTTTTGGTGCGATCGGTGGGAGTTTCACGCTGCGCCGGTGCTAGCGTCTCACCGGTACCGGAATCGATGAGCGGTTCGTGCCGATTTTCCTGTCGGAAACCTCCCGCAAATTTTCTGTTCGCGGCGGCACTACGCCTCAGAAACGGAGAATCTAGCAGAATAGTTTTCATGTTTGGAATCATACATTTTCATACCTATCTAGTTAGTAAAAGATTTGTTGCCGAGACCGACCACAAGCCCCTGGAGATGATTTGGTGAAAACCACTGACCAATGCATCACCAAGATTTATCTCTTGATAAAGATTCAAGGCGGCGAGAATATAATTCGATACAAGCCTAGCAGATTGTCTAACACAGATTAAGCAGAAGATAAGCAGAAGTTGTCGTTGTAGGGGATTCTATTATCAGGGGGATAGATAGTATCCTTTGTGAGCAGGATAAAGAGTCCCGCATGGTATGTTGCCTGCCCGGTGCTAGGGTGTGGGACATCTCTGACCAGCTTGAAAGGATACTGGAGAGGGAGGGGGAGGATCCAGTTGTTGTGGTCCATGTCGGTACCAACAACATAGGCAAGTCTAGGAAAGAGGACCTGTTTAGAGATTATAAAGAGCTAGGATTCAAATTTAAAAAAAGGTCCTCAAGGGTCATAATCTCCGGATTACTGCCCGAGCCACGTGCAAATTGGCATAGGGAGGCAAGAATAAGGGAAGTTAACACGTGGCTGAAAGAGTGGTGTGGGAATGAGGGGTTCCTTTTCATGGGACACTGGCATCAGTTTTGGGACAGGGGGGACCTATACCGTTGGGATGGTCTCCACCTGAACCGAGCTGGGACCAGTGTTCTGGCGAAAAGAGTAAATAGGGTGGTCAATAGGACTTTAAACTAGAGATTGGGGGGGAAGGGAAAGTCAGGGAACCAAGAGGTGAAGTAATCAACGGGGAGCGTAGCTGCTTAGGAATACAAAAAAACACGAACAGACAAAACTCAAGAGTGGTTACGATTGTCCCCATCCCACAAAATATGACACAGTGTATGGAAAGGCTCAGTAAACCAAGGTCCACCACACTAAGAAAACAAAAAGGGACGGTCAATAGAGAATTAAAGGTGCTATATTTAAATGCGCGCAGTGTACGGAACAAGGTAGATGAGCTTGTGGCCCAGATTGTGACTGGCAGGTATGATGTGGTAGGCATCACAGAGACATGGTTGCAGGGGGTTCAGGACTGGCATTTAAACATTCAGGGATTCACAACCTATCGAAAAGACAGAGAGGTGGACAGAGGGGGCGGGGTTGCCTTGTTAATTAGGAATGAAATTAAATCAATAGCACTAAACGACATAGGGTCAGATGATGTGGAGTCTGTGTGGGTAGAGTTGAGGAACCACAAAGGCAAAAAAACCATAATGGGAGTTATGTACAGGCCTCCTAACAGTGGTCAGGACCAGGGGCACAAAATGCACCGCGAAATAGAAAGTGCATGTCAGAAAGGCAAGGTCACAGTGATCATGGGGGACTTTAATATGCAGGTGGACTGGGTAAATAATACTGCCAGTGGACCCAAGGAAAGGGAATTCATTGAATGTTTACAGGAGGGCTTTTTGGAACAGCTTGTGATGGAGCCCACGAGGGAACAGGCCATTCTGGACTTAGTGTTATGTAATGAGCCAGACTTGATTAAAGATCTTAAAGTAAGGGAGCACTTAGGAGGCAGTGATCATAATATGGTCGAATTCAATCTCCAATTTGAAAGAAAGAAGGTACAATCAGATGTAAAGGTGTTACAGTTAAATAAAGGTAACTACAGGGGCATGAGGGAGGAACTGACGAAAATCGACTGGGAGCAGAGCCTAGTGGGAAAGACAGTAGAACAGCAATGGCAGGAGTTTCTGGGAGTAATTGAGGACACAGTACAGAGGTTCATCCCAAAGAAAAGAAAGGTTATCAGAGGGGGGATTAGGCAGCCATGGCTGACAAAGGAAGTTAGGGAAAGAATCAAAGCAAAAGAGAAAGCCTATAATGTGGCAAAGAGTAGTGGGAAGTCAGAAGATTGGGAAGGCTACAAAAACAAACAGAGGATAACAAAGAGAGAGATAAGGAAAGAGAGGATCAAATTTGAAGGTAGGCTAGCCAGTAACATTAGGAATGATAGTAATAGTTTCTTTAAATACATTAAAGACAAAAGTAGACATTGGGTCGCTCCAAAATGACGCTGGTAATCTAGTGATGGGAGACAAGGAAATAGCTGAGGAACTGAATAAGTACTTTGCGTCAGTCTTCACAGTAGAAGACATGAGTAATATCCCAACAATTCCGGAGAGTCAGGAGGCAGAGTTGAATATGGTAGCCATCACAAAGGAGAAAGTGCTAGAGAAACTAAGAGGTCTAAAAATTGATAAATCTCCGGGCCCAGATAGGCTACATCCTAGAGTTCTAAAGGAGATAGCTGAAGAAATAGTGGAGGCGTTAGTTATGATCTTTCAAAACTCACTGGAGTCAGGGAAAGTCCCAGAGGATTGGAAAATCGCTGTTGTAACCCCCCTGTTCAAGAAGGGAACAAGGAAAAAGATGGAAAATTATAGGCCAATTAGCCTAACCTCGGTTGTTGGCAAGATTCTAGAATCCATTGTTAAGGATGAGATTTCTAAATTCTTGGAAGTGCAGGGTCGGATTAGGACAAGTCAGCATGGATTTAGTAAGGGGAGGTCGTGCCTGACAAACCTGTTAGAGTTCTTTGAAGAGATAACAAATAGGTTAGACCAAGGAGAGCCAATGGATGTTATCTATCTTGACTTCCAAAAGGCCTTTGATAAGGTGCCTCACGGGAGACTGCTGAGTAAAATAAGGGCCCATGGTATTCGAGGCAAGGTACTAACATGGATTGACGATTGGCTGTCAGGCAGAAGGCAGAGAGTTGGGATAAAAGGTTCTTTTTCGGAATGGCAACCGGTGACGAGTGGTGTCCCGCAGGGTTCAGTGTTGGGGCCACAGCTGTTCTCTTTATACATTGACGATCTAGATGACGGGACTGAGGGCATTCTGGCTAAGTTTGCCGATGATACAAAGATAGGTGGAGGGGCAGGCAGTATGGAGGAGGTGGGGAGGCTGCAGAAAGATTTAGACAGTTTAGGAGAGTGGTCCAAGAAATGGCTGATGAAATTCAACGTGGGCAAGTGCGAGGTCTTGCACTTTGGAAAAAAGAATAGAGGCGTGGACTATTTTCTAAACGGTGACAAAATTCATAATGCTGAAGTGCAAAGGGACTTGGGAGTCCTAGTCCAGGATTCTCTAAAGGTAAACTTGCAGGTTGAGTCCGTAATTAAGAAAGCAAATGCAATGTTGTCATTCATCTCAAGAGGCTTGGAATATAAAAGCAGGGATGTACTTCTGAATCTTTATAAAGCATTAGTTAGGCCCCATTTAGAATACTGTGAGCAATTTTGGGCCCCACACCTCAGGAAGGACATACTGGCACTGGAGCGGGTCCAGCGGAGATTCACACGGATGATCCCAGGAATGGTAGGCCTAACATACGATCCTGGGATTATATTCATTGGAGTTTAGGAGGTTGAGGGGAGATCTAATAGAAACTTACAAGATAATGAATGGCTTAGATAGGGTGGATGTAGGGAAGTTGTTTCCATTAGCAGGGGAGACTAGGACCCGGGGGCACAGCCTTAGAATAAAAGGGAGTCACTTTAGAACAGAGATGAGGAGAAATTTCTTCAGCCAGAGTGTGGTGGGTCTGTGGAATTCATTGCCACAGAGGGCGGTGGAGGCCGGGACGTTGAGTGTCTTTAAGACAGAAGTTGATAAATTCTTGATTTCTCGAGGAATTAAGGGCTATGGAGAGAGAGCGGGTAAATGGAGTTGAAATCAGCCATGATTGAATGGTGGAGTGGACTCGATGGGCCGAATGGCCTTACTTCCGCTCCTATGTCTTATGGTCTTATGGTCTTATACATCCTCAGATCAACAAGTCTGGGCAGCATGGTAGCACAGTGGTTAGCACAGTTGCTTCACAGCTCCAGGGTCCCAGGTTCAATTCCCGGCTTGGGTGACTGTCTGTGCAGAGTCTGCACGTTCTCCCCGTGTCTGCGTGGGTTTCCTCCGGGTGCTCCAGTTTCCTCCCACAGTCCAAAGATGTGCGGGTTAGGTGGATTGGCCACGACGATGAGAAAGAAAAAAGAACCCAACAGGGTTAAGCACAAAACACAATCTAAAAAAGCAGCCCCCCAAACCCCTCCCCCCCGTACCTAAATAATAAATTAACATTAACACCCCGACTTAAGACAACAGGTGTATACACCCCCTCAGACCCTTCCAGTGTAAATAACATAAACAAAAATAAAGTAAACCCCCCCCCCACCCCCCGAGCTGCTGCTGCCATTGACCAATGTCTAACGTTCTGCCAGAAAGTCTAAGAACGGTTGCCACCGCCTAAAGAACCCTTGTACCGACCCTCTCAAGGCGAATTTCACCCTCTCCAATTTAATGAACCCTGCCATATTGCTGATCCAGGATTCCATGCTTGGGGGCCTCGCATCTTTCCACTGTAGCAGAATCCTTCGCCGGGCTACCAGGGACGCAAAGGCCAGAATTCCGGCCTCTTTCGCCTCCTGCACTCACGGCTCCTCTGCCACCCCAAATATTGCGAGCCCCCAGCCCAGTTTGACCCTGGATCCTACCACCCTCGACACCGTCCTCGCTACTCCCTTCCAAAATTCCTCCAGCGTCAGTGCTACCCACTTGTGCTACCGTGCTGCCCTCAATCCACCTAACTTGTAAATCGCTTATTGTCACAAGTAGGCTTCAAATGAAGTTATTGTGAAAAGCCCCTAGTCACCACATTCCGGCGCCTGTTCGGGGAGGCTGTTACGGGACGTCATAACTTGCACATCATTGTACTGTGGGAGGAAACTGGAGCACCCGGAGGAAACTCACGCAGACATGGGAGAATGTGCAGACTCCGCACAGACAGTGACCCAGCGGGGAATCGAACCTGGGACCCTGGCGCTGTGAAGCCACAGTGCTATCCACTTGTGCTAACGTGCTGCCCACGGTAGTCGAATATCAATCACACTATCTCTTCTTCTCATTACACTAGATCTAACGGCCTAGCTAAATGAATGACTCACATGGTGAAATCCCCAATTCTCGTGTAACAGACCAAGCACGATCTACTGTTATGGGCCAGGGTGTCAGGGTTTAGAGAACCCCAAAGTGTATCATGGAGTTCACCTGACCCACAACTTTGAATAGATTGTGGTTATGGGGAGCACACGGGCCTACTTTACAGGTGTGATGCAATAGAGATCTACAGTACTTTTAAATTAAAACAATGTTTATTTATGAAACCAGTTAACACTTTATAAACCCACAGTAAACATCTTAACAACTATCAACACCAATAAATCCCCCAAAGAATACAGTACTCTCCAAGTAACTCTTAATCTTTCCTTGCAACATCCATAAGACAAAAAAAAAATCCTTTTTTCAGAAAGCCATCAGGTTTAACTTCTCCACAGAAACAGGTATTATTTTAAAATCACCAAAGGAACTGCAGACAGTCTTTAGATTGCAAAGAGAGAGACTAATACACCTTCTTGCTGTGACTGCAGCTATCCAGCTCTCAAAACAAAACTAAAACACACCCTGCAGCAGACAGCCCAAAGCAAAAGTAAAAGCAGAGAGACAGCCCAGCTCCACCCACACTCTGACATCACTGCAGTAATAAACACCCATTTCTTAAAGGTACATCCACTACAGATATTTTATAAACACCCATTTCTTAAAGGTACTCCCACATGACACTACACATTGCAATGTTACATCTGCGAGTGACACCTCTAAGTGAAACTATTCCACCACCAGCACAGCTCGTGTTTGGCAGACCACTGCGTACCAATTTAGCTATTCTTACGCATTCTACTGTAGCCACCTGGGTTGGCCAACTCCCGACGTAAAATGGAGAACAGCAAAGGCTGAAGGGAAATTCAGCCAACACAGGCAGAAACTAGCAGGTGCAAGTTTACTGTGTATTAAACTCTGCAGAAGCCCAGACAGCATCGATACAAGCAGCCATCTGCATAATAATGTAGCAACCATCTACATACTAATGAGCGATCCCCGGGAACAATCGAAACATTTGGGATAAACAAAGCCAAGCCAGACTCCTCGGCGCCAGCAGGAGCCAACACAAAAGAGTTTAACGGACACCTCAAGACCACCCATCGATCAGGGAGCCGCTCCAGTATTGGAGAAATCAAACCAAGCGATTGGAACGAAGTCCAATCACTTGGAACCAGGTACAGGGTCTGCCCCGAAAGGCGGGAAGCCCCTGGGGACCATAAAGCAAAGCCCCCAAGTACAAATCGTCCTTCTTGACAGGGTCACTCAGCAACGCGAACCAACCCTTGACCGTGACCTGTTCAGCTGCCGCCAAAAGACCGTAAGTCTTAAGTCAACGCTCGCTACGAGATAGGCGCTCCTAGCTACCAGTCCATACCAGCTTTTGAATCCCGCAGACTCAGAACCCGAATGAAAGGCCATTTGTTCCCCTGACCTGGTGGGCCAGTCCGAAGCCACGTATAGGCCTGTTAGTTGTAGAAGTAGCTTAGAAGTAGAATTTATGCATGGGTAGCAATTCACTGTGTATAATAAATGTGCTTTGATTTGAATCTTACTAATTGGTGTATTGAGTTATTGATCATTACTTGAACTTGAACCTCGTGGCGGTATCATAAAGATACCTGGCGACTCACGAGCAAAAGTTATAAAACAGAGCTAATTGAAATAACCAAAAGTTAGCAACATATTACTGGCGACATCCTGACGGGACCCGATCTAGAAGTGGCTTCACCACTCCGGGAGAACCCAGAAATTTGAATTAGAAATCCAATTGGGAACAGAAAAACCACAAGTGTTCAAGCAGTTCTGATCAATCCTCATAATTCGGAAGTGTGTTAAATGCATGAGTAACTAACAGGGCGATAAGGTAATACTGATAGATTTTTTGTTGCAACAAAACTGTCGGGAGTTTGTATTCCAGAAAATAGCGAAAGCCGTACCCGTAATTACAGCAGCGCCTTAATACCCCTTGTTCCAAATTTTAAGAAAGTATTCAGAGAGGAAAGATGGTAATGCAGGCAATGCAACGCCTCATGAACCCAGAAGAATTTGTGGTCACAGCGACCAGCAGCAGCAGAGTAGGACAGTGTCCCATTTGGGAAGAGAAAATCAGAAAGTACCTCAAAGGGAAAGGATGGCCCCTTTGGAGCGAATTCTGTGAAAATGAGGAAACAGGTCCCGGGAGTATAGGACATACTTGGTGGGAGAACCTGAGCGAGAGTCACAAGAAGAGCTTAGGAAAAGCTCGCAAGTTGATGGCAATCGTGTCCTGCTTGGCACAATTGCGAGGCACAGAGGAGGTCGTTAGGACGCTCTGGAAAGAGATAGAAGGCATACATCGAATGAGCAAGGTCGATGTCAGTGAGGTAGAAAGAGAGAACGTAGAGTTAAGGAGGACGTTGGCAGCAAAACACGGAGAGGTGGATTATGCCAAGAGGGCACACCAGTCTTGTCTGGTGCACTTAAGCAGCTTCCAATCCCAGTACGAAAAGGCCTATCAGGACACACAACGTGCAGTCCTAGTACGAGAGAAAACCGAGAAGCAGGTAGAGGCATTGCAGAGGCAGTGTAGTGACCTGAAGGCAGCGTTAAGAGCACTCCATGCTGCCACCACAGAGCAAAGACAAAGCTCATTAGACCACGCAAAATGCCGGAAGCAGATTGCAGAGCTGCAATCTCTGCTTTCAGTTCAAAAAGGATTCCAGGAAACCTTCGGATCACAGCTAGATGAGGAAGACGGCCCTGATTGGGAAGAATTAAATGAGACAGCGCAGAGATATGTTCAGGGAACATGTGCGCAGGGAAAGCCCCAGAAGAGAAAAGCGCCCCAACCCCCACAGAGCAGAACCCCAATGAACCCAGTAACCACCCACCGCACAGCCACATCGGACGACACGGAATTTCTGTACACCACCCCCTTAACAGTGACCCAATTACGGGACGCGTGCGAGAAAATCACACCGTTCCTCCCCACCTCAGACCCCCACCACTTCTTTGCCAGAGTAAAGCAGCAGGCGACCATGTATGGTCTGGATAAGCGAGAGCATGTGAAGCTCACAGTTTTGAGTTTAGACCCTTCGGTCATAGCAGCCCTTCCCGACCCACAGAATGTAGGAGGAGGCACCCTTGCAGAAATTCATACCGAGATCCTAACGCGATCGGGTATAACCGTGGTGACCCCGTAGATGGCCTCAACAAATGCAGGTAAAAGAAAACCGAGCACCCCACAGCGTTTGCTGGACGCCTGTGGATCCATTTTGCAGCAGTTTTCGGAGACTTAGACCGCGCCTATTTGTCCCCAGACAACATGGCCAAATGGACCCGCACCCTTATCTCCCATGCCACAGAAACAGGACAAAAAGCTTGCGCCAATTATGACCCCTCAGAGGAGGCTCATAATGAGAAATGGGTCATAAAAAGTTTGTCCCGCGCCTGGGAGCAGTCTGTACAAAACAAACCCGCAGTTAAAAATCCCGAAGAACAGCAGGCAGAAGCAGACATACACGCAGTTAAGGCACACCAGAACCCCGCATGGGTAAATGAAGGCAAGAACAGCCCCCCATAAAAGTCACAGGAGTGTTACAACTGTGGACAGTTGGGACAATTTGCAAGAGAATACAATGCCCCATGAAAGCCACAGAGAGCACAGCAGGCAGGCACCCTGAATAAGAATAAGACAGAGCCCATACATAGTGTGAGCACCCGTTCAGATCAGACGGACCTGAACGGAACGGACTGACGGTGTTCGGGCTCCCCCAGTTGGGTCTGCGACACCCTTTGGGATAGGTCTGGATGACCGGTAGATGCAGCAAAGATACGGGGACAGCCCATCGAGTTTCTCTGGGACACAGGAGGGTCCCGCACCACAATAAATTCCTCCACCATGTTTCAAAAGGACACGTGGCCCACTACAGCCACTATCACCCTCAGCGGCTTTACAGGCCACTCACAGCAGGGACACATCACAGCCCCTGTACCCATTCAAATCGGCAACATCACCACCAAGCACCCCATAGTTTTAGTCGATCTACCCCACACAGCAGAACATATTTTGGGCATGGACTTTATGAATTCAAACAATCTATCCTTTGATCCAGTCAAGCAATGTGTCTGGAAAATGGCAAAATCCGCAAGAGCCCCCGCAATGCTCACCATAGGAGAATATGCAAACAAAATTAGCGCAGCAGGCGAATTATGGTTTGACCCGACCACGATTAGCACGGACAAGCAGGTTAGGGCAGTTTTACAAAAGAACAGGACAACATTCGCGACCCACAAACACGACTGTGGCCGGATGACTGATTCAGTACAAATCACAGGACCTGACTCTAGACCCCAAAAGCAATATGGATTTCCCCAAAAGGCAGAGGGAGAAATCTCAAAAGTTATCGACAGCTTATTAGAGCAGGGCATACTAAGATCAGTAGCCTCTACTAATAATGCCCCGATTTGGCCAGTGAGAAAGCCCGATGGATCATGGCGACTGACCATCGATTACCGGGAACACAACAAAATCACCCCCGCAGCAGCCCCCACAGTAGCAACAAGTCCCGAGACCATGCTCAAGCAGGGACTCAATTCCCGATACTTTACGGTTTTGGATATCAGTAATGGATTCTGGTCCATTCCATTGGCAAAGGCGTGCCAGTACAAATTTGCCTTCACCTTTAAAAATCAACAGTACACGTGGACATGCCTGCCACAAGGATTCCACAACTCCCCCTCCATTTTCCACCGACAGCTGGCAAATGGTTTGTCAAAATTTTCTCGCCCCAAATGTCTGGTCCAGTACGTAGACGACCTACTACTGCAGACAGACACCAAGGAAGAGCACATCGAGCTTCTGTCTGAACTCCTGGAACTCCTACAAGCAATTGGATGTAAAGTTAACCCCAAAAAGGCCCAGATTTTGGAAAACAAGGTGATATATTTGGGAACAATTATCACGCACGGTAAACGCGAGATCGCGCATAAAAGGATTGACTCGATTGCTAAATTGCCCCTTCCCCAGAAAGTTTCAGCCCTCCGGTCATTTTTAGGACTGTTTGGCTACTGCCGAAACCACATTGACAGTTTCGCCAGCAAGGCAGCACCCCTCTCAGACCTCTTAAAGAAAGGAGCCCCCTGGGAATGGCTTCCGCAGCATACGGATGCTGTGGACTCTTTGAAAAGAGCACTCATAGCAGACCCCGCACTACAAGTTCCAGACCCGCTTTCCCCCTATGCGATAGAGGTAGCAAGCACAGACCGCACCCTTTCGGCCGTGCTCCTCCAGGAACGGCACGACCAGTTAAAGCCCGTAGCTTACGCCTCCAGACTTTTAGATGCTGTGGAGCAGGGATTTTCAGCCTGTGAAAGGCACCTGCTCGCAGTATTTTGGGTAGTACAGTATTGTTCTTACATAACCGGACTAAACCACATCACAATCCTCACAGAACACCCCCCCACCCAACTTTTACTTGACGGACGACTCAAGGGCGGTACAGTTAGTCAGATAAGAACAGCCAGATGGACCCTTCTTTTGCAGGGACGGGACATCAAGGCCCACACTTTTTTAGCCGATAACCTACAGTACCCCGGAACCCCCCATGAATGTGAAATTATCTCTCCACACCACAATACAGGCCCCTTTATTGCTAAAACACCCCCCAGAAAGATAGGTAGTTCAACCCAGAGCCCCAAGCACACAGACACGTGCAAACCCATTAGGATATATGTGGATGGATCTTCCACAATATTAGAAGGGAAGCGCATAACAGGATGCGGTATTTATGTCGCGGACGCGCAGGGACACGCCCTAGAAGAAATAGCAATAAAACTTCCAGGACACTTAGGCGCGCAGGCGGCAGAACCTGCGGCCATCGCATACAGAGTGGAACACCCAGATTCCTTCCCCAGCCCAGCAGACATATACTCGGACAGCCTCTATGTCTGCAACAGCCTTACGGAATTCCTACCCCTGTGGAAAGCAAGAGGATTTGTTTCCGCAGACGGAAAACCCCTCCCCTCAGCCCCACTGCTCCGTCACATTTTAGGTAAAGCACAGAACAGGACTTTTGGAATAGTTAAAGTTCATAGTCACCATCGTTCCTCCCCCCCTGGAAATGTAAAAGCCGACGCACTGGCTAAAGCAGGTTCCAGGCACGGATATTTTTGGACCCCCCCCCCAAAAGCACATCAGTGAGTGCAGTTCAGGTCTTGCAGACTAATATTGAGGATTTAGTGCAGGCCCAGAAGCAGGACAGCAAGCTCAGGGAGATTTTTAAAGGAAACCATCCTGCCCCCTATGATAGATTTAAAAATGCTCTGACTACACATGACGGTGTGGTGTTAAAAGACACCCTTTATGTGGTTCCTGAACAGGACAGGAATCAGCTCATTTGTTTGTTCCATGACGGTCATGGACATCAGGGAATCGATCCCACTACAGCCCACCTCAGGCAGCTCTGTTGGTGTCCGAGTTTAAAAGACGATGTAACTCACTACATTGAGAATTGCCTTATCTGTGCCCAGAACAACCCGGAGAGATACGCCAAGAAGGCTCAGCTCAGTCACACCCGACTCGTTAATGGCCCCTGGACTAACCCTCAGATTGATTATATTGGACCATTGCCCCCTTGCAGGAATGGTTATAAATATGTACTCGTGGTGATAGACACGTTTACAAAATGGGTGGAAGCATTCCCATCCAGAACAAACACGGCAAAGACCACAGCCAAGATTTTAACCCACCACATCTTTACGAGATGGGGACTCCCCCGCAGCATTGAATCCAACCAAGGTTCCCATTTTACGGGACGTGTCATGAAGAACGTCCTCACGATATTTGGCATTACTCAAAAATTCCACATTGCATACCACCCCCAGTCGAGTGGTATCGTGGAGCGCATGAATTGGACCCTAAAATCCACCCTCAGAAAAATGGTCCAACAAAACAACACCACTTGGGATTCAGTCCTCCCTTTTGCGCTGATGTTTTTGAGAAATACAGTTTCAACTTGCACAGGTTACACCCCACACACTCTCATGACTGGACGCTCCATGAAAGGCACAGAATTTTCATTAGGATTAGATTTGACCAGGCCCTCACACACGAGAAAGCTGTGGAACAACTGGTACAGAATGTAAAAACGGTTCAGCTAGCAGCCGCAGTGAAATTGGGCACAAGAAAGAAACAGAGCAAGGCCTGTTTCGATAAGACAGTGCATGCGACTGAATTCAGTGTAGGACAGCAAGTCATGCTCTCCGTATACAACCCCAGCACATTCCTGTCACCTAAGTATTCAGGTCCGTACTCCATTGCGGACAAAGTAAGCCCTTCCGTCTACAAAATAAAGTACCCCAATGGAAAGACTGCGTGGTTCCATATCAACCAGCTGGAGGCATATGGAACACAGTCTAACCACACACACCACGTCATGCTCGGCGCAGCACACCACACCCCGCCCACAGCCAACGTAACCCTCCCCCAACACGTCCAGCCCAGCCACGGACACAACCCCGACTCCACCCCCGAAATATACACTCCGCCCCGGAACGCTCACAGACTGCAGCAGCAGAGACAGCGACTGTGACTTGGACAATAGCCACAGCACGCCTCCCTACTATCCCCATGCAACAGGACCCACACCCAGCGAATCTGACCACGATTCGAGTGATCCCTTCATGATCACTTTCCTAAACTAACCCCACCACCGACCACCGACCTAGACAGAACTAGACACCACCTATTGGCACAGAGACAATTCGTACAGACTCGTCCGGAATGACGAGAGCGATCCAAAATCATACCAAGCAGCCCTATCAGCCCTGATACACTCGAGAGTTTGGCATCTGGGAGAAGATGACGACTTTGAGTCTGACTCCCAAAACGAGAACCCCTTTGCGACCCTGTTCGCAACCGATAACTGAGGTGTCCAGAGGATGTTTAAAAGGAACCGCTTGGGAGAAAAGGGTGTCCTTTCTGATGGAACCTGCAGCATGTTTAATGTTGTTTGTACTAGTATTGCTTCGCGTTAGGATCACAAGGAGGGTGTGTAGCCACCTGGGTTGGCCAACTCCCAACGTAAAATGGAGAACAGCAAAGGCTGAAGGGAAATTCAGCCAACACAGGCAGAAACTAGCAGGTGCAAGTTTACTGTGTATTAAACTCTGCAAAAGCCTAGACAGCATCGATACAAGCAGCCATCTGCATAATAATGTAGCAGCCATCTACATACTAATGAGCGATCCCTGGGAACAATCGAAACATTTGGGATAAACAAGGCCATGCCAGACTCCTCGGTACCGGCAGGAGCCAACACAAAAGAGGTTAACGGACACCTCAAGACCGCCCATCGATCAGGGAACCGCTCCAGTATTGGAGAAATCGAACCAAGCGATTGGAACGAAGTCCAATCACTTGGAACCAGGTACAGGGTCCGCCCCGAAAGGCGGGAAGCCCCTGGGGACCATAAAGCAAAGCCCCCAAGTTCAAATCGTCCTTCTTGACAGGGTCACTCAGCAACGCAAACCAACCCTTAACCGTGACCTGTTCAGCTGCCGCCAAAAGACCGTAAGTCTTAAGTCAACGCTCGCTACGAGATAGGCGCTCCGAGCTACCAGTCCATACCAGCTTTTGAATTCCGCAGACTCAGAACCCGAACGAAAGGCCATTTGTTCCCCTGACCTGGTGGGCCAGTCCGAAGCTAAGTATAGGCCTGTTAGTTGTAGAAGTAGCTTAGAAGTAGAATTTATGCATGGGTAGCGATTTACTGTGTATAATAAATGTGCTTTGATTTGAATCTTACTAATTGGTGTATTGAGTTATTGATCATTACTTGAACCTTGTGGCGGTATCATAAAGATACCTGGCGCCGGCATTCTGGCCTTTGCGTCCCTAGTAGCCCGGCGAAGGATCTTGCTAATGTGGAAGGAGGCGAAGCCCCCCCAGCCTGGAGGCCTGGATAAACGATATGGCTGGGTTCATAAAGTTGGAGAGGATTAAGTTCGCCTTGAGAGGGTCTGCGCAGGGCTTCTACAGGCGGTGGCAACCGTTCCTAGACTATCTCGCGGAGCATTAGAGGAAGGTCGGTCAGCAGCAGCAACCTTGGGGGGGGGGGGGGTTGGAGGGGGAGGGGGGTGGAGGGGGGGTCCTGGGAGGGGAGGGAGGGGGGGGGGGAAAAGGGGGATTGCCTGGGAGAGTGGAGGAGCAAGAGATAACATGAAGGGTTGGGGAAACTGGCACGTACGGGTGAGGGCCAGTGTACAAAGCTGTGTAAATATATCATTTTGCCATGTATATATCTTGCTCTGTGCGATTTCTCGTTTTTTTTTGTTACGAGGGGGGGGGGCTTATTGTTTGTAAGGGAGAAAAATTGTGTTAAAAAACTTTAATAAATATATTTTTAAAAAATAAATAAAGATACCTGGCGACTCGCGAGCAAAGGTTATAAAACAGAGCCAATTGAACCAACCCAAAGTTAGCAACACCACTCTCTCAGAAACTAGAGACAACCTTTATAATTACAAGAGAAGGTGACCAACATGCATGATATAATTGTGGATACAGAATTGCCTAATTTACAGTTGGGACAATAAATTCACATCCAGGATCTCACAGAAGGCATGTGGCAACCAGCTGAAATGACAGGGATTTGTTCGGAACTGAGGTCCTATGACGTTATTGCACACAAAGGCGTGATGGTGAGGTGTGACCGAGGACAAATCAGATCCAGTCCAACGCCTCAACCATCGTACATTCCTATTGCATCAAAGGCAAGATCCAAAATGCACCCGGGAGCAACATTGAAGAACAATCCCACAGATCACCATGAGGAATTAAATAAACCTCCTGACAAGGCCACCATTAAAAAATCTGGGCCTAGCAGCAGATTGGATTGGATTGGATTTTGTTTATTGTCACTTTGATGCACGATCAATGACCACTAAAGCGAGGTTGTAGTCCAACTGAAGGCTTTAATAAGCTAGATGTTTCCCCCAGCAGCTCAGGTACAGAATGAGGGCTGCTGGGGCGGCACGGGTTCTTATACCCCGCCTATCAGGGTGGAGCTATTATACACTCTTGCCAGCAGCAAGCATACAGGTTCTACCAATGGTACTTTAGCCTCTCAGGTACCGTAATACCTATAATACCACATTCACCCCCTGTTAAAAAAAAGTCTGGCGGGGGTCGTGGCCAGAAACTACAAAACATAACAACATGGTATAATTAGTTATGGAGGTACCGTAATACCTCCGTACAGTGTTTAGTAACTATTTACAAGTCTGGTAGCGATGTACATTTGGTGCTTTATATTTACAGATTACAGTTAAAATGAAGCAATCAGTCGATCGGGGGCCCTGGTCGTCCTCTGTGATCGTCGGAGCCTCGGTGGTGACTCCGGTGGAGGCTCGGGCGTCTGTGGCTCCGGGAGCGTGGCTTCGATCTCCGTGGCAGCTTCGGCACCCCAAGACGGCACTGGTGGGGAAAACGGTTGACCTGGGAAGGGAGCACCTGTGGGGGGCGTCGGTGGGTGGGGGGGCCTAGACAGGGTTGGCGGAAGGACCAATCCTCCTGTAAGGTGCTGCGGTGGAGGGGAGGGTGGGACTGGTGGCTGAAATGTGCATGGAGTTCCGGCGGGCGCCAAGTCCCGTACGGAGACCATGTCTTGTCGGCCGCCGGGGTACACCACGTAGGCGTACTGGGGGTTAGCATGGAGCTGATGGACCCTCTCGACCAACGGGTCCGACTTGTGCTGCACGTGTTTTCGGAGCAGGATGGGTCTGGGTGCTGCCAGCCAGGTCGGGAGCGAGGTCCCAGAGGAGGACTTCCTAGGGAAGCCAAGGAGACGTTCGTGAGGTGTCTGATTGGTGGTTGTACAAAGTAGTGACCGGATGGAGTGGAGGGCATCCGGGAGGACTTCTTGCCAGCGGGAGACTGGGAGGTCCCTGGACCGTAGGGCCAGTAGGACGGTCTTCCAGACCTTTCCGTTCTCCCTCTCTACCTGTCCGTTACCCCGGGGGTTGTAACTGGTCGTCCTGCTCGAGGCGATGCCCTTGCTGAGCAGGAATTGACGCAGTTCGTCGCTCATAAAGGAGGACCCCCTATCACTGTGTATGTAAGCGGGGAACCCGAACAGTGCAAAGATGCTATGGAGGGCCTTGATGACGGTGGAGGCGGTCATGTCGGGGCAGGGGATGGCGAATGGGAACCGGGAATACTCGTCAATCACGTTCAGGAAGTACGTGTTGCGATCGGTGGAGGGGAGGGGGCCTTTGAAGTCCATGCTGAGGCGTTCACAGGGACGGGAAGCCTTTATCAGGTGCGCTCTCTCTGGCCGGTAGAAGTGCGGTTTGCACTCCGCGCAGATTTGGCAGTCCCTGGTGGCTGTCCTGACCTCCTCGATGGAGTAGGGCAGGTTGCGGGTCTTGACGAAATGGGAAAAGCGAGTGACCCCCGGGTGGCAGAGGTCCTCGTGGAGGGCTTGGAGGCGGTCCACTAGTGTGGTGGCACATGTGCCGCGGGACAGGGCGTCAGGAGGCTCGTTTAGCTTCCCGGGACGATACAAGATCTCGTAGTTGTAGGTGGAGAGTTCGATCCTCCACCGCAAGATCTTGTCGTTTTTTTATCTTGCCCCGCTGTGCCTTATCAACCATGAAAGCAACCGACCGTTGGTCCGTGAGGAGAGTGAATCTCCTGCCGGCCAGGTAATGCCTCCAATGTCAAAGAACAAAGAACAAAGAACAACAAAGAACAAAGTAGAAGCACAGCTTCTACTATGGCCTGGGGCTCCTTTTCGGCTGAGGAGTGGCGGATTTCGGAAGCATGGAGGGTACGGGAGAAGAAGGCCACGGGTCTGCCCGCTTGGTTGAGGGTGTCCGCCAGAGGTACGTCAGACGCATCGCTCTCGACCTGGAAGGGGAGGAACTCGTTGATGGTGTGCATCGTGGCCTTTGCAATGTCTGCTTTGATGCTGCTGAAGGCCTGGTGGGCCTCTATCGACAGGGGAAAAACTGTAGATTGGATCAGGGGACGGGCCTTGTCCGCATAGTTGGGGACCCACTGGGCGTAGTAGCTAAAAAAACCCTAGGCAGTGTTTCAGGGCCTTAGAGCAGTGAGGGAGGGGGAACTCCATAAGGGGGCGCATGCGTTCAGGGTCGGGGCCTTTAACTCCATTTCGCACTACGTAGCCGAGAATGGTTAGACGGTCGGTGCTAAACTCGCATTTATCCTTATTGTATGTTAGGTTAAGGGTTTTAGTGGTCTGGAGAAATTTTCGGAGGTTGGTGTCGTGGTCCTGCTGGTCGTGGCCACAGGTGGTGACATTATCGAGATACGGGAATGTTGCCCGTAAACCGTACCGGTCAACCACTCGGTCCATCTCGCGCTGGAAGACCGAGACTCCGTTAGTGACACCAAAGGGAACCCTTAAGAAGTGATAGAGCCGCCCGTCTGTCTCGAAGGCAGTGTATTTGCGGTCCCCCACGAAATGGCCCTTTTTGCCGCATCCCTTGCAGGTGGATGCACAGGCCGGGCAGCGCTGGCGGGGGTGTTTGGCCTGCCCGCAAAAGTAGCAGCGGGGCCCCTCGGGGTTGCCAGGCCACCTGGCCGCGTAGGCCTGTGGGGGAACGGGGGAAGTCTCGGGGTCGGCCGCTGCGGGGTTCCACGCTGCGCAGGGGGCTGCCGCACGGTCGGGAACATAGGCGCGGGCATTCCTGGAGGCCACATCCAGGGAGCCTGCAAGGGCCCGTGCCTCCCTGAGACCCAGGGTGTCCTTCTCTAACATGCGCTGGCGGATTTGTGACGAAAGCATACCTGCCACGAAAGCGTCCCGGACTATGAGTTTGTGTGTTCGCTCGCCGAAACTGGCGGGCAGCCGCAGCTTCTTCCCAGCACCAGGAGTGCGCGGTAGAATTCCTCCAACAATTCCCCAGGGGTTTGTCACCTTGTTGCAAGCAGGTGCCGGGCATAGACCTGGTTTACCGGGCGAATATAGTGTCCTTTTAGCAGCTCGATTGCTGTATCGAAGTCTTCCGCTTCCTCGATGAGGGTGTAAATCTACGGGCTCACCCTTGAGTGCAGGACGTGCAGTTTCTGCTCTCCCGTGGGTGCGTTTTCGGCCGTCTCGAGATACCCTTTAAAGCACACCAGCCAGTGCTTAAAGATTGCCGCTGAGTTCACCGCGTGGGTGCTGAGTTGCAGACACACCGGCTTGATTCGGAGTTCCATCCTTTCTTCTTAAAATCTAGCTTATTAAATTGATCACGATCAATGACCACTAAAGCGAGGTTGTAGTCCAACTGAAGGCTTTAATAAGCTAGATGTTTCCCCCAGCAGCTCAGGTACAGAATGAGGGCTGCTGGGGCGGCACGGGTTCTTATACCCCGCCTATCAGGGCGGAGCTATTATACACTCTAGCCAATAGCAAGCATACAGGTTCTACCAATGGTACTTTAGCCTCTCAGGTACCGTAATACCTATAATACCACACACTTGTACCGAGGTACAGTGAAATGTATTTTTCTGCGAGCAGCTCAACAGATCATTAAGTACATGAAAAGAAAAGGAAATAAGATAAATTACATAGTCGGGCAACAGAAGGTACACAATGTAACTACATAAAGACCGGCATTGGGTGAAGCATACAAGAGTGTAGCGTTAATCAGGTCAGTCCATAAGAGGTTCGTTTAGGAGTCTGGTAACAGCGGGGAATAAGCTGTACGTGCGTGTTCTCAGACTTTTGTATCTCCTGCCCGATAGAAGAAGTTGGAAGAGTGTGTAAGCCGGCTGTGGGAGGGGTCTTTGATTATGCTGACCGCTTTCCCTAGGCAGCGGGAGGTGTAGATGGAGTCAATGGATGGGAGGCAGGTTCGTGTGATGGACTGGGCTGTGCTAATAATAATAATCACTTATTGTCACAAATAGACTTCATTGAGGTTACTGTGAAAAGCCCCGAGTGTTCAAGACTCGCTGATGTTTCTTGCGGTCTTGGGCCGAGCGGTTGCCATACCAGGCTGTGATGCAGCCAGATAGGATGCTTTCTATGGTGCATCTGTAGAAGTTTGGAAGAGTTCATGTGGACATGCCGAGTTTCCTTAGTTTCCTTTTTTAAAAAAAAGTAATTTGGAGTACCCAATTCATTTTTTCCAATTAAGTGGCAATTTAGCGTGACCAATCCACCTAACCTGCACATCTTTGGGTTGTGGGGGCGAAACCCACGCAAACACGCGGAGAATGTGCAAACTCCACATGGACAGTGACCCAGAGCCGGGATCGAACCTGGGACCTCAGCGCCGTGAGGTAGCAATGCTAACCACTGCGCCACCGTGCTGCCCATTTTGTTAGTTTCCTGAGGAAATATAGGGGCTGTTGTGCTTTCTTGGTGGCAGCGTCGACGTGGGTGGACCAGGACAGATCTTTGGAGATGTGTACCCCTAGGAATTTGAAACTGCTAATCATCTCCATTAACGTTACACTTTAGAAACTCAGAAATTCATCAGTTCTATACACTTATGTAATGGTAACTAAACATAAACATGTATTGTAAATAGTTAAGCTTCTTTGGAAGGGGGAAAGTACCTTTTAAACGAAAGGGGAGTGTAGTAAAATGCCTGTAAGAGATTGCAGCATGACATCACTAGAAAGAAAGTGAATCATGCGATCGAGTTATAGTTTCACTCTCCTTTACAGCATAGCACACACACACAGTTTGGCAGCTTTTGTGGCTTCAGCCTTTTATATCTGAATAAATGTTTCCATAGACCTAGGCTCATTAAATGAACCCATAATGAGTTTTACCAAATCCCTTACGATCGAGTGGTGCCTTTATATCATTATAAAAACATGATGGTATGATTTGGACTATTTGGTTTGCATGGACACAGATGGCTACTTGTTGGACTGAATAGCCTATTCCCATGTTGCAGCTTCCACTGTTTTCTCCATTGACAACCCCTTTGGCTGGAGTAAAGTAAGTAACAAAGTAAGTAAGCAAAGCTGGATTACGGTGCTGACTACTCAGGAAACCTTGCCCCAGGTGGCTTTTTAAAAAATGTATTCTTTCACAAAATGTGAGCATCACTGGTTAGACCAGTATTTATTGTCAATTCCTAATTGCCCCTTGGGAAGGTGGTGATGAGCTGCCATCTTGAACCGCTGTAGTCCATGTGGTGTAGGTACATCCACTGTGCTGTTTGGGAAGGAGTTCCAGAACTTTGACCCAGTGACAGTGAAGGAATGGTGATATATTTCCAAGTCAGGATGGTGAGTGGCTTAGAGGGGAACTTGCAGGTGGTGGTGTTCCCAGGTATCTGCTGCCCTTGTCCTTCTAACTGGTAGTGGTCATGGGTTTTGAAGTGCTGTCCAAAGACGATTGATGAGTTCCTGCAATGCATCTTGTAGATGGTACACCCTGCTGTCATGTGCATGGTTGGTGGAGGGAATGAATGTTTAGAGTGGTGGATTCAAATGGACTGCTCTTGTCCTTCCATCTCCTGATTTGTTCCCTGTAGGTGGTAGACAAGCTTTAGGGAGTCAGGAGGTGAGTTACTCACCGCAGAATTCACAGCCTCTGACTTGCTCTTGTAACCACAATATTTAAGACCATAAGAAATAGGGACAGCAGTAGGCCATTCGGCCTCTCAAGCCTGCTCCGCCATTCAATAGGATCATGACTTATCCAAAATTCCTCAGGTCCACTTTCCCGCCCTTTCTCCGCAACCTTTGATTCTCTTACTGATCAAAAAACTATCTATCTCAACCTTAAATATATACAAAGATTCTGCCTCCACTGCTCTCTTAGGCAAAGAATTCCAAAGACTCTCAAGCATCTGAGAGAAGGAATTTCTCCTTCAATTGGCACCTTTTATTCTGAGACTATCTCCTCTGGTTCTAGACTCTCCCACAAGGTGAACCATCCTCTCAGCATTTACCCTGTGAAGCCCCTTAACAATCCTATATGTTTCAGTGAGATCACCTCTCATTCTTCTAAATTCCAATGAGTAGAGACACAACCTGTTTAACCTTTGCTCATAAAACAATCCCTCCATACTGGGGATCATCCTGGTGAACCTTCTCTGAACCGTCTCCAATGACATAATACCTTTCCTCAAATAAGAAGACTAAAACTGTTGACAATACTCCAGATGTGGTCTCATCCTTCCACAGTTGCAGCAAGACTTCCCGACTCTTATACTCCAATCCCCAACCCGCCTGTAATAAGGCCATTAGCCTCCCTGAGTACCTGCTGCACCTGTGTGCTAGCTTTCTGTGTTTCGTGCACATGTACCCCAAGTCCTTTTGTGTTGCAGCTTTCTGTAGGTTTTTCTCCGTTTAAATAATACTCAGTTTTTTGTTCTTTTATAGGGTGGGTTCAGTCCAGTTTCTGGTCAATGGTAACCCCAGTATGTTGGTATTTTCGTTATTCTTCCTTTATGAATCAAGACAGTGGGTGTTGGCAAGGCATTGACCTTCTCTTCTCCCCCAACATTCCGACTCAGATTGCTTCTGACTGAGCCAAGGCTGACACCGTCGAATGCTCCAAGTGAAGACATCCACAAATAGAACTGCAGATGTACCTCTTCTCATTGATGAGTAAGTGGATTGCTTCATTTGGCAATGGGGCGTATACTACGGAAGATGCCAGCTTTTGACAATTCTAATACATCCCTGACCAACCTCCCACTTTCTACCCTTGGGGTCATCCAATCTCTGCTGCGCCTGTCCTCACTCACACCAGCTCCTGTTCAGCCATCATCCCTGTACTCGCTGAACCGCACTGGTTCCCAGTTAGTAACACCTCAGCTTTGACATTTCCATCCTTGTTTTCGAATCGCTCCATAGCCCTGCCTCTCCTGTAACCTCCTCCAGTCCCACCGCCCCCCGAGATCCCTGCACTCCTCTCAATCTGGCCTCTTGCGCGCCCCCAATTCTAATTACTCCACTGTTGGTGGCAACGTCTTCAACTGCCTCGACCCTCACTCGGATTTCCCTCTTGAACCTCTCCCTTCCTCTGCCTCACTTCCCTCCTTTTAAGACACTTGGGGCCAAGGCCTTTTCTCATCTTTGCCATTGGCCGCATTTGTCCAGCTGTTCCAATGCGATCTTCCAGCTTCTGCCGACGGTGGAAGCTGTGACTGACAGGGAAGCCTGTTGAAAGCAGCCGGGTGGGAAGGTCTGCCATCCACCAATGACAGGCCACCTCCGCTGCCACAAATCCCGCCCAGTGTCTTTTCATGTGTCTCTGTGTCCTCGAGTGTTTTCTTTTTCTTAAAAATATTTTAATTCTCCTTTTTCACATTTTCTCCCAAATTTCCACCCACCAACAATAAACAATAATCAGGAACAAATGCAATATCAATCCCCATATCAATAACAACGATCCCATCCTCCCACCAAACCCCCAAACATTAGCCCGCATGTTAACATAAACAAATGACAAAAAGGAATCAGGAATCACCCATAGTCACCATTAACACATACAGTCAGCCCCCCTCCACCCAACCATCCCAAACTCCTTCCTCCAATGTTCGATGTTCAATGTTCGATGAGTACCCAATTTTTTTTTTTCCAATTAAGGGGCAATTTAGCATGGTCAATCCACCTAACCTGCCCACCTTTGAGTTGTGGGGGTGAAACCCACGCAGACACGGGGAGAAGGTGCAAACACCACACGGACAGTGACCCAGGGCTGGGATTCGAACCCGGGTCCTCAGTGCCGCAATCCCAGTGCTAACCACTATGCCACATGCCGCCCCCTAGCGTGTTTTCTAACATGTCTATGAAGTGCCGTGGGATGTTTTATTGAATTAAAGGTGCTATTAAAATATTGGTTGTTGTTGTTGTTGAGTGTAGATGGAGCTCTGTCCCCTGCGGCATTTTTTATTTCACTTCCAGCTTACTTGTAGACTTTACTGTTGCTGTTCGATCCTGTCGGCCAAACTTTCAAGGGCAGCTTTTGACTAACATTATTTTATTGCTGGGATTCATGCAGTAGAACTGGGTGACAAATAATGTATCCACTGAGGCCTCGGTCAGAATCTTACTGCTGGATGCACCCTCTGCTGACTGTTTTATCTTTCACCTCATGGTTTACAATGGTTTCCTGCCCGACATCTGCCTCATCTCAGCAAGAGAGAAATAAAAAGTGCAAGCATCAGCGATTAGTCAGAGGCCGCCCACCTCTCATTCACCAATATCCAGATTTAAACACTGGTAGCTGACGTTTCGAGACCACCTGTCCAAAGTGACGGCTTGCCCACCTGGCAGCACGCAGCCTCCGAGAACTGGCGGTCCTGGGTCTGGGAGGCATTTTCCTCCCATTCACTCTCTTCCCCTGAAGGGCATCAGTGCATACCCATCAGCACGTAACTGCTGCCCCCCCCCCCCCTGCATCTGGCTCATAGCATGGTACAGCACAGAAGGAGACCGTCGCGAACATCATTCACAAGATCCTGGCGACCAATGTGATATTCCCTGTTTTGTTTGTCAGAATGTCTTGAGTAAGTAGTGTTGAACATAGAACACCAAGTTAAGTAAATGAACAGAACTGATTTATTTACACAACTTAAATTAGATTCAAACAAGTTCCTTGGTAAAAGGATATGAAGCTAAACTATACGATATCTCTAACTACAGAATTCTCTCACTATGCAACTAACCTCTCTCACGCCTAAACACCTTCTCCCAGAATCCCAGGGGTCACATGATATTTATATGACTACTCTTTATCCCCATCTGGTGGTGAGAGGTATTAACATGAAATTGTTAACACCTTGTCTTCTTTACAATATACACATAGTTACAAGCAAATGTTGGCAATGGTATTTAAGGTGTTTGGTCTGCAAGGGAATCAAGGATTAAGATAGGCAGGGCAAAAAGTGGAGTTAAGGCCACAATCATATGAACATACAAACCGGGAGCAGCAGTAGGCCACTCGGCCCTTCGAGCTTACTTTGACATTTCATAAAATCATGGCTGATCTGACTGTAACCTCCCAAATACCCTGGCAACCTTGTTTATCGCAAAACTATCCACCTCCACCTTGAAAATATTCAAACACTCTGTTTCCACTGCCTTTTGAGGAAGAGAGTACCAAAGACTCCCAACCTTCTGAGGGAAAACAATTCTCCTCATTTCCTTCTGAAATGGGTGACCCTTTATTTTTAAACAGTGACCTCCTAGTTCTAGATTCTCCCACAAGAGGAAACATCCTCTCTGTTGTGTTCGCTATTTAGTTTTACCTGGATGGCTTGGTGTTGAATAAAGAACACAAAGCTTTGTTAACGATCAAAACTATAAATTTATTTACTACTAACTAAGATTTTTCACATTCCTAAAGTAGAAGGTTACTGTAGTAAACTATGCTATCTCTGTAGCACAATCAATTACTCACGAGTCGAGAAGAGATGAAGTCAATCGAAGGCTTTATTAAGCAGACTTGTTCCCCAGCAGCTCAGTTACAGAATGCGGCTGCTGGGAGAACCCGGGTTCTTATACTCCGCCTTACTGGGTGGAGCCAGCAGGCAGCAGATCCAATCAGGACCCAATGTCTGTCTACCAATAGCCTCTTGGCATCACAGGGTACCGTACTACCCCTAATACGTACCACCACATTCACCCCTTGTTAAAAAAGAACCCGGCGGGGTGGTGGGTCGCATGGTGGTAGGGGTTTACAAAGCTGGTACTGGAATTCCCTTAACACAGTGGCTATGCATCGATATCAGTGGTTAACTATTTGCACTGCCGCTTTTACTGGGCTATTGAATTATTTACAGGTTTTGCTTTGTCACGTGGATTCAACGAGTCGAGTGGGTGCCCTGGTCGTCCTTGTCGATCGTCTCAGCCCCGGTGGTGGTGCAGGTGCTGGCTGGGGCACTGTCGTCTCTGGGAGCATCGCGCTGTTTGTTCCTGTTTCACTACTCCTGGGCGGGCACGGGAGGAGGACCGATCCACCTGGGAAGGGAGCTGCCGTGGGGTGATTGGTGTTGGGGGGGTGTGGGGAGTTCAGGCGGGCGGCAGGTCCCGCAGGGAGACCGTGTCCTGTCGGCCGTCGGGGTATGCCACGTAGGCGTATTGAGGGTTCGCATGGAGAAGATGAACCCTCTCGACCAACGGGTCCGATTTGTGCGCCCGCACATGCTTTCGGAGCAAGATGGGTCCAGGGGCTGCCAGCCAGGTCGGAAGTGACGTTCCGGAGGAGGACTTCCTAGGGAAGACAAGGAGGCGCTCGTGAGGCGTTTGATTAGTTGTGGTACACAGCAGCGACCGGATGAAGTGGAGGGTATCCGGGAGGACTTCCTGCCAACGGGAAACTGGGAGACTTCTGGACCGTAGGGCCAGTAGGACGGTCTTCCAGACTGTACCGTTCTCCCTCTCTACCTGACCGTTACCCCGGGGGTTGTAACTGGTCGTCCTGCTCGAGGCAATGCCCTTGCTGAGCAGGAACTGACGCAGTTCGTCACTCATGAAGGAGGACCCCCTATCGCTATGGATGTATGCGGGGAAACCGAACAGTGTAAAGATGGTGCAGAGGGTTTTAATGACCGTGGCCGCGGTCATATTGGGGCAGGGGATGGCGAAAGGAAAACGGGAGTATTCGTCCACCACATTTAGGAAGTATGTGTTGCGGTCGGTGGAGGGGAGGGGGCCTTTGAAATCCAGACTGAGGCGCTCAAAGGGTCGGGAAACCTTTATCAGGTGCGCTCTATCTGGCCTGAAAAAGTGCGGCTTGCACTCTGCGCAGATTTGGCAGTTCCTGGTGGCTGTTCGGACCTCCTCAACAGAGATGGGGAGGTTGCGGGTCTTCACAAAGTGGTAGAACCGAGTGACCCCCGGGTGGCAGAGGTCCTCGTGGAGGGCTTGGAGACGGTCTACTTGTGCGTTGGCACATGTGCCGTGGGATAGAGCATCGAACGGCTCGTTCAGCTTTTCGGGACGATACAAGATCTCATAGTTATAGGTGGAGAGCTCGATCCTCCACCTCAAGATCTTGTCGTTCTTGATTTTGCCCCGCTGTGCATTATCGAACTTAAAGACTACCGACCGTTGGTCAGTGAGGAGAGTGAATCTCCTGCCGGCCAGGTAATGCCTCCAATGCCGTACAGCTTCTACTATGGCTTGGGCTTCCTCTTCCACTGAGGAGTGGCGGATTTCTGAAGCATGGAGGGTCCGGGAGAAAAAGGCCAGGGGTCTGCCCGCTTGCTTTTAAAAAATATATATATTTATCAAAGTTTTTTAACACAATTTTTGTCCCTTACAAACAATAACCCCCCCCCCACCCTCATAACAATGTCTGCCCGCTAGGTTGAGAGTAGCCGCCAGAGCTACGTTGGATGCGTCGCTCGCGACTTGGAAGGGTAGGGACTCGTCGATTGTGTACATCGTGGCCTTTGATCCGCTTTGATGCGGCTGAAGGCCTGGCGGGCCTCTGTCGACAGGGAAAAGACAGTGGACTGAATTAGCGGGTGGGCCTTGTCCGCGTAGTGGGGGACCTACTGGGCGTAGTAAGAGAAGAAGCCCAGGCAGCGTTTCAGGGCTTTGGAACAGTGAGGGAGGGGGAACTCCATAAGGGGGCGCATGCGTTCCGGGTCGGGACCTATCACTCCATTACGCACTACGTAGCCAAGGATGGCTAGACGGTCGGTGCTACACACGCATTTTTCCTTGTTGTAGGTGAGGTTCAGGGCGTTAGCGGTCTGGAGGAATTTGCGGAGGTTGGCGTCGTGGTCCTGCTGGTCATGGCCGCAATGGTTACATTGTCGAGGTACAGGAACGTGGCCCACAAACCGTGCTGGTCAACCATTCGGTCCATCTCCTGTTGGAAGACCGAGACTCCGTCAGTGACGCCAAATGGGACCCTTAAAAAGTGGTAGAGCCGCCCGTCTGCCTCGAAGGCCGTGTACTTGCGGTCACTCGGGCGGATGGGGAGCTGATGATATGCGGACTTAAGGTCCACGGTGGAAAAGACCTTGTATTGTGCAATCCGATTGACCATGTCGGATATGCGGGGGAGAGGGTACGCGTCTAGCTGTGTGTACCTATTGATGGTTTGACTATAGTCTACGACCATCCTCTACTTCTCCCCGGTCTTTACAACTACCACCTGAGCTCTCCAGGGACTATTGCTGGCCTGGATTATGCCTTCCTTCAACAGCCGCGGGACTTAAGACTGGATAAACATTTGGTCCTGTGCGATGTACCGTCTGCTCCTAGTGGCGACGGGTTTGCAATCCGGGGTGAGGTTCGCAAACAAGGAAGGCGGTTCAACCTTGAGGGTCGCGAGGCTGCAGATAGTGAGTGGGGGTATAGGGCCACCGAATTGGAACGTCAAGCTTTGGAGGTTACATTGAAAATCTAACCCTAGGAGAGTGGGAGCGCAGAGGTGGGGGAGGACATAAAGCCGATAATTCTTAAACTCTCTCCCCTGCACTGTTAGGTTCGCGATGCAGAACCCTTTGATTTCTACAGAATGGGATCCCGCTGCCAGGAAAATCTTTTGGGTACTCGGATGGATTGAAAGAAAACAGCTTCATACCGTATCCGGCTGGATAAAACTTTCCTTGCTTCCAGAGTCGATCAGACATGGCGTTTCGTACCCGTTAACCAGCACCGTCGTTGTTGCCGTTTGGAGCGTCCGGGGCCGCGACTGGTCCAGGGTCACCGAAGCCAGTCGTGGATGCTGCATTGGGGCGTTTTCTTCAGGCCCCGTGGAGCCGTCCATGCTGAGGTCCTTGGCTATCAGCCAAGATGGCGGCGTCCACGGATCACACGCAGTCGGGGGCAGACAAAATGGCCACGCCCATGGATCGCACGTGGCCGGAGGGTCACAAGATGGCGGCGCCCATTCCCCCCGCGTGGAGTCCGGGACCCAAAATGGCGGTGCCCGTTGGCCGCACTTGGATCGTTGGGGGGGGTTGAGTCTGCTGTCCCCATTGCCCCCCGGAGATTGCGGTGACCCCCCGGGACTGGCACACCGCTGAATAGTGCCCCTTCTTGCCGCAACTTTTACAGATGGCCGAGCGGGCCGGGCAGCGCTGCCGGGGGTGTTTTGACTGCCCTCATAAATAGCGGGGCCCCCCTGGGTGGTATGGTGCTCTGGCCGCGCAGGCTTGCGGGGGGGTGGGGGGGTGCCGGGGAGTCAGTCGCAGCGGGGGTCCACAGAGCCCAAGGGGCTGCCGCGCGGTCGGGGGCGTAAGCGCGGGCATTTTGTGAGGCCACTTTGAGGGAGGCCGCAAGGGCCCGTGCCTCCGTGAGCCCTAGTGAGTCTCTCTCCAGCAGTCACTGGCGAATTTGGGATGAGGTCATACCTGCCACAAAAGCATCCCTGATTAGGAGTTCCGTATGTTCGTTTGCGCTCACCGATGGGCAGTTGCAGCTCCTTCCCAATATTGGCAGCGCGCTGTAGAACTCGTCCAGCGATTCTCCGGGGATTTGCCGTCTCATCGCGAGTTGGTGGCGTGCGTAGACCTGGTGTATGGGCCGAATGTAGATCCCTCTCAGCATGGTGAGCGCCGTCGGGAAATCCTCCGCGTCTTCGATGAGCGTGTAGATCTCCGGACTCATCCTGGAACGCAGGACCTGCATTTTCTGGTCTTCTGTGGTCCGGCCGGGGGCCGTTCGGAGGTATCCCTCAAAGCACGCTAGCCAGTGTTTAAACACGGCCGCTGAATTTGCTGCATGGGGGCTGATTCGCAGACACTCCGGGGCGATCCGGAGCTCCATAGTCTTTTCGTCTGCTTAATAAATTGTAGCACAATCAATTACTCACGAGACGAGAAGAGATGAAGTCAATCGAGGCTTTATTAAGCAGACTTGTTCCCCAGCAGCTCAGTTACAGAATGCGGCTGCTGGGAGAACCCGGGTTCTTTTTCTCCGCCTTACTGGGTGGAGCCAGCAGGCGGCAGATCCAATCAGGACCCAGTGTCTGTCTACCAATAGCCTCTCGGCATCACAGGGTACCGTACTACCCCTAATACGTACCACCACAATCTCTAACTGTAGAACTCGCAAGTACACAACTGTTCTCTCTCATGCCTCACCATCTTCTCTAACCTTCATCTGTCTGTCCTTCTAAATCTTCTGATCCACAAGGCTCAGCGTCATCCCTTATATACTTATAGGGCTAGCTCCCTCTAGTGGCTTTCTGTATACACTTCACTAACCCTTGCACTACCTTCATGTATGATAATACCACACTCTCCATATCCACCCTGTCAAGACCCCTCAGAATCTTATATGTTTCAATCAAGTCTCCTCTTACTCTTCTAAACTCCAGCGGACGCAAGCCTAGCCTGCCCAACCTTTCCTCAGAAGATAACCTGCCTATACCTAGTATTAGCTCAGAAAACCTTCTCCGAACTGCTCCCAGTGCATTTCTAGCCTGCCTTAAATAAGGAGCACAATGCATTTCCCAATCAGATCAGCCATGATATTACTGAATGCCAGAGCAGGTTCAAGGGGCCAAGTTGTCTCTCCCTGCTCCTATCCCGTGCGTTCTTAAGGCACTCTGCAACTGGGGAAGGTGAACCACTGTGACAATTAGGACCAGGGAGTCTGAGAAGAATGTAAAAATAATCAGGCAATAAAAGGCCAAGATCCATCGAATGAACCTTCTACCATCCTCATTATCGTCTGAGACAATGATAATGGAGTTGTTGGCTAATCAGAGCAATCAGTCTCTATCAATTAGAGTATAAGAGCCCCAGAGGGACCCCGCCTGCGATGAAGAGAATCAGGAATCTGAGGGAATCTGTTTCTCAGGGGCAATACCACACTCATCACACGCCGTGTGTCAAATTATCTTATACTTTATGGCGTTCCCAGGTTGTTTTTCGTTCCTTGGTAAAGACGGGGCAGGAACTGAAACCCCCACTGTTGCCCCCAGTTGAGATAAGATAACTAAATACAGACTAGCAACCAAATGTGTGTGTGCATTTTCCCTCAGCGACGTCTGTCTGCAGCTAAACTGTTCACAATATCCGTGCGTACATTAATTATTCAATCCACTTTCACAAATTCAAAGCCACAATTCAAGAAGCTGTAATAACCTCTCCATTTGTGCTAATTAGATCCCCACCCCCCTCCCTTTCTTGGTGCTCTGACCACCTTCATGGTGGGGCTCAGTGAGGGTGGGCGATTACAGTCGGCACCACACACAGATAAGGCCGGGGGCTGCCTGTTTCAGCGTGCCTCAGTTGGTACCCCTCTTGGCTCTGAGTCAGAAGGACATTAAGACCCATTTAGGAATCTCAGGCATCTAATCCAGCCCGACACTCAACCCAGCACATGCATTGCACAGACCTCCGTTGTTTGTTCATGTTTGCAAATAGACAAAAGTTTCATTTCAAAACAGATTAGTTGTTTGTCTCCTTGAAGCACAATTTCCATGAGGCAAATGCTGAATTATTTGTCTAATTTTTCAGTTCCATCACATTGAGACGTTCTCATATCAATTAGATCAGTAATACCACACAGCATGCATAATGATAGATACTGTTAATAATTCAATAGGCCAGCCATTTATTAATCTTCCTTCGGAAAATATTTGAGGTTTACTTTTAACATTTTTGTGACAATCAAACCCTGGTGAAATGGCCTCACATTATGTTATAGAATCATCCTGGTGGAGCAGCTGTTCACAGCATACGTCTGATTGTGGGGACTTTATAGATGGATGTATTTCTGTTGTAAATAAAGCCGCAATACCTTTATTTCAAGCCATATAAAAGCAGAGGTGCCGTCTTTCGGATAAGCCATTAAACTGAGACCCTGCCGCCCCTCTGAGATGGATGTAAAAGATTCCAAAGACACTATTCAGGAGAAAGCTGGCTAATATTTATCCTCCAGTCAATATTTGCTTATTATTACATGGATGTTTGCGGGATCATGCTGTGTGGAAATTGGTTGCCATGTTTCTTACATTACAACAGTGGCGACACCTCAAAAGTGCTTAATTCGCTGCAACATTCTGAGGTTGCTCTTGGTGCTATATGAATGAGAGCTTTCCTCTTAACCGAGTGCCTCTGGGCAGCGGTAAACACTGGAAAGGTCTCCGGTTCAATCCCCGGTCTGTGCTGAGGTGGGGGATCTCAACCAGGGCATCAGGGAAATTACAACAAAGAACAAAGAGCAATACAACACAGGAACAGGCCCTTCGGCCCTCCAAGCCTGTACCGGTCATGATACCATCCTTGGCCAAAACTCTCAGCACAACCGTGTGCTGTATCCCTCTATACCCATCCTATCCATGTATTTGAAAATTGTGCTACAGTTGCCCTCAGTGGTCCCGTGCTACGGGAAGGCCACCCAGGTGCTCCCATTCCTGTTGGTGATTCAGTGATTCTTGTAGGAAATGAGGATGGGATCAAACTGATCCTGATGGTGTGCATTGTAAAGTTGAATAGCCCGTCCACAATGACAAGAACGTCACTCCATCCAGCCGCATTGTAACAGTCGTGTGGACAAGATGCTCTGCAGCAACTCACCAAAACCTCCTCCGACAACATCTCCTCAACCTCTGACCTCTACCAGCTAGAAGGTCAAGGGCAGCAGACACTTGGGGACACCAGCACCTGCACGTTCCCCTTCAAATCACGCACCATCCTGTCTTGGAATTATATTGCCCTCTCTTCACTGTCGCTAGGCCCTGAGGGTCGCTCGCTAACAGCACCGTGGTTGTACCTACACCAGATTGGCTGCAGTAGTTCAAGAAGGGGGCTCAGAACCAGTTTCGCAGGGCAGCGAGGGGTGGGCAATATATATCAGTCTTCCAGTGACACCCGGATGCCGAGAACAAAATTAAGAACAGGCCGCAGGAAAAAGTCGGCTCCTTTCACAAGCAAAAGGGAAGATTTTTATTCGGCATCATTGAAACATCCCAGAGGCAGGCACACGGAGAATTGTAAATATAGCTGAGAGACTGATTCTGTAGGCCAGGCCTTTGCTTTAATATGTTTCAGTCGAGTGACATCCAGCTGTAGCTGCAGACATCAGCAGAACAAGCCTCACCAAACGGACTTCATTCCCTTCTGTCATTCCAGGTCCCCTGGCCCATTATTACTGTCCCTCCCCTCACTCAATCATTAATGGAGCCATTGTCTGCACGCCCAGCCTAAAGGCAACTCGGGGAATTAACTGGAGATATAAGATTACTTTATATTTCTTATCCACGGGGCAAGACATTAGAGAACACAGACACATAGATACGCACACAGACACAGATAGACATGCACACAGACACAGGTAGACACGCACACAGACACAGATAGACACGCACACAGACACAGCCACATTGATACGCACACAGACACAGATAGACACACTTGCAGATAGACAAACACACAGACACAGGCACAGAGACATACACAGACACAGATAGAAACACAAACAGACACATAAATAAGCACACAGACACAGATAGACACACACACACAGACACAGGCACACAGACACAGAGACACAGATAGACACACACACAGACACAGATAGACACACACAGACACAGGCACACAGACACAGAGACACAGATAGAAACACACTCAGACACATAGATATGCATACAGATACACAGACATATAGATACGCACACAGACACAGATAGACACACACACTGACACAGGCACACAGACACATAGACACAGATAGACACACATACAGATAGACACAGACACATAGACACATAGACTCAGGGGCTGGTTTAGCACAGGGCTAAATAGCCAGCTTTTAAAGCAGATCAAGGCAGGCCAGCAGCACGTTTCAATTCCCGTACCAGACTCCCCGAACAGGCGCCGGAATGTGGCGACTAGGGGCTTTTCACAGTAACTTCATTTCAAGCCTACTTGTGACAATAAGTGATTTTCATTTCATTTCATAGATAAGCACACAGACACATAGATAAGCACACAGGCACACAGACACAGATAGACACTTTTGTAAGGGCCACGAAGAATCCAGCACGAGTTTTAAGGATACAAAGTAATAACGTTTATTTACTATAATAATATAGACATAACAGTAGCAGTAACTCCCCTTGCTACCTTCTCCTTCCTGCTGGTTCCTGAACTGGCCAGCTTATTTATACTAGGAGTTTCTCCGCCCCCCTCATTGGGGAAGCTCATACTCCCACAGGATTGTGGGATTGTCATTAGTCCCCAGCCAATGGTAAGTAGGCAGGTTATAACATCCCTCCCCCCAAAGTCCAAGAAATCCACCGAAGACCCTGGCGAAGGAAGGCGTCAAACTCGTTTGGCCGCAGGCCAGACGCCATTTGCACGTGGCGCTGGATCAGGCGGCGTGTAACGAGATGGAGACCGGCACTTCCGTGATGAACGGCGTGGTTGTACATCCACGGCCTGTGGACCCGAGGATTCCCCCTCTGGTGCATCCTGTGTCTCCATCTCGGAGTCAGAGTCTGCTGCCTCCGTCATGTCAGCGTCTCTATCTCCATTCGGTCCCGTAACGACCTGCGCAGGCTTCGAGTGAGGCACCAGTGGAAGATTTTGAGGACTACCTTCCCTTGTCTCTGGTCTTTGCGGCTGTTGAAATGAGCTCCGGGGGCGGGGAATCTTTTGAGGGGATGATCTTCTGGACCAGACGTGGTCTACGTGTTTTCGCTGGAGACGACCCTGGGCTTGCACTTGGTAAGATATAGGGCCCGTTTGGTGAAAGATTACACCAGGAACCCATTGGGCACCACCAGCAAAATTCCGCACGAATACTGGGTCACCGGGCGCAAACTGCCGAATCGGACGATGCCGAGACAATCCCTGTCCCTGCCGTTCTTGTGTGCGGCGTACTTTTGCGCCAATGTCCGGGAAGACCATACTAAGGCGGGTGCGAAGTCTTCGGCCCATTAGGAGTTCTGCGGGAGCTACCCCAGTCACTGCATGGGGGGTGGTCCTGTACGTAAACAAAAAGCGAGCCAGTCTCGTGTCCATTGATCCGGAAGACTGCTTCTTTAGGCCTCTTTTGAATGTTTGCACTGCACGCTCTGCCAACCCATTTGAAGCCGGGTGGTAAGGGGCAGTGCGGATATGGCGGATGCCGTTCATCTTTGTAAACCTAGCAAACTCCTCACTCGTGAATGGAGTGCCATTATCCGTGACCAGCACCTCGGGGAGGCCATGCGTACTAAATGATAAACGCATCTTTTCAATTGTTGCGCAGGACGTTGTCCCCTGCATCTTATGCACCTCCAGCCATTTGGACTGGGCGTCAATTAGTAGAAGGAACATGGATCCCTGAAAAGGGCCTGCGAAATCTGCATGTAAGCATGCCCAAGGCCGCCCTGGCCATTCCCAGTGATGTAGGGGCGCGGCCGGCGGAAGCTTCTGGTGCTCCTGGCAAATGGAGCAGTTTTGGGCCGCCTTCTCAATGTCGTTGTCGAGGCCTGGCCACCAGACATAACTCCGGGCCAACATTTTCTTTTTTTTTTTTAATAAATATTTTATTGAAAATTTTTGGTCAACCAACACAGTACATTGTGCATCCTTTACACAACATTATAACAATACAGATAATAATGACCGTTTTTATATAAACAAAAAACAACAAATAAATAAATATTAAATAACAAAAATGAAAACTAGCCCTAATTGGCAACTGCCTTGTCACAGGCTATACCCGCCCCCCCCCCCCCCCCCCCCCCCGCAAGTCCTGGGCTGCTGCTGCTGCCTTCTTTTTTCCCCCATCTATCTTTCCGCAAGATATTCGACGAACGGTTGCCACCGCCTGGTGAACCCTTGAGCCGACCCCCTTATGACGAACTTAATCCGCTCTAACTTTATGAACCCCGCCATATCATTTATCCAGGTCTCCACCCCCGGGGGCTTGGCTTCTTTCCACATTAGCAATATCCTGCGCCGGGCTACTAGGGACGCAAAGGCCAAAACATCGGCCTCTCTCGCCTCCTGCACTCCCGGCTCTTGTGCAACCCCAAATATAGCCAACCCCCAGCTTGGTTCGACCCGGACTCCTACTACTTTCGAAAGCACCTTTGTCACCCCCATCCAAAACCCCTGTAGTGCCGGGCATGACCAGAACATATGGGTATGATTCGCTGGGCTTCTCGAGCACCTCGCACACCTATCCTCCACCCCAAAAAATTTATTGAGCCGTGTTCCAGTCATATGTGCCCTGTGTAATACCTTAAACTGAATCAGGCTTAGCCTGGCGCACGAGGACGACGAGTTTACCCTGTTTAGGGCATCTGCCCACAGCCCCTCCTCAATCTCCTCCCCTAGCTCTTCTTCCCATTTCCCTTTTAGTTCGTCCACCATAGTCTCCCCTTCGTCCCTCATTTCCCTATATATATCCGACACCTTACCATCCCCCACCCATTTCTTTGAGATGACTCTGTCCTGCACCTCTTGTGTCGGGAGCTGCGGGAATTCCCTCACCTGTTGCCTCGCAAAAGCCCTCAATTGCATGTACCTAAATGCATTCTCTTGGGGCAACCCATATTTCTCAGTCAGCGCTCCCAGACTCGCAAACTTCCCATCCACAAATAGATCTTTCAATTGCGTTATTCCTGCTCTTTGCCACATTCCATATCCCCCATCCATTCCCCCCGGGGCAAACCTATGGTTGTTTCTTATCGGGGACCCCCCCAATGCTCCGGTCTTTCCCCTATGTCGTCTCCACTGTCCCCAAATCTTCAGTGTAGCTACCACCACCGGACTCGTGGTATAGTTCCTTGGTGAGAATGGCAATGGGGCTGTCAGCATAGCCTGCAGGCTGGTCCCCCTACAGGACGCCCTCTCTAATCTCTTCCACGCCGCTCCTTCCTCCTCTCCCATCCACTTACTCACCATTGAAATATTAGCGGCCCAATAATACTCACTTAGGCTCGGTAGTGCCAGCCCCCCCCTATCCCTACTACGCTGTAAGAATCCCTTCCTCACTCTCGGAGTCTTCCCGGCCCAAACAAAACCCATGATACTCTTTTCTATCCTTTTGAAAAAAGCCTTCGTGATCACCACCGGGAGGCACTGAAACACAAAGAGGAATCTCGGGAGGACCACCATCTTAACCGCCTGCACCCTCCCTGCCATTGACAATGCTACCATATCCCATCTCTTGAAATCTTCCTCCATCTGTTGCACCAACCGCGTCAAATTTAGCCTGTGCAATGTGCCCCAATTCTTAGCTATCTGGATCCCCAGGTAACGAAAGTCTCTTGTTACCTTCCTCAACGGTAGGTCTTCTATTTCTCTACTCTGCTCCCCTGGATGCACCACAAACAGCTCACTCTTCCCCATGTTCAATTTATACCCTGAAAAATCCCCAAACTCCCCAAGTATCCGCATTATTTCTGGCATCCCCTCCGCTGGATCCGCCACATATAGTAGCAGATCATCCGCATATAAAGATACCCGGTGTTCTTCTCCTCCCCTAAGTATTCCCCTCCATCTCCTGGAACCTCTCAGCGCTATCGCCAGGGGCTCAATCGCCAGTGCAAACAGTAATGGGGACAGAGGACATCCCTGCCTTGTCCCTCTATGGAGCCGAAAATATGCCGATCCCCGTCCATTCGTGACCACACTCGCTACTGGGGCCCTATACAACAGCTGCACCCATCTAACATACCCCTCTCCAAACCCGAATCTCCTTAACACCTCCCACAGATAATCCCATTCCACTCTATCAAATGCTTTCTCGGCATCCATCGCCACTACTATCTCCGTTTCACCCTCTGGTGGGGCCATCATCATTACCCCTAACAGCGTCCGTATATTCGTGTTCAGCTGTCTCCCCTTCACAAACCCAGTTTGGTCCTCATGAACCACCCCCGGGACACATTCCTCTATTCTCATTGCCATTACCTTGGCCAGGACCTTGGCATCCACATTTAGGAGGGAAATTGGTCTGTAGGACCCGCATTGTAGCGGATCCTTTTCCTTCTTTAAGAGAAGCGATATCGTTGCTTCTGACATAGTCGGGGGCAGTTGTCCCCTTTCCTTTGCCTCATTAAAGGTCCTCGTCAGTAGCGGGGCGAGCAAGTCCAAATATTTTCTGTAAAATTCAACTGGGAATCCGTCCGGTCCCGGGGCCTTTCCCGTCTGCATGTTCCTAATTCCTTTCACCACTTCTTCTACCGTGATCTGTGCTCCCAGTCCCGCCCTTTCCTGCTCTTCCACCTTGGGAATTTCCAGCCGATCCAAAAAATCCATCATTCTCTCCCTCCCATCCGGGGGTTGAGCTTCATACAATTTTTTATAAAATGTCTTGAACACTTCATTCACTCTCTCCGCTCCCCGCTCCGTCTCTCCTCCCTCGTCCCTCACCCCCCCTATTTCCCTCGCTGCTCCCCTTTTCCTCAATTGGTGTGCCAGCAATCTGCTCGCCTTCTCTCCATATTCATACTGTACACCCTGCGCCTTCCTCCATTGTGCCTCTGCAGTGCCTGTAGTCAGCAAGTCAAATTCCACATGCAGCCTTTGCCTTTCCCTGTACAGTCCCTCCTCCGGTGCTTCCGCATATTGTCTGTCCACCCTTAAAAGTTCTTGCAGCAACCGCTCCCGTTCCTTACTCTCCTGCTTCCCTTTATGTGTCCTTATTGATATCAGCTCCCCCCTCACCACCGCCTTCAACGCCTCCCAGACCACTCCCACCTGAACCTCCCCATTGTCATTGAGTTCCAAGTACTTTTCGATGCATCCCCTCACCCTTAGGCACACCCCCTCATCTGCCATTAGTCCCATGTCCATTCTCCAGGGTGGGCGCCCTCTTGTTTCCTCCCCTATCTCCAAGTCTACCCAGTGTGGGGCATGATCCGAAATGGCTATAGCCGTATATTCCGTTCCCCTCACCCTCGGGATCAATGCCCTACCCAACACAAAAATGTCTATGCGTGAATAGACTTTATGGACATAGGAGAAAAACGAGAACTCCTTACTCCTAGGTCTACTGAATCTCCACGGGTCCACCCCTCCCATCTGCTCCATAAAATCCTTAAGCACCTTGGCTGCTGCCGGCCTCCTACCAGTCCTGGACTTCGACCTATCCAGCCTTGGTTCCAACACCGTGTTAAAATCTCCCCCCATTATCAGCTTTCCCGTCTCTAGGTCCGGGATGCGTCCTAGCATTCGCCTCATAAAGTTGGCATCGTCCCAGTTCGGGGCATACACGTTTACCAAAACCACCATCTCTCCCTGTAATTTGCCACTCACCATCACGTATCTGCCCCCGTTATCCGCCACTATAGTCTTTGCCTCGAACATTACCCGCTTCCCCACTAATATAGCCACCCCCCTGTTTTTCGCATCCAGCCCCGAATGGAACACCTGCCCCACCCATCCTTTGCGCAACCTAACCTGGTCTATCAGTTTCAGGTGCGTTTCCTGTAACATAACCACATCTGCTTTAAGTTTCTTAATATCGGGGCCAACAACTCTTTCTTCATTTCCTTTTTTATCTCCTCCACGCAGCGTTTCAAGAACTCTTGTTGTTCAGGGCCCCATATGAGACTGCCACCTTCCGACGCCATCTTGGTTTCTCCTTGCCTTCCTTGCCGTTGTTCCAAAGGATCCGCTGCAATCCGGCCACTTTCCTCTCCTTTTTCCATCCGTGTCCAGGGGGAACACCCTTCTGGTTTACCGCACGGTGTTTTTAGCCGTTACAATTGCCGTTGGGGCTCCTATCAAGAGCCCTAAAGTCCGTTCCACCGGGAGCTGCCGAAACGTGCGACTTAGCTGGTCATCGCCGCACCCGGAAGCCTCCGGGCCAACATTTTCATCGTGGTCACGCCCGGATGCCCATTGTGCAAGTCTGATAATATCAGCTCCTGGCCTTTTTCCGGGACAATCACACGCATCCCCCACAAGAGGATGCCGTCTTCCACGCTGAACTCTGACAGCTTGGAGGAAAATGCCCGCAACTCGCCTGGGAGCTGTCTATGCTGCCCACCATATAGGACTATGTGCCGAACCTTTGACAAGACTGGCTCCGTCTGGGTCCACTCACGGATCTGTGATGCCGTGACAGGCAAGGTGTCCATAAAATTTAGGGTTGCAACCACCTCACCGGTCGTGGGGGTCGACATGGGGCCGGTCGATAAAGGCAATCGGCTCAGTGCGTCGGCATTTGCTATCTGCGTACCTGGTTTGTGCTCCAGAGAATACTCATATGCAGCAAGCAACAAAGCCCAGCGCTGGATCCGTGCAGAAGCAATGGGCGGTATTGGCTTATCCTCTCTGAAGAGTCCCAGCAGGGGCTCATGATCAGTCACAATAGTGAAATGGCGGCCGTACACATACTGGTGGAAGCGTTTCACTGCGAAAACCACTGCCAGGCCCTCCTTCTCGATCTGTGCATACTTTTTCTCCGCTGCAGTCAATGTGCGGGAGGCGAAAGCTATCGGTCGCTCGGCCCCGTTCTCCATCTTGTGGGACAGGACGGCCCCAATACCATACGGGGATGCATCACATGTGACGAGCAAAGGCTTTCCCGGATCATAGTGGGTTAGTAACCCAGACGACGACAATTGTTGCTTTACCCGCCGGAAAGCGGTTTCTTGCGGCTGACCCCAAACCCAGGTGTGATTTTTCTTTAGCAGCAGGTGCAAGGGGGCCAGCGTAGTTGCCAGATTGGGGAGGAACTTCCCGTAATAGTTTACGAGACCGAGAAAAGAACAAAGATGCGAAGTGTCAGTCGGGGTGGGGGCATGTTGAATTGCACGCACCTTCTCTGCGACGGGGTGCAGACCCTCGCGGTCCACCCGATAACCTAGGTAGACTACTTCTTTTGCCTGAAATACGCACTTTGTGTGACGTAAACGGACTCCAGCCTCCGAAAGGCGTCTAAGGTCAGCCTCCAGATTTTCCAAATGCTCTTGCTCCGACGTCCCTGTAATCAACACGTCATCTAGGTAGACAGCCACACGTGGTAAACCTCTCAAAATGCCCTCCATAACACGTTGAAAAATTGCGCAGGCAGAGGATACTCCAAAGGGCAACCGTGTATATTCATACAGGCCCCGGTGTGTGTTAATTGTTACATATGGTCGGGAGGCAGGGTCCAGCTCCAACTGAAGGTAGGCGTGACTCATATCTAATTTTGTGAATGAGAGTCCACCTGCAAGTTTCGCGTAGCGATCCTCTATGCGAGGCATTGGGTATCGGTCGAGTCGGGAAACTGTATTCACTGTAAGTTTATAGTCGCCACACAAGCGAACTGTGGCATCTGGCTTCATTACTGGTACAATTGGTGCTGCCCAGTCAGCAAAACGGACGGGCCTGATAATACCCAAACTCTCCAAACGAGTGAGCTCCCCTTCTACCTTCTCGAGCAAAGCGTAAGGCACTGGGCGCGCCCGGAAATAGCGCGGCGTGGCTCCTGGTTCAACTTGGATACGGGCTACGGCCCCTTTTATTTTCCCCAAACCAGGCTGGAATACCTCTGGGTATCGTCCTAGCACCTCAGTCAACCCTCCAGAAACTGTTTGGAGGATGTGCTGCCATTGCAACCGCAAATGGCGCAACCAGTCCCGACGCAACAGGCTGGGCCCATGGCCACGCACTACGATAAGTGGGAAACGCCCCTCCTGGCGTCCATAGACAACAGGGGTCATTGTAATTCCTGCAATGTCCAGTGGTTCCCCCGTGTAGGTGGCCAACCTGGCCTGTGAGTCAGTTAATGTAAGGGTCTGTATACCCTGCTTGATGCGGTCGAATGTCCTCTGGGCGATCACGGAGACCGCTGCGCCAGTATTCAACTCCATCTCCAGCGGGTGGCCATTGACCCGTACTGTCACCTTAATGGGGGCCACACGGGGAGCTGCCACACAATGCAGCTGCAGGCAGTCGTCCTCCGTCTCCACGTCCTCAGGAGTGGTCGCCGCAGGTTCATCCACATGGGAGGTACGGCCTCTGGGCTGGTCCCAGTTACGGCCCCTGGGCTGGTCCCAGTTTCGGTCGGAACGACGGCGCCTCTGGCGTCCCCAGGACCGCTGTCCGCGACGGGGTCGGCGCCTACAAGTCTGACACGGACATGGCTCCTCATCCATTGGCTCTGGAGAAGGCTCCCTTCGGGGAGGAATGTCCGATGGCCACTGGCGTCGGTCCGGTCGTTGCCTCGCCCAAGGTACCGCAGGAGTGCGGGGGGACGTTTTTGGGAGGAAAGGGTTGCGCCCCAAGGCATGCACTTCCATCCCCTGTAGCTCCTGTACTCCTCGCTCTGCGCTCTCTCAGGACAAGACTATTTGTATTGCCTGTTGAAAAGTCAATGTTGGCTCCGCTAACAACTTTCTCTGGGTTGCTGCATTGTTAATACCGCAAACCAAACGGTCGCGTAACATTTCTGACAAGGTCTCACCATAGTCACAGTATTCCGCAATCCCGCGTAGCCTGGATAAAAAATCGGCAAGGGATTCTCCAGGGGTCCTCTCAGCGGTATTAAACCGGTAACGCTGGACTATCGTGGACGGGGTTGGGTTAAAGTGTTGCCCCACTATATTCACAAGTTTGTCAAACGTTTTGGTGTCCGGCTCAGCTGGGTACGTAAGGCTCCTAATCACCCCAAACGTGTGCGGCCCGCAGGCGGTGAGCAATATGACCACCTGGCACTCGTTTTCAGTGATACTGTTTGCCCGGAAATAGTAACGCATCCGTTGTGTGTACTGGTTCCAGCTTTCCAGCGCAGCATCAAAAACATCAAACGTCCGTACAGAGGCATGGTATAATAGAAAACAACTTCTAACCTGTATCCAACAAAAATCCAGGGAGGTGGCTTCAGCAGTGTAGACAGCTATTCACTTTTACCTTCGTCGCCAGTTTTGTAAGGGCCACGAAGAATCCAGCACAAGTTTTAAGGATACAAAGTAATAACTTTATTTACTATAATAATATAGACATAACAGTAGCAGTAACTTCCCTTGCTACCTTCTCCTTCCTGCTGGTTCCTGAACTGGCCAGCTTATTTATACTAGGAGTTTCTCCGCCCCCCTCATTGGGGAAGTTCATACTCCCATAGGATTGTGGGATAGTCATTAGTCCCCAGCCAATCGTAAGTAGGCAGGTTATAACAGACACACACACAGATAGACACACAGACACATAGATACGCACACAGGCACACAGACACAGATAGACACACACACAGATAGACACACACACAGATAGACACACAGACACATAGATACGCACACAGGCACACAGACACAGATAGACACACACACAGATAGAAAAACACACAGACACATAGATACGCACACAGGCACACAGACACAGATAGACACACACACAGATAGACACACAGACACATAGATACGCACACAGGCACACAGACACAGATAGACACACACACAGATAGACACACACACAGATAGACACACACACACATAGATACGCACACAAGCACACAGACACAGATAGACACACACACAGATAGACACACACACACAGATAGACACACAGACACATAGATATGCACACAGGCACACAGACACAGATAGACACACACACAGATAGACACACACACAGATAGACACACAGACACATAGATATGCACACAGGCACACAGACACAGATAGACACACACACAGATAGACACACACACAGATAGACACACAGACACATAGATATGCACACAGGCACACAGACACAGATAGACACACACACAGATAGACACACACACAGATAGACACACAGACACATAGATACGCACATAGGCACACAGACACAGATAGACACACACACAGATAGACACACACACAGATAGACACACAGACACATAGATACGCACACAGACACAGATAGACACACACACAGATAGAAAAACACACAGACACATAGATACGCACACAGGCACACAGACACAGATAGACACACACACAGATAGACACACAGACACATAGATACGCACACAGGCACACAGACACAGATAGACACACACACAGATAGACACACACACAGATAGACACACAGACACATAGATACGCACACAGGCACACAGACACAGATAGACACACACACAGATAGAAAAACACACAGACACAGGCACACAGACACATAGATACACACACAGACACACAGACACAGATAGACACACACACAGACATAGACATACATAGAAACACAGACACACAGACACAGATAGACAAACACACAAACACAGACACACAGACAGAGATAGACACACAACACTCACAGACACAGATAGATACACAGATACACATTGACACAGCTAGATACACAGACATAGAGACACAGATAGATACACACACCCACACAGACACACACAGACACCGATAGACACACAGACACAGATAGATACACAAACACACACAGACACAGAGAGATGCACAGACACAGATACACATAGACGCAGATAGATACACAGACACACAGACACAGCGAGATACACAGCCACACACAGACATAAAAGCAAAGACACATGCAGATGCTAAGAAATACATGTGGTAGTCACCACTGTTGTATTATATTGTATATACTGCACTGTATACGAGGGTATTACGGTAAGGCCCTTGTACTACAGGTACGGGGGTAGATCCCTGCTTGCTGGCTCCGCCCAGTAGGCGGAGTATAAATGTGTGTGCTCACCGAGCTGCAGCTATTTTGGCAGCAGCTGTAGGAGGCCACACATCTCTGCGTAATAAAGCCTTGATTACTCTCTACTCTCGTCTCGTCGTAATTGATAGTGCATCAATACACACACTTGATCACGCAAACAAAGACACACAGACACAGATAGAAACACACACAGATAGACAAACAAACCGACAGACACACAGACACAGATAGACACACAACACACAGACACAGATAAATACACATACACAGAGAGATACACAGACACAGCTAGATACACAGACACAAACACAGACACAGATAGATACACAGACACATGTAGACACAGATAGATACACAGACATACAGGCATAAATTGATACACAGACACTGCGACACAGATAGATACACACATACACAGACACACACAGATAGACACACAAACACAGATAGATACAGACACACACAGACACAGCTAGATAAACAGACACACAGACACAGACACGCAGACACAGCTAGATACACAGACACACATACAGACACAGATAGACACACAGACACATGCAGACACAGATAGACACACAGACATAAATTGATACACAGACACTGCGACACAGATAGATACACGCATACACAGACACACACACAGATAGACACACAAACACAGATAGATACACAGACACACACAGACACAGCTAGATAAACAGACACACACAGACACAGACATGCAGACAGCTAGATACACAGGCACACGACACAGACACAGCTAGATGCACAGATAAACAAACACATACAGATAGATACACATTCACACACAGACACACAGGCACACAGACACAGATAAATACACAGATCCACGCAGATACAGACACAGCTAGATACACAGACAACACAAACACAGACACAAACAGACACAGATAGATACAGAGACACACAGAGGCACGCAGACACAGATAAATACAGACACAGACATGCAGACATAAATAGACACACACACAGACACAGCTAAATACACAGACCCACGCAGGCACAGGCACATAGACACAGCTAGAGACACAGACACACACACACAGACACGGATAGATACACAGAAAGATGCAGACATGGATAAATACACAGACACACACACACAGATGCACAGACATACAGACACAAATAGATACACAGACACACACAGACACGGATAGATACACAGACACAGACGAATACAGGCGGGAGATAGAGAACCTAGTGGAGTGGTGCAGCGACAACAATCTCTCCCACAATGCCAGCAAAACCAAAGAGCTGGTCATTGACTTCAGGAAGCAAAATACTGTACACACCCCTGTCAGCATCAACGGGGCCGAGGTGGAAATGGTTAGCAGTTTCAAATTCCTCGGGGTGCACATCTCCAAAAATCTGTCCTGGTCCACCCACGTCGACGCTACCACCAAGAAAGCACAGCAGCGCCTATACTTCCTCAGGAAACTAAGGAAATTCGGCATGTCCACATTAACCCTTACCAACTTTTACAGATGCACCATAGAAAGCATCCTATCAGGCTGCATCACAGCCTGGTATGGCAACTGCTCGGCCCAGGACCGCAAGAAACTTCAGAGAGTTATGAACACCGCCCAGTCCATCACACAAACCCGCCTTCCATCCATTGACTCCAATTACACCTCCCGCTGCCTGGGGAAAGCGGGCAGCATAATCAAAGACCCCTCCCACCCGGCTTACTCACTCTTCTAACTTCTTCCATCGGGCAGGAGATACAGAAGTCTGAGAACACGCACGATCAAACTCAAAAACAGCTTCTTCCCCACAGTCACCAGACTCCTAAATGACCCTCTTATGGACTGACCTCATCAACACTACACCCTGTATGCTTCATCCGATGCCAGTGCTTACATTGTATATGTTGTGTTGCCCTATTATGTATTTTCTTTTATTTCCTTTTCTTCTCATGTACTTAATGATCTGTTGAGCTGCTCGCAGAAAAATACTTTTCACTGTACCTTGGTACACGTGACAATAAACAAATCCAATCCAATCCAATCCATTAGATACACAGTCACACACAGACACAGACACACAGATTCACACAGTCGGATAGACACAGCTAGGTACACAGACACGCAGACACAGACGCACTCAGACACAGACACAGATAGATACACAGACACACGCAGACACACACAGATACAAATACAGTCAGACACAGACGCAGCTAGATACACAGACACACAGACACAGTGAGATACATAGACATAAAAGGAAAGATACAGGCAGATACACAGAAATACACACACTTGGACATGCAGACGAAGCCACACAGACACAGTTGAATACTCAGACACACAGACAAGATAGATGTACACACACTGACACAGAGACAGAGTTAAATATACAGACAGACACACCGACACAGACACATATTGACCAACATCAATATATAACCTGCACCAACAACAACATACAACCTGCAGTAATATCAATATATAACCTGCACTGACATCAATATATAACCTGCACCAACAACAATATATAACCTGCACCAACATCAATATATAACCTGCACCAACTTCAATATATAACCTGCACCAACATCAATAAATAACCTGCACCAACATCAATAAATAACCTGCACCAACATCAATATATAAGCTGCAGTAACATCAATATATAACCTGCACTAACATCAATATATAACCTGCAGTAACATCAATATATAAGCTGCAGTAACATCAATATATAACCTGCAGTAACATCAATATATAACCTGCACTAACATCAATATATAACCTGCACTAACATCAATATATAGCCTGCACTAACATCAATATATAACCTGCAGTAATAACAATATATAACCTGCAGTAACATCAATATATAACCTGCACCAACATCAATATATAACCTGCACCAACATCAATATATAACCTGCACCAACATCAATATATAACCTGCACCAACATCAATATATAACCTGCAGAAACATCAATATATAACCTGCACCAACATCAATATATAACCTGCACCAACATCAATATATAACCTGCACCAACATCAATATATAACCTGCAGTAATATCAATATATAACCTGCACTAACATCAATATATAACCTGCACCAACAATATATAACCTGCACCAACATCAATATATAACCTGCAGTAACATCAATATGTAACCTGCAGTAACATCAATACATAACCTGCAGTAATAATGATAATCGCTTATTGTCACAAGTAGACTTCAATGAAGTTCCTGTGAAAAGCCCCCAGTCTCCACACTCCAGCACTGTTCGGGGAGACCGGTCAGGGAATTGAACTCGCACTGTTGGCCTTGTTCTGCATTACAAACCAACTGTTTAGCCCACTGTGCTAAACAAGCCTCTGGTAACATGAATACATAACCTGCACTAACATCAATATATAACCTGTACCAACACCAACATATAATGTGCAGTAACATCAATATATAACCTGCACCAACAGTGAAGCTTCCACAATGTGAATCTCCAGATGGAATGTCACGTTTGTCCGTTATGTGATTTGGTTTAAGTAAAAGTCAATATAGTGTGTCTGCCTGTAAAGCAATTGCAGGGACGATCAGTACAGTGGCTCAAGCTGCAGCTTGTGACCGGCTACACACACTTGGTCATGGCTAAGACAGATTCACTGCTGGCTTTCTGCACCTTGATTTCCGACACTTCCTCTCATTCGTTATTCCTGGTATACATTCTTCCCTCCCATTCTTCGTCAGTGAGAATAGATAATGAATGTTGGTACGCTATTCATCATCATTCAACATAGAAGCAGCCCACTCAGTCCATCAAGCCCATGCTGACTCCCTGTACAGTAATCATTCCTCCACTCCATCCCTGTCTCCCCGGTGACTCCCAGCTGAGCATCATCTAGCATCTGTACTCAAATCCGTAGGCAATCACGGATCGCATTCAGTAGCCCTAACACTGGTTGATTTCTAACCTCCCCTCCCAGGTCTTCGTCACGGAGGCCAGTTTTTGAAAATTGACTCTCAGGATTGGGCATTTTTGGTTGGACCAGCAATTATTTTCCATCCTTAATTGTCCTTGAGTAGGAAGTGCTGAGCCACTTTCTCGAACAGCAGGTAGGCAAACCCACAGTGCTGTTAGTGAGGCAGTTCAAGGATTTTGACCCAGCGACAGTGAAGGAATGGTTCATATATTTACACGCCAGGATAGTGAGTGACGTAGAGGAGAATGTACAGGTAGTGGTGTTCCCAGGTATCTGCTGCTCTTGTCTTTATGGATGGAGTTTATTGAACTTATAAGCCATCACTGAATTCATTAGACTGGAGTGGAAAGAAGTCATTGTCAATTCTAAAGGACTGCCAATAATTAAGAAGGTGGTTGTAGAGGACATGGGAATAGAAGGAGCCTTGGTGATTTGCTGCACTGCATCCTGCAGATGGTACACACTGTGGTCGCTGGGCATCCTTGGTAGAAGAGTGAATTTTTATGGTGGTGACGGGGTGCCATTCTCGTGGGCTGCTTACATCTGGATGGTGTCGAGATTCTTGAGTGTCGGTGGATGTTCCCTGTTCCAGGTGAGTAGAGTTTTCCTGATACTCCTGACTTTTACCTCATCCCTTGCACCATTCACCCATCATGCCTTGATCTCGTTGCCCTACAGTAACTTTGGTCTTGCAAGGCCTCAATTTGAAAATCACATCCCTCAGTCAGCTTGTCCCTCTCTGCCTCTGTAGCCTCGTTCAGCCCTACAGCACTCGAGGGTCTCTGCACTCCTCCAATTCTGGCCTCCTTCACATCGTGATTTTCCTTGCTCCACGATTGCCGGCTGTGCCTTCAGCTGCCTATGGTGTAAACTCAGGAATTCCTTCCCTAAACCTCTCCATGATTCACTTCTTTAAAGACCATCCTTAAAACCTACCTGTCCGATCGCTGTGCTGTCTCGCTGCTGTATTTTTGTCTCGTAACGTCCCAGTGATGCATCTTGGGACGCTAAATAGTCAAGAGGTGAGGCAATTTTGGTTCCTCAGCTGGAGAGATGGACAAACTCACAAAGAGCTAGGGAGAAATCCTGAAAAGCCCGTGCTCTCTTTGACCATTCCCAATTGCGATGGATATAGAGGGATCACTTTAATCTAACTTTTCGAGTTATATCATGGAGCAGTTTTGTAAAATCAGCCCCGGACCTGCATCCCATCATTCCAGGGCTGGTTGGGTTGGGTTACTATTCAGCCCGGATGCTCTGTTTATTAAACTTCATCCTCAGTTTGACCTTCTGGGCCTTCCTGAATGACCGCTTTATTTACTAAACCAACCTGTGACAGACTGTGAGCAGCTTTGTCAGGCTGAGAATCTGATATGCGTGTCTTCTTTTTAAATGTAATGAATCTGAGGATACAAGAGGCATGTGTGGAGAAAAAGCTTCCGGTTACGATCAGATCCTGGCATAAGGCCATAAGCAGATCACAGGCATTTGTGAAGCTGGGCATGGACCCAGTGAAGTAAAACGCTGCGAGCTCAGGGGATAAAGAAAGACAATCCTGCTCTCCAGGGGATAAAGAAAGACAATCCTGGCCGCGAGGTTTGCTAGTGTCACACGGGAGGGTTTAAACTAGTATGGCAGGGGGGTGGGCACGGGAGCAATAGGTCAGAAGGTGAGAACATTGAGGGAGAACTAGGGAATAGGGACAGTGTGGCTCTGAGGCGGAGCAGACAGGGAGAAGTTGCTGAACACAGCGGGTCTGGTGGCCTGAAGTGCATATGTTTTAATGCAAGGAGCATTACGGGTAAGGCAGATGAACTTAGAGCTTGGATTAGTACTTGGAACTATGATGTTGTTGCCATTACAGAGACCTGGTTGAGGGAAGGGCAGGATTGGCAGCTAAACGTTCCAGGATTTAGATGTTTCAGGCGGGATAGAGGGGGATGTAAAAGGGGAGGCGGAGTTGCGCTACTTGTTCGGGAGAATATCACAGCTGTACTGCGAGAGGACACCTCAGAGGGCAGTGAGGCTATATGGGTAGAGATCAGGAATAAGAAGGGTGCAGTCACAATGTTGGGGGTATACTACAGGCCTCCCAACAGCCAGCGGGAGATAGAGGAGCAGATAGGTAGACAGATTTTGGAAAAGAGTAAAAACAACAGGGTTGTGGTGATGGGAGACTTCAACTTCCCCAATATTGACTGGGACTCACTTAGTGCCAGGGGCTTAGACGGGGCGGAGTTTGTAAGGAGCATCCAGGAGGATTCTGTTTAAGAAGGGTAGCAAGGATAATCCCGGGAACTACAGGCCGGTGAGCCTTACTTCAGTGGTAGGGAAATTACTGGAGAGAATTCTTCGAGACAGGATCTACTCCCATTTGGAAGCAAATGGACGTATTAGTGAGAGGCATTAAAACAATATGTAGACAGTCCAACTAGGGAAGGGGCGGTACTGGACCTGGTATTGGGGAATGAGCCCGGCCAGGTGGTAGATGTTTCAGTAGGGGAGCATTTCGGTAACAGTGACCACAATTCAGTAAGTTTTAAAGTACTGGTGGACAAGGATAAGAGTGGTCCGAGGATGAATGTGCTAAATTGGGGGAAGGCTAATTATAACAATATTAGGCGGGAACTGAAGAACATAGATTGGGGGCGGATGTTTGAGGGCAAATCAACATCTGACATGTGGGAGGCTTTCAAGTGGCGGCAGTTGAAAGGAATTCAGGACCGGCATGTTCCTGTGAGGAAGAAAGATAAATACGGCAATTTTCGGGAACCTTGGATGACGAGTGATATTGTAGGCCTCGTCAAAAAGAAAAAGGAGGCATTTGTCAGGGCTAAAAGGCTGGGAACGGACGAAGCCTGCGTGGAATATAAGGAAAGTAGGAAGGAACTTAAGCAAGGAGTCAGGAGGGCTAGAAGGGGTCACGAAAAGTCATTGGCAAATAGGGTTAAGGAAAATCCCAAGGCTTTTTACACGTACATAAAAAGCAAGAGGGTAGCCAGGGAAAGGGTTGGCCCACTGAAGGATAGGCAAGGGAATCTATGTGTGGAGCCAGAGGAAATGGGCGAGGTACTAAATGAATACTTTGCATCAGTATTCACCAAAGAGAAGGAATTGGTAGATGTTGAGTCTGGAGAAGGGGGTGTAGATAGCCTGGGTCACATTGTGATCCAAAAAGACGAGGTGTTGGGTGTCTTAAAAAATATTAAGGTAGATAAGTCCCCAGGGCCTGGTGGGATCTACCCCAGAATACTGAAGGAGGCTGGAGAGGAAATTGCTGAGGCCTTGACAGAAATCTTTGGATCCTCGCTGTCTTCAGGGGATGTCCCGGAGGACTGGAGAATAGCCAATGTTGTTCCTCTGTTTAAGAAGGGTAGCAAGGATAATCCCGGGAACTACAGGCCGGTGAGCCTTACTTCAGTGGTAGGGAAATTACTGGAGAGAATTCTTCGAGACAGGATCTACTCCCATTTGGAAGCAAATGGACGTATTAGTGAGAGGCAGCACGGTTTTGTGAAGGGGAGGTCGTGTCTCACTAACTTGATAGAGTTTTTCGAGGAGGTCACTAAGATGATTGATGCAGGTAGGGCAGTAGATGTTGTCTATGTGGACTTCAGTAAGGCCTTTGACAAGGTCCCTCATGGTAGACTAGTACAAAAGGTGAAGTCACACGGGATCAGGGGTGAGCTGCCAAGGTGGATACAGAACTGGCTAGGCCATAGAAGGCAGAGAGTAGCAATGGAGGGATGCTTTTCTAATTGGAGGGCTGTGACCAGTGGTGTTCCACAGGGATCAGTGCTGGGACCTTTGCTCTTTGTAGTATATATAAATGATTTGGAGGAAAATGTAACTGGTCTGATTAGTAAGTTTGCAGACGACACAAAGGTTGGTGGAATTGCGGATAGCGATGAGGACTGTCGGGGGATACAGCAGGATTTAGATTGTCTGGAGACTTGGGCGGAGAGATGGCAGATGGAGTTTAATCCGGACAAATGTGAGGTAATGCATTTTGGAAGGTCTAATGCAGGTAGGGAATATACAGTGAATGGTAGAACCCGCAAGAGTATTGAAAGTCAAAGAGATCTAGGAGTACAGGTCCACAGGTCATTGAAAGGGCAACACAGGTGGAGAAGGTAGTCAAGAAGGCATACGGCATGCTTGCCTTCATTGGCCGGGGCATTGAGTATAAGAATTGGCAAGTCATGTTGCAGCTGTATAGAACCTTAGTTAGGCCACACTTGGAGTATAGTGTTCAATTCTGGTCGCCACACTACCAGAAGGATGTGGAGGCTTTAGAGAGGGTGCAGAAGAGATTTACCAGAACGTTGCCTGGTATGGAGGGCATTAGCTATGAGGAGCGGTTGAATAAACTCGGTTTGTTCTCACTGGAACGAAGGAGGTTGAGGGGAGACCTGATAGAGGTATACAAAATTATGAGGGGCATAGACAGAGTGGATAGTCAGAGGCTTTTCCCCAGGGTAGAGGGGTCAATTACTAGGGGGCATAGGTTTAAGGTGAGAGGGGCAAGGTTTAGAGTAGATGTACGAGGCAAGTTTTTTACGCAGAGGGTAGTGGGTGCCTGGAACTCGCTACTGGAGGAGGTAGTGGAAGCAGGGACGATAGGGACATTTAAGGGGCATCTTGACAAATATATGAATAGGATGGGAATAGAAGGATACGGACCCAGGAAGTGTAGAAGATTGTAGTTTAGTTGGGCAGCATGGTCGGCACGGGCTTGGAGGGCCGAAGGGCCTGTTCCTGTGCTGTACATTTCTTTGTTCTTTGTTTGTTGTTCTCCTACTGGACAATTTAGGACATTGCGTCCACTTTGTCCCCTTGGATTTTACCTCATCCACTTTTCATGGGCAAAGATCTTTCTCACTTACACAGATAACAATCATGAGGTTCCTGCAGGGAGAGAATGAGCATTACAGTCCTCGCTCAGGCTAGGATTGTGATAGAGGAGAGTGACCAATAAACTAAGCTCCTTACAGCCCCCCCCCCTCCCCCCCCCCCCCACCCCCACCCCCCGCCGCTCCTCCAAGACTGGGAGAAGAGAAGTAAAAGGCCCAGGTTTCTGCTGTGTTTCACTGCACCCAGTGACCCATGCTGAAATGTATCTGTGTCAATATTTGATTAGGATCTGATTTTGCAGTGACGCCTGCTACAGTCTGGCAGCAATCACTGAAAACCACGCATGAGTGAACAGTTGGGCCGGGTGCAGGTGAACAAGGCCCGGTGTCTGTGCAAACTCCATTCCAGTAAGCATGCAACACTGACAGAGCAAGGCAGAGAATGGCAACCACTACTGTCTGGGGAAGGAGTCAATACCGTCCCGAGGAGGGAATCAATATCATCGGGTTAGGGGGGGGGGAATAAATACTGTTGGGGTGAGGGAATCAATACCTTCACGGGGAGGGAGTCAATAGTGTCAGGGGGGGTGGGAATCCATATCGTCAGGGGAAGGGGGTCAATACTGTCAGGGAATGGGAATCAATATCCACAGGGGGAGCGAGGCTAAATCGTCAAGGGGAGGGAGTCACCATTGTTTGGGAAAGGGAGTCAACATTGTCAGGGGAGGAAATCAGTATCGTAATGGAAGGCAGTCAATACCGTCAGCGGGTGCGAGCCCATACTGTCAGGGGGAGGGAGTCAATATCATCAGGGGAAGAGGGTCAATACCATCAGGTAGCAATGGAAGGGTCTCTGGAGGGCAGCTTCAGCTGTGCTAAGCCATCTCGACGTTCCACTATATTTAAGGCCAAAGACATGCTCATCATCAATTGCCCAACCCTGCTCCCCAGAAAGAGAATTCTGGAAAAGGGGTTCTCCAGGCGGCTGGCATTTCACACCAAGGGTTTTGCTGACAAGTTGGTATTGTTTTCTCTCCAGACTGCAAGCGTGTCATTATGAGTTTGCGGAACATGCCAAACCCAGTAGGTGCGAGGTATCCCTTTGACTTGGAGTGAACACCGATGCCTGTAAACTGCACACACAGTTTAAACATTTTTAACATTGAGGACAATTCAACTCGTCCACCTCAATTTGGACCTGCCCAAGGCCCTGACCAGTCGTATAATTGGAAATTTTGTTTGAAAAGCTTCCGGACATACAGCCTCGCTTCAGGATTAAACATAAAGTCTGCAGATGTATAAGTTACAGAAGATCTAACCCTGGTCAAGACAATCCATAGAATCATAGAATTCTTCCAGTGCAGAAGGAGGCCATTCAGCCCATCGAGTCTGCACCAACTCTCTAAAAGAGCACCCTACCTGGGCCCACTCACCCCTCCCCCCCCCCCCACCCCCCCATTCCCGTAACCCCATAACCCCGCCTAACCAGCAGGTCTTTGGACACTAAGGGGGAATTTAGCATGGGCAATCCACCTAACCTGTATTTCTTGGGAAACCGGAGCACCCGGAAGAAACCCACGCAGACACGGGGAGCAGGTGCAAGTTCTACACAGCCATCCAACACCGGAATTGAACCCGAGTCCCTGGCGCTGTGAGGCAGCAGTGCTAACCACTGTGCCACCGTATGGATAATTGGATAGCTGGATTGTTGGAATTCACTGAGCAGAAAAGCAGAGTGACCTTAAGAACATATGAATGAGGAGCAGGAGATGGTAATTCAGCCCCTCGAGCCTGCTCTACCATTCAACACGATCATGACTGATCTCATCTCGGCCTCGACTCCACATGACCATGGCCTCTAGATTCTTGATCAAAACGAAACTGAAAGTAAACACAGTGTCACAAAGTAAGAGACATTCAGGGACGATCAGCACCAATCAGCATTGAGTGTCAGTTAAGATCCGGGAAAATAAAGTCGTCCGTTGGTCGACAGCCAAGTCCATCAAGAGGTGTCATCATTGATGTCAGAGCAGCAGCACAGATTGTTGAGACCTCCTAGTTTTGAGTTAAAGGCGCAGTTCATCTTTTAAAAAAATATTTTATTCAAGGCTTTTCAACAAAATATAAATGTACAAAATATCAAAAGGATAACCAAAGAGCAACAGAACAACCCACCTAACAACCCCAACCCCTCTGACACTTACCCCTTACCACGTCCTGCCTTCCCTCTTTTTAACCCCCCGAAACCTCCCTCCACTCGATGATCCCTCGATCCTTCTTTGAGAAAACGATGAATGGTTTCCACCTCCAGGTAAACCCTTCTAAGTGGAGCTGAGTTCCTCTGTGTGGTGAGCCATCTGGATCGGCTGGCTCCTTTAAGAAAGTACATCCCCTCTTCTCCCCTCGAGGGCTCCAACTTGACAAGCCTCCTATCAAATACCCCAATCACCCCCTCCGGATCCATCACCAACCCTTGCCCCTCACTCTACCCATCTCCCTCATTGCTGCCTGTTTCCTCAACTGATGGGCCAGCATCCTGCTTGCCTTCTCCCCGTACTCATACATTGCTTCTCTCGCCCTCCGCAACTGCCCCACCACCTTCCCCATCGACACTAACCCAAACTCCATCTGGAGCCTCTGCCTCTCCTTCAACAACCCCTCCTCGGGCGCCATCAAGTACCTCCTAGCCACTCTCAAGATCTCCTCGACCAGCCTTGCCCTCTCCTCATGCTCCATCCTCTCCCTGTGTGCCCGAATTGAAATAAACTCCCCCTTAACTAATAATAATAATAATTGCCTATTGTCACGAGTGGGCTTCAATGAAGTTACTGTGAAAAGCCCCTAGTCGCCACATTTCGCCGCCTGTTCGGGAAAGCCGGCACAGGAATTGAACCCGCGCTGCTGGCCTTGTTCTGCATTACAAGCCAGCTGTTTAGCCCACTGTGCTAAACCAGCCCCTTAAACCTGCAGCCTTGAGTGCCTCCCACAACGTGGCACCTGTGACCTCCCTCGTCACATTCACCTCCACATAACCCCGAATGGCAGCCCTCAGCCACTAGCACACACCCCCCTCATCCACCAACAGCCCCACATCCAGCCTCCACTGTGGCCGTTGGGCCTCCTAGCTGAACCACCTGCAAATTCTCCCCGTGCGTTTGGGGCAGCACAGTGGTTAGCACTGCTGCCTCACGGCGGCGAGGACCCGGGTTCGAATCCCGGCCCTGGGTCACTGCCCGTGTGCAGTTTGCACAATTCCCTCTGTATCTGTGTGCGTCTCACTCCCACTTCCACAACCCAAAGATGTGCAGGATAGGTGGGTTGACCACGCTAATTGTTCCCTGTGAAAAGCCCCTAGTCGCCACATTCCAGTGCCTGTTCGGGTACACGGAAGGAGAATTCAGAATGTCCAAATTACCTAACAGCACGTCTTTCGGGACTTGTGGGAGGAAATCGGAGCATCCGGAGGAAACCCACGCAGATACAGGGAGAACGGGGCAGATTGTTGGGACCTTCTTTGTTGGTCCAGGTCCGCCAGCTGAGTCCGCCTTCGCGTTCGGCGCGGCCGCTGGAGAAGCACTCCTTACCGTGCCAGCCCCTTGCAAGTAGGTGAATAGGTCTTAATTTTTTTAAGGAAAGTCTGGCCTGAAACACCAACATTTCTACGCGGGTGTGGGGACATAGCCCCATTTTTGGAGAATCGAGCCCAGGATTTCCTCATTCCAACTTACTCTCCCACCTATTTTAATGCCATCTGCAAATTTGGGGCTGGTTTAGCACAGGGGGCTAAACAGCTGGCTTGTAATGCAGAACAATTCCAGCAGCGCGGGTTCAGTACCTGTACCAGCCTCACCGAACAGGCCCGGCGCCGGAATGTGGCGACTAGAAGCTTTTCACAGTAACTTAATTGAAGCCTACTTGTGACGAAAAGTTGGAAAGCTCGTTAAATTCCCCCGTCCATGAGAGATGGGGGAATGAGGATGTCCTCAAAGGATGAAGTTGGCACGTCAATTCATTCTCCCTGTGTCTGCGTGGGTTTCCTCCGGGTGCTCCAGTTTCCTCCCACAGCCCAAAATGTGCAGGTTAGGTGTAGTGGCCATGATCAATTGCCCCTTAGTGTCTAAAGGTTAGGTGGGGTTACAGGGATGGGCCGGGGGAGTGGGCTTGGGTCGGGCGCTCTTTCAGATGAAAATCGCTTATTGTCACAAGTAGGCTTCAAATGAAGTTACTGTGAAAAGCCCCTCATCGCCACATTCCGGTGCCTGTTCGGGGAGGCTGGCACGGGAATTGAACCGTGCTGCTGGCCTGCCTTGGTCGGCTTTAAAAGCCAGCGATTTAGCCCAGTGTGCTAAACCAACCCCGTAAGACGCTAGGAAATAGACCATCAGGTCCGGGGGCCTGTCTGCTTTCAATCCCAATAGTTTGTTCAGCACTTTTCTTCTATTGATGATGATTGTTCTAAGTTCCTCTGCAAAAGATTGAGGATGTCAACCGACAAGGACCTGGCTCCAAATACAAAAGTGAATTCATGAAGCTCTTTACAGGATGGGGCCGTTTCAAAGACACACAGAGGATCACGTTGAGAGATCATTCTAAGGTTTTACTCCACAGTAAGTGCCCCATCCCCTCGTGAGGAAGGTACCGCAGCAGCAGGACGACACGGTGAATATGGGAGTCATCGCCCCAGTCACACAACCTGCCACATGGTGCTCCGGGATGGTCCCAGTCCCAAAACCGAATGGGTCCCTCCATGTTTGCATCAACCTCACACAGCTTCACAAGGCCATAGCCAGAGAGGCTCATCTCTTGCCCTTCGTGGACAAGAGCCTGAACTCTCAAAGATCACGGTGTTTTTGAAATTAGATGCAAACAGCCGATTCTGGCTGCTTCCCCTCAATGAGGATTACCAGCCCCTAACCACACTTGTTGCTCCCTTTTACCTCAACCGCCTGTCCTTTGAAATCCTGTCAGTGCCAGAGATCTTCCAATGCACGATGTCTGACATTTGGCAGGGCCCTCGGGGGTCATTTGCCACATCATCAGCAACAAAGGAATCACAGCAGATCCATAAAAAAAACCCAAGGTGGTGAGCGAGTCTCCCACGCCACTCCTCAGACCCCAACCACCAGCAACTCCTGGAAGTGGAGAGCCAGCTGGCAAAATTCTTACCTAATTTGGCACAGTCACATAACCCTTGAGACACTTGCTCAAGAAAAACCAAGTGCAGCCATGGGATTCACAACAAGAAGACGCATTCCCTTGGATCAAGGCGACGCTGCCCTACATTGATCTTCTGGCCCACCATGGCGCTCCTCACTATCACAGCAGCAGATGCTTCGTCCACAGGTCTCCGGGTGGTCCTCTTTCAGGAACAACTGGATGGAGGTTGCTGACCAGTGTACTGCGCTTCCAGAGGGCGGACATACACAGAGGTAAGGTACGTCGTCATAGAAAAGGAAGCTCTCGCAGTCACATGGGCACGCGAGAGATTTTCTGACCACACCATCAGCTTCAAGGTCACAATCGATAAATCACTTCTCCTTATTGGGTGAGGAGGAGCTGGCAAATATGCCTCCCAGATTTCACCCATGCCTCATATGATTCGCCCAGACCCAAAGGAAAAAAAACATCATTGCAGAACTGGAGATCCACTCCCAAGTAGACACCAGCCTGCAGCCACAGCCAGACTCCAACAAATCCACCAGGAGCAACTGTGTGATGAAGAGAGTACCCACATCCAGAGATGTGCAGGTTAGGTGGAGTGGGGTCTGCTAAAATTGCCCCTTAGTGTCCAAAGATGTGCAGGTGGGGTGGGGTTACAGGGATAGGGTGGGAGAGTGGGCCCAGGTAGGTGCTCTTTCAGAGGGTCGGTGCAGACTTGATGGGCTGAATGGCCTCCTTCTGCACTGCAGAGATTCTATGGATCTGTAGATGCTGCCAACAAAGATGGATCGACAGAGACTCAGTGGAAATGCCACTAAACATGATTTGAGCAGTAAAACCACTTTCCCGTTATAGGTGATGACCTGGTCTATTATAAATGATGGGTCATCCCAGCCTTCCTAAGGCCAGGTGTCCTTCGGAAAATATATCACGGTCGCCCAGCCATCACTAAGCGCAGGGCACAGACCCAATCCACCATCTGGTGACCGGGCACCTCCAAAGTGACAGAACAGATCACGGTGAATTGTCAGGTGAGTGCGTTTCACCGGCAGGACCAGGGGAAACAAGCTGCCCAAGATATCTGCAGCAAAACGGAGAAGTGGAATGAGGAGTCCGCACGGTGAAAGCCCTCCTGAAAAAGAATGAAGACTTTCCCACAGCTCTGCTCACATAAAGGTCCATCCCCTTACGGCACAGTCTGTCCTCATCTGAACTCCTGATGGGCAGGACATTTGCACCCAATGTCTGATCCTGCCAAAGAAAGTAATGCTGGGGTCGGAGGCCAAGGATCAGCTCGATGTCCAAACAAAAGAGCTGTCCTACAGACAGAAGCAACTTTCTGCTGCTGCGGAAGGCAACACAACAGACACTTACCACAGCTGTACAAGGGAGACAAGGTTTGGGTCACGGATCTCGAGAAAGAAGGTCCGGTCTTCAGACAGAATGTGGACCACCAACCCCCAGCCCTATCAGGTTGGCATGCCAGAGGGCACAGTCAATCGAAACAGGAGGCGTCCCCGCCCTATACTACACCGGCCCGCCCAGTGCGGGGAACTATTGAGGAAGATGCCCAAATGTCAGTTTAACCTCCAATCAAACAGGAAGAACCACAACCAACAGAGCCTGCCACTACTCTGACAGAGTGGTGAATGAGAAATGGAAGCGTTTTCAGATCTCCAGATTGCCTGAGCCTGTAATTTCAAGAACTTGAAGGGGTAGCGGGAAGGTTGCAATAATGCGAATACAGTAATAGTAATAATTTGGCAACAACAATGACAATGTATGAGACTGATAACAATGCAAGACATGAAATAAACTAGTGTGAGTCCATATACACTGGATAAAGACTTGAGGTGGTTGGGAGCGGGAGGGGAGAAGTGCAATATAAGAGCCTGGCCATACAGGGTTAATGTGGGATTGTAGAGTATCACTACAGAGTGATCTGAGAACTAAAATGACTCAGATCCAGGGATTAGTGTGATGTTGAGCAGTGACATGTAAAGACCTAAACATGGAGACAGGCCCTGAGCTATTACCCTGACTGTGTTCACTTGGCTGGACAGCTGGTTCTTGATGCAGAGCGAGGCCAGCAGCGCGGGTTCAAACTCCGTACCATCTGAGGTTATTCATAAAGGTCCCGCCTTCTCAACCTTGCCCCTCGCCTGAGGTGTGTTGATCCTCAGGTTAAATCACCACCAGTCATCTCTCCCCCTCAAAGGGGAAAGCAGCCTATGGTCACCTGGGACTATGGTGACTTCTCCTTACCTATTACCCTGACCGTACATGTATAAATAATCCTACTTGATAAGAAAGTCGTACTGTTAACCTGCTGAACACTGCAAGGACTCCTTTAAGAGACACCATTCTTGTAACCAACACCCTTCCAGCCATGGTCAATCATGATCGGATGGAATGAGGGAGCAGACTCGAGGGGCTGTGTTGTCCACTCCTGCATGAGTGGAATCCTCGCCTCATGTTTTACAACTATCCATTTGTTTCAAATAGTTTAGCAAACAGAATCACTGTGAGGCTCATACTCCTTTTACACTGGACTGCCACTCATTATTCATAGCCCTGTCTCTAATCTGATGTCTGCGCTAATGGCATAGCAGGCTGTAATTAAAAACATTTCTTTTTTTTCAGCAGTATTGAGAAGACCTTATGAGAACAAGTCAGGGGGAAATGGGCTTTTTCTTTGGCAGGATAAGATTTTAAAAAAAATTTAGAATACCCAATTCATTTTTTTTCCAATTAAGGGGCATTTAGCGTGGCCAATCCACCTACCCTGCACATCTTTGGGCTGTGGGGGGCGAAACCCACGCAAACACGAGGAGAATGTGCAAACTCCACACGGACAGTGGCCCAGAGCCGGGATCAAACCTGGGACCTCGGCGCCGTGAGGCAGCAATGCTAACCACTAAGCCACCATGCTGCCCCCACAGAATAAGATTTAATCAAATCCTTTGCTTATTATAGTTCTGCCACCATTAAAAACAAAAGTAATGTAAAAACGTAACCATATTCTTAGACCCCCCCCCCAATTGTTTCACCCAACCTCCACATACCTCAGCCGATCTGCTGCTGACACTCGCATCTATGCTTGTCACCTTCCAACTATTCCAACTATTCTAATTGTCTCCTGGCCTTCCCACCCTCACACACACACTTCACATCGCCCAAATCTCTGCTGCCATTGCCCTGAGTCGCACCAAGGTGCATTCATCAATCAATCCTGTGCTTGCTGAACTATATTGGTTCCTGAAGCCTAAAGCCTCCATTCAAATATCTCATCCTCAAATTTAATTATTTTCATTGAATCATCCTTCCCATCTTTGTAGCCTCTCACCCCACTCCTCCCCTGAATTCTCTGATCCATCGATACTGTCCCCTTTCTGCACCCCACATTGGCATTCCCTCTAGCTGCACACTCTGAAAGTTCCTCCTCAACCTAGTCCTAAATCTGCTTCCCCTTATTTTAAGGCTGTGCCCCCTAGTTCCAGTTTCACCCGCTAGTGGAAACAACCTCCCTGCTTCTATCCTATCTATTCCCTTCATAATTTTATTATTTTTTGATCCCCCTCTATTGTTCTTCTATTACCCTTAAGCTCGCAGACCTACGTGGGCCCCCAGTTAGGCAACATATTGATTTTAAAACTGGCATCCTTGTTTTCTTATCCCTGGATGGTATGGCTCCTCCCAAACTTGGCAATCTTTTCCAGCCCCACAACCTTCTGAAATTTCTAAACTCATCTAATTCTGGCCTCTTGAGCATCACTGAATATGACAGCTCCACCGTCAGTGGTATTTAAAAGTATTTTGTTGTGGGATGCTTCTCAGCCAGCATTTATTGCCCACCCCGAATTGTGTTTGAGAAGGTGGTCGTGAGTTGCCTTCTTGAACTGCTGCAGTCCCAGAGGTGTAGGTACACCCACAGTGCTATTAGGGAGGAAGTTCCAGGATTTTGACCCAGCGACAGTGAAAGAACGGCCAAATATTTTCAAGTCAGGGTGGTGAGTGACTTGTGTTAAGTAATGGGTTAAGAGACATTGCAATTAGTTGTCTCATTTATGTTAAGTATCCATTAATTGACACTGATATGTAAAGGGGCTTCAGGTGGCCTCTGCGAGGTGGTGTGTTGTTAAGAGTTTTGTGCAGAGGCTGTGGAAGGGAAATAAATGGTGTTTGGTGAAAAGGAACAAGAACTTTAGACTCTTCATGTCACAGCAACTAAAACGTCTAACAACTTGGAGGGGAACTTCCAGGTGGTGGTGTTCCCATGTATCTGCTGCCCTTACCATAGGTTACACCTTCAATTGCCAATGTTCGATGCTCTGAAATTTTCTCCCTAACCCCCTCTACCTGTCCCCCCTTAAAACCTGTGTCGATGACCAGGCTTTTGGTCATCTATCCAAAGAGCTCCTTGGCTTGTTGTCGTTGATAAAGTTCCTGCGAAGGGCCTTGGGACACTTTACTCAGATAAACGTGCTATTTAAATGCAAATTTCTGTTGTTCTATTGTGTTCAGAGTAGCAGAGTGATCCATCATGTTGTTACAACCAACTTGGCAGTGTGTTCATTGTTTTCCAATTGATTTCTTCAATGTTTAACTGCAAGTTTTGAACTCCTGACTACTTGCCCTATTCCACCAAAAGGTCAGATCTTGGTTTCTTAAAGAAAAAAGGGCTTGTATTTTTTTGAAAGTATTTTTATTGAACTTTTCACATTTTGAAGCAATAGGTACAGAACAAGAGAAAAGCAACACATGTATCAAAAATGACAACACCCCAGCAATGGGTTTAGTTATTGTACACATAGTATACAATTGTGATATGTAAACCCCCCCCCCGGTGAACAGCCTCCACGCCTGTGGAAGCCTTCCTCCGATCCTCCAAAGCCGTATTTTATTTCCTCTAGTTTGAGAAATTCTGCCAGGTCGGACAGCTATTCTTCAGCTTTGGGTGGTGCTGCCGATCGCCATCCGAGCAGGATTCTCTGGTGGGTGATCATGGAGGCAAAGGCTAAGGCATCCGACCCTCTCCTCATGAAGAGCGCTGGCTGTTCTGATATCCCTAAGACCGCCACGAACCGGGCAGGACTGCAACCTCACCCCCACAACCCTGAACATGGCCTCAAAGATGTACACCCAGTACCCGACAAGACTGGGGCAAGACCAGAACATGTGGACTTGGTTAGCCAGGCCTCCCTGGCACCGCTCAAATTGCCCTCCGGCTCTGGGAAGAGCCTGCTCTGTTAGGTTAGGTGTCCTGGTTAGGTGTGCCCTGTGTACCATCTTTAACTGCATTTAGGCTGAGCCCTGCACACATGGAGGTGAAGTTTGCCCTGTGTCGTGCTTCGATCCAGAGTACCCCCCCTATCTCCCTGCCGAGCACTTCCTCCCACTTTTCTCTTGACTAGTCCAGGAGCAAGCATACCTCCTCCCGTAGTCATTCATACATGTCCGCATAGTTCCCGTTTCCTAGCTCGCCCTCCATCAGTAGTCAGTTCAATAGTGAACGATCTGGCATCGGGGGAATGTTGTGTTTTCCATGGAGGGGGTGGGGGGGGAGAAGCTCCCTTTCGGGAGCTGGAGTTTGTCCGTGGGTTCCCCTAAAGTCGCTACTCTTTCTTCTACGTACATGTTCCCTACCTTCAGTGTCCCTTCGTCCTGTGTCCACCTTTTGAAGGAGGCGTCCATTGTCACGGGGGAATGAACTTGTGGTTTTTGCAGATGGGGGCCATAGTGGACATCCCAGTCAGGCTGAAGTGGTGCTGGAGTTGGTTCCACGTTCTCAGCACAGCCACTACCATTGGGCTTTTTGAGTATCTGGCTGGGGGCATGGTTGGGAGTGTGGTTGTGGCCAGTGTTTGGCAGGATGTCCCCGTGCAGGAACTCTCCTCCATTCTGACCCATGCCTGCACTCTTCCTGCGGTGGCCGCCCAGAGGTGGAATTTGAGGTTTAAGAGGGCCAGGCCTCCCATGTTCCTCTTTCTTTGTAGAATCTTCGTCCTACTCCTGAGGCTTTCCGCTCTACACCCCCCCCCTACAAATCTATTTTCAGTAGCGTTGATTTTGGAATATTGGCCATGACAGTAAGAATAGCTCCCCTGCTCTTGTTCAATAATTACAGAGGATCTTTTATATCCACCCCACAGAAGGTAGATAGGCCCTCGGTTTAACATCTGAGAGGAGAGAGGTTACTAGGCTCTCACTCAGGATTGCCAGCTAGGAATTCTATACACATTGAGAATTGAACCCACAACGTGCGAAAGCTACCCACCGGGCCACAGCTTGGGCAAGATGCTGGCATCCCAACATTTGCACCTGGGAGATACTGCACGAGGCAGAGAGTCATGAGGAGCATGTTAACAAATGCAAGGCCTGATACAGGGCCAATGAACTCCTATCCTCTGCAATCAGAGTGGAGAACAAACTGAAGCTAAAGTGCATCTACTTCCGCAAACGGCAAGAGAATGGGAATGAAAAGACTAAAAAGTTAGCTGAATCTTCGGTCAGTCGCTGTGATGGTGCAACAGCAACAGATTGACTGTCAGGAGTTAGAATATCTGCTTAATGTAGCCAAATACAGCACAAATTCAGGCCTGGAGTATTTTTTTAAATATAAATTTAAAGTACCCAATTATGTTTTTCCAATTAAGGGACAATTTAGCGTGATCAATCCACCTACCCTGCACACCTTTGGGTTGTGAGGGTGAGACCCACGCAGACACGGGGGAGAATGTGCAAACTCCACAGGGACAATGACCCGGGGCTGGGATCGAACCCGGGTATTCGACGCTGTGAGGCAGCAGTGCGAACTACTGTGCCATCATGAACGCGGGTATTCGGCGCTGTGAGGCAGCAGTGCTAACCACTGCGCCACCATGCCACCCTCGTGGCTTGCAGTATAATGGGCCAATTTAAAATTTTTCACTCAAGATTGAGCTGAAACGCTCATTCTACAGTAAAAAGACCTTGGGCTGGATTCTCCGCTGACTGGTTGCTCCAGTTTGATGGCAGCCCGGGGATTTCCTGACGACGTGGGGCTGCCCACAATGTGAAACCCCATTGACCAGCCAGCGAAACAGAGCAGCCCGCCAGCGTGGTGAGGCAGAAATGTGGCGGGGTGGAAAATCCAGCCCCTTATTACAGGCGAGATCTGAAATCTCAGGCATCCCGTGCAGAGGATGAACAGATTTTTCAAAAGCGAAAACTGTGAGTCGCTGAGGGGCACATTGCACTGAGTGAGGGGTAAAGGGGCACAATGCACTGAGTGAGGGGCAAAGGGGCACAATGCACTGAGTGAGGGGCAAAGGGGCACAATGCACTGAGTGAGGGGTAAAGGGGCACATTGCACTGAGTGAGGGGTAAAGGGGCACATTGCACTGAGTGAGGGGTAAAGGGGCACAATGCACTGAGTGAGGGGCAAAGGGGCACAATGCACTGAGTGAGGGGCAAAGGGGCACAATGCACTGAGTGAGGGGTAAAGGGGCACATTGCACTGAGTGAGGGGCAAAGGGGCACATTGCAATAACTGAGGGGCACATTGCACTGAGTGAGGGGTAATGGGGCACATTGCACTGAGTGAGGGGTAAAGGGGCACAATGCACTGAGGGGTAAAGGGGCACATTGCACTGAGTGAGGGGTAAAGGGGAACATTGCACTGAGTGAGGGGTAAAGGGGCACACTGCACTGAGTGAGGGGTAAAGGGGCACAATGCACTGAGTGAGGGGCAAAGGGGCGCAATGCACTGAGTGAGGGGCAAAGGGGCACAATGCACTGAGTGAGGGGTAAAGGGGCACATTGCACTGAGTGAGGGGCAAAGGGGCACAATGCACTGAGTGAGGGGTAAAGGGGCACATTGCACTGAGTGAGGGGCAAAGGGGCACAATGCACTGAGTGAGGGGTAAAGGGGCACAATGCACTGGGTGAAGGGTAAAGGGGCACATTACACTGAGTGAGGGGTAAAGGGGCACAATGCACTGAGTGAGGGGTAAAGGGGCACATTGTACTGAGTGAGGGGTAAAGCAGCACATTGCACTGAGTGAGGGGCATAGGGGCACAATGCACTGAGTGAGGGGTAAAGGGGCACATTGCACTGAGTGAGGGGCAAAGGGGCACATTGCACTGAGTGAGGGGTAAAGGGGCACGATGCACTGAGTGAGGGGTAAAGGGGCACAATGCACTGAGTGGAGGGATAAAGGGGCACAATGCACTGACTGAGGGGTAAAGGGGCACAATGCACTGAGTGAGGGGGAAAGGGGCACATTGCACTGACTGAGGGGTAAAGCAGCACATTGCACTGAGTGAGGGGCAAAGCAGCACATTGCACTGAGTGAGGGGTAAAGGGGCACAATGCACTGAGTGAGGGGCAAAGGGGCACAATGCACTGAGTGAGGGGCAAAGGGGCACAATGCACTGTGTGAGGGGTAAAGGGGCACATTGCACTGAGTGAGGGGTAAAGGGGCACAATGCACTGAGTGAGGGGCAAAGGGGCACATTGCACGGAGTGAGGGGTAAAGGGGCACAATGCACTGAGTGAGGGGCAAAGGGGCACAATGCACTGAGTGAGGGGCAAAGGGGCACAATGCACTGAGTGAGGGGTAAAGGGGCACATTGCACTGAGTGAGGGGCAAAGGGGCACAATGCACTGAGTGAGGGGTAAAGGGGCACAATGCACTGAGTGAGGGGTATAGGGGCACATTGCACTGAGTGAGGGGCAAAGGGGCACATTGCACTGAGTGAGGGGTAAAGGGGCACAATGCACTGAGTGAGGGGTAAAGGGGCACAATGCACTGAGTGAGGGGCAAAGGGGCACATTGCACTGAGTGAGGGGTAAAGGGGCACAATGCACTGAGTGGAGGGGTAAAGGGGCACAATGCACTGACTGAGGGGTAAAGGGGCACAATGCACTGAGTGAGGGGGAAAGGGGCACATTGCACTGTCTGAGGGGTAAAGCAGCACATTGCACTGAGTGAGGGGCAAAGCAGCACATTGCACTGAGTGAGGGGTAAAGGGGCTCTTTGCACTGATTGAGGGGCAAAGTGGCACATTGCACTGATTGAGGGGCAAAGGGGCACATTGCACTGACTGAGGGGTAAAGGGGCACATTGTACTGACTGAGGGGTAAAGGGGCACAATGCACTGAGTGAGGGGGAAAGGGGCACATTGCACTGACTGAGGGGTAAAGCAGCACATTGCACTGAGTGAGGGGCAAAGGGGCACATTGCACTGACTGAGGGTAAAGGGGCGCATTGCACTGACTGAGGGGTAAAGGGGCACAATGCACTGAGTGAGGGGGAAAGGGGCACATTGCACTGACTGAGGGGTAAAGCAGCACATTGCACTGAGTGAGGGGCAAAGCAGCACATTGCACTGAGTGAGGGGGAAAGGGGCACATTGCACTGACTGAGGGGTAAAGCAGCACATTGCACTGAGTGAGGGGTAAAGGGGAACAATGCACTGACTGAGGGGCAAAGGGGCACATTGCACTGAGTGAGGGGTAAAGGGGCACAATGCACTGAGTGAGGGGTAAAGGGGCACATTGCACTGACTGAGGGGCACATTGCACTGAGTGAGGGGCAAAGGGGCACATTGCACTGAGTGAGGGGTAAAGGGGCACAATGCACTGAGTGAGGGGCAAAGGGGCACATTGCACTGAGTGAGGGGCACATTGCACTGAGTGAGGGGTAAAGGGGCACATTGCACTGACTGAGGGCAAAGGGGCACATTGCACTGAGTGAGGGGTAAAGGGGCACATTGCACTGAGGGGCAAAGGGGCACATTGCACAGAGTGAGGGCTAAAGGGGCACATTGCACTGAGTGAGGGGTAAAGGGGCACAATGTACTGAGTGAGGGGTAAAGGGGCACATTGCACTGACTGAGGGGCACATTGCACTGAGTGAGGGGCAAAGGGGCACATTACACTGAGGGATAAAGGGGCACATTGTACTGAGTGAGGGGCAAAGGGGCACATTGCACTGAGAGGTAAAGGGGCACATTGTTCTGAGTGAGGGGTAAAGGGGCACATTGCATTGAGTGAGGGGTAATGGGGCACAATGCACTGAGTGAGGGGCAAAGGGGCACAATGCACTGAGTGAGGGGTAAAGGGGCACATTGCACTGAGTGAGGGGTAAAGGGGCAAAATGTACTGAGTGAGGGGTAAAGGGGCACATTGCACTGACTGAGGGGTAAAGGGGCACATTGTACTGAGTGAGGGGTAAAGGAACACATTGCACTGACTGAGGCAACATTGCACTGAGTGAGGGGCACATTGCACTGAGTGAGGGATAAAGGAACACATTGCACTGAGTGATGGGTAAAGGGGCACAATGCACTGAGGGGTAAAGGGGCACATTGCACTGAGTGAGGGGCAATGGGGCACATTGCACTGAGGGGTAAAGGGGCACATTGCACTGAGTGAGGGGTAAAGGGGCACAATGCACTGAGTGAGGGGGAAAGGGGCACATTGCACTGACTGAGGGGTAAAGGGGCACATTGTACTGAGTGAGGGGTAAAGGAACACATTGCACTGACTGAGGGGCACATTGCACTGAGTGAGGGGTAAAGGGGCACAATGCACTGAGGGGTAAAGGGGGACATTGCAGTGAGTGAGGAGCAAAGGGGCACATTGCACTGAGTGAGGGGTAAAGGGGCACATTGCACTGAGTGAGGGGTAAAGGGGCACAATGCACTGAGTGAGGGGTAAAGGGGCACATTGTACTGACTGAGGGGTAAAGGGGCACATTGCACTGAGTGAGGGGCAAAGGGGCACAATGCACTGAGGGGTAAAGGGGCACATTGCACTAAGTGAGGGGTAATGGGGCACATTGCACTGAGTGAGGGGTAAAGGGGCACATTGCACTGAGTGAGCGGTAAAGGAACACATTGCACTGAGTGAGGTGCACATTGCAGTGACTGAGGGGTAAAGGAACATATTGCACTGACTGAGGGGCACATTGCACTGAGTGAGGGGTAAAGGGGCACATTGAACTGACTGAGGGGCACATTGCACTGAGTGAGGGGTAAAGGGGCACATTGCACTGAGTGAGGGGCAAAGGGGCATAATGCACTGAATGAGGGGCAAAGGGGCACATTGCACTGAGTGAGGGGCACATTGCACTGAGTGAGGGGTAAAGGGGCACATTGAACTGACTGAGGGGCACATTGCACTGAGTGAAGGGTAAAGGGGCACATTGCACTGAGTGAGGGGTAAAGGGGCGCACTGCACTGAGTGAGGGGCAAAGGGGCACATTGCACTGAGTGAGGGCTAAAGGGGCACATTGCATTGTGGGGCAAAGGGGCACATTGCACTGAATGAGGGGTAAAGGGGCACATTGCACTGAGGGGCAAAGGGGCACATTGCACTGAGTGAGGGGTAAAGGGGCACATTGCACTGAGGGGCAAAGGGGCACATTGCACTGACTGAGGGGCAAAGGGGCACAATGCACTGAGTGAGGGGCAAAGAGACACATTGCACTGAGTGAGGGGTAAAGGGGCACAATGCACTGACTGAGGGGTAAAGGGGCACATTGCCCTGAGTGAGGGGTAAAGGGGCACATTGCACTGAGTGAGGGGCAAAGGGGCACATTGCACTGAGTGAGGGGTAAAGGGGCACATTGCACTGAGTGAGGGGTATAGGGGCACAATGCACTGAGTGAGGGGTAAAGGGGTACATTGCACTGAGGGGCAAAGGGGCACATTGCACTGACAGGGGCAAAGGGGCACATTGCACTAACTGAGGGCACATTGCAGTGACTGAGGGGTAAAGGAACACATTGCACTGAGTGAGGGGCACATTGCACTGAGTGAGGGTTAAAGGGGCACATTGCACTGAGTGAGGGGTAAAGGGGCACATTGCACTGAGTGAGGGGCAAAGGGGCACAATGCACTGAATGAGGGGCAAAGGGGCACATTGCACTGAGTGAGGGGCACATTGCACTGAGTGAGGGGTAAAGGGGCACATTGAACTGACTGAGGGGCACATAGCACTGAGTGAAGGGTAAAGGGGCACATTGCACTGAGTGAGGGGTAAAGGGGTACATTGCACTGAGTGAGGGGTAAAGGGGCACATTGCACTGAGTGAGGGGGAAAGGGGTACATTGCACTGAGTGAGGGGGAAAGGGGTACATTGCACTGACTGAGGGTAAAGCAGCACATTGCACTGAGTGAGGGGCAAAGCAGCACATTGCACTGAGTGAGGGGTAAAGGGGCACATTGCACTGAGTGAGGGGTAAAGGGGCACATTGCACTGATTGAGGGGCAAAGGGGCACATTACACTGAGGGATAAAGGGGCACATTGTACTGAGTGAGGGGCAAAGGGGCACATTGCACTGAGAGGTAAAAGGGCACATTGTTCTGAGTGAGGGGTAAAGGGGCACATTGCATTGAGTGAGGGGTAATGGGGCACAATGCACTGAGTGAGGGGCAAAGGGGCACAATGCACTGAGTGAGGGGCAAAGGGGCACATTGCACTGAGTGAGGGGTAAAGGGGCACAATGTACTGAGTGAGGGGTAAAGGGGCACATTGCACTGACTGAGGGGTAAAGGGGCACATTGTACTGAGTGAGGGGTAAAGGAACACATTGCACTGACTGAGGGGCACATTGCACTGAGTGAGGGGCACATTGCACTGAGTGAGCGGTAAAGGAACACATTGCACTGAGTGAGGGGCACATTGCACTGAGTGAGGGGTAAAGGAACACATTGCACTGAGTGAGGGGTAAAGGGGCACAATGCACTGAGGGGTAAAGGGGCACATTGCACTGAGTGAGGGGCAAAGGGGCACATTGTACTGAGTGAGGGGTAAAGGGGCACATTGCACTGAGGGGTAAAGGGGCACATTGCACTGCGTGAGGGGCAAAGGGGCACATTGCACTGAGGGGTAAAGGGGCACATTGTACTGACTGAGGGGCAAAGGGGCACATTGCACTGAGTGAGGGGCAAAGGGGCACATTGCACTGAGGGGTAAAGGGGCACATTGTACTGAGTGAGGGGTAAAGGGGCACATTGTACTGAGTGAGGGGTAAAGGGGCACAATGCACTGAGGGGTAAAGGGGCACATTGCACTGAATGAGGGGCAAAGGGGCACATTGCACTGAGTGAGGGGCACATTACACTGAGTGAGGGGTAAAGGGGCACATTGAACTGACTGAGGGGCACATAGCACTGAGTGAAGGGTAAAGGGGCACATTGCACTGAGTGAGGGGTAAAGGGGCGCACTGCACTGAGTGAGGGGTAAAGGGGCACATTGCACTGAGTGAGGGGTAAAGGGGCACATTGCACTGAGTGAGGGGGAAAGGGGTACATTGCACTGACTGAGGGGTAAAGCAGCACATTGCACTGAGTGAGTGGTAAAGGGGCACATTGCACTGACTGAGGGGCACATTGCACTGAGTGAGGGGTAAAGGAACACATTGCACTGAGTGAGGGGCAAAGGGGCACATTGCACTGAGTGAGGGGTAAAGTGGCACAATGCACTGACTGAGGGGCAAAGGGGCACATTGCACTGAGTGAAGGGCACAGTGCACTGAGTGAGGGGTAAGGGGGCACATTGCACTGACTGAGGGGCAAAGGGGCACATTGCACTGAGTGAGGGGCAAAGGGGCACATTGAACTGAGAGGCAAAGGGGCACAATGCACTGAGTGAGGGCTAAAGGGGCACATTGCATTGTGGGGCAAAAGGGCACATTGCACTGACTGAGGGGTAAAGGGGCACATTGCACTGAGTGAGGGGTAAAGGAGCACATTGCACTGAGTGAGGGGTAAAGGGGCACATTGCACTGAGGGGCAAAGGGGCACATTGCACTGACTGAGGGGCAAAGGGGCACATTGCACTGAGTGAGGGGCAAAGAGACACATTGCACTGAGTGAGTGGTAAAGGGGCACAATGCACTGACTGAGGGGTAAAGGGGCACATTGCACTGAGTGAGGGGTAAAGGGGCACATTGCACTGAGTGAGGGGTAAAGGGGCACATTGCACTGAGTGAGGGGCAAAGGGGCACATTGCACTGAGTGAGGGGTAAAGGGGTACATTGCACTGAGTGAGGGGCACATTGCACTGAGTGAGGGGTAAAGGGGCACATTGCACTGAGTGAGGGGTAAAGGGACACATTGCACTGAGTGAGGGGCAAAGGGGCACAATGCACTGAATGAGGGGCAAAGGGGCACATTGCACTGAGTGAGGGGCACATTGCACTGAGTGAGGGGTAAAGGGGCACATTGAACTGACTGAGGGGCACATAGCACTGAGTGAAGGGTAAAGGGGCACATTGCACTGAGTGAGGGGTAAAGGGGCGCACTGCACTGAGTGAGGGGTAAAGGGGCACATTGCACTGAGTGAGGGGTAAAGGGGCACATTGCACTGAGTGAGGGGGAAAGGGGTACATTGCACTGACTGAGGGGTAAAGCAGCACATTGCACTGAGTGAGGGGCAAAGCAGCACATTGCACTGAGTGAGTGGTAAAGGGGCACATTGCACTGAGTGAGGGGTAAAGGGGCACATTGCACAGATTGAGGGGCAAAGGGGCACATTGCACTGATTGAGGGGCAAAGGGGCGCATTGCACTGAGTGAGGGGTAAAGGGGCACATTGCACTGACTGAGGGGCAAAGGGGCACATTGCACTGAGTGAGGGGTAAAGGGGCACAATGCACTGAGTGAGGGGTAAAGGGGCACATTGCACAGACTGAGGGGCACATTGCACTGAGTGAGGGGTAAAGGAACACATTGCACTGAGTGAGGGGCAAAGGGGCACATTGCACTGAGTGAGGGGTAAAGTGGCACAATGCACTGACTGAGGGGCAAAGGGGCACATTGCACTGAGTGAAGGGCACAGTGCACTGAGTGAGGGGTAAGGGGGCACATTGCACTGACTGAGGGGCAAAGGGGCACATTGCACTGAGTGAGGGGCAAAGGGGCACATTGAATTGAGAGGCAAAGGGGCACAATGCATTAAGTGAGGGCTAAAGGGGCACATTGCATTGTGGGGCAAAGGGGCACATTGCACTGAATGAGGGGTAAAGGGGCACATTGCACTGAGGGGCAAAGGGGCACATTGCACTGAGTGAGGGGTAAAGGGGCACATTGCACTGAGGGGCAAAGGGGCACAATGCACTGAGTGAGGGGCAAAGAGACACATTGCACTGAGTGAGGGGTAAAGGGGACAATGCACTGACTGAGGGGTAAAGGGGCACATTGCACTGAGTGAGGGGTAAAGGGGCACATTGCACTGAGTGAGGGGTAAAGGGGCACATTGCACTGAGTGAGGGGCAAAGGGGCACATTGCACTGAGTGAGGGGTAAAGGGGCACATTGCCCTGAGTGAGGGGTATAGTGGCACAATGCACTGAGTGAGGGGTAAAGGGGCACATTGCACTGAGGGGCAAAGGGGCACATTGCACTGACAGGGGCAAAGGGGCACATTGCAATAACTGAGGGGCACATTGCACTGAGTGAGGGGTAATGGGGCACATTGCACTGAGTGAGGGGTAAAGGGGCACAATGCACTGAGGGGTAAAGGGGCACATTGCACTGAGTGAGGGGCAAAGGGGCACATTGTACTGAGTGAGGGGTAAAGGGGCACATTGCACTGAGGGGTAAAGGGGCACATTGCACTGAGTGAGGGGCAAAGGGGCACATTGCACTGAGGGGTAAAGGGGCACATTGTACTGACTGAGGGGCAAAGGGGCACATTGCACTGAGTGAGGGGCAAAGGGGCACATTGCACTGAGGGGTAAAGGGGCACATTGTACTGAGTGAGGGGTAAAGGGGCACATTGTACTGAGTGAGGGGTAAAGGGGCACAATGCACTGAGGGGTAAAGGGGCACATTGCACTGAGTGAGGGGCAAAGGGGCATATTACACTGAGGGATAAAGGGGCACATTGTACTGAGTGAGGGGCAAAGGGGCACATTGTACTGAGTGAGGGGTAAAGGGGCACATTGCACTGAGTGAGGGGCAAAGGGGCGCATTGCACTGAGAGGTAAAGGGGCACATTGTTCTGAGTGAGGGGTAAAGGGGCACATTGCATTGAGTGAGGGGTAATGGGGCACATTGCACTGAGTGAGGGGTAAAGGGGCACAATGCACTGAGTGAGGGGCAAAGGGGCACAATGCACGGAGTGAGGGGTAAAGGGGCACATTGCACTGAGTGAGGGGTAAAGGGGCACATTGCACTGACTGAGTGAGGGGCACATTGCACTGAGTGAGGGGTAAAGGAACACATTGCACTGAGTGAGGGGTAAAGGGGCACAATGCACTGAGGGGTAAAGGGGCACATTGCACTGAGTGAGGGGCAAAGGGGCACACTGCACTGAGGGGTAAAGGGGCACATTGCACTGAGTGAGGGGTAAAGGGACACAATGCACTGAGTGACGGGTAAAGGAACACATTGCACTGACTGAGGGGCACATTGCACTGAGTGAGGGGTAAAGGGGCACATTGAACTGACTGAGGGGCACATTGCACTGAGTGAGGGGTAAAGGGGCACATTGCACTGAGCGAGGGGTAAAGGGGCACATTTCACTGAGTGAGGGGCACATTGCACTGAGTGAGGGGTAAAGGGGCACATTGCACTGAGTGAGGGGTAAAGGGGCACATTGCACTGAGTCAGGGGCAAAGGGGCACAATGCACTGAATGAGGGGCAAAGGGGCACATTGCACTGAGTGAGGGGCACATTGCACTGAGTGAGGGGTAAAGGGGCACAATGTACTGAGTGAGGGGTAAAGGGGCACATTGCACTGACTGAGGGGTAAAGGGGCACATTGTACTGAGTGAGGGGTAAAGGAACACATTGCACTGACTGAGGGGCACATTGCACTGAGTGAGGGGCACATTGCACTGAGTGAGGGGTAAAGGAACACATTGCACTGAGTGATGGGTAAAGGGGCACAATGCACTGAGGGGTAAAGGGGCACATTGCACTGAGTGAGGGGCAATGGGGCACATTGCACTGAGGGGTAAAGGGGCACATTGCAGTGAGTGAGGGGTAAAGGGGCACAATGCACTGAGTGAGGGGGAAAGGGGCACATTGCACTGACTGAGGGGTAAAGGGGCACATTGTACTGAGTGAGGGGTAAAGGAACACATTGCACTGACTGAGGGGCACATTGCACTGAGTGAGGGGCACATTGCACTGAGTGAGGGGTAAAGGGGCACAATGCACTGAGGGGTAAAGGGGGACATTGCAGTGAGTGAGGAGCAAAGGGGCACATTGCACTGAGTGAGGGGTAAAGGGGCACATTGCACTGAGTGAGGGGTAAAGGGGCACAATGCACTGAGTGAGGGGCAAAGGGGCACAATGCACTGAGGGGTAAAGGGGAACATTGCACTGAGTGAGGGGTAATGGGGCACAATGCACTGAGGGGTAAAGGGGCACATTGCACTAAGTGAGGGGTAATGGGGCACATTGCACTGAGTGAGGGGTAAAGGGGCACATTGCACTGAGTGAGCGGTAAAGGAACACATTGCACTGACTGAGGGGCACATTGCAGTGACTGAGGGGTAAAGGAACACATTGCACTGACTGAGGGGTAAAGGGGCACATTGCACTGAGTGAGGGGAAAAGGGGCACATTGCACTGAGTGAGGTGCACATTGCAGTGACTGAGGGGTAAAGGAACACATTGCACTGACTGAGGGGCACATTGCAGTGACTGATGGGTAAAGGAACATATTGCACTGACTGAGGGGCACATTGCACTGAGTGAGGGGTAAAGGGGCACATTGAACTGACTGAGGGGCACATTGCACTGAGTGAGGGGTAAAGGGGCACATTGCACTGAGCGAGGGGTAAAGGGGCACATTGCACTGAGTGAGGGGCACATTGCACTGAGTGAGGGGTAAAGGGGCACATTGCACTGAGTGAGGGGCAAAGGGGCACAATGCACTGAATGAGGGGCAAAGGGGCACATTGCACTGAGTGAGGGGCACATTGCACTGAGTGAGGGGTAAAGGGGCACATTGAACTGACTGAGGGGCACATTGCACTGAGTGAAGGGTAAAGGGGCACATTGCACTGAGTGAGGGGTAAAGGGGCGCACTGCACTGAGTGAGGGGCAAAGGGGCACATTGCACTGAGTGAGGGCTAAAGGGGCACATTGCATTGTGGGGCAAAGGGGCACATTGCACTGAATGAGGGGTAAAGGGGCACATTGCACTGAGGGGCAAAGGGGCACATTGCACTGAGTGAGGGGTAAAGGGGCACATTGCACTGAGGGGCAAAGGGGCACATTGCACTGACTGAGGGGCAAAGGGGCACAATGCACTGAGTGAGGGGCAAAGAGACACATTGCACTGAGTGAGGGGTAACGGGGCACAATGCACTGACTGAGGGGTAAAGGGGCACATTGCACTGTGTGAGGGGTAAAGGGGCACATTGCACTGAGTGAGGGGCAAAGGGGCACATTGCACTGAGTGAGGGGTAAAGGGGCACATTGCACTGAGTGAGGGGTATAGGGGCACAATGCACTGAGTGAGGGGTAAAGGGGTACATTGCACTGAGGGTCAAAGGGGCACATTGCACTGACAGGGGCAAAGGGGCACATTGCACTAACTGAGGGGCACATTGCACTGAGTGAGGGGCACATTGCACTGAGTGAGGGTTAAAGGGGCACATTGCACTGAGTGAGGGGTAAAGGGGCACATTGCACTGAGTGAGGGGCAAAGGGGCACAATGCACTGAATGAGGGGCAAAGGGGCACATTGCACTGAGTGTGGGGCACATTGCACTGAGTGAGGGGTAAAGGGGCACATTGAACTGACTGAGGGGCACATAGCACTGAGTGAAGGGTAAAGGGGCACATTGCACTGAGTGAGGGGTAAAGGGGTACATTGCACTGAGTGAGGGGTAAAGGGGCACATTGCACTGAGTGAGGGGGAAAGGGGTACATTGCACTGAGTGAGGGGGAAAGGGGTACATTGCACTGACTGAGGGGTAAAGCAGCACATTGCACTGAGTGAGGGGCAAAGCAGCACATTGCACTGAGTGAGGGGTAAAGGGGCACATTGCACTGAGTGAGGGGTAAAGGGGCACATTGCACTGATTGAGGGGCAAAGGGGCACATTACACTGAGGGATAAAGGGGCACATTGTACTGAGTGAGGGGCAAAGGGGCACATTGCACTGAGAGATAAAGGGGCACATTGTTCTGAGTGAGGGGTAGAGGGGCACATTGCATTGAGTGAGGGGTAATGGGGCACAATGCACTGAGTGAGGGGCAAAGGGGCACAATGCACTGAGTGAGGGGTAAAGGGGCACATTGCACTGAGTGAGGGGTAAAGGGGCACAATGTTCTGAGTGAGGGGTAAAGGGGCACATTGCACTGACTGAGGGGTAAAGGGGCACATTGTACTGAGTGAGGGGTAAAGGAACACATTGCACTGACTGAGGGGCACCTTGCACTGAGTGAGGGGTAAAGGGGCACATTGCACTGAGTGAGGGGTAAAGGGGCACAATGCACTGAGGGGTAAAGGGGCACATTGCACTGACTGATGGGCACATTGCACTGAGTGAGGGGCACATTGCACTGAGTGAGGGGTAAAGGAACACATTGCACTGAGTGAGGGGTAAAGGGGCACAATGCACTGTGGGGTAAAGGGGCACATTGCACTGAGTGAGGGGCAAAGGGGCACATTGCACTGAGGGGTAAAGGGGCACATTGCACTGAGTGAGGGGTAAAGGGGCACAATGCACTGAGTGAGGGGGAAAGGGGCACATTGCACTGACTGAGGGGTAAAGGGGCACATTGTACTGAGTGAGGGGTAAAGGAACACATTGCACTGACTGAGGGGCACATTGCACTGAGTGAGGGGCACATTGCACTGAGTGAGGGGTAAAGGGGCACAATGCACTGAGGGGTAAAGGGGCACATTGCACTGAGTGAGGGGTAAAGGGGCACAATGCACTGAGGGGTAAAGGGGGACATTGCACTGAGTGAGGGGCAAAGGGGCACATTGCACTGAGTGAGGGGTAAAGGGGCACATTGCACTGAGTGAGGGGTAAAGGGGCACAATGCACTGAGTGAGGGGTAAAGGGGCACATTGTACTGACTGAGGGGTAAAGGGGCACATTGCACTGAGTGAGGGGCAAAGGGGCACAATGCACTGAGGGGTAAAGGGGAACATTGCACTGAGTGAGGGGTAATGGGGCACAATGCACTGAGGGGTAAAGGTTCACATTGCACTAAGTGAGGGGTAATGGGGCACATTGCACTGAGTGAGGGGTAAAGGGGCACATTGCACTGAGTGAGCGGGAAAGGAACACATTGCACTGACTGAGGGGCACATTGCAGTGACTGAGGGGTAAAGGAACACATTGCACTGACTGAGGGGCACATTGCACTGAGTGAGGGGTAAAGGAACACATTGCACTGACTGAGGGGCACATTGCACTGAGTGAGGGGTAAAGGTGCACATTGCACTGAGCGAGGGGTAAAGGGGCACATTGCACTGAGTGAGGGGCACACTGCACTGAGTGAGGGGTAAAGGGGCACATTGCACTGAGTGAGGGGCAAAGGGGCACAATGCACTGAATGAGGGGCAAAGCGGCACATTGCACTGAGTGAGGGGCACATTGCACTGAGTGAGGGGTAAAGGGGCACATTGAACTGACTTAGGGGCACATTGCACTGAGTGAAGGGTAAAGGGGCACATTGCACTGAGTGAGGGGTAAAGGGGCGCACTGCACTGAGTGAGGGGCAAAGGGGCACATTGCACTGAGTGAGGGGTAAAGGGGCACATTGCACTGAGAGGCAAAGGGGCACATTGCACTGAGTGAGGGCTAAAGGGGCACATTGCATTGTGGGGCAAAGGGGCACATTGCACTGAATGAGGGGTAAAGGGGCACATTGCACTGAGGGGCAAAGGGGCACATTGCACTGAGTGAGGGGTAAAGGGGCACATTGCACTGAGGGGCAAAGGGGCACATTGCACTGACTGAGGGGCAAAGGGGCACAATGCACTGAGGGGCAAAGAGACACATTGCACTGAGTGAGGGGTAAAGGGGCACAATGCACTGAGTGAGGGGTAAAGGGGCACATTGCACTGAGTGAGGGGTATAGGGGCACAATGCACTGAGTGAGGGGTAAAGGGGTACATTGCACTGAGGGGCAAAGGGGCACATTGCACTGACAGGGGCAAAGGGGCACATTGCACTAACTGAGGGGCACATTGCAGTGACTGAGGGGTAAAGGAACATATTGCACTGACTGAGGGGCACATTGCACTGAGTGAGGGGTAAAGGGGCACATTGAACTGACTGAGGGGCACATTGCACTGAGTGAGGGGTAAAGGGGCACATTGCACTGAGCGAGGGGTAAAGGGGCACATTGCACTGAGTGAGGGGCACATTGCACTGAGTGAGGGGTAAAGGAGTACATTGCACTGAGTGAGGGGTAAAGGGGCACATTGCACTGAGTGAGGGGCAAAGGGGCACAATGCACTGAATGAGGGGCAAAGGGGCACATTGCACTGAGTGAGGGGCACATTGCACTGAGTGAGGGGTAAAGGAACACATTGCACTGAGTGAGGGGCAAAGGGGCACATTGCACTGAGTGAGGGGCAAAGTGGCACAATGCACTGACTGAGGGGCAAAGGGGCACATTGCACTGAGTGAAGGGCACAGTGCACTGAGTGAGGGGTAAGGGGGCACATTGCACTGACTGAGGGGCAAAGGGGCACATTGCACTGAGTGAGGGGCAACGGGGCACATTGAACTGAGAGGCAAAGGGGCACAATGCACTGAGTGAGGGCTAAAGGGGCACATTGCATTGTGGGGCAAAGGGGCACATTGCACTGACTGAGGGGTAAAGGGGCACATTGCACTGAGTGAGGGGTAAAGGGGCACATTGCACTGAGGGGCAAAGGGGCACATTGCACTGACTGAGGGGCAAAGGGGCACAATGCACTGAGTGAGGGGCAAAGAGACACATTGCACTGAGTGAGGGGTAAAGGGGCACAATGCACTGACTGAGGGGTAAAGGGGCACATTGCCCTGAATGAGGGGTAAAGGGGCACATTGCACTGAGTGAGGGGTAAAGGGGCACATTGCACTGAGTGAGGGGCAAAGGGGCACATTGCACTGAGTGAGGGGTAAAGGGGCACATTGCACTGAGTGAGGGGCACATTGCACTGAGTGAGGGGTAAAGGGGCACATTGCACTGAGTGAGGGGTAAAGGGACACATTGCACTGAGTGAGGGGCAAAGGGGCACAATGCACTGAATGAGGGGCAAAGGGGCACATTGCACTGAGTGAGGGGTAAAGTGGCACAATGCACTGACTGAGGGGCAAAGGGGCACATTGCACTGAGTGAAGGGCACAGTGCACTGAGTGAGGGGTAAGGGGGCACATTGCACTGACTGAGGGGCAAAGGGGCACATTGCACTGAGTGAGGGGCAAAGGGGCACATTGAACTGAGAGGCAAAGGGACACAATGCACTGAGTGAGGGCTAAAGGGGCACATTGCATTGTGGGGCAAAGGGGCACATTGCACTGACTGAGGGGTAAAGGGGCACATTGCACTGAGTGAGGGTAAAGGGGCACATTGCACTGAGGGGCAAAGGGGCACATTGCACTGACTGAGGGGCAAAGGGGCACAATGCACTAAGTGAGGGGCAAAGAGACACATTGCACTGAGTGAGGGGTAATGGGGCACAATGCACTGACTGAGGGGTAAAGGGGCACATTGCACTGAGTGAGGGGTAAAGGGGCACATTGCACTGAGTGAGGGGTAAAGGGGCACATTGCACTGAGTGAGGGGCAAAGGGGCACATTGCACTGAGTGAGGGGTAAAGGGGCACATTGCACTGAGTGAGGGGCACATTGCACTGAGTGAGGGGTAAAGGGGCACATTGCACTGAGTGAGGGGTAAAGGGACACATTGCACTGAGTGAGGGGCAAAGGGGCACAATGCACTGAACGAGGGGCAAAGGGGCACATTGCACTGAGTGAGGGGCACATTGCACTGAGTGAGGGGTAAAGGGGCACATTGAACTGACTGAGGGGCACATAGCACTGAGTGAAGGGTAAAGGGGCACATTGCACTGAGTGAGGGGTAAAGGGGCGCACTGCACTGAGTGAGGGGCAAAGGGGCACAATGCACTGAATGAGGGGCACAGCGGCACATTGCACTGAGTGAGGGGCACATTGCACTGAGTGAGGGGTAAAGGGGCACATTGAACTGACTTAGGGGCACATTGCAGTGAGTGAAGGGTAAAGGGGCACATTGCACTGAGTGAGGGGTAAAGGGGCGCACTGCACTGAGTGAGGGGCAAAGGGGCACATTGCACTGAGTGAGGGGTAAAGGGGCACATTGCACTGAGAGGCAAAGGGGCACATTGCACTGAGTGAGGGCTAAAGGGGCACATTGCATTGTGGGGCAAAGGGGCACATTGCACTGAATGAGGGGTAAAGGGGCACATTGCACTGAGGGGCAAAGGGGCACATTGCACTGAGTGAGGGGTAAAGGGGCACATTGCACTGAGGGTCAAAGGGGCACATTGCACTGACTGAGGGGCAAAGGGGCACAATGCACTGAGTGAGGGGCAAAGAGACACATTGCACTGAGTGAGGGGTAAAGGGGCACAATGCACTGAGTGAGGGGTAAAGGGGCACATTGCACTGAGTGAGGGGTAAAGGGGCGCACTGCACTGAGGGGCACATTGCAGTGACTGAGGGGTAAAGGAACATATTGCACTGACTGAGGGGCACATTGCACTGAGTGAGGGGTAAAGGGGCACATTGAACTGACTGAGGGGCACATAGCACTGAGTGAAGGGTAAAGGGGCACATTGCACTGAGTGAGGGGTAAAGGGGCGCACTGCACTGAGTGAGGGGTAAAGGGGCACATTGAACTGAGTGAGGGGTAAAGGGGCACATTGCACTGAGTGAGGGGGAAAGGGGTACATTGCACTGACTGAGGGGTAAAGCAGCACATTGCACTGAGTGAGGGGCAAAGCAGCACATTGCACTGAGTGAGTGGTAAAGGGGCACAATGCACTGAGGGGTAAAGGTTCACATTGCACTAAGTGAGGGGTAATGGGGCACATTGCACTGAGTGAGGGGTAAAGGGGCACATTGCACTGAGTGAGCGGGAAAGGAACACATTGCACTGACTGAGGGGCACATTGCAGTGACTGAGGGGTAAAGGAACACATTGCACTGACTGAGGGGCACATTGCACTGAGTGAGGGGTAAAGGAACACATTGCACTGACTGAGGGGCACATTGCACTGAGTGAGGGGTAAAGGTGCACATTGCACTGAGCGAGGGGTAAAGGGGCACATTGCACTGAGTGAGGGGCACACTGCACTGAGTGAGGGGTAAAGGGGCACATTGCACTGAGTGAGGGGCAAAGGGGCACAATGCACTGAATGAGGGGCAAAGCGGCACATTGCACTGAGTGAGGGGCACATTGCACTGAGTGAGGGGTAAAGGGGCACATTGAACTGACTTAGGGGCACATTGCACTGAGTGAAGGGTAAAGGGGCACATTGCACTGAGTGAGGGGTAAAGGGGCGCACTGCACTGAGTGAGGGGCAAAGGGGCACATTGCACTGAGTGAGGGGTAAAGGGGCACATTGCACTGAGAGGCAAAGGGGCACATTGCACTGAGTGAGGGCTAAAGGGGCACATTGCATTGTGGGGCAAAGGGGCACATTGCACTGAATGAGGGGTAAAGGGGCACATTGCACTGAGGGGCAAAGGGGCACATTGCACTGAGTGAGGGGTAAAGGGGCACATTGCACTGAGGGGCAAAGGGGCACATTGCACTGACTGAGGGGCAAAGGGGCACAATGCACTGAGGGGCAAAGAGACACATTGCACTGAGTGAGGGGTAAAGGGGCACAATGCACTGAGTGAGGGGTAAAGGGGCACATTGCACTGAGTGAGGGGTATAGGGGCACAATGCACTGAGTGAGGGGTAAAGGGGTACATTGCACTGAGGGGCAAAGGGGCACATTGCACTGACAGGGGCAAAGGGGCACATTGCACTAACTGAGGGGCACATTGCAGTGACTGAGGGGTAAAGGAACATATTGCACTGACTGAGGGGCACATTGCACTGAGTGAGGGGTAAAGGGGCACATTGAACTGACTGAGGGGCACATTGCACTGAGTGAGGGGTAAAGGGGCACATTGCACTGAGCGAGGGGTAAAGGGGCACATTGCACTGAGTGAGGGGCACATTGCACTGAGTGAGGGGTAAAGGAGTACATTGCACTGAGTGAGGGGTAAAGGGGCACATTGCACTGAGTGAGGGGCAAAGGGGCACAATGCACTGAATGAGGGGCAAAGGGGCACATTGCACTGAGTGAGGGGCACATTGCACTGAGTGAGGGGTAAAGGAACACATTGCACTGAGTGAGGGGCAAAGGGGCACATTGCACTGAGTGAGGGGCAAAGTGGCACAATGCACTGACTGAGGGGCAAAGGGGCACATTGCACTGAGTGAAGGGCACAGTGCACTGAGTGAGGGGTAAGGGGGCACATTGCACTGACTGAGGGGCAAAGGGGCACATTGCACTGAGTGAGGGGCAACGGGGCACATTGAACTGAGAGGCAAAGGGGCACAATGCACTGAGTGAGGGCTAAAGGGGCACATTGCATTGTGGGGCAAAGGGGCACATTGCACTGACTGAGGGGTAAAGGGGCACATTGCACTGAGTGAGGGGTAAAGGGGCACATTGCACTGAGGGGCAAAGGGGCACATTGCACTGACTGAGGGGCAAAGGGGCACAATGCACTGAGTGAGGGGCAAAGAGACACATTGCACTGAGTGAGGGGTAAAGGGGCACAATGCACTGACTGAGGGGTAAAGGGGCACATTGCCCTGAATGAGGGGTAAAGGGGCACATTGCACTGAGTGAGGGGTAAAGGGGCACATTGCACTGAGTGAGGGGCAAAGGGGCACATTGCACTGAGTGAGGGGTAAAGGGGCACATTGCACTGAGTGAGGGGCACATTGCACTGAGTGAGGGGTAAAGGGGCACATTGCACTGAGTGAGGGGTAAAGGGACACATTGCACTGAGTGAGGGGCAAAGGGGCACAATGCACTGAATGAGGGGCAAAGGGGCACATTGCACTGAGTGAGGGGTAAAGTGGCACAATGCACTGACTGAGGGGCAAAGGGGCACATTGCACTGAGTGAAGGGCACAGTGCACTGAGTGAGGGGTAAGGGGGCACATTGCACTGACTGAGGGGCAAAGGGGCACATTGCACTGAGTGAGGGGCAAAGGGGCACATTGAACTGAGAGGCAAAGGGACACAATGCACTGAGTGAGGGCTAAAGGGGCACATTGCATTGTGGGGCAAAGGGGCACATTGCACTGACTGAGGGGTAAAGGGGCACATTGCACTGAGTGAGGGTAAAGGGGCACATTGCACTGAGGGGCAAAGGGGCACATTGCACTGACTGAGGGGCAAAGGGGCACAATGCACTAAGTGAGGGGCAAAGAGACACATTGCACTGAGTGAGGGGTAATGGGGCACAATGCACTGACTGAGGGGTAAAGGGGCACATTGCACTGAGTGAGGGGTAAAGGGGCACATTGCACTGAGTGAGGGGTAAAGGGGCACATTGCACTGAGTGAGGGGCAAAGGGGCACATTGCACTGAGTGAGGGGTAAAGGGGCACATTGCACTGAGTGAGGGGCACATTGCACTGAGTGAGGGGTAAAGGGGCACATTGCACTGAGTGAGGGGTAAAGGGACACATTGCACTGAGTGAGGGGCAAAGGGGCACAATGCACTGAACGAGGGGCAAAGGGGCACATTGCACTGAGTGAGGGGCACATTGCACTGAGTGAGGGGTAAAGGGGCACATTGAACTGACTGAGGGGCACATAGCACTGAGTGAAGGGTAAAGGGGCACATTGCACTGAGTGAGGGGTAAAGGGGCGCACTGCACTGAGTGAGGGGCAAAGGGGCACAATGCACTGAATGAGGGGCACAGCGGCACATTGCACTGAGTGAGGGGCACATTGCACTGAGTGAGGGGTAAAGGGGCACATTGAACTGACTTAGGGGCACATTGCAGTGAGTGAAGGGTAAAGGGGCACATTGCACTGAGTGAGGGGTAAAGGGGCGCACTGCACTGAGTGAGGGGCAAAGGGGCACATTGCACTGAGTGAGGGGTAAAGGGGCACATTGCACTGAGAGGCAAAGGGGCACATTGCACTGAGTGAGGGCTAAAGGGGCACATTGCATTGTGGGGCAAAGGGGCACATTGCACTGAATGAGGGGTAAAGGGGCACATTGCACTGAGGGGCAAAGGGGCACATTGCACTGAGTGAGGGGTAAAGGGGCACATTGCACTGAGGGTCAAAGGGGCACATTGCACTGACTGAGGGGCAAAGGGGCACAATGCACTGAGTGAGGGGCAAAGAGACACATTGCACTGAGTGAGGGGTAAAGGGGCACAATGCACTGAGTGAGGGGTAAAGGGGCACATTGCACTGAGTGAGGGGTAAAGGGGCGCACTGCACTGAGGGGCACATTGCAGTGACTGAGGGGTAAAGGAACATATTGCACTGACTGAGGGGCACATTGCACTGAGTGAGGGGTAAAGGGGCACATTGAACTGACTGAGGGGCACATAGCACTGAGTGAAGGGTAAAGGGGCACATTGCACTGAGTGAGGGGTAAAGGGGCGCACTGCACTGAGTGAGGGGTAAAGGGGCACATTGAACTGAGTGAGGGGTAAAGGGGCACATTGCACTGAGTGAGGGGGAAAGGGGTACATTGCACTGACTGAGGGGTAAAGCAGCACATTGCACTGAGTGAGGGGCAAAGCAGCACATTGCACTGAGTGAGTGGTAAAGGGGCACATTGCACTGAGTGAGGGGTAAAGGGGCACATTGCACAGATTGAGGGGCAAAGGGGCACATTGCACTGATTGAGGGGCAAAGGGGCACATTGCACTGAGTGAGGGGTAAAGAGGCACATTGCACTGACTGAGGGGCAAAGGGGCACATTGCACTGAGTGAGGGGTAAAGGGGCACAATGCACTGAGTGCGGGGTAAAGGGGCACATTGCACTGACTGAGGGGCACATTGCACTGAGTGAGGGGTAAAGGAACACATTGCACTGAGTGAGGGGCAAAGGGGCACATTGCACTGAGTGAGGGGTAAAGTGGCACAATGCACTGACTGAGGGGCAAAGGGGCACATTGCACTGAGTGAAGGGCACAGTGCACTGAGTGAGGGGTAAGGGGGCACATTGCACTGACTGAGGGGCAAAGGGGCACATTGCACTGAGTGAGGGGCAAAGGGGCACATTGAACTGAGAGGCAAAGGGGCACAATGCACTGAGTGAGGGCTAAAGGGGCACATTGCATTGTGGGGCAAAGGGGCACATTGCACTGACTGAGGGGTAAAGGGGCACATTGCACTGAGTGAGGGGTAAAGGGGCACATTGCACTGAGGGGCAAAGGGGCACATTGCACTGACTGAGGGGCAAAGGGGCACAATGCACTGAGTGAGGGGCAAAGAGACACATTGCACTGAGTGAGGGGTAAAGGGGCACAATGCACTGACTGAGGGGTAAAGGGGCACATTGCACTGAGTGAGGGGTAAAGGGGCACATTGCACTGAGTGAGGGGTAAAGGGGCACATTGCACTGAGTGAGGGGCAAAGGGGCACATTGCACTGAGTGAGGGGTAAAGGGGCACATTGCACTGAGTGAGGGGTATAGTGGCACAATGCACTGAGTGAGGGGTAAAGGGGCACATTGCACTGAGGGGCAAAGGGGCACATTGCACTGACAGGGGCAAAGGGGCACATTGCAATAACTGAGGGGCACATTGCACTGAGTGAGGGGTAATGGGGCACATTGCACTGAGTGAGGGGTAAAGGGGCACAATGCACTGAGGGGTAAAGGGGCACATTGCACTGAGTGAGGGGCAAAGGGGCACATTGTACTGAGTGAGGGGTAAAGGGGCACATTGCACTGAGGGGTAAAGGGGCACATTGCACTGAGTGAGGGGCAAAGGGGCACATTGCACTGAGGGGTAAAGGGGCACATTGTACTGACTGAGGGGCAAAGGGGCACATTGCACTGAGTGAGGGGCAAAGGGGCACATTGCAATGAGGGGTAAAGGGGCACATTGTACTGAGTGAGGGGTAAAGGGGCACATTGTACTGAGTGAGGGGTAAAGGGGCACAATGCACTGAGGGGTAAAGGGGCACATTGCACTGAGTGAGGGGCAAAGGGGCATATTACACTGAGGGATAAAGGGGCACATTGTACTGAGTGAGGGGCAAAGGGGCACATTGTACTGAGTGAGGGGTAAAGGGGCACATTGCACTGAGTGAGGGGCAAAGGGGTACATTGCACTGAGAGGTAAAGGGGCACATTGTTCTGAGTGAGGGGTAAAGGGGCACATTGCATTGAGTGAGGGGTAATGGGGCACATTGCACTGAGTGAGGGGTAAAGGGGCACAATGCACTGAGTGAGGGGCAAAGGGGCACAATGCACGGAGTGAGGGGTAAAGGGGCACATTGCACTGAGTGAGGGGTAAAGGGGCACATTGCACTGACTGAGGGGTAAAGGGGCACATTGTACTGAGTGACGGGTAAAGGAACACATTGCACTGACTGAGGGGCACATTGCACTGAGTGAGGGGCACATTGCACTGAGTGAGGGGCACATTGCACTGAGTGAGGGGCACATTGCACTGTGTGAGGGGTAAAGGAACACATTGCACTGAGTGAGGGGTAAAGGGGCACAATGCACTGAGGGGTAAAGGGGCACATTGCACTGAGTGAGGGGCAAAGGGGCACACTGCACTGAGGGGTAAAGGGGCACATTGCACTGAGTGAGGGGTAAAGGGGCACAATGCACTGAGTGACGGGTAAAGGAACACATTGCACTGACTGAGGGGCACATTGCACTGAGTGAGGGGTAAAGGGGCACATTGAACTGACTGAGGGGCACATTGCACTGAGTGAGGGGTAAAGGGGCACATTGCACTGAGCGAGGGGTAAAGGGGCACATTGCACTGAGTGAGGGGCACATTGCACTGAGTGAGGGGTAAAGGGGCACATTGCACTGAGTGAGGGGTAAAGGGGCACATTGCACTGAGTCAGGGGCAAAGGGGCACAATGCACTGAATGAGGGGCAAAGGGGCACATTGCACTGAGTGAGGGGCACATTGCACTGAGTGAGGGGTAAAAGGGCACATTTAACTGACTGAGGGGCACATTGCACTGAGTGAAGGGTAAAAGGGCACATTGCACTGAGTGAGGGGTAAAGGGGCACATTGCACTGACTGAGGGGCAAAGGGGCACATTGCACTGAGTGAGGGGCAAAGGGGCACATTGCACTGAGTGAGGGGGAAAGGGGTACATTGCACTGAGTGAGGGGTAAAGGGGCACATTGAACTGAGTGAGGGGTAAAGGGGCACAATGCACTGAGTGAGGGGCAAAGGGGCACATTGTACAGAGTGAGGGGTAAAGGGGCACATTGCACTGAGTGAGGGGTAAAGGGGCACATTGCACTGAGTGAGGGGTAAAGGGGCACAATGCACTGAGTGAGGGGCAAAGGGGCACATTGCACTGAGTGAGGGGTAAAGGGGCACAATGCACTGAGTGAGGGGGAAAGGGGCACATTGCACTGACTGAGGGGCAAAGGGGCACATTGCACTGAGTGAGGGGTAACGGGGCACATTGCACTGAGTGAGGGGTAAAGGGGCACATTGCACTGAGTGAGGGGTAAAGGGGCACATTGAACTGACTGAGGGGTAAAGATTGGCACACATGCGACAACATGAATTGAATATTTTTCGATTGCTGCAGAATAAATGGGAAGGCTGAAAACTGGGACATTTGAATCGTTTTGTGGAAATTGGTCAGGACATGTAACAAAACCTGGTGCTGCCCCTGCATTGCCAGGATGTCTCATCCACTGTCCTGCTGCTTTCCTCTAACACCATCTTCTGTTGTCAAATCTCTTCAGAGGCTCTGATCAACAATCAGTGGAATTGAAACATCTACAAAAAATCTGCTTTAATGCTGAAATAGGACCAGGATGTACAGACATCTTGCACAATAGGTTAAATCATCCAGTCAATGCCCTTTGTCTGTTTCCCTCACTCAGATAGTGCAAGACTTGGCACCACCTTGTGGACGGGGAAGCTGACTGCATCGCATGGCCAAGATGGAAAACAAAGACATTCAATAATGTCTGAATAAAGGACAGTCACTCCGAGGCCTAGTCTGGTAGAGAGCTTTTGTCCAGACTAATACAGGATGGTGCTGCTTAGAGAAGGGGGTGCAGCTATGGATGTCCCTCTGGCTCAGTGATTCACAATGGATTGAGCCCCGATTAAGGATTTATGTGCGCAGTCTAGACTGAAACACTACTGCATCGACCTTCAGATGAGCTGTGAAACCAGGGCCCTGTCTGCATGGGCTTCGGGTCAGATAGATGGTGAAGATCCTGTGCGACTTCCCAAATCTCTTTGTCCTGGGGAAAATCCTTCTCTAACAAACAAACCACCAAAACCAGTTTAACTGAGGTTGGGGGGAGGGGGCTGAATTACTTCTGTCCAGTCACATGAGACTGATTCACTTTGACTGCATGCCTCCAGTTCGGTGTGGTGTTATTTCAAGTCAAACAGCTGTGTTTTATATTTACATCACCTACAGGTCTGAGTTTAGACAATCCTAGAACGCAATCATTCTTATAATCGCAGACCCCTACACTTTTGCCCGAATATTGCAGAGTAATTTCTGAGTGTAATTCTAGTTTAACAATAGTGAAACCTGGTTATTGTTTCTATGATTTGCAGCCGGCTGCACTGGACGCACTTGGAGAAACCCATGGTGGCAAATCTGGACAGTAGCGTTTAATTAACCTTGTTGACGAAGATTTTCATTGACTCGAATCATTCAGTGAATGGTCGATAATTACAGCAAAGCTACCAAAATAGGAAGAGAGGCCAGACCTCTGGGGAATGTCTCATAAGCAGGAATATGTGATGGATGTATTTCAGCTCACCTATCGGAGGCTTGGGGGACAATGTTATATTCACCCCCCATCACATTAAATAACTACCTCGATGGGTGGCACGGTAGCACAGTGCTTAACACTGTTGCTTCAATGCTCCAGGGACCCTGATTTTTTCTAATAAAGTGGCAATTTACCGTGGCCAATCCACCTACCCTGCACATCTTTTTGATTGTGGGGGCAAAACCCATGCAAACACGGGGCGAATGTGCAAACTCCATGTGGTGGTATGTATTAGGGTTAATACGGTACACCACGTGTCGACAGGCTATTGGTGGAGGGATGCCAGGTCCTGATAGGATCTGCCACCTACTGGACTCCACCCAGAAATGCCGGTATAAGAACCCAGTTCTTCCCTCCATTTCCCTCAGCAGCTGCATTCTGTAACCACGCTGCTGGGGATAAAGTTCTGCTTAATAAAGCCTTCAATTGACATTACCTCAACCTGCCTCGCGTCATATTGACGGTGCTACAATTTATTAAGCAGAATTTAAATTGAAGAAAACGACGTGGGAACACGGAGCTCCGAATCACCCCGGAGTGCCTGCGCATCGCACCCCAAGCAGCTAACTCGGCCTCTATCTTCAAACACTGGATGGCTTGCTTTGAGGGCTACCTCCGAACGGCCCCCGGCACACCGACTGACGAACAAAAGATGCAGGTCCTCTATTCCAGGGTGAGTCCTGACATCTACTCCCTTATCGAGGACGAGGACGGTTTCATCGGTGCCAGCGCCGCGCTGAAGGATATCTACATCCGGCCCGCCAACCAGGTTTTTGCTCGCTACCAGCTCGCCTCACGACGACAATTTCCGGAGGAATCGCTGGACGAGTTTTATAACGCCCTGCAGATCCTGGGTCGAAACTGCAACTGCCCGGCGATAACAGCGAGTGAACACACAGAGCTCCTGGTCCGCGATGCGTATGTGGCAGGTTTGGCCTCTTCCCAGATCCGCCAGAGGCTTTTGGAGAAATAATCTCTGGGACTTTCAGAAGCTCGGGCCCTGGCGGCATCCCTCGATGTGGCCTCGCGTAACGCCCGCGCCTACGCCCCCGACTGCACTACAGCCCCTTCGGCTCCGTGGACCCCCGCCAGCCCCCCCACCCCCCGCAAACCTGCGCGGCCAAAACACCAGACCAACCGGGGGGGCCCCGCTGCTATTTTTGCGGCCAGCCGAAACACCCTTGGCAGCGATGCCCGGCCCGCGCGGCTACCTGCAAAAGCTGCGGGAAGAAGGGCCACTACGCGACGGTGTGCAAGTCCCGCGGGGTCGCCGCTATCTCCGGGGAAGAAACGGCACCACAGACCCAGCCCCCCCAGCGATCCAAGTGTGACCAACGGACGCCGCCATTTTGGACCCCGGACGCCACGAGGGAGAGATGGGCGCCGCCATTTTGTCCACCACCGACCGCGCTCGATCCATGGACGCCGCCATCTTGGCTGAAGGACCCTGACACAGACGGCCACATACTGCCTGATTACGATGCTCAACTTCAACAACCATGTCTGGCTTCAACGACCTTCGACCAGTCGCGACCCCGGATGCTCCAGACTGCAACCACTACAGTCCTAGTGAATGGCTACGAGACGCCGTGTCTTATCGACTCTGGGAGCACGTAGAGCTTCATTCATCTGGACACGGTAAGGCGCTGTTCCCTCGTAATTCGGCCAAGCACCCAGAAAGTTTTCCTGGCGGCGGGATCCCACTCCGTTCAGATCACGGGGTTCTGCATCGCTAACCTAATGGTGCAGGGGAGGGAGTTCCAAAATTACCGGCTGTATGTCCTCCCCCATCTCTGTGCGCCCACACTCCTAGGGTTGGACTTCCAATGCAACCTCCAGAGTTTAACATTTAAATTTGGCGGCCCTATACCCCCACTGACTGCCTGCGGCCTCGCGACCCTCAAGGTTGAATCGCCTTCCTTGTTTGCGAACCTCACCCCGGATTGCAAACCGGTCGCCACAAGGAGCAGACGGTATAGCGCCCAGGACCGAGCATTTATCCTGTCCGAAGTCCAGAGGCTGCTGAAGGAAGGCATCATCCAGGGTAGCAACAGTCCCTGGAGAGCCCAGGTGGTAGTTGTGAAGACCGGGGAGAAACAGAGGATGGTCATCGACTATAGTCCGACCATCAACAGGTACACTCAGCTAGATGCGTACCCTCTCCCCCGCATATCCGACATGGTCAATTGGATTGCACAGTACAAGGTCTTTTCCACCGTGGACCTCAAGTCCGCCTACCACCAGCTCCCATCCGTCCCGGTGACCGCAACTATACTGCCTTCGAAGCAGACGGGCGGTTATACCACTTTTTAAGGGTTCCATTCGGCGTCACGAACGGAGTCTCGGTCTTCCAACGAGAGATGGACCGAATGGTTGACCAGCACAGTTTACGGGCCACGTTCCCGTATCTCGACAACGTCACCATCTGCGGCCACGACCAGCAGGACCACGACGCCAATCTCCAAAAATTCCTCCAGACCGCTCACACCCTGAACCTCACTTACAACAAAGAAAAATGCGTGTTCCGCACCGATCGTCTAGCCATCCTGGGCTACATAGTGCGTAATGGAGTAATAGGCCCCGACCCTGAACGCATGCGCCCCCTCATGGAATTCCCTCTCCCCCACTGTGCCAAAGCCCTGAAACGTTGCCTGGGCTTCTTTTCTTATTACGCCCAGTGGGTCCCCCAGTACGCAGACAAGGCCCGTGCACTAATCCAGTCCACTACTTTTCCCCTGACGACAGAGGCATGCCAGGCCTTTAGCCGCATCAAAACGGATATCGCAAAGGCCACGATGCGCGCCATCGACGAGTCCCTCCCCTTCCAGGTCGAGAGCGACGCATCGGATGTAGCTCTGGCGGCCACCCTCAACCAAGCAGGCAGACCCGTGGCCGCCTTCTCCCGAACCCTCCACGCTTCAGAAATCCGCCACTCCTCAGTGGAAAAGGAGGCACAAGCAATAGTGGAAGCTGTGCGACACTGGAGGCATTACCTGGCCGGTAGGAGATTCACTCTCCTCACTGACCAACAGTCGGTTGCCTTCATGTTCGATAATGCACAGCGGGGCAAGATCAAGAACGACAAGATCTTGCGGTGGAGGACCGAACTCTCCACCTTCAATTATGAGATCTTGTATCGTCCCGGAAAGCTGAACGAGCCATCCGATGCCCTATCTCGCGGCACATGTGCCAATGTACAAGTGGACCGTCTACAAGCCCTCCACGAGGACCTCTGCCACCCGGGGGTCACTCGTTTCTACCACTTCCTTAAGGCCCGCAACCTCCTTTACTCCGTCGAGGACGTCCGAACAGTCACCAGAAACTGCCAGATCTGCGCTGAGTGCAAACCGCACTTTTTCAGGCCAGATAGAGCGCACCTGGTTAAGGCCTCTCGACCCTTTGAACGCCTCAGTTTGGATTTCAAAGGCCCCCTCCCCTCCACCAATCGCAACGCGTACTTCCTGAACGTCGTTGACGAATACTCCCGTTTCCCCTTCGCCATCCCCTGCCCCAACATGACCGTGCCCACGGTCATTAAAGCCCTCGGTACCATTTTTACACTGTTCGGTTTCCCCGACTATATCCATAGCGACAGGGGGTCCTCCTTTATGAGTGACGAACTGCGTCAATTCCTGCTCAGCAGGGGCATAGCCTCGAGCAGGACAACCAGATACAACCCCCGGGGGAACGGGCAGGTAGAAAGGGAGAATGGAGCGGTCTGGAAGGCCGTCCTGCTGGCCCTCCGGTCTAGGAGCCTCCCAATTTCCCGCTGGCAGGAAGTCCTCCCGGATGCCCTTCACTCTATCCGATCCCTGCTGTGCACCACCACGAATCAAACGCCTCACGAGCGCCTCCTCCTCTTTCCTAGGAAGTCCTCCTCTGGAACGCCACTTCCGACCTGGCTAGCAGCTCCGGGACCCATTCTGCTCCGGAAACATGTGCGGGCGCACAAGTCAGATCCGTTGGTGGAACGGGTGCATCTCCTTCACGCCAACCCGCAATACGCCTATGTGGAGTACCATGATGGCCGACAGGACACGGTCTCCCTGCGAGATCTGGCGCCCGCCGGAGCTACCCCCCCCCCCCACGCCAATCACCACCTCCTCACTCCCGCCGGTTCATCCCGCAGCCACCCCCTTCCCGGGGGGTTCGGTTCTCCTCCCAGACCCGCCCAGGAGTAAGGACACAGGGGACAGCGCTACGCTCCCAGAGTCGACGGGACTCGAGCCAGCGCCATCACCACCACGCCCGAGGCGATAGGAAAGGACGACCAGGGCGCCCATCTGGCTCATCGAATCACTTTAATTCTCAACGTTTTCAGTTATTGTGTCTTGTTATAGTTATGGCATCATGCCGACCGTTTGGCCCGTTGAAGCGATAATTTTGTGTTTTGTTCAAAGTTACGGCACAGTACTGACTCTGTAAACCCCTACCACCATGCAAACCACCATCCCGCCGGGTTTTTTTTCAACAAGGGGTGAATGTGGTGGTATGTATTAGGAGTAATACGGTACACCACGTGTCGACAGGCTATTGGTGGAGGGATGCCAGGTCCTGATAGGATCTGCCACCTACTGGACTCCTCCCAGAAATGCCGGTATAAGAACCCAGTTCTTCCCTCCATTTCCCTCAGCAGCTGCATTCTGTAACCACGCTGCTGGGGATAAAGTTCTGCTTAATAAAGCCTTCAATTGACATTACCTCAACCTGCCTCGCGTCATATTGACGGTGCTACACTCCACACAGTGATCCAGAGCCAGGGCCGAACCTGGAACCTCGGCGCCGTGAGGCAACTGTGCAAACCACTTGCGCCACCGTGCTGCCCGAATGCAAGCCTACTTGTGATACTAATAAAGATTATTATCCAGATTTAAGGGGACATTAAGTTATAGCTGGGCTCTTCAGGAATACGCTGTCAAAGGGCAGTGGAAATCGGCACATCTCGCCTCCCCCACCTCGTAACAAAAACACCCTTTTGATTGGTTGGGGGGGGGGGGGGGGGGGGAACGGGACGTGCGTAGACAATTGAGAAACTGACATGAGTTTCACTAGGTAAGGGCATTAAGGGTTATAGAACCAAGACCAGAGATCAGGCATAGGACCTCAATTGAATGGCAGAAAAGGCTTGAGGGAATGGTCTACTTGTGTTCCTATATTCTACTTGGAGAAGGTAAAGTTACTAGGTGCCCTCTCCTCCTGGTTAGGTTGCACTGGAAGCATGCTATCTCATTCAAATGCTTATACAAGGCCCCAGATATTGGAGGTTATTTGATTAGAATTGAGGAAATCAGTCAATACAGATCCCACTTCAGTCCTGCCTTTTTACTCAATCAAGCAGCTAGTCATAGAATCATAGAAGTTAGTGCAGAAGGAGGCTATTCGGCCTGTCGAGTCTGCACTAGCCCTTGGAAAGAGCATCCTATCCCTATCACACTTTGGACACTAATGGCAATTTATCATGGCCAATCTGCACATTTTTGGACTGTGGGAGGAAACCGGAGCACCCGGAGGAAACCCACGCAGTCACGGGGAGAACGTGCAGACTCCCCACAGACAGTAATGCAAGCCGGGAATCAAACATGGGACCCTGGAACTGTGAAGCAACCATGCTAAACACTGTGCTACCGTCCTGCCCCCATCCATCATGAGACGGGCCAACGCCAGCCTCCCAGACGGCCTCGATCCATTGCGGTTTGCCCATCACCGCAACCGGTCCACAGCAGATACTATCTCCCTGGCCCTACAATCAACACTTAAACACCTCGACAACAAGGACACCTACGTCAGACTGTTGTTCATAGACTACAGCACCGCCTTCAACACTATTATCTCGACAAGACTAATAACCAAACTCTGCAATCTCGCACTTGACCCCTCCCTGTGCAGCTGGATCCTTGACGTCCTCACCAACAGACCGCATTCTGTCAGGATAGGCAACAGCATCTCCTATAATAATATAAATCTTTATTGTCACAAGTAGGCTTACATTAACACTGCAATGACGTTACTGTGAAAAGCCCCCAGTCGCCACATTCCGGCACCTGTTCGGGCAGAATATCCAATTCACCTAACACCACGTCTTTCGGGACTTGGGAGGAAACCACACCACTGAGGAAACCCACGCAGGCACGGGGAGAACGTGCAGACTCCGCACAGTCAGTGACCCAAGCCGGGAATGACGCTGGAGCTGTGAAGCAACAGTGCTAAGCACCATGCCGCCCAATAGCCTTCAGCTGCAGTTAGTGAAATTTGAATTGAATTAGCTGGAATCTAACGATGACCATGAAACCATTGTCGATTATCGTAAAAACCCATCTGGTTCACTAATGCTCTTTAGGGAAGGAAATCTGCCATCCTTACTTGATCTGGCCTACATGTGACTCCAGACCCAGAGCAATGTGGTTGACTCTCATCTCTTCACACCCCCCCCCCGCCCCGCCCTGCGGGCAATTAGTGATGTGCAATAAATGCTGGCACAACCTGCGAAACCCACATCCCATGAACAAATAAAAAGCTTGGACAAGATGATGGAGCAAATGTTGAAAATGGATCCATACTTAATTGTACTTATCTGTGTTGATATTTCCAAAATAAACTCTGCCAACATGGCAAAATGCACAATGAGCTCAACAATCATTGTCTTTCTGTACAGAAACTGTGTTAGTAATGGAACATATCAGAAACTCGATTGCTCAGTCACGTTTTCTAAATTTCAATTTCCTTCCTCAGTGTTTTACTCTTGTCTCTCACTTACAGTAGCCCATGACCACTACCATCTAGAACAGCAAGAGCAGCAGTAACCTGGAAACACCACCAGCTGGAGGTTCCCCTGACTTGGAAATATATCGGAGTTCCTTCAGTCACTGGGTCAAAATCCTGGAACTCCCTCCCTCACAAGCATTGCGGGCATACCGACACCACATGGACTGCGGTGTATAAGAAGGCGCCACCACCGTGAGCACTTAGGGATGGACAATAACTGCTAGCCTAGACAGTGTAGTCCACAGCCCTTGAACCAATGTTAAAAAGTTGACTGTTGCATTTTGGTAACATCGCACAGAAAAGTAAAATCTTCTGAAATGGCTCCCCAGCCAAACAGAGGGAGCATTAATTAAATGTTGTGTTGCACGACCAGCATAAGCTGTCTCAGACTGAATTGCAAACGGTTGATATTGGCAAAACCTTTTGAGCAATTGGCATTTCACATCTCTCAAATTTTATTCTTCTACTGTTTCACTCGGATGTGGGATGACCTTCAACGTTTGTGCTGGATCCTCACTCACCATCACTTTGCCGATTTAGACAGCAGCTGGAAGAATAATCTACTCTCCAATCGTAGGAGCTTTGTTGCTTTTGGTCAAGAAAGATGCTCTCAGGGCCATTCCGGGACAGAAGTTACATTTCTGACAATGGTATTGTTAATTCTTTCCACGCTGGGTGCACCACAGCGAGGTGTCCCGATAAGCCAATACTTACATCAGGTTTCTGGACACACTCCTAATAACTCCATCCTTGGCTTGGTCAGATTACACTTCTGTGAAACTGCATGGAATGTTTTTCCTCCACAAAATCAAGGTGTTGCCATTTTTCCCGAAATTTGGATCTTCAGCGCTGCAGTCAGGCCAGCCCAAGTCACGTTCTCCAGTCTTGTCGTGGGGTTTGAACCTATAACCTCCTGACCCGGGACGTTGAGTGTCTTTAAGACAGAAGTTGATAAATTCTTGATTTCGCGAGGAATTAAGGGCTATGGAGAGAGCGGGTAAATGGAGTTGAAATCAGCCATGATTGAATGGTGGAGTGGACTCGATGGGCCGAATGGCCTTACTTCCGCTCCTATGTCTTATGGTCTTATGGACCCAACGGGGAGGTGGCACCAGTGCTTTTAGATGACTGGAGAAACCGTTTAACTGGCGAGGATAGGAGTGACTATTAATAACCAACAGTAGCATTTACAACTGCAGCGACATTAATCACACATGTGAAGGGTGGAGTATACCTTTTTTATTCAAAATTCACATAAGGGTAAAAATATCTGCAAAAATAACTCAAAAAATTTGATAGAATAAGGTGAAGCAGGTACACTTTTTTTTTTAATATACCATGAAGTCTGCTGCTAATGCTTGCTCCATTCTGACACTGATGACACAGTGTGCATACAGACAGTGAGACAGAGAGTCCCTGCCTCGGCCTCCCTCTGAGGCAGCTCATTACGTTTACACTGTACAGTCCCAGAAGCTGAAGGAGGAAGAAACCACTCGACCCAACCAGGATACAGGCGCCGTCCAAAAGGTGGGGGAGACGAGCAGCCCGGCAACACGCCAAGCTTCAGGCCTCAGGCGGGCTACTTCAACTGTCCTTCTCACTCTGCAGGGAGGCCGCAGCCAGCGTTACCGTGGTGACCGACTGTCCCCCCATACCGTGAATTTGCATCTTGGCCAGTTTTTTCTGCTCGCACTCCGTGACGAGGCGGTTCAGCTCCGCTGCACTGTAGCCAATCAGAGTCTTCAAGTCGCACACAAACTTATAGACGAATCTCTTCCCTTGGACCTTGCATATCATGTCTCCATCATAATAATATCTGGACAAGAAAGAGGACCAGGAATTAAACAGTGGGCACGCACACACACAAACTATCTGCTCAGCCCTTTCTGCCTACCACCTGCAAGTTTTACAAACCAAAGCCTGAAATCACCCAATAGTTATTTTTCCCTTTAGCGCATCATCTTACATCATTACTGTGCGGAGTCTGCACGTTCTCCCCGTGTCTGCGTGGGTTTCCTTCCACAGTCCAAAGACGTGCAGGTTAGGCGGATTGGCCATGTTAAGTTGCCCTTAGTGACCAAAACCTTTAGGTGGTGTTATTGGGTTCCGGGGATAGGGTGGAAGTGAGGGCTTAAGTGTGCAGACTCGATGGGCCGAATGGCCTCCTTCTGCACTGTATGTTCTATGTTCAGCTTGCTTCTGAACCATGGTCTTTGCATGTAGACTCTTGGAACAGAAGAAATCCGATACACTATTTCCTGGGCAAAACAATCATCAAATCGCCACCACTGCTGCTATAAATTGATTGTCAAGAGGATGAAAAGAAATTGCAAAAGGATACAGATGTGGCAAGTGAAGTGGGCAAAAATCTGGCAGAGAGAATATAACATGGGAACATGTGAACTTGAAGAGAAGATAAGAAGTATATTATTCAAAAGGAGAGTTGCAGAACTCTACAGTAGAGAGGGATCTGGGTGTCCTGGAGTGTGAACAACAAAACATTATTATGCAGCACGGTAGCACAAGTAGATAGCACTGTAGCTTCACAGTGCCAGGGTCCCAGGTTCGATTCCCCGCTGGGTCACTGTCTGTGCGGAGTCTGCACCTTCTTCCTGTGTCTGCGTGGGTTTCCTCCGGGTGCTCCGGTTTCCGCCCACAATCCAAAGATGTGCAGGTTAGGTGGATTGGCCATGATAAATTGCCCTTAGTGACCAAAAGGGTTAGGAGGGGTTATTGGGTTACAGGGATAGGTTGGAAGTGAGGGCTTAAGTGGGTCGGTGCAGACTCGATGGGCCGAATGGCCTCCCTCTGCATTGTACAGCAGGTGATTGGGAAGGCAAATGGAAGGTTTATGTTTAACACAAGGGGAACATAGTATAAAAGGAGGGAAGTGATGCCACTGTTGTGCAGGGCCTTTGGTCTCCGGAAAGGATATAACTGTTTTAGAGAAGGTCATTCAATTGATTCCTGGGTTTATGAGGAACACATAAGCAGGTTGGGCTGATACCTGCTACACTTTAGAAGAATGAGAGGTGATGTTATTGAAACATAGAAGATCCTCAAAAATCCGCTTCTAAATTTTTGTGTTTTGGGGTTTATGAGTTTTGGAACAGCTGGGAGAGAGAACATAGGTGATAACTGTTTCAAATCAGTCCGTAACACTCCCTCCTTCTCTGGGTATGATGAATCACTTGGTGGATGATCCAGTGGGGTACTGTTTGCATTCCAAGCCAAAGTCACAGCCGTTGACAGGAAGACTGTGACCACCTGGGAATGTATTGATGCGCTGAAAGACACTGTTTCCTGGGAACTGTTGTCACAGTCTCACCTCTTCTTCCTGAAAATGCAGGCTCCAGGCAAGTTCATTAGATACTTGATGACTCTCCTCCCCGCCCACCTCACACCCCCCCCCCCCCCCCACCCCACACTCCTCCAAAAACATCAAATCTTTCTCTACTTTCATCTCACCACCCACCCTTTGCTCTCTGCGAGGTCCCAGAGCCTCCCTCCTCATTCCCTCCCACTCTGTGTACGTAAACCCATCCTTTCCTTGTACTTCATGTTACGTGGGGCAAACCGCCTGGATATAACCTCTGTTGAGAAGTCGTAAGCATTTCTACCAACTTAACCACTGCCCCATTCCCTTTAGACCCCGTCTAACTTTGACACGTCTGGGGGGAAAAAGCCGGAAACTGGATACAGAGAGCACAATATTTGGCAAACTTTCATATACAAGCTTTGGAGGGGATATCATTCAGCAAAAGTAAAGACCAGAAATAGGACAGCAGCTATTCTAGATTCCCGCTCTTTGACCTGATGCCAGAAAATCACACAAACGTCCACTGTGAAAACTTGCTACATCAATAGTGATTGCCATCCAAACTTAGACAACGTTATTTACAGGAATTAGATTTGTGGTGGCGAAGAGAAAGGTCAGCTTAAAACACGGCAACAACAGGCAGCAAGCAGAATGTGCTCTGATCCAATAATGGGAAGTCTCTCTGCAGATTAAATTCCTTATTTGTCCACGGACTGTGAAATTTGCTTGTTTGACAACTGAAGAGTAACTGCAACCTCTTAAAACCACTTAATGATTCAAGCTGCATATTTATCAACTGGAGCTCACTGGAGCATTAAAGGTTACAACTGAGTACCAGAGTGAAGAACACAAAACTAGATTCAAGCAAAGGGAAAGGCACAGTGGTTAGCACTACTGCCTCACAGCGCCAAGGGCCTGGGTTCTATTCCAACCTCAGGTGGCTGGCTGTGTGGAATTTGTACGTTCTCCCAGTGGGTTTCCTCCAGGTGCTCCGGTTCCCTCCCACAGTCCAAAGATGTGCAGGGAAGATGGACCAGTCATTCTAAATTGCCCCTTAGTGTCCGAAGGTTAAGTGGGGTTTTGGGAATAGGACGGGTAGGTGGACCCTGGGTCGGGTGCTCCTTCAGAGGGCCAATGCAGACTCGATGGGTCGAAAGGCCTCCATCTGCAATGTAGGGATTCTATGATCCAAATATTGAAGTCAATAAATGGGACAGTAAGGGTAATTGTACAAGATACTGGCTAGACAGATAGTATTGGACAACTGGCCACGTGCAAAATGGCAAATTTCACTTATGCTCCTTCACAATATAGATTGTCAAGTGGATCAGCATTCTGTGCGGCGTAATGGAGAGCGAGATCTCACAGTTAATTAACACTCAGAAGCCATAACTGTAGCAGGCAGATGAGCAGAGTGGTGCTTATTATTTGTTTTCTATTTGGTGAAGCAGGAGCACGGTCAGGAATCAGTGAGCAAAAGAGGGCAATGAGATTCAGACATAATTCCAGGAGTGCACGGGGCGGAGGAGAGAGGGGGAGAAAGAGAGAGAGAGGGAGCGAGCCCGGGTCAGGGGAAAGAGAGAGAGAGAGAGAGAGAGAGGGAGCGAGCCCGGGGCGGGGGAGAGAGAGGGAGCGAGCCCGGGGCGTGGGGGGGAAGAGAGAGGGAGCGAGCCCGGGGCAGGGGGGGGGGGGGGGGAGAAAGAGAGAGGGAGCGAGCCCGGGGCAGGGGGGGGGGGGAAAAGAGAGAGGGAGCGAGCCCGGGGCAGGGGGGGGGGGGGGAAAGAGAGAGGGAGCGAGCCCGGGGCAGGGGGGGGGGGGAAAGAGAGAGGGAGCGAGCCCGGGGCAGGGGGGAGAGAGAGGGAGCGAGCCCGGGGCGGGGGAGAGAGAGGGAGCGAGCCCGGGGCGGGGGAGAGAGAGGGAGCGAGCCCGGGGCGGGGGGAGAGAGAGGGAGCGAGCCCGGGGCGGGGGAGAGAGAGGGAGCGAGCCCGGGGCGGGGGAGAGAGAGGGAGCGAGCCCGGGGCGGGGGAGAGAGAGGGAGCGAGCCCGGGGCGGGGGAGAGAGAGGGAGCGAGCCCGGGGCGGGGGGAGAGAGAGGGAGCGAGCCCGGGGCGGGGGAGAGAGAGGGAGCGAGCCCGGGGCGGGGGAGAGAGAGGGAGCGAGCCCGGGGCGGGGGGAGAGAGAGGGAGCGAGCCCGGGGCGGGGGAGAGAGAGGGAGCGAGCCCGGGGCGGGGGAGAGAGAGGGAGCGAGCCCGGGGCGGGGGAGAGAGAGGGAGCGAGCCCGGGGCGGGGGAGAGAGATGGAGCGAGCCCGGGATGGGGGAGAGAGAGGGAGCGAGCCCGGGGCGGGGGAGAGAGAGGGAGCGAGCCCGGGGCAGGGGAGAGAGAGGGAGCGAGCCCGGGGCGGGGGAGAGAGAGGGAGCGAGCCCGGGGCGGGGGAGAGAGAGGGAGCGAACCCGGGGCGGGGGAGAGAGAGGGAGCGAGCCCGGGGCGGGGGAGAGAGAGGGAGCGAACCCGGGGCGGGGGAGAGAGAGGGAGCGAGCCCGGGGCGGGGGAGAGAGAGGGAGCGAGCCCGGGGCGGGGGAGATAGAGGGAGCGAGCCCGGGGTGGGGGAGAGAGAGGGAGTGAGCCCGGGGTGGGGGAGAGAGAGGGAGCGAGCCCGGGGTGGGGGAGACAGAGGGAGTGAGCCCGGGGTGGGGGAGAGAGAGGGAGCGAGCCAGAGGGGGCGCGGTTTTGCCCCAGATGACATCCCGAGCACTGATCTCCTTGATCCTCGTAGCAGGACAAGGATCCGCTGCAGTGTGGATCTTACAGACCGATTTGCTTGCTAAATGTAGATGCCAAGATGCTGGCGAAGGTATTAGCCACGAGGATTGAGGATTGTGTGCCGCAGATCATCCATGAAGACCAGACGGGGTTTGTGAAGGGGAGGCAGTTGAACGCGAATGTGCGGAGGCTTTTGAACGTTATCATGATGCCGGCGAGGGAGGGGGAGGCGGAGATAGTGGTGGCGATGGACGCTGAGAAAGCCTTCTGTGGGAGATGCTGAAGAGGTACGGCTTTGGGGAGGGATGTGTCAGGTGGGTTAGGCTGTTGTATGAGGTCCCGATGGCGAGTGTGGCCACAAACAGGAGGAGGTCAGAGTACTTTTGGATGCACCGAGGGACGAGACAGGGGTGTCCTTTATCTCCCCTGCTCTTCGCATTGGCGATTGCACCCCTGGCTATGGCACTGAGTGAGTCAAGGAACTGGAGGGGGTTGGTGCATGGTGGGGAGGAGCATAGGGTGTCACTTTATGCGGACGACCTGCTGCTGTATGTGGCGGACCCGGTGGGAGGAATGCCGGAGGTAATGAGGATTCTTAGGGAATTCGGGGACTTTTCGGGGTACCAGCTCAACATGGGGAAGAGCGAGCTGTTCGTAGTTCATCCAGGGGACCAGGGGAGGGAGACTGGCGAGCTCCTACTAACAAAGGCGGAGAGGAGCTTCAGGTATCTGGGAGTCCAGGTGGCCAGGAGCTGGGGGGCCCTGCATAGGCTTAATTTTACAAGGCTGGTGGAGCAAATGGAGGATGAGTTCAAGAGGTGGGACGCGTTGCCACTGTCCTTGGCGGGTCAGGTGCAGTCAATCAAAACGACTGTGCTCCCAAGATTTTTGTTCCTGTTCCAGTGCCCCCCTGTGTTTATCCTGAAGGCTTTTTCAGGCGGGTTAACAGGAGTATAATGGGGTTTGTGCAGGCACGAGTGACTCCCGAGGGTGAGAAGGGTGTTCCTGGAGCGGAGTAGAGATAGGGGGAGACTGGCACTGCCCAACCTCTGTGGATACTACTGGGCCGCCAATGCGCCGATGATGCGCAAGTGGATAATGGAGGGGGCTGCATGGAAGAGGCTGGAGACGGCGTCTTTTGTGGGTACGAGTCTGGGGGCGCTGGCAATGGCACCGCTGCCGCTCCCTCCAAGGAGGTATACCACGAGCCTGGTGTTGGTGGCTGCCTTCAAAATTTGGAGGCAGTGGAGGCAGCACAGGGGGCAAGTGGGGACCCCATTACGGGGAACCACCGGTTCACCCCAGGAAGAACAAGTGGAGGGTTTGCGGGGTGGCACAGGGCAAGGATACGAAAGCTGGGGGACCTGTTTGTGGACGGGAAGTTCGCGAGTCTGGGTGAGCTGGAGGAGAAGTACGGGCTCCCCCCCGGGGAACACCTTCAGGTACTTACAGGTAAGGGCATTCGCCAGACGGCAGTGGTGGAATTCCCGCGACTACGGCCACACACAGTACAGGACAGGGTGCTCTCGGGTGGGTGGGTGGGAGTGGGGAAGATCTCGGAAACTTACCAGGTGATGCAGGAGGAGGAGGAGGCCTCGGTGGTGGAGGTAAAAGGTAAGTGGGAAGAGGAGTTGGGAGAGAAAATTAAGGAAGGGACGTGGGCAGATGTCCTGGGGAGGGTGAACTCTTTCTCATCGTGCGCGAGGCTCAGCCTCATACAATTTCAGGTGCTGCACAGGGCACACATGACCGGGACAAGGATGAGTCGGTTTTTTGGGGGTGAGGACAGGTGTGTTAGGTACTCAGGGAGCCCAGCAAACCACACCCATATGTTCTGGGCATGTCCAGCGCTGGAGGAATTTTGGAAGGGCGTAGCGAGGACGGTATCTAGAGTGGTAGGATCCAGGGTCAAGCCGGGCTGGGGGCTCGCAATATTTGGGGTGGCAGAGGAGCCGGGAGTGCAGGAGGCGAAAGAGGCCAGAATTCTGGCCTTTGCGTCCCTGGTAACCCGGCGAAGGATTCTTCTTCAGTGGAAGGATGCGAGGCCCCCAAGCGTGGAATCCTGGATCAACGATATGGCGGGATTTATTAAGTTGGAGAGAGTGAAATTCGCCTTGAGACGGCCAGTACAAGGGTTCTTTAGGCAGTGGCAACCGTTCTTAGACTTCCTGGCAGAGCGGTAGACATTGGTCAATGGCAGCAGCAACTCGGGGGGGGGGGTCACTTTATTTTTTTTTTGTTTTTGTTATTTACACTGGAGGGTCTGAGGGGGTGTATATACTTGTTGTATTAAGTCGGGGGGTTAATGTTAATTTATTATTTATGTACGGGGGCGGGGGGAAAGGGGGGTATGGAGGGTTGTTTTTCTGGACTGTATTTTGTACTTAACCCTGTTGGGTTCCTTTTTCATTTTGTTATTGATATTTTATGAAAACCTTTAATAAAATTTTAAAAAACCTTGTTTATGTTTTGCATCCAATATGACCTCCACTTCTGAAGAAGCCATACTGGGCTCAAAACATTAAGTATGTTCCTCTTTCCACAGTTGCTGAGTTTTTGCAGCATTTTCTGATTTTATTTCAGGTTTCAAGCATCTGCAGAATTTTGCTTTTAATCCTGGATGTAAAGTACGTGTGTGTGTGTGTGTGTGTGTGTGCACGCACATGTGCCTGGATCGAAGGACAGGATTATGCTACATTAAGCCTCCCATGACCTGCTTGCTATCATTGTTTCGGGTCAAATGCAAAGAATTAACATTTGAGCAAGGCACTGGACGTTAATGGTAAAGCTGCAAGCAGAGAGAAGAAATGCATGTTTGATAGATGACCATATTTAGGATTGCACTGGTGTTGGCCTAAATACACTAGTCGCAAAACAGGCAACAGTGGCATCTCAGTGAAGTGTAGTCTGCACAATACAGCTGTTAAGCCATCTGAAAGCACACAATCCCATCGGTCAGAATAATCTGTACAACTAGGTTAGGGTCGACGAACCTCTGCTCAGTCCACTTACCTAAGTGCTCGGCTCAGTTTCTCGTAGTTCATGGTGGGCTTGTTTTTTCGTTGACCCCATTTCTGGGCCACCAACTCTGGCTGGTTCAGCTTGAACTCCCCTTCGTCCCCAACCCATGAAATGCAGTCTCGTGCATCTTTGTCTGTCAGAAGCTCCAGAAGGAACTGCCAGAGTTGGATCTGCCCATTGTTGCCTGAAGGCAAAAGCAGGAAATAACTCAATTATCACACACATTTCTCCATTAGTTTGGCTACACAGAGAATCAATCATCTTCATGTTTTTAGATGAATATCTATTGGCTCTTCAATTATTGACAACTAACATCCCGACGGCGCTAAGAGCTAACTGTGTAATATGGATTCAAGCTACATACACCCCAAACTACCTTCCCCGAGGGATTTTAATCAAGCTGCTTTGTGTGGACATTTTTTTGATGTTTGCCTGTCAATTGCCAAATTTATGGAGGTCGACAGCACAGAAAATGCTCTTTGGCCCATCCCGTTTGCACTGGTCAAAAACAACCACCTAATTATTCTAATCCCACTTTCCAGCACTTGGTCCATAGCCGTGTATGCCTTGGCATTGTAAGTACACATCTAAATACTTCTTAAATGTTATGAGGGTCTCTGCCTCCACCACCTTTTCAGGCAGCGAGTTCTAGACTCCCACCTCCCAACACCCTCTGGGTAAAAACATTTTTCCCCAAGCCCTCTAAACCTCCTGCCCCTTACCATAAATCTAGGCCCCCTGGTCACTGGTCTCTCCACCAAGTGAAAATGATTCTTCCTGTCCACTCCCATTTATGTCCCTAAATTTTATACATTTCAATCATTTTTAAAAATGTTTTCCAATTAAGGGGCAATTTAGCCTGACCTGTCCACCTACCCTGCACACCATTGGGTTGTGGAGATGAGACCTACACAGACGCGGGAGAATGTGTAAACTCCACAGGGACAGTGACCCAGGGCCGGAATCGAACTTGGGGTCCACGGCGCCGTGAGGCAGGAGTGTTAACCACTGCATCACCGTGCCGCCCCTACATCTCAATTACGTCCCCTCTCAGTCTCCTCTGCTCGAAGGAAAACATCCCCAATCTATCCAATCTCTCTGAAACTCTCCAGCCCAGGCAACATCCTGGTAAATCTCCTCTGCACCCTTTCCAGTGCGATCACATCTCTTCTACAATATGGATTCCAGAACTGCACACTCGCTGTGGCCTAGCCAACGTGTTATACAGTTCCAAGCATTATCCCCCTGCTCTAAAACTCCATGCCTCGACAAATAAAGGCATACCATACGCTTTCTTAACCATTTTATCCACCTGCCCTGGGTAGCACGGTAGCATAGTGGTTAGCTCAGTTACTTCACAGCTCCAGGGTCTCAAGTTCGATTCCCACCTTGGGTTACTGTCTGTGCGGAGTCTGCACATTCTCCCCATGTCTGCGTGGGTTTCCTCCGGGTGCTCTGGTTTCCTCCCACAGTCCAAAGATGTGCAGGTTAGGTGGATTGGCCCTTAGGGTCCAAAAAAGTTAGGTGGGATTACTGGGTTACGGGGATGGGGTGGAGGCGTGGGGCTTAAGCGGGGTGCTCTTTCCAAGGGCCAGTGCAGACTCGATGGGCTGAAAGGCCTCCTTCTGCACTGTAAATTCTGTGATTCTATGATGCCCTGCTACCCTAAGGGAATGGTGTACATGCACACCAAGGTCACTCTGATCCTTGGTGCTTCCCTGCCAGTCATCATGATTTGAATTTCAGAAATTGCCATCGGAGTTGAACATGTTAGCTCTGGGCTCTTTGCCAAATTTTGTGTTTTTTTCATTCATTAATTTACAGAATGTTGACCAGCATTTATTGCCCATCCTATTGGTCCTTCGGAAGTGATGGTGAGCTGCAGCCTTGGACTGCTGCAGTCTGTGTGGACTAGGTAGAGTGCACTCCATGCTGTCAAGGAGGGAGTGCCAGAATTATGACTCAAGAATGCTGATATCGTTCCACGTCAGGATGGCGGAGGGAACTTGCAGGTGGTGGTGTTGTCCTACATCTGCCGTCTTTATTCTTCAAGGCAGTAGAGGTTGCAAATTTGGAAGATGCTGTCGAAGAGCCTCGATGAAATACTGCAGTGTATCTTGTAGGTGGTAGACACTGTTGCGACTGTGCATCGACGGTGGAGAGAGTGAACTTTTGAATGTCGATCAAGCAGGCTGCTGCGTCTTAGATTGTGTCAAACTTCCTGAGTATTGCACTCATCCAGGCAAGTGGAAAGTATTCCCCCACACTCCTGAATTAACACTTAGCAGATGGTGGAATCTTAATAGCATCTATGGATTGTTCGAAACCAGGTCCTACCATAAACCAAAGGAGTCTTTCTGAAATACCATGGATTGCATCTGTCATTGGGGCAAGTAATCTTGCAAATTCCTTGCCACTCATTACTGAGATGAATCATTTGTTCATAACACCCATGGATTATGACTGAAATGGGGCCTTTCACCTGAGTTTTTGTTTAAAATGGGTGGTTGATGGGTGGTAGAGAGAAGCTGATGCAGAAGTGGAGATCTTCCCCAACGCCACTCAAGATAACCACCAAGGGATTCTGAGACAAGAACTGTCTGGCCTTGAACACAATACACTGGAATGCCAACAGGCTAAGCTATCATCACACAAGACCGAAGAGGATTATCAGGGGCTGGAATTCAGAAAGCTGAGCCTTGGAAAGGGCACAGCGTAGACTCACCAGAATGGTCATACAGCTTACAAGGTTACATTATGACAGATTGCATAAAGTTAGCATGAATTTCCTTCAGCTTAGAATATTGAGGGGTGATCTACCCAAAGTAGTTATGAAGGCAAAAATGATTTGAAGAAATAGAAGATTTATATTCTCTGGTTGGGGAAATCAAGAATTACAATCTTAGAGCTATGTCATTCAGGAATGAAGTTAGGGCCTGTGAAAGTCTTTGGAGATTGGGTTCATTGAACGTTTCAAGACTGAGATTCTTTGCAGGGCAAAAGTATTACAGGATATGAAGAAAAAGGATAAAAAGATACAGTACAGAACTCTTCTATTGCAGTCTTTAATATGGTCAATGATGGAGCATCCACAACCCTCTAGTTAGACATTTCCAAACATTCACAACTTTCTTCCTTAAGAAATTTTCATCTCGGTCCTAAATGGCTGCCCTCTCATCCTGAACCTGTGTCCCCTGTGTTCTCGATTCCCCAGCAAGGGGAAAACAACATTTTAGTGTCTTTATTGAGCCCCTTCAGAATCTCGTATGTTTCAATGAGATCACCCCTCACTCTCCCAAACGCCTGAGAGCATAGGCTCAAATAAGACAATTCTCTCACCTCAGCAACCATCTAGTGAGCCTTTGCCACCTCCAAGGTAAGGGGCGCGATTCTCCGCTCCCGCGACTAAGTGCCCACGCCGTCGTGTTTCACGACGGCGCGAAACAGCCCCGATCACGATCGATTCAGGGCCCGAAAATGGGCTAGGAGCAGAGCCGCGAGTAATTCGGGGGTGGCGTGAAAGCAGCATCGTAAGCGCGCGACGCCCGAATGACGTGGCGCTGCGCCATAAATGGCGCGATCCGCGCACGGAAGGAACCAGGAGGAGGAGGAGAGATGGCTGAGTCCCGACGAGCCGCACAGAGGTCCCGGGACACGGACCTGGACACCCTCCTCGATGAGGTTGGAAGCTGAAGGGCCACCCTCTGCCCAAGACGTGGGCATCGGCAGCCGTCCATCACGGTGAGGAGGTGAGTTGGCGTGAAGTTGGCACCGCCGCGAGGCACCCCCCCCGGTCCGGAGAGCAGTGTCGGAAGAAGCTGCACGACCTCACTCGGGCTGCCAAGGTAAGGTAAGTGCCATGAGGGTGCCCCCGGGTCACAACCACCCCCCCCCCCCCCCCCCCCGCGTGCACGGGGGGTGGGGTTTCAGGGTGCACAACGTTATACTCGACCCACATGAGCACCGGGACCCCCCTGGACAGATGTCATGGTGTGGCTCCAACTGTATCCTCACCCAGCATTAATAAAGCTTATATCTGCACGCCCTGATGATACCCGCCTAATTGTGATGCTTTATCCAAACGCCAGTCTGACGTCCTCCCACGATTCACCCAAGCGGCGAGATCGGCCCTGTCGAGTTCTGCGCGGCGCAGACCGGAGAATCGCCCGAGACAACCAAAATGGCGATTCTCCGCTACCCCCCGCTATTCTCCGGCCCGAAGTCCCGACGGCGTAACTCTCACAGGCAGCCAACCAGAAAATGACCAACATGAAGAACAAAATCATGCTTTAATGAGAGCAAACTACTGGGACATAGTTAAGGTAGAAGTTGAAATATCATTGGCGGGATTCTCTAATCCTGCGGCAGTGTCCACGCCATCGTGTTTTACGACGCCGTTAACGGGCCGCTGCCAGGACTAACTCTGGCCCCTACAAGGGGCCAGCACGCACCGGCCCCAGACAGCTCATAACCAACGTGAGCGCATGAGAACCGGAGGGTGTTCTCCAGTGCTGCACCCCCTAAACGTTCACGAGCAGAGGGCCTTGGACCTCGCTGGGGGATCCGCCACCCGGGAGGTCGCGACATGCCAGGTTGGAGGCGCAGAAACAAGTGAGACAACCCTACATGTCCTCACCCAGCAACCCCCCCCCCCCCCCCCCCCCCCCCCCAACTCCAGCCCGTCATCGCCCCCCTCACACTCTGGCCACTGCACCCTCGATCCCCTCCCCCCTCAGACTCATGCCACTGCACCCTCAATCCCCTCCCCCCCTCACACACTGCCCCCACCACCACCATACACCTGGCCCAGCGTGTCTAACGAACTCCATATCGGTGTGTTCCCCAGTGCCAGCCGCCGAATGTCCAGGGTGGTCTCGGCCAAGACAAAGCCGACCATCTCCAACCTCAAGCGCACCCAGGGACGCACGCCAGAGGGTGGCAGTCGGTCGGACAGGAGGGCCATCCTCTCCGTATGGGACGCTGGACGGGGACGCACATACGACGGACAGAGAAAATACTGAGGGGCACAGGACGGACAGTGACGATGACGCACAGAGAACGGCCACACAGTCCACGGATTCACCTGGAGGGCAACACGACATGGGCTGCATTCAGCTTGCGCCGGGCCATGAGGGGGACGAGTACACACCAGACTCCATAACGGACGATGACCTCGAGCTAGCGGCACTGCTGTCTCCCACACCATCCACCATCGCAGAGACACTTACCTCGGTTGGGCAGATAAGTGATGAGGCTCCCGGGTCACGGTCTGGTGCGCACCACACAGCCGAGCCGGTACGGCAGGTGGAGTTTGGAGCAGCCGAGGGGCTGGACGGTCGGAGGGCAGCTCAGGCCCAGCAAACAGCTGCCGCCCAGGCGGTTCCTGGATGTACTTGACCCACCCGGACAACCGATGCATGTGGACACCCAGGGACTGAATAACAGGATGAGGGCCATCTTCCAGGACCTGCACACGAAGTTGGAGGAGTCCATTCGCGTCCAGGAGCAGGGAGTAGTGCCACTCATCGCAGCCACCCAGGCCGACACCGCAAGGGTGGCGTCCGCGGTGGAGGCAATGGGTGAAACGGTTTCGGCCATTGGTCAGGTTCTGCAAGACGTTGGGCTTACCGTGCACGCGTCATCCATGGCCCAGGAGAGGGCTGCCCTCTCACAGGCAGCCATCTCCCAGAGCCAACAGGACATTGCCGCCGCTCTCCGGTCTCTGGCCGAGTCTCACCATGCCATGGCCCGGTCCCAGCAGGCGATGGCACAGTCCCAGCAGTCAGTCGCGGAGAGCATAGACCGCCTGGCGCACGTGATGGATGGCGTAGCGCAATCACAGGTTGAGATAGCACAGTCCATGGCAGGAATGTCGCACTCCCTGGGCTCCGTCTCTGCTAGCATTCGGACCGTGGTCGGTACCGCTGCAGGCCCTCCAGGACTGGCAGCGCCAGGTGTCGGTGGTGCGACGGGGCATGTCTCCGAGCGCATCTCCGTCCCACAGTGAGGTCCGGGGGCCACCGGGCTCCCCGAGGGAGGTGGTGGTTCTGGGGGCCCGTCCCGGTACTCCAGCAAGGGACGTCCCGGTACACTGGGCCTCCCCCCGTTCTGTCCCTGGCGCATCTGGTGGGCAGCGGGCAGGACCACGCATCCGGCACGCCCGCCGAGCAGCCTGGCTCATCGAAGCCGGGCCGCCAGAGGAAACGCGTGCCGACGGGGAGCCATGTCGCAGGACGTGATTCTCAACAGTCCGCCTCCACTCTCGCTGTACCATCTCGGGAGACACCTAGATGTAGTGGTAGGGGCCCGTAAGGCAAAGAAGTTAGGCACAGAATAAGTTGCACAGGTGTAGGGCCTAGTTGTAGGGGGTAGGACGACTGGCTGACGACTTTATTTACCAGGTGTGAATGGCGACGGCGTGAACTGGGGTTACGCCGTCGGGACTTCGGCCCGTCCGGGCCGGAGAATAGCGGGGTAGCGGAGAATCGCCATTTTGGTTGTCTCGGGCGATTCTCCGGTCTGCGCCGTGCAGAACTCGACAGGGCCGATCTCGCCGCTTGGGTGAATCGTGGAGGGCGTCGGACTGGCGTCATGTGGAAAAATGGCGCGGCAGGCGATTCTCCAACCGGCGCGGCATCGGAGAATCGCGCCCCTGCTTTCCTTCCTTCGATATAGAGATCAAAGTTGTGCAGATACTCCCAAGTGTGGTCTCACCAAAGCGCTGTACAAATGTCGCAAGACTTTCTTGTTCCTGCACTCTACTCCCCTGCAATAATGGTCGACATACCATGTGCCTTCCCAATTGCTTGCTGTACCTACATGCTAACTTTGAGCCTCTTGTTTGAGTACACACAAGTTTTTCTGAACACCAACATTTAGAAGTTTCAGATTTAAAAAAAAGAAAATCAGCTTTTTTTATTTACTACTGAAGTGAATAACTTCGCACTTCTCTGCGTTACGATCCATCTGCCACCTTTTTGTTCACTCTTTTAACCTGTTTATATTTCTTCGCAGCATGTGTGTTCTCCTCACAGCTTACATTCTGAGCATAATCAGTGAACTTACCCTTAGTCTTTTTGTTAGGTTAATGTAGACTAAGTAGCAGAGACCCAGCACCAGTTCATTGCCTGCCACCTTGAGAATGCCCCGTTTATCCCAACTCTTTTATTTCCTGTCTGTTAACCAATTCTCCATCATGCTGATCGATTACCTCAACATGAGCCCTTACCTTGTGCATCAATCTCTGTGGGGCACAGGAGGCAGCCCTTCATGCTTTTCCAGACTAAATATTTTTTTAGGATGCAGAAATGTACACCTTCCATTAATACAGAATTTTCAACAGGGAGGGGGAAAATAATTGAATGGCATAAATGCGGACACGAAGCCAGATTAGAAGAGACAGGAAAAGTGGCCAAGTGTCTATCCAAAAAATATGAGCCTCAAGAATGTTTTTAAAGACGATGAAGGGAGAGATGAAGAGGATTATGGAGTTGAGGCACCTAAACATCCTGCCATCAATTGTGAGAGGTGGAATGGGGGGATTGGACGAACAAAAGAGCAGTTTGAGGATCAGTGGCTACAGTAGGAAATGGGAGGTTCTGCCATTAAAAGTGTGGCAATGAAATGGTGTCAGGGGGAAATGCACAACAGCCTGGAGTTGGAGTACTGGTAGATTCAGGCAGGAAAGAAAAAGGAAACTTGCGTAAATTGAACCATGAGCCAACTGAATGGCAGAACATGCAGAAAGGATTCAAAAGACACCTATCACCACCATGAACACTGCAGTATCCCGATACTGCTCGAGGATCAACACACTATCACTCAAACCCATTTGCTGCTCGAGGAACAAACACACTATCACTCAAACCCATTTGCTGCTCGAGGAACAAACACACTATCACTCAAACCCATTTGCTGCTCGAGGAACAACACACTATCACTCAAACCCATTTGCTGCTCGAGGATCAACACACTATCACTCAAACCCATTTGCTGCATTAACCTCTCCTTACTGTCCTATTCCCAGGTGAGCTTCGGTCTTCACCAGAGGATCCTCGGAGCACGTGGGACTTTGGCAGACTTGGGTGTTCCGGTGAAAACTTTGATGGTGGTGGGAGCTGCCGACTGCACAGTTGCAGGAATTATTTGGACAGCTGAAAAGAAAGTGTAAAGTTTAAATGAGCTGCATCAGGCAGATGGTGCAGAGAACCTCACTCCTACTATTCCTGGCAACGCTCAGCTCACAAAAATAAATCCATAAATTTACATGACTGTGTTCATACATTACATGGACTCTATACAAGGTGCTTAAATTCCAATAGCTCTTCGCCTTTCAGCAGCACAATGCAGAAACTCTCTATAAAAATCAACCATGTCTGCCACACTTCCAAAGAATGAAAAAAATGTTGCTGTGACCTGGAGCTGAAAATTTACAAGCACCTTCCATTTTTTCTTCACTAAAGAAGTCTGACTGACCTCAGGCTACACTGACTTAAAGAAAGTAGACTGTGGCCTTAAAGGCACAGGACACATTGAACGCAGGTTCATCGTAGCAGAATAACATATTGTTTGTTACACAATAAAACATTATAAAAAACAGTACATCACACTCCGGGCATTGCTGCATGGTATTTTTGCCACTCAGCCCAATTGCTCTGCGCTCGCATTTATTCCCAAGTTACCTCTCCTTCAATTCATCCCAGCAACATGCCTTTCTATTCCTTTCTCACACACACACTAATCCACCTTCCACTCAATGGGCACACTTTGCTACCACACCTCGAATATATAGCACAGAAAAGGGCCATTTAGTCCACTGGTCCATGCTGGTGTTGACACCACTTGAGCTTTTCAACACCTTTCTTCATTCCACTATTAACAATGTTCCATCCCCTTCTATCTCGTGCGCTTACCTTGCTTCCCCTTAAATACATCCATACTATTCACCTCAACTACTCCCGTGTGGTATCAAGTTACGCATTCTCACCACACTCTGGGTAAAGAAGTGTCTTCTGAATTCCCCAAGTGATCGCTTGGTGGTTATCTAATTCTGATGGGCTCCAGTTTTGCTCTTCGTCACAAGTGTAAATACCCTCTGTAGCGATCGGATTTATTCGTCCTAATACTAGAACATTTGTTTAATTTTTTAAGAAAAGCAAAACAAGGTTAAGCTGCAATTTATCAAAAGAAAAACAACACTACTCCTCAAGTGTCCATTACTCATTCTAAAAGGTTGACTCGCAAGCATCCCGCAAGGGGAGGCTCCTGGTGTTTTGAAATAAACTTGCTGACTGCAACAATACCCAAAAGACTGAACCAGCGACGACAGCTCCAATTTAGGCCAGACTGACGGAATGGAAGTCGCCTCTCAGTTTTGGCTCCAAGGGATGTGCGTGAAACTAGTCTCAATTCACTTTAAGTGGATATAAATAACCATCTCCAGGGAGTGCTGTGGCACGACAACCTAACCATTTCCACACATGCCACAGCTGCAGTTGTGTGCAAACACGGTGTTTGAGCAATACCCCAAGCCTAAATTTATAGTTTTCATGGTAAACTGGAAGGACTAAATTAACGTGATCCTCAAACATCAGAAATACCATAATCTTGTGCAACACAAATTGGCCTCAGCCACCATGTCCACACAGGGGCAAATATAAAAATGGCGGAAATGCAAAATGTGGTCCCCAAAATACCTTGCAATTTGACTACAATAAAAACACATGACAGACTTAATAACAAATCACCTGACTCATCAATAACTCAGCAAATTTAAAAGCGTTATTCAGAGAGCCATTAGTGCAGTTGATAGTAGCTGAAAGGCTGTGAAAATCAATACAAAGCCATTGTAAAACATGGCTGTGCATTGACCAAATGAGCAGGGGAAAGGGTAAACCGGAGTTAAAACAACAGATGCGCAACATATATTCTCTTCCTAATGCGGAAGGCTGTACTTCAAGTTAAGAACTCACGTTGGTCAATGGTAACAGTTGCTATTTCCCCTGTGTGCTCTTGGCTTGCTAATACGTCTGTAAGGCAGAAAGAAAAGACTTCATTCATTCATTTACCAAAGCATTTTAATCCCATTTTATAGAAACATCTGCCAAAGTACTTCACCATACCCCAAAAACAGAACAAAATTGTGATACGAGTACGACATTTTATTCAATCAATAAAAGTGTGAGCCTCAGTCACAGCTCTGTGCTGAGTCAGATGCTCAACAGGGACGACTGATGCTAGAATTAGGCTCAACAACCCCAACGTGGATATTTATGAGTGGAGTTGGTGTTAGGGACCAGCAGAGATGTTGGAGGTGAAGAACCATTAGGCAGGGCCAAGGCAGAGGGAGATGCACATTTTTTTGGGCACTCACATCTCTCGGTGGGTCCCAAATCCGTGACGTCCACTACCTAGATGGACAAGGGGAGATGGCATATAGGAACATCATTGCTATAAAGATCCCTTGAAGTCACAGTACCCGACTTGGACAAACACTTGTCTTTCATTGTCATTGGTTCAAAATCCTGGAGCTGTCTATCTAGTTAAAGAGTGTGGGAGGACCTTCCTCACACTGACTGCAGAGACTCACCACAACCTTCTCAAGGGCAATGAGGGGTGGATATAAATGTTAGCCCTGCCAGCAATGCCAATATGTAAGGGTGAATTCAAAACTTGGTTATATTGCATGCACGTCAGACAAGACTCGGATTAGCTGTGGTTCTATCCACACACAATGGTCAAGGGGCTTCTGTGGGAAAAACATCCAACATGTACATGTGTGTGGCTACTGAGCTGGGAACAGGTCAGGCTTGGTCACAACACCTGAATTTGAAAAACCTGTCAATATCATGGCCTCTTCTTGGCGCCAACAAGAAACTATAGGTCAGTTAGACTAACATCTGTCACAGGCAAAATGTTAGAAGCCATTAAAGTTGTTATAGTGGGGCACTTGGGGAAAAATTCAAGGCAGTCAGAAGATTCGCTAACTAACAGGAAACAGAGTTGGGGAGGCGGAAGAGTAATGGTATTGTCACTGGACAATGCTCTGCGGATTTGAATTCGAATCCCACCAGGGCAGATGGTGGAATTGGAATTCAATAAAAATCTGGAACCAAAGGTCTGATAATAATCATGAAACCAGTGTCGACAGATTTCCAGTGTTGATTGAATTGCCTCGGGGTGCACATCACCAACAATCTGGCCTGTCCACCCATGTTGATGCTACGACCAAGAAAGCACAACTGCGCCTATACTTCCTCAGGAAGCAAAAGAAATTTGGCATGTCCACATTGACTCTTAGCAATTTTTAGAAATGCACCATAAAAAGCATCCTAAGGGCGGCAAGGTGGTGCAGTGGTTAGCACTGCTGCCTCACGGTGCTGAGGTCTCAGGTTTGATCTCGGCTCTGGGTCACTGTCCGTGTGGAGTTTGCACATTCTCCCCGTGTTTGCGTGGGTTTCGCCCCCACAACCCAAAAGATGTGCAGGGTGGGTGGATTGGCCAAGCTAAATTGTCACTTAATTGGAAAATATGAATTGGGTACTCTAAATTTATTTTAAAAAATAAAAATAAAGGATCGTTCATTTAAGACAGAGATGAGGGGAATTTTGTCTCTGAGGGTCAGGAGTCTGTGGAACTCTCCTCCTCCAGAGGCAGCAGAAACAGAGTCTTTGAATATTTTCAAGGCAAAGCAGATAGATTCTGGAGTAACAAGGGGGCAAAAGGTCATTGGGGCTGGACGGAAATGTGGGGTTGAAGTTACATTCTGATCAGCCGTGATCTTGTCGAATGGTGGAGCAGGCTCAAGGGGCCGAGGGCCCTACTCCTGATTCGTATGTACTCATGTAAGAAAGAGGAAACAAAATTATGATTGAAAACTAATTTGACAAGTGGGCGACATGAGCGAGGAAAATATAAACGGGACAAAACAGATACCGAACAAAATTCTGAATTTAATGGAAAGAAACCGGAGACAAGAGTGGCGGTAAACCATTTTTGTAGCTAAGAGGGCAGATTCAGCTAATTTGGGGCCTGCGTCAGTTTGATTACTAGTGACATAATGTGACTCTCTTTATGTCCAATGATCAAAATTCTAATCTTCAGTTTTCTGGCAAACACACTCGTTACATTGAGATTTACTCACACTTCCTCAGCAATTCCAAATGGCTCCACAGAATTTCTCCTTTTGGTACTCTCTGCAGAAATTCATCCTGGCTGAGGGTACACAGGTCTTTTCCCAGAATGTTCAGGTCCTTCACATCCACGTCAATCATGGCAAACTCCTTCATCACCCACACAGCCCAATGCAACACCTGGTCCACTGACCACTGAATTGGATCTAAAGCAAAAAAAAAAAAATCATTCAGACACGCAACCAGATGAAACACATGTAAACAATGTCAGTTCTCTGAACGTTCTATTTAAACACATGGCTTTTGAGGAGTTATTTTGCACATAATCTCTGCAATTGTCACACAGCTCAGAGAACAGCCAATACTGGTGTGAACTATGGAGATGTTACAAGTGTAATTGTTGAAAGCTTTGCTAGGAAGAGAGGGAGGGGAGAGGCAGGGCAGAGAGAAAAGCTTAGATGAAGCTCTACATACACCAGGGAGTAAAAACCTCATCAGCTAGATAAAATATCGACTTCAGCGGGCAAAGGCTCTCCCACAAGTCGCGGGAAGATTATTGATGGAAACAAAATGAAGTCTACAACAGTACCACCAGATATATTCCGCTTAACAGTCAGAGATAGAAGTGGTCTTTTCCTAATACTGAAGATAGATTTGTGAAAGATTTCCTCCCAATAAAAGTGACCTCCTGTCCCCAGCTTCAGAATAAGTCCACCACTATTCATGATCAGTAATCCTTCCCCAGTAACACGGAGTGGAATTTAATCCAGGCGACAGGGATCTTGCCCATTGGCTTGAGAGCAGGAGGGAGCCCTGCATTGCCTCCTGTGAGGAAGGCGGCACAATGGTTAGCACAGCTGCCTCACAGCTCCAGAGCCCTGGGTTCAATTTCGGCCTCGAGTGACTGTGTGCAGTTTGCACTTTCTCCCAGTGTCTGTGTGGGGTTCTTCCGGATGCTCCGGGTTTCCTCCCACAGTCCAAAGATGTGCAGGTTTGGTGGATTGACCATGCTAAATTACCCCTTAAGTGTCCAAAAGGTCAGGTGGGGTTACTGGGATAGGGTGGAGGTGTGGGCTTAAGTAGGGTGCTCTTTCCAAGGGCCGGTTCAGACTCGATGGGCTGTATGGCCTCCTTCTGCACTGTAAATACTGTGATTAAGTGACAGTCAGGATCAAGGACTTGTGGGGGTGGGTATCCAGAGTAGTGGAAACTGACGGTTATGGATCCCAGAGGCCTTGGATCGATGAGGGACACCTGACCAAAGATGAGCGAGGACAGGATGGGGGTTATGTGGGCTGGGCGCTCACTATTACCTTCTCAGGGACAGGCACTAAATGCTGATCTTGCCAGTGATGTTCACATCCCAAGAAGGAATTAAAATAACGGAAGTAAATCCAACAAAGAACGCTGTGACTTTTTAGACAACTGATGGAGCACCTACTAAGACACCGATTAGAAAGCAGGACAGGAAGTCATTTAGCAAGTTAGTGAGAACCTGTGTTCAGGTCTAGACTGTTAACATCTTGTGACTTTATCTCCCTAGTCTCAACAACATAGGGATAAAAAAACATATGCATGGTCAGAGACTGGAGACAAAACTGGCAAAAAGTCCACCATTACAGACCACGCGTAGGAAATGTTACACAAGAGTAGGTCATGTTATAGAGGTGTAGGACATGCAGCTGATGGTGGTGAGTCACCGTGGGAATTAAATTGTTGAAACTCCTACAGGGCTTTTAGAAAGACGAGTGGACCAAAACAAGAATTTTCTAAATTGATGGTTTGGCTTTAATCCCCCTCTTTCTTCCCCTGCCAAATGGTTGACTCACTGACGCCAGCAGTCGTCTTTTCATACCGCACTCATTTAGCCATTACTTGGGCACCTCGGCAGTGTCAACAGGGCATTTGACTAGGAGAGGCTGTACAGCAAAGCCTGATCCAATCCTCAAATGCATTTTCAGTGGCATTTGTTTGTTGTGAGTGAAACCGAGAACCCGTGGACCCGAGGGCAGCACGGTAGCATTGTGGATAGCACAATTGCTTCACAGCTCCAGGGTCCCAGGTTCGATTCCCGGCTTGGGTCACTGTCTGTGCGGAGTCTGCACATCCTCCCCGTGTGTGCGTGGGTTTCCTCCGGGTGCTCCGGTTTCCTCCCACAGTTCAAAGATGCGCGGGTTAGGTAGATTGGCCATGCTAAATTGCCCATAGCGTCCAAAATTGCCCTTAGTGTTGGGTGGGGTTGCTGGGTTATGGGGATAGGGTGGCGGTGTGGACCTTGGGTAGGGTGCTCTTTCCAAGAGCCGGTGTGGACTCGATGGGCCGAATGGTTGTTTATTGTCAAAAGTAGGCTTCAAATGAAGTTACTGTGAAAAGCTCCTAGTCGGACTTCCGGGTGCGGCGATGACCAGCTAAGTCGCACGTTTCGGCAGCTCCCGGTGGAACGGACTTTAGGGCTCTTGATAGGAGCCCCAACGGCAATTTTAACGGCTAAAAGCACCATGCGGTAAACCAGAAGGGTGTTCCCCCTGGACACGGATGGAAAAAGGAGAGGAAAGTGGCCGGATTGCAGCGGATCCTTTGGAACAACGGCAAGGAAGGCAAGCAGAAACCAAGATGGCGGCGGAAGGTGGCAGTCTCATATGGGGCCCTGAACAACAAGAGTTCTTGAAACGCTGCGTGGAGATAAAAAAGGAAATGAAGAAAGAGTTGTTGGCCCCGATATTACAGGCGATTGAAGGGCTGAAAGAGGAACAAAAGACCCAGGAGCAGGAGCTTCGGGTCGTGAAGGCGAAAGCAGCAGAGAATGAGAACGATATACAGGGCCTGGTGGTGAAGTCGGAGATACAGGAGGCACACCAGAAACGATCTGTGGAGAGGTTGGAGGCACTGGAAAACAACGCAAGGAGGAACAACTTGAGGATTCTTGGCCTTCCTGAAGGTGTGGAGGGGGCGGACGTCGGGGCATATGTGAGCACGATGCTGCACTCGTTAATGGGAGCGGAGGCCCCGACGGGTCCGTTGGAGGTGGAGGGAGCATACCGAGTTATGGTGCGAGGATCGAGAGCAGGAGAAACTCCCAGAGCCATAGTGGTGAGATTCCTCCGTTTTAAGGATAGAGAAATGGTCCTTAGATGGGCGAAGAAAACTCGGTGTAGTAAATGGGAGAACGCGGTGATCCGCGTTTATCAAGATTGGAGTGCGGAGGTGGCGAGAAGGAGGGCGAGCTTTAATCGGGCCAAAGCGGTACTTCACAAAAAGAAGATAAAATTTGGAATGCTGCAACCGGCAAGACTGTGGGTCACATATCAAGGGAGGCACCACTACTTTGAGACGGCGGATGAAGCGTGGACTTTTATTGTAGAAGAAAAATTGGAACGAGTGGACTATGAAAATGAACGTTTGGACAAAGTGGTGGGGCGAATGGGGGGGGGCGAAGAGGGGTTTTATGTTTTAATCCTGCGGTATGGTAACTTTTCTCTCTCCCACAGGTGGTGATGGGGGGAGGTGGGGAGGGAGAGGAGATGGGGCGTTGGCCATGGGAGGCGGGGCCGAGGGAGAGGCGCGGGCTTGGTTCCCGCGCTGTGATAATTATGGCGGGAATAGAGAAGCAGGAAGGAGGGGGCGTTGCACGGTGCAAGCCGTGATCACGGGGGGAAGCCGAGGTCAGCCAGAGTTTGCTGACTTCTGGGAGCAACATGGGGGGAGTAATTACGCTAGCGGGGGGGGGGGGGGGGGGGGGGGAGGGAGGGGGGAATTACTGGGTTGCTGCTGCTGGGGAAAGGGGGGAGTGGGTACGGGAAAGGATGGGCGGGGGGGGCACCGTCTGGGAGAGATACAGCTGCGTGGGAACTGGGTGAGAAGCTGGAAAAAGATGATGGCTAACCGGCAAGGGGGGGGGGGGGGGGGGGGGGGGGGGGGGGTGGGAAGCCCCCCAACTCGGCTGATCACGTGGAACGTGAGGGGGCTTAACGGGCCGATAAAGAGGGCACGAGTACTCGCACACCTTAAGAAACTTAAAGCAGATGTGGTTATGTTACAGGAAACGCACCTGAAACTGATAGACCAGGTTAGGTTGCGCAAAGGATGGGTGGGGCAGGTGTTCCATTCGGGGCTGGATGCGAAAAACAGGGGGGTGGCTATATTAGTGGGGAAGCGGGTAATGTTCGAGGCAAAGACTATAGTGGCGGATAACGGGGGCAGATACGTGATGGTGAGTGGCAAATTACAGGGAGAGATGGTGGTTTTGGTAAACGTGTATGCCCCGAACTGGGACGATGCCAACTTTATGAGGCGAATGCTAGGACGCATCCCGGACCTAGAGACGGGAAAGCTGATAATGGGGGGAGATTTTAACACGGTGTTGGAACCAAGGCTGGATAGGTCGAAGTCCAGGACTGGTAGGAGGCCGGCAGCAGCCAAGGTGCTTAAGGATTTTATGGAGCAGATGGGAGGGATGGACCCGTGGAGATTCAGTAGACCTAGGAGTAAGGAGTTCTCGTTTTTCTCCTATGTCCATAAAGTCTATTCACGCATAGACTTTTTTGTGTTGGGTAGGGCATTGATCCCAAGGGTGAGGGGAACGGAATATACGGCTATAGCCATTTCGGATCATGCCCCACACTGGGTAGACTTGGAGATAGGGGAGGAAACAAGAGGGCGCCCACCCTGGAGAATGGACATGGGACTAATGGCAGATGAGGGGGTGTGCCTAAGGGTGAGGGGATGCATTGAAAAGTACTTGGAACTCAATGACAATGGGGAGGTTCAGGTGGGAGTGGTCTGGGAGGCGTTGAAGGCGGTGGTGAGGGGGGAGCTGATATCAATAAGGACACATAAAGGGAAGCAGGAGAGTAAGGAACGGGAGCGGTTGCTGCAAGAACTTTTAAGGGTGGACAGACAATATGCGGAAGCACCGGAGGAGGGACTGTACAGGGAAAGGCAAAGGCTGCATGTGGAATTTGACTTGCTGACTACAGGCACTGCAGAGGCACAATGGAGGAAGGCGCAGGGTGTACAGTATGAATATGGAGAGAAGGCGAGCAGATTGCTGGCACACCAATTGAGGAAAAGGGGAGCAGCGAGGGAAATAGGGGGGGTGAGGGACGAGGAAGGAGAGACGGAGCGGGGAGCGGAGAGAGTGAATGAAGTGTTCAAGACATTTTATAAAAAATTGTATGAAGCTCAACCCCCGGATGGGAGGGAGAGAATGATGGATTTTTTGGATCGGCTGGAAATTCCCAAGGTGGAAGAGCAGGAAAGGGCGGGACTGGGAGCACAGATCACGGTAGAAGAAGTGGTGAAAGGAATTAGGAACATGCAGACGGGAAAGGCCCCGGGACCGGACGGATTCCCAGTTGAATTTTACAGAAAATATTTGGACTTGCTCGCCCCGCTACTGACGAGGACCTTTAACGAGGCAAAGGAAAGGGGACAACTGCCCCCGACTATGTCAGAAGCAACGATATCGCTTCTCTTAAAGAAGGAAAAGGATCCGCTACAATGCGGGTCCTACAGACCAATTTCCCTCCTAAATGTGGATGCCAAGGTCCTGGCCAAGGTAATGGCAATGAGAATAGAGGAATGTGTCCCGGGGGTGGTTCATGAGGACCAAACTGGGTTTGTGAAGGGGAGACAGCTGAACACGAATATACGGAGGCTGTTAGGGGTAATGATGATGGCCCCACCAGAGGGTGAAACGGAGATAGTAGTGGCGATGGATGCCGAGAAAGCATTTGATAGAGTGGAATGGGATTATCTGTGGGAGGTGTTGAGGAGATTCGGGTTTGGAGAGGGGTATGTTAGATGGGTGCAGCTGTTGTATAGGGCCCCAGTGGCGAGTGTGGTCACGAATGGACGGGGATCGGCATATTTTCGGCTCCATAGAGGGACAAGGCAGGGCTGTCCTCTGTCCCCATTACTGTTTGCACTGGCGATTGAGCCCCTGGCGATAGCGCTGAGAGGTTCCAGGAGATGGAGGGGAATACTTAGGGGAGGAGAAGAACACCGGGTATCTTTATATGCGGATGATCTGCTACTATATGTGGCGGATCCAGCGGAGGGGATGCCAGAAATAATGCGGATACTTGGGGAGTTTGGGGATTTTTCAGGGTATAAATTGAATATGGGGAAGAGTGAGCTGTTTGCGGTGCATCCAGGGGAGCAGAGTAGAGAAATAGAAGACCTACCGTTGAGGAAGGTAACAAGAGACTTTCGTTACTTGGGGATCCAGATAGCTAAGAATTGGGGCACATTGCACAGGCTAAATTTGACGCGGTTGGTGGAACAGATGGAGGAAGATTTCAAGAGATGGGATATGGTAGCATTGTCAATGGCAGGGAGGGTGCAGGCGGTTAAGATGGTGGTCCTCCCGAGATTCCTCTTTGTGTTTCAGTGCCTCCCGGTGGTGATCACGAAGGCTTTTTTCAAAAGGATAGAAAAGAGTTACATGGGTTTTGTTTGGGCCGGGAAGACTCCGAGAGTGAGGAAGGGATTCTTACAGCGTAGTAGGGATAGGGGGGGGCTGGCACTACCGAGCCTAAGTGAGTATTATTGGGCCGCTAATATTTCAATGGTGAGTAAGTGGATGGGAGAGGGGGAAGGAGCGGCGTGGAAGAGATTAGAGAGGGCGTCCTGTAGGGGGACCAGCCTGCAGGCTATGGTGACAGCCCCATTGCCGTTCTCACCAAGGAACTATACCACGAGTCCGGTGGTGGTAGCTACACTGAAGATTTGGGGACAGTGGAGACGACATAGGGGAAAGACTGGAGCATTGGGGGGGGTCCCCGATAAGAAACAACCATAGGTTTGCCCCGGGGGGAATGGATGGGGGATATGGAATGTGGCAAAGAGCAGGAATAACGCAATTGAAAGATCTATTTGTGGATGGGAAGTTTGCGAGTCTGGGAGCGCTGACGGAGAAATATGGGTTGCCCCAAGGGAATGCATTTAGGTACATGCAATTGAGGGCTTTTGCGAGGCAACAGGTGAGGGAATTCCCGCAGCTCCCGACACAAGAGGTGCAGGACAGAGTCATCTCAAAGAAATGGGTGGGTGATGGTAAGGTGTTGGATATATATAGGGAAATGAGGGATGAAGGGGAGACTATGGTGGACGAACTAAAAGGGAAATGGGAAGAAGAGCTAGGGGAGGAGATTGAGGAGGGGCTGTGGGCAGATGCCCTAAACAGGGTAAACTCGTCGTCCTCGTGCGCCAGGCTAAGCCTGATTCAGTTTAAGGTATTACACAGGGCACATATGACTGGAACACGGCTCAGTAAATTTTTTGGGGTGGAGGATAGGTGTGCGAGGTGCTCGAGAAGCCCAGCGAATCATACCCATATGTTCTGGTCATGCCCGGCACTACAGGGGTTTTGGATGGGGGTGACAAAGGTGCTTTCGAAAGTAGTAGGAGTCCGGGTCTCCGGGTCGAACCAAGCTGGGGGTTGGCTATATTTGGGGTTGCACAAGAGCCGGGAGTGCAGGAGGCGAGAGAGGCCGATGTTTTGGCCTTTGCGTCCCTAGTAGCCCGGCGCAGGATATTGCTAATGTGGAAAGAAGCCAAGCCCCCGGGGGTGGAGACCTGGATAAATGATATGGCAGGGTTCATAAAGTTAGAGCGGATTAAGTTCGTCCTAAGGGGGTCGGCTCAAGGGTTCACCAGGCGGTGGCAAGCGTTCGTCGAATATCTTGCGGAAAGATAGATGGGGGGAAAAAAGATGGCAGCAGCAGCCCAGGACTTTGGGGGTGGGGGGGGGGGGTATAGCCTGTGACAAGGCAGTTGCCAATTAGGGCTAGCTTTCATTTTTGTTATTTAATATTTATTTATTTGTTGTTTTTTGTTTATATAAAAAAAGGTCATTATTATCTGTATTGTTATAATGTTGTGTAAAGGATGCACAATGTACTGTGTTGGTTGACCAGAAATTTTCAATAAAATATTTATTAAAAAAAAAGAAAAGCTCCTAGTCGCCACAGTCCGGCGCCTGTTGGGGAGCACTGTAAATTCTATGATTTTCTGGCCTTTTCTGGGACAATGAGAGCAATTGAAGCATCTCAACCCCGGTTAATGTTTAGCCAGCTCAGTAAGCACCGTAATCACTGGATAAAGCAGTCGCATCACAAGTTCTGTGCTGTACATTATGTTATATGGAACTAGGTAAAGTCAGTTCCGTACCATATGGAATTCCAAGATGCTCCTGCTCTTTCCGATAACCCTCGAGGGCTGCAGCCCATCGCGTCACTTGCTCAGATGTCTCGTCTGGTATTGCTGTCAGTTGCTTTGAGCCGTCCAACGTTATCACTTGCGCTTCCTCCACAAGCTGGGCCTCGGCACCCACATGATGTGCTGCACCAGGGTCGATTACAACTTCAACCGTTTCAACTGGCTTAACGATCTCTAGGATGTTCAACTTTGGTTCCACTCCTGCTAAAAGTAACAACGCTTAAACAAAAGTAACCGTAGAATATATATGCTCCTCCCCAGCAACAAGGTAGGCAGACGAACAAGAACCAAACAACAAGACAATATTTTTTTTAAAATAAAAAATTTAGAGTACCCAATTCATTTTTTCCAATTAAGGGGCAATTTATCGAGGCCAATCCACCTACCCTGCACATCGTTGGGCTGTGGGGACAAAATCCACGCAGACATGCGGGAGAATGTGCAAACACCACACGGACAGTGACCCAGAGCCGGCATCGAACCTGGGACCTCAGCGCCGTGAGGCAGCAATGCTAACCACTGCGCCACCGTGGGGAGAATGTGCAAACTCCAAACGGAGAGTGACCCAGAGCCGGGGTCGAACCTGGGACCTCGGCGCCGTGAGGCAGCAATGCTAACCACTGCCTGACAACAAGACAATATTAATGAACTTGCAGAATGGGCATGTAACTGGAGACGAATTTCAATGTAGGAAACTGGGGTGTTGCATTTTAATTGGAAGAATAAGGAAGTTCTTTATTAAGAATCTAAATGGGAGAGGGGAGTAAAGGAATCTAGGAGCGTAAACGGACAAATCACTAATAAGGCCATAAAAATAACAAGGAATTGGGAATCATTCCTAGAGAGATGGATTAAACTTGTGAAGAACCTTAGTTAGAACTCACTTTGACATGTCCCAGCAGTTCTAGTCTCCATATTACACAAATGATGGAGAGGCACTGCAAAAAGCTCAAGAAAGATTGACACGGTTGATACCAGTCCCGAGTGGTTTCACACATATCAGCAAAGACTGAATAACTGGGGCTCTTTTCCCCTATAGAGGTGTTTAAAATTATGAAAGGGGGCGGCACGGTGGCACATTGTTAGCACTGCCGCCTCACGCAGCCGAGGACCTCGGTTTTATCCCGACCCCGGGGTCACTGCCTGTGTGGAGTTTGCACATTCTCCCAGTGTCTGCGTGGGTTTCACCCCCACTACCCAAAAAGATGTGCAGGGTAGGTGGATTGGCCACACTACAAGGAACAGTTGAAGTGAATAGCATAGATTAATTTAAGGAGAGTCACACAAGGGTATAAAAGGAATATGATATACTGATAGACTTAGATGAAGAAGAGGAGTGGGCGAGGCTCACGTCAACTAGTGGGGCTGAGTGGCCTGTTTCCATACTGGGGCTGTTTAGCACAGGGCTAAATCGCTGGCTTTGAAAGCAGACCAAGGCAGGCCAGCAGCACGGTTCAATTCCCGTACCAGCCTCCCCGAACAGGCGCCGGAATGTGGCGACTAGGGGCTTTTCACAGTAGCTTCATTGAAGCCTACTTGTGACAATAAGTGATTTTCATTCATTTCATTCTGTATATTCTGTATAAGAGAACGGTGGTTTTATGTCAGGAAAGCACCAATCTCAGTTTCCGCTTTAAGCCAACTGACCTCATCCACGGGTTCTGCAGGAGAATTGCTATTGTCTCAGTGCTTCTGGGCTATGCAGTGGGAGATTAAACAAATGGTGATTGTAAAACAAATTCATAGCCTACAGGGAAAAGTCTGGGAAGCTGCTATTACATCTGTTGTTCGTGCCATCTGGTTTTTTTGGGGGTTTTACTGGCAACCAGCCTTGGCAAACCCAGTAAGTTTAACTTGGGGGCGGTCACCAGCAGTGGCACCAGTGTCCTAATTATACAGGATTATCGGCAGGTTTAGATGAAATTCTGATCACGCTCCTCATACAGTCCGGCAATGCTCCTGACAGCTGGAGGGAGGTGGGCGAGGAGGAGGCGGAGAGCAAATAAGTAAAAACAATCTGGGAACGTGCCAATAAATTTCTGATTAGGCTCCCTTCAATCAGCCTGATTAGGTCATGCTTCCTGAATAGGAAAAATATGTCTGGTTGCATAGGCCTTGAATACAGCATGCATGCAATGCATGATCAGGTTGTTCTAAGATTTAGACCCAGCTTACCTTGTCTGGAAATGACTTCCACGCTGAGTTGAACAGTGCCATCAGTTTTCACTCCTTGGTCAAATAAGCTGCGGTTAGGATCCAGCTATAACAGAAGATAGACAAAGCAAGAAAAGTTATTAGATTCAAAGGGCATTCCAAGTGTAATTCATTAGATGGGATTGTACTGCAGAAGGAAAAGTTGATAGTTATACAAGTTGAAGTTGGCAATCAACTAGAGGCAGAGAACTACTGTACACACCGCAAAAACAATTTGTCATGGCGCACTCTGCTGGAAAGGGGACATTGCTGGAAAGGGGACATTTAAACTTCTTAAAACAGGTATTCGGATATAAAACAAGCAGTTACCTTTCCTCCTATCTCCACCCAACAACAGACAAGTTTAATGAAAAATTCTCACTGAAATAATTAGAAGCACTCAAGTTTACAGCACGGAAGAGACCATTTGGCCCACTGTTTAAGTACTGGCTCTTTGCTGAAGCAATCCCACATTAATCCCTCTACCCTGATCTCTCTTCATAACCCTCTATCTTCTGCTGCTTCAAACATATGTTCATTTTCCCCTGAAAAGATGCTAAGGTCTCTCCCTCAACCGTACCCGATGGCCAAGTATCCAGTGATCCATTAATCCTCGGTGTAAAATTTCTCTTCAAATTTCTCCTCACTCTAATAATGTTAAATTGATGATCCCGATTCATTAACCGCAGTCCTTTGCTATTTGCTTTGTCAAAATAATTTATAACTCAGGGAAGGATATCTGTTCTTAGTCTAGCCGGCGTGTGATCCCAGACCACAAGTCACTCAGTTTTATAAGCTTGGCCACTGATTGTCGGCCTTGCCATCCTGTGGATGAATGAAAAATACACACACTGGAAGGAGCCACGATAGGGTTGTAGGACCGAAGCAGGAAGTGGAAGAGAAATTAAGGGAGGTAACAAAACTCAGGTCAAAGAATCAAGTTTTGAGGAACTGAAGCGGCAGAAGGAAATTGCAAGGGATATAGGAAGAGCGTAGGGATTTTTAAAATTGTTCTTTCAGGGGGTGAGAGCATCACTGGCAAGGCCAACATTTTGTTGCTCAATCCCCAATTGCTCTGGAACGGAGTGGCTTGCTAGACCATTTCAGAGGGCAGTTTAGAGTTAGCCACATTGCCATGGATCTGGAGTCACATGTAGGCCAGACTAGGTGCAAAAGCTGGTTTTCTTCCCTAAGTGGAAAAGTGTTGAGGTTATGCACTTCGAAGGGAAGAATGAAGGCATAGACTATTTTCCAAATGGGGAAATGCTTCGGAAATCAGAAGCACAAAGGGACCTTAAGGGTCCTAGTTCCGGATTCTCTAAAGGTTAAAGTGCTGGTTCAGTCAGCAGATAGGAAGGCAAATGAAATGTTAGCATTCATGTTGAGAGGGCTAGAATACAAGAGCAGGGGTGGACTTCTGAGGCTGTATAAGACTCTGGTCAAACCCCATTTGGAATATTATGAGCAGTTTTGGGCCCCTTTTCTAAGGAAGGATGTGCTGGCCTTGAAAAGGGTCCAGAGGAGGTTCACGAGAATGAGGGCAGCACGGTGGCACAGTTGCTTCACAGCTTCAGGGTCCCAGGTTCGATTCTCGACTTGGGTCACTGTCCGTGCGGAGTCTGCACGTTCTCCCCGTGTCTGCGTAGGTTTCCTCCGGGTGCTCTGGTTTCCTCCCACAGTCCAAATATGTGCAGGTTAGGTGGATTGGGCGTGATAAATTGCCCTTAGTATCCAAAAAGGAAAGGTGGGATTACTCGGCCTCCTTCTGCACTGTAAATTCTATGATTCTATCATATTGTCATATGAGAAGCGGTTGAGGACTCTGGGTCTGTGCCTGTTGAAATTTAGAAGGGTGAGGGGGGGTGGATCTTTTAAAACTTCCAGGATACTGCAAGGCCTGGATAGAGTGGACGTGGAGAGAATGTTTCTAAGAGTAGGAAAAACTAGAACCAGAAGGCACCTGCTCAGAATGAAGGGACGATTCTTTAAAACTGAGATGAGGAGGAATTTCTTCAGCCAGAGGGTGGTGAATCTGTGGAACTCTTTGCCGCAGAAGGCTGTGGAGGCCAAATCACTGAGTGTCTTTAAGACAAAAATAGATAGGTTCTTGATTAATAAGGAGATCAGGGGTTATGGGGAGAAGGCAGGAGAATGGGGATGAGAAAAATATCAGCCATGATCGAATGGCAGAGCATTCGATGGGCCAAGTGGCCTAATTCTGCTCCTTATAGTGTATCTGCCATGGTGGGATTTGAATCGCAGCCCGAGGACATTAGCCTGGATCTCTGGATTGCTAATTCAGTGACATTACTATTAAATCATTATCCCCTCGATAATGTTATGGTTGAAGTCTCAGGCTCCGAGATTGGAGCAGAGGAAAAGCACAGTTTGGGACATACTGGGGTTGGGAAAAAGCTCTTAAGGGACTTGACAGGGAAGGTGATGATTCAAGGAGGGAAGGAGCCAATGGAAGTCAGTGAAGCTGGAGTGTTTGCATCTATTAGCATCAGATTCCAATACTAGTCAAGCATGTAACATTTCCCACATGACTTTTTATTTAAAATCAGACTCTTTTCATTTTTCTTTTGGTCAGCCTGGGTTGTGTACCAACAGTGGCAAGAAGGGGAGAGCAAGTGGCTCTCAGCTTCTATTCATAGCCCATGGAAGCAAAAGATTAGGAAAGTACCAGGAACAACTCTATCGGAGGCACCTGCTGATTGCCACCTAGCACACACAATGCTGCAACATAAACCAGGAGCCCATCAAGCTAGGAAATTGGACAGCCAATGCTCCAAAATAATGCGGCATTCCTGATAAAACTTGAATCAAATCTTCTTATTCTTTACCAGAATATCTTGGAGACAAATCTCGTGTGCTTCCAAAGAACACTGAAGACGTGGCTCTAACAGCTTCTTGAGGTTGCCAACGGGCTCATTGATGTCAATGGACTGACTCACAAACTCTGCTGTGGTGATGGTTGTCTGCTCTGCAATGCTGAAAAGTAAGTATCAAGGAATAAGAAGTTTAAAAAAAAAAAGCTTATTCTTATAAATGAACAGAGGTCGGAATTTAAAGTTTTTTATACTGTACATAATTGATGCAACAAATGGAAAAAATACAGATGTTAGGCCCCGACAACTCATTTTGGCCCTCCACCCCCCTGTTCATAGTAGGCCATTCAGCCACTCGATTTGCTCCACCATTCAAATAGATTGCGGTTGATTGATTCTCAATTCCATTCACCCATTGTGGCTTCATATCGCTCGTGACCATCAACTAACAAAAACCCATCACACTCTTTTCTTGCAAGTTCCAGCTGCTCCGCCCACCTGCTCCAACGCCCACTCACCCCACCCCTTGACCTCACCCTACAATAGGGCAGCACGGTAGCATTGTGGATAGCACAATTGCTTCACAGCTCCAGGGTCCCAGGTTCGATTCAGGCTTGGGTCACTGCCTGTGCGGAGTCTGCACATCCTCCCCGTGTGCGCGTGGGTTTCCTCCGGGTGCTCTGGTTTCCTCCCACAGTCCAAAGATGTGCAGGTTAGGTGGATTGGCCATGATAAATTGCCCTTAGTGTCCAAAATTGCCCTTAGTGTTGGGTGGGGTTACTGGATTATGGGAATAGGGTGGAGGTGTTGACCTTGGGTAGGGTGCTCTCTTCAAGAGCCAGTGCAGACTCGATGGGCTGAATGGCCTACTTCTGCACTGTAAATTCTATGATCTACTCTGTATTCACAGCCTTTAAGGGAAGAGAATTCCAGACTTTTATCATCCTATCAAATACTTGTAACATTTTAAACACATTGATTAGATGAACCCTCTGTACGAGGAAACGCAAGCCAAGGTTTCAGATGATGGAACATGCTACTGAAGGACTTGACTTCAGGTGGCGTGCGCGAGCGGAGCAGTCCTGCTGGAGAGGGGGTCCCGCTGGTCGGTGGCATTTCGGCGTTTTCCGAGGGTTTCCCTGTGGTTTCGCCGGTCGCGATTTCTTCGGCCGTTGGGGCCTGGGGGACGGGCGCCGCGTCGGGCAGGTTTGGAGCCGGTGGGGACCCCCGTGACCGGAGGAGCAGGGGCATCGAGCCGGAAGCAAGTGGCGGGTGAGGAGCGTGGCCTGAGGCGAGGCCTGAATCCAGCACAGATGTAGAGGGGGAGCAGCGCACACCGGGTGGCCCCCCGCTGAAAATGCATGTTTGGGATGTTTGAAGTCCGGTCCCAGGAGGAGAGATATTTTGAACTTTGATTTTTGAACATTTTATTATTAAGTAACAGTTTTAAAAAAAATTCCTTTTATTACAATTTTTAAATTTTATTTAATTTTTATTTTGTTTATGTATTTTATTTTTTAATTTTATTATTTATCTCGAGATTGAGGCAAGAAGGAGAAAAATACAAAGTGATTAAGCGATGCCAAAAACAGCTGTGAAGGGAGGAAACGCGGGTTCGCCGCCAAAGGAGAGGACCAGTAAAAGCGCTGACAAGATGGCGGATGCCGGACCGCGTGGTGGGGCCGCACTACTTACAGTGGAAAGGATGACTGAGGTGATGACTGTGGAGCTGGAGAAGCAGTTTGCGAGACACATGGAGGCGTTGAGGAAGGAGATGGCAGTCGCACGGAGATCATTGGTGGAACAGGCAATTGCCCCAGTGAGGTGGATGTGGCAAAGACATCGGCCGAGGTGGAAGAACAGGGTGAAAAGATGGAGGAAGTGGAGGAGGCCATGTCGCAGTACAGTGACCAGCTCACCTTGATGGGAGACGAACTACAGAGGGTAATGGAGGTCAACAGAGGACTCTGAGCAAAGCTTGAGGACTTGGGAGAACCGCTCGAGGCGGCAAAATCTGAGAATTGTGGGCGTGCCTGAAGGGGCAGTGGGCTCAAGGCCAACTGAGTACTTTGCTAAGAGGCTGGCGGAGTTGATGGGGGAGGGTGAAGACACCTCCCGGTATGAACTGGACCGAGCTCATCGGTCGTTAAGGCCGAAATGCAAAGTCAATGAGCTGCCGAGAGCAGTAATTATCTGCTTCCATAAATACCACATGAAGGAGAACGTGTTAAACTGTGTATATGGTCCCAATTGGGCCAATGTGGAATTCATGAAGAAGGTGTGTGGGGCCATCCCCGACTTGGAAACACACAAATAGTGGGGGGGAAACTGGATCTTGATGCAGGAGCTACGGTTGGACAGGTCACGGCTGCGCTCGCTAGTCCCATCGGGGGGGGGGGGGGGGCGAAGGCACTGGCTGGGCTAATGGTGAAGGTGGGAGGGGTGGACCCTTGGAGGTTTCTGCACCTAAGGGGTAGGAGTACTCGTTTCTCTCAACGGTCCACAAGTCGCGGATTGACTTCTTCATGGTGGGGAAGGCGCTGTTGGCTGGGGTTCAAGGGTCGGAGTACTCGGCAATTGCAATATCAGATCATGCTCCGCATTGGGTGGATATGGTACTGGAGAAGGGGATGGTACAGAGACCAGGGTGGAAGCTCGATGTGGGACTGTTGGGGGACCGAGGGTTCTGTGACAAAATTGAAAAAGTAATAGAGGAATATGGAATAATAATAATAATCGCTTATTGTCACAAGTAGGCTTCAATGAAGTTACCGTGAAAAGCCCCTAGTCGCCACATTCCGGCGCCTGTTCGGGGAGGCCGGTACAGGAACTGAACCCGCGCTGCTGGCCTTGTTCTGCATTATAAGCCAGCTGTTTAGCCCACTGTGAGAAAGATTTTAATTGCACAGGTGAGGTGTCTGGGAGGCTTTAAAGGCAGTCGTGAGGGGTGAGGTGATCTCGTTCAAGGCTAGGCTAGAGAAAGAGGAGAGGGTAATAGATGAGATGTTGGAGGTAGACAGGAGGCAAGCAGAAGATAGGGACCCAGCACAGTTGGAAAAGAGGAAAGAACTCCAGGTGAGCTTTGACCGACTATCTACCAGGAAGGCGGTACACCAATTGAGGCGAGCAAGGGGGGCAGTTTACGAGCATGGAGAGAAGGCGGGCCGTGTGTTGGCTAGTGAGCTCTGTAGGGAAGCTGCGGCAAAGGAAATTGTCCAGGTGCGGGACAGGGCAGGGAGGTTGGTGGTAGCTCCAGATCAGATTAACAAGGTCTTTAAGGAATTCTGTGAGAGGTTGTACAGGTCAGAGCCATCTGGGAGAGGCCGGGAGATGCAGGAATTTCTAGATGGGCTGGAGTACCCGAGGTTAGGGGAGGGGACAGGACTACATTAGAGGGGCCGATAATGGAGCAGGAGATAAAAGATGCGATTGGGAGGATGCAGTCGGGTGTGGCAGGGCCAGATGGGTTCCCGGTGGTATTTTATAAAAAATTCAAAAATAAGATGGTACCAGTGATGGTAGGGATGTTTGAGGAGGCGAAAGGGAAGGGGGTGTTACCACAAACTTTGGGGCAGGCATCGATTTCCCTGTTACTTAAGAAAGATAAGGAGACTTCCGGGTGCGGCGATGACCAGCTAAGTCGCACGTTTCGGCAGCTCCCGGTGGAATGGACTTTTGGGCTCTTAATAGGAGCCCCAACAGCAATTTTAACGGCTAAAAACACTGTGCGGTAACCAGAAGGGAATCCCCCCTGGACACGGATGGAAAAAGGAGAGGAAAGTGGCCGGATTGCGGTGGATCCTTTAGAGCAGCGGCAAGGAAGGCAAGCAAAAACCAAGATGGCGTCGGAAGGTGGCAGTTTAATATGGGGCCCTGAACAACACGAGTTTTTGAAACGCTGCGTGGAAGAGCTTAAAAAGGAGATGAAGAAGGAGCTGTTGGCCCCGATATTACAGGCGATTGAAGGGCTAAAGGATGAGCAAAAGACCCAGGAGCAGGAGCTTCGGGTCGTGAAGGCAAAGGCTGCCGAGAACGAGGACGATATACAGGGCCTGGTGGTGAAGACGGAGATGCATGAGGCACACCATAAACGATGTGTGGAAAGGCTGGAGGTGCTGGAGAATAATGCGAGGAGGAAGAATTTAAGGATTCTTGGTCTTCCTGAAGATGCAGAAGGGGCGGACGTCGGGGCATATGTGAGCACGATGCTGCACTAGTTGATGGGATCGGAGGCCCCGACGGGTCCGCTGGAGGTGGAAGGAGCCTATCGAGTTATGGCGCGAAGACCGAGGGCTGGAGAAATTCCTCGAGCCATAGTGGTGAGATTCCTCCGTTTTAAGGACAGGGAGATGGTCCTAAAATGGGCAAAGAAAACCCAGAGCAGCAGATGGGAGAACGCGGTGATCCGCGTATATTAAGACTGGAGTGCGGAGGTGGCAAGAAGGAGGGCGAGCTTTAATCGTGCCAAGGCGGTGTTTCATAAAAAGATCAAATTTGGAATGCTGCAGCCGGCAAGACTGTGGGTCACATATCAAGGGAAGCACCACTACTTTGAAATGGCGGATGAGGCGTGGACATTTATTGTTGAAGAGAAATTGGAATGAGTGGGTTATTAAAAAAGAACGTTTGAGACAAAGTGGTGGGGCGAATATGGGGGGCGAAGAGGGGGGGAAAAGGGGGGAGAGATGATTTTTATGTTGTTAATCCTGCGACCCGGTAACTTTTCTCTCTTCCACAGGTTGTGGGGGAGGGAGGAAGGGAGGTGGAGGAGTTGGGGGCGATGGCCATTGGGGGCAGGGCCAAAAGGGAAGCGCGGGCTTTGTTCCCGCACTATGATAATTATGGTGGGAATAGGGAAGCAGGAAGGAGGGGGCGTCGCACGGTGCGAGCCGAGGTCACGGGGGGAAGCCGAGGTCGGCCAGAGTTTGCTGACTTCTGGGAGCAACATGGGGGGTGTAACTACACTAGTGGGGGATCTAGCGGGGGGGGGGGGGGGGGGGGGGGGGGGGGTGGGAGGGGGGGATTTACTGGTTTGCTGCTGCTGGGGAGAAGGGGGAGCTGGTATGGGGTGGGGTGGGCGGGGCGGGGGGCACCGCCTGGGGGGAACCGGGTGAGAAGCTGGGTAAAAGGGGATGGCTAATCGACAAGGGGGTGGGGGGGTAAAGAGCCCCCCAACCCGGCTGATCACGTGGAATGTGAGAGGGCTGAACGGGCCGATAAAGAGGGCACGGGTGCTCGCACACCTAAAGAAACTTAAGGCAGATGTGGTTATGTTACAGGAGACGCATTTGAAACTGATAGACCAGGTTAGACTACGCAAAGGATGGGTGGGGCAGGTGTTTCATTCGGGGCTAGATGCGAAAAACAGGGGGGTGGCTTTATTAGTGGTGAAGCGGGTAATGTTTGAGGCAAAGACCATAGTGGCGGATAGCGGGGGCAGATACGTGATGGTGAGTGGCAAATTACAGGGGGAGGTGGTGGTTTTGGTAAACGTATATGCCCGAACTGGGATGATGCCAATTTTATGAGGCGTATGCTAGGATGCATCCCGGACCTAGAGGTGGGAAAGTTGGTCATGGGGGGAGATTTCAATACGGTGTTGGAACCAGGGTTGGACAGGTCGAGGTCCAGGACTGGTAGGAGGCAGGCAGCAGCCAAGGTGCTTAAAGAGTTTAAGGAGCAGATGGGAGGAGTAGACCCATGGAGATTTAGTAGACCTAGGAGTAAGGAGTTTTCGTTTTTCTCCTATGTCCACAAAGTTTATTCGCGAATAGACTTTTTTGTTTTGGGAAGGGCGTTGATCCCGAAGGTGAGGGGGACGGAGTATATGGCTATAGCTATCTCGGATCACGCTCCACATTGGGTGGACTTGGAGATAGGGGAGGAAAAAGAACGGCGTCCACCCTGGAGAATGGACATGGGACTAATGTCGGATGAGGGTGTGTGTCTAAGGGTGAGGGGGTGTATTGAAAAGTACTTGGAATTCAATGATAATGGGGAGGTCCAGGTGGGAGTGGTCTGGGAGGCGTTGAAGGCGGTGGTTAGAGGGGAGCTGATATCAATAAGGGCACATAAAGGGAAGCAGGAGAGTAAGGAACGGGAGCGGTTGCTGCAAGAACTTTTGAGGGTGGACAGACAATATGCGGAGGCACCGGAGGAGGGACTGTACAGGGAAAGGCAAAGGCTACACGTAGAATTTGATTTGCTGACTACGGGTACTGCAGAGGCACAGTGGAGGAAGGCACAGGGTGTACAACATGAATATGGGGAGAAGGCGAGCAGGTTGCTGGCCCACCAATTGAGGAAAAGGGGAGCAGCGAGGGAAATAGGGGGAGTGAGGGATGAGGAGGGAGAGATGGAGCGGGGAGCGGAGAGAGTGAATGGAGTGTTCAAGGCATTCTATGAAAGATTATATGAAGCTCAGCCCCCGGATGGGAAGGAGAGAATGATGTGTTTTCTGGACCAGCTGGAATTTCCTAAGGTGGAGGAGCAGGAGAGGGTGGGACTGGGAGCACAGATCGAAATGGAGGAAGTGGTGAAAGGAATTAGGAGCATGCAGGCGGGGAAGGCTCCGGGACCGGATGGATTCCCAGTTTAATTTTACAGGAAATATGTGGACTTGCTCGCCCCGCTACTGATGAGAACCTTTAATGAGGCGAGGGAAAGGGGACAGCTGCCCCCGACTATGTCAGAGGCAACGATATCGCTTCTCCTAAGGAAAGAAAAAGACCCGCTGCAATGCGGGTCCTATAGGCCTATTTCCCTCCTGAATGTAGACGCTAAGATTCTGGCCAAGGTAATGGCAATGAGGATAGAGGATTGTGTCCCGGGGGTGGTCCATGAGGACCAAACTGGGTTTGTGAAGGGGAGACAGCTGAATACGAATATACGGAGGCTGCTAGGGGTAATGATGATGCCCCCACCAGAGGGGGAAGCGGAGATAGTGGTGGCGATGGATGCCGAGAAAGCATTTGATAGAGTGGAGTGGGATTATTTGTGGGAGGTGTTGAGGAGATTTGGCTTTGGAGATGAGTATATTAGATGGGTACAGCTGCTGTATAGGGCCCCGATGGCGAGCGTGGTCACGAATGGACGGGGGTCTGCATATTTTCGGCTTCATAGAGGGACGAGGCAGGGATGTCCTCTGTCCCCATTATTGTTTGCACTGGCGATTGAGCCCCTGGCAATAGCATTGAGGGGTTCCAGGAAGTGGAGGGGAGTACTCAGGGGAGGAGAAGAACACCGGGTATCTCTGTATGCGGACGATTTGTTGTTGTATGTGGCGGACCCGGCGGAGGGGATGCCAGAGATAATGCAGATACTTGGGGAGTTTGGAGAATTTTCAGGATATAAACTGAACATGGGGAAAAGTGAGTTGTTTGTGGTGCATCCAGGGGGGCAGAGCAGAGAAATAGAGGACTTACCGCTGAGGAAGGTAACAAGGGACTTTCGCTACTTGGGGATCCAGATAGCCAAGAATTGGGGTACATTGCACAGGTTAAATTTAACGCGGTTGGTGGAACAGATGGAGGAGGACTTCAAGAGATGGGACATGGTATCCCTGTCACTGGCAGGGAGGGTGCAGGCGGTTAAAATGGTGGTCCTCCCGAGATTCCTTTTTGTGTTTCAGTGCCTCCCGGTGGTGATCACGAAGGCTTTTTTCAAAAGGATTGAGAAGAATATCATGAGTTTTGTGTGGGCCGGGAAGACCCCGAGAGTGAGGAGGGGATTTTTGCAGCGTAGTAGGGATAGGGGGGGACTGGCACTACCGAGCCTAAGTGAGTACTACTGGGCCGCCAATATCTCAATGGTATGCAAGTGGATGGGAGAAGAGGAGGGAGCGGCGTGGAAGAGATTGGAGAGGGCGTCCTGCAGGGGGACTAGCCTACAAGCTATGGTGACGGCGCCGTTGCCGTTCTCACCGAAGGAATACACCACAAGCCCGGTGGTGATGGCTACTCTGAAAATCTGGGGGCAGTGGAGACGGCATAGGGGTAAGACGGGAGCCTCGGGGTGGTCCCCGATAAGAAATAACCATAGGTTTGCTCCGGGGAGAATGGATGGGGGATTTGGAACATGGCAAAGAGCAGGAGTAACACAATTGAGAGATCTGTTTGTAGATGGGACGTTTGCAAGTCTGGGAGCGCTGACCGAAAAATATGGGTTGCCCCAAGGGAATGCATTCCGGTATATGCAACTCAGGGCTTTTGCGAGGCAACAGGTGAGGGAATTCCCGCAGCACCCGACGCAGGAGGTGCAGGACAGAGTGATCTCAAAGACATGGGTGGGAGACGGTAAGGTATCAGATATATATAGGGAAATGAGGGACGAGGGGGAGATTATGGTAGATGAGCTGAAAGGGAAATGGGAAGAGGAGCTGGGGGAGGAGATTGAGGAGGGGCTGTGGGCTGATGCCCTAAGTAGGGTAAACTCATCGTCCTCGTGTGCCAGGCTAAGCCTGATACAATTTAAGGTGTTACACAGGGCGCATATGACTGGAGCACGGCTCAGTAAATTTTTTGGAGTAGAGGATAGGTGTGCGAGATGCTCGAGAAGCACAGCGAATCACACCCACATGTTCTGTTCATGTCCGGCACTACAGGGGTTTTGGGTGGGGGTGACAAAGGTGCTTTCGAAGGTGGTGGGTGTCCAGGTCGAACCAAGCTGGGGGTTGGCTATATTCGGGGTTGCAGAGGAGCCGGGAGTGCAGGAGGCGAAAGAGGCTGATGTTTTAGCCTTTGCGTCCCTAGTAGCCCGGCGCAGGATACTGTTGATGTGGAAGGAAGCCAAGCCCCCGGGTGTGGAGACCTGGATAAATGACATGGCAGGGTTTATAAAGTTGGAACGGATTAAGTTCATCCAAAGGAGATCGGCTCAAGGGTTCACCAGGCGGTGGCAACCGTTCGTCGAATACCTCACAGAAAGATAGAGGGAATGGAAAAGAAGAAGACAGCAGCAGCAACCCAGGGGGGGGGGGGGGGGGAACCAGAAGGACTCTCAGGGATGTTAGTGTACATGTATAATATGTATAGGTTGTTGTTATAGGTAATTGTATATTGGACTGTTGAATTGTATTTTTGGAGAGTATTTATTTGGGACAAGGCAGTTGCCATTTAGTTTAGTTTTTTAATTTTGATGTTGTTTATATATTATTTATTTCTTGCTTAAAACTGGCCAGTTATTTATATTGTTATATTACTGTGTAAAGGATACACAATGTACTGTCATGGTTGGCCAAAAATTTTGAATAAAATATATTAAAAAAAAAAGAAAGATAAGGATGCGATGGAGTGTGGGTCGTATAGGCCCATATCACTTTTAAAAATGGACGCAAAGATATTGGCGAAGGTACTGGCAGGTCGGCTAGAGGAGTGCCTCCTGAAGGTGATAGGTGAAGATTAGACGGAGTTTATGAGAGGGAGGCAGCTCTTTTCGAACATTAGGAGGTATTGAATGTGGTTATGGTACCAGCGGAGGGGAAGGAAACAGAGGTGGTTGTGGCATTGGATGTCGAGACAGTATTTGACCGGGTAGAATGGGGGTACTTGATGGCGTTCTAGAGTGGTTTGGAATTGGACCCAGATTTGTGGACTGGGTAAAGCTATTATACAAGGAGCCGAGGGCCATTGTCCGCACAAATAACATCAGCTCAGAATACTTTCCTCTGCACCGTGGGACTAGGCAGGGATGTCCTACGTCCTCCCCTGCCGTTTGCACTTGCGATTAAGCCGTTGGCCATCGCATTAAGAAGTTTGGGTGTATGGAAAGGGATGGAGTGGGGGGGGGGGGATAGCGCATAGGGTGTCCTTATATGCCAATGACTTGTTATTATGTGTGTCGGAACCAAGTTTGTCAATAGGGGGAATACTGGAGCTGCTTCGGGTGTTTGGGTCTCTCAGGGTACAAATTAAATCTAGACAAGAGTGAATATTTTGTGGTGGCTCGGCCAGCGGTGGGGGCAGTGATGGGGGGTGGGGGGCTGCCATTCCCTAAGGCAGGGACTCACTTTAGATACCTGGGGGTGCAGGTTGCTCGAGAGTGTGTGGGGGGCTCCGTATGTAAAACATTTCTAGTTTGGTGGGGAGGGTGAAAGCTGATCTGGCAAGGTGGGATGGTCTCCCTCTGTCACTGGCGGGTCAGGTGCAGGCGGTTAAAATGAATGGGCTGCCGCGATTCATGTTTCCTTTTCAATGCCTGCCAATTTTCCTGCCAAAGGCATTGTTTTTAGAGAGATTGAAGAGACGATTACCTGGTTCACATGGGCAGGGAAGGTGGCCAGATTTCTAAAGGTGCTTCTACAAAGAGGAAGGCAGGCAGGGGGTTTAGGTCTTCCGAACCTGATGTATTATTACTGGGCAGTGAATGTGGAGAAGGCACGGAGCTGAGTCAGAGGGGTTGACTCCCAATGGGTCAGAATGGAGGAGAGTTTGGGTAGGGGGTCGGGATTGAAGGCGCTAGCGACAGCATCGCTCACAATGGCCCCAGGGAGCCCGGTAGTAATAGCTTTGTTGATGATTTGGAGGCCGTTTCGACAGCACTTCGCGTTGGGGGCAGGGTCACAGGAAATGCCGATTCGGGGGAACCATAGATTTGATCTGGGGAAGTGGGATGGAAATTTTCGGAGATGGGAGGAGAAAGGAATTAGGACACTAAAAGATTTGTTTCTTGGCGGTCCTTTTACGGGATTGAAGGAGCTGGGAGCGAAGTATGGGCTGGAGCAGGGGGAAATATTTAGATACATGCAGGTTCGAGACTTTGCCAGAAAGGAGATGTAGAGCTTCCCAATAGAGCCAGCTTCCACATTGCTGGAGGAGGTGCTGACGACAGGGGGACTGGAGAAGAGGGTAGTATCGGCGGTTGATGGGTCTATTTTGGAGGAGGAGAAGGCGCCGCTAGAAGGATCAAGGCAAAGTGGGAGGAAGAGTTGGGAGAGGGTATGGAGGAGGGGTTCTGGCATGAGGTGCTCCGGAAGTTGAACGCCTCCACCTCGTGTGCGGGGTTGGGGCTGATACAGCTGAAGGTGGTGTATAGTGCACCTTACAAGGGCGAGGATGAGCCGGCTCTTTGAGGGGGTAGAAGATGTATGTGAACGTTGCGGGGGCGGCCGCAAACCACGTTCATATGTTTTGGTCCTGTCCAAAACTGGAGGATTACTGGAAGGAGGTGTTTGGGGTAATCTCTAAACTGGTGCACGTGAAACTGGGCCCGGGCCCTCAGGAGGCCATACTCAGGGCTGGAAACGGGTGCGGAGGCAGATGTTGTAGCCTTCGCCTCATTGATCGCCCGAAGGTGGATCCTGTTGGGGTGGAGATCAACCTCTCCACCCTGTGCCCTGGCGTGGCGGGGGGGGGGGGGGGGACCTGATGGAATTCTTGACGATTGAAAGGTCAAATTTGAACTGAGGGGAAGGATGGAGGGATTCTACAATTCATGGGCATTACTCATTATGCACTTTCGAGAATTGGATCATATCGAACATTAGGGAGGTTGGGGGCTGAGAGGGTTGGGGGGAGGGGGACTGTGTGTGTTAATGGTGACTATGGGTGATTCCTGATTCCTCTTTGTCATTTGTTTAGGTTAATATGCGGGCTAATGTTTGGGGGTTTGGTGGGAGGATGGGATCGTTGTTATTGATATGGGGATTGACATGACATTCGTTACTGATTATTGTTTATTATTGGGTGTAAATTTGGGAGAAAATGTGAAAAAGGAGAATAAATTTTTTTTTTAAAAAAAATGTTACTGAAGGACTTAAAAAATTCTACAAGGAATATTACTCACAACATGGAAGGACTCGTATTACGTGAAGATATCCGATTGATATCAAAAGGACCCGAACTAAAAAGGAGTACTGGAATTTAATGTCAAGAGTTTATGGTCAGAATTTGCAGCATACATTTGCCTCGAAACTGCACACTCAGCTAGCATTCTAGATCGAGAGACGAGTGACAAGAGCAGAAATATCCCCGATGTTGATTGGAAGCACAATTTTGAGATTATGGTAAAGGCTCAGTGTTGGGAGCAGAGGAACTTCACTCTGCATCTAACTGTACTTTCTCCGTCTCTGCTGTTACCCCATTTCTAAAAATATGCCATTTCCCAGCAATAGACGATTTCTCTCCATGCAGGGAAAAAAAAAATATATATCCTTGATAAGAAAATACACAATTTAAACAAAACCACTGAGCAAAAAGAATCCACACAACATTCAATCAACAGCACTGATCAATGCACCCACTGAGAGTGCGGTGTGTGCAGAAACATTTTCCAGTGTACCTCTCTTCTGTGCAATGCCGCTTCTCCTCGCCATCTATTTCTATTTCTATTTCCGCTGATCTCTTCGTCATGGTGGTGGAATCTGGAACTCACAATCTGTGTTTAAAGTAAAGCAAGACACATCTTTCAACAAAGGAAGTTCCACGCAATTAATTGGAAAAAAAAAGCACACGTGACAGGGCTAGGAAGCTGCAGAATTAAACGTACTATCTGTCAAAATGACCAGTTTACAGTTCCCCTGCCACAACATTATTTCATTTCATGCCCCTCCCCAATTCTATCCTCAGCATGAAGGTGCTGACTGATGTTCGGTTCAAGTTGCATGTTCATCTTTGCTGTTCCATTATTCAGGCAACACTGTTCATATACACCTTTCAGATGAGGCATTAAACTGAGGCTCTCTAAAGTGAATGTCAAAGATCCCATTATGAAGTGGAGCAGGGGGCGTTCTCCCTGGTGTCCTTGCCAATATTTATCCCTTAGTCGACATCACAAAACCTGGTCATTGTCACACTGCTGCTCATCAGAGCTTGTCGAGTGCAAATTAGCTATTGTGTTTTCCATATTAGGGTGGCACGGTCGCACAGTTGCTTCACAGCTCCAGGGTCCCAGGTTCGATTCCCGGCTTGGGTTACTGTCTGGGAGGAGTCTGCACGTTCACTTTGTGTCTGTGTGGGTTTCCTCCGGGTGCTCCGGTTTCCTCCCACAAGTTGTGCTGTTAGATGAATTGGGCATTCTGAATTCTCCCTCTGTGTACCCGAACAGGTGCTGACTAGGGGCTTTTCACAGTAACTTCATTGCAGCCTACTTGTGATAATAAAGGTTATTATTATTAATTATATCAGTGACTCCACCTCGAAAGTACTTCATTGGATATAAAGTGCGTTGGGTGTTCCGGAGGCGGTGAAAGGTGCTATATAAATGCATGTCTTTCTTTTACTCTAAAATAACTGCGGGCTTTTTCTGTTTGTATGATTTAGCACTGGATCACTGTGTTCGTGCACTGACTTATTCACAGGAGTGGGAGTTGTGCGGAGGTGAGAGAAAACAGGAACTCAAAAGATATTTTCGGACAAAGGCAACTGTTTACGTTTGTGTAAATGTGAACAAAGTATTACTTCAACCACTGTGCTAAACCTGGTGGGGGAGGGGCGGAAGCTGTTTGGTTCAAACTGGTCACATTATTTGTTGTTTTTACACGTTTCCTGATCAACCCTAAGCAAAACAGGAGAAACGTTCGCTTATGCATATCCAGTTGGTGATGTACCAGCAGCTGCTGTTTTTCTTACCAAAATGTTAAAATCATCAGCAACTGGTTTGTCATAAGGGGTTTAAATAAAACTGCTACAGAATCTACCAACAGCTTGCTGTCTATAAACTCTAATTAGTACAGTATTGAATCAGTCAAGCAGGTGCATCTAGGTCCGTGGCAAGTTAACCATTTTCGAGGCCCAGGATTTGCCTCTCTCTGCCAGAAGCCATGTCCTGCTGGTTAACCATTTTTAGGATCTTATCAGTTTTGTCTGCTAGAACCAAAATATCTAAATGCAATGAGCATACCCTCCCCAACACCCACAATTAGCCATCTTTTGGGGAAAAATATCATTCTTGGAGGTTAGGTATGACACATTATCTATTTCATTGTCTCAAGCGCAATAATAAGGGACTGGGGGCAGATCAGATTGGGGTAATTAGTGAATGGGTTAACGTTTTAATGACACTCCAGCAGCCACAATGGCTTTCTATTCTTCGGTCAGCTCAGAAATCACTCGATTTACAGAATGCAGTTCCATTATTTAGTATGGGTAGGCAAGTGGGAGTTTAAGTACTGTGTCCAGCTTGCTATTTCAGTGCTGTAACTGCTAGGTTATCGCAGGTGATAGCTTTACAGGTGAGGTTTACAAGTATTCTGAGCATAACTGAGAAAAATCTATCTAATTTCCAGCTTGGCTTGCACATCAATGAGTTTAAGAGAGACCATATTTCTATACGCATGCCCTCTTACAAATTAGATATCTTCAGGTCTCTATTCAGCAGAAATGCCCAATTCTGGTGCAGAAGAGAGTTTTGAATTATTATGCCACTTGACTCCTTGCTGATGGATTGTTTATTCAGGGTTTAGTAACACAGATCAGAAACGCACACATTTGATCTCTACACTACAATGACTTAACCAATTTTTAAAAATTTGTTCATGGGATGTGGGCAGTGCTGGCTGGGCCAGCATTTATTGCCCATCCCTTGAGGGCATTTTAAGAGTCCACATTGCTGTAAATCTGGAGTCACATGTAAGTCAGACTGGGTAAGGTCGACATGAAATGAAAATCGCTTATTGGCACAAGTAGGCTTCAATGAAGTTACTGTGAAAAGCCCCTAGTCGCCACATTCCGGCACCTGTTGGTGGAGGCTGTTACGGGAATTGAACCGTGCTGCTGATCTGCCTTGGTCTGCTTTCAAAGCCAGTGATTTAGCCGTGCTAAACAGCCCCCAGTGAACCAGATGGGTTTTTACGACAATCGACAATGGTTTCATGGTCACCTTTAGACTTTTAAAAAAAAGTAATTGAATTCAAATTTCCCCATCTGCCCTGGTGGGATTAGAATCCGGGTCGCCAGAGCATGGCTCTGGGTCTCTGGCTTACAAGCCCAGTGACAATCCCACTAAGCCAATGCATCCCCAAGCAAGTCTCAACAGCACAGGCACTACAATTACAAATACAATACATAAAGCAGCGGGAGTTCACAGAGAGAGAGTCCATAAAGCAGCGGGAGTTCACAGAGAGTCCATAGTTTCGGGAGTTCAGTTCCGGGAGCAGGCCTATTGGCTGACTGTAAATCAGGAAGGATACAAAAGGCGTGGCTGAAGTGCCTTTAGAAGCGGAGTGCTGGAAGCAAACAGAGTGTATCTGAGTTTGGGTAAGGCTGAGTTCGGGTAAGAGGGGAGTGAGGGCTGTGTTTTTTGGAGTTTGGTGTTTGGGGTTGAGTTTCCAAAAAAAAAAAAAAACCCCCAAAAAAAAACAATTATTTAAGTAAATTAATTAACTAGTAAGGGAATTTGGTGCTCATCTTAAGGAGGTGCAGAGAAGCAGACCTGTGAGGGAGTCTCGGGAGCAATTACATCACAGCCAGCAGGTAAGTGATTGGCTTGTGACTGGTAAGTGATTTTTCTTTTCTCTCTTTGACTTTCTCTTAGCTGTGTAGTGTAGTTTAAATTTAACTTCAGGTTTAAGTCATGGCAGGAGAGCTCAGACCCGTGTCATGCTCCTCTTGTGAGATGTGGCAATTCAGGGACCCTTCTGGTGTCCCTGACTCCTTCATCTGCAAGAAGTGTGTCCAACTGCAGCTCCTGTTAGACCGCTTGACGGCTCTGGAGCTGTGGATGGATTCACTTTGGAGCATCCACGATGCTGAGGAAGTTGCGGATAGCACATTCAGTGAGTTGGTCACACCGCAGATTAAAATTACTGAGGCAGATAGGGAATGGGTGACCAACAGACAGAGGAAGAGTAGGAAGGCAGTGCAGGGATCCCCTGCGGTCATCTCCCTCCAAAACAGATTTACCGTTTTGGAAACTGTTGGGGGAGATGGCTCACCAGGGGAAGGTGGCAGCAGCCAGGTTCATGGCACCATGGCTGGCTCTGCTGCACAGAAGGGCGGGAAAAAGAGTGGCAGAGCTATAGGGATAGAGGATTCAATTGTAAGGGGAATAGACAGGCGTTTCTGCGGACGCAAACGAGAATCCAGGTTGGTATGTTGCCTCCCTGGTGCAAGGGTCAAGGATGTCTTGGAGCAGCTGCAGGGCATACTGGAGGGAGAGGGTGAACAGCCAGCTGTCGTGGTGCATATAGGCACCAACGATATAGGTAAAAAACGGGATGAGGTCCTACAAGCTGAACTTAGGGAGTTAGGAGTTAAACTAAAAAGTAGGACCTCAAAAGGTAGTAATCTCAGGATTGCTACCAGTGCCACGTGATAGTCAGAGTAGGAATGACAGGATAGCTAGGATGAATACGTGGCTTGAGAGATGGTGCAAGAGGGAGGGTTTCAAATTCCTGGGACATTGGAACCGGTTCTGGGGGAGGTGGGACCTGTACAAATCGGACGGTCTGCATCTGAGTGGGACCGGAACCAATGTTCTTGGGGGTGTGTTTGCTAGTGCAGTTGGGGAGGGTTTAAACTAATGTGGCAGGGGGATGGGAACCGATGTAGGAAGTCAGTGGGGACGGAAACAAAAGGCAGGAAGGGAGAGTGTGTAAAGCATGACCAGAGAAAGCAAAGCAGAGAGCAAGGAGAGTCTACATTAAACTGCATTTATTTCAATGCAAGGGGCCCGACGGGCAAAGCGAATGAACTCAGGGCATGGATGGGAACATGGGACTGGGATATTATAGCTATGACTGAAACAAGGCTAAGGGAGGGGCAGGACTGGCAGCTCAATGTTCCGGGGTACAGATGCTATAGAAAGGATAGAACAGGAGGTAAGAGAGGAGGGGGGAGTGGCGTTTTTGATTAGGGAGAACATCACGGCAGTACTTAGAGGGGATATATCTGAGGGTTCGCCCACTGAGTCTATATGGGTGGAACTGAAAAATAAGAAGGGAGAGATCACCTTGATAGGACTGTACTACAGGCCCCCAAATAGTCAGCGGGAAATTGAGGAGCAAATATGTAAGGAGATTACAGATAGCTGCAAGAAAAATAGGTTGGTAATAGTAGGGGACTTTAAATTTCCCAACATTGACTGGGACAGCCATAGCATTAGGGGCTTGGATGGAGGGAAATTTGTTGAGTGTATTCAGGAGGAATTTCTCATTCAGTATGTGGATGGACCGACTAGAGAGGGGGCAAAACTTGACCTCGTCTTGGGAAATAAGGAAGGGCAAGTGACAGAAGTGTTAGTGAGGGATCACTTTGGGACAAGTGACCATAACTCCATTAGTTTTAAGATAGCTATGGAGAATGATAGGTCTGGCCCAAGAGTTAAAATTCTTAATTGGGGCAAGGCCAATTTTGATGGTATCAGACAGGAACTTTCAGAGGTAGATTGGGGGAGACTGTTGGCAGGCAAAGGGACGGCTGGTAAATGGGAGGCTTTTAAAAATGTGTTAACCAGGGTTCAGGGTAAGCACATTCCCTTTAGAGTGAAGGGCAAGGCTGGTAGAAGTAGGGAACCCTGGATGACTCGAGATATTGAGACTCTGGTCAAAAAGAAGAAGGAGGCATATGACGTACATAAACAACTGGGATCAAGTGGATTCCTTGAAGAGTATAGAGATTGTCGAAATAGAGTTAATAGGGAAATCAGGAGGGCACAAAGGTGACATGAAATTGCTTTGACAAATAATGCAAAGGAGAATCCAAAGAGCTTCTACAGATACATAAAGGGAAAAAGAGTAACTAGGGACAGAGTAGGGCCTCTTAAGGATCAACAAGGACATCTATGTGCAGGGCCACAAGAGTTGGGTGAGATCCTGAATGAATATTTCTCATCGGTATTCACGGTGGAGAAAGGCATGGATGTTAGGAAACTAAGGGAAATAAATAGTGATGTCTTGAGAAGTGTGCATATTACAGAGGAGGAGGTGCTGGAAGTCTTAAAGCGCATAAAGGTAAATAAATCCCCGGGACCTGATGAAATGTATCCCAGGATGTTGTGGGAGGCTAGGGAGGAAATTGCAGGTCCCCTAACAGAGATATTTGAATCATCGGCAGCCACAGGTGAGGTGCCTGAAGATTGGAGACTAGCGAATGTTGTGCCCTTGTTTAAGAAGGGCAGCAGGGAAAAGCCTGGGAACTACAGACCGGTGAGCCTAACGTCTGTAGTAGGTAAGTTGCTAGAAGGTATTCTGAGAGACAGGATCTACAAGCATTTAGAGAGGCAAGGACTGATTCGGGGCAGTCAGCATGGCTTTGTGCGTGGAAAATCATGTCTCACAAATTTGATTGAGTTTTTTGAGGGGGTGACCAAGAAGGTAGATGAGGGCAGTGCAGTAGACGTTGTCTGCATGGACTTTAGCAAAGCCTTTGACAAGGTACCGCATGGTAGGTTGTTGCAGAAGGTTAAAGCTCACGGGATCCAGGGTGAGGTTGCCAATTGGATTCAAAATTGGCTGGACGACAGAAGACAGAGGGTGGTTGTAGAGGGTTGTTTTTCAAACTGGAGGCCTGTGACCAGTAGTGTGCCTCAGGGATCGGTGCTGGGTCCACTGTTATTTGTGATTTATATTAATGATTTGGATGAGAATTTAGGAGGCATGGTTAGTAAGTTTGCAGATGACACCAAGATTGGTGGCACAGTGGATAGTGAAGAAGGTTATCTAGGATTGCAACGGGATCTTGATCAATTAGGCCAGTGGGCCGACGAATGGCAGATGGAGTTTAATTTAGATAAATGTGAGGTGATGCATTTTGGCAGATCGAATCAGGCCAGGACCTACTCAGTTAATGGTATGGCGTTGGGGAGAGTTATAGAACAAAGAGATCTAGGAGTACATGTTCATAGCTCCTTGAAGATGGAGTCGCACGGTGGACAGGGTGGTGAAGACGACATTCGGCATGCTTGGTTTCATTGGTCAGAACATTGAATACAGGAGTTGGGACGTCTTGTTGAAGTTATACAAGACATTGGTACGGCCACACTTGGAATACTGTGTGCAGTTCTGGTCACCCTATTATAGAAAGGATATTATTAAACTAGAAAGAGTGCAGAAAAGATTTACTAGGATGTTACCGGGACTTGATGGTTTGAGTTATAAGGAGAGGCTGGATAGACTGGGACTTTTTTCCCTGGAGCGTAGGAGGCTTCAGGGTGATCTTACAGAGGTCTATAAAATAATGAGGGGCATAGATAAGGTAGATAGTCAACATCTTTTCCCAAAGGTAGGGGAGTCTAAAACTAGAGGGCATAGGTTTAAGGTGAGAGGGGAGAGATTCAGGAGGGCCCAGAGGGGCAATTTCTTCACTCAGAGGGTAGTGAGTGTCTGGAATGTGCTGCCAGAGGTAGTAGTAGAGGTGGGTACAATTGTGTCTTTTAAAAAGCATTTAGATAGTTACATGGGTAAAATGGGTATAGAGGGTTATGGGCCAAGTGCGGGCAACTGGGACTAGCTTAATGGTAAAAACTGGGCGGCATGGACTGATTGGGCCGAAGGGCCTGTTTCCATGCTGTAAACTTCTATGATTCTATGATTCTAATTAACCCCAACACAGCTGGCTTGTTGGGAGGAATGCAGAGGGGGAGATTGGTCAGGGTGGAGAAAGTAGGTAGGAACCCTATTTACTGATCCCAAAGTGAAAGTGCACACTCGGCAGCACAAGGATTAATAGTGGTCAAATGGAGAGGATACAAGTTTTAGCACACTGTACCTGTAACCGAATACCAATAGGAGCCCTAATTTCCTTAAAGACATTTACACCTTCTTTGGCAAACCTGAACAAAGGGACTCCTAAGACTGCGTCAGGTGATAGTACAGCCTGCACTTCACATTTTACATTTTTCCCTATGGGAGATATCAGCATTTAGCAGCACAAGTCAGCCACTCTTTACATCATACAGAGGTGGTCATTCATCATATGAGAGCACGCACAATTATTCAATTAGGGTTCAGTGGAAGGATTATTTAGATCCAAAATGTTAACCCTATTTCACTCCACAGATGTTGCCAGACCTGCTGAGTTTATCCAGCATTTTCTGTTAATTCAATAAGGATAATGGGGAAGGGCAAGAAATGGGGCTGCATGACATCCATGCCTAATCGAATCATTTCATGCACATCTTTCCAATAATCACAAATCTTGACTTAAATTTGGAGAAACCTTCTTCCTAATTTATGTGCCAAATTTATCATCCTTACACACTTGCTGACTCAAACCTTCTGAAATAATCCCAATTGAGTGGGGCCCTGAGGTCACTGCAGCAGCATCAGCTGATGAATGGCACGGAATCTTTTTAAATTAAAGGCAATTAGTTCCACTATCATTTCCTCCCCCTAGCTGCAAGGCTGTTTGAAATTAATTCACCTGCATGGCAAAGGTAATTTACTTTTGGGAGGAAGAGGGAAAAATAAGGAGCATTTTGTAATGTTCATTTCCAAAGCTTAAAGTGAGCCGTGAGCCAACTTTAAGTAGGTAGCACAGAGATTTAACAGGGAATTCAGGAGAAACCTCTTCACTGAAAATGGTTAAAATGTGGAAGTTGACACCAATCAGGGCAGTTGAGACAAACAGTAAAGATCCATTTAAAGGGATGCTCTGTAAACACACAAGGGAGCAAGGAACAGTAGGCTGTGCTAATGGGGTTAAATAAATGAGAGGAGGCACGGTAGGGGCCCAGTTAGGTCTAATAGCCTGTCTCTGTGCTGGATTCTTTGTGAATATAAAACAAGTGAACAATCTAGGCCAATATTCCAACACAGAAGCAAGAGTGCCATTGGAGGGCTATGGCCCATTCTTTGGGTGAAATATTAAATTGAGACACTATCTCCTGAATTGGGAACTGTTAAAGATCCTTGACCTTATTTGAAGAGTAGGCAGTTCTCCTGGTACCTGGCCAACAATTTCTCTCTCAAGAACCAACAGATAATTATTTGCTCATCACACCGTTTCTTACAGGATGCCAGCCCACATAACAGTCAGTGTGTTCACTAAATAATCAATTTCATGATCAGACATTCTAGTACAAAGCATGTATCATTACAAATGCATGTACTCCAGCACTAGCTTGGGCAGAGGTGTTGAAGCTGTGCACCATTGTACTTGGTTAGCACTGTTGTTTCACAGCTCCAGGGTCGATTCCCAGCTTGGGTCACTGTCTGTGCAGAGTCTGTATGTTCTCCCCGTGTCTGCGTGGGTTTCCTCCGGCGGCTCCGGTTTCCTCCCACAAGTCCCGAAAGACTAGTTAGGTGAATTGGACATTCTGAATTCTGCCTGTGTACCCGAACAGGTGCCGGAAGGTGGCGACTAGGGGCTTTTCACAGTAACTCCATTGCAGTGTTAATGTAAGCCTACTTGTGACACGAAAAAGATTATTATTGAAGAAAGTTGTGCGCATTTGATGACGAAACAAAAACAGCAAGGCAAGCAATGAAAAAGTGTAGAAAAAAGTGGAAGATGCTGGAAGTGCACAATAGGGCAATCCATTTTGGAAAGCGAAAGGGAGGTTAATGATTCCTGGGAGGATACTTCGATGGCAAATTTGGACTGTGCTTGGGGACATTATTCTGAGCTCAATGACCAATGACAAACATCTTAAAGTGATAGTGTGAGTGATTAAAGTAATGAATTCAAAGATCACACAAGACATGCTGCACAATAATAGATGTAGTGTAAGGTCATAGAGTCACGGAGGTCTACAGCACAGAAAAGACCATCAGCCCATCGTGTCTGGGCTGGTCAAAAACAATCCTGAAGGGTTTTCTCTAATGGATTCCAGTAGCTTGTATCTGCAAAAGTAAGGATTCTTTTAGGCTCTTCATTATCAGTCATTATTATTGCCGAGCAGTAAACATAAAGCACATTCCTTGCTCTTCATCCATTGTGCGTGTAGACTAAACATGATCTGACTCTTTCTAACTAACACGAGACTGCGTTCAAGCTGAATAGCCTTCAAACGCCAAGTGCTCTGTGGGCCAAAGTGCGTTGCATGATCAAAGTTTAAAGAATAAAATAAAGGAGCAAAATCAAGATCTGGTGATTAGATGATACCAACACTGAAGGAATGTAATAGAAATGGAAAATGCTGGATAAGCTCTGCAGGTCTGAAGGAGAATCATACAGACACGAAATGTTAAGGAATCTGCAGTTATTTCGCTTTTATTAAAGGATGGGAAGACCAGAACTGGGCAAATACTTTCAACGTTTGGAACTCCTAGTGAAAGAAACAAGTTTAGAGGAGAAGGCAGTGCAAAGAGTCTTGTTTTTACCAGTGAAGATGTCAGGAAGAGATACATTATAAAGGATGTTGCATTTATGCCTCAGATGAACTTCATACACAGTAACATTAATTATGACAGAAATCAGGAGCCAAGAAATGATTTGTCCATAGATGACTATAATTTTCTTGAACTCAGCATTTTCCTCACTAAATATGCTGTCCTGTGCACAAGATGACAAACTTGAAATATTATTTGTTCAACTGTTTGGAATTACAGATATCCAACTTTTATGTCAGATACCATTGTATTTCTAATGATACTTTTATATTTCACTGTGTTACCAACAGTAGACTTGATTTAGGCAACAATATGGCAACATCAATCGGCTGCTGCTGTCCCAAGTGATATGCAGAGCCCCTCCAGAACATGCAGGGTGTGGCGCAACAGGTTTACACTTTATCTGACTATATGTTGGGCCCACTTCTACAAGTGCTCCTTTTGACATCTGCCCTCTAGCCATTGAGAAAAGATCACCAGAAACATGAAAACGCGAGAGCAGGTCTGTTTAAGCTCGTCACAAACGTCCCAAAGTCACCACAAGCAAAAACTCAACCCTTATCAGAACACCTGAGAAAATATGTATTACAGAACTACTGGAGTACAGATAATTCTGTATCATAAAGGGACCAACAGGTTTATCCTGCTTTGTAAGTGGTACAAACTGGAAGAATTATTGAAGCCAGGGCTGCCATCTAGACCCGAGGAGGCAGAATAACAAGAGCAAGTGATTTATTAGCACTTAGCAAAAATCGGATTTTAGCTCTAGCACAGGCGCTTTGATGCAATGCTGTAGCACTTGGGCAGAAAATCAAGCTATGCAAGTTAAATGCAGAACTTTATAGAATTTGATACCCTCATAAATCACCTGCTCCAGTAATAAGATACCTATAATCGTATGCACGGAGCATAAACAAATTTCACAAATTCCATTATAAAGGCAAAGGTTACACAACAGAATCCTGTATAGTTGACTTACAATGTCAAGCTGGGGCTTTGATCTGTCCAGTTCTGAAAAGGGTTGGAGAATGGGTCCAGTATCGCTTCTAGAAAATAAAAAGTCAGACAAATTCAAGCATCATATCAACAACTTTCATTCATAGTGTTTTTAATGCAATAAAACAACTCCATTGCCAAGGGAAACTTGATTAAATTACTCAATTTTCAAATCCATGTTCAAATATAAAAACATCGCAAGCCTGTCATGCAAGTTAATTTGTTTACTTCAAATATTCTTTCAGTCTAACCTAAAAATTTATACACGTCACTCTCGCATTTCATGCTCATGGGTTGCTGTGCACATGATCACTTTTGGTGGATGGCTGCTTCTTTGGCTAATTCATCTCAGACGGACTAAACAGCGCAGGACATGCTGCAAAGCTAAATGTCAACTTAGCAACCTATTGCATTGGGATATAAACTGCAAAGTTCAAAGGCAAGCCAGCAACTGAAGACTGGAAACTATTACCTGGTGAAGTACAGGGCCACTTGGAAACATTACATGAGGACCCTGGGCCAGGAGGACCATATAGAAACAACCAGGAACTCAAATTTCACATAGAATGTTCCATTTATACATGATGCCACAGGGAGACTGGCAATGGTGCAATGAAAAGTAAATTTTAAAAATCTTTAAATTAGAAAAGGATTTTCTCCCGGCAGCACTGATACCCTGTAGACTGCAAGCTCTATCTCGTTTTGAAAATTAAAAACCGCCTCAAATGGAGGAAATAGCTGCAAGTTGGACACTGGCTGCAAATTGGTTCCACATTGGCTTTAAACTTCCCTGGATAACCACAGACTTCATCAACTTCCTTCATGACCAAGAGAAATGTAGCCAGCACACCAAGTCATTTTTATAAATCACTATTTGGATATGGCCTCGCTCATTCCTTGTTGCCCTGAGGGGATGGTGATACAACTGAGCAGGGTGCAAGGCTGCTTCAGAGGGCAATTAAAATCACATTGCAGCACATAAATTGTAAATAATAACCATTTCAGTCATCTCCTGCAGTGCAAAAATGTAAACGTCAATAAAAATATTTTTTAAACAAATCACTATATATATATTTTTATATATATTATTCTGTTCTGGGGCCGTATGCTATGCCCCTTCCCGATTTCTCTCACAATCAGAATACCTAGTGCAGAAGGAGGCCATTCAGCCCATCAGGTCTGCACCGACACTCTGAAAGAACACTCTACGAAGGCCCGCTTCCCTACTCTATCCCGGCAAACATGTAAGGCCTACCTAACCTGCACATCATTGGACTGTGGGAGGAAACCGGAGCACCCAGAAAAAACCCATGCAGGCATGGGGAGAAAGTGCAAACTTCACAGTCACTCAAATTGAATCCGGACCCAGGACCCCGGCACTGTAAGGCAGCAGTGCTAACCACTGCGCCACCGTGGCACCCGGCAATTCAGCAGCATGTAACTATATCTAAAGTGACAGGATATAGCTCATGTTTTGATTTCAATTTCTAGTACCCACACCACTTCGCTTTTGTACTACATAGATCGTGCCAGCTCACAATAACATGATGTGCTGCAAACATTCAAAACAAATCTAGCAAGAACACAGACACAACTTCCTGTGCCACATCGAAATGCAGCGCTACAGTACATTAGCGCAAGGTGCAACATCCACACCCAAAAATCAAATCACTACAGAACTGCGTTCAACTACTGCTGCACAAGAACCCATATTAACAAATGGAGGTTTTAACTATCTTTATAAATCGGGAAAGTTTAAATGATCAAACTAAACAACTGGTACAAGTCCTGACCCGAAAACATTTACCTGTCACAGTTTCTGGAGACAGTTAATTCTACTTCAACATAACATGCTCCCACTATACAGAGATAGGAACATTATTAAAGCACTGACTCAGGTTGGGTGACTGATGCTGTCAGTAACTCATGCTCGCTGCACTCCCACACACAGGAAACATGTTGGGGCAGGGTGGTCAAAACATGCCTCAGACAGTGTTACTGTAAAGCACACTTCTGGCTTCTGTTTCGAAGGAGGGACTTTTCTGCCACTCACTTGCTGTTATGACTAACTAAAAGGAATTACACAATTTTAAATATACGATTTCACTTTATTTAATTTTGCTCTCCAATGAAGGGGAATACATATGGATGGTTTGTACTGGGGACTCCGCTGGAGCTGTTTTTGAACTGATCATTCTTTCTCACCTTGCTGAATCGTACCAGCATAAGAAAGCTACAAACACAAAGCCAGTTCTCCCTTATTTTTAACTTGAGGAAATAGTAAAAAAGTGGGACTTTTCACATAGCCGGGAAATCACTGTCACATAGAGAGGAAGTGGGGTAGAATTAGAGACATGCCAAACACCGGAACATTCAAAGCACTCCTAAGGCGAAGAGAGGTACGTGGTTGATATGGGAAGACAAATACTTACATTTACATAGGTGTTTTTCAGGACCACATTTCATTTCAAAGTTCTACACAGCCAATGATGTACTTTAGAACCATAGTGACCATTGTAATGTAGGAAAGTCAGCAATCAGTTTGAGCACAATAAACTCCTACAAACACAAAGTGATAATGAGCAGCTAATCTGCTTTGATGTTAAGGATAAATATTAGCCAGGACAATGGGGGGAATTCCCTTCTTTTCTTCGAAATAGTGCACTATCTTTTAGATCTACCTGAGGGGACAGATGTGGTCTCTGTGTAATGTCGCATCTGAAACAAATCACTTCTAAGGTTGCTGCATTCCCTCAGTACTGTACTGGAGTGCCTGCCTAGATTTGTATGTTCCAGTCTCTGGAGTTGGACTTGAATCCGAAACGTTCTGACTCAGATGACAGCGCTACCCGCCGAGCTACGGCTGAGACTTACAAGGGCGGTGGGGAAAAAAGACATGTGGCAGAATATCTGAATATCAAGTTATTTTATGAAAGGAAATCAGGCGGCCTTGAAGGAAGTGAGGCGGAGTTTGTGCCATATTTGTGGGTAATTGTCATAGACACTTCATGGCATCAGGAGCTATTTGGAGAGGAGATTGGGTTCCTGCAGATCCCTTTTTCCATTCACACCCCTTGGGGGGGCGGGGAGGGCTTTGTGAAATAAGAGCAGGGACAGAACACTGGCGGCACTCTACGCTAAAGTTCTTCCCTCCTATTCCCTTTAATGCTCAGCGCCATGTCCTGCATTCTCAGTACTTTGTGAAACGTGGACAAAGTAAAGTTGGAAGCTCAGCAACTTCCAACTTTGCCGTTTTCTGGGGAGCTCACGGATGGACAAAAATCACAAATGCAACAGTCCTTTCAAAGGCAAATCTCCCAAAGATATAGCCAGCAGAGGTGGGCCAGTGTGTGCCACCAGGATGATCAGTGGCTAAAGCAATTAGCAACAGGCACGAACAAACCCACAATAGCACCTGATCACCACTTCATATGTAGCATGAGGCAGAACCTGCATCTCACAGATGGGTCTCTTGAGCCATCAGCAAAGGTGCACCACATGAAGCGACCCCCTCCCCAGTGGGTTTTTTGCATGTCCATCATTTTTGGTAGGGGGAAGGATTCTGATGGTGAACAGGTGAAGCAATACAGCTGCACAGGTATCCAAGGCCTCCTTCTCACTGACACCTGACCTCAACTATATACATTTGAATGTAGATATACAAAAACACATTATTCTCACCCAAAGTCTGGTCCATTTCACCTTCTAGCAGGCGTAACGGAAATCTCAAGGTCAAACTCTGACTGGGAATCCACTGTCCAAAGGAGCTGACTAATTGCTGTCCATCTGAGGGAGGCTCAGTCCAGCCTCAGGCCAGGATCCAAACCTGTAACTTGTATTCTGTAATGGCTCAGTGTCACACCAGGTACTGCATTGACCCAAGGTCTCAGGAGAATTTTAAAACTGATTTTTAGAGAGAAAGTTTCATTTATACCCACCCCAGAGTGTTTCTGAACTTCTCTGCGGAATGGCCAAGCTCTGATTTTCAGGTTATGTCTCCTTGTCCTAGAATTCCCCACGGAGCAGAAAAAGCTTCTCTCCTTTTACCGATAAATTCCTTTCAAAAATCATATAAACCACATTCAAATCAGCCCATAACCTTCCATATTCCAATCTTGCATGTTGCCAAAGACCTATTCAAAAAGTGATGTCTAGAAGTGTCTGTGGAGAACAGATCTTTGCCCTCTTGTTCCCAGGTTTGAACTAGGGCTTCCAAGTTCCTTTGTGCTTCTGATTTCCCATGTCTATTTCTATTTAGAAAATACTCCAGATGTGGTCTCACCAACACCCTATACAATTGCAACAACATTTCTCTACTTTTATACTCCAGTCCTTTTGCAATAAACACTAAAATGCAATTTGTCTTCTTAATTACATTCTGTACCTGCATACGATTTTCTGCGATTCATGAACAAAGACACCCAGATCCCTCTGCCCAGACGCATTTCGAATCTGCTTTCCATTTAGATAATAATTTGCCGTTCTATCTTTTCAGACAAAGTGGATAACCTCACACTTATCCACATTAAACTCCACTTGCCAAATTTTGGTCCATTCCCCTAGCATTTCTATATCTGTCTATCTCCTCTTTTTTGCCTCCTTTCCCACCTATTTTAGTATTATCCACAAATTTTGCTATGTTACACTCTGTCCCTGCCTGCAGATCATTTCTATAGATTGTAAACAGTTGAGATCCGAGGACTGAACCCTGTGGCACCCTTGGATTGCATAGGACTTTAATGAGACCACACCGGCAAGACTATGGGCAGTTTTGATCTCTGCCTTTACGGAAGGATGTCCATACATTGGAGGCAGTACAACAGGCCGAGTAAATTAGGTCCATATTCTCTGGAGTTTAGAAGAACGAGGGGTGATCTCATTGTAACGTACTAAATTCTAATGGAATTTGACAGGGCAGACATGGAGGTTTGTGCCCCAGGCTGGGCACCCTGTGCACAGAGGCACAGGGTTGATTAATTAGGACTGGAACGTGGAGCAATTATTTCACTGAAAGGGTCGTGAATCTCTGGAATTCTCTACCCCAGAAAGCTGCGGGTGTTCCATCATCGAATACATTTAAGGCTGGGATCGACAGGATTTTGGTCTCAGGGAATCAAGGAATATGGAGAACAGATGGGAACGTGGAACTGAAGTCTAAGATCAGTTATGATGGTATTGGATAGCGCAGCAGGCTCAATGGGCGGTGTGGTCGACTCCTGCTCTTATTTATGTTCTTGCGTTAACAGTTTCTGCTCACCACATGCATTTTCTGCTTTATAAATCTACAGAATTTAATTAAGGTTGGCAAAGCCGAAGCATTTGGATGTTTTTTGAATTTACGATTTAATTTGATGTGGGCGTCACTGCCAAGGGGCCAGCAGCTGCTGCTCTATCTTAATTGCCCTTGGACGGAGTGACTTGCAAGGCCATTCCAGAGGGCAGTTGAGAGTATACCAGAGGACTGTGGATCTGGAGCCACATGTAGGCCAGATCACGCAAGGACGGTAGATTTTCTTCATTAAAAGGATATTAATGAACCAGATAAGTTATGACAATCAATGATGCTTTCATTTCCAGATTTTTATTAATTGAATTTAAATTTCACCAGCTGCTGTGGTGGGATCTGAATCAATGTGTCCAGAATATTATCCTGGGCCTCTGGATTGCTGGTCCAGTGACCATACTACTCTGTCGTAGGATGCCCCCAAAGTGTGCATGAGCCGAACGGATTCCTAACCTGGGTCAGGGCCACTCTACCATCTGAACAGTACCTTTGGTCATGGAAGTGTTAACAATGTCAATGATGCTTCGAGTTCCATTACTGAGCCAGACTGTTTATGGCCTGCACATTATCAAGGACCTAGCTGGCTCAAAAACCAGACTATCAAATCACCCATAGAGGCCTGAGCTAGTTCAGACCATCAGAGCCAGCTACACCATTCTTAACCCATGACAAGTGTAGGTTTGATCAGCTGTGAGATGCACATCAAATTCAGGAACCTCTGTCAAATGGCTTAGGTCCCATCACAATTCACAAGAACTTTAGAATCCCTACAGTGCAGAAGGAGGCTATTCGGCACATCAAGTCTGCAGCCAACTCGACCCACTTCCCACACCCTACCCCTTCAACCCCATCACCTAACCTGCACATCGTTGGACTGTGGGAGGAAACCAGAGGACCCGGAGGAAACCCATGCAGACACGGGGAGAATAAACAAATTCCACACACGCAGACAGTCACCCAAGGTTGGAATCAAACCCAGATCTCTGATGCTGTTAGGCAGCAGTGCTAACCAATGTGCCCCCGTGCACTGATCACTGCATGAACACACACACCACACCTGGTCTATCAGCAGTTCCACAGTTGGAGGCGAACTTCAGCAACATCGATTTGTTGCTTTGCAACAAAGTCATGCAGGCACCAAACCCTAGCCACACAAACATGTTAGCTCAAATCTCTTCTCCCGAGAATGCTTTCCAACAATAATCTTTTGAGTCTCAGAAATTCCTCTTTAGTTATGTGGAGCCGATGACATGCTAACCATGTTGATGCTTAAGAGATTCAGGTACAATGTCCTGTCTTCTCCTTCGGCAGTCCCTCGTGATAGAGAATGATTTGCCTCTACTCCGGCTCAATGGGTTCCGAGAGGATTGTTAAGTCCAATGTGCGACATGCGGATACTGCCACAAGTGGGTACATGAAGGGTTGGGCAGTTGAGTTGTTTGGAGATTTGTGCGCTCCCTCTCTGAGTTCCCGATGCAGTCTCTCGATGCCTCTCAGTGCATTCCTGAATGAGCCTTCTCAATTGTAGTCACAAGCTAGGGTCGCTCATGGGTCAACGGGAATGTTTGGCCTTTTCAGCAAAGCTTGGAGTACATCCCTAAAGCCTTTTCTCTCTCTCCTCATGGGAGTCTCCTGTCACAACGGAATTCTGAATGTCCTACACCAGACTTACCCAAGCAGAGAAACACCCACAGTAAGGCTAATCCCTCCTGGATGTGCAGCAACAGGCAGGCAGAACTCTTTCTACATTGCCCTTTTATTTCAGCCACAATGCATCTCTCCATTCAATCTTGAATTAAATCTGCTTCGATTGAGATGTTCCAAGTTTATTCCTTTCTTGAAGGTGCTATCACTTCCTGAGAAATGGTACTACTGGTGCTAGGGGACCTTCTACACTTCACCAAAGTAACTATCCTTCATGCGACAAGTTGCTCTGTAGTCTAATCCAGTCAAGTCCAACATCTCCACACTCAATGTTTGCATTGCACAGCATACCTTCAGAGTGAGCAAATAGATAGCAGGAATCCTGGGACATTTAGCCCTAAATTTGGATGAGAGCTGAAGCCAATTGTGGCTTCAGCCGTTGGTTTCGTTATATGGCTAAGCAACAGGATTGTTTTTCATTTTTCTATCAAAACTGTCAATTGGGTGCCTTAGCTCTGAACAAAGTACAGCAAGTAGCACCAGTTCAGCTACCCCACCCCCTTCGTGATTCATTCAAACATTTAAATAAAAATTATCTACAAGGAGCTTCAGGCTTAGACACACTGGCTACAATAGGGTGGCATAGTGACACGCACTGCTGCCTCACAACTCCAGGATCCCGGGTTCAATTCCGGCCTCGGGCGACAGTCTGTGCGGAGTCTGCACGTTCTCGCCGTGTGTGCGTGGGTTTCCTCCGGGTGCTCCGGTGTCCTCCCACAGTCCAAAGATATGCAGGTTAGGTGGATTGTCCCTTGGTGTCCAAAAGGTTAGGTGGGGTTACTGTGTTACGGGGATAGAGTAGAGACATGGGCTTAAATAGGGTGCTCTTTCCAAAGGCCGGTGCAGACTCAATGGGCCGAATGGCCTCATTCTGCACTGTAAATTTTATGATTCTATGAATATCACATGACTGTGTACGACACACTGTAATGAACCCAGGAACTGCTCGTCATCACAAATCAGTCCAAGGACTACTCTCCCCTTGCAGACAGACATTGGGATACAGGAGGGGGGGGGGGGAGAAAGGCCGACATCTGGACAGGCACGGAGCTCCAGGAAGGGGGGGGGGGGGGGGGAGAGGAAGAGGGGGTCGGAGGAGAGAAAATGACCATCTCCCTGTCCAGACAGACACCATGCACCAGGAGGGGGACAGTCTCCCCGCGGACAAACAGCAAGTACTGGGAGGGGGACAGTCTCCCATTCTAAACAGAAACTGTGTCCAGGAGAAGGGGGGCTGTGGCCTCGTCCAGACAGACACCTAGTCTGGAGAAGGGGGACAGCCACCCAGTCCAGACAGAAACTGAGTCCAGGGAAGGGGACAGTCTCCCTGTCTAGACAGACACCGAGCTCCGGGGAGAGGGACAGTCTCCTTGTCTAGACAGAAACTGAGCCCTGGGGAGAGGGACAGTCTCCCCGTCGACACAGACACCGAGCCTGGGAAGAGGGACAGTCTCCCAGTCTAGACAGACAGCAAGCCCCAGGGAGAGGGACAGTATCCCGGTCTAGACAGATATCAAGTCCGGGGAGAGGGACAGTCTCCAGGTCTAGACAGACACCGGGTGTCGGGGAGAGGGACAGTCTCCCGGTCTAGACAGACATCGATCTCCGGGAAGAGGGACAGTCTCCCCGTCTAACAGACATTGAGCTCCAGGAAGAGGGACAGTCTCCCCGTCTAGACAGACACCGAGCTCCGGGGAGAGGGACAGTCTCCCCATCTAGACAGACCGCGAGCCCCGGGAAGAGGGACAGTCTCCCAGTCTAGACAGACAGCGAGCCCCGGGAAGAGGGACAGTCACCCAGTCGAGACAGACACTGAGCCCTGGGGAGAGGGACAGTAACCCAGTCTAGACAGACACCGTGCCACAGGCAGAGGGACAGTCTCCCAGACTAGACAGACACCGAGCCCCTGGGAGAGGGACAGTCTCCCCATCTAGACAGACATCGAGCTCCGGGAAGAGGGACAGTCTCCCCATTCTAGAGACACCGATTCCCTGGGGAAGACAGTTTCCTCGTCTAGACAGACAGCAAGCCATGGGGCGAGGGCAGTCTCCCCATCTAGGCTGACAACGAGCCCGGGGAGAGGGACAGTCTCCCCGTCTAGACAGACAGCGAGGCCAGGAGGGGGACAGTTTCCCTGTCTAGACAGACAGCTAGCCCCGAGGAGTGGAACAGTCTCTGTGTTTAGACAGACACTGAGCCCCGGGGAAGTGGACAGTTTCCTCGTCTAGACAGGCAGCAAACTCTGGGAAGGGGGACAATCTCAAGGTCTACACAGACACGGAGCCCCGGGGAGAGGGACAGTCCCCAGTCTAGATAGACACCGAGATGCAGGGAGAGAGACAGTCTCTCCCAGCACGGTAGCATTGTGGATAGCACAATTGCTTCACAGCTCCAGGGTCCCAGGTTCGATTCGGGCTTGGGTCACTGTCTGTGCGGAGTCTGCACATCCTCCCTGTGTGTGCGTGGGTTTCCTCCCACAGTCCAAAGATGTGCAGGTTAGGTGGATTGGCCATGATAAATTGCCCTTAGTGTCGGGTGGGGTTACTGGGTTACGGGGATAGGGTGGAGGTGTTAACCTTGGGTAGGGTGATCTTTACAAGAGCCGGTGCAGACTCGATGTGCCGAATGGCCTCCTTCTTCACTGTAAATTTTATGAATTCAATGATAGAGTGACACCAAGCCCCGGGGAGAGAGACAGTTTCCCCGTCTAGACAGACACTGAGCCCTAGGGAGAGGGACAGTCTTCCCATCTAGACAGACAGCGAGCCCTGGGGAGGGGGGGGATTGTCTCCCCATCTAGACAGACACCGAGCCCGAGGGACAGTGTCCTCATCTAGACAGACAGCGAGTCCCGGGGAGGGGGGACAGTCTCCCGGTCTAGACAGACACAGAGCCCCAAGGAGAGGGACAGTCTCCCCATCTAGACAGGCACCGAGCCCCGGGGAGGGGGTGGGAGAGTCTCCCGGTCCAGACACTGAGGCCCAGGGAGACAGACAGTGGGGCCCCGGAAGAGGGACAGTCTCCCGGTCTAGACAAGGCAGCGAAACCCAGGGAGAGGGACAGTCTCCCCGTCTAGAGAGGCACCAAGCCCTGGGGAGGGGGTGGGAGACAGTCTCCCGGTCCAGACACTGAGCCCCGGGGAGACAGACACTGAGCCCCGGGGAGACAGACACTGAGCCCCGGGGAGACAGACACTGAGCCCCGGGGAGACAGACACTGAGCCCCGGGGAGACAGACACTGAGCCCCGGGGAGACAGACACTGAGCCCCGGGGAGACAGACACTGAGCCCCGGGGAGACAGACACTGAGCCCCGGGGAGACAGACACTGAGCCCCGGGGAGACAGACACTGAGCCCCGGGGAGACAGACACTGAGCCCCGGGGAGACAGACACTGAGCCCCGGGGAGACAGACACTGAGCCCCGGGGAGACAGACACTGAGCCCCGGGGAGACAGACACTGAGCCCCGGGGAGACAGACACTGAGCCCCGGGGAGACAGACACTGAGCCCCGGGGAGACAGACACTGAGCCCCGGGGAGACAGACACTGAGCCCCGGGGAGACAGACACTGAGCCCCGGGGAGACAGACACTGAGCCCCGGGGAGACAGACACTGAGCCCCGGGGAGACAGACACTGAGCCCCGGGGAGACAGACACTGAGCCCCGGGGAGACAGACACTGAGCCCCGGGGAGACAGACACTGAGCCCCGGGGAGACAGACACTGAGCCCCGGGGAGACAGACACTGAGCCCCGGGGAGACAGACACTGAGCCCCGGGGAGACAGACACTGAGCCCCGGGGAGACAGACACTGAGCCCCGGGGAGACAGACACTGAGCCCCGGGGAGACAGACACTGAGCCCCGGGGAGACAGACACTGAGCCCCGGGGAGACAGACACTGAGCCCCGGGGAGACAGACACTGAGCCCCGGGGAGACAGACACTGAGCCCCGGGGAGACAGACACTGAGCCCCGGGGAGACAGACACTGAGCCCCGGGGAGACAGACACTGAGCCCCGGGGAGACAGACACTGAGCCCCGGGGAGACAGACACTGAGCCCCGGGGAGACAGACACTGAGCCCCGGGGAGACAGACACTGAGCCCCGGGGAGACAGACACTGAGCCCCGGGGAGACAGACACTGAGCCCCGGGGAGACAGACACTGAGCCCCGGGAAGGGGACAGTCTCCGGGTCTAGGCAGACACTGAGCGGCGGGGCGAAGCCTCTTTCACTCACCTCTCTCTCTCGCCGCCGGGAATTTTATTCCTGATTTTTCTTGCGCCAGCCCGCTCGCGACAACCGGAAGCCCATCCTCCACTTCCGGTGCCAGGAGGTCACTCCCGGGGGTTAACCTCCAACCGTCAATTGACAAATCAATCGATTATTGATAATCAATCGATTATCAATGAGTCTCAACATTCCCGGTATCAAAGCAGCAGGCCGGATACATTTTTAAAAGAAAATTAATGGTTTGACCCTTTTGACCGGTGGGAGAACACTTCCGGTTCACTGTCGCTGCGCCGTTAAGCTGCGGTAATTTTCGGAATCGCCGTGGGCGGGGGTTTCGCTCGGGGGGTCTGGGGAAGTGGGGGGGAGGGTCTCTGGCGGGTCTCCTGCAGTTTTCTCAGTTTGAACTCCGGGTTATTTATTCCTCTCAGCTCCGTCTCCCCTGATCCTTTGCGGCGGTCGGTGAGGACAAGGTGAGAGCGGCTCGCGGAGAGAGAGAGAAAATGTATACCCCCCCTCCCCCCCCCTGGAGAGCCCGGGACCCCCCCTCCCCCCCTGGAGAGCCCGGGACCCCCCCTCCCCCCCCTGGAGAGCCCGGGACCCCCCCTCCCCCCCCCTGGAGAGCCCGGACCCCCCCTCCCCCCCCTGGAGAGCCCGGGACCCCCCCTCCCCCCCCCCTGGAGAGCCCGGGACCCCCCTCCCCCCCCTGGAGAGCCCGGGACCCCCCTCCCCCCCCTGGAGAGCCCGGGACCCCCCCCTCCCCCCCCTGGAGAGCCCGGGACCCCCCCTCCCCCCCCTGGAGAGCCCGGGACCCCCCCTCCCCCCCCTGGAGAGCCCGGGACCCCCCCCTCCCCCCCCTGGAGAGCCCGGGACCCCCCCTCCCCCCCCCCTGGAGAGCCCGGACCCCCCCTCCCCCCCCCCTGGAGAGCCCGGGACCCCCCCTCCCCCCCCCCTGGAGAGCCCGGGACCCCCCCTCCCCCCCCCCCTGGAGAGCCCGGGACCCCCCTCCCCCCCCCCCTGGAGAGCCCGGGACCCCCCCTCCCCCCCCCGGAGAGCCCGGGACCCCCCCTCCCCCCCCCTGGAGAGCCCGGGACCCCCCCTCCCCCCCCTGGAGAGCCCGGGACCCCCCCCCCCGGAGTGCCCGGGGACCCCCCCCCCCCGGAGAGCCCGGGGACCCCCCCCCCGGAGAGCACGGGACCCCCCCCCTCAAGGAGAGCCCGGGACCCTCTCTCTCTCTCTTTCCCCCCCCCCCCTCCCGGAGAGCCCGGGGCTCTTCCCCCCCCCCCCCCGAGAGCCCGAGACCGCCCCCCCCCCCCCCGTCCCAGAGGGCAGAGAGCACTTGGAGCTGAGCCTGGTGCAGCACTACAGATTATGTGGGTGGGTGGGTGGGTTGGGGAATAGGGCACTGGGTTTTGGGGCTCATCCCCGTAACCCCACCTAACCTGCACATCTTTGGACTGTGGGAGGAAACCGGAGCACCCGGAGGAAACCCACGCACACACGGGGAGAACGTGCAGACTCCGCACACACACACACACCCACCCAAGGCCGGGATTGAACCCGGGTCCCTGGCGCTGTGAGGCAGCCGTGCTAGAGTTCCCAGGAGGAGGTTGAGATGGATCATCCCCTTGGAACCTCCGACTGAAGATTGTTGTAAATGTTTCAGCCTTGTCATTCCAAAGATGTGCAGGTTAGGTGGATTGACCATTCTAAATTGCCATTAGTGTCCAAAACGGTTAGGTGGGGTTACTGGGTTACAGGGATAAAGGGAACAGGGTGGAGGCGTGGGCTTAAGTAGGGTGCTCTTTCCAAGGGCCAGTGCAGACGCGATGGACTGAATGGCCTCCCTCTGCACTATAAATTCTATGATTCACAATTGAACTTGGCAGGACTGCAGAGCTTTGATCTTGTCCTTTAGTTGTGACTTTGTCACATGCCATTTGACATTGCCAATACTCCTGTGTGTCAGGTTGACACACCATTTTTAGATATGCTTGGTGCCTCTATCCTGCATTGTTCATTGATCCAAGGTTGATCCCCAGCCTAATGGCAAAGTGAGGGACGTGCCAGATCATGAGGTTACTGATTCTGGTTTAATACAATTCTGCTGCTGGTGGTCCACAGCACCTCATGGATGCCCAATTTCGAGCTGCTAGATCTGTTCTGAATCAGCATGGTGGTCGTGCCACACATCACAATGGAGAGTATCTTCACTGTGAAGATGGGAATTCACCTCCTCAAGGGTCACTTCTGCCAGTACTGTCTTGGAACAAATGCACCTGTGACAGGTAGATTGGTGAGGAATAGGTTTTCCCCTCCTTTTGGTTTCCTCTTGCCTACTGCGGGTCCAATTTGTGGATACGTCCTTTAGGACTCAGCCAGCTCAAACCATAGTTGTGTTACCACATAACCATTGAAGTACCCCCCACCACCACCTTGAGTCTATGCCCTTAGTACCCTCTGTGCTTCCTCCAAGTGATATTCAACATGTAAGAGTACTGATTCATCAGCTGAGGAAAGGTGCTAGGTGGTAATCAGCAGGAGCTGATCTTGCTTGGTGCTACAATTGATTTTGCTCTCTTTTATATGGGGAGAAAAGGAAGGCGATTTGCAGATTTTGCAGCTGGGTGAATGCTCGTCTGTCTTTGAGGTTTTATGTCCCATGTTATTTTGTTTTCCACAGTGTTAGCTTTGCCCTGTTTAACCAGGCTACCATGATCCTGCAATGCTTGTTCCGGTTTTCCAACATGTTGCGATCTTCCCTTTCTGTTGAGCTCCGGCGAAACATCGGGTTCACGGCGGTGATGTTTAATAAGACCAAGAGCCTCGACCCGATCCAAAAGCTCTTCATCGATAAGATCCGTGACTACGACACTAAGAGCCAGTAAGTGATCAAAAACAAAAAAGAACGCATTTATACTGTACGTTTTGTGACCTTGGGTAAAGTCAAAGCATTTTGCAGCTGAGGAAGTACTTTTGAAAGTTATAATCTCAGTTATTATAACTGGACAGGAAGGGGATTGGAAGAATGGGGGACCTGTTCATTGACAGGACGTTTGCGAGCCTAGGGGCACTGGAGGAGAAGTTCGAGTTACCCCCCGGGAAATGCCTTTAGATATATGCAGGTGAGGGCTTTTGTGAGGCGACAGGTGAGGGAATTCCCGTTGCTCCCGGCACAAGAAGTTCAAGATAGGGTGATCTCGGGTGTATGGGTCGGGGAGGGCAAGGTGTCGGAAATACACAGGAGTTGAAAGAAGAGGGGGAAGCGCTGGTAGAAGAGTTGAAGGGTAAATGGGAGGAGGAGCTGGGGGAGGAGATCGAGGAAGGTCTGTGGGCTGATGCCCTAGGTAGGGTTAATTCCTCCTCGTGTGCCAGGCTCAGCCTGATACAATTTAAGGTGGTCCACAGAGCGCACTTGACGGGGGCGAGGTTGAGTAGGTTCTTTGGGGTAGAGGACAGATGTGGAAGGTGCTCAGGGAGCCCGGCGAATCATGTCCATATGTTTTGGTCATGCCCGGCACTGGAGGGGTTCTGGAGAGGAGTAGCGGGAGGAATATATATGGTGGTGAAAGTCTGGGTCAAGCCAAGCTGGGGGCTAGCAATATTTGGAGTAGTGGACGAACCGGGAGTGCAGGAGGCGAAAGAGGCCGGCATTCTGGCCTTTGCGTCCCTAGTAGCCTGGCGAAGGATCTTGCTAATGTGGAAGGAGGCGAAGCCCCCCAGCCTGGAGGCCTGGATAAATGATATGGCTGGGTTCATAAAGTTGGAGAGGATTAAGTTCGCCTTGAGAGGGTCTGCGCGGGGGTTTTACAGGTGGTGGCAACCATTCCTAGACTATCTCGCGGAGTGTTAGAGGAAGGTCGGTCAGCAGCAGCAGCAACCTTTGGGGGGGGGGGGGGGGACTGCCTGGGAGGGTGGATGAGCAAGAGATAACATGAAGGGTTGGGGAAACTGGCACGTACGGGTGAGGGCCAGTGTACAAAGCTGTGTAAATATATCATTTTGCCATGTATATATCTTGCTCTGTGCGATTTCTCTTTTTTTTTGTTACGGGGGGGGGGGGGGGTTATTGTTTGTAAGGGAGAAAAATTGTGTTAAAAAACTTTAATAAATATTAAAAAAAAAAAAAATAACTGGACAGGAAGATCCCAGAATGGAATGCTGGCTCAAGAGACCAAAATATCGTTTGCATTTTTTCGGAAATGTGGAGGAACAGAATCAGGACCGCAAATTAGTTCTAACAACAAGGAAAATTAAGCATTGATTAAATATGCAAAGTTAGATTCCAGTACAATATTCCTTTACTCCCCCCCCCCCCCCCCCCGCCCCTTAGCTTAGCTTTGTAAATCGCACACGTTTTAAGGTTTTTATGGATTACAAATATATCTAGGGCTACAATGGATGGACTCAGTAACACAAAAGTCCATTCTTAAATATACAAAGAACAAAGAAAAGTACAGCACAGGAACAGGGCCTTTGGCCCTCCAAGCCTTCGCTGACAATGCTGCCTGTCTAACCTAAAATCTTCTACACTTCCGGGGTCCGTATCCCTCTATTCCCATCCTATTCATGTATTTGTCAAGATGCCCCTTAAACGTCACTATCATCCCTGCTTCTACCACAGATTGGCTGTGGTCAAGTACACACTGCTCTGAACCAAAGTGAGTGTCTGTGGATTTCTCCTCTGAACTACGCCCCAGATGATTGTTACATGAGCATTTCTAAATTACACTTCCAAAAGGACTCGCTTTAAAGTCTACTTTCACAACAATGCTTTCCATCAGCGGGTTGCGTTCCAAAATCCACTCCAGGTTTTCAAAATTGCTCTTTCAACCAAAGCTTCCACTCCACTTTTAACAACGAACCCAGTATCCAGGTTTTACACTTTCCTCTGCGGGATTTCTTTGTCTTGATACTGTACAACCTGTTCACGATTGCTTTAGAACATACAGTGCAGGAGGAGGCCATTCGGCCCATCGAGTATGCACCGACCCACTTAAGCCCTCACTTCCACCCTATCGCTGTAACCCAATAATCGCTCCTAACCCTTTTTTTGGACACTTATCATGGCCAATCCACCTAACCTGCATATCTTTGGACTGTGGGAGGAAACCAGAGCACCAGGAGGAAACCCACGCAGACACTGGGAGAACGTGCACACTCCGCACAGTGACCCAGCGGGAAATTTGCAGCGCCCTTGTCCTGTCCAGTTGCATTCTCATGGCAGAGTAGAGAGATGTTCACTCCTTGGTGACCTATCTTCAATGGCAAACAAATTCAACTCAACTCAAAAGCCTTTGCACCTTAAAAGGGCCTCCAGTTGCTAAGCAACACCTGCTACTTCCGCCAATTGTTATTTATTGTTCACGCCATAGCCCTCTCTAATAGAAACACACTTGGAACTTGACCAACCACCACATTTACATGAATCTAACTATAGGTTTTCTCTTCTTTATGCAGAAACATTAAATTAAACCCATTTAGAACTATTCCTAATTTCTAATGTTTACCAATATAAATCCCTTAAAACTACCCTATTATTATTATTGTGTTCCTAATACTTGGTATTTTGGAAAATGGAGCAGCTGATTTATGTACAGCAAGCTTCTGCACACAGCAGTGTGATCATGACCAGATCACGTCTCTCCATGTTGTTGCTTGAGGGATGAATACTGGGTAGGATAGAACTCACCTTTGAAACGGCACAATGGAATCTTTTGTATCCACCTGGGGGGATAGGCGGGCCCTCAGTTTAGGGTCTGACTGCTTGAGCGAACATAAAGATCCCATCAAGCTACTTGAAATCTGAACCCCCCCCCCCAGCTCTGATACAGAGGTGAGAGTGCTACCAATTGAGCCACGGCTGACGTTGCAAGTGCTATTTAAATGTAGGTGCATTATGGGTGCTGTGCAGTCTGTCTCAGAAGATGGGAATGAGAATATTGCTTGTGTTTTCACCCCCTAAGGAAGTGCATTGAAGCCACTTGTAGTGCTGCTTCTGGTGCCTAAGGGCAGGTTAACTATTTCAACACAATGCAGCATTGTGTTCACTCCCAAAGGATGATGCCATGCATTTAAAGCTTCCCTGTTTTGAAGTTCTGTTTAAGGTAATTCAACCAGTGTTGCTCTAACGCAGTGTTCTTCAAACTTTTTTTCCGGGGACTCATTTTTCCCACGCCGGCCGACCTGCGCGACCCACGCCGGCCGACCTGCGCGACCCACGCCGGCCGACCTGCGCGACCCACGCCGGCCGACCTGCGCGACCCACGCCGGCCGACCTGCGCGACCCACGCCGGCCGACCTGCGCGACCCACGCCGGCCGACCTGCGCGACCCACGCCGGCCGACCTGCGCGACCCACGCCGGCCGACCTGCGCGACCCACGCCGGCCGACCTGCGCGACCCACGCCGGCCGACCTGCGCGACCCACGCCGGCCGACCTGCGCGACCCACGCCGGCCGACCTGCGCGACCCACGCCGGCCGACCTGCGCGACCCACGCCGGCCGACCTGCGCGACCCACGCCGGCCGACCTGCGCGACCCACGCCGGCCGACCTGCGCGACCCACGCCGGCCGACCTGCGCGACCCACGCCGGCCGACCTGCGCGACCCACGCCGGCCGACCTGCGCGACCCACGCCGGCCGACCTGCGCGACCCACGCCGGCCGACCTGCGCGACCCACGCCGGCCGACCTGCGCGACCCACGCCGGCCGACCTGCGCGACCCACGCCGGCCGACCTGCGCGACCCACGCCGGCCGACCTGCGCGACCCACGCCGGCCGACCTGCGCGACCCACGCCGGCCGACCTGCGCGACCCACGCCGGCCGACCTGCGCGACCCACGCCGGCCGACCTGCGCGACCCACGCCGGCCGACCTGCGCGACCCACGCCGGCCGACCTGCGCGACCCACGCCGGCCGACCTGCGCGACCCACGCCGGCCGACCTGCGCGACCCACGCCGGCCGACCTGCGCGACCCACGCCGGCCGACCTGCGCGACCCACGCCGGCCGACCTGCGCGACCCACGCCGGCCGACCTGCGCGACCCACGCCGGCCGACCTGCGCGACCCACGCCGGCCGACCTGCGCGACCCACGCCGGCCGACCTGCGCGACCCACGCCGGCCGACCTGCGCGACCCACGCCGGCCGACCTGCGCGACCCACGCCGGCCGACCTGCGCGACCCACGCCGGCCGACCTGCGCGACCCACGCCGGCCGACCTGCGCGACCCACGCCGGCCGACCTGCGCGACCCACGCCGGCCGACCTGCGCGACCCACGCCGGCCGACCTGCGCGACCCACGCCGGCCGACCTGCGCGACCCACGCCGGCCGACCTGCGCGACCCACGCCGGCCGACCTGCGCGACCCACGCCGGCCGACCTGCGCGACCCACGCCGGCCGACCTGCGCGACCCACGCCGGCCGACCTGCGCGACCCACGCCGGCCGACCTGCGCGACCCACGCCGGCCGACCTGCGCGACCCACGCCGGCCGACCTGCGCGACCCACGCCGGCCGACCTGCGCGACCCACGCCGGCCGACCTGCGCGACCCACGCCGGCCGACCTGCGCGACCCACGCCGGCCGACCTGCGCGACCCACGCCGGCCGACCTGCGCGACCCACGCCGGCCGACCTGCGCGACCCACGCCGGCCGACCTGCGCGACCCACGCCGGCCGACCTGCGCGACCCACGCCGGCCGACCTGCGCGACCCACGCCGGCCGACCTGCGCGACCCACGCCGGCCGACCTGCGCGACCCACGCCGGCCGACCTGCGCGACCCACGCCGGCCGACCTGCGCGACCCACGCCGGCCGACCTGCGCGACCCACGCCGGCCGACCTGCGCGACCCACGCCGGCCGACCTGCGCGACCCACGCCGGCCGACCTGCGCGACCCACGCCGGCCGACCTGCGCGACCCACGCCGGCCGACCTGCGCGACCCACGCCGGCCGACCTGCGCGACCCACGCCGGCCGACCTGCGCGACCCACGCCGGCCGACCTGCGCGACCCACGCCGGCCGACCTGCGCGACCCACGCCGGCCGACCTGCGCGACCCACGCCGGCCGACCTGCGCGACCCACGCCGGCCGACCTGCGCGACCCACGCCGGCCGACCTGCGCGACCCACGCCGGCCGACCTGCGCGACCCACGCCGGCCGACCTGCGCGACCCACGCCGGCCGACCTGCGCGACCCACGCCGGCCGACCTGCGCGACCCACGCCGGCCGACCTGCGCGACCCACGCCGGCCGACCTGCGCGACCCACGCCGGCCGACCTGCGCGACCCACGCCGGCCGACCTGCGCGACCCACGCCGGCCGACCTGCGCGACCCACGCCGGCCGACCTGCGCGACCCACGCCGGCCGACCTGCGCGACCCACGCCGGCCGACCTGCGCGACCCACGCCGGCCGACCTGCGCGACCCACGCCGGCCGACCTGCGCGACCCACGCCGGCCGACCTGCGCGACCCACGCCGGCCGACCTGCGCGACCCACGCCGGCCGACCTGCGCGACCCACGCCGGCCGACCTGCGCGACCCACGCCGGCCGACCTGCGCGACCCACGCCGGCCGACCTGCGCGACCCACGCCGGCCGACCTGCGCGACCCACGCCGGCCGACCTGCGCGACCCACGCCGGCCGACCTGCGCGACCCACGCCGGCCGACCTGCGCGACCCACGCCGGCCGACCTGCGCGACCCACGCCGGCCGACCTGCGCGACCCACGCCGGCCGACCTGCGCGACCCACGCCGGCCGACCTGCGCGACCCACGCCGGCCGACCTGCGCGACCCACGCCGGCCGACCTGCGCGACCCACGCCGGCCGACCTGCGCGACCCACGCCGGCCGACCTGCGCGACCCACGCCGGCCGACCTGCGCGACCCACGCCGGCCGACCTGCGCGACCCACGCCGGCCGACCTGCGCGACCCACGCCGGCCGACCTGCGCGACCCACCATTTTCTCTTACCTTGTTTGCTGCTGACAAAAATGGGCGAAATGGTTTGGGTCCCTTTGGCCCTCGTATACGCTCCTCCAATGGAATTTGTTGGATGAAGGTGAAGCCTTCCGGTGTCGGAAAGTATGGAGTCTCCATCTGTCCAAAGTTCAGCATTTTTTTTCCTGTAAAACTTTATCAAATAAAACCCCCCTGAACTTGTAAAAAAAAAAAATGAATAAAATAAATGAATAAAGCCCCCCCCCCCCCCCCGCCGAACTTGTAAAACAAAAGGCTGCGACTGTTTAATTTAAAACAAAAAGCGGCCGCACTGCGCATGCGTGCCCGATCATCGGTGCGCATGCGAATAGTTTTGGTGGCCGCATTTGTTTTTACATATTCGCGACCATTTTGAAGGCCGCTTGCAGCCGGTGTTATTAACAGCCGGCTGTTGTGCGCAGATTTGTGCGATCGGGAGCGCCACGACGGACGGCTCCGCGACCCTCCCGACACCCGCCTGCAGGTCGCGCCCCGAGTTTGACAATGCCTGCTCTAGCGTCCTGGAGATCTGCCCACTTGTTTTTGTGAAGACAATGAGCTGTAGACTACATCTAATTTCTATTCGGCCAGCGGCTAGGGAGGAGAAAAACAAAGGAATCTGGAATTTTTTCATTTTTCCATTGAAACCCAAGTGAAAACACAGACCATTCCGACAGCACTAAAGCTGAGAAGCAGGTGAGGAAATGAGAAATTGAGAAGGAATGGTAAGGTAACCTTAAATTTGGTCTCCAAGAGGAAGAAGACTGCTTCGATTGGATTCGAGAATAATGTGGAATAATGTCTTAATCTGATCCAGGATTTGATCAATAAGACTCAGTTTTTCACTGTACAAGCACATAAGCAGTTTGAGGGAGGTACGGTTATCCTCTGTTGAGGGGTTGTGGAAAATAATTACTTCCTGTAGGAAATAGTAAAGTGAGTCACAAGGAGGTATATGATTAACATATAAATTTTGTATATTATATGATTAATTTATATGTTAGTTGGGGTGGGGGATTGAGTTGAATGCATGCCAATACAGAGCCAGAGGTGCTGCGTTAACTTAGTTCAGTAATGATACTGGCCGAATTGCTTTGACTCTGAATTGGTCACAGTGGGGAGGTATTTGACATAAGTCTTTGTATTTTCCTCCTTTCCCTATCAAAACAGGAAAACGGGTGGTCCTGTTGACGCTGGTCCAGAATACAAGAAAAACGTGGATGAGGAGATTGTCAAACTGCAGCGCGTCTATGGGGGAGGAGACCTCGCTAAATTCCCAGATTTTAAATTTGAGGGTAAGTTCTTATGAGTGCAAACCGTAAGCGAAGGAATCTTTTAAAAATGTGGCTCTGTGCTCCCTGGCGGGTTTGAGCATTTTACTACAATGCCAACGGCAATGGAGGTTCCAAATATTGAGCAGTGCCGTGTAATGTGAAATTACATCGTGGCTTTGTAAAATATTTAACTTGCTAATTTCACAGCAATTACAGGTTGTGTGCTGTTTCGAGGTGGCCTCTTTGGTGTCGAACAATCAGGATATGATTTGTATAACTTGTCTTAACTTTAAACGCAATTAGAGTAGAAAAGCATCTCTGCTATGATAGGTCTGAGAAACACAGAGTAGTAGGCGCACAGGGCCTGGGATATCGGACTCCAGTGAAGGAGTGGGTTTGGAACAATCATGCAGTGCATTAAAGGTTAAAAACGTAGGACGGCACAGTGGTTAGCACTGCTGCCTCACGGCATTGAGGACCCGGGTTCAATCCCGGCCTCGGCTCACTGTCTGTGAAATGAAAATGAAATGAAAATTGCTTGTCACAAGTAGGCTTCAAATGAAGTTACTGTGAAAAGCGCATAGTCGCCACATTCCGGCGCCTGTTCGGGGAGGCTGGTATGGGAGACTGTGTGGAGTTTTCGCATTCTCCCCATGTCTGCGTGGGTCTCACCCCCACAACTCAAAGATGTGCAGGGTAGGTGGATTGGCCACGCTAAATTGCCTCTTAATTGGAACAAAAATAACTGGGTACTCTAAATCTATATTTTAAAAATAATTTAAAAAATTAAAGGTTAAAAACTTGCATTTAAAATAAAATGTATTTTTTTGTTTGTTATTCAGAGCCAAAATTTGATGAAGTCAGCAAATGATTACGTTCAGAAAGGAAAGGACTGTCCGTTCTCCGTGCATCGTCCGATTGTAAAGTTAGAATTTAATAAATTCCATTGAATTAAAGTACCTCTTTTTGATGTATTGATTACGTACCTGTGGACTGGATGGGTCGGTACCAAACGTGCATCCTACACAAGTGTCTGCATGGGTTAAGTCGGTTTTACTGCCCATCAGTTCCTGCCCACCTCTGCAATCCTCCTCACCACCTCAGTCCTCCTCGGACTCTTCTTTGTTGCCCTCTGACTGAGGTACCAATTGACGTGGCAGACGAAGAAACTCTTACACAGGATATTTCATACAACTGAATCTTTATTACGGTTTCAAACACTAGATAAATACTAAACTGCTCTTTATTCTACTGGTTGAAGTACTGATTACTTGTTACAATGAACCACAAGACTCATGGCTCATCAAAACAGTTGGACTCAAACACTTTTTAAAAAATAAAGTTTTTCTTTTGTGCACAACAAAGATAAACTTGAACCAATCTGTACACACCAGTTACAATTTACAAAAGCCTCACATTTGAGTTAGCCTCCTAGCTCCTACTTCCCCGAAACCCCCTCCCCTTGTTAAAGGGCGTGTTTTCTTTATTCACTGGTTGTTCAATCCTGTACATAGTGGGGTAGTATAACGATACATAGGTTACACTGGTAGTTCTTATTTAGTTGCCTGTATTTACAAACGTATGGCGGGTGGGGGGTGCCCCTATGCATGGGGTGTGTTCAACTTGTGTGCCTCCCTATTTTGTACCCCTCTCCCGTTTTGTTGGTCTCTGTGCTGGGGGAATGGGTACTGCAACCGGTGTCAGTGGACTTGAAGCTGATGACTCACAACATCAAGGCGAATGTGATGGATGGCCTGTGCACCGAATAGTTTTAGTTGGTTCACATGACACCAATTCAGTCTTTCCAGAGTCCAGCAGGATTTTGTATCCTGACGGACCAGCTTTGCCTATTATGGAATGTGGCCGTAATAATAATCTTTATTGTCACAAGTAGGCTTACATTAACACTGCAATGAAGTTACCGTGAAAAGCCCCTAGTCGCCTGTTCGGATACATGGAGGGGGAATTCCCAAACTACCTAACAGCACATCTTTTGGGACTTGTCAGAGGAAACCGGAGCACCCAGAGGAAACCCACACAGACACGGGGAGAATATGCAGACTCCGCACAGACAGTGATCCAAGCCGGGAATCGATCGTGAGACCCTGGCACTGTGAAGCAACAGTGCCATTCACTGTGCTACCGTGCCGCCCATAACATCTAGAGGACAAAACGTTCCTGGCTTATAAACCTGGAGCATGACTTTCTGTCCAATGTCATTTTCGATGGGCCTCACTTTGCCACCGAAACAGACTTCTGCACTTTTCTTTGTCCTGTTTTAACAGCAGCGGCCATTTGTGCACACGATCCAATGATTGTTGCATGGATTTCTCGTGACTGTGAGCTGTTAGTTCAGATTCTGAGAGGTCGAATCCCAGGAGGGCTTCAATTCCACTCCAGGATGTCCTGCCATCAGGACATGTGGGGCAAAACCTCTTGAGTTTGATACAGTGTTACATGCCAGCATACTTGATACTGCGTGGGAATCCCCACCCGGTAAACAACAGTTGCACCGATATATCAGCTGGTGTCTTCGCGTATTTATTCTCGTGGCGAATCCATTGATCCATTTGCTAAAGGTGTCAGTGATAACCAGGATACATTGATATCCCCCCTTGTAATGTGGCAAGGGCCTACAAAATCTATCTCTAGGTTTCTCCAGGGTCCATTTACTGGTCTTGTGTCTGAGCTCTTTGTTGGCATAATGATCTGGATTATTTTGGGCACACACTAGACAATTGTCCACGTTCTATTACCCTGGATGAATGCACGGTCAGTTCGACCCCAGAGTCCCAACAAAATGAATTAACCAATAATTTGTGTGTTTTCCTGAAATGCTTACCCCTTGATTGCTCCAATGAGTTACAAACTCTTTTTAACAAGAATAAAATGTGAACATATCTAATAATAATCTTTATTAGTGTGACAAGTAGGCTTACATTAACACTGCAATGAAGCAGCACGGTGGCGCAGTGACTAGCACTTCTGCATCATGGCGCCGAGGTCTGGTTGCTACCTGCAGTATTTCAAATAGAAGTGCCTTCCACAGGACTGGCTGGGAGCCCCTTAAATCGCCTGGCTGAGAGAGTGCCATCAAGCTGTTTCCTGCTGAATATTTTCACAGAACTGACCAAATGGAGCTCTTCACATGACTTGCCTTTCTTCCAGAATGTTCCGAATGGCTCCACCAATTGCAAGCGAGAACAGGCCATGTCTCAGAATTCCAGATTTACTGATTGGCTGCTTGCCAAGTCTTATCAAACTAACATCACGGGCTCTGCCACAGAGTATAAAGGGGAAGTCATGGGCTAGTTCATTAGACCAGGGATGTTTCAGTTTGCCTAAAGTCCAGCTTAAGCAAAGGTTTCAATGTTGCAGCAGCTAGCAAGAAGACTGGATTAAAGGCAGCCAGCAGGACAAAAACTTAAAAAGAAACAGAACAGACAAGTTTTACAAGAGTATCCTTACAAAATAGTGGTCATTGGTTCCCTCTGTTGGGCCACCAGCATAAGTCTTTAATCCGTTCAATGGTTTTGCCCATTCCCTGATGTCCCTCAATGTCATGGCACTGATAGATTATTTACTTACTGGCTGGTTTTGGTATTACGTATTGTCCATCTTTAAGAACAAGTCCTTGACCTGCAATTTGATTACCCACTTGTAATATGATGCAGGATAAATCCCTTTTTGTTTTTGTTTTAGCTCATCACCAATGCCCTGGGCCGATATAAGGATTTCACTCCTAGTCTGGGTGACAGTGACCACATTTGCTTGTTCATCAATTGGCTGTTGCCATGATTTGCCCCATTCTTGGGCACCTTGCTTGGCCAAGTGCCTGCACTCACATTCCCAGCAGCGGAAAACCTGTGCGCATCATATTCTTGCCCTTGGGCTGTTTGGAAGATGTATTTTAAAAGGGACGCAGAAGCCAGGGGTTTTTCGTCTGCGGATACAAAGCCTCTTGCTTCTCACAGAGGTATGAAATCAGTTAAACTGTTGCAAACATACATACTGCCCACATGTATGTTTACAGGTGGAGGAAACTTATTGGGGTGGCTAACTACAGAGGCCACTACGCTAATTCGGCAGGCTGGGCTCATTGTAGCTGGCAGCTTAGAGCTATCTCTGCTAGTGGTGTATCTCGCTGAGTGTTTCCATTGATGCCACACCCTGTTTTCCTAATTCCGCCCACCACCATGGAAAATACGTCGACAAAAATGTTTAGGGCGCTATTATCACCCCAGGCCCCGCCCCCACCTCATTTGTCTTGCCGCAAATGGTCCTTTGGGATCATTTGTTGTTCGGATTTGACACACATCCGGCTCACTATAAATTAGATTGTGGGTGTTTTAGTTTGCTTGACTGCAATATCGTGGCCATGTAACATGAGGGCCCATCGGGCTACCCGGTTTTGTCCGACAGTACCATCCTTAATCCTCCCCTCCAGGAGCAGTTGGATGGGTCTGTGACCTTTGAGAATGGTTAAGGGATTCAGGCCAATTATATATGCAAAATGTTGCACTGTCCAAAAAACTGCCAGGAGGTGGCACTTGCAGACTGAGAATCCGTGTTCCACAGAGCATAGGAGTTGGGACGCATATGCAACAGGTCCGAACCCCCCACGGCACTCACTCCTACAAGGGGACCACCGATATAGTAGCGTCTGTGGAGGTAGTCTCCAAAGCAAAAGAGAGGATTGGGTCTGATACTTCCAAGGCCTTGACCAGGGCTAATTTAAATTCTTGGAGTATGTTGTTCAGTCCATTGCCGTGGGGTATTTTTTTTCCACAGGTCTGACAGTGGGCAAAGCCATCCATATTATTTTGTCAATAACCCTGGAAAGGATCTGAGAGATTTCATATCCCTCCGAAGGGATAATTGTAATGTTCATTTAGCCTCAGTTTTCTGCTTTCCCAAAGACATAACTTGGTATTTCATCAGCTAGACCTTTTTTAGGGTTAACTTTGAGTCCCAAAGAGGCCAGTGTTGTGTTATGCTGCTTCGGATAACACACGCTGCTACTTGATGCAGTCTTAACTACAGGATGCTCGACTTCCGGTTGCGGCTATGCCTAGGTAGGTCGCACGTTCGGCAGCTCCCGCCGGGAACGGACATTTGGGCTCTTCAGAGGGGCCCCAAAGGTAATTGTTCGACGGCTTCCAGTGTGGGAAGGTGACAGCAAGGTCCCCCCGACATTGTATGGATTGGACCAGGAGTGGAGCGGTTAAAAAAAGTGATCCTGGTGCAGAGGAAAGTGCGAGTGAGGAAAAGCAAGATGGCGGCGGGTGGAGACCAAGCAGAGTGGGCGCAGTGGTTGCAGGAGTTTCTTCAACGCTGCTTTGAGGAGCTGAGGGCAGAAATGCTGGCGCAAATGAAGGCGGCGATTGAAAAGCTTGTGGAGACCCAGAAGGCCCAAGGGGTGGCGATCCGGGAGGTGTGGCAAAAAACCTCGGAGAATGAGGACGAGATCTTGGGCGCACTGGCGGTGAAGGTGGAGGCGCACGAGGCGCTGCACACGAGGTGGGCGGAAAAACTTGAGGACCTGGAGAATAGGTCGAGGAGGCAGAATCTTCGGATTCTGGGCCTCCCTGAAGGAATGGAGGGGCCCGATGTTGGGGCATATATGAGCACGATACTCAATTCGCTGATGGGCGGGGGAGCTTTCCCGAGGCCCCTGGAGCAGGATGGGGCTCATCGGGTCCTGCCAAGGAGACCCAAAGCCAACGAGCCGCCAAGGGCTGTAGTAGTGAGGTTCCACCACTTTATGGACAGAGAGTGTGTCCTGAGATGGGCCAAAAAAGAGCGGAGCAGCAGATGGGAGAACACTGAGATCCGAATTTACCAGGTCTGGAGTGCAGAGGTGGCTAAGAAGAGGGCTGGTTTTAACCGGGTTCAGGAGGTTCTCCATCGGAAGGGGGTGAAGTTCGGGATGCTGCAACCAGCGCGATTGTGGGTCACATTCCAAGATCGGCACCACTATTTTGAAACGCCTGATGAGGCATGGAACTTTATCCAGACTGAAAAGTTGGACTCAAACTAAGGGTTTATCGTGGGGTAATGTTTACTGTGTTTACTGCGTTTGGGGAATGTTCTTTTTGTTTTGGTGCTGGGTGGGGATGGGTGAATGGATTTGATGTGGGGGCTGTGGGAGAGTGGGCGTCGGTGTTGGAGGGGCAGGGCCCCGCGGAGGAAGAGGGAGGGTGGAGTCCCGGGGATGGGGAGTTGGGGTTAGGCCGCAAAAAGGAGCTGCGCCAGAGGGGCGTGGCCAGCTCAGGAAAGCGCGGGCTTTTTCTCGCGTTAGGGAAAGCTGGGGGTGGGGGAAGGGCGGTGCTGGAGAGGAGCGCACACTGACTGCCAAGGGGTGGGGGGATTCTCACACTGGGGGGGTCGATGGAATGGCGGGAGAGGCCGGGATCAGCAGGAGTCAGCTGACTTACGGGAGTGTCATGGGGGGAGCAAAATGGCTAGATGAGGATCTATCGAGGGGGAGGGGTGGAACTGGGTTGCTGCTGCATTGGCCAAAGGGGAGATGGAAGTAGGAGAGGTAGTCGGGGCGGGAGTCCTCCGCCGGGGGGACTGGAGGGTGCGGGACGCGCGAGCACGTGGCTGGCCGAGAAAACAAGATGGCTAGTTTTCAGGGGGGGGCGAGTAGCCCCCCCAATCCGGCTGAGAACTTGGGCCTGAACGGGCCGGTCAAGAGGGCCCGGGTGTTCGCGCACTTAAAGGGACTGAAGGCAGATGTGGTTATGCTCCAGGAGACACATCTGAATGTGGCAGATCAGGTTAGGCTGAGAAAGGGATGGGTAGGGCAGGTCTTTCATTCAGGGCTGGATGCGAAGAACAGAGGTGTTGTAATACTGGTGGGGAAGAGGGTGTCGTTCGAGGCACTGAATATCGTAGTGGATAATGGAGGTCGATATGTGATGGTGAGTGGTAGGCTGCAGGGGGTACGGGTGGTACTGGTGAACGTATATGCCCCGAATTGGGATGATGCCGGATTTATGAAACACATGCTGGGTCGGATTCCGGATCTGGAGGTAGGAACCTTGATAATGGGAGGGGGTGGGGGGGGGGCTTCAACACGGTGCTGGACCCAGCACTGGACCGTTCTAGGTCCAGGACGGGTAAGAGGCCGGCTGCGGCCAAGGTGCTCAGGGGGTTTATGGACCAGATTGGGGAGTGGATCCATGGAGGTTTGCCAGGCCGTTGGCCAGGGAATTTTCCTTCTTTTCCCACGTCCATAGAGCCTATTCCCGGATAGACTTTTTCATTTTGAGTAGGGCGCTAATCCCGAAAGTGGAGGGAATGGAATATTCGGCCATAGCCATCTCGGACCACGCCCCACATTGGGTGGAACTGGAGTTGGGGGAGGAGAGGGACCAGCGCCCGCTGTGGCACCTTGATGTGGGACTGTTGGCGGATGAGGGGGTGTGCGGGCGGGTGCGGGGGTGTATTGAAAGATACTTGGAGGCCAACGACAACGGGGAGGTGCAGGTGGGGGTAGTCTGGGAGGCGTTAAAGGCGGTGGTCAGGGGAGAGCTAATCTCCATTAGGGCCCGCAGGGAGAAGAGAGGGGAGGGAGAGGTTGGGGGAGATTTTAAGGGTGGACAGAGGCCCCCGAGGAGGGGCTACTTAGGGAGCGACGGAACCTCCAGACGGAATTCGACCTGTTGACCACGGAGAAAGCAGAGGCACAGTGGAGGGAAGCGCAGGGGGCGGCATATGAGTATGGGGAGAAGGCAGGTCGGATGCTGGCACATCAGCTTCGTAAGAGGGAGGCAGCGAGGGAGATTGGTGGAGTCAAGGATAAAGGGGGAATACGGTGCGGAGTGCGGTGAGAATAAACGAGATATCTTGGTCCCTCGGTCTGGGTCAAAGAATGCAAGGACGGGTGCAGTGGTGAGCTTGACTTTCAGCTCCAGCCACTCTGTTCGGTGCTCCGCCTTCCACTCAAAGGCGGTTGATTTTTTCACCAGGTTGCGTAGGGCCGTGGGGTTTGTGGCCAAATTCGGGATGAACTTGCCAAGGAAATTGACCATTCCCTGGAAGCGCAGTACTGCCTTCTTGTCCTCGGGGACTTTCATTGCCTCGATGGCTTTAATTTTGTCTGTGTCCGGGCGCACACCGTGTCGCGAAGTCTGATCGCCCAGGAACCTCAGCGTGGATGTCCCAAAACAGCACTTGGACCTGTTTAGCTTGAGGCCATGTTCATGTATGCGTCGGAATACTTTCTTGAGTCACGCCACATGTTCCTCTGGGGTTGTGGACCAGATTATGATATCGCTAACGTAGACACAAACCCCTTCTATTCCCTCCATCATCTGTTCCATGATGCGATGGAAAATCTCTGATGCCGAGATGATGCCAAATTGCATTCGGTTGTCGCAGAATCTGCCAAAAGGCGCGTTGAAGGTGCAGAGCCTTCTGGATTCTTCAAGTTGGATTTGCCAAAATCCTTGGGATGTGTCTAATTTTGTGAAGAAGCACGCGTGTGCCATCTCACTTGTGATTTCTTCCCTCTTGGGATGGGGTAATGTTCCTGCATAATGTTTTTGTTTAGATCCTTGGGGTCAATGCAGATGCGTAGGTCCCCCGAAGGCTTCTTTACGCACACCATCGAGCTGACCCAGTCGGTTGGTTCAGTGACCTTGGAGATGATGCCTTTTTGTTGTAGACTCGTGAGCTCTGCCTTCAGGTGCTCTCTCAGTGGAGCATGGACTCGTTGTGGTGCGTGGACCACTGGCCTGGCATCAGGCCGCAGTAGAATCTTGTACTCTTACAGCAGCGTGCCTATCCCGCTAAATCCATCTGGGTACTGGGTTAGGATGTTGTCGATGCTGGTCTGAAGATCCGAATGGGACGGCATCGTGGTGTAGACCCTTTGAATGAGGTTCAGTTGCTTGCAGGCGTGCGCACCTAGAAGGGACGCCCTGTCTGGTTTAACAATCTCGAAGCGTAAGCTTGCTTGTGTGTGTCGGCTGGACACCTGCAGATGGCAGGACCCCAGTACCTTGATTGTGTTTCCATTGCAGTCCAGGAGTTTGCAGGCAGCTGGAAGGATTGTGGGGGGCTTCTTGATTCTCTTGAAGTCCACCTGCGAAATCAGGTTGGCGGAGACACCTGTGTCCAGTTTGAACTGGATGGGGCAGTGATTGACCTTCATCACTGCATGCCATTCGTCCTCGGAATCCACGGCCCGATTGATTGGACTCGCGATGTGTCCGGTGTGGCATATTCACACTTCGTAATAATGCCCACTCGGTAAGTGTTGTCCAGGTATTCATCATCTGGATCCGTCGCACTGCCTGGATCAGAGTCATGCATTCGGTGTTGCACACTTCTGATGCGCCGCTGTCGGAATTGGGAGCGCTGGCTCCTGACTGGTGGTGCAGATCTGCACAGGGCTGCATAGTGGTTTGGTTTCCCACAGTTTAAACAGCGTTTGCCTCTTGCAGAGCAGTTTTTTTAAAAAATGGGCATGCCGCAGTTCGCACACGTCATCACATCATGACGCTCAGTGCATCGTTGCTCATGCGCGGTGCGGTTCTCGGATGCCTGCACCTGCGCAGTGCGGTTTTCGGCCGTTTAGTGTTCCTGGTCGCATTGCGCATGCGTCGGGCCCCGGGCAGAGTGTGCAAAATGGCCGCTTTCGTCAATGTGGAGGCGCTGCATCCGGGAGATGGCCTGAACACTCTCCACCTTGTGGGAGGCTTGTTTTTAACTTTCTGCCGTTTTGTACTGTGAATAGCGATTTTTAGAGTGCTCATGCATAGTACACGTTTCAATCGCGACTGGCAGGGTCATGTGCTTGATTTTCAACAATTGCTCTCGCAGAGGATCAGAGTGGACTCCAAAAACAATTTGGTCTCTGATCATGGAGTCAGTGATATCACCAAAGTTGCAGGATTGTGCTAGCAGTCTAAGGTTAGTTAGGAGGTGAAGGATTCGTCTTTCCCTTGCATCCTCTGCTTGAAGATGTAGCGCTTGACGATTTCGGTGGTGTCCACCTCGCAGTGGCTGTCGAATTTGTCTAGGATGGTTTGGTACTTCGTTTTGCCCTGCCCTTTGGAAAAGTGAAAGGAGTTGAAGATCTCTATCGCATGGTCACCCGCAGTGGTGAGTAGAAGAGCTATCTTCCACGCATCGGTTGCACCATTGAGGTCGGAGGCTTCCACGTATAGTTGAAATTTCTGCTTGAATGATCGCCAGTTGGCACTAAGATTGCCGGTGGTAGAGGAACTGTATAGGTCCCAGCCCCTAGGGGGAAAGGAGGGGATGCGGCGATTCTTGGATCAGTTGAGGTTCCCAAGGGTGGAGGTGCAGGAGGTGGCTGGTCTGGGGGCGCCAATTGGGGTGGAGGAGCTGGTTAAAGGACTGGGGAGCATGCAGGCAGGGAAGGCCCCGGGGCCGGATGGGTTCTCAGTGGAGTTCTACAGGAAGTATGTAGACCTGCTAGCCCCGTTGCTAGTAAGGACCTTCAATGAATCAAGGGAGGGGGGGACCCTGCCCCCGACAATGTCGGAGGCGACGATCAATTTGATCTTAAAGAGCGATAAGGACCCACTGCAATGTGGGTCATATAGACCAATCTCTCTCCTTAATGTAGCTGCTAAATTGCTGGCAAAAATGTTGGCCATGAGGATTGAGGACTGTGTTCCGGGGGTGATTCACGAGGACCAGACGGGATTCGTAAAGGGTAGGCAGTTAAACACCAATGTGCGAAGGCTCTTAAATGTGATAATGATGCCATCGGTGGAGGGAGAAGCAGAGATAGTGACAGCCATGGACGCGGAGAAAGCCTTTGATCGGGTAGAGTGGGAGTATCTCTGGGAAGTGTTGAGGAGGTTTGAGTTTGGGGGAGGGTTTATTAGTTGGGTTAAGCTCCAGTATAAAGCCCCGGTGGCGAGTGTGGTCACGAACCAGCGGAGGTCGGAGTATTTCTGGCTGTATCGAGGGACGAGGCAGGGGTGCCCCCTGTCCCCTCTGCTGTTCGCATTAGCAATTGAACCTTTGGCCATGGCGTTACGGGAGTCGGGGAAATGGAAGGGGGTGGTTTGAGGGGGAGAGGAACATCGAGTGTCGCTGTATGCAGACGACCTGTTGCTGTATGTGACGGATCCAGTTGAGGGGATGGTTGAGGTGATGCAGATCCTATGGGAGTTTGGAGACTTTTCGGGGTATAAGCTCAATGTGGGAAAGAGTGAGCTCTTTGTCATCCATCCGGGGGACCAGGGAAGAGGGATAGACGACCTACTGTTGAGGAGCGTGGAAAGGAGCTTTCGATATTTGGGGATTCAGGTAGCTAGGAGCTGGGGGGCACTGCACAAACTTAACTTGACGCAGTTGGTGGAACAGATGGAGGATTTTAAAAGGTGGGACATGTTGCCAGTCTCGCTGGCGGGTAGGGTAGTCGGTTAAAATGGTGGTCCTCCCGAGGTTTCTTTTTGTATTCCAGTGCCTCCCAATTGTGATTACTAAGGCCTTCTTTAAGAGGGTAAGCAGGAGCATTATGGGATTTGTGTGGGCGAGCAAGACTCCGCGGGTAAGGAGGGGGTTCTTGGAGCATAGCAGAGATAGAGGAGGGTTGGCGTTGCCGAATCTGGGTGGTTACTATTGGGCAGTCAATATGGCAATGATCCGTAAGTGGGTGATGGAAGGTGAGGGGGCGGCGTGGAAGAGGTTGGAGATGGCGTCCTGCAAAGGAACGAGCCTGGGGGCGCTGGTGACGGCACCGCTGCCGCTCTCGCCGACAAGGTATACCACGAGCCCTGTGGTGGCGGCAATGCTAAAGATCTGGGGGCAGTGGAGACGGCACAGGGGTGCGACGGGAGCCTCGGTGTGGTCCTCGATCAGAGACAACCATCGATTTGTCCCAGGAAGGATGGACGGGGGATTTCAGAGCTGGCATCGGTTAGGGATCAGAAGAATGGGGGACCTGTTCATTGACGGGACGTTTGCGAGCTTAGGGGCGCTGGAGGAGAAGTTTGGGCTACCCCCCGGGAAACGCTTTCAGGTACATGCAAGTGAGGGCGTTTGTGAGGCGGCAGGTGAGGGAATTTCCGCTACTCCCGGCACAGGGGATTCAAGATAGGGTGATTTCGGGCGTATGGGTCGGGGAGGGCAAGGTGTCGGCGATATACCAGGAGTTGAAAGAAGAGGGGAGGCTTTGGTAGAGGAGCTGAAGGGTAAATGGGAGGAGGGGTTGGGGGAGGAGATTGAGGAGGGGCTATTGGCTGATGCCCTAAGTAGGGTTAATTCCTCTTCCTCGTGTGCCAGGCTTAGCCTGATACAATTTAAGGTGGTTTATAGAGCGCATATGACGGGGGCGAGGCTGAGTAGGTTCTTTGGGGTGGAGGACAGATGTGGGAGGTGCTCAGGAAGTCCAGCGAACCATGTCCATACGTTTTGGTCATACCCGGCACTGGAGGGGTTCGGGAGGGGAGTTACGGGAACAGTATCTAAGGTGGTGAAAGTCCGGGTCAAGCCAAGCTGGGGGCTAGCACTATTTGGAGTAGTGGACGAGCCGGGAGTGCAGGAAGCGAAAGAGGCCGGCATTCTGGCCTTTGCGTCCCTAGTAGCCCGGCGAAGGATCTTGCTAATGTGGGAGGAGGCGAAGCCCCCCAGCCTGGATAAATGATATAGCAGGGTTTATCAAGTTGGAAAGGATAAAGTTTGCCTTGAGACGGTCTGCGCAGGGGTTCTACAGGCGGTGGCAACCGCTCCTAGACCATCTCGCGGAGCGTTAGATGAAGGTCGGACAGCAGCAGCAACCCAGGGGGCGAGGGGGGACATCGTTCGTTTGTGGGGTGGGGGAGGAGAGGGAGGGGGGGGGGGAAGGGGGGGTTCCTGTGGGGGGCATGTGAGCAAGAAAGCACATGAATGATCCGGAAACTGACAGGTACGGGAAGAATCCAATGTACAAAGTTCTGTATTTTATTGACTTGCCATGTTCATGTCTTGCCACGCGAGTTCTTTTTCTTTTCTTTGGTACGGGGGGGGGGGGGGGGGTTGTTTGTAAGGTGGAAAATATTGTTATTGAAAAATTCTTAATAAAAATATATTTAAAAAAAGAAAAGATTGCCGGTGGTCCTGAGCTGATGAGGAGCCTGAATCTTGTCCATTGTGCCTGTATGCAGTAGTGGTTGTCATGGATCCTGTGGAGTTGAACTAAATAGATTGAACAGTCACTCCTGGTATGTTGTGTTATGCTGCTTCGGATAACACAGGCTGCTACTTGATGGAGTCTGAACTAAAGGATGCTCCAGACTCTGAAATGAGTTCAACGTGTTTATTGGACTATTAACACAGTTCTCAAATGAGTGCGACTCTCTGCTAATCTAACTGTAGTAACTCAGTCTAACTGTACCAGCTTGCTCCAAGCCACGTGCTGGGGTGTGATGCTGCTGATTAACCCTGTCTAACTCTCTAAATGTCTGTCTATGGAAAGAGGCAGGGTGTGAGTGCCTCATCCCTTTTATAGTGGTTATGTCATGCCCCCTTTTGGTGATGCCACCTCTGAGTGTCCTGACTGCCCATTGGTTGTGTCCTATCCTGAGCGTTCATTGGTTGCATGTTTGCATATCATGACAGCCAGGAGGGCTGAAGATGTTTCTGCTAAGTGTTTTGATGGCCAAGATGTGTCTATTCTTCTGCATGTGTTCAGGGTGGGGCAGGAACCCTCAGTGTCCCATATACATTTGGCACGGTGGCCTCCTACTTCACCACTTACCAGTGCTTGTCCCCACCGTCCCACTTGGTGCTACACACCCACATGAGAGAGGCCTGACACCACCATGCGCTCGGATTTAGATCCAGGTACTGAGGGTCCAGGGAGCTGGGACAGTCTGCCTCAGCAACTGGGGCCATATGGGCGGGCGTCTGCCCCTGTCACCAAGATCCTTCCAGTACTGAAGGTGGTGGGGGCCAATAATTTTGACCGGATCACTGATCCTGGGGCGATTGGCAGGGTGTTTTTTAGCACTCTCCAGCGTAATGGCCTGCGCCACCGCCATTGTAATGTTGGCCCTGATGGATATTTTGAATTTTATTCCGACATTTGCCTACTGGGGTCACATACGGAGGTGGAGGCCATTGAGGGTTGTCATTTCCCTGTCCTGAGCCTCAACCTTCATTTTTCCATACGGGGGCCGGATTCGCCGGCCGGCGACGCCGAATTCGCGTTCGGTGATCGGACGGAGAATCCACGTTTCCGACCAATTAGGGGCGGTGCTGCTTTCGCGATGCTCCGCCCCCTGTGCTATCAACCGTCGGGAACGCGGCGTGGCGGCTGCAGACTCAGTCCAGCGCCGCCACCGTCAGGGAGGGCCAATACGCGGGCAGGGGGGAACTTTGTCAGGGGATGGGGGCACTGTTGGAGGGGTGGTCCGAGACTCCCGAGCCGGCCAAAGGGGGAGCAATATTTTGCAGGCTGGGTCCGCGAGTGGCCGGCGCCATGTTGCACGGCGCGGCCGCTGCAGGCTGCCGCCATGTGCATGTGTGGCCAAGGACCTGCTAATTCTCCGGGCCGTACCATCAGCTGGAGCCGGGCGCTCTACACTGCTCGGCTGATAGCCTCCAGCCAAATGAGGATCGGTGGCCGTTTTATGCCGAATGTTCGGGTTGCAGCGTAACTCACCTGATGAAGGAGCTACGCTCCGAAAGGTAGTGATTCCAAATAAACCTGTTGGACTTTAACCTGGTGTTCTAAGACCTCTTGCTGTTATTGAAGACAATCGTGTCTCAGTTCAAGATCCGAATGTTTAGTTGGTATTAGGTTGGGTCACCATTTTATAATCCTTTGTAAAGTGATTCACTGGGTTGAGTGGTTTAATTATTGGCCTTGTAATTCAGGAAGCCGGTCTAATAATCAAATAATGAAATTGTACTGCGGGTAGGGACGGAGCGTGGCTGGGGGCAAGAAGTTTTACACAAACTGTTGAAAGTATCACATACTATTTAATCAGTGTTAGAGAAACATTATAGTGTCAGTACAGGACCTTGGGTTTGACGTTATTCCAGTTAACAGATGAAGAATTAAAATTACAAGGTGTTCTGTTGGAAGTTTTTTTTTTCCTTTTAAACTTACGGCAAAGTTTATTTGCATCAATTCAAGTCATGTGACTCAAGCATGTATAAAACACTACTTTCAACTCATTAGAAAAACAAAAACAGAAAATGCTGGAAAACGCAAGACACATCAGCATCTAAAAGTACACAGGGACAGATCAAAGCTTCCTACGCAGGTCCTTCATCTGACAAAACTAGGAGATGAGCGAACACTTTTATAGCAACGGTGTTCAAATTCTGCTGCAAAATACTGATCAATTCCATGGAAAATCCTGCCAATATTGCTGTACTGCCCACTGCAAATACTGATGCGTTCCTGGGACCTATCTAAGAAATGTTTGTGAATGGTAGGGGTTTTCCCTGGAGCTACATTCCTGGGCACCCTCATTGTAACACTGATACACTATTCAGGGTCACTTGCGATATTTTAAAAGTTCTTGTGGCCCTCTGCAAATACCGATCGAGTCACATGTGTTCCTCAGCACCCTTTTCTCCCAATTTCCTGAGAGATCTCATAAGCTGTAGTGGAAACAGGAGTAGGTCATTGAGACCCTTGAGCATGCTCTGCCATCCAGTCAGGTCATGGGCCAGGATTTCATGGTCTCGCTGCAACACCCCCCAGCCTGGCAGATGGAACATTTAAATTGACGTTTACTTCGGCGCGACCATAATATCCTGGGGCCGGTGGGGGCGGGGGGGGGGGGGGGGGGGGGGTAAAATCTTGGGCACGGATGACATGTGTCGCCATCAACCGGCCCTTTTGAGTTGCACTTGACCCAACATTCGCAGCCTGTTGGTGGAGTGAATCCAGATTTCCACGAATATGTGTGTGGTAAAGTGCACTCTAGTTCCACTCTTGAATGGCAGAGCTCGAAGATGTCCCCTTACTGTTTATTCCCCCACTCGAGGAAACAGTCTCTATCTACGCCCTCCTGAACACCTTTACCATTTTAAACACTTCAATTAGATCATCCCTCAAACATCTAAACTCAAAGGAATCTAAGCCAGGTTTATTCAAATTCTTCTCAATTTAAACCCTTCAATCCTTATTGTGTTTCTGGTGAATCCATGCTGGACCACTTTCCAAGTCCAATCGATCCCTCTTGAAGTGTGTTGTCCAAAACTGAACAAAGTATATCAGGTGGGGTCTGACTAAAGCCAAGGGCGAGATTTAATGGAAAAAGTTTGAAATGTCATATCGGGCACGACGTCCTGGGTGTTTCCCGACGGCTGAACCGGCGAGATTGCGGCCCGTACAGTAATAATAATAATAATCGCTTATTGTCACAAGTAGGCTTCAATGAAGTTTCTGTGAAAAGCCCCTAGTCGCCACATTCCGGCGCCTGTTCGGAGAGGCCGGTACGGGAATTGAACCCACGCTGCTGCCTTGTTCTGCATTACAAGCCAGCTATTTAGCTCACTGTGCAGTGCAGGAAGACCAACGACCTCCACCAGGCCACAGGGGTGAGTTAACACCAACCCCCTGGCACCAGTTCCGCCTGCCAACCCCCTGACTTTGGCCCTCTCCCGCCCCTCCCCAAACAGATCAACGACTGGCACCTTGCCACATCTGATCACCGCGCTTGTGCTCCAACATACCCTGGCACCCTTCAGCACAAACCCTCCATGCCCAGGTCAGTTCCCACACATGCCACCTGCAGTAGACCCCCCCCCCCCCCCCCACCCCCCACCGGTGCACCAAGCACATGGCTCAGAAAGCCTCCTATCTGTCCCCGCAGGAGAAGTTAGCCCATAATAGGCGTGAACAGGCCCAGACCAATGATGGATGTTGCAGACATCAGACTTTTCACCCCCTACAAGGAATGGGCTCTGGAGATTACAGGGTTGACAAGGTCGGCCTGCGCCGTAGAAGTGAGGAGCCACTGCCCCTTCACCCAGATGACCGGTCTCAAGTCAGTTGTTCATGAAATGATCCTTCCTTCCCACGGACCACATGTCCATTCTCTTGCAGCATCTCCACCTGATAGGACCAGGCGATCAGGGGGTCAACCACCCCCAGCCCCCCAAGAGAACACCTGAGATGAGAACTCCGGGGCATCTATCGAGGTGTCAAAGCCGTCAGTCCCACCCTCCACCAGCGCAGAGACACACACCTCGGTGGGCGACACTAATGGACAGGCTTCAGGGGCACAAGCTGGTGAGCGCCACAGGCAGGAACGCCCAAGGGAGTCAGAGGTCTGCCCAATCCCAGGACTCAGTTGAGTCCCAGTCAGATGCCGAGCCTCTGGGTAAGGTTATCCCCAGAGCTAATGCAGACGGGTGTGGGATTCAGGAGGGGATGTCAGCGACACTCTGGTGAGTGCACAACCAATTGGAGAAGTCCCAAAGACCACGGGTGCAGGAGATGGCCACGGCAATGTCTGGCACTGAGGCCAACACAGCTAGGGTGGCGACTGTAGTGCAGAGCCTGAAGCACGACGTCAACGCCTTGGGTGGTGGTGTTCAAGGCATGGCTCAGTCAGTGACCTCATGGCTGAGGGCCTCGACATCATGTCCCACTGAGCGATATGTCGCAGACACAGAGGAACATTGCCGACTCACTGCATGGCCCAGATGTAAGTGGAAACGGTGGCACAGTGGTTAGCACTACTGCCTCACAGCACGAGGGACCCGGGTTCAAATTCGGCATTGGCCACTGTCTGTGTGGAGTTTCTACATCCTCCCCGTGTCTGAATGAGTTTCCTCCGGGTGCTTCGATTTCCTCCCACAGTCCAAAGATGTTAGGTGGATTTTCCATGCTAAATTGCCCTTAGTGTCCAGGGATGTGTAGGTTAGGTTATGGGGTTACACGTGTAGGGAGGGGTGGTTGGGTGGGTGGATTTGGGTAGGGTGCTCATTCGAAGGATCGGTACAGACTCGATGGGCCGAATAGCCTCCTTCTGCACCGGAGGGATTCTATGACGTTGCCAATCCGGAGTATGTCTCAGTCACTGAGGGCATCAACATCACAGTGCAGACACCGGGGAGGCGACAGATGTGCCAGATTCGGGTGATGCAGAGGCCTCTGGAGCTCACTCTAGCTGCCCCTCCGTCCCATGGGGACCCGCAAGGCCCTCTTCCACCATCCAGGAGGAGGGAGCTCTGGAGGCTGACCTGGTGCCGGCCATCAGGGAAATGCCGGCGGTCTCCATCTCACTCGAATCCCCTCCCGACACTGGCAGTTCTCAGGTCAACGGGTAGAACAGGATGGCACGGAGATGCCAATGACACTGGTAAGTCAGCCGGGGCCCTGCGGCTCCAGGCCCCCCAGTGGATGCCCGCCAAGGGCATCAAAGGCCACAGAGCACGAGAAGCAGCAGGCTGCTTCCACCTCTGACACAGCGACAGAGAACATAGAACATACAGTGCAGAAGGAGACCATTCAGCCCATCGAGTCTGCACCAACCCACTTCCACCCTATCGCTGCAACCCAATAACACTATCTAACGTTCTTTGGACACTAGGGGCAATTTAGCATGGCCAATCCACCTAACTTGCACGTCTTTGGACTGTGGGAGGAAACCGGAGCACCCGGAGGAAACCCACGCACACACGGGGAGAACGTGCAGACTCCGCAAAGACAGTGACTCAGCGGGGAATTGAACCTGGGACCCTGGTGCTGTGAAGCCACAGTGCTAGCCACTTGTGCTTCATTGCTGCCTGTCCGTGCTGCACGGAAGATTAACAAGATTGAGGATACTTGCAGCTAGGGACAATGAAAGTTTCAAATGTTAAACATCTGACACCTCATACATGTGAAGCCACTGTCACGTTATTTGGCACAGCAGGCCTTGCCTGCACCCCCAACCCCTGTTGCCCTCCGCTCCTCAAATCCACTGGCCCCCTCAGACACAGTGGTCCAAGAGCAAGAGGCCCCAATGCAGACCCCGTGCAGATGATGGGTGTGAGTGCGCCGTCAGCAGAAAGACAGGAGTGGACTTTGGCATAGACTGAGGAGCACCAGAGTTAACCTCACAGTGGGACATCATCACTCTCCTGCCTTGTACATTGACCCACGGACAGTGCCGACACAGGCTCATCACCACGGAGTGCAGACCGTGGGAGGGTGGAACAGGGTAGTTGGGGTGGTGGCGGGAGGAAGGAGGGGAATGGGAAGAAGAAGAGGTGAATGGGTGGGAGCAGGGGTGGGGAAGGGGGTGAGCTGGCAGACAAAGTCTCATCCTATGAGAAACGGGCAAGGGTGAGGGCCCCACTGGCCCTCGGGCATACCGGACCTTCGCTGCTGCCTGTCGTCCATCCTGCAACTGCTCTCGTGGGTGTTGGCCAGGCTCTCCTGGTCCGGCTCCTCCTCAGACAAGGCCGCATGTCCCTCCTAATGCTTCTCCCGCTGCTGTGCCAGGTTGAGGAGGGCACAGCAGACCACCACTAAGCAGTAGACCCTCTGGGGGTTGGGGGATGTACTGCAATGCACCGCCAGAACAGTTCAGGGATCGGAACTGCATATTGCCGGTCCGATGTGCCGCTCAATGACAGCACAGGTGGCAACATGGGCCTCGTAATATTGGGTCTCCCCCTCAGTCTTTGGACTCCGTACTGGCATCACCAGTCAGGACCTCAGCGGGTACCCCATATCCCCCAAGAACCAACCCATCGTTCTGGCGTGGTCCTTGAAGACCCTGGGGATCTCCAAGGTGTCCCAGGATGCAGCTGTTGTGCACACTCCCTCAGAAGTGTGCACACATGTTCAGGATCTGGAGGTGGTAGTTGCACACGAGTTGAACATTCAGAGAGTGGAACTCCTTTATGTTAATGAAGGGTGCTCCCTGCTGACCCGGTGTGTACAAGGCGACATGCATGCCATCAATTACCCCCTGAACCTGGCACATCCCAGCGATGGCGGAGAATCCTGCTGCCCGGGCATCTTAATGGGCTTGGTCCAGCTCAAAGTTAATATAGTTAGCTGCCCGGGCATACAGGGCATTTGTGACTTCACGGATGCACTTGTGGGCTGTAGCTTGGGAACTGCCACTTGTGGGCTGTAGCTTGGGAACTGCAACACAAGTCCCCCATCGAGCCCTGGAATGAACACGTTGCAGAAATGCTCAGGGCTGTGGTGGCCATGAGCGGGTGCCTTCCTCCTCCACGTGGTGCCAAGCCCCCCGAGGACATGGCACAGGTGCTGCACCGTCTCCTTGTTGAGACGGAGCCTCCTGTGGCACATGCTGTCCATCACCTCCTCGTACGACCAACAATGCCTGTACATCTTGGGCCGTTGCCGGCGTTCCCCTTTGGGTCCCTCCCCGGCCTGATGGGCGGCCGGGGCTGCAGGGTGAGTGATGGCCCCCTGCACATGGGGTGCTACCTCCAGCCTGCGTCGACGCTGCTGCCTTCTCCGGCGGCCGGACGCCTGGGCTGCCACCAGCAACGCAAGAGCTGCTGCAGCACAGGCAACAACACCATCCATTGTGGTATGCATAGGGAATTAGAGGAGAGAGACTGACAATCAGCTAGGGCATCCGCCCCGCGACCCTCATATCCCCCGAGCCACCCCCACCCTTACGTGTTCCGCCTTGTCTCAGGGTGCCATCCACCGAACCAGTTGTGCTTGAAAACCCCGCCCTATATACTCACCCCCGGCCACCTCAGGAGCCCCTAAAGCCCGGACCCCTGCCGGGAATAATCCACACACTTACCCTCTGGTCGCGGGAATATTCCCAGTGCTGATGCCCAGCTGTTGGGTGTTTGATTGTTAGCTGGTAGGACAGACAGGCAGCAACTTTAATTTCTCCTACTATTGGAGGATGACTTGTAGGCCCCGTAGATGCTATGGCTCTCAACACCATCCTCCCCCGCCCCCCCACCACCCCCACCTCCGACCTATGATGCCCAGAACCTCCATCAGGCCCATCGCCCCCTGGGGGTTCTCCCCAAGCCCTTGGGCAGCAGTTCTAGTGCCCCTGGGCTGCATGCTGGAGAGTGCAAATGGATACTCAGCTCCCGTCAGCAGCCAATGCACCAGTTTCCATTTTTAAATATGAGTTCTAAACAATAGGAGTAACCTCCCGCCGGGGAGCCAGTTAGTTCCCGGGAGGCCATTAAATTGGGCTGCCATCTCACTAATGAGATGGATATTGGTCTTAATTGGTGTCAAATGGTGTCTCGCCATGTCTGGATGGGATCCGGAACCCTCCACCAGGAGCAGGCCGGTTAGTTCGTGAACCCATTTGCACTCGACGCGGATCCCAATTTCAGCCTCTCCCATTATTTAACCGGCGCAACCAGATCCAATCTGGACACGACGGGGCTGTTAAATTGTGCCCCTTGTAAAACTGCAGCATTGCTGTTGACTTAAAAGACTGACGTTCCATTAGCTTTTTCTTTTGAACCTAAGCATTGGTTTTATGATTTGTCTGCATGGATGGACAAGTCCCTTTGCTCCTCCACAGTTCCCAGAGTTTGCTAGTACATTAACAAAACTGACTAATGTGTCTTCGTTAGATTCAAGATTTAAAGTGGATGTCTTCACATTTTCCCAGTGCCATGGCCTTTCCCATTTAGTCTCTCTATGCAAAGGAAATCAATGCCATCATTGTACAAACAAATGTCCATTTGTACTCTGTGACATTAATATCTACAAACACGGGGGAAGAATATAGAATCTATAAGTCTTGAGACACTTAGCTTGCTGCTTGCAAACCCTCAGATTATATACTCATGAGTCCTGTTTTAGTGTTATATATCTGAGGAGTTTGGAGACATCTGTTCTTAATGCTGTCTCATTGTTGTGGCTCAGTGGGTAGGTTCAGGTTCCACTGCAGAGACATAGGGCACGATCTACCGGCCTTGTGCCCGAACGGAAGTGGGAACGCGGCCGATAGATGCCGGGTGAGGACTCCCGCGGGCCTCCAGACAGCCAGTACGCCTCGCCGGATCTACCCAGATCGCACGAGGCATCGTGATCAGGATCCCACCCACAAGGGGCAGGACCAAGCCTCACATGCTTAAGTCGGTTTAAAACCCATTTAGGCATGCGGCCCGCGTGCTATGTGTGTAAGGGGTGACATTGTCCGTGGGTGGGGGTTGTGGGGGACCAACAAGCCCACTAAAAGATCGGGGCACCCTTTCAAAACGGTGGGCCCGATCTCCGAGGGACCGGTCTGGCCAGCGGGTTCAGCTCCCAGTGATGAAAATAATTCTAAGTGTGGGACTGACTGGGGAGAAACTCCACAGGGCCCAAAAAAGTGACTACGGGTGGGATTCTCCGGCGCGCTCGCCCGGCGACAGAAAATTCCCGCTTGAGGCGTGGCTGAAGAATCCAGCCCCAAGTGTGGTTCGAGAGCAGAGGGGAACTCGCTGACAGAGCCAGGAGAAACTCCCAGCAAAAACCCGCCATAAATGGCACTTAGAAAGGTTTCAATTAGATTGCACCCGTAATCTAATCTGACATTTCAAGGCAGCAGAGAGGTTGCTGCACTGTTGGAGGTGCTGGCTTTCCGATGCGACAATGAACCATATATCAGAGAGCAGATGGGGCTATGTAAAAGATGGAACGGTTCCTCCCGTTGTCCTGGCTCATATCAAACCTTAGCCAACATCAACCAAATCAACTCATGTTGTCATTAGATTGTGTGAGCTTGCTGTGCATAATGTGATGAATATAAGACATGCTCACATTTAAAAGTTTGTATTAAGTATTTTTGCTGTGATTGTTAAAAAATAGGAGAGAATTATTGATGTTTGCAGGGGCAATGCAATTGTTTGTAACAAGACACATGAATGTGGGGTGCTTTTGGATTGGGGGTGGTATGGTTAATGGGAGGGGTCAGGTTTGGTCGTTGCTTCTGGAACAACAGGCTGGACAGACAGTAAAACCTGATTGTTAACATTATTCACTAATGATATAACTGTTAAGCTATTCCTTTGTTGCTTTTGTGTATAATTATGTGTTTAAAAGTTTGTCTTCCCACTAAAGCTGTCTGCTAGTCAGTGTTATCACCCCTCTGGTGTGGTATCATTGCCTCACAACTTTCCAAAGTAAAATTTAGGGTTCTGGTCTGGACCCGGTCATAATAAATTGTCTACCAAGTTTCCTGCATTTCAACAGTGGCTACACTTCACAAGCCACAGGTACTCTGGTTTTAACAGATGGATTGGAAAGGAGTCACAACCAGCCCGTTTATCGGAGTGAATAAAATGAGCGGGTGCGAAACGAAATAGCTTGAATTTATATAGCTGAAACAAAAACAAATTACTGCGGATGCTGGAATCTGCAACAAAAGAGAAAATGCTGGAAAATCTCAGCAGGTCTGGCAGCATTTGTAGGGAGAGAAAGGAGCTCACGTTAGCTCTTTTCTCTCTCTACAGATGGTGCCAGGCCTGCTGAGATTTTCCAGCATTTTCTCTTTCGTTGAATTTATATAGCGCCTTTCATGACCTCAGGACGTCCAGAAGCACTTTACAGTCAGTAAGGTACTTTAAGTGTAGTCACCGTTATAATGTAGGAAACACAGTAGCCAGTTGTGCACAGCAAGCTCCCACAAACAGCAACGTGATGAATGGCCGCCTAATCTCTTTTAGTGATGAATGCTGGCTAAGGACACTGGAAGAATTCCGTGTCCAGATTAGATTAGATAGCAGTTAAGGCAGAGCTCCTGACTCATTCTAAGTTTCCAGCATTTGTTGTTCTTTTCCCTCATTTTTTTAATATTAAAAAAACCTAATTTAATAGAAATCCCTTTCTCGTTTGTGCCAAGACCCTGTTAAATGGAGCTTGGGGTCAACAGGCCTTTTGTTTTAAAATGGGCGGTGGTTTATGTTCTTGGATATGAGCCAATATTACCTTCAAGTGTCACGTATAGGAACTTGTTTTGAATCAGAGGATTCAAAGTTATTTTGAGTGTCAGACATTGGGGTAAATCTTGACTTTACTCAATATCGTAGAAGGGGTGATAGGAGTTGGCAGTCGATTTTACATCTCTCTCCATTCTTACTTCCATTGAAGACAACAGTAGAGATGTAAAACACATTTCTGATTTCCTGTCCACACCTTGTATCTGTGAAGTGACTTAAACGTAGCAAAACGACCCAGGGTGCTTTATTCGGGCGTCATCAGATGATAGCTGACATTGAGCCATAGAGGGAGATATCAAGGCAGGTTGCTTACACAGGCAAATTTGAAGGAGCACCTTGAGAGAGACGGCGAGGTTTAGGGAGGGAATTCCAGAGCTTGGGACCTGGGCAGCTGGAAGTCCAGCCGGCAATGGTGGGGTGAAGAAATCAGGGACGCGCAAGAGGCCGGAAATGGAGGAACAAAGTCAAATTCTACTCCAGTGTCCTAAATACAAGTCAAATAGTCTTTACAGATATGAATAGCGGTTTGGAAATCTTCACAGATGCACTGTCCTTCCCTCTGCTTTCAGATAATAAAAGATTTGGTATGTTTAAAATCCTGCAATAGCAAGGAGAAAAAGAAAATCAGAGAGACAAATATATATAATACATTCTGTAAAATCTATAATCACATATAAGAAAGGAACATATTTGGATGAATAAAGAGAGAGCAAGAGAACCAGTTATCTCACGCTGGCTTCTTATGACCTGAAGCTGAAAGTTTGGAGTCCTTCCCAATTTGTAAACTCCCTCATCAACAGCTGACTGACCTCAGGATGTGCTTACTTGCAGCCGTTAGAAGGACAGGGTGAGGGAAACATGAAACTCACCTAAGCAGAGAAAACTGCAAGGTCATTCGCTGTTGAGTGTTACTGCTGATCCTGGCATATCAGTCTGTCAAATTACAATAGCTGCAAGTTTGGTGAATATTATAATGAATTGGGAGGCTCAATGTATATTCCAGCAGACCCTGGGTATATTACTATATTAGAGACCACATATACATTCTAGATGAGTAGCAAAGCCATAGAAAAAGGTTAGATGGATATGGAGTGTTTTTACCATCTTCCAATCTCTTGTCTATATGTTGAGTTGTTTTGCAGTTGAGTTATACTGCACATTGTCCATCCTTCAGCAGTGATGCACAACGTGCAGTATGGAAGTTGCCATGGTCCCAGAGGAGCATAGGCTGTTCTCCCCTTTTGAGCGAGGGAGAGAGAGAGAGAGCTGACTGATGTAACCGGAGGGTCACCACACCTCAGGCGAAGGGCAAGGTTGAGAAGGCAGAGGCCTTGATGGTAACCTCAGCTGGTACAGGAATTCAATGCGCGATGTTGGCATCACTTCACAAACCAGCCGTCCAGCCAACTGAGCTAACCGACCCCTGTGCAGTATTACTGAGGCATCAAGAACATAAGAACCAGGAGCAGGAGTAGGCCACATGGCCCAATGAGCCTTCTCCACCATTCAATACAATCATGGTTGATGCTGGGCTTCAACTCCACTTGCTCATGTCCCCCGATTCCCTGAGAGACCAAGAACCTGTCTGTCCCGGCCTTAATTGTATTTAACAAAGGAGCATCCACACCCTCTGGGGATAGAGAATTCCAAAGAATCACAATCCTCACCTCAGTATTGTTGATTAGCCCCTTATCCAGAAACTGTACCCCCTTGTTTTAGCTTCCTCAACCAATGGAAACAGTCTATCAGTGTCTACGTGGTCAAACCTCTTCAGAATTTTATAGGTTTCAGTGAAATCGCTTCTCATTTTTCTGAACTTCAGAGAATGTATGCCCAATTTATTCAGCCTCATTAGAGGACAACCCCCCATCATCCCATGTACCGCCTCCAATGCAGGTATATCCTTTCGTAAAGTGTGGACACCAAAACTGCACTCCAGATGTTGTCCCCCCAAAACCCTGTACAACTGTAACAAGACTTAATTCTTGTTCTCCAATCCCCCTAGAACAAAGGCCGACAAGCCATTTGCCTTCCGAATTGCTTGCCACACCTGTACATAAAACTTCCTGCGATCCTTGTACAAGCACGCCCGAGTCTCTTTGATCATCAACACTTATAAGTTTCTCACCTTTTAAAATATAGTCTTCTTTATTATTGCCACCAAAGGGCTTCACCCTTCTCTATATTATAATCCATCTGCCCCTCTTGTTTGCTCATTCACCTAACCTGTCCAGATCTCATTTGCAACATCTCCCTGTTCTCTCCACAACCTTTCCACCTCGCTTGGTATCATCAGAACACTTAGATGCATTGCTCTCTGTCTCTTCATCTAAGTCATTAATATGGACAGTAGATAGTGGAGGCCTCAGCACTGATCCTTGCGGTTATTCACTGCCTGCCAACATGAAAAATCCCTGATTATGCCCACTCTGTTTGCCAATCCTCTGTCAATGCTGATATATTGCCCTCAATTTGGAGCCCTTATCTTACCTATTAACCTCTTGGGCACCACCTTACCAAATGCCTTTGGGAAATCAACAAACCCACCCATACAAACATCCGCATATCACACTATTTTGAACTTACTTCTTTCACTGGAGGAACAGTGGTATGGTTGGTGCCTTTTCCCCTGTGGAACAGACAACAGGTAAGTACAGCATAATCTGAGGTGGAGAAATAGCAGGTGAGCAGGTGGATTCTTGGGAAAGCAATGAGGAAAACCAAAAATATAGAAGAAATAAGGGAGGCGGTGGTGTAGTGGTATTGTCTCTGGACTAGTAATTCAGAGACCCAGGGTAATGCTCTGGGGAACCGGGTTCGAATCCCACCACGGCAGACAATGGAATTTGAATTCAATAAAATCTGGAATTACAAAACCATTGTCAATTGTTGTAAAAACCCATCTGGTTCATTGATGTCCTTTAGGGAAGGAAATCTGCTGCCCTTACCTGGTCTGGCCTACGTGTGACTCCAGACCCACAGCAATGTGGTTGACTCTTAAAAGCCCCCAGGGATGGGCAACCAATGCTGGCCCAGCCAGCGAAACCCACGTCCCATGAACGAATAAAAATAAGAAACATACATTTATATAGTACTGTTCACAATCTCAGGATATCCCAAAGCACTTGTACAGCCAGTTAAAAGATTTTAGAAGTGCAATCCCTATTATAATGTAGGAAACATGGCAGCCAATTTGCACATAGCAAACCCCCACGAAAGTTATGTAGTTATGACATGTCACCTGTTTGTCAGAGATGTTGGTTGAGGGAGAAATATTAGTCAGGATACCGGGAGAGAGCTCACGATTGGCCCGTCTTGGAAATGTGACCTTTTACTTTAACAAACATGGGCAAATGTATTGTTTCATGACAGACACTTTGTGAACAAATAAAGGTACCATATCTGAATGGGGTGGGCTTGATGGCTCAGAATCCTGTAAAGAGAGGGATTTACAATAGGTAGAGGCAAAGAGAAAAAAATGAAACTGCATTTATATAATGCGTATCACCTTCTCAGGATGTTTGAAGATAGCTCACGCGTGCGTGGTGTGTGGCCTGTTTGTTGCACTGTGCAGTTTCTTTACGATTGCCCCCTGGCTGCGCATCGTAAATGGACCACTGCTTTTGCAAAGCCTGCTTGTCTCGTGTGGCACATTCCTGACTGTTGTGCAGGCGCACCCATGCAGCCTAGCGGGAATGCAGGTCAAGGTAATCTCATTATAGCAGCTGGATATTATAAGGAGATGTTAACTTCTGGAGAGGAGGTGGGAGAAGTGAAAACTTGAGGGATAAGGGAAAAATGCACAGATACTTACTTGGATGGCCTTGAATCTGTGAACAGAAAAACAAACTAGAATTAATATTTGACAATCACAAATGACATTATGAACGAGAAACATGTCTATGTCTGTACTTCCAAGATGCATTGGAACAGATATATACCAAATGATTGAATAATGTTTTTGCATTGGTTTACATGGGATATACTTAACGACACAGAAACAGATCATTCGGCCCAACCAGTCCATACTGGTGTTTATGCTCCACCCAAGCCTCCTCCCAGGCGTCCTCATCTAAATCTACCATTGTAACCCTTCCTCCTCAACTGCTTGCCTAGGTTCCCCGTAAATGCATCCATACTGTTAATTGCAACCACTCCCTATGTTAGCAAGTTACACATTCTCACCACTCTTTGGGTAAAGAAGTTTCATCTGAATTCCCGATTGGATTTCTTGGTGACCATCTTATATTGATGGCCTCTCGCTATGCTGTTCGCCAGAAGAGGAAAATTTTCCCTGTATTCACTCCATCAAAACCTTTCATAAATTTTAAACACCTCTTATCAGGTCACCTAGCAGCCATCTTTTTTCAAGAGACGAGACCCATTCCTTTAAACACACACAGACATATACATACATATCCTTTCCTGATATATATACCCATATATTCCTGGAGTGTCCTCGTAAATCTTTTATGCACTCTCTGACCAGAACTGCACATAGTGCTCCAAGTCTGGTCTAACCAAGATTCAATACAGCTTGAGCATAACTTCCCTACTTTTCAATTCTATCTCTCTAGAATAAAAGTCTTGTGTTTGTTTTTATATGACCTTGTTCCTCCACCCCACTGAACATTTCAACTTCTAATTAATAAGCAACCTCCCTATTCTTCCTACCAAAATGTACATTTATTTATGTTGAACTTCATTTTCTAATTATTTACCCATTCTACAAGTTTATTAATGTCTCCTGTACGTTATTACAGCCCTTCTCAGCATCGACTATCCCCTTCAATTTGGTGTTATCCATGAATTTAGAAATGCAAAATGTGATCAGCAGTGCTTCCAGCATTGACCCTCGTGAAACATCACTTCCTTTACTCTCACTCTCAACTTTCTGTTTTGAAGCCAGTTAGCAATCCATTCTGCTACTTGCCCCCGACTCTCCATTTTCTGACCTTATTCGTTAGTCTATTATGGAGTATCCCACAGAAGGCCTTTTGAAAATTCAGATAAATTACATCTACCGCATCACCACTGTCTATTCTCTTGATTACCTCCTCAAATAATTCAATTAGGTTGATCAAGGAAGATTTTCCCTTTTGAAATACATGCCGACTAGACATTATTATATTTTCCGTTTCTAGAGAAGATGTTGTTTGATGAAAAAATGTACAAGAATAGTCATCACAATGTGTAACAAAGCTCATTTAACCAGCTTTCTGCGTCAAACGCTTCCTTTTTCTCTCCCCTATCTTAATGCTTTCCCCCTTCTCTATTGAATGTGCGGCCTCTCACTGGCAGTGTACTTCTATGGACTTCAATAGTCTTGTCCACTGACCATTCTCCGTGTGTGAGCCTTGAGAGATATCATCACTTGGCTATTTTTGACTGTGGAAGATATTGTAACCCAACCCATTCACAGCGGAGCTCCACATGTGGGCAGCTCATTCGAGCTGGCCTCTTGCTCGCAGGACATAGATCATATCCTAACAATCCTCTACAGACACTGACCCAGGAAACAAGACATTACTCACTCCCTAAGTAACCCTTTCTGTGGGCGTAGTACATTCCGAACCCGCACAGCGACAGCACCGAGGCGATGATTATTACGGTGATGACGATTGCACCGACGTCAAGATCGTCTGTGAACAAGTGTGGAGGGTGAGTTTGAATCAAACAATCTCAACAATGGACAATATGAAAAGAAAGGAAGAACTTGCATTCATATAGCAACTTTCACAACCTCAGGATTACCTAAAGCTACTTCAACAGGTGTTTTATCACTTAACTTTATGAATACTTTTTTAATAGAAGGTGCCTAACTGCCTCACATTATCATAAAAGTATGAACTCGTTCAAAACAAAAAGAGACACATTTATTAGTGTTTTACACCCAAAGCTTTGCACCTCGCTTTGTGGTATAATCATTGTTGCAATGTAGGAAACCAATTTGTACATCAGAAGGTTCAACAAACAGCAATGTAATATTACCCCGATCATAGAACATACAGTGCAGAAAGAAGGCCATTTGGCCCATTGAGTCTGCACCGACCCACTTTAAGCCCTCACTTCCACCCTATCCCCGTAAACCAATAACCCCTCCTAACCTTTGTGGAAACTAAGGGCAATTTAGCATGGCTAATCCACCTAACCTGCACGTCTTTGGACTGTGGAAGGAAACCGGAGCACCCGGAGGAAACCCACGCAGACACGGGGAGAACGTGCAGACTCCCCACAGACAGTGACCCAGCAGGGGATCGAACCTGGGACCCTGGTGCTGTGAGGCCACATCTGACTTTTTTTTACACTGCTGTTGGTTGAGGGGAAAATGTTGGCCAGGAAACCAAATATAATATAACAATAATCGATTATTGTCACATTCCGGCACCTGTTCAGGGAGGCCGGTACGGGAATTGAACCCGCGCTGCTGGCATTGTTCTGCATTACAAGCCAGCTGTTTAGCCCACTGTGCTAAACCAGCCCTCAGGATGACCCAAAGTTACTTGAACAGGTGTTTCATCACTTAACTTTATAAATACTTTTGTAATAGAAGAAAGGTGCCTAACATTATCATAAAAGTATGAACTCCTTCAAAACGAAAGTTACCAGGGGTAACTCCCCTGCTCTTCATGGAATCCCTGCAGAGTGATAAGGAGGTCATTCGGCCCATCGGGTCTTCTGAAAGAGCACGCTACCTAGGCCCAGTCTCCTGCCCTATTCCTGTAACCCTGTGCATTGATCAAGGCCAATCCACCTAATCTGCATATCATTGGACTGTGAGAGGAAACCGGAGCACCCGGAGGAAACCCACGCAGACACGGGGAGAATGTGTAAACTCCACACAGACGGTCACCCAAGGCTGGAAATGGTGCCAAGGGACCTTTTACATCCACCTGAGAGGGCAAATGGAACCTTCGTGTAATACCTCATCCAAAAGACAGTCTCTTCGAGAATGCAGCACTCCCTCTGTACTGCACTGCAGTGTCAGTCTAGACTTTCAGGTTTGAGTCTCGGGGTGGCTTAAAAGCAAAAGTGTTGACCACTGAGCTGTCACATTGCTGATAAAGTGGTGAAAATGGGAATTGTAACAAATAGATATTTGTCAATTTATGAAGGTTTCTTATATGGCAAATGGGGTTAATTTTATTTTCTCTGATTGGGAAGTCAGTGACAAGGAGTCTTCATTGTTGTTAAAAGAGTGGGGAGTGGAATTATGAGAATATTCTTTACACAGCAGATTGTTAGTGCATGGAGTGAATTGGCACAGAGCCTGGTTAAGGTGGAGGCCATCAAATGCATAAAGGAAATAAATCGAGCAGAGGAAGATGCATGGCTATGAGGATAGAGTAGGAGAGTGCGTTATTCGTAAAAGGCTAACAGAGCCACCTATAGTCTGAAAGGCCACCTCCTCTGATGCTAATTCTCTCTCTGTTCTTGGCCGCTCTGGATGGTTGTTGTTAGGGTGATCGTGGGAGACTCTAGGGGGCTTGAAATATAAGATGGTTGCTGATAAGAGGGAGTTCAGGAGAAAATCCAGAGTGATGAGAATGTAGAGCTTCTTACCACATGGAGTGGTAATCTGGAGGCACTTGAGGAGAATCGAGACAATCACATGAGGGAGAAAAGAATAGAAGGGTATGCTGATAGGATTAGTTGATGCAAGGTGGGGAGAGTCTTGCCTGGAGCACAAACACGCACAAATCAGTTAGGCCAAATGACCTGCTTCTGTGCTGTCAATTTTATGTAATTTCTGATTTAGATGCAAGCATGCTTCTAACTGAGCCAAGCTGACAAGCAAATAATACAAAAAGATGGAGATCATTGTAGTGTGATTTCAATCCATTAAAAAAATCTTTTGTTACGCTGCATTTATGACAAAGAACTTGTTTCTTTCTTTAACAAATAGTACAAGACAAAGGGTAGAAGATTCAGGTACAAAAGCGACAGCACTTACTGATTTGCATGTATTGAGCAGAACATTCTTTTGGCCCACCAGCTTTATTTTTCGCCTCACAGTGGTATGATCCACTGTTAGTCTTTTTGACGGGGTTAAATGTCTGTTGAAAAAAAAAGGTTTACACAGTCAGAGAATAAAGAAGGTTGCTTCTCCGGCGCCTGTTCGGGTACACAGAGGGGGAATTCAGAATGTCCAATTCACCTAACGAGCATGTCTTTCGGGACTTGTGGGAGGAAACTGGAGCACCCGGAGGAAACCCACGTAGACAGGGGGAGACTGTGCAGACTCCTCACAGGCAATGACCCAAACGGGAATCTAACCCGGGACCCTGGCACTGTGAAGCAACAGTGCTAACCACTGTGCTATCTTGCCACCCACCTGGTTTCCAAATTCACTTTGAATTGTGGGCAGGTTCCCAAGGGAAGATATTCCAGTGTTGGTCTCCCAGTTGTTCTATTTTTAGTAGTTAAGATTGGACAGTATTGAGCAGGATTTTAATTTTTAAAAAAACGGGTTGTACTTGTGAAAGCACATCTGTTTTCTTAATATGGATGACATTCACAAACAAGGATCACAGTCACTATCAGCTGGTGGTAATGTCACTGAATCACAGATTCAAATCCCACCAAAGTTGAGAGAGTGGGCAAATGCTTGAAAGATGCCGTGTAATGTGGATAAATGTGAGGTTACCCACTTTGGTAGCAAAAACAAGAACGCAGATTATTATCTGCATGGCTATAGACTGAGAGAGGGGCATATGCAATGAGACCTGGGTGTCCTTTTACTGAAAATAAGCATTCAGGTGCTGCAGGTGGTAAAGAAGGCAATTTATATTTTGACCTTCATAGCGAGGAGGATTGGAGTACAGGAGCAGGGATGTCTTGCTACAATTACACAGGGCCTTGGTAAGGCCACATCTAGAACAGTGTGTGCAGTTTTGGTCTTCTTATCTGAGAAAGGATCTTCTTGCTACAGAGGGAGTGCAACGAAGATTTACCAGACTGATTCCTGAGATGGTGCGGGTCAGTTAGGATTATATTTGCTGGGGCGGCACAGCGGTTAGCACTGCTGCCTCACTCCGCTGAGGACCCGAGTGCGATCCCGGACCCGAGTCACTGTCCGTGTGGAGTTTGCACATTCTCTCCATGTCTGCGTGGGTCTCACCCCCATCACCCAAAGATGTGCAGGGTAGGTGGATTGGCCACGCTAAATTACCCCTTAATTGGAAAAATAAATTGGATAGTCTACATTAAAAAAAAATGATATTTGCTGGAGTTTAGAAGAACGGTGGAGTAGGGGGGTATTTCATGGAGAAATATATAAAATTCGGTGCGGACAAGGCCGGGTAGATGCAGGAAGGATGTTTCCAATGGCGGGTGCATCCAGAAACACGGGTCACGATCTAAGGATCCAAGTTAAACCATTTAGGACTGAATGAGAAGAAGCTTCTTCACCCAGGGAGTGGTGAGCCTGTGGAATTTGCTACCACAGGAAGCAGTTGAGGCCAAAACATTCCAAGGGCAGTTTTCCAGCAGTGTTGCACCCGGCGCAAATCCTGATTTGGTGGGAGATTTCCCGGAGGGGCCTGAAAAGGGACATGTGCTCTAGGTGCCAAACAGTGCGCGATGCTCCTGGCCTGATCCATCTTGTGTCATCTGGTTTACGTCCACTGAATACCATATTAAAAGTAGAATTTAAAAGGGCGGCATGTGGCGCAGTGGTTAGCACTGGGACTGCGGCGCTGAGGACCCGGGTTCGAATCCCGGCCCTGGGTTACTGTCCGTGTGGAGTTTGCACATTCTCCCCATGTCTGCATGGGTTTCACCCCCACAACTCAAAGATGTGCAGGTTAGGTGGATTGGCCACACTAAATTGTCCCTTAATTGGAAAACAAAATTTGGGTACACTAAATTTATTTTTTTTAAAGTAGAATTTAAATATTCAAAATTGTCTTTAAGCCGAATCCTCCTGGTTCCTGCCATTCTCCCACCCAACGGCGCAAATCACCTCTGGTCTCCACTACAGGGGACCATACGGATAACCATGCCAGGGACATGGAGGCCATTGTAGCCCCCAGGTGGTTGGGTACATGGCATTGCCCTCTGGCAGTGCCACATTGACACAGCCAAGGCCAGTGTGAGGTTGGCCAAAGGGGTGGCCCCGATGCCAGTGATTCTTGAGTTGGGGGTTGATGCCGGTGAGGATGGTGAGGGGGGCGTCACTGAAGCCTCGATGCTGGCAATAGCCCTGCGGGTTGGGCACCTTTACTGTCAGTTTGAGACTGGGGCACCCCAATCTCTGTGAAGTGCGGCTGGATTGCTTCTGGATTGTGCCGACTTACCCGAGGCCCAAGAGGATGGCCTGCCCGCCTTTCCCCACCCTACCGACTCTGTACCGCCCACCCAACACTCTCCTATTCCTGAACTCCTGCCACCCTCAAAATTGAGGTTGGGTAATTGACCACTGAAGGGCCTCAGCTGGGGAGGGCAGGCCGCACTAGGCCTCACTAAAGTTGCATATAGGTCGGGATGGGTTAGATGGCAGCACGAATGCCACACCTTATCAGGGGCGGGGTGTCCTAAAGATGCCACCTCTGAGAGTGTGCCACCCTATTGATTTGCTGCAGCTCACCTAGTCCGATTTTTCTGTTGTTGTTTGACACAAATGAATCAGCCAATTCAGCGGCAATCACATTGCTACAGGTCTGAGTGTCATGTAGGCCACACCAGGTAAGGATAACAGAAGGACATCAGTGTAATCAGATGGGCTGTTGCAACAATCAATGATATCTTTCATGGACACCGTTACCAAGACAAGCTTCCAATTAAAGATTGTTTTTGATTTAATTGATTGACTTTAAATTCCACCAGCTTCCGTTCTGGAATTTGAGCCCATGTCCCCAGAGTTGGTTTAGCACACTGGGCTAAATAGCTGGCTTTTAAAGCAGACCAAGGCAGGCCAGCAGCACGGTTCAATTCACGTACCAGCCTCCCCGAACAGGCGCCGGAATGTGGCGACTAGGGGCTTTTCACAGTAACAGCATTTGAAGCCTACTTGTGACAATAAGCAATTTGAATTGAATTGAATTGAATCATTAGGCTGGGCATCTGGATTACTAGTCCAGTGACATTACCACGATGTCCCAGTCTATCATGACCACTATCTCTCCAAAATCAGGTGATTTAAACTCTCAACCACATTCAATCATTCAAAGCAAGAACGAGTGAGATAATTATTTTAAACCGCACTATTAACCAGAACAGGGTCCCCAGAATATGACTTAATTCCCCAAATGTTTCCCGTTACCAGTACTCCAGTCTTTTGGTTCACTGTGTAGGATGTGTTGATGTAAGCCAGATCCTTAGCAGGACGCTCCAGGAGCCTTTTGTTGTCTTTGAACCAGGTGTAATCGGACGGAGGTGACCCATCTGACTCCTTGCAGGTCAACACGACCCTGGACCCTGACATCGCAGAGCTTGGAACTTTACAGGTGGGAACAGCTGGCGGCACTGGCAACAAAAGAGTAGCAATGAAGCCGGCACTGCCACATAAATCACCACAAACAAATACACGTATTCAAACCTTGCAGCGTGCGCCATCCACAAGGTGCATTGCAGCAACTTGCCAAAGTTCCTTTCATGGCACCTCCCAAACCTGATACCTCTACCACCTCGATGCACCACAGCAGCAGCCCCATGGAAATGGCACCACCTGCAAGTTCCCCATCAAACCATTTCCTTGGAACTGTATCGCCGTTCCTTCACTGTCGCCAAGTCAAAATCCAGGAAGGCCTAACAGGTCCCTAATGGGTACTCCCATACCACGTGGGTGAGGGACAGTCAACTCAGTTGGTTAGATGGCTAGTGTAACAGTAATGTTATGGGCCAGATTTAGAAACTCCAAAGTATATTATGACGTCCACCTGACCTACAACCTTAATGTTGAATTTGGCAAGGATGAGCACAAGAATCTTACCTTCAGGTGTGATTCAACAGTCTTCCTGGACACTTTAATCAAAATAAGCTTTATTCTAAGAACTTAGTTAATACATACATATGAACAAATAGCAAGAATGTTTATCAATTACAAACATAAAAACTCCCACAGCTACAGTAATCTATGTATAACACTTAATGAATTTCCCCTTAACTGTTCCAATTCAAAACCAAAATCCCTTTTTTTTAGGGCGTGGCCCAGCACTCTGCATTCTCACTTGAATAAGACTGGCTTTCCCTGAGATTCTGACCGCGTCTCACCAGCAGGTTTAACCCCTTCCGGAGAGCAAACTTTCTCTTTTAAGTTACCAAAGCAGGTAGCTATAATCAATGTTTTCTTTTTACTGGAACAGATATTTAAAATGAAAATAGAGAGAGAGAGACTGGCCGAAACACTTATTTTCTCTGTCTGAAGTCCATAGCAGTCAAAACTGAAAGCAAAAGTAAAGCAAACCTCATAGCCACAGCTCAGCTCCATGCACAAAATGACATCACTGAAGCCATGTGATAAGACAAAAACCTTTCTTAAAGGGACATTCACATGACAGTAACACCAACAACATGGGCTCAGTTCTCATTCCGGCTGCAGTAGATTTGGGACCTGCCTTCTTGCCTTGCTCCCGAGAGTGGGAGACAATGGCAAACCACCAGGAAAAACTGCCAAAGAAATGTCTCAGCCTGGAGCAACATCAGAGAAAGGACCTGCCTTCGGGTAGAGCACATATGAATGAATGAATACCACGTGAATTGCAGCAGTTTGAGAAGGTGGCTCACCATTACCCTCGCAAGAGCATTTGGGGGACAGACACGAAAGGTTGACCATTCCAGCAATGTCCACATTCCATGAATGAATAGTAAAAAAATAGCACCCCTGAATATTGTAAATGTCCCAGTGCGATTCACTGGAGCACTATCATCAAAGTATGCCACCAAGCCACAGAAGAAGATATTGGGACAAAATAACAATTTTGTTGATATTGGTCAACAAAAGGTTTGACCAAAAACTCAGGTTTGAAGAAGTTGACAGAAGAAGAGAGGGTTGGGAAGAAAATTCCAGAGCTTAGGATCTTGGCAGCTGAAGGCATGGCCGCCAGCAGAGAAGCAATTAAAATCGGGGATGCATAAAAAGGCAGAATTGAGGAGTGGAAAGATGCAAAAGGGTTGGGTGAGAAACATTGGACCAGGAGTAGTCCATTTAGCCCATTGAGCCTGTTCCACCATGCAATGAGATCATGGGTGATCCCATATATATCCCATAGCCTTTACTACCTTTGATCAACTACAATCTATCAATCTCAGATTTAGAATTGCCATTTGGGGAAGAGAATTACAAACCCTTGTGTGTGGAAGCACTTCATTATTTCACTCCTGAAAGATTGGACATTAATTTTTAGACTCTGCCAAACCAAAGGAAATAGATTTTTAAAAAATCTATACTCCCCTGTTCCCCTTCATAACTTGGAAATGTTTGTCAAATCGCCCATTAACTTTCTAAACTGCAGTTTGTGGAAGTTTTGCTATAATTTAACCCATGGACCTCATTCTGGTAAACCTACGCTGCACTCTCTCCAAGGCCAGTATACACTTTCTAAGGTGTGGTGCCCAGGATTTCCGACAGTATTCCAGGGGTGGTCCCACCAAGGCTTCTTACAACTAAAGTATACACTCTTGTATTCTATTCCTCTAGCGGTAAAGGTTACAGAGACAGAAAGGGGTGAGGCCAGGGAGGGATTTAAACACAACCATGAGAATGTGGATCCAGAATCAATGGAGGACAGCAGGCACCAGAATGGTGGGTGAACACAACTTGCCCTAAGTTAGGACATCGGCAAAATGTATTTTTGCTTCTCAGTTCTGGTTAGGAAGTGTTAATACAGCTAGGTTTTAGTGTTATGCCAGTTATGCTCATATCTGATCCCTTTATTAGATTCCCAACTAGCACCGCGCTCCTGGATGGGGGCGTGTGAATTTGGTTCATGAGCAAGATCAATGAAAAAGTGTCTCTCTGCTGACTAGGAGACAAGGGGCGGGATTCTCCGACTCCCCGCCGGGGCGGAGAATCACCGTGGGGGCGGCGTGAATCCCGCCCCTGCCGGCTGCCGAATTCTCCGGCGCCGGGTATTTGGCGGGGGCGGGAATTGCGGGTCGGCGGCCGCTGGCAGCGGCTCCCCCGACGATTCTCCGGCACGCGATGGGCCGGGTGGCCGCCCGTTTCTTTACTGGTCCCGCCGGCGTAAATTAGAGTAGGTACTTACCGGCGGGACCTGGCTGCGCAGGTGGCCTCCTGGGTACTCGGGAGGGGATCTGGCCCCGGGAGGTGCCCCCACGGTGGCCTGGCATGCGATCGGGGCCCACCGATCCGCAGGCGGGCCTGTGCCGTGGGGGCACTCTATTCTTCCGCGTCGGCCGCTGTGGTCCTCCTCCATGGCCGACGCAGAGAGGAACTTCCCCTGCGCATGCGCTGGGATGACGCCAGCATGCGCCGGCGCTCCTGCGCATGCGCCAATTCGCCCCGGCCGGCGGAGGCCCTTCGGCGCCGGCCTAGCCCCTGAAGGTGTGGAGGATTCCGCACATTTGGGGCGGCCAGAATGGTTCATGCCACTCCTTGGCGCCGGAGCTGCCTGCCCAGCCGATTCCCTCAGAATTCATTCAGTCTTTTCATATTTCTAGGTCAGTTGCAGAAGGGAGAAGATTTATAAAAATGCTGCCAGGGCTTGGAAATGTCAGCCATGAGGAGACATTGGGTAGGCTAGTGTTGTTTTTCTTAGAACAAAGGAGGCTAAGTGGTGGCAGCACCGACCGGCGACTCCGAGCCGGTGGTGTCCCGAGGGTCTTGGCAGCTTGAGGTGTACAAAATTATGGAGGGGCCAAGATAGGGTAGACAGGAAAGACTTGTTTCTCTGAGCTGAGGGTCCAATGACCAGGGGGCGTAGATTTGAGGAAACTGATAGATGGGTTCGAGGGGACATGCGGAAAATTATTTTCACCCAGAACATGGTTGGGGTTTGGAATTCACTTGCCCAAGGTGGTGGCTGAGGCAGAATCCCTCACCTCATTTAAAAGGTAAATGGATCTGTATCCACATCTGAAATGCTGTAACCTGCAAGTCTACCACCCAGGTGCTGGAAAATGGGATTCAAATAAGCGGCTAGTTTCTTTATTCTCTTTTATGGCTGGTGCAGATGCGTGGGCTTGATGGCCTCTTTCTGCTCTGTAACCATTCTATTGTTCTGGGGACTGGGATTACTTTCCACAACATTAAAGTGTCTTCAGTTAGACTTTGTTGGGTTATTAATGTCAAGTAACCTGGATCTCAGGCGGGTAGTTGGGAGTTGTATATAGGATTTCCCATGAATGAATTAAATGGCCTAGCCCTGTTGGAACGTTCAGTCTGCGTTGAGTGATTGTGAACAAACAAGAAAGGACCAGCAGGCCCACCCAATTCGATCCAGACACAGTGGAACCGCACTCACTGCCTACTCTCCAACTAACCTAACAATCTCCCGCGAGAGGCAAAAACAAAAACCCACAGCCAATATCATGCAAAGTAGGTGGGTTATTAGCCGTAGTCCACTGTAGACAATTGGTTATACAGTTTGAGGAGCACCACCCCGCATCAAGCATGACGCAGCCAATGAGCAAAGCTGGAATGGGAACTGAACCTGCACTGTTGACATTATTCTGAATCACACATTAGCCATCTAAGCTACCATATATTGTACCAATAGAGAGAGGAGGGGGTACGGAATTGAACCTGCGCTGTTGGCCTCGATCTGCATCACAAACCAGCTGCTCGGCCAAAACCAGCCCTCTTCTTTGAAATAGTGGATCTTTTACGTCATCCTTCAAGGAGACAGGATTTTGATTGTGGCATCTCCTTCAAAGGTCTGCTCCTTCATCTGTGCAGTGCGCCCTCAGTACTGCAATGAAGTGTTAACCTAGATCTTGTGCTCAAATCTAAGGACTTGAACCCACAACATACGGACTCAAGAGGTGAGGGTATTGTACACAAAGACACTGGTCACAGACGAACAGCAGTCAGAACAAGTCTCCCCAAATTTGATGGTATCAACGTTAGTGACACTTTAAACTGTCAACATAAATGGATCCAGGGGACAACTGGGTCATTTCTGAAGCAAGGGATATGTGAGGTACTTTGGATGAGTGCGGTTAATCTTATTTAAGGAACAAGCTTGTTGGGTCTAATGGTGTTTTTATGCACTTCCTAAAAATCTGTTCCTGGGATTGCGGCTATTACTGGCAATTAAATCCAGCATTTATTCTCCATCCCCAACCCTGCTGATGCGCTGCCTTTCTGAACCTCTGCACTCCATGTGGTGGAGGTACATCCACAGTTCTGGTAGGGAGGGAGTTCCTGGATTTTAACACAGCGACAGTGAAGGAATCAGGAAACATTTCAAAGTGGCCGACTCCTGCTCCTATTACTTATGTTCTCAAGTCAGGATAGTGTGTGACTTTGGGGGGAACTTGCAGGGGGTGGTGTTACCATGCATCCGTACTGCTCTTGTCCTTCGAGGTGGTAGTGTCGGCGTGATTGGAAGGTGCTGCCAAAGGAGGCTTGGTGCAATGCATCTTGTAGATGGTGCACACTGCTGCTACTGTGCACTGGTGGTGGAGGGACTGTATGTTTAAGGTGGTGGATAAGGTTCTAATCAAGTGGGCTGATTTGTCCTGCATGGTGTTGAGCCACTTGAGTGATAGAACTGCACTAATTCAGGCGTATTCCATCACATTCCTGAATTTTGCTTTGCTGATGGTGGGCAGGCTTTGGAGAGTCGGGAGGTGAGTTGCTCAGTGCAGAACGCCAAGCCGCTGATCTGCTTCTGTAGCCACAGTATTTAAATGGCTGGTCAAGTTCAGTCCCTGATCAATGGTAACCTCCAGGATGTTGACATCCTGTGTGGGTTCAGCAATGCTAATACAGCTGAATGTTAAGGAGAGGTTCCGAGACTCTCTCTTGTTGGAGATGGTCATTGCCAGGCATTTGTGTGGCATAAATGCATGGACTGATTCATTATCTGAAGAGTTATGAATGGAATTTAAAACTGTACAATCAATCATAAGACATAGGAGCGGAAGTAAGGCCATTCGGCCCATTGAGTCCATTCCACCATTCAATCATGGCTGATTTCAACTCCATTTACCCGCCCTTAATTCCTCAAGAAATCAAGAATTTATCAACTTCTGTCTTAAAGACACTCAACGTCCCGGCCTCCACCGCCCTCTGTGGCAATGAATTCCACAGACCCACCACTCTCTGGCTGAAGAAATTTCTCCTCATCTCTGTTCTAAAGTGACTCCCTTTTATTCTAAGGCTGTGCCCCCGGGTCCTAGTCTACCATGCTAATGGAAACAACTTCCCTACGTCCACCCTATCTAAGCCATTCATTATCTTGTAAGTTTCTATTAGATCTCCCCTCAACCTCCTAAACTCCAATGAATATAATCCCAGGATCCTCAGACGTTCATCGTATGTTAGGCCTACCATTCCTGGGATCATCCGTGTGAATCTCCGCTGGACCCGCTCCAGTGCCAGTATGTCCTTCCTGAGGTGTGGGGCCCAGAATTGCTCACAGTATTCTAAATGGGGCCTAACTAATGCTTTATAAAGCTTCAGAAGTACATCCCTGCTTTTATATTCCAAGCCTCTTGAGATGAATGACAACATTGCATTTGCTTTCTTAATTACGGACTCAACCTGCAAGTTTACCTTTAGAGAATCCTGGACTAGGACTCCCAAGTCCCTTTGCACTTCAGCATTATGAATTTTGTCACCGTTTAGAAAATAGTCCATGCCTCTATTCTTTTTTCCAAAGTGCAAGACCTCGCACTTGCCCACGTTGAATTTCATCAGCCATTTCTTGGACCACTCTCCTAAACTGTCTAAATCTTTCTGCAGCCTCCCCACCTCCTCCATACTACCTGCCCCTCCACCTATCTTTGTATCACCGGCAAACTTAGCCAGAATGCCCCCAGTCCCATCATCTAGATCATTAATATATAAAGAGAACAGCTGTGGCCCCAACACTGAACTCTGCGGGACACCACTCATCACCGGTTGCCATTCCGAAAAAGAACCTTTTATCCCAACTCTCAGCAGTAGTCTATGTGGCCCATTGAGCCTGCTCCATCATTCAATTAAATCATTCCTGATATTACATTCTGATATTGCGTCTTATTTTCCTGTCGGCATCCATAACCCTCAACTCTCTTTGCGATTGCAAATCTTGCCTTAACTCAACCTTGAATATATTCAATGATCCAACATCCACTGGTCTCTGGAGTACAGAATTCCAAAGATTAACAATCCTTTGGCAGAAAAAATTCCTCCATTGTCCACTGTAAATTATCCTGAAAACACCCCTTATTCCAAACATCCTTGTGTTGGTGGGAAAGTCCACATCTGGAATGCTGTGTGCAGTTTTGGTCTCCACATTTAGTAAAGGATATACTTGCATTGGAGCCAGTACAACAAAGGTTCACAAGATTAGTCCCTGGAACGAGGGGTTATCCTATGATAAGAGACTGAGGGCGGGATCTACCATTTACACAGCACCTCTGAACAACACCTTGAAGTGCTTCAACGACAGCTATTTTTTAAAGCAGACATTTTGGACATGGCAAGATCCCATGAACAGAATGAACCAACTAATCTGATATTAGCGGTGTTGATTAAGGGAAGGACATGGGAGAAACCTCGGCTCTCTTTCCAACAGTGTAAAGGGAATTTTGCTGACTACTTGAATCATGGAATCAGATCACGGTGTGACACTTCACCTGAAGGAGAGATTGAAACTACTGACGGGCTGGTTCCATTGATCAACAGCATGCCATTGTTGAGCTATCAAACCACAATCTAAAATCACTGCAGCTGAGTATGGCAATGGACGGGTTACCCAGAGGACAATGGAGCGCATGTAAAATAAGGCAGATTGTATAGCCAATGGTTGATCTACCCCACTAAGGTTGAAAATTACCAACCTTACCCTACCCTAAGCTGCAGTAAAGCCGGAATCAGGGAATGGGTACAGTTCCATTTCAGCGCCAGCAGAGGACGCTGCAGCACCACAAATAAGAACGCCACTGACCACTTGATCCTGTCACACAGTCCAAGTGCATTTTAAAACTCCCCAGTGCTTTTCCTGCCATATTCTCCCTTTAAGATTTCTTGTACCATGTCACACACTTTGGCCAAATCATTTCTTCCTAATATATGTAAATGCTTTAAACTTATTTGTTTTAAAATTAATTTCTGGGATGTGAGCGGCATTGGCTACGTCTACATTTGTTGCCCACCTCTAGTTGCCCTAGTGGTGGTAGAACAGGAGTAGAACTAGGGATGGGCAATAAATACTAGCCTAGCCAGTGACTCTCGCATCCTGAAAATGAATTTAAAAATATACTAAGTTCTTGGAATCATACAGCACAGAAGGAGGGAGGCATAAAGTGGATAGCTATATGCCAATGATTATTATAGGCCTATTATTGGAAAAAATGTTGGAATCAATTATTAAGAAAGTAATAGCAGCACATTTGGAAAACCATAATCTAATCAAGCAGAGTCAGCATGGCTTCATGTGAGGGAAATCGTGTCTGACTAATTTATTAGAATTTTCCAAGGCATCTTCAGTGAGAATGGATAGAGGGGAACGAGTAGATGTGATGTATTTGGATTTTCAGAAGGAGTTCGACAAGGTAAGTCATCCGATAAGAGCCCATGGTGTTGGAGGTAGCATATTGGCATGCATAGAGGATTGGCTAATGGGCAGGAAATAGTGAGTGGGTTGGTGACCTGTAACCAGTGGGGTCCCACAGGGATCAGTGCTGGGACCGCAGTGGTTTACTATGTATTTTAATGACTTGGAGGAAGGAAGGGAATGTACTGTAGCCAAATCTGCAGAGGACACAAAAACAGGTGGAAAGGCAAGTTGCGAGAGGGATATAAACATTTGCAAAGGGATACTGATAGGTTCAGGAAGTGGGCAAAAAAGTTGGAAAATGGAGTATAATGTGAAGTTGTTCATTTTAGACAGGAGAACAAAAGAATAGAGTATTATTTAAATGGAGAAAAACTACAGAAAGCTGCAACACAAAAGGGACTCGAGGAGACTTGTGCTTGAAACACAGAAAGCTAGCCCACAGGGGCAGCAGGTAATCAGGAAGGCTAATGGAATGTTGGGCCTTATTACAGGCGGGTTGGGGGTTGGAGGAGAAGAGTCGGGAAGTCTTGCTGCAACTGTACAAGGTACGGGTGAGACCACATCTGGAGTACTGGAAGCAGTTATGATACCCTTATCTCAGGAAATATATTATTTCATTGGAGGTGGTTCAGAGAAGGTTCACCAGGATGATCCCCAGTATGGAGGGATTGTTTTATGAGCAAAGGTTAAACAGGTTGGGTCTCTCCTCATTGAAATTTAGAAGAATGAGAGGTGATCTCACTGAAGCATATAGGATTCTTAGGGGGCTTGACAGGGGATCTTTCCCCTGTGGGAGAGTCTAGGACCAGAGGGGATAGTCTCAGAATAAAGGGGTGCCAAACTGAGGTGAGGGCGAATTTCTTCTCTCAGACGGTTGTCAGTCTTTGCAACTCCTTGCATCAGAGAGCTGTGGGGGAAGAGTCCTTGTGAATATTTAAGGCTGAGATAGATAGATTCTTGATCAGTAAGAGGATCAAGGGTTACGAGAAAAGGGCAGGAGAGTGGACATGGCAAGCACGGTGGCGCAGTGGTTAGCATTGCTGCCTTACGGCGCCGAGGTCCCAGGTTCGATCCTGGCTCTGGGTCACTGTCCGTGTGGAGTTTGCACATTCTCCCCGTGCTTGCGTGGATTTCGCCCCCACAACCCAAAATTGTGCAGGTTAGGTGGATTGGCCTCACTAAATTGCCCCTTCATTGGAAAAAATGAATTGGGTACTCTCAATTTAAAAAAAAGAAAGAAAATAAGGAAAATGGACATGAGGCATGTTGGATTAGCCATGGTCCTATTGAGTGGCGGAGCAGGCTCGAGGGGCTCGAGCCTACTCCTGTTATGGTCTTAAGGAGGCCTTTCGGTCCACTTTGAAAGATCTATCCCTCCCCTGCTCTTTCCCCAAAGCATTGCAAATTATTTATTTTTAATGCAGGAACCAATTTCCTTTTGAAAGTTACTATTGAGTCTGCTTCCAGGTCACATTAAAACACATCTCCTCTTGTTCTCTCTGGTTTATTTGCTGGTTTTCTCAAAACTGTGTCGTCTGGTTACAGGTGACCAAAATCTTAGTTAAGGAGGTGGGTTGTGAGGAGGGTCCACGGCTTAAGGTGGCTTCAGCACGACCGCCAGTCGGGTGGTACAGGGGTGTGAAGGGAGAGGTTGAAGACAAGAGACCAAAGTTGGAGAAGTTCTCAGATCTTAGAAGATGAGAGGGCTGGAGGAGCTTACAGTGATAGAGAGGGCACAATAAATACTAGCAGGAGTAAATCATATGGCCCATTGAACCTGCTCCATTATTCAGTAGCATTATGGCTGATCTTTAAGAATAATAATAATCTTTATTAGTGTAACAAGTAGGCTTACATTACCACTGCAATGAAGTTACTGTGAAAAGCTCCTAGTCGCCACATTCCGGCACCTGTTCGGGTACACAGAGGGAGAATTCAGAATGTCTTTCGGGGCTTGTGGGGGGAAACCGGAGCACCCGGGGGAAACTCACGCAGACACGGGGAGAACGTGCAGACTCCGCACAGACAGTGACCCAAGCCGGGAATCGAACCTGGGACCCTGGAGCTATGACAGTGCTAACCACTGTGCTACCGTGGGCTTCAACTCCATTTTCCTATCCGCTCCCGGTATCCTTTGATTCACTGAGACCAAAAATCTGTCTTTCCCAGCCTCATTGAATGATGGAGCATCTAATACCGCTGGGGTAAAGAATTCCAATGATTCACAACCCTTTGAGCGAAGTAACTCCTCATCTCAGTCCTAAATGATCGACCTCTTAGCCTGACACTGTGGCCCCCTCATTTTAGATTTGCCCACCGACCAGCAGGAATCTCTCTGCGTTTATCTAGCAAGACCTTTCAGAATCTTGTACATTTCAATGAGATTGACTCTCATTCTTCTAAACTCAGCCTCTCATCATAGGACGTTCCAGGGTCGAATCTAGTGAACCTCCACTGTACCACCTCTAAAGCAAGCATACACTTCCACCCTCTGCAAAGGGATGATGCAGGCAAAGAGGGGAAAAAAATGTCTTTCTTTTCAAGTGTTTCCAACAAATCAAACCTGTCGCCGTGTCTGTGACTGTGGAGTGGCCGATTGGTGCCAGACAGTCAGACACATCGGCATCAATTGACAGCTATTAACCGGAAATAAAATATTGAAAGTACAATTGACAACCAGGCTATCTCTTCAGACGCTGACTGGAACAGCCACATAATCCCAGCCATTTTCTTTCTGGATTGCATGTTTATAAAAAAAGAAACTTTGACATTGCGCGGACCATCACTGCTCACCGAGGACAGAGAGCTTGATATCTATTTCTGCAAAGTCCACCTCGTCCCCCGCGGCCGCCACTTCACAGCGGTAGGTAGCCATGTCTTCCCGGGTCACATCACGCAGTCTGATGCTGGAGCCGCTCATTTCCACACGACCCTTATATTTCTCTTCAAGAGGGATAAGAAACATAAAAATAAACGTGGGTAAAATAAAGATTTGCACTTACATAAGAACTAGGAGCAGGAGTAGGCCATCTGGCCCCTCGAGCCTGCTCCACCATTCAATGAGATCATGGCTGATCTTTTGTGGACTCAGCTCCACTTTCCGGCCCGAACACCATAACCCTTAATCCCTTTATTCTTCAAAAAACTATCTATCTTTATCTCAAAAACATTTAATGAAGGAGCCTCAACTGCTTCACTGGGCAAGGAATTCCATAGATTCACAACCCTTTGGGTGAAGAAGTTCGTCCTAAGCTCAGTCCTAAATCTACTTCCCCTTATTTTGAGGCTACGCCCCCTAGTTCTACTTTCACCCGCCAGTGTAAACAACCTGCCCGCCTCTATCCTATCTATTCCCTTCATAATTTTATATGTTTCTAGAAGATCCCCCCTCATCCTTCTAAATTCCAACGAGTACAGTCCCAGTCTACTCAACCTCTCCTCGTAAACCAACCCCTTCAGCTCTGGGATTAACCTAGCGAATCTCCTCTGCACACCCTCCAGCGCCAGTACGTCCTTTCCCAGGTAAGGAGACCAAAACTGAACACAATACTCCAGGTGTGGCCTCAATAACACCGTATACAGTTGCAGCATAACCTTATGTAGCAGCTTTCACGTTTTCAGGACATCACGAAGTGCTTCATAACTAATGAATTACATTTGTCGGCCAGCAGGGCAGCCAATTTGTGCACAGCAAGATCCTACATATAGCACGGAATGAAATAAATTGCCAACCACGGCTTGCTGTTAAATATCTTGCAGCATTATTTCGAAAAAGAGCAGGGGAGGTTTCCCTGTGAATTCAAAATAGTGCACTGGGACCTTTCACATAAATCTTAAGAGAGCAGACTGTGCCCCAGTTCAATGTCTTATCCAAAAGACAGATTTCGCTCTCATAGATTGGACTCCCATTTTAAAAATGGAGTGCTCAGTGATGCTGCGACCTGCTGCTCCATCACCCCTGGTCGAGCCAAACTCCACCGGGTCCCTTCTCAACTGGAGGCTGACCTATGGCAATGCTGCCTTTACCCACCTCCATCACCTCGCCCACTTAGACTGTCCCCAGGGCCTGCCCATGAAGAAACGCCTGCACTCCCCACCACCCTAACCTGACCACAACTCCATCTTCAGCCGTCACATTGGTTTTGAGATCGTCCTGCTCTCCTCCACATCCTTTGCAGACTTTCTCAGTACTTCTCGGACACAAGCTTCCACTGCACTGTTTCAATGATGACAATGCTACTCTTTATATCCATAGCGCTGCTCCAGTTAGTTTCCTCTCTCCGAAACAACCTTTTTGATGACCATGTGTTTCTCCCATGGTCCTCTTGCTCAATTGACAAAACATCTCTCCAACCATTGCCCCTCCAGCACAATCCCTTCCCATACCCAAACCTATCAGTTAAATTATTCGACTCAACCCTACCCTTCCGTTTCGTTCCCCCAATATCGTCTTCCTTGTCCAATCTCTCCCAACCCGTGTCATCCCAATTGTGTTCTACCGGTGAGGGTGTGGGGTGAGGGGGGGGGAAACATTTCACTTGCAATACCAGTCATACCCATGAGCAGACCATTAAAGTACACGAAGGATACGTGATTTCCTACGATTTTCTTCCATTCCAGCCGAGCGTTGTTATCCCTTTCCACCTGGTAAATGCAAGAGAGCTGTGCCGCTGGGAACAACAAGGGAACAACAAGAGCAAAACACTGTGAGTGGGGCTTTGAGAGTGAGGCACTGGCGGGGGGGGGGGGGGGGGGGGGGATTTCTCCAATAATAATGCACGCAATGTGAGAAAGTATCGTTAACAATTCCCCAGCTCCATTGATTACTGAGTAACTAGACATGCGTGAAGCCACACCACGAGGACTGTTCAAAGCCCTCTTCCCGATATCACCCTGGTAATTCTATGCGGTGCCCTCATCGAGGTCTTTATGAGGGTGCGTGGTGAGGTGAAAAAAGCTACACAATAACCAACCAAGGGACGGCAGGGTGGCACAGTGGTCAGCACTGCTGCCTCACAGCGCTAGAGACCCAGGTTTAATTCTGGCCTTGGGTCACTGTCTATGCGGAGTCTGCACGTTCTCCCTCCGGACTCTCTGCTTTCCAACGATGTGCAGGTGAGGTAGATTGGCCATGTTAAATTTCCTCTTGGTGTGCAGGTTAGTTGGGGTTATGGGGGATAGAGTGGGGGGAGTGGGCCGAGGTGCCCTTTCAGAGGGTCGGTGCAGACTCGATGGGCCGAATGGGTTCCTTATGCACAGTAGGAATTCTATGAAATAAAAACCCACAATTTAAAAACCACCTGAATACATATTGCACAAGAACAGGAGGAGGCAGTTCAGGCAAGAGCCGGGATCGAACCCGGGTCCTCGGCGCCGTGAAGCAGCAATGCTAACCACTGCGCCACTTAATTCCAGATTTTTAATGATTTCAAATTCCACTATCTGCTGTGGTGGGATTCGAACCTGGGTCCTCAGAGCATTACCCTGGGTCTTTGGCTTACTAATCTAATGACAATACCAATATGCCGCCCCCGCAAGATTGATTCCAATGGTGTGTGAGAATCATTAATCGACTTGATTCCAGGTATTTCAAAACCTGCAGTGATTCCAACTAAAGAGTTAATCCTGAAACCAAAAATCTGGTTGTCAGTGCCTTTAAAAGATGAACGTAGTTATATTTGTTTCTTCAGAATGTAGACTGATATTCAACCTGATGTCAGTATAAAAGTTAGCAAAGCTTCAATGTTGCAATGTGATGTAGTGTCTCACGCCCAGTCCTAACCTTAGTAGGTCTGCTTCCTGTAGGCTTCGCCTCAGTCCTGCACCCTCAATGTTGCACGCAAGTCGGTCACAATTGGATAGGGAAATTTCTAACACAACTTGCAGATGGGAAAGCCATAGGCTGTTGTTACACCCTCTCCAATATTATGTTATGGTCACTGTTTCCGAGAGAATCTTTTACTCTGAGATGGTTTATTCAACCTGCCTCATTACTCTTTCCCAGATCCAAAATAGCCTGTTGCCTGGCTGGATCCACAACATATTGTTCTGGGAAACTGTTCCAGAGTACGACTCTATGTATTCTTCCTCATGGCTACCGCTGCCAATACGACTTTCCTAATCCACATGAAGATTAAAGTCACCCATGACTAATGTACTGCAATTTTGCAGGCCCTCATTAACTCCTGATTTATTCTCTGTCCCCCAGTAAAGCCACTGTAAGGGGGCATACTTCCACTAATGTCTCCTTCTCCTTTCTATCTCTTACCTTCTCCCATATCGATTCCACATCTTCTGATCCACGGTCTTTTCTTGCTATTGTACTTATTCCATCTCGTACTAACAAAGCTATCCCACCACCCTTTTCCTTCCTGCCTCCTTGCGAAAAGTCACATCCACTGATATTTAGTTCCCTATTTTGACCTTCCTGTAACCACACCTCTGCAATGGCTATAAGATCTTACCCAATAACCTCAATTTGTGCCATTAATTCGTTTATTTCGTGCGAACACTACGTGCAATTAAATAAAGAGCCATTAATTTTGCCTTTTTACCATTTTTCCCCCTTTGACTCCATTTGTTGCTTTTTTAATGTTTGTCACTCTGTCCCTTCCTGTCACACCTGAATAGGTGCCTTGTAATGCTGCCATATCCTTTTGCATTGTCAGCCTCCATATCCCCTCTCCAGAACATCCCCCCTCTACTTAGTTGTCGCAAAGCATCTTATAGATTGTACAAATTGCTGCAACTGTGTGTAAGTGATGGGGCAGTGGATGTTTAAGTTGGCAGATGGGGTGTTGATAAAAAAGGACTGCTTTGTCCTGGAAAGTTTTGAGCGTCTCAAGTGTTGGAGAGTGTTTCAACATGCTTCTTTTTTTAAACAAAATGTACCCAATTCATTGTTTTCCAATTAAGGGGGAATTTCGCGTGTTCAATCCACCTACCCTGCACATCTTTGAGGTGTGAGGGCAAAACCCACGCAAACACGGGGAGAATGTGCAAACTCCACACAGACAGTGACCCAGAGCCGGGATCGAACCTGGGACCTCGGCGCCGTGAGGCAGCAATGCTAACCACTGCGCCGCCGTGCTGCCTGGTTCCAACACACTTCTGACTTGTGCCTTGTAGATGGTGGACAGACGTGGGGGAGGCAGAATGTGGGTGACCCCCTCTGCAGAATGCCCAGCCTTTGACCTGCTCTTGTGGTCACTGTAATTATATGGCTGTTGCTATTTAGCTTCTGGTCAATGATAATTTTAAGGATGTTGAGAAAGGTGGATTCAGCAATGTCAATGCCATTGAATGTCAATGGGTGATGGTTGGGTTTTCTGTTGTTGGAGATGGCCATTGCCTGACACTTGAGTTGTGCAAATGTTACTTGCTGGTGGAACTGTGAGAGCACATCTATGAAGACTCAGATTGAAGATCCCATCTTGCTTCCAGTGAAAGGTGCACATCTGTCCAGAATTTTCACTGTTTCTGCTGAGGACCCTTGCTTCCCTTCAGTGCTTCATCCCTCTTCACCTGTCTCACTGTTAAAGAGTGGAAGTTCACACTGCTGACACATGTGTCAATGTTTACATGATGTTGATAAATAGAAAAATAACAATAATAATCTTTATTGTTACCAGTAGGCTTACATTAACATTGCAATGAAGTTACTGTGAAAAGCCCCTAGTCGCCACATTCCGGCGCCTGTTCGGGTACACAGAGGGAGAATTCAGAATGTCCAAATGACCTAAACAGCACATCCTTCGGGACTTGTACGAGGAAACCGGAACACCCGGAGGAAACCCACGCAGACACAGGGAAAAACGTGCACTCTGCACAGACAGTGACCCAAGCCGGGAATCGAACCTGGGACCCTGGAGCTGTGAAGCAACAGTGCTAACCACTGTGCTACCATGCCGCCCATATAACACCTTTAATGTAGTAAAACATCCCATGATGCTTCACTAGAGTGTTATCAAACAAAATTTGACACGGAGTCACACAAGGATGTGACCAAAACTTTGGCCAAAGAATTAGGATTTTAAGGAGCATCTTAAAGGAGGAGGAAAGAAAGTCAGGAGGTGGAGATGTGTAGGGAGGGTATTCCGGACCTTGGGGCCTTGGCTGTCAGTGAGGGAGTGATTATAATTGGGGATGAACAAGAGGCCAGGATTATCGAGCACAGATGTTTTGGAGAGTTGCTAGGCTGGCAGAGACTACAAAGGTGTTGAAGGAATCTGAAACCAAAGACGCCAATTTTAAAAGCCGATGCATTGGTGGGCCAGGAGCCAGTGTGGGTCAGTGAGGAGAGGGATGATGGGTGTTGGATCGGACAGCAGAGATGTGAGTTCAGATTGACAGGCAGTTCAACACACAGAGCAAGTCCACCTAATGGAATTTAGGGCCTGGGTATTAATATAAAATATCCAAAATGCTGCACTTGCAGGAATATACCGTGCATGACGCAAGAAGATAAACGTCTAACCATTCCCTCATTCATTTTAAACTTCTCTCAGGCTTTTCTGGGATTACTGCCACATAGCCCATTGTTCCAAAAACCTGGCCCATCGCCTGTGTCCCCATCTCTTATTTGTCGCTGTTTAGTCAGAAACAGATTGGATACTATCCAACGCAATGGGTGTGAGGTGCATTTCATTGCTGAGGCATAATGAACCGCCTGTTATTTACAATCTATGGGAAAACAACATCAAAGCTTAATTCACCCGCAGCTTAACTACTTACTGCCTCCCAGACCATGTTAAAGAAACTTGCATAAATGCACTATGCTTTAAAACAGAACATTGATCAGTAACTCCAACCCCCCTGCTGCCGGGCCTGCTGAGATTGTCCAGCATTTTCTCTTTAGCCTTGACACATTGCCTGAACACACCTCGCAGCCGATAAAATACCAGAGGTGGGGGGGGTAGAGGTCCATAAGTAGCCATAATGTCCTCAATTGGCGCAAGGGTGGGCAGGCAGCCCGATGCCTCACTGGTAAAATACCAGCGGCATTGGGCAGGCAAAATGCCTTTACACAACCCACACAACAAATTGAGGCATAACACTCATTAACTGAGAAATAATAGCTGCTAATTTAATGAAGGAAAGATTAGCTATTGAAATCATGCTGTGTGATATTAATACAAACGCAATTCATTTTTGTTGTCATTAAAAAATAATTAACTCACTCACCCAAAACGTGTTCATGCCTTTACTTCAATAATGGGCAGATGGATTAGTGCAGTGGTGTTTTTAAAGAATCCTGGTTTGTAAGATTTTGGGAACCAGGAGTGTAATTAAGGCATCGTAAAATCTCAGGCTAATGGAGTTCTGTTTGGATTAAGGGGGTTCCCTGTGGAGTTAATTAGATACATTGTGTTTCAGCTTGGCAAGATGATGGAATTAAGGTACCAGGCATTTTGCAGAAAAGCAGTTGAGGTGAGTTTCAGGTGAGACGCGAGCAGAAGTCCAAAGATGTGCAGGTCAGGTGGGGTTACTGGGTTATGGGGATAGGATGGAGGTATGGGCTTGGGTAGGGTGCTCTTGCCAAGAGCCGGTGCAGACTCGATGGGCCGAATGGCCTTCTTCTTGCACTGTAAATTCTTTGATGGTCTATGAAGGCCTATGAAGAAGTCTAGCATCTGCTCTCACTGCAGTTCAGTTAAAGATATGTCTGTAGACAGATTGGCAGTTGCTTTTCAAACAATTCAGAATTATGTGGCAAGAAGGTGAGCTGAAATAGGCTGAGAAACAGCTTCTGAAGAAATACAGGCAGAATTTCTGCACGATTCTGACAGGATTCAGATCTTTTCTTTAAAACAGTCTCAAAGGACATCTCTGTAAACAGGTATGGCTGACTCTGCTAACTGTATTTCAAAGTGGATTGAGATCCAAGTTGGTTTTGTTGTTTGAGTGGGAATAAAGTTAGCAGTTAAGGGTTATTGTATCACTGTATTGATGAGCTTTGTTTAAGGGGTCATTGTAAGCTATTTTTCTTGTGTGATGTGAAAGATATTTTAATACTGTGAGGCAATAAAGTTTGTTTTGATATAACATATCCCTATTTTGCACGGAATCACTCCTGCAGCAGGTTGTCCTTTCCTCAACAGTCTTACAAAATATAATATTGGAGTTTCTGTCCTGTATCCTAGCCATGGTTGGGGGCTGATCCAGGATTGTAACTCAACATCACACAACATGTTTTTAGCTTTTAAATTCTTTTCACATTTTAAGTAAATGGAACCAGCAACTCACTTTCCATACAGTCACAACGTGTAACGCCTCCAACGTAGTAAAATGGCCCAAGGCTTCAGGAGTGTCATTAAACAGTGTCTGACACTGAGCCAAAGGAGATATTAGGACAGGTGACCAAAGCATTGGTCAAAGACGGAGGTTTTAAGGAGCATCTTAAAGCGTGAAAGAGAAGTGGAAACGTTTAGAGTGGGAATTTCAGAGCTCAGGGCCTAGGCAGTGCCAGGCACGGCTGCCAATACTGGAGTGATGGAAGTTGGGACATGCAAGAGACAGTGAAAATAAAAGTCAACACTTACTTTCAAATTCCTTTACTTCTACATTGCGATGTAAAGATGTGATGGTGACTCCGTGGCTTTGATAAACTAAAAGCAGATAAAAAGAATGACTCAGTCAGGTTGCATCGAGTGCCACAAGCTGTAGCCTCTATAGGTGTTGATCCAAACGTAGACCGATCCTCATTGCCAATTAAACCTTCCATTCAAGGGTCTGAACACACAGTTCCATTCACAGAACCTTCAAAGTAGACATTAAATATCCATGTCCTCTCCCTGCCTCCGATTCTAAAGAAGTTGAGCCGTTCCAGATTCTGCAGGTCCAACCAACCAACAACAACTTACATTTATATAGCAGGTTTAATACAGGGAAAAGTCCCACCGTGTTTCACAGGAAAGTATTCATGTGAAAACTGAGTCACATAGCGAGACATTAGTATAGGTGGTGACCAAAGCATTGGTCAAAGACGGAGGTTTTAAGGAGCATCTTAATCAATGAGCCAGATATAATGAGTGGTGTAAAGATGAAGAGAGAGGTGGTAAGGTGAATAGATTTGAGGAGGAAATTCCAGAGCTTAAGGCCGAGATGGCTGCCAGTGCTGGTGTAAAGCTACACTCTTGTATCCACACCATTCTTCACATGCAAGGTTGAACTGTGATAATGTGCAGACTTATTTACATCCCAGCTGTCTGTCGTCACATCCTCACCCAATGTCCTGGCATCAAGAGTAGTACTCTGGAGGAAAGAATCCCAACCAGTTCAGCTTTCCCTGATCGTACTAACCTTGCTGTTTTTGCACCATCCTCGACTATTGGTGTTGCACCTTTTCTGCTGTCTCTATATCCTTCTTGGAATATGGATGCAAGGTATGATAAAGTCGCTATAGTTCCAGGTGACCATAGGCTGCTTTCCCCTTTGAGGGAGGGGGGGGGGGCGCTGACTGGTGGTGATTTAACCTGAGGATCACCACAGCTCAGGCGAGGGGTGAGGATGAGAAGGCGGGTCCCTCGTGAATAACCTCAGCCGGTTCGGGAATTTAACCCGTGCTGTTGGCCTTGCTCTGCATCGCGAACCAGCTGTCTAGCCAAGCGAGCTAAACTGGCCCATAATATCATGGAGCAACTGACCTTTGTTCTCCATTAACACATTTTGGTTTCTTACCTTTATGCCACTATCAGTATCTTGTATAGCCCTTCGCACTGACATTAATGCTCGTGCCCTGCACATCTTTGTTGCAAACTCTCACCCCCCGCACCTATCATGTACCTTCTAATCTGTTCCACCCTCTCTTAGACAGTATATAATACATCACATTTCTCCCTCTCTTTAACTCTGAAGAGTCACATATAGACTCGAGACATTAACTCTGGTTTCTCTCTCCACATATACTGCAGGACCGGCTCAATTTTTCCAGCATTTTCTGTTTTGATTTCCAGCATCCGCAGCATTTTGCTTTTAGATGATTGTTCCAATTTCTCATTGAGCAGTTATTGGATGCCACGGAGATAATAATAATCGCTTATTGCCACAAGTAGGCTTCAATGAAGTTACTGTGAAAAGCCGCTGATCATAACAACTGCAATGCTGAGGGCGTGTTACGCTCTTGGGAGGTGCCATCTTTTGGATGAGGTGTTAAAACGAGGCCCGTCTGCCCTCTCAAGTGGATGTAAATGATCCCAATGCGCTACTTTGAAGAAGCAGCAATGGATTCTCCCAAGTGGCCTGGCTCAATGTTTATCCCTCAATCGACATCACAAAAGGGGACCGGATGATCTGGGTATTACCACGGTTGCGGACTGTGGAGCCATGCTGCGTGCAAATTGGCTTCCACGTTTCCTACAATGCAGCATTAAATATTCTTCAGAGAGTATTTAGCTAGGCGAATTGGACATTCTGAATTCGGTGTACCCTAACAGGCGCCGGGGGATTTTCACAGTAATTCATTGCAGTGTTAATGTAAGCCTACTTGTGACATGAATAAAGATAATTATTAATTAGATATGAAGTATTTAGGCACATCCTAAATTTGAGAAAGTTAACATAAAGACATTTTTCTTTCCTTATTTATACTTTACAAGAGTAGCCTTGGCAATCCTCTCTTGTCTGGAGAATGGCCTGGCTCAAAGCTCTGGTTGCTAAGCAACACACACTTCAAGGGTGACATTGTTTTCAAGCTCGTCATTACACAAAGTGAGGAATGAGGTTCCCACAAAAGCTGTTGAAGCTCCGGACCAACTGACAATTTCTAAACTGAGACTGACAGATTTTTGTTAAGTTAGGGTGTTCAGGGATATGGGACCAAGACAAGTGATTGACATTAAGATACAGATCGGCACTAATCTAATAGGTGATTAAAGGCCTGCCTACTCCTCCTCCTATACTCTTATGGATCTTTTGGATATCTTGCACATCGCCCCCCCCCCCCAACCTTTTCTTGCCACTAGCTGCCATATATATAACAGGTGAATTTAAAGGGACCATGAAATGGGAAAAGGTCAATTTCAAAGTGAATGGGATGTGGTAGTGGGGGTTCAGACATCAGCAGGGGAGGGTTGGTCAGGGTCTTAAATAGTTACTCTGAAGGTAGAAGTGCATCTTTTCCCTTTAACTCTTTCAGAATAATTATGAGGATAAAACAGGCAGAACTATCCGAAGTTAGTCATTTAAATTGTTCAGTCGGGTGGTCAGCGCCAGGGACCCGGGTTCAATTCCGGCCTTGGGTGACTGTGTGGACTCTGCACGTTCTCCCTTTGTCTGCGTGGGTTTCCTACGGGTGCTCCGGTTTACACCCACAGTCCAACGATTTGCAGGTTAGGCGGGTTTACGGGGATTGGGCAGGGGTGTGAGCCTCGGTGAGGTACTCTTTCAGAGGGCAGTGCAGACCCGATGGGCTGAATGGCTCCTTCTGCACTGTAGGGATTGAATGGATTCTATTCCATGTTCCCCAGCTCAATACAATCCTTCAGGGGAAGTTAGCTGGGTAAAACCTTACATGGGAACTTCCAAGAGGGATTCTTCAGCAAACCTTTAGTGAGTGCCCTGCTAATCTTAACCACTCTGTCAGCATTACTTTTTTTCCCCAATCAATTCTAGTTGTCCCTGATTCTCAATCAGGGAAAGTGGAGCTGAGTCCAAAAAAGATCAGCCATGATCTCAGTGAATGGAGGAGCAGGCTCGAGGGGCCAGATGGCCTACTCCTGCTCCTAGATCTTATGTTCTTATGTTCTGCCAATGGCGATAGTTTCTCCCTATCGATTCTGTCCAGGCCCCTAATGATTTTGAATACCTCTGCCAAATCTCCTCTCAACTTTCTATTCTCCGAGGAGAACAACCCCATATCTCCAATCAATCCATATAGTTGAAGTTCCTCATCGCAGGAACCATTATCGCAAATCTTTTATGCACTTTCTCGGATGCCTTTATATCCTTATGTGATTCCCCAAAATGGACACAATACTCCATTTGAGGCATTTGTATCTTCATTAATGTTCCTGCCTCTAGTTAAGATGCCAGCTTGCAGGTCTGTAGGCTTTCCTCCTGCGCAGGAAGGTCTTCTGAATAACTTTGCAGGAGTGGGCTATTCAACACCTGGAGCCAGATCCACAGTTCAGCTAAATCATGGTTGATCTGTACCTCAACTCCATTCATCTCCTTTTCATTTGCTGAAATACAAGAGAACGAGGCAAGCAGCTCCACAAGGTTATTCTTGTGGCAGTAGGGGCTGGTTTAGCACAGGGCTAAATCGCTGGCTTTTAAAGCAGACCAAGGCAGGCCAGCAGCACGGTTCAATTCCCGTACCAGCCTCCCCGAACAGGCGCTGGAATGTGGCGACTAGGGGCTTTTCACAGTAACTTCGTTTGAAGCCTACTTGTGATAATAAGCGATTTTCATTTCATTTTAATTTTCAGATCCACAAAAGCGAACTTAGCGTCAGCACCAGCGTTAGCTCCCAAACAAATTCACCTAGTCCTTTTGCTGCAGAGTTTTTAGAATGGTTTATGCCCAGGAACAATGAATCTATGATGTGTGTAACGTAACGAGTGGTAAGATTTTAGAGTCCATTATTAAAGTGAGATCGTGGAGTACTTGGAAGTGTATGATAAAATTCGACTGGGTCAGCACAGCTTCATCAAGGAGAGGTTGTGTGTGACAAAAGTGTTAGAATCCTTTGAGGAGGTAACAAGAAAGTTAGACAAAGGAGAACCAGTGGATTTGATCTATTTAGATTTCCAGAAGGCTTTTGACAAAGTGCTGTACAGGAGGCTGTTAAATACGTTAAGAGCCTATGGTGTTAATGGCAAGATAGTGGCATGGATAGAGGATTGGCTGACTGGCAGAGAATGGGGATAAAGGAGCCTTTTTCAGCATGGTGACTAGTGGTGTGCCTCAGGGGTCAGTGCTGGGACCACATCTTTTCACAATATACATTAATGATCTGGAAGAAGGAACAGAAGGCACAAGTTTGCAGATGATACAAAGATCTGTAGAGGGACAGGTAGTGTTGAGGAAGCAAGGGGACTTCAGAAGGACTTGGACAGGCTAGGAGAGTGGGCAAAGAAGTGGCAGATGGAATACAATGTGGAGAAATGTGAGGTTATGCACTTTGGAAGGAGGAATGGAGGCACAGACTATTTTCTAAATAGGAAATGCATCGGAAATCAGAAGCACAAAGGGACTCGGGAGTCCTTGTTCAAGATTCTCTTAAGGTTAACGTGCAGGTTCAGTCGGCAGTTAGGAAGGAAAATGCAATGTTAACATTCATGTCGAGAGTGCTAGAAGTCAAGACCAGGGATGTCCTTCTAAGGCTGTATAAGGCTCTGGTCAGACCCATTTGTAGTGTTGTGAGCAGTTCTGGGCCCCGTATCTAAGGATGGATGTGCTGGCCTTGGAAAGTGTCCAGAGGAGATTCACAAGAATGATGCCTGGAATGAAGAACTTGTCGTACGAGGAATTCTGGGTCTGAACTTGTTGGGAGTTTAGAAGGATGAGGCGGGATCTTATTGAAACTTACAGGATGCTGCGAGGCCTGGATTGAATGGACGTGAATAGGATGTTCCCACTAGTAGAAAAAACTAGAACCAGAGGACACAATCCCAGACTAAAGGGCCGATCCTCGGGCACACATGACGGCAGCGAAAATGAGCAAGTTCTTTGAGGTTGAGGATAGATGTGCGAGATGTGCGGGAAGCCCAACGAACCATGTCCATATGTTCTGGGCATGACCGGCTCTCAAAGGATTCTGGCAGGGATTGCTAAGGCAATGTCCAAGATCCGAAACACGTGGGTGGTGCCGAGTCCAGAGATAACGATCTTTGGTGTGTCAGACGATCCGCGAGTTCAGGAAGCGAAAGTGGCCAAGGTTTTGGCCGTTGGCTCCCTGGTAGCCCGGAGACGGATCCTTTTAATGTGGAGGGACTCGAAGCCCCCCGAATGTGGAGACCTGGGTTGGTGACATGGCTGGGTTTCTCAGTCTTGAGAAAACAAAGTTTGCCTTGCGAGGGTCCACGATGTGTTCTCTCGGGGTGGCAGCTGTTCCTCGACTTTCTAGGAGAACATTAAAATGTCAGCAGCAGCAGCAATCCGCGGGGGAGGGGGGGGGGTTGGAGGAAATGTTCACTTACTGCATATTCTTTTGTTTTTATAGTAAGAAGTCTTACAACACCAGGTTAAAGCCCAACAGGTTTGTTTCAAACACTAGCTTCCCTCAGGTGAAGGAGCAGTGCTCCGAAAGCTAGTGATCACAAATAGCAGAGGACCCAGCACTGATCCCTGTGGTACACCGCTGGTAACGGGTCTCCAGTCTAAAAATTGTCCATCCACCACCACCCTCTGTCTTCTATGTGATAGCCAGTTACCTATCCAATTGGCCAAATTTCCCTCTATCCCACACCTCCTTACTTTCTTCATGAGCCGACCATGGGCTTATCAAACGCCTTACTAAAATCCATGTAAACAACATCAACTGCTCTACCTTCATCTATGCACTTAGTTACCTCCTCAGAATATTCAATCAAATTTGTGAGGCAAGACTTACCACCCTTTACGAATCCGTGTTGACTATTCCAGATTAAGCTGCATCTTTCCAAATGGTCATAAATCTTATCCTTCAGGACCTTTTCCATTAACTTACCGACCACCGAAGTAAGACTAACCGGCCTATAATTACCAGGGTCATTCCTATTCCCTTTCTTGAACAGAGGAACAACATTCGCCACTCTCCAGTCCTCTGGCACTATCCCCATGGACAGATCAAAGATCAAAGCCAAAGGCTCTGCAATCTCATCCCTTGCCTCCCAAAGAATCCTAGGATATATCCCATCTAGCCCAGGGGACTTGTCGACCCTAAGGTTTTTCAAAATTGCTAGTACATCCTTCCTCAGAACATCTACCTCCTCCAGCCTACCCACCTGTATCACACTCTCATCCTCAAAAACATGGCCCCTCTCCTTGATGAACACTGAAGAAAAGTATTCATTCAACACCTCTCCTATCTCTTCTGACTCCATGCACAAGTTCCCACTACTGTCCTTGACCAGCCCTAACCTCACCCTGGCCATTCTTTTATTTCTCACGTAAGAGTAAAAAGCCTTAGGGTTTTCCTTGATCCGACCCGCCAAGGACTTCTCATGCCCCCTCCTAGTTCTCCTCAGCCCTTTTTTTAAGCTCATTCCTTGCTACCTTGTAACCATCAAGCGACCCAACTGAACCTTGTTTTCTCATCCTTACATACGCTTCCTTTTTCCTCTTGAAAAGACATTCAACCTCTTTTGTGAACCATGGTTCCCTCACATGGCAATTTCCTCCCTGCTTGACAGGGACATACCTATCAAGGACAAGCAGTATTTGTTCCTTGAACAAGCTCCACTTTTCATTTGTGGCTTTCCCTGACAGTTTCTGTTCCCATCTTATGCTCCCTAATTCTTGCCTAATCGTATCATAATTACCCCTCCCCCAATTATAAACCTTGCCCTGCCGTACGGCCCTATCCCTCTGCATTGCAATAGTGAAAGACACCAAATTGTGGTCACTATCTCTAAAGTGCTCTCCCACAAGCAAATCTAACACTTGGCCCGGTTCACTACCCAGTACCAAATCCAATGTGGCCCCACCTCTTGTTGGCCTATCCACATATTGTGTCAGGAAACCCTCCTGCACACATTGTACAAATCTGCCCCATCCGAACTGTTTGACCTATAGAGGTTCCAATCAATATGTGGAAAGTTAAAGTCACCCATGACAACTACCCCGAGACCTCCACACCTATCCATAATCTGTTTTGCAATTTCTTCCTCCACATCTCTATTACTATTTGGGGGCCTATAGGAAACTCCTAACAACGTGACCGCTCCTTTCCTATTTCTAACTTTAGCCCATATTACCTCAGTAAGCAGATCCCCCTCGAACTGCCTTTCTGCAGCCGTTAAACTATCCTTGATTAACAATGCTACTCCTCCACCTCTTTTACCACCTTTCCTACTCTTACTGAAACATCCATACCCCAGAACTTCCAACAACCATTCCTGTCCCTGTTCTAACCATGTCTCCGTAATGGCCACAACATCGTAGTCCCAAGTACCAATCCACGCTCCAAGTTCACCTACCTTATTCCAGATGCTCCTTGCATTGAAGTAGACACACTTCAACTCACCTTTCTGTCTGCCGGTACACTCCTGCGACCTTGATACCCTCCTCAATACCTCACTACTCTCAACACTGGCTTCTGGACTACAGCTCGTTTTCCCATCCCCCTGACAAATTAGTTTAAAACCCCCCGAAGAGCCGTAGCAAATTTACCTCCCAGGATATTGGTGTCCCTCTGGTTCAGGTGCAAACCGTCCTGTCTGTACAGGTCCCACCTTCCCCAGAATGTGCTCCAATCATCCACGTAACTGAAACCCTCCCTCTTACACCATCCCTGCAGCCACGTGTTTATCTGCACTCTCTCCCTGTTCCTCAACTCACTAGCACGTGGCACCGGCAACAAACCAGAGATGATAACATGGTTTGTGCTGGCTCTCAGCTTCCACCCTTGCACCCTAAATTCCTGTTTTAAATCCCCGTCCCTTCTCTTACCTATGTCGTTGGTACCGATGTGTACCACGACTTGTGACTCTTCCCCCTCCCCCTTAAGGATTCTGAAAACACGGTCCGAGACGTCACGGACCCTGGCACCAGGGAGGCAACATACCATCCGTGAGTCTCTTTCGCTGCCACAGAACCATCTATCTGTCCCTCTAACTATTGAGTCCCCAATAACTATTGCTCTCCTGCTCTCCCTCCTTCCCTTCTGAGCCACAGGGACGGACTCAGTGCTGGAGATCCGTTCACTGTGGCGTACCCCGGTAGGTGCTCCCCCTCAACAGTATCCAAAACGGTATACTTGTTACTGAGGGGAATGACCACAGAGGATCCCTGCACTGACTGCTTCCTCCCAGTCCCTGTCACCGTGACCCATCTATCTTCATTCTTCGGAGTAACTACATCCCTGAAGTTACTATCTATGACCTCTGCCTCCCGAATGATACGAAGTTCATCCAGCTCCAGCTCCAGTTCCTGGAGATGGGTGCACTTACCACAGGTGAAATCAGCAGAGCCACCGACGGCGCCCCTCACCTCAAACATTCTGCAGGAGGAACATTGCACTGCCTTCCCTGCCATCCCCTCTCGATAACTTGTGGATAAAACAAGAAAAAGAAAGAAAGATCTTACCTGATATTCACTCAACCCCTCAGGTTAGAGGAGGTGGAAGGGTGGGGGACACTACAAGTGTAGTGTCTCGGGTTTAGCAACCGCCCAACTTAAATACAGGTAAAAATAAAACATTAACCAGCAACCACTGCACCCCGCACTAGAACAGCAATCAGCTCTTATGGGCCCGCGCAAACAATTTAAATCTTTACTACTTACCCAGCAGTCACTCTGTCCTCACTCCGACTGGATTCTGCTGGAAATCCCCAACAGTAAGTTTAAAAAAAATTTTACTCCCCTTCTCAGCAAGCACTCACTCAGCACCCACTGCGCCCCGCACTATAACAGCAATCAGCTATTTTTTGGAGTGGCAAATGTAATTCCACTATTTAAAAAAGGGAGGGAGGAAGGAAAGTGACAGACTGGTTCGTCCAACATCAGTAGCAGGGGAAAGTCAATTTCAAAGGATGCGATAACAAGGTCATTTAGAAAATATTAGTGGGATTAGACTAAGTCAACATGGACTTCTGAAAGGGAAATCATGTTTGACAAACTTCCTGGATGAAACTAGTAAAATAAGGTAAGTGAGCACCAGTGGATGTGGTGTATTTGGATTTTCAGAAAGCTTTTGATAAAGCCCCACATGAGAAGTAAGTTTGCAAACCTAAGGTGTGTGGGGCTGGATGAAATATACGGGCCTGGATTGAGAATTGGTTAGCATTTAGGAAACAGAGAGTGGGAATAAATGGGTCTTTTCCAGAGTGGAAGATGGTGAGTAGTGAGCTACCACAGGGCCTGGGCCCCCACTATTCACAATATATATATCAACAATTTGGATGATGGCATCAAATGCTATGTTTCCAAGTTTGCTGATGACACAAAACTAGGTGGAAGTAAAGAAGCTTCAAGGCAATATAGACACGTTGAGTGAGTGAGCAAATAAATATCAAATGCAGTAGAACGTGGATAAGTGTGAAATTATCCACTTTGTTAGGAAAAACAAAATGGCAGAGTATTATTTAAATAGTGATAGATTGGGAAATGTTGATGAACAAAGGGACATGCAGGTTTGAGTTGATTTTGATTTGATTTAATTTATTGTCACATCTACCGAAGTACAGTGAAAAGTATTTTTCTGCGGCCGAGGGAACGTACACAGTACGTACATAGTAGACAAAAAGAATAATCAACAGAGAACATTGACAAATGGTACATTAACAAACAGTGATTGGTTACAGTGCGGAACAAGGGGCCAAACAAAGCAAATACATGAACAAGAGCAGCATAGGGCATCGTGAATAGTGTTCTTACAGGGAACAGATCAGTCCGAGGGGAAGTCGTTGAGAAGTCTTGTAGTTGTGGGGAAGAAGCTGTTCCTATGTCTGGATGTGCGAGTACCTTCTGCCTGATGGAAGGGTCTGGAAGAAGGCAATGCTTGGGTGGGAGGGGTCTCTGATAATGATTAAGGTGCAGCATGCAATTAGGAAGGCAAATGGCATGTTGTCCTTCTTTGCAAGAGGATTTGAGTACAGGAACAAGGATGTCTTACAGCAGCCATACAGGGCCACGTGAGACCACACCCAGCGTATTGTGTGCTGCCTTGGTCTCCTCACCTCAGAAAAGATATACTTGCTATAGAGGGAGTGCAGCGAAGATTCATCAGACTGATTCCTGGGATTGTTGTACGAGAATCGATTGGGTTGACAAGGTCTGTATTCACTGGAGTTTAGAGGACGGAGAGGGACTCTCATTGAAATTCTGACAGGGCTGGACAGACCTAGGCAAGGATAGAACAAGGGGGTCACAGTCTCAGGATACGGGCCATTTTGGACTGAGATGAGGTGAAACTTATTCATTCAGAGGGTGGTGAACCTGTGGAATTTGGCAAGTCACTGAATGTAATTCAGAAAGAAACAGATTTCTCGACACTAAAGGGGTCAAGGGATATGGGGAGAGCGCGGACGTATGATGCTGAGACAGACAATCAGCCATGATTATACTGAATGGTGGCGCAGGATGGATGGGCCGAATGGCTTATTCCTGCTTCTGTTATCTAGGTCTCCACATTTCTGTACAACAGGATCCCTTGCAGGACAAAACCACTTTGCGGTTCACTGCTCCATTAAGGAGTTAACTGAACACTTTTCAAGCAGCATAGACGTCTCATACAATGACGGCTTTATCAAGATTCAGCGCGTCAATGACCAAAGCGTGTAACTGTTGACGTGCCAACTGACAACCCCGTGGCACTGAACAGGAACAGTCATGGTTTTGGAAACGGTCAATTAGCGTGTCACTCCCACCAGAAAACTGAAGCTCAATAAGTTATGTTTCCCCAGAGCTGCAGGTGAATATTTCATTCTCCGCCGCTCGGACATGACCCAGCTCTTTGAATGAATAGTTTGAAGGGCTATCGACAGGCCGCTGAACAATTCAATTCAACTCTGACTCCTCTGTCCAATGTCTGTATCTGAGCACCGAGCAGCTACAGAGTGCCAGCCTATTGCTTTATCCTCAGATCAGGCAGGAACCTTGGCATATATCCTGGAGGAAGTTGACTAGCAGCCCTACTTTCCTCCTTTTCTTGGATAAGTCGAGTGGGGGTGAGGGGTGAAAAGGGCGGGGGGAGGGGGGTGAAGAATCTGCTGGAAAAGTGAAATCTGAAAATTGGATACTTCAAAATAAAAATTGAAATTATAATCAATTCTGACAAATACTACTAAATTGTATTTGTTCTGGGCACCCCCTGGATATAGAATCATAGAATTTACAGTGCAGAAGGAGGCCATTTGGCCCATCGAGTCTGCACCGGCCCTTGGAAAGAGCACTCCACTTAAGCATACACTTCCAACCTACACCTGTTACCCCACCTAACCTTTATGGACACTTAGGGTAATTTAGCACAGCCAATCCACCTAACCTACACATCTTTGGACTGTGGGAGGAAACCGGAGCACCCGGGGGAAACCCACGCAGACACGGGGAGAATGGGCAGACTGCGCACAGACAGTGACCTAGCGTGGAATCGAACCTGGGACACTGGAGCCGTGAAGCGTGGAACTGTGCTAACCACTGTACTACTGTGTTGTCCCATGTTTCACCTTTAGTTTAAGTGGAGGATTTTCATTTTGGTGTTCAATTAAAATTTTATAATTGCACAATTCTTCCTCCAATTTCCTGCACCCAACGTTACCAGAATCTTAAGGTGGAAAATGCGTTCCATACCCAAATGTCACAAAACCATTCAGAAAAATACTCCAGTTGGTAGTGGTTTGTACAATGACCCCTATTTGCAGCAAAAACATTATGGGTTGGGTACTCTATTTGGGAAACTATTTTTTCTCGCCGGAGGTGAATTGCAACCTGTTAACGACCCCCGGGGGTGCAAACCAGCAAGCAAATCAGTGTTCCTTGACATGCACATTTACGCATGGTGTGCAATACGAGGGATCGAGAGATCCTGCTTTGGGGCCGCATCTCAATCAGCCCCGATCCGCCCACCGCGCCGCAACGCAACCCTCCACACCTGGATTGCCTGAGTGATCCCCCTACCTCCAAGTACGGGGGTGACCCGACCCGACCCAACCCCTCCCCCCCCCCCCCCCCCCCCCCCCCAAGGGACCCATGTAATAGCGAGACTCCCCACAGGACTACCTGTAATAGGGAGATTTCCCCCCACAGGGACCTCCTGTCTAAATGGACCCCTCCAAACAGAAAAGAGATCCCTGTGCATTCCAAGTGCTTAGTGCATTCCAATCACTCAAACGTGTGATTGCGCTGCACTTACCTCTCTTTGATGTGGTCAATGTTTGTAAACATTGGTGTTTCATCACAGGCCACTGAACCATGAATGGAGATGAATGAACCAAAGCTGCAGATGATTTGTAGAAGCTGTCAATCACACACCCCTGCTAAAAAGCTATGAATGGCTTGCAGTTAATTGATATGTGGGGCCCAGCAGGTCACAGCTGCTCTCCTTCCAGGAATAGACACTTGGAGATTCAAAGTAAGTGTTCCCGCTGTAATTCTTCTCACTGCCCCTTTCTGGACTGTTCTCTAGCTTCCAGACAAGGGTCTCCCTTCTGGGGGGGTTCCCCTATCACACGGGTCCCTGGAGAGAGGGCGTTGGGGGTGGGTCTAGTAGGAGTTGTGGGCAGGGGGTGTGTGGCCCTCGGCCGGGTTCGGATGGTCACTACCGGCGTGTTGGACCTTGCGGTGGGCCCAGGGGCAAACGAGTTACCCTCTTTGACCACCGTGAGGTCCACCATGCCATGGCTAAGCTGGTAGAGACCACAAGTGACCCATGCCAACGTGATTACTGACGAATCACGGGGAGCCGGAGCATAGGGTGCTGGGCCTGCTAAATGGGTCAGTAAGATTGCTTTGCATTCATTTACATGCTCTCGCTGGTGCCTGGTCGTGGAGCTTGATCCCGTCGCCAGCGGGAAGTCGGAGCATCACGATCGGGTCGGCGCCTGGCGTCGAACCCGATTCTGCTCCGACGCTCAATTATCCATCTCATTGGGGAACGCAATCCGGGTGTCCCGGGACGGAGAATGCCGCTCTATATTGCTATAGTTTCAGCAGTTTCGTGGGGATTGTTGACATTTTCACTTCTGAAATAAAAAAATGTATTCTCCAAGTTCCCAAAATGAAAGTGTCCGAAAGTGGCTAGCAAAATAAAAGAACAGGGATCAGGAGGCAATATACTGGCATAGATTCAGGATTGGCTAACAGGCAGAAAACAGAGAGTAGGAATAAATGGGTCATTATCGCATTGGCAGACTGTGTCTAGTGGGGTACGTCAAGGATCAGTTCTTGGGCCCCAGCTGTTCTCAATATATATCAATGATTTGGATGTGGATCATTCGGATCAAATGTAATGTTTTCAAATTCATGGATGATATAAAGCTAGGCGGGAATGTGTGTTGTGAGGAAGGTGTAAAGTGGCTACAGAAGCATTTGGGCAGACTTAGGGCAAGAACATGCAGATGCAATATAATGTGGAAAAATGTGAAATAATCCACATTGGTAGAAGGAACAGATGTGCAGATTATTTCCTTAATGGTAAGAAATTAGAAAGTGTAGATGTACAAAGAAAGCTATTGGGAAGGTTAATAGAATGTTCACCTTTACCACAAGAAGATTTGAGTACAGGAGTAGTGAGGTCCTGCTTCAATTGTAGAGAAGCTCAGTTAGACTGCAGCTGGAGTAGCATGTGCAGTTTTGGTTCCCTTACCTCGGAAAGGATATTATTACCTTAGAGCGAGTGCAACAAAGGTTCATCAGACGTTTTCCAGGGATGGTGAGGCTCTTTTATAAAGAGAGATTGGGCAACTGGGCCTCAATACTCAAGAGTCTCGAAGAATGAGAAGCCATCTTATTGAAATCTACAAAATACTTAAAGGAAAAGACAGGGTAGAATGCAGGTAAGATGTTTCCCTTGGTTGGGGAGTCAAGAACCATGGGCACAATTTCAAAATAAGGTGGATGCCTCTTAGGACCGAGAGGAGGAGAAATTTCTTAATGCAGAGGGTTGTGAATCTTTGGAAATCGCTACCACAGAGGGCTGTGGAAGCTCAGTCACTGAGTATGTTTAAGGTAAAGATTGATAGATTTCTGATTGACAATAATGTAAGGGGTGATGGGAATAGTGGGTGTAAAATGCATTGAAGTGTCCAATCAGCCGTAATTGTATGAATGGCGGAACAGGCTCAATGGACTGAATTGCTTACTCCTGCACATATGTTCTGATCACTGCTCTACAGTAGCCAATAGACCTCCGATCCTGGCCATTCTGCAGATCTTGGGCGGGATTCTCCGACCCCCCGCCGGGTCGGAGAATCACCGAGGGTGGGGAGGGGGGTTGTCGTGAATCGTGCCCCCGCCGGCCGCCAAATTCTCCGGCGCCGGAGAATTGGCGGGGGCAGGAATCACGGTCACCGGCCGCTCGCAGCGGACCCCCGGGGATTCTCTGGCCCGCGATGGACCGAAGTCCCGCTCGTTCTATGCAGGTCCCGCCGGCATAAATTAGAGTTGGTCCCTTACCAGCGGTACCTGGTGGCACGGGCGGGCTCCGGGGTCCGGGGGGGGGGGGGGGGGGGGTTGTCCCCACGGTGACCTGGTCCGCAATCGGAGCCCACCGATCTGCGGGCGGGCCTGTGCCGTGGGGGCACTCTTTTCCTTCGCGCCGGCCGTGTAAGCCTCCGCGATGGCCAGTGCGAAGGTGAACCCACCCCCTCCTGCGCATGCGCGGGGATAACGACAGCAGCTGCTGACGCTCCCGCGCCGGCCGGCGCAGCCCCTTCGGCCCCGGCTGGTGCCAAAGGCCTTCCACGCCGGCCGGCGGGGCGCAAACTACTCCGGCGCCGGCCTAGCCCCTGAAGGTGCGGAGGATTCCGCACCTTTGGGGCGGCCCGACCCCAGAGTGCTTCACGCCACTCGTCCCACCGGGAACCCCGCCCCACCAGATATGGGAGAATCCTGCCCCTTAGTTCAGATGGTGCATACCAGAGTTGGATAGTTCACAATGAAGGCTAGCTGATCACCTTCTGATTCAAAGGCAAGAGTGTTCGAGTTCAGCTTTTACTCACTTCAGCACAAAATCTAAGCTGTACACTGTAATGTTCTTGTTGGATGGCCTGATTTATATTACAAGAACACTTGTAGCTAAAACTATAAAATGATTTGTTAACTGTTATAACCTGCCTGCTTACCATTGGCTGGGGACTAATGACAATCCCACAATCCTGTGGGAGTATGAGCTTCCCCAATGAGGGGGTCGGAGAAACCATTAGTAAACTCCAAGTATAAATAAAGCTGGCCAGTTTGGAACCAGGAGGAAGGAGTGTGCAGCAGGGGAAGTTGCTGCTGATACATATATATATATATATATATATATGTTATTGTAAATAAATGTTATTACTTTGTATCCTTACAACCCGTGCTGGATTCTTCGTGGCCCTCACAAAACTGGCGACGAGGGTTAAAGTGAATAGCTGTCTACACTGCTGAAGCCACCTTCCTGGATTTTTGTTGGATACAAGTTGTAAGTTGTTTTCTATTATACCATGCCTCTGTACGGACATTTGGATGTTTTTGATGCTGTGCTGGAAAGCTGGAACCAGTATGCACAATGGATGCCTTACTATTTCCGGGCAAACAATATCACCGAAAACGAGCGCCAGGTGGTCATATTGCTCACCGCCTGCGGCCCGCATACGTTTGGGGTGATTAGGAGCCTTACGTACCCAGCTGCGCCGGACACCAAAACGTTTGATGAACTTGTGAATATAGCGGGGCAACATTTTAACCCAACCCCGTCCACGATAGTCCAGCGTTACCGGTTTAATACCGCTGAGAGGACCCCTGGAGAATCCCTTGCCAACTTTTTATCCAGGCTACGCAGGATTATGGAGTACTGTGACTATGGTGAGACCTTGTCAGAAATGTTACGTGATCGTTTGGTTTGCGGTATTAACAATGCGGCCACCCAGAGAAAGTTGTTAGCTGAGCCAACATTGACTTTTCAACAGGCCATTCAAATAGTATTGTCCCGAGAGAGCGCAGAACGAGGAGTGCAGGAGCTACAGGGAATGGAAGTGCGTGCCTTGGGGCGCAACCCCTTCCGTCCGAAAGCATCCCCCCGCACTCCTGCGGTACCTTGGGCGAGGTGACGTCCGGACCGATGCCAGTGGCCGTCGGACATTCCTCCCCGAAGGGAGCCTTCTCCAGAACCAATGGATGAGGAGCCATGTCCATGTCAGACTTGTAGGCGCCGACCCCGTCGCAGACGCCGGTCCTGGGAGCGCCTGAGGCGCCGTCGTTCCGACCGAAACTGGGACCAGCCCAGGGGCCGTGCCTTCCATGTGGATGAACCTGCGGCGACTACTCCTGAGGACTTGGAGACGGAGGACGACTGCCTGCAGCTGCATTGTGTGGCAGCTCCCCGTGTGGCCCCCATTAAGGTGACAGTACGGGTCAATGGTCACCCGCTTGAGATTAGTTGGGCACTGGCGCAGCGGTCTCCGTGATCGCCCAGGGGACATTCGACCGCATCAAGCAGGGTATACAGACCCTTACATTAACTGACTCACAGGCCAGGTTGGCCACCTACACGGGGGAACCACTGGACATTGCAGGAACTACAATGACCCCTGTTGTTTATGGACGCCAGGAGGGGCGTTTCCCACTTATCGTGGTGCGCGGCCATGGGCCCAGCCGGTTGGGTCGGGACTGGTTGCGCCATTTGCGGTTGCAATGGCAGCACATCCTCCAAACAGTTTCTGGAGGGTTGACTGAGGTGCTAGGACGATACCCAGATGTATTCCAGCCTGGTTTGGGGAAAATAAAAGGGGCCGTAGCCCGTATCCAAGTTGAACCAGGAGCCACGCTGCGCTATTTCCGGGTGCGCCCGGTGCCTTACGCCTTGCTCGAGAAGGTAGAAGGGGAGCTCACTCGTTTGGAGAGTTTGGGTATTATCAGGCCCGTCCGTTTTGCTGACTGGGCAGCACCAATTGTACCTGTAATGAAGCCAGATGCCACAGTTCGCTTGTGTGGCGACTATAAACTTAGTGAATACGGCTTCCCGACTCGACCAATATCCCATGCCTCGCATAGAGGATCTCTACGCGAAACTTGCAGGTGGACTCTCGTTTACAAAATTAGATATGAGTCACGCCTACCTACAGTTGGAGCTGGACCTTGCCTCCCGACCATATGTAACGATTAATACACACCGGGGCCTGTATGAATATACACGGTTGCCCTTTGGAGTATCCTCTGCCTGTGCTATTTTTCACGTGTTATGGAGAGCATTTTGAGAGGTTTACCACGTGTTGCTGTCTACTTAGATGACGTTTTGATTACAGGGACGTCGGAGCAGGAACATTTGGAAAATCTGGAGGCTGTCCTTAGATGCTTTTCGGAGGCTGGAGTCCGTTTACGTCGCACAAAGTGCGTATTTCAGGCAAAGGAAGTAGTCTACCTAGGTTATCGGGTGGACCGCAAATGTTTGCACCCTGTCGCAGAGAAGGTGCGTGCGATTCAACAGGCCCCCGCCCCGACTGACACTTCGCATCTTCGTTCTTTTCTCGGTCTCGTAAACTATTACGGGAAGTTCCTCCCCAACCTGGCAACTACGCTGGCCCCGTTGCACCTTCTGCTAAAGAAAAATCACACCTGGGTTTGGGGTCAGCCGCAAGAAACCGCTTTCCGGCGGGTAAAGCAACAATTGTCGTCGTCTGGGTTACTAACCCACTATGATCCTGGAAAGCCTTTGCTTGTCACATGTGATGCATCCCCGTATGGTATTGGGGCCGTCCTGTCCCACAAGATGGAGAACGGGGCCGAGCGACCGATAACTTTCGCCTCCCGCACATTGACTGCAGCAGAGAAAACGTACGCGCAGATCGAGAAGGAGGGCCTGGCAGTGTTTTTTGCGGTGAAACGCTTCCACCAGTACGTGTATGGCCGCCATTTCACTATCGTGACTGATCATAAGCCTCTGCTGGGACTTTTCAGAGAGGATAAGCCAATACCGCCCATTGCTTCCGCACGGATCCAGCGCTGGGCTTTGTTGCTTGCTGCATACGAGTATTCTCTGGAGCACAAACCAGGAACGCAGATAGCAAATGCCGACGCACTGAGCCGATTGCCTTTATCGACCGGCCCCATGTCGACCCCCACGATAGGTGAGGTGGTTGCAATCCTAAATTTTATGGACACCTTGCCTGTCACGGCATCACAGATCTGAGAGTGGACCCAGACGGAGCCAGTCCTGTCAAAGGTTCGGCACATGGACCTGTATGGTGGGCAGCATAGACAGCTCCCAGGCGTGTTGCGGGCATTTTCCACCAAGCTGTCAGAATTCAGCGTGGCATCCTCTTGTGGGGGACGCGTGTGATTGTCCCGGAAAAAGGCCAGGAGCTGATACTAAGAGACTTGCACAATGGGCATCCAGGTGTGACCAAAATGAAAATGTTGGCCCGGAGATGTGTCTGATGGCCAGGCCTCGACACCGACATTGATAAGGTGGCCCAAAACTGCTCCATTTGCCAGGAGCATCAGAAGCTTCCGCTTGCCGTGCCCCTACATCACTGGGAACGGCCAGGGCGGCCTTGGGCACACTTGCATGCAGATTTCGCAGGCCCTTTTCAAGGATCCATGTTCCTTCAATTCATCGACGCCCAGTCTAAATGGCTAGAGGTGCATAAGTGCAGGGGACAACGTCCTGCGCAACAATTGAAAAGATGCGTTTGTCCTCTAGTACGCATGGCCTCCCCGAGGTGCTGGTCACGGATAACGGCACTCCATTCACGAGTGAGGAGTTTGCGAGGTTCATGAAGATGAACGGCATACGCCATATCCGCACTGCCCCTTACCACCCGGCTTCAAATGGGTTGGCAGAGCACGCAGTGCAGACATTCAAAAGAGGCCTAAAGAAGCAGTCTTCCGGATCAATGGACATGAGACTGGCTCGCTTTTTGTTTACGTATCGGACCACCCCCCACGCGGTGACTGGGGTAGCTCCCGCAGAACTCCTAATGGGCCGGAGACTTCGCACCAGCCTTAGTATGGTTTTCCCGGACATTGGAGCAAAAGTACGCCGCACACAAGAACGGCAGGGAAAGGGATTTTCTCGGCATCGGCCGATTCGGCAGTTTGCGCCCAGTGACCCAGTGTTCGTTCGGACTTTTTCTGGTGGTGCCCAGTGGGTTCCTGGCGTAATCTTTCGCCAAACGGGCCCTATATCTTACCAGGTGCAAGCCCAGGGTCGTCTCCAGCGCAAACATGTAGACCACGTTCGGTCCAGAAGACTATCCTCTCCAAAGATTACCCGCCCCCGGAGCTCATTTTTACAGCCGCAGAGACCAGAGACAAGGGAAGGTAGTCCTCACAATCTTTCACTGGTGCCTCACTTAAAGCCTGCGCAGGTCGTTACAGAACCGAATGGAGATAGAGATGCTGAACAGCAGACTCTGACTCCAAGATGGAGACACAGGACGCATCAGAGGGGGAATCCTCGGGCCCACGGGCCGTGGATGTACAACCGTTACGCCGTTCATCACGGAAGCGCCTGTCTCCGTCTCGTTACACGCCACCTGATCCAGCGCCGCGTGCAAATGGTGGCCGGCCTGCGGCAAAACGAGTCCGACGCCCTCCTTCGCCAGGGTCTTCGGTGAATTCCTTGGACTTTGGGGGGGGGGGGAGGGATGTTATAACCTGCCTGCTTACCATTGGCTGGGGACTAATGACAATCCCACAATCCTGTGGGAGTATGAGCTTCCCCAATGAGGGGGCGGAGAAACCATTAGTAAACTCCAAGTATAAATAAATCTGGCCAGTTTGGAACAAGGAGGAAGGAGTGTGCAGCAGCGGAAGTTGCTGCTGCTGTTATATATATATGTTATTGTAAATAAATGTTATTATTTTGTATCCTTAAAACTCGTGCTGGATTCTTCGTGGCCCTCACAAAATTAACATTAACTGTGGGTCAAAAATGTACAAAACAACATATGAATAAGAGTATGAACATGCACAAACCAGTGTCTCTCTCCCAGCTCCCTGGTCAGTCTGAGGTCACCTGACTCTAACATTCACTTATATACTAATGTGACTCCGTGTTGCCAGTCAGTGAATTGCAACACAACTATGATATCACGACATACACAGTGCAATACTGAGGGAGTGCGGACTATTGAACCAAGATCATGTCAGCCCATCAAATTGAAAATTTGAGGGAGTTCGGCCCAGTGTTCTGCCAATATTTATCCTTCAACTACCTCCTATAAAACAGATTATCTGCTGATTATCCCATTGCGATTTATGGGACCCCTCCATGCACAAATTGTCTGATGCCTTCCCAAAAGCAGTGGCTATACTTCAAATGTTCTTCAGCAACTACAAAGCTCTTTCAGGCGTTCGGAGTTCATGAAAGATGCTCCATAAATGCAAGTGCTGACTTTTTTTCTTTATTTTGGGTGAACATTGACCATGTGTGTTGGCCCTTTGTCTGACTGCACAAGGAAAAGTAAAGGAGCCCTGACCCTGTCCCCACTTGATGGCCATGGCTATGTGTTCACTTCCCATAGCACTCACTGTAGAACAACTACAGGCAGAATCCTGCAGGAAATCATCCCAGCCCAAAAAAGCAGAATTAAACTCTGCTGCCATAACTGGGATCTGCTAATTGGCTCAAGAATGCAGAGTGGATTATTTTTCTCCAAGGAACAAATCTTTATGGTTTACTGTTTCATGAATAATTTCTTCCTGTAATCGGGTCATGTTTTTTTACGGTTTAGTAATGAAACTTGTTAAGAGGAAAAAGGTGACTTATGTAAGGCTGAGGAAACAAGGTTCAGACAGGGCATTGGAGGGATACAAGATAGCCAGGAGGGAACTGAAGAAAGGGATTAGGAGAGCTAAGAGAGGGCATGAACAATCTTTGGCGGGTAGGATCAAGGAAAACCCCAAGGCCTTTTACACATATGTGAGAAATATGAGAATGACTAGAGCGAGGGTAGGTCCGATCAAGGACAGTAGCGGGAGATTGTGTATTGAGTCTGAAGAGATAGGAGAGGTCTTGAACGAGTACTTTTCTTCTGTATTTACAAATGAGAGGGGCGATATTGTTGGAGAGGACAGTGTGAAACAGATTGGTAAGCTCGAGGAAATACTTGTTAGGAAGGAAGATGTGTTGGGCATTTTGAAAAATTTGAGGATAGACAAGTCCCCCGGGCCTGACGGGATATATCCAAGGATTCTATGGGAAGCAGGAGATGAAATTGCAGAGCCGTTGGCAATGATCTTTTCGTCCTCACTGTCAACAGGGGTGGTACCAGGGGATTGGAGAGTGGCGAATGTCGTGCCCCTGTTCAAAAAAGTGACTAGGGATAACCCTGGGAATTACAGGCCAGTTAGTCTTACTTCGGTGGTAGGCAAAGTAATGGAAAGGGTACTGAAGGATAGGATTTCTGAGCATCTGGAAAGACACTGCTTGATTAGGGATAGTCAGCACGGATTTCTGAGGGGTAGGTCTTGCCTTACAAGTCTTATTGAATTCTTTGAGGAGGTGACCAAGCATGTGGATGAAGGTAAAGCAGTGGATATAGTGTACATGGATTTTAGTAAGGCATTTGATAAAGTTCCCCATGGTAGGCTTATGCAGAAAGTAAGGAGGCATGGGATAGTGGGAAATTTGGCCAGTTGGATAACGAACTGGCTAACCGATAGAAGTCAGAGAGTGGTGGTGGATGGCAAATATTCTGCCTGGATCCCAGTTACCAGTGGCGTAACACAGGGATCAGATCTGGGTCCTCTGCTGTTTGTGATTTTCATTAATGACTTGGATGAGGGAGTTGAAGGGTGGGTCAGTAAATTTGCAGATGATACGAAGATTGGTGGAGTTGTGGATAGTAAGGAGGGCTGTTGTCGGCTGCAAAGAGACATAGATAGGATGCAGAGCTGGGCTGAGAAGTGGCAGATGGAGTTTAACCCTGAAAAGTGTGAGGTTGTCCATTTTGGAAGGACAAATATGAATGCGGAATACAGGGTTAACGGTAGAGTTCTTGGCAATGTGGAGGAGCAGAGAGATCTTGGGGTCTATGTTCATACATCTTTGAAATTTGCCACTCAAGTGGATAGAGCTGTGAAGAAGGCCTATGGTGTGCTCGCGTTCATTAACAGAGGGATTGAATTTAAGAGCCGTGAGGTGATGATGCAGCTGTACAAAACTTTGGTAAGGCCACATTTGGAGTACTGTGTACAGTTTTGGTCGCCTCATTTTAGGAAGGATGTGGAAGCTTTGGAAAAGGTGCAAAGAAGATTTACCAGGATGTTGCCTGGAATGGAGAGTAGGTCTTACGAGGAAAGGTTGAGGGTGCTAGGCCTTTTCTCATTAGAACGGAGAAGGATGAGGGGCGACTTGATAGAGGTTTATAAGATGATCAGGGGAAAAAGAACAAAGAAGAACAAAGAAATGTACAGCACAGGAACAGGCCCTTCGGCCCTCCAAGCCCGTGCCGACCATACTGCCCGACTAAACTACAATCTTCTACACTTCCTGGGTCCGTATCCTTCTATTCCCATCCTATTCATATATTTGTCAAGATGCCCCTTAAATGTCCCTATCGTCCCTGCCTCCACTACCTCCTCCGGTAGTGAGTTCCAGGCACCCACTACCCTCTGCGTAAAAAACTTGCCTCGTACATCTACTCTAAACTTTGCCCCTCTCACCTTAAACCTATGCCCCCTAGTAATTGACCCCTCTACCCTGGGGAAAAGCCTCTGACTATCCACTCTGTCTATGCCCCTCATAATTTTGTATACCTCTATCAGGTCGCCCCTCAACCTCCTTCGTTCCAGTGAGAACAAACCGAGTTTATTCAATCGCTCCTCATAGCTTATGCCCTCCATACCAGGCAACATTCTGGTAAATCTCTTCTGCACCCTCTCTAAAGCCTCCACATCCTTCTGGTAGTGTGGCGACCAGAATTGAACACTATACTCCAAGTGTGGCCTAACTAAGGTTCTATACAGCTGCAACATGACTTGCCAATTCTTATACTCAATGCCCCGGCCAAAGAAGGCAAGCATGCCGTATGCCTTCTTGACTACCTTCTCCACCTGTGTAGCCCCTTTCAGTGATCTGTGGACCTGTACTCCTAGATCTCTTTGACTTTCAATACTCTTGAGGGTTCTACCATTCACCGTATATTCCCTACCTGCATTAGCCCTTCCAAAATGCATTACCTCACATTTGTCCAGGTTAAACTCCATCTGCCATCTCTCCGCCCAAGTCTCCAGACAATCTAAATCCTGCTGTATCCTCAGACAGTCCTCATCGCTATCCGCAATTCCACCAACCTTTGTGTCGTCTGCAAACTTACTAATCAGACCAGTTACATTTTCCTCCAAATCATTTATATATACTACAAAGAGCAAAGGTCCCAGCACTGATCCCTGTGGAACACCACTGGTCACAGCCCTCCAATTAGAAAAGCATCCCTCCATTGTTACCCTCTGCCTTCTATGGCCTAGCCAGTTCTGTATCCACCTTGCCAGTTCACCCCTGATCCCGTGTGACTTCACCTTTTGTACTAGTCTACCATGAGGGACCTTGTCAAAGGCCTTACTGAAGTCCATATAGACAACATCTACTGCCCTACCTGCATCAATCATCTTAGTGACCTCCTCGAAAAACTCTATCAAGTTAGTGAGACACGACCTCCCCTTCACAAAACCGTGCTGCCTCTCACTAATACGTCCATTTGCTTCCAAATGGGAGTAGATCCTGTCTCGAAGAATTCTCTCCAGTAATTTCCCTACCACTGAAGTAAGGCTCACCGGCCTGTAGTTCCCGGGATTATCCCTGCCACCCTTCTTAAACAGAGGAACAACATTGGCTATTCTCCAGTCCTCCGGGACATCCCCTGAAGACAGCGAGGATCCAAAGATTTCTGTCAAGGCCTCAGCAATTTCCTCTCCAGCCTCCTTCAGTATTCTGGGGTAGATCCCATCAGGCCCTGGGGACTTATCTACCTTAATATTTTTTAAGACACCCAACACCTCGTCTTTTTGGATCACAATGTGACCCAGGCTATCTACACCCCCTTCTCCAGACTCAACATCTACCAATTCCTTCTCTTTGGTGAATACTGATGCAAAGTATTCATTTAGTACCTCGCCCATTTCCTCTGGCTCCACACATAGATTCCCTTGCCTATCCTTCAGTGGGCCAACCCTTTCCCTGGCTACCCTCTTGCTTTTTATGTAAGTGTAAAAAGCCTTGGGATTTTCCTTAACCCTATTTGCCAATGACTTTTCATGACCCCTTCTAGCCCTCCTGACTCCTTGCTTAAGTTCCTTCCTACTTTCCTTATATGCCACACAGGCTTCGTCTGTTCCCAGCCTTTTAGCCCTGACAAATGCCTCCTTTTTCTTTTTGACGAGGCCTACAATATCATTCGTCATCCAAGGTTCCCGAAAATTGCCGTATTTATCTTTCTTCCTCACAGGAACATGCCTGTCCTGTATTCCTTTCAACTGACACTTGAAAGCCTCCCACATGTCAGATGTTGATTTGCCCTCAAACATCCGCCCCCAATCTATGTTCTTCAGGTCCCGCCTAATATTGTTATAATTAGCCTTCCCCCAATTTAGCACATTCATCCTCGGACCACTCTTATCCTTGTCCACCAGTACTTTAAAACTTACTGAATTGTGGTCACTGTTACCGAAATGCTCCCCTACTGAAACATCTACCACCTGGCCGGGCTCATTCCCCAATACCAGGTCCAGTACCGCCCCTTCCCTAGTTGGACTGTTTACATATTGTTTTAAGAAGCCCTCCTGGATGCTCCTTACAAACTCTGCCCCGTCTAAGCCCCTGGCACTAAGTGAGTCCCAGTCAATATTGGGGAAGTTGAAGTCTCCCATCACCACAACCCTGTTGTTTTTACTCTTTTCCAAAATCGGAATAGATAGAGTAGACAGTCAGAGACTTTTTCCCCGGGTGGAACAAACCATTACAAGGGGACATAAATTTAAGGTGAAAGGTGGAAGATATAGGAGGGATATCAGAGGTAGGTTCTTTACCCAGAGAGTAGTGGGGGCATGGAATGCACTGCCTGTGGAAGTAGTTGAGTCGGAAACATTAGGGGCCTTCAAGCAGCTATTGGATAGGTACATGGATTACAGTAAAATTATATAGTGTAGATTTATTTGTTCTCAAGGGCAGCACGGTAGCATTGTGGATAGCACAATTGCTTCACAGCTCCAGGGTCCCAGGTTCGATTCTGGCTTGGGTCACTGTCTGTGCGGAGTCTGCACGTCCTCCCCGTGTCTGCGTGGGTTTCCTCCGGATGCTCCGGTTTCCTCCCACAGTCCAAAGATGTGCGGGTTGGGTGAATTGACCAATGATAAATTGCCCTTAATGTCCAAATTGCCCTTGGTGTTGGGTGGAGGTGTTGAGTTTGGGTGGGGTGCTCTTTCCAGGAGCCGGTGCAGACTCAAGGGGCCGAATGGCCTCCTTCTGCACTGTAAATTCAATGATAATCTATGATTAATCTAGGACAAAGGTTCGGCACAACATCATGGGCCAAAGGGCCTGTTCTGTGCTGTATTTTCTATGTTCTATGTTCTATGAAACACCTTCCTCTCAGCCCTGACCATGATGCTGGTCCTCACTTAATCTTGTTCTGGTTCAAAGGCCATGTGCAAATGTATAAGTTGTTGCACATTGCTGTGAATCACTGGATTAAATCATCAATTTGACTGGAAGCCTTTGTATCAAAGAATGTTTCAACCGGAAGGAGGTCATTCAGCCCATCGTGCTTTGAAATGTTAGTCATGACACAAATCAACTCCAGCCTCCCGGATTGCCTTGATCCATTACAGTTCACCTACTGCTGCAACAGGTCCACAGCAGACGCCATCTCCTTGGCCCTGCACTCTACCCTGGAACACCTAGATAACAGAGACACCCATGTCAGACTCCTATTTATCGACTACAGCTCAGCCTTCAACACCATCATTCCTACGAAACTCATCTCCAAACTCCGTGGCCTTGGCCTCGGCTCCTCCCCCTGCGACTGGATCCTGAACTTTCTAACCCACAGGCCACAATCAGTAAAGATAGGCAACAACACCTCCTCCACGATCATCCTCAACATCGGTGCCCCACAAGGCTGTGTCCTCAGCCCCCGACTTTACTCCTTGTACACCTATGACGGTGTGGCCAAATTCCCCTCCAACTCGATTTTCAAATTTGCTGATGACACCACTGTAGTGGGTCGGATCTCAAACAATGACGAGACAGAGTACAGGAATGAGATAGAGAATCTAGTGAACTGGTGCGACGATAATAATCTCTCCCTCAATGTCAACAAAACGAAGGAGATTGTCATCGACTTCAGGAAGCATAGTGGAGAACATGCCCCTGTCTACATCAATGGGAATGAAGTAGAAAAGGTTGAGAGCTTCAGGTTTTTAGTGTACAGATCACCAACAATCTGTCCTGGTCCCCCCATGCCGACACTGGAGTTAAGAAAGCCCACCAACGACTCTACTTTCTCAGAAGACTAAGGAAATTTGGCATGTCAGCTACGACTCTCACCAACTTCTACAGATGCACCAGAGAAAGCATTCTTTCTGGTTGTATCACAGCTTGGTATGGAGCCTGCTCTGCCCATGACCGCAGGAAACTACAAAAGGTTGTGAATGTAGCCCAGTCCATCACGCAAACCAGCCTCGCATCCATTGACTCTATCTACAATTCCCGCTGTATCGGAAAGGCAGCCAGCATAATTAAGGACCCCACGCACCCCGGACATACTCTCTTCCACCTTCTTCCGTCAGGAAAAATATACAAAAGTTTGAGGTCACGTACCAACCGACTCAAGAACAGCTTCTTCCCTACTGCCAACAGACTTTTGAATGGACCTACCTCGTATTAAGTTGATCTTTTCTCTACACCTTGCTATAACTGTAACATTATATTCTGCAGTCTCTCCTTCCTTCCTTATGTACGGTATGCATTATCTGTACAGCATGCAAGAAACAATACTTTTCACTGTCTACTAATACATGTGACAATAATAAATCAAATCAAATCAAATGCGTGTGCCTTCTCCCTGCAAGAGCAACTCACCAAGTCCCACTCTCGGTGCTACCCTTGCACTGCAGAGCAGCAATATATTATCTCCCCCATTCAGATGATTGTCTAATTTTCTTTTGAATGCCTTGATTGAAGCTGTTTCCACCACTCTCAGGAAGTGTATCCCAGATCCTAACCACTCGGCACATGAAGACATTGTTCTTCATGTAGCCATTGTTTCCTTTGCAAATCACCTGAAATCTGTGCCCTGTGGTGCTCAACCCTTCTGCTAATAGGAACAATTTCTCCCTGCCTAATCAGTCCAGAAGCTTCATGATTTTGAACACCTTTATCAAATCGCCTGTTTATTTTCTCCTCCCGAAGGAGATTAGCCCCAGTTTCCTCAATCTATCCAAGTCCCTCATCTGCCGAAATATTGCTGTAAACCTTTCCTGCACCCTCGCGAAAGTCTTCACATCCTCCCAAAGGCACAGTGCCCAGAATTGGACACAATACTCTAGTTATGGCCAGATGAGTCATTCAGAAAAATGACACTGAAACGCCACAGGGGGCAGCAGCAAACCTCAATGTGCAGAACCGCATCACCTTTGAAAAGAATAGGGAAAATGGTCATTGCTGTTCCTCTGCCTCAACACTTTCCAAATAGACTTTTGCCACCCCACCCAAAGGTCATGTGATCTCCTGGGTAAGAAATAAAGGCCAAAGCATTCTAGAAAGCTCTTCTTGGTTTCTTCCTTCCTCTCACACCAGCTTGATTGGCAAATACACTACTTGGAGGAAAATCAGCAAGTTACCATTCTAATTTTTTAATTACGATCCCAGACCAGACCCCAACAGTGGCTAGGATACTGGACAGAAACCCCAATATTTTATTGTCGTTTTGTCCGACTGCAAGGTAAGGATAATTCACTCTCGGAGTGATTAAAATTTTTAAAAAAAAATTATTCAAATTTTCACAAAATATCAACAACAAAATACAGAAAGAAAATAACCCCCCCCTCCCCCATATACATAAATAATAAATTAACAGCCTTCATCAACACAAAGGCAAAAATACACACCCACTCAAGAAAAACGAACCAACCCCCCAACCCCCCCCCCCCCCCCCCCCCCGCCCCCCGCTCCCGGGTTGCTGCTGCTGCTGACCATCTTCTAACGTTCTGCCAGGAAGTCTAGGAACGGTTGCCACCGCCTGAAGAACCCTTGTACCGATCCCCTTAAGGCGAATTTCACCCTTTCCAATTTAATAAACCCCACCATATCGCTGATCCAGGATTCCACACTTGGTGGCCTCGCATCCTTCCACTGAAGAAGAATCCTTCGCCGGGCTACCAGGGACGCAAAGACCAGAATACTGGCCTCTTTCGCCTCCTGCACTCCCGGCTCCTCTGCCACCCCAAATATTGCGAGCCCCCAGCCCGGCTTGACCCTGGATCCTACCACCCTCGACACAGTCCTCGCTACACCCTTCCAAAAGTCCTCCAGCGCTGGGCACGCCCAGAACATGTGGGTGTGATTTGCTGGGCTTCCTGAGCACCTAACACACCTGTCCTTGCACCCAAAGAACCGGCTCATCCTTGCCCTGGTCATGTGAGCCCTATGCAGCACCTTAGATTGTATGAGGCTGAGTCTCGCGCAAGAGGAGGAAGAGTTCACCCTCCCCAGGGTATCTGCCCACAACCCCTCATCAATCTCCTCTTCCAACTCCTCCTCCCACTTACCCTTCAGCTCCTCCACCGAGGTCTCCTCCTCCTCCTGCATCACCTGATACGTTGCCGAGATCCTGCTCTCTCCAACCCACACCCCGACAGCACCCTGTCCTGGACCCCGCGTGGCGGCAACAGTGGGAACTCCACCACCTGCCGCCGAACAAACGTCCTTACCTGCATATATCTGAAGGTGTTCCCCGGGGGGAGCCCAAACATCTCCTCCAGCTCACCCAGGCTCGCGAACTTCCCATCCACAAACAGGTCCCCCATCCTTCTAATACCTACCCTGTGCCAACTCAGAAACCCTCCGTCCATCCATCCTCCCCGGGACAAACCGGTGGTTCCCCCGAATCGGTGACCACACCGAGGCCCCCACCTCCCCCCTGTGACGTCTCCATTGCCCCCAAAATTTTGAGGGTAGCCGCCACCACCAGGCTCGTGGTATACCTCGTTGGAGGAAGCGGCAGCGGCGCCGTCACCAGCGCCTCCAGGCTCGTGCCCACACAGGATGCCATCTCCAGCCTCTTCCATGCCGCCTCATCCCCCTCCATCACCCACTTACGCACCATCGCCACGTTGGCGGCCCAATACTACCCACAGTGGTTAGGCAGCGCCAACCCCCCCCATCCCTGCACCGCTCCAGGAATACCCTTCTCACCCTCGGGGTCTTCTGCGCCCACACAAAACGCATACCGCTCCTGTTAACCCGCCTGAAGAAGGCCCTAGGAATCAGGATGGGAAGGCATTGGAACAGGAACAAAAACCTCGGGAGCATCGTCATTTTAACTGACTGCACCCTACCCGCCAGTGAGAGTGGCAGCACGTCCCACCTCTTAAACTCCTCCTCCATCTGCTCCACCAGTCTCGTGAAGTTAAGCTTATGTAGAGCCCCCAGCTCCTAGCCACCTGGACCCCCAGGTACCTGAAACTCCTCTCCGCCCTTTTTAGCGGGAGCTCACCCTCTCCTGGTCCCCCGGGTGCACCACGAACAACTCGCTCTTCCCCATATTAAGCTTGTACCCGGAGAAATCTCCAAACTCCCTAAGGATCCTCATCACCTCCGGCATTCCCCCCACCGGGTCCGCCACATACAGCAACAAATCATCCGCATAGAGCAACACCCAATGCTCCTCCTCACCCCGCACCAGCCCCCTCCAGTTCCTCAACTCCCTCAACGCCATGGCCAGAGGTTCAATCGCCAGTGCAAAGGGCTGGGGGGACAGGGGAAACCCCTGCCTCGTCTCCCGGTGTAGCTGAAAATACTCTGACCTCCTTCTGTTGGTGGCCACACTCGCCACCGGGGCCTCATACAGCAGCCTCACCCACCTGACCGAACCCGAACCTTTTCAACACCTCCCACAGGTACACCCACTCCACCCTATCAAAGGCCTTCTCCGCATCCATCGCCGCCACTATCTCCGCCTCCCCTTTCATCGCCGCCATCATTATAACATTCAAGAGCCTCCGAACATTAGTATTCAACTGCCTCCCATTCACGAACCCCGTCTGATCCTCATGTATGACCTGCGGCACACAATCCTCTATCCTCATGGCCAAAATCTTTGCCAGCAACTTTGCATCGACATTTAAGAGTGAGATCGGCCGATATGACCCACACTGTAGGGGATCCTTGTCCCGCTTCAGGATCAGGGAAATCAGCGCTCTAGACATCGTCGGGGGCAGAGCCCCCCCTTCCCTTGCCTCGTTGAAGGTCCTTACCAACAGCGGGCCCAGCAGGTCCGCATACTTCTTTTAAAAGTCAACCGGGAACCCATCCGGCCCCGGTGCCTACCCCGCCTGCACGTTCCCTATCCCTTTGACCAACTCCTCCAACCCAGCCGGCACCCCCAACCCCGCCACCTGCCCCTCCTCCACCCTCGGAAACCTCAGCCAGCCCAGGAAGCGTCCCATCCCTCCCTCTTCCAGTGGGGACTCAGACTGGTACAGTTCCTCGTAGAAGTCCCTGAAGACCCCATTGATACCCACCGCACTTTGCACCGTGCTCCCTCCTCCATCCCTAACTCCCCCGATCTCCCTAGCTGCCTCTCGCTTCCGAAGCTGTTGCACCAGCATCCGGCTCGCCTTTTCTCCGTATTCATATACCGCCCCCTGCACCTCCCTCCACTGCGCCTCCGCCTTCCTGGTGGTCAACAAATCGAACTCAGCCTGGAGGCTACGCTGCTCTTTAAGTAATCACTCCTCCGGGGCCTCCGCATACCTCCTATCCACCCTCACCATCCCCCCCCCACCAACCTCTCCCTCTCTCTCCTCCCCCCCTCTCCTGGTGTGCCCTAATGGAGATCAGCTCTCCTCTGACCACCGCCGTCAGCGCCTCCCAGACCACCCCTACTTGCACCTCCCCATTGTCATTAGCCTCCAGGTACCTCTCTATACACTTCCGGACCCGCCCGCTCACCTCCTCGTCCGCCAGTAACCCCACCTCTAGGCGCCACAGCGGGCGCTGGTCCCTCTCTTCCCCCAACTCGAGGTCCACCCAGTGCGGAGCATGATCAGAAATGGATATCGCCGAGTACTCCGTATCCTCCACCCTCGGAATCAGCGCCCTGCTCATGACAAAAAAGTCAATCCGGGAGTAGGCCTCATGGACATGGTAGAAGAATGAAAATTCCCTGGCCCCCGGCCTCGCAAACCTCCACGGATTCACCCCTCCCATCTGGTCCATGAACCCCCTCAGCACCTTGGCTGCCGCCGGCCTCCTGCCCGTCCCAGACCTAGGGCGATCCAGTGCCGGGTTCAGCACCGTGTTGGAAACCCCCCCCCCCATTATCAAGCCCCCTGACTCTAGGTCCGGAATCCGGCCCAGCATACGCCGCATGAACCCCGCATCGTCCCAATTCGGAGTATATACATTGACCAACACCACCCGCTCCCCCTGCAGCTTACCGCTCACCATCACATACCTACCACCATTGTCTGCCACAATGCTCGATGCCTCGAACGACACTCTCTTCCCCACCAAGGTTGCCACCCCCCAATTTTCTGCATCCAAACCCGAATGAAACACCCGCCCTACCTCAACCTTACCTGATCCGCCACCCTCAGGTGCATCTCCTAAAGCATGACCACATCCGCCTTCAGCCCCTTCAGGTGCGCGAACACCCGGGCTCGCTTGACCGGCCCATTCAGTCCCCTTACATTCCAGGTTATCAGCCGGATCAGAGGGCTACTCACCCCTCTCCCCCGCCGACTAGCCATATCCCTTCCTAGGCCAGCCACGTGCCCGCGCCCCCCTGCACGACCCGTTCCCCACAGCGGCAGGCACCCGCCCCGACCTCCTCTCACAACTCCAGCTCCCCCTTGGCCTTTCCAGCAGCAACCCGGTCCCCCCTCACCCCCCAGCTAGATCGCCCCCTAGCTGCATTGCTCCCACCATTGCACTCCCGTAAGACAGCAGACTCCTGGTGACCCCGGTCACTCCTGCCGCTCCATTGACCCCCCCTCCCCCGACCCCCCCCCCCACTTTGTCCACCAGCAGGATCTCATCCATTCCACTCCCAGCGCGGGAGAAAAAGCCCACGCTTCTTTCCACTCGCTCGGCCCCGCCTCCTCTGGCGCAGCTCCCTTTGCAGGCCCGGTGCCACTACCCCCAACTCAGGCCTCTTTTCCCCCCCTGTGGGGCCCCATTTCCCCTACCAACCATCAACCCCCCAAGCAGTTTACCTACCTCCCACCATGAGCCCACCCGGCGGACCTAATCAAAACAATGCCCAATCAGCCCCCAAAAAACAAAGAACCCCCCCTCGAAACACAACCCAACAATCCCCAACCATCCGTCCACCGCGACCCCTCATCCCCGACCCTTAGTCCGAGTCCAGTTTTTCGGTCTAAACAAAGGCCCACGCCTCCTCCGGTTGTAACCGGCCCTCTTCTACGCCACCTCCGCGCTCCAATCCTGGTAGATCCGGACCTCCGCGTTCTCCCACCTGCTGCTCCGCTCCTTCTTGGCCCACCTTAACACACACTCCCGATCAGCAAACCGGTGCAACCGCATAAGCCCCGCCCGTGGCGGCTCGCTGGGCTTGGGCCTCCTTGCCAGCACCCGGTGGGCCCCCTCCAGCTCCAAGGGCCCCTGAAAGGCCCCCGCTCCCATCAGCGAATTCAGCATGGTGACCACGTAGGGCCCCACGTCCGATCCCTCCAGGAGACCCAGCATCCGCAGGTTTTTCCGCCTCGACCGGTTCTCCATCTCCTCGAACCTCGCCTGCCATTTCTTGTGGAGCGCCACGTGCGCCTCCACCTTCACTGCCAGGCCCAGGATCTCGTCCTCGTTCTCTTAGACTTTCTGCCGGACCTCCCGGATCGCCGCCCCTTGGGCCGTCTGGGTCTCCAGCAGCTTATCGATTGAAGCCTTCATCGGCTCCAGCAGCTCTGCTTTCAGTTCCTTAAAACAGCGCTGGAGAAGCTCCTGCTGCTCTTGCGCCCACTGCCTCCACGTTGCCTGGTCTCCGCCCGCCGCCATCTTGGTACTCCTCCCTCGCACATTTCTTTGCTTCAATGCCACTTTTTTTAAAATCGCCCCACTCCTGGTCCAATCCATACACTATCGGGGGGATGTTGCTGTCCCCTTCCCACACCGGGAAACGTCGAACAAGCGCCGTTATAGGCCCTAAAAAGAGCCCAAAAGTCCGTTTTTAGCGGGAGCTGCCAAACGTGCGACTTAGCTCCGCATAGCCGCAACCGGAAGCTCTTTCCTCTAGGAGTGATTTTACACAAAGGATATGGTATATTGAAACAAACGTTATTACTAACACAATACTAAAATATCTTTAGCATCAGACAAGAAAATAGCTTACAATTACCCCTTAAACAATGCTAATCAACACAGTGACACAATAACCCTTAACTGCTATCTTTATTCCCCCTCAAACAACAAAACCAACTCAGATCCCAATCCACTTTCCTATACAGTTAGCACTCAGGAAAAATTGCTGTGTAGAGATGTCTTGAATACTCCACTTTGAGAAAGAGAGATCTTTTGAGACTGCTTAAGGAAAAGACTTGACACCATGTCAGAATAATGCAGAATCTTTGGCTATTTCTTCAGAAACCTTCTCAGCTCGTCTTCCAGCCAAATATTAACTCTGAACCTCAACACCGGACTGCTTCAGCCCCTGGCTCCTCCCTTTAACTACGTCATCTTACTAACCATACACAACGTCTCCACAGGAAACCCTCTTAATATAAATAAAAGTCCAATAACCCAAATTTTTACGATGCTTTAATTGCACCTCTGGCTCCCAAAAAGCCGAGCTGTCTTGCAAACCAGGATTTTGTTTAAAAACTACTGCAGCAGTCATGCACACACTTACCCAGACTTCTAACCCTTACCGCACCAAATACATATCATACAGTATGTCTGAGACTCCTACTGTGCGAATGTAGGAATTGTTTTGATTCAGGGGATTGATTCTCTGTGATTAGAGTTCAGCTGGGTAATATGCTGATTCAGGGGATTGATTCCCTGTGATTAGAGTTCAGCTGTTGTTGCTGGGTGTAGCAACAGCATCAGGTATTTTGCAGAAAGCAGTTCAGTTGTGAGCTAATGAAGCTGTGACCAGAGGTCAAGCAGGTTGCTCTCACTGCAGTTCAGTTAAAAGAGATCAACAGTCTTTAAAGCAATGTAGACTTGTCTGAGGAGAAGGGGGAGCTGAAACAGCTTCTGAAGCAATACAGCCAGAATTTCTGACAGAAGTCAGATCTTTTCTTTAAAGCAGTGTGAAAAGATCTTTCTTTCATAAAGAACATTTCTGTAAAGCAAATATTCCGGAGTGCCAGTGGTATTTAATAGTGGTTTGAGAGCGGAGGTGGCTCTTTTTTCCTTGTTGTTTGAGTGGGAGTAAAGATAGCAGTTAAGGGCATTGTATTCACTGTATAGAGTAGTATTATGTAAGGGGTAATTGTAAGTTATTTTCTGGTGTGAAGAATACTGATACAGTAATGAAGGTTGTTTTAATATACCACATCCCTATTTCTCCATGCAATCATTTCCTGGAGCAAGTTATCCTTTCCTTACAGTCTTACAAAATTAAAATAAAATATTGGGGTTTCTGTCCAGCATCCTAGGCACTGTTGGGGTCTGGTCTGGGATCATAATACTACCTTCATCACATGTTATTCAGTGAGTGTGTGAGTGTACGTGTGGCTATTGCGTAAGGAAAAGCTCATGCTTGGCTCCGATGAGGGGAGAAGGATGCCCTTCTATAGCACCCTTTCTGACCTCAGGACATCCCAAGTCTCTTGTCGCGAATGAAGTAGTTTTGGAGGCATAATCACGGTCGTAATTTCGGAAAAACACAGCAGCCAATTTGTGCATAGAACCTCGCAAAAACAGCAATATTATTGTGACCAGATAGTCTGTTTTTTTGATGTTGTCTGAGGAATAGATTTTGGACAGGGACAGCACATGAAAACCCCATTGCTCTTCTTCAAAATGGGACCTTACACGTCCGACGAGAAGGCAGAAGGTGCTCTGGTTCAGCATCTCAACTACAGGGCCCCCACGTCCGACAGTCCAGCACTCCCTTCGTTCTGCACTACCTTGCCAGCGTGGATTATTGGCTTAAATCTCTGGATTCGAGCTGGAACCCACAACCTTGCAGCTCAGAGAGTGTTACCATCCGAGCCACGATTGACAGGAGTTAATACACTCAAGTGGGGAGAAAATCAGGAAAGGTGGAAAGGAAAAACTCAAGTAGTGGATAGGGAGGAAATATACATAAAATCCTCACAACAGCTCTCCTTCCCCCACCACTCCCCCAGCGCCAATCAATGGAATGTATATCGAACACAACAACATAAAATTCCTTATAAAGAACAGCTCGAATTAATCAGCTTCTTTGGCTGCTATTCAAATAAATATTCCTGACAGTCAATAACATATCGTGTTGGAGGACTCTGGGTTGTGTAATCTGTTTCTGGCTCACACTCCCTAACTTGTGCCTTCAGTGCGGCAAGCTCCTCCTGTCGTTAAAAGTGGTACACTAATCTGTAGCGAGATGATTGCTGTTGTTCTGTATTGATGTAAGATGCTCCACATGCGCAGTGAGGCCTTAGCAAGGTAAGGGGAATGCAGCAGGCATGTGAAATAGGTTATAAAAACCATTTGTTATATTGCAAGATAAGAGACACATGCAACTCGGGGTAGAGAGAGCCTGGTATTTCGCAAAAGATCTACCGTAGTTACTGCAGAATGCCATTTTTAAAGCTTCTAGTCCCACAAAAGAACAAGAACAAAGAAAGGTACAGCACAGGAACAGGCCCTTCGGCCCTCCAGGCCCCTGCCGACCATGATGCCCGACTAAACTACAATCTTCTACACTTCCTGGGTCCGTATCCCTCTATTCCCATCCTATTCACGTATTTGTCAAGATGCCCCTTGAATGTCACTATCGTCCCTGCTTCCACCCCCTCCTCCGGCAGCGAGTTCCAGGCACCCACTACCCTCTGTAAAAAAAACTTGCCTCGTACATCTACTCTATACCTTGCCCCTCGCACCTTAAACCTATGCCCCCTAGTAATTGACCCCTCTACCCTGGGGAAAAGCCTCTGACTATCCACTCGGTCTATGCCCCTCATAATTTTGTAGACCTCTATCAGGTCGCCCCTCAACCTCCGTCGTTCCAGTGAGAACAAACCGAGTTTATTCAACCGCTCCTCATAGCTAGTGCCCTCCATACCAGGTAACATCCTGCTAAATCTCTTCTGCACCCTCTCTAAAGCCTCCACATCCTTCTGGTAGTGTGGCGACCAGAATTGAACACTATACTCCAAGTGTGGCCTAACTAAGGTTCTATACAGCTGCAACATGATTTGCCAATTCTTATACTCAATGCCCCGGCCAATGAAGGCAAGCATGCCGTATGCCTTCTTGACTACCTTCTCCACCTGTGTTGCCCCTTTCAGTGACCTGTGGACCTGTACTAGATGGCACGGTGGCCCAGTGGTTAGCACTGTTGCCTCAGTATCAGGGACGGGTTTAATTCCAGCCTCAGGTGACTGTGTGGAGTTTGCATGTTCTCACCTTGTCTACACGGGTTTCCTCCGGGTGCTCCGGTTTCCTCCCACAGGCCAAAGATGTGTCGGTTGGGAGGATTGGCCAGGCTAACACTGCCTCTTAGGTGTCCAATGTTGTGTAAGGTTTGGAGAGGAGTTCGGATTGGGGAGTGGGCCTATGTAGGAGGCTCTTTCAGAGGGTCAGTGCAATGACCTCCTTCTGCACTGTAAGGATTCTGTGGAAATAGGCTGAAATAAAATAAAGTTGGCACCACTGCCGTGGATTCTGGGAAACAATGTGACTTTTCAAAACAATAATAATAATCTTTATTGTCACAAGTAGGCTTACATTAGCATGGCAATGAAGTTGCTGTGAAAAGCTCCTAGTCACCACATTCCGGCGCCTGTTCGGGTACAGACAGGGAGGAATCAGAGTGTCCAATCTACCCAACAAGTACGTCTTTCAGGACTTGTGGGAGGAAACCGGAGCACCCGGAGGAAACCCAAGCAGACCTGGGGAGAATCTGCAGACTCCGCACAAACAGTAATCCAAGCCGGGATTCGAACCTGGGACCCTGGCGCTGTGAAGCAACAGTGCTAACCACTGCTAAGTTTATTTTGCAAGGTTATCGGGGGATATGGAGTAAAGGTGAATAAAGAGAGTTTAGGTATTAGAACCCGTTGCCGCAGAAGGCTGTGGAGGCCAAATCTCAGTGTCTTAAGACAGAGATAGTTAGATTTTTGATCAATAAGAGGATCAAGGGGGCAGCACGGTGGCGCAGTGGGTTAGCACTGCGGCCTCACGGCGCCGAGGTCCCAGGTTCGATCCCGGCCCTGGGTCACTGTCCGTGTGGAGTTTGCACATTCTCCCCGTGTCTGCGTGGGTTTAGCCCCCACAACCCAAAAATGTGCAAGCTAGGTGGTGGATTGGCCTCACTAAATTGCCCCATAATTGGAAAAAATGAATTGGTTACTCTAAATTTAAAAGAAAAAAAAAAAAAGGGGGTGATCAGGGGTTATGGGGAGAAGGCAGGAGAATGGGGATGAGAAAATATCAGCCATGATTGAATGGCGGAGCAGACTCGATGGGCCAAGTGGCCTCATTCTGCTCCTATGTCTTATGGTCTTATGTCATGCCCTAGTTGAACGGTGGAACAGGCTCAAGGGGCTGCACGGGTTACTCCTATTGCTAGCTTCTTATGAATATGGGAAAAGAGCCATTTGGTAGTATGAATAAAATCAAAACTAGAAAGCAGCTGAAGAGGAAACCTGGTTCCACTTAAACCATTTTGAAGTCAGCCACATCAGCAACTGAGGGACGGTGACAGATCAACTGCTGTACTGGGACTCGTTTCAGAGCCCTGTCCTGGTATTGTCCGTGTATACATGTGCTTTATTCTCCTTAGCTATAAAACTATAGGGCAGCATGGTAGCACAGTGGTTAGCGCTGTTGCATCGCAGCGCCAAGGACCCAGACATTCTGACTTCAGTGTACCCGAACAGGCGCCGGAGTGTGGCGACTGGGGGATTTTCACAGTAACTTCATTGCAAGTGTTAATTGCAAGCCTACTTGTGCCACTAATAAAGATTATTATTATTGAGGTGACATTTCATTAACTTGAGCTCCATCATTGACCGAGAGTCGACCGAGCTCCTGTAATTGTCCTCCATATTCCTATGGCAGGGGTTTGCTACCAACCCTTTGTGGTATGCTTCGGGTTGTCCATAGTGGTTCTCTTGTTGACTAGTTGTGCGCGTTAGCTGTGTCAGCTCTTGCAGCGTGTGATCCTATTTGTTAAATCATCACCTTCTGACAGTCTTTCCTCCATCAAGGGTTTTCTCCCCTGGTCTCAGTGTTCATTTGATACCGTCGTCATTAACAGTGCCCAGAAGAGGCTGAGTTTACTTAAGCACTCTGTGTTGATGAGTCAGAGGTCGCAGCATCATTACGGGCTCAAGTTTAGCACTGGAACTGTTTTAAAAAAAATGCATATTCATTCTTTTGATGTGAATGTTGCTGCTGAACGTGACTTTTAGTGCCCACCCCTAATCGGTTGGCTTTGGAAGACAGTTAGCAATCAACAGTGTTGGCGTGGGACTGGGTCACTATTGGCAAGACTAGGTTAGAGCTGCATGTTCCCTTCCCAAAAGGACATTAGTGAACCAGTTATGTCTTTACTACAACTTTCCTGGGCACATTTATCATACCAGATTTTCTAAACTCTCAGTTGCCAGCTGGGGTTATGGACTCACTGTTTTTAGATTACTAGGCCAGGTTTGTTACTGAATCATAGAATTTACAGTGTAGGAGGCCATTCAGCCCATCGAGTCCGCACCGGCCCTTGGAAAGAGCACCCTACTTAAGCCCACGTCTCCACCCTATCCCTGTAACAGTGATCTCACCTAACCTTCTTGGACACTAAGGGGCAATTTATCACGGCCAATCCACCTAACCTGCACATCTTTGGATTGTGGGAGGAAACCGGAGCGTCCGGAGGAAACCCACACTGACACGTAGCCACCTGAGTTGGCCAAGTCCCGATTTAAAAATGGGCAAGGCTGAAGGGAAATTCAGCCAATGCAGGCAGAAACCAGCAGGTGCAGGTTTGCTGTGTATTTAACTCTGCAAAAGCCCAGACAGCATCGATACCAGCGACCATCAGCATAATAATGTAGCAGCCATCTACGTACTAATGAGCAATCCCCGGGAATAATAGCAACAATAGCACCAGCAGGAGCCAACACAAAAGAGGTTAACGGACACCTCAAGACCGCCCATCGATCAGGGAACCGCTCCAGTATTGGAGAAATCGAACCAAGCAATTGGAACGAAGTCCAATCACCTAGAACCAGGTACAGGGTCCGCCCCGAAAGGTGGGAAGCCCCTGGGGACTATAAAAGTTAAGCCCAGAGTTCAAATCGGCCCCGCTTCTTCTTGGCCGGGTCACCCAGCAACGCGAACCAACATTGACTGTGACCGGTCCAGTGGCTGCCGAGAGATCGTAAGTCTTAAGTCAACGCTCGCTACGAGATAGGCGCTCCTAGCTATCAATCCGTACCAACTTCGAATCCCGCAGACTCAGAACCCGAACGAAAGGCCATTTGTTCCCCTGACCTGGTGGGCCAGTCTGAAGCGAAGTACAGGCCTGTTAGTCGTAGAAGTAGCTGAGATGTAGAATTTGTGCATGAGTAGTGATTACTGTGTATAATATATGTGCTTTGATTTAAATCTTACTAATCGGTGTATTGAGTTATTGTTCCTCCCCTCCATGAAATGTAAAAGCCGACGTACTGGCTAAAGCAGGTTCCCGGCATGGATATTTTTGGACACCCCCCGAAAGCGCACCAGTGAATGCAGTTCAGGTCTCGCAGACTAATATTGAGGATTTAGTGCAGGCCCAGAAGCAGGACAGCAATCTCAGGGAGATTTTAAAAGGAAACTATCCAGCACCCTACGAGAGATTTAAAAATGCTCTGACCACACATGACGGTGTGGTGTTAAAAGATCAAATACCTGAACAGGGCTGAAATCAACTGATTTGCTTATTCCATGACGGGCATGACATCAGGGAATCGATCCCACTGCAGCCCACCTCAGGCAGCTCTGCTGGTGGCCGAGTTTAAAAGATGATGTAAATCACTACATTGAGAATTGTCTTATCTGCGCCCAGAATAATCCGGACAGATATGCCAAGAAGGCTCAGCTCAGTCATACCTGACCCGTTAATGGCCCCTGGACTAACCTCCAGATTGATTTTATAGGACCATTGCCCCCTTGTCGGAATGGTTATAAATATGTACTCGTGGTGATCGACACGTTTACCAAATGGGTGGAAGCATTCCCATCCAGAACAAACACGGCAAAGACCACAGCCAAGATTTTAACCCACCACATCTTTACGAGATGGGGACTCCCCCGCAGCATTGAATCCGACCAAGACTCCCATTTTACGGGACGTGTCATGAAGAACGTCCTCACAATATTTGGCATTACCCAAAAATTCCACATTGCATACCACCCACAGTCAAGTGGTATCGTGGAGCGCATGAATCGGACCCTAAAATCCACCCTCAGAAAAATGGTCCAGCAAAACAACACCACTTGGGACTAAAATGGCTAACGGCAGAGGTTGAAGCGAAATTCAGCCAACAGAGGCAAAAACCAGCAGGTGCAGGTTTGCTGTGTATTTAACTCTGCAAAAGCCCAGACAGCATCGATACCAGCGACCATCAGCATAATAATGTAGCAGCCATCTACATACTAATGAGCAATCCCCGGGAACAATAGCAACATTTGGGACAAACAAAACTAAGCCAGACTCCCCGGCGCCAGCAGGAGCCAAACACAAAAAAGAGGTTAACGGACATCTCAAGATCGCCCATCGATCAGGGAACCGCTCCTGTATTGGAGAAGTCGAACCAAGTGATTGGAACAAAGTCCAATCACCTAGAACCAGGTACAGGGTCCGCCCCAAAAGGCGGGAAGCCCCTGGGAACTATAAAGTTAAGCCCCAAGTTCAAATCGGCCCCTCTTCTTCTTGATCGGGTCGCCCAGCAACGCGAACCAACACTGACCGTGACCGGTCCAGCGGCCGCCGAGAGATCGTAAGTCTTAAGTTAACGCTCGCTACGAGATAGGCGCTCCTAGCTATCAATCCGTACCAACTTCGAATCCCGAACCCGAACGAAAGGCCATTTGTTCCCCTGACCTGGTGGGCCAGTCCGAAGCCAAGTACAGGCCTGTTAGTTGTAGAAGTAGCTTAGACATAGAATTTGTGCATGAGTAGCGATTACTGTGTATAATAAATGTGCTTTGATTTAAATCTTACTAATCGGTGTATTGAGTTATTGGTCATTACTCGAACTTGAACCTCGTGGCGGTATCATAAAGATACCTGGTGACTCAAGAGCAAAAGGTTATAAAACAGAGCCAAGTGAACCAACCAAAAGTTAGCAACAGGGGAGAAAGTGCATACTCCACACAGACAGTCACCCGAAGCCGGAATTGAATCCCGGGCCCTGGAGCTGTGAGGCAGCAGTGCTAACCACTGTGTCGCCTCAATGATGAGATCGGCAGTTTTAGATTGTGACCTTTCTCCTCCATCGTGAACTCCATTTTAAAAATTCCCATACGTGTATTGCCTCAGTGAAAAAAAAAACAACCACACCAGGCCGCCTGTTTTTTTTGTTCTTAAAGTCACTACATTTTGTTGCAATCTCTCACAGCTCCACTTTAATTTCTAACACATTCTCCCTGCATCCTCCTCTCCAGTTCTGACAAAGAGCCAAAAGGACTCAAAATATTAACTCTGTTGCTCTCTCCTTACAGTTGTTGCCAGACCTATTGAGTTTTTCTAGCATTCAATAACAAGGATTATACCAGTGAGAAGGCTGTGCGCTGGGCCACACCTTTGAAAAGGGGTTTCTGATTTTACTTGGATTTTGTTATTGAATTGGAACAGTTAAGGAGGAATTCATTAAGGGTTATACATAGATTAATGTAGCTGCGTGGGGTCTTTATGGTTGTAGTTGATTAAAATTCTTACTGTGTGTGTTTATACACATGTTAACTAAATTTGGAGAATAAAACTTGTTTCTTTGATTAAAAGCGCCTAAGAACTCTGTTGAATAACACCTGAAAGGGAGGCTCTGGTGCTTATCCTAGCCAAAGTTAATAAACAATTGTAGGTCAGGTGAACTCCATGATATACTTTGAAGTTTTCTAAAACCTAGCCCATAACACTTGTCTTCATATTGAGGATACTTTCCATTGTGTTGTGTGACACTACCACCATGCGATTCTCGTCGATTGTGTTTTGTGACACTGCCACCATGCGATTTCCGTCCATTGTGTTTTGTGGCATTCTCAAAGTGCTAAATGGGATATATTTTGAACAGGTTATTGGAATTGTATTCAACCATAATCTGTATCCTCCCCGGCATATCCTACCACCAAGCCAGGGGATCAATCCTGGTTCAATCAAGGGGGCAGGAGGGCATGCCAGGAGCAGCATCAGGCAAACCTAAAAATGAGGTGTCAACTTGTAAAGCTCCAACATAGGACTACTTACATGCCAAACAGCATAATCACAATGGACAGAGCAAAGCGATTCCACAACCAACGGATCAGATCTAAGCTCGGCAGTCCTGCTACATCCAGCCATGAGTGGTGGTGGACAATTTAACAACACAATTGGGGAGGAGGATCCACAAATATCCCCAATGATGGAGGAGCCCAGTACATCAGTGCCAAAGGCAAGGCTAAAGCATTTCCTACAGTTTTCAGCCAGAAGTGCTGAGTGGATGATCCATGATAGCCTCCACTGGAGGTCCCCAGCATCACAAATGCCAGTCTTCAGCCAAATTGATTCACTCCACATGACCTCATGAAATGGCTGAAGGCACGCTGGATACTGATATTCTAGCAATAGTACTGAAGACATCTGCACCAGAACTTGCTGTAACCTCAACCAAGCTGTTCCAGACCAGCTACAACACTGGCATCTACCCAGCAATGTGGAAAATTGCCCAGGTATGTTCTGTACACAAAAAGCAGGACAAATCCAATTCAACCAATTACCACCCCGTCAGTCTACTCTTGATCATCAGTAAAGTGATGGATGAGTTAATCAACGATGCTATCAAGCAGCACCTACTTAGCAATAAGCTGCTCTCTGACCCTCAGGCTTCCATGAAGGCCACTCAGCTCTTGACCTCGTCACAGCCATGGATCAAGCATGGAAAAAACACAAATACAACTGATGAGGTAAGTGACTGCCCTTGCCATCAAGGCAGCATTTGACTGAGTACGGCACAAGAAGCCCTTGCAAATCTGGAGTCACTAGGAATCAGGGGGGAAACCCTCGCTAATTGGAGTCGTACCTAGCACAAAGGAAGATGGTTGTGATTGTTGGAGGTCAGTCATCACTGCAGAGTTCCTCAGGGTGTCCTCGACCCAATCATCTTTAGCTGCTTCATTGATGACCTTGCTTCCATCATAAGATCAGAAGTGGGGATGTTCGAAGATGATTGCACAATGCTCAATACCATTCGCGACTCCTCAGATACTGAAATGGTTCATGTCCAAATGCAGCAAGACCTGGACAATATCCAGCCTTGGGCTGACAAGTGGCAAGTTACATTTGCGCAACACCAGTGCCAGGCAATGACCATCTCCAACAGGAGATAACTTAACCATCGCCTGCTGACATTAAATGGCATTACCAGCACTGATTCCCCCACTTAATATCCTGAGGGCTTACCATTGACAAGAAACTGAACTGGATCAGCCATATCAGTACAGTGACTACAAAAGCAGGTCAGAGGCTAGGAATCCTGTTATGAGTAACTCACCTCCTGACTCCCGAAAGCCTGTCCATCTACAAGGCACAAGTCAGGAGTGTGATGGAATATTCCCCACTTGCCTGGATGCGTGATAGCTCCAATAATACTCCAGCAGCTTGACACCATCCAGGACAAAATAGTCGGTTTGATTTGCATCCATCTACAAACATTGACTCCCTCCGGGAGCACGGATACAGAGTAGCAGCAGTGTGTACCATCTGCAAGATGCAGTGCAAATACTGACCAAGGCTCCTGAGGCAGCACCTTCCAAACCCACGACTGCTATCATCTAGAAGGACACGGCAGCAGATACAGAACTCCACTACCTGGAGGTTCCCTTCCAAGCCACTCACCATCCTGACTTGGAAATATATTGGCGTTCCTTCACTCACTGGGTGAAAATCCTGGAAATCCCTCCATAACAGCACTGTGGGTGTACCTACACCTCAAGGACTGCAGCGGTTTAAGATGACAGCTCACCACCACCTTCTCTCTCAAGGGTAATTAGGGATGGGCGCTACACGCTGCCCTAGCCCAATCCCTTGAATAAACAAAAACAAAATCAGTATGTTTTAGTATATTAATGGAGATACACAAAAGCTTTGTGTAATGGCAGAAAGCAAAAAAGGCAGGATTAAATGTTTCCATCGACTGAAAAAAGATGTAAACAATGTCCCACAAGAGGCTGTGTCAAGAATATACCTATTCTTTACGATGCAGATTAATGATTTGCATTTAAGAATTGAAAAAGGGCGGCACGGTGGTTAGCACTGCTGCCTCACTGCGCTGAGGACCCGGGTTCGATCCCAGCCTCGGGTCACTGTCCGCGTGGAGTTTGCACATTTTCCCCGTGTCTGCGTGGGTCTCACCCCCACAACCCAAAAACGTGCAGGGGAAGTGGATTGGCCACGTTAAATTGCCCCTTAATTGGACAAATAAAAAAGACATACATAAAGAATTGAAAAAGAAAAATAACTTGTATTTTCAGGACCTCAAGATACTCCAAAGTGGTTTGAAGTCATGAAATGCGATGAAAGCATAGTCAGTGTTGTAACTGGGAAGGGTGGCAGCCAACCTGCACACAGCTAGCTCCAGTAAACAGTGACATGATAAAAGACCAGATAAAGGTTTTTAAGTAATGTTAATAAACAGGACATTGTGGAAAATTCACCTGACCTTCTTCAAAATCATGCTCTGGAATCTTTTACAGCCACCTGACCGGCTTTTGGGGCCTCAGTTAAATGTTTCATCTGAAAGACGACAATCCCTGACAGTGCAGGTCTCCCTCAACACTGCAACCAAGTGTCACCCTGGACGTGGTGTTCTCGGCTCGGGATTATTAGTCCGGAAAAATATCCACTGCTCTACCATAAGCCTTCATGAGTAAAAATTGCTGCTGGCACCAAATGTGGATATGACAAATTATGACAGGGATGGAGAGAGATTGCAGGTCAAAGAACCGACTGGACAGATAGATAGGTGGCTGTGCTGTGCAAAAATAGAAAATGAAACATTAGACTTCGGAATGAAGCATAGGGAAAGGAAATACATTTTAAAATAATAGAATTTAAAATAGCTCCTTGGCATGTAACATTTAATGATCTGAGTGTAAGTGTTCATTGTGTTTATATTGTACTTATATATTGTATAGTATTGTACTGTGACACAGCGGTTAGCACTGCTGCCTTATAGCTCCAGGGACGCCGGTTCAATTCCGGCCCCGGGTGACTGTCTGTGTGGAGTTTGCACATTCTCCCCGTGTGCGCGGGTTTCCTCCGGCTGCTCCGGTTTCCTCCCACAGTTTAAAGAAGTGCAGGTTAGGAGGATTGGCCATGTTAAATTGCCCCTTCATAGCCAAAACGTTAGGAGGGGTTGTGGGGATAAGGTGAAGGTGTGGACTTTAGTAGGGTGCTCTTGCCAAGGGCCGGTGCAGACTCGATGGGCCGAATGGCCTCCTTCTGCGCTGTAAATTCTATGATTCTATTGTGTTATTTGGAGTCGGGTGGTGAACATTAACTATGGATTTACTTGCATTGCTGTAAATTTCACGGGCACGCTGTGGCAGTGCATCCTGCAGTACGGAAAGGCTCTCTATTCGGGGTCCTCCCTTCTTCCATCAGGGATTTGGCATGGAGGATGTTGCATGCAGCAGTCCCATGCAATAGACCGTGCAGTTCATACACAGATTCTTCGGCTCTCTGATTTCTAAGTCTAGAGGAGTCAGCGTTTCATGCATACATTGAACATGAGAGGTTGCAACCCCTTTACTATTATCTGAAATGGCTGCTCATCAATTTCTGATTGCACTTCAGCCCCACATTGCTGATATTTGACCAGCCAATGTGCCGGGTTGGGGGAGGGGGCAGGCACATTAGGAGGCATCCTTATTTGACTGCTCACTGCCCCTGGGCCTGACCAAGGTGGCCATCAACAGGTCCAGGCAGCAGCTGGTCAAGGGGGTAATTTGGACTGACAGCCTGCCTCCTCTCCGTGGCGCACCTGGAGAGGAAGCACGCATTGTCCACCAGTGTGCTCGAGGTATCCCGTGACTGGTGGGCACCAGGGTGGCTGGTGCGTATCACCACCCCCAGGAATGACATTTGAATTTAAGTTATCTTTCATTTGAAGTTTTGGTTTGTTTTTATTCTAGTGGGGTTCAGTTCCCCTTTCAAATGTGGAACTTAATTACTTGTCCATTCTTTAATAGAGTAAAGTGGAGCAGATTGAAACAGCGATTGTTGGTTGGGAGATGCATGTTTATAACGTATATCTATGTAAATAAATACATAGAATTGCTGAAAGGTTGCGCTCCATTGGGTGGCACGGCGGCGTAGTTGTTAGCACTAGGACTGCGGCGCTGAGGACCCAGGTTCGAATCCCGGACCTGGGTCACTGTCCGTGTGGAGTTTCCACATTCCACCCGTGTCTGCGCGGGTTTCACCCCCACAACCCAAAGATGTGCCGGTTAGGTGGATTGGCCACACTAAATTTCCCCTGAATTGGAAAAAAAGATAATTGGGTACTCCAAATTTATTTTTTTAAAAAGGTTGCGTCCTGTTTCTTTATGTTTGAAGAAATGTAGCAAGCAGTTAATGCCATGTGGGAAAAAAAAATTAATTAAATTTTTGGGTTTGAATCAAAAAAACAAGGCAGTGATGTAAGTATCTATTGTTGTGTAGCTTTGAACCCATATTCAGTACGGGAAGTTCCCTGTCCATTTACAGTGATACTGTGAGTAGTGCATATCTAATCTAGTTTGTTGCCAATTGAAATGAATGCAAAACACCAGAATGCCGATCTGGTACAAGCCTCTCATGGAGCTACTAGTGATCCTAAAAGTGGCTTCAAACTGCAGTGCTGTATTCTGAATACCAAGCAACATTTCCCGCAAACCCCCCCCCCCCCCCTCCACCCACCCACCCACCCAAAGGAAAGTTGGCTTTGCTCCATGCAAGTGAGCCCCACAGCCTTAACATGCTGTGGAGGGGCTACAGGGGTTAACTGTGGGAGTTCCGTCCCTCAAGCCAACTATTGGGAAGCTATCCGGTTCAGTTTTTCACTATTGATGTGGGCTCCCAGCCCACTGCCTTCTCACCTACTCTCAAGCTCACCCACAATACAGGGCAGTGGTACGGATGCCAAAATCAGCAGCCCACCCGCCATGATTGAGAAAGATAATCAAGGGTCAATTGAGCTTGACGATGATAAGACGGTGGCAAGTCCCGCCCTCAAAAGCTGCTGGCCAATCCAGATGGCTGACATTAACAGCCCAACCAGCACCAAGATCTCTGTAGTGGGCGCTGCTGGGGCTGCAACCAGTCCCTCAGGTATTTGGTGGAGTGGAGGGGGAGGGGCGCGATTTGGCCAGTTTAGGGAGGGGAGTGGGCAATAGAGTGCAGGTGGGTTACTATCTTTTGGGGCATAATCCCTTTGCTCAAACGGCCTGCCCACACCACACACCTACCGTGTTACGTAGGTGAGCTTGAGGGTCAGTGTGCTGGGAGCCCACTCTATTTTACGTGTCCTCCCACCATTAAAATGCCCAATGGGGGCACCTAAAGTCCAGCCCATTGTCTCAGATATTCGACTATTGACAATTCTTCCATTTCTCTCACCAATTCCTCGCTAGTGGGTGTCCCTCCCCCTACATCAATAGGGGAAACAAAATGAACCAAATGGCTTCCTAACAGTTAGCTTGACCTTGGTCTAAACTGAGAATTGCCATACTGAGGAATGCTGCAAAAGAAGCATTACTGCCTCATGGCGCTGAGGTCCTGGGTTCAATCCCGGCCCCGGGTCGCTGTCCCTGTGGAGTTTGCACATTCTCCAATTGCCTGCGTGGGTCTCACCCCCACAACCCAAAAGATGCGCAGGGTAGCTAAATTGGCCATGCTAAATTGCCCCTCAATTGTAAAAAAAAATAATAATTGGGTACTCTAAATTTAAAAAAAACAAGCATTGCCTTCAATCGAGATCTTAAATTGTCACTGTGCTTTGGCAGTCTGTGTGGGCGTAAAAGGAATGGAAAGGAACAGACATCTATCCTGGTTATTATTTCTCCTTCATATCCATGCACGGTAACACAGCTGCTTCATAGCTCCAGGGTCCCAGGTTCGATTCCCGGCTATGGTCACTGTCTGTGCGGAGTCTGCACGTTCTCCTTGTCTGCGTGGGTTTCCTCCGGGTGCTCCGGTTTCCTTCCACAGTCCAAAGATGTGCAGGTTAGGTGGACTGTCCATGCTAAATTGCCCTTAGTGTCCAAAAATGTTAGGTGTGTTTACGGGGATAGGTTGGAAGTATGGGCTTAAGGTGGATGCTCTTTCCAAGGGTCGGTGCAGACTCGTTGGCCGAATGGCTTCTTCTGCACTGTAAATTCTATGATTCCATGCCAAGATCTATTCGTTGGAGTTTAGAAGGATGAGGGGGAGGATCTTATTGAAACTTACAGGATACTGCGAGGCCTGGATAGAGTGGACGTGGAGAGGATGTTTCCACTTGTAGGAAAAACTAGAACCAGAGGACACCATCTCAGACTAAAGGGATGATCCTTTAAAACTGAGTTGAGGAGGAATATCTTCAGCCAGAGGGTGGTGAATCTGTGGAACTCTTCGTCGCAGAAGGCTGTGGAGGCCAAATCACTGAGTGTCTTTAAGACAGAGATAGATAGGTCCTTGATTAATAAGGAGATCAGGGGTTAGGGGAGAAGGCAGGAGAATGGGGATGAGAAAATATCAGCCATGATTGAATGGCGGAGCAGACTCGATGGGCCGAGTGGCCTAATTCTGCTCCTATGTCTTATGGTCTTATGATCTAAAAGGAGCTGAAATTGTGAGATTTCAGGATTGCTGCTTTTACATACATTACACTACAATTAATGCACTTCACAGTGTATTCATTAGCTTAGGGGGTGATCGAGCACGTTACACACTTCACCCCATTAGTTTTCACCCAACTGAAAATGAAAATCGCTTATTGTCACAAGTAGGCTTCAAATGAAGTTACTGTGAAAAGCCCCTAGTCGCCACATTCCGGCGCCTGTTCGGGGAGGCTGGTACGGGAACGTAGCATCGGAGAGCCTGAAACAGGCAGCAGGCCCTTAATTATCATACAAGCATACAAAATAGAAGCAGAGGTAGGCCCCTCGAGCCTGCTATGCCATTCAATATGATCAAGGCTGATCTGTTTGTGTTGAGCTCCACATTCCCATCCACTCGCGATAACCCTTGTCTAGCAAGAATCCATCAACCGCCACCTTAAAAATGTTCAATGACCCCGCCTCCACCGCCTTTTGAGGCAGAGTGTTCTAAAGTCGTACAACCCTCAGGACAACCCCATATTTTAAAATAATGACCCCTGAGTTCTGGACTCACGAACAATAGAAAACATCCTTTTAATTCCCAGCTCGTCAATATCGTTCAGGATCATATATACTTTGTTCAGGTTACTCCTCACTCTTCTAAACTCCAGTGGAAACAAGACCAGCCTGTCCAACCCGCTCACGTCTGGTATTAATCTTGTAAACCTTCTCTGAACCGCCTCCAATGTAGTTACATCCTTCCCTAAATAAGGAGATGTGGTCTCACCAATGCTCTGTATAACTGAAGCGTAATATCCTTTTTTATGTTCAAATGCTCTCTTAATAATGGATAGCATTCTATCAGCCTTCTCGATTATGGGATGTCCCTGCAAACTAGCTTTTTGTGACTCCATGTACTAGAACACCTAGATCCCTCTGCATCCCAGAATTCTGCAGCTGTTCTACATTCAAGTAACCTCTGCTTTTTATTATTCCTGCCACTGTGAACAACTTCACCATTTCCTACATTAGAACATAGAACATAGAACAATACAGCGCAGTACAGGCCCTTCGGCCCACGATGTTGCACCGAAACAAAAGCCATCTAACCTACACTATGCCATTATCATCCATATGTTTATCCAATAAACTTTTAAATGCCCTCAATGTTGGTGAGTTCACTACTGTAGCAGGTAGGGCATTCCACGGCCTCACTACTCTTTGTGTAAAGAACCTACCTCTGACCTCTGTCCTATATCTATTACCCCTCAGTTTAAAGTTATGTCCCCTCGTGCCAGCCATATCCATCCGCGGGAGAAGGCTCTCACTGTCCACCCTATCCAACCCCCTGATCATTTTGTATGCCTCTATTAAGTCTCCTCTTAGCCTTCTTCTCTCCAACGAAAACAACCTCAAGTCCGTCAGCCTTTCCTCATAAGATTTTCCCTCCATACCAGGCAACATCCTGGTAAATCTCCTCTGCACCCGCTCCAAAGCCTCCACGTCCTTCCTATAATGCGGTGACCAGAACTGTACGCAATACTCCAAATGCGGCCGGACCAGAGTTCTGTACAGCTGCAACATGACCTCTCGACTCCGGAACTCAATCCCTCTACCAATAAAGGCCAACACTCCATAGGCCTTCTTCACAACCCTATCAACCTGGGTGGCAACTTTCAGGGATCTATGTACATGGACACCTAGATCCCTCTGCTCAGCCACACTTTCAAGAACTTTACCATTAGCCAAATATTCTGCATTCCTGTTATTCCTTCCAAAGTGAATCACCTCACACTTCTCTACATTAAACTCCATTTGCCACCTCTCAGCCCAGCTCTGCAGCTTATCTATATCCCTCTGTAACCTGCTACATCCTTCCACACTATCGACAACACCACCGACTTTAGTATCATCTGCAAATTTACTCACCCACCCTTCTGTGCCTTCCTCTAGGTCATTGATAAAAATGACAAACAGCAACGGCCCCAGAACAGATCCTTGTGGTACGCCACTTGTGACTGTACTCCATTCTGAACATTTCCCATCAACCACCACCCTCTGTCTTCTTTCAGCTAGCCAATTTCTGATCCACATCTCTAAATCACCCTCAATCCCCAGCCTCCGTATTTTTTGCAATAGCCTACCGTGGGGAACCTTATCAAACGCTTTGCTGAAATCCATATACACCACATCAACTGCTCTACCCTCGTCTACCTGTTCAGTCACCTTCTCAAAGAACTCAATAAGGTTTGTGAGGCATGACCTACCCTTCACAAAGCCATGCTGACTATCCCTGATCATATCATTCCTATCTAGATGATTATAAATCTTGTCCCTTATAATCCCCTCCAAGACTTTACCCACTACAGACGTGAGGCTCACCGGTCTATAGTTGCCGGGGTTGTCTCTGCTCCCCTTTTTGAACAAAGGGACCACATTTGCTGTCCTCCAGTCCTCTGGCACTATTCCTGTAGCCAATGATGACATAAAAATCAAAGCCAAAGGTCCAGCAATCTCTTCCCTGGCCTCCCATAGAATCCTAGGATAAATCCCATCAGGTCCCGGGGACTTATCTATTTTCAGCCTGTCCAGAATTGCCAACACCTCTTCCCGACGTACCTCAATGCCATCTATTCTATTAGCCTGGGACTCAGCATTCTCCTCCACAACATTATCTTTTTCCTGAGTGAATACTGACGAAAAATATTCATTTAGTATCTCGCCTATCTCTTCAGACTCCACACACAATTTCCCATCCCTGTCCTTGACTGGTCCTACTCTTTCCCTAGTCATTCGCTTATTCCTGACATACCTATAGAAAGCTTTTGGGTTTTCCTTGATCCTTCCTGCCAAATACTTCTCATGTCCCCTCCTTGCTCGTCTTTGCTCTCTCTTTAGATCCTTCCTCGCTACCTTGTAACTATCCATCGCCCCAACCGAAACTTCACACTTCATCTTCACATAGGCCTCCTTCTTCCTCTTAACAAGAGATTCCACTTCCCTGGTAAACCACGGTTCCCTCGCTCGACGCCTTCCTCCCTGTCTGACCGGTACATACTTATCAAGAACACGCAGTAGCTGATCCTTGAACAAGCCCCACTTATCCAGTGTGCCCAACACTTGCAGCCTACTTCTCCACCTTATCCCCCCCAAGTCACGTCTAATGGCATCATAATTGCCCTTCCCCCAGCTATAACTCTTGCCCTGCGGTGTATACTTATCCCTTTCCATCATTAACGTAAACGTCACCGAATTGTGGTCACTGTCCCCAAAGTGCTCTCCTACCTCCAAATCCAACACCTGGCCTGGTTCATTACCCAAAACCAAATCCAACGTGGCCTCGCCTCTCGTTGGCCTGTCAACATATTGTTTCAGGAAACCCTCCTGCACACACTGTACAAAAAACGACCCATCTATTGTACTCGAACTATATCTTTTCCAGTCAATATTTGGAAAGTTAAAGTCTCCCATAATAACTACCCTGTTACTTTCGCTCATATCCAGAATCATCTTCGCCATCCTTTCCTCTACATCCCTAGAACTATTAGGAGGCCTATAAAAAACTCCCAACAGGGTGACCTCTCCTTTCCTGTTTCTAACTTCAGCCAATACTACCTCGGAAGAAGAGTCCCCATCTAGCATCCTCTCCGCCACCGTAATACTGCTCTTGACTAGCAGCGCCACACCTCCCCCTCTTTTGCCTCCTTCTCTGAGCTTACTAAAACACCTAAACCCCGGAACCTGCAACATCCATTCCTGTCCCTGCTCTATCCATGTCTCCGAAATGGCCACAACATCGAAGTCCCAGGTACCAACCCACGCTGCCAGTTCCCCTACCTTGTTTCGTATACTCCTGGCATTGAAGTAGACACACTTCAAACCACCTACCTGAACGCTGGCCCCCTCCTGCGACGTCAAATCTGTGCTCCTGACCTCTATACTCTCATTCTCCCTTACCCTAAAACTACAATCCAGGTTCCCATGCCCCTGCTGCATTAGTTTAAACCCCCCCAAAGAGCACTAACAAATCTCCCCCCCAGGATATTTGTGCCCCTCAGGTTCAGATGTAGACCATCCTGTCTGTAGAGGTCCCACCTTCCCCAGAAAGAGCCCCAGTTATCCAAAAATCTGAAACCCTCCCGCCTGCACCATCCCTGTAGCCACGTGTTTAAATGCTCTCTCTCCCTATTCCTCATCTCACTATCACGTGGCACGGGCAACAACCCAGAGATAACAACTCTGTTTGTTCTAGTTCTGAGCTTCCATCCTAGCTCCCTGAAAGCCTGCCTGACATCCTTGTCCCCTTTCCTACCTATGTCGTTGGTGCCAATGTGGACCACGACTTGGGGCTGCTCCCCCTCCCCCCTAAGGACCCGGAAAACACGATCCGAGACATCACGTACCCTTGCACCTGGGAGGCAACATACCAAACGTGAGTCTCTCACGCTCCCACAAAATCTCCTATCTGTGCCCCTGACTATAGAGTCCCCAATTACTAATGCTCTGCTCCTCTCCCCCCTTCCCTTCTGAGCAACAGGGACAGACTCCGTGCCAGAGGCCCGTACCCCATGGCTTACCCCTGGTAAGTCGTCCCCCCCACAAGTATCCAAAGCGGTATACTTGTTTCTCAGGGGAACGACCGCAGGGGATCCCTGCACTGACTGTTTTTTCCCAGTCCCTCTTACAGTTACCCACCTATCTCCAATCTTTGGTGTAACTAATTCCCTGAAGCTGCTATCTATGACCCCTTCTGCCTCCCGAATGATCCGAAGTTCTTCCAACTCCAGCTCCAGTTCCCTAACTCGGTCTTGGAGGAGCTGGAGATGGCAGCACTTCCTGCAGGTAAAATCAGCAGGGACACTAACTGCATCCCTCACCTCAAACATCCTGCAGGAGGAACATTGTACTCCCTTCCCTGCCATTCCTCCAACTTTCTACCAAGATCTGGCTAACAACTAAATTAAATTTTTATAAAAAATAATAATAATATAATAAAACATTATACTCCATCTGCCAGACTTTTGCCCACTCGCTCAACTGATCTACATCAATATACCATGATGCAAACTTGTCTTCTTCACAACATACTTTCCTACCGGTCTTTGTGTCGCCTGCAAATAAGCTACCTTCCTTTCGCACATCTAAGTCATTGATGTAAATTGTAAAATTGCTCCCCTATTGGTGGCCATGCATTCAGCTGTCACATCCCTCACATTTGGAATTCTCTCTCCAAACCTCTCCACCTCCCTTACCTACGCCTTTGACCAAGCTTTTGATCATCGGCCTTAATATCACCATTTATGGGTTGAAGCCAACTGTATTTAATAACACTCCTGAAGCACTTTGGGATGTTTCACCAAGTTTTTTTTGGTGAAATAAAAAAATATTTTTATTCCAACCAAATTTTAAGAATACAAAAGCAACCCCAACACAACACAACCCACCCCAACACAACACAACCCACCCCAACCCAGTTTAGTGTCAAGACTACACCCCCCCCCCAAACCCCTTCCAGGTTTCCCCTCCAACAAAGAAGCCCCAAATAGACTGGCGGAATGGCTCCCACCGCGAGTAAAACCCAACCGCCGACCCCCTCATTGCATACTTGATTTTCTCGAGGTACAGAAATTCCATCAGGTCCCCTAACCTGGCCGAAGCCTTAGGCGACACCCGATGCCTCCACCCAAGCAAGTCTCGCCTCTGGCTATTATCGAGGCAAAGGCCAAGACATCTGCCTTCGTCCCCGCCAGCAGCACCAGCGAGTCCCACACTCCAAACCTAGCCACCAACAGGCATGGCTCCAGTTTAAGACCCAGAATCCCTGATACCGTTTCAAAAAATGGGACCCAAAAATTAACAAGCTTGGGGCAGGACCAGAATATGTGCGTGTGGTTTGCCAGCCCTTTGGAGCACTGCTCCCATCTATCCTCCAACCCCAAGAAATACCTACTCATATGCGCCCTGGTCAGGTGCACCCTGTGCATTGCCATGAGCTGTATCAGACTTAACCTTGCACATGAGGAGGTAAAGTTAACTACATTTTAAGAAGTCAGGGAGAGTCCACACCGAGTTGAACAAAAGAAACTGAGGTTTATTTTCAAGGCTTAAGGTACACTGGTCCCAGTGATACCCAACCAGGTCTGAGGCAGCCGGCCCTGAACTGGCCGACCTTATATACAATGACAATTAAGCTTTCCATGTTCCCTTAGCGGGGAAGCTCATATTCCGCAAAGGACACAGGGAATACAATCGTCCTCACCCTTAAGTCCCATGTGGATGGAGGTTAGGACTCCCCCCACCCCCCCAAACGTCTGAAGGCTGTGGACAAGGAGAAGGAGGAGATGAAGTAGAGGAAGGGCGGCGGGCTCCTTCGGTTCAGTCGGAACATCCTGCACCCTAGCCACTGGGTCCGATGGTGTGTTTCGCATTGGGGAACGCCGTTTCCTACCGCTGCGGTGGGGGTTTGGCAGGACCAAAGATGATCCAGACAGCAGCTGGCTACCGACCCAAACCTGGTAGGAGACCAGCCCAGTCTGGAAAACAGCCCCCCAAGAGCCAGAAGCGGCGACTGCAAAGTTGCGGACGGACACCCTGCCCTCTGAGCGAAGTGCCGGGGCGGTCAACGCTGAACAGGGCAGAGTCCCTGTAGCTCCTGGTTAAGGGGCACCGTCGCCCCGATATCGAAGAACAGCAAGCTAAGGCTGGTACGGAGTCGCCAGCCCATGAGCACCTCTGTCGGGGCCACTCCAGTCACTGCGTGCGGCGAAGAACTGAGCCAGCCTTGTATCATGGAACCTGAAGTCTGTTTCCAGAGTCCCGGTTTGAACATCTGCATGGACCTCCCAGCTAGCCCATTGGACCCTGTTACGGGGTCGTTCATACATAGCGAATCCCACATAGTGAATCCCATTGGCTTTCAAGAACGCCGAGAATTCCTTACTGGTGAAAGAAGTCCCATTATCCATGACAAGGACCTCAGGGATACCATGCGTCAAATAAAAGACACACACAGCTTCTCAATGATTTTGTGCGAGATGATCGGCGTCATCCTGTGGACCTCCAACCACTTCCAATGAGTGTCTGCCTAAAGGAATAACATCGAGCCCACGAAGCTACCAGCAAAGTCAGCGTGAACCCAAACATATGGGTGACACAAGTGGTCAGCAGGATCACCGCATGGCTCTCATCTTCCGTGATATTATTTGCACTAAAGAAATAGCGCACCGCTCTGGATATTGGGCCCATTCCGGTCCTCTGGCATCAAAGGAATCCAGCCACCCTGATTTGGGATGGCGATAAAGCAAGGCTCCTCCCAGGAAACACACATGCAGGGAGGTGGCGGACCCGGCGGGGCTGCCTCGTTGACAGAAAGCCAGGTTAACTCATCTGTCGTCAGTTTTAAGAAGACATGAGGAGTCCACACGGAGTTGAACAAAAGAAACAAAGGTTTGTTCACAAGGCCCAAGGTACACTGTTCCTGGTGGTACCCAACCGAGTCCGAGGTGGCTGGTCCCGAACTGGACGATCTTCTACACAATGGCAATTAAGCTATCCTGCCCCTTTAGTGGGGGAGCTTGTATTCTGCAAAGGACAGGGGCAATACATTCATTCCCACCCTGCAAGTCCCATGCGGATGCAAGTTATGACACCCATGATGTGCCTCACTCCACTGCCTCCCTCTCCCCTGAAGATCAAACCCAGCTCATCATCCTGATGTGTTGGGTGCTCTGGATCCGTGGAACACATACAGGCCACCAACACTTAAAATAGTGCAATACTATTTTATTAAGTTAGAAACTGTTGAACATACTTTCACTGTGGGTTAACACGATGTTAGATTAAACTAAAGACCTATGCCTGTCCGAACCAGTCTATGCACTCAGCACATGGTGAGGATCTGTGCTGTAAGCTGTAAGCTCTGTCCTTGTAGGAGGCTGCATCCCGAATGAGCGGGAACTCTGATGCCCCCTGTCTTTATAGTGAGTGTGCTCTAACTGGTGATTGGCTGCGGTGTTGTGTGTGTTGATTAGTCCCGCTGTGTGTCCATCAGTGTGTGTCTATCTGCACAATGATACACTGTTGTATATTATGACACCCCCCCTTTTATAAAAGAATGTATGTGTATGGCAATAAATAATGTATGGTGAGAATGTTCCTAACTACGTGTGGGGTGCGAAGACATATTTACAGGACTACGTACATGAGAACTAAGCTATTTACATGGGACGGTGCCTGGTTCAGAGAAGCAGTATGCAACAAGAATAACGAGATCAACACTATATACAAACCAGGGAAACGATCAAACAAAGCAACAAAACAATTCAGAGAGTCTCCAAGTCCGCAAAGTTCATAAATCAAGTCTCTGAGGTGGGCGACGAATTCTGGTTGACCGCCTCAAGGGTGGGTCGAGAGCCGCCGGTTCAGGAGCGGGCTGGACTGCGTCAGAGTCAGGGGGAGGCAGAGTGATATGGAGCTCTGCACAGTCCGTGGCAGGGTCAGCAGGAGGGCGAGGCGACAGTGGAGGATCACGTGGTGAGCGTGGAACAAGACGAAGGGTGCGTCGATTGCGGCGCAGAATAGAGCCATCCGGTGGATGAACCAGGAATGAGCAGGGGGCCACCTGCCGAAGGACAACAGCGGTTGCACACCAGCCACCATCCAGAAGATGGACGCGGACGTTGTCATCTGGAGCCAGAACAGGGAGATCAGCTGCACGGGAGTCATGAGCAGTCTTGTGCTGTGCACGAGACAGCTGCATCCGGCGAAGGACCGGAACGTGGTCGAGGTCTGGGACATGGATGGACGGCACTGTCGTCCTCAGGGTACGACCCATGAGTAACTGGGCTGGCGACAGGCCAGTGGACAGCGGGGCGGAGCGATAGGCCAGCAAGGCAAGGTAGAAATCGGACCCAGCATCGGCAGCCTTGCATAGGAGCCGTTTGACTATACGTACTCCCTTCTCCGCTTTGCCGTTGGATTGGGGGTACAGGGGACTGGATGTCACAGGGGCAAAATTGTACTACTTGGCAAAGTTGGACCATTCCTGGCTGGCGAAGCAGGGGCCATTGTCCGACATAACCATGAGCGGGATGCCGTGTCGAGCAAAGGTTTCTTTACATGCACGAATGACTGCAGACGAGGTGATGTCGTGCAACCGTATCACCTCCGGGTAAATCGAAAAGTAGTCCACGATCAGGACATAGTCTCTACCCAACGCGTGGAACAGGACGATGCCCACCTTGGATCATGATGACGTGACCAACTCATGGGGCTGCAGGGTCTCATGTGGTTGGACCGGCTGGAAGCGTTGACATCCCAGTTCGTCTTTACTCCTTCCAGTGAAGCCTGCTCCGTCGCCAACAACTGCCCATAAATGTCGGAGATCCTACCCTCCCCTAGCTCATCCAGGAACAGGGCCTTATCCATAAACGAGGGAGCTGGTAACAGGGGAAATGAAGGAAGCTCCTTACGTACAAAATCCCGCACCTAAAAGTATCTGAATACATTCGCTCTCGGGAGCTGGAACCACTCCACAATCTCATCCAGACCGACAAACCTATCCTCCAGAAACAAATCCCTAAACCTCTCCAACCCCTCCCTTTCCCATGCCCTGAATGTTGAATCTAAACCAGACAGCACAAACCTATGGTTCCTACAAATCGGCACCAACAGCAACATAGCGCCTAATTTGAAATGCTGCCAAAATTGATTCCAAATCGTCCAAGACGCTATTACCATGGGTTCGATGAAAATTTTATCAGAGAGAATGGGAGTGGATGAGTATCGAGGGCCCTCAGGTTCAACCTTACGCATGAAGCCTCCTCCATCCGCCCCCATACAGAGTCTGGATCCTTAAACAGATTAGGTAATGTCACCGCCCCCCCCCCCCCCCCCCCCCCACCCCCACCCACAGCAAAGACCTCAAGCTCTTCAGTTCCCCCTAATCCGTGCCTATTAACAAAAGACATTTGCTTCCTCCAACATGTTGAAATAGTCTCTGCCCCAAAGACGAGCTGGTACAGAAACCTAAACCACATGACATGTTGATCTTACCGCCTTGGGCTTATTAAACGCCATACACCTTCTTGCCAGCTCTGCCCCAATGTCCTGGTATATTCTGACAGGCATGGCCCTCCCATCTACCATCTCGATGGTCCTTCGCCCACCTCAGGACTCGCTCCTTGTCCAGGTACCTATGGAATCTGACTCTGATCACCCGTGGTGGCTCTTCCCATCTGGGCTTCTGCCTCAATGAACGATGGGCCCGTTCCAACTGAGGAGGGGTCGGCAAGATCCCCTCCCCCACGAACATTTCAACCATCTTAGAGATGTAATCCCTGATGATTATACATTCCAAAATCATGGAGACCTTCAGCTCCATGCAGGTGGGGAAGGCCCCGGGACCCGATGGGTTCCCGGCGGACTTCGATAAAAAATGTGTTACAGTCCTGGCCCCACACCTAAGGGACATGTTTGCGGACTTTGTCTCCTACGCTAGCGCAGGTCACAGAATGTGGATCATATAGACTCATTTCGCTGTTGAATGTTGATGCAAAAATATTCGCAAAAGGTCCTGGCCAAAAGACTGCGTACCAGAGGTGGTCGCAGAGGACCAAACGGGCTACTGGAATGGTTTGGACTAGGAGCGGCATTCACCGCCTGGGTGAGACTCCAGTCCATCGCTCCCAAGGCGATCGTCCAAACTAACGCCACCAGCTCTGAATACTTTCAGTTACAGAGAGGAAGAAGACAGGGCTGCCCGCTGTCCCCACCCTTGTTCGCGCTAGCGATCGAACCCCTGGCGATAGCCCTGCGTGACGCGAAAAGCTGGAAGGGCATCCTGAGGGGAGACAGAGAGCACAGAGTTTCAGATAACCTGCTCCTCTATGTCTCAAAACCACAGGAAGGACTAAAGACAATACTGCAGATCCTGAAAGAGTTTGGAAACTTTTCGGGCTACAAACTTAACCTGGGCAAAAGCGAGGCGTTCCCAGTGAACCCAAACAGGGAAGGGGCAAAGCAGGAGGAGCTCCTGTTTAAAACTGCCCAGAACAGATTCCGCAACCTGGGGATCCAGATACCCAGAGACTGGACACAGATCCACAAGTGGAACCTGACCAGCCTGGTGGAGGAAGTAAAAAACGACCTACAAACGCGACTCAGAGTGGGTACAGATGGCGGAGGCATCCTGTAAAGGAACAACCCTCCAGGCCCTGGCCACAGCAGCACTCCCATCCTCCTCAACAAGATCCACAACGAGCCAGTGGTAGCGGCCAAGCTGAGAACATGGGTCCAACTGAGACAGCATTTCGGGCTAACCAAGATTACCCTCAAGGCCCCCATCTGCAGCAATCACAAATTCCCCCCAGGCCATTCTAGACAGCACCTTCAAAAAGGTGGAGACGAGACGGGGACACACTGACGGTCGGGGACTTTTACGTAGGGCACAGACTTGCGACGCTGGACGAACTGACGAAGAAGTGGAAACTACCGAAAATACAGGAAATGAGGCACCTTCAAATAAAACACTTCCTACGAAGGAGACAGTAGGGTACCCGGGGCCCCAGAAAACACACTATTAGAGGACCTGATAGGCACATCATGTGGAAATGCCGGTGTTGAACTGGGGTGAATACAGTAAGAAGTCTTACAACACCAGGTTAAAGTCCAACAGGTTTGTTTTCAATCACCAGCTTTCGGAGCGCTGCTCCTTCCTCAGGTGAATGTTCACCTGAGGAAGGAGCTGTGCTCCGAAAGCTAGTGATTCGAAACAAACCAGGTGGACTTTAACCTGGTGTTGTAAGACTTCTTACTGATGGGGGAACTGTGTGGGAAAATATACGGACAATTACTGGATAGAGCTCATACACAACTGGATGAGACCAGACGAAAATGGAAGGACGAGCTGGAGATAGGGTGGGGACTCTGGAGCGAAGTACTGAGTAGGGCTAACTCCACCCCCTCCTGTGCAAGGTTCAGCCTAATGCAGCTCAAAGTGGTGCTCAGAGCGCACCTGACCAGAACCGAAATGAGCAGGTTCTTCCTGGAGGTGGAGGAAAATGTGAACGGTGCCAGCGGGGCTCGGACAACCACACCCACATGTTCTGGGCGGGGAATGGATGGAAGGGACCATTGGCCAAGCCAGAGTGGGGCAAAATGAATATAAAGTTAATTAAAGAAAGGACAGGGTAAACCTTTCTGTACAATAGAGTAAATTAATAGAGTAAATTTACACGGTTAAGAAAAATGTATATAACGGTTTATAAACACGGAAAATGCCAATAAAAAGTTTTAAAAAAAAATGTTTGTACATTCCAGGCCCCCGGCAGCCCAACAATTCTTAAATTCTGGAGAGATTCTCCAGATCGTCGATCGTGGCCTTTAACGCCCTTCGTCAGCAATGCCATCTCTAGCTCCAAAGAGACAATCCGAGTGCTATGGTCAGTGAGTGCCTCCTCCACCTTCTTGATCATTGCACCCTGTAACCGCCGATCCATCCTGTCCAAGGATGCCCGGATAGATGCCACGGCCTCCTCATCGCCTCCACCAGATCCTCAGCGACCGGTTGCTGCTTCTTAAATTTGCCTGTTAAGAAGTCCACCAACTCGTTGGTCGACAATTGGCTTGGCAACGGCACCACAGAGTCCTCTTGCCATTTTCTCCTCTTCTGCGGGTTGATGACCTTTTGAATCTGATGAGTCTCCCTTGCTCGACTTCTGCCTTGTATTTTATCCAGCAGCCATCACTCGCAAGAGTGGATCTTATTCTACCGTAACGCATCAACTTCTTCCCCCAAATCACCCGTGAACCAGGCAGAAAGGGCCAAAAAACCAAATCCCCAGGTGGGAGACATCACAGCGACGTGGCTGCAAGGGGATCAGGGCTGGGATCCAAATATCCAAGGATATGTGGCCTATCGAAAGAAGGTTGTATTGTTAGTAAGGATTGGAGTTAAATTGATAGCAAGGAGTGACATTGGAGCAGACCGCATAGAATCTCTGTGGGTAGAGTTGAAGAATTGCAAAGATAAAAAGACCCTGATGGGAGTTATGTACAGGCCCCCTGGCAGTAGTGAGGATCTGGGGCAGAAAATAAATCAGGAGATGGAAAAGGCATGTAAAAAAGGCAATATCACGATAATCATGGGGGACTTTAATATGCAGGTGGAAAGAGAAAAATCAGGTTGGGAGTGGATCCCAAGAAAAGGAATTTGTGGAATGGCTAGAGATTTTTTTTTGAGCAGCTTGTGACAGAGCCGACTAGGGAACAGGCAATTCCTGATTTGGTAATGTGTAATGAGGCAGACTTGATTAGGGATCTTAAGCTGAAGGAATCCTGACGGAGCAGTGACCACAATATGATAGAATTTGCCCTGCAGTTTGAGAGGGAGAAGCTGGAATCAGATGTAACGGTATTACAATTAAATAAGGATAACTACAAGACATGAGGGAGGAGCTGGCCAGAGTTGATTGGAAGAGGAGCCGAGCACAGAAAACAGTGGAACAGCAACAGCAGGAGATTTTGGGGGTTATTCGCGAGGACAAACAGAAATTCATCCCAAGGAGGAAACATGTCAAGGGGAGAACGAGGCTGACGAGGGAAGTCAAGGACAGCAGAAAAGCAGAAGAAAAAGCCTACAAAGTGGCGAGGATTAGTGGGAAGCCTGAGGATTGGGAAGTCTTGAAAAGCGAGCAGAAGTCAACTAAAAAAAAGCAATAAGGGGGGAGAAGATGAAATATGACTACAAGCCAGGGATGTACTTCTGAGGCTGTATAAGGCTCCGGTCAGACTCCATTTGGAGTACTGTGAGCAGTTTTGGGCCACGTATCTAAGGACGGATGTCCTGGCTTTGGAAAGAGTCCAGAGGAGGTTCACAAGATTGATCTCTGGAATGAACAGCTTGTCGTATGAGGAACGGTTGAGGACTCTGGGTCTGTACCCGTTGGAGTTTAGAAAGATGAGGGGAGTACCTCATTGAAACTTACAGGATACTGTGAGGCCTGGATAGAGTGTACGTGGGGAGGATGTTTCCACTTGTAGGAAAAACTAGAACCAGAGGACACCATCTCAGACTAAAGGGACAATCCTTGAGAACAGAGATGAGGAGGAATTTCTTCAGCCAGAGGGTGGTGAATCTGTGGAACATTTTGCCACAGAAGGCTGTGAAGGCCAAGTCACTGAATTTCTTTAAGACAGAGATAGATAGGTTCTTGATTAATAAGGGTTATGGGGAGAAGGCAGGAGAATGGGGGATGAGAAAAATATCAGCCATGACTGAATGGCGGAGCGGACTCGATGGGCCGAGTGGCCTAATTCTGCTCCTATGTCTTATGGTCTTTACCTGCCGCCGAAGTCGGGATGTTTCACGATGTTAAAGGCACTACATAAATACATGTTGATCCAAATAGGCGGAGTTTTGTCAGGTTTTTGGTACAGGGCCCGCTCTCATTCTCTCTTCCCCCCCCCCCCCCCCCCAACTGAGAACAAGGCCCGAAACAAAGTTGAATTTTGACCAGTCTTCAGGTGAGAAAGGCAGAGGATATGAAAAGTAAAAACCAAAATGGGCAGGTTAACCTCCGACAACAACACATTCTGTTGTCTGGGGAGGGTGGGGGTGGTGTGAAGTCAGGGAAGGGAACTGATGTTGAATTCTCTTGCCTTCGGTAGAAATACTTCGAGGAGACTGTGTGAAATATTCACTCAAGTTCAAACTCTTACGCAACTGACTGAAAGGAAACAAAAAAGACTTGAACTCATGCCATTTTTCCTCAGCAGGCAATTGTACAAGTCCTCAAGGCTTTGTTGAGCTTCTAAGCTGTGTGTTCGGAAAGTAAAACTGGGCTGGATGGTTGTTAAAGCGTGCAAGTTTTCTCGGATGACTGCTCCCTCCGCAGCACAGAAATGTTGTCAGCCTCCCCAGACCCCTGACTTGCTGTACACTCAGCTCAGTTTGAAGAACTGCAGTCCCACCCCATGCAGTCACAAGATCTGCTGCGGCCTCACGTTTACTGTTACCAAAATGAACTGGAGGAAAGAATTTTCTTTTAATAAAGCAGCTGAATCGGGAGTGAACACTTTCAATAAGAAAACATAACCCGCAGTGTGTTCCTGCAGTAGAAGTAGTAACAACTTGAATTTAGACAACAACATTAACAGAGGAAAATGTCTCAAGGCACATCATGGAAGAATAGTTCTTAAAAAAGTAAAGTGTGAAAATGAATTTTGTAACTTTGGGCTAAGAAACGAGGGGTGCTGGGAACTAAGGGCTTGATTTTAAGGCATGTATCACAAATGGAGGTAGGGACCTGGAGAGATTGAGGAAACCGTTAAGATCCTGAGGGGTAATGTGGAGAGGATGTTTCCTCTTGTGGGACAACCTAGAGCTAGGGCTCGTTCATTTCAGACAGAGATGAGGAGAAATATTTTTTCTCAGAGGTTCCTGAGTTCATGGTACTCTCTTCCTCAAAAGGCAGTGGAAATGAAGGCAGGGGTAGATAGATTCTTGATAAGTAAGGGAGTGAAAGGTTATCGGGGGCAGGCAAGAATATGGAATTGAGGTTTTAATCAGATTGCCATGATCTTATTGAATGGTGGACCTGATTCGAGGGGCCGAGGGGCCTGTTTCTGCTCCTAGTTCATAACTTTGGAGAGGGAATTCCAGATAGGAGGGCCTAGATGACTGAAGGCATGGGCACGAATGTTGGGGCAAAGGGAGTGAGGGATGGACAAGATGTCAGAGTTGAGGGAACAGAGTTCTGAGAGTCTGGAAGTTTGGAAAATCAAGTAGCTGTCAGTTTGTTAATCTCTTGGTGGGTTAGACAGGTGTAAGAAATTGGGGTCTTTAATAAACAGGCGTTTTCTGCATTTTGTAGGATTTTCTAAGCAGCATGAAGAGTCTTAGATCAAGCTGCCGTGTTGACATTCCTAAGCTGCTTATCTGTACAAGTGTTTAGGAAAGACCAAGGTATGACCCTCAGTGGGATGTAACCGGAAATGTTGACCTCGGGCAAGGTGATGCACAAAGTGGATGGTGACCGCTCTGAAGTTGAGTACCTTTCTGGTGTCCATTGGACAGAATAGTTTCCATCAGCGACTGACAATGGGTGAGCTACCAGACTTTGCTGAATTAATGTATTGGAAACAAGGTCCTTAGATGGGGCACTGCAAAGTGGTTGCTGCCCAGGACCAGTAATCAGATAGAAGAAAAATAACAAAATTGAATGAGAGGAATAGCCCATGTAGGACAATTATAGGCAACTAGACATAGACATAGACATAGAATTTACAGTGCAGGAGGCCATTCGGCCCATCGAGTCTGCACCGGCTCTTGGAAAGAGCACCCTACCCAAGGTCCACACTTCCACCCTATCCCCATAACCCAGTAACCCCACCCAACACTAAGGGCATGGTAAACTGGGATACACAGGAAAAAGGGACAATCTTTGCATTCAGAAAAGAATGGTACAGTACAGTACCACCAAAGGTTACTAATTCAAAGTCATTTTGAACTAAGCCAGGCCAGAATTGCAGGCCAATAGACTGACACTGATCCAGGGACAGACAATGTTAGCAACCTTTGAAGAACCTTGAACAACTGTGATACCATCAAATTGTTTTGTGATCACAATTTAGATACCATTAAAATAGCGATGAATGAAGTATTTGACAGAGAGCCTACATTGCGCCAAACTAATTAAATTCTGGTAATTAGAATTTTAATACATTGTCCAATTGAAAGACATATTGGAAAAGGGATGGTTTGGTTGAATTGATTCTCTTGGTTTGTCAATGATGGGCAGTTCACACAGTGAGATTTCCATTTAATATTGAAGGCATTTAAGGTTGTGCTTTGAACTACCAAATCAAGTTTTGACCAAGGTTTGGAGACTGATTCCATGGCCAGGAAGGTTGCAGGAAGTAGAGCAGAACTTTGAAGCAGGCCTTCAAAAGACGGGACTTTCAGAACGGATGTTTAAAAGGGATGAGAAAGGATATTAGAAGCAATTCAGAGAGGGTTCACCTGACTGATCCTTGGGATGTGGAGGTTATCTTATGAGGAAAGATGGGACCTTCACCCATGAGAAGAACAAAAGAATGGATGCAGAAAGGATATTTCCCCTTGTGGGAGAAACAAGAACTAGGGGGCAGAGTTTAAAAATAAGGGATCTCCCATTCAAGACAGAGATGAGGAGAAATTATTTCTCTCAGAGAGTCATGGAAATCTCTTCACCAGCAAATGGAAGAGGCAGGGTCACTGAATATTTTAAAGGCGGAAGTGGATAATTTCTTGACTAACAAGGAAGCCAAGGGGATTTGGGTGCCTGCACTGAGGTCGCAATCAGACCCGCCATGACCTTCCTGAATGTTGCCGAATGGCCTATTTCTGCTCCTGACTTGTATGATTGTTTGAGTATTAAGTCAAATAGGAAATAGTTTAAGAGCAGGATGTTGGATTGTAGCCAGAAGTGAACTTACAACAAAACACACAAGACTGCACTGCAGGGCCCTGGCCAATGGAGGGGCACAGAGAGATGGCTGGGGTGTGGAAGTACCAATCAGAGACTGGTATTTCTGAAAGGCTCAGCAGGCAATACAGAACAACGTTGGGCTTAGATTAGTGGGCCCTCATTTTAGAGCAGGAAAACAATACGCCAGATGTTGAGAAGTGGTGGAGTAGTTCCGATGGATCACGTGATTGTCTGGTTCCTGAACTTTTGCGTGCCGCGGCGGCCTGGTTTTCTGACATTCAGTCTGGCAGCTGAGGCAAAAGCGAGGTCGCCGACCTGAATTCGGGGTGAGCACTGCGAAGCCTTCAGCAAGGCGGCGGAGGCAGCGTGGCCAACGACCAACAAGGGGTGCAGCAGGGCAACTCTCAACCTCCATGCCAAGGCAAAGGAGGGTGGGAAACCAAAGAAAGAACAGAGGCCATATCAAGCCAGTACCCAGCAGCAGCCAGGCAGCCAACCAGGAGCGCACCTGGTCGTCTAGGCTCCCGGCCCAGCCACCTGAGTAAGAGCTGTGAGCAGTCGTGGGGTGTGAGTTCCAGGCAAGCGTGGTTTTCGGGGAGCAGTGGGGTGACTCAACCAGAGAGGCCAGGGCTGAGAGCGAGAGGGCTGGGCAGCAACCGGACCAGCGAGGGCGAGAGCAGAGACCAGGCCAGGCAGCCAGCAGCAGCAGCCAGTGAGCTACCACTGACAACCTGCGAGCTGAGGTCGCCGATGCAGGGGTGACTTGACCCTCAGGCCAGGGATGAGGACGGCAAAGAAGATGGCACTTTCTGAAAATTCATATTCATTGAAATCAAGAAAGATCAGTCGATAGGTTTAGCACACTGAGCTAAATCGCTGGCTTTTAAAGCAGACCAAGGCAGGCCAGCAGCACGGTTCAATTCCCGTACGAGCCTCCCCGAACAGGCGCCGGAATGTGGCGACTAGGGGCTTTTCACAGTAACTTCATTTGAATCCTACTTGTGACAATAAGCGATTTTCATTTCATTTCATGAAGAGACAGTCTGAATCAGGCAGTCAAAAACACAGCAAGTTGAAGGTGAGGCAAGAGGACAAAGCTGGGCAAAAAAACAGTTTACTTAAACAGGTTTGAAGTATTGAACAATGTCCAAACTGCGCATTCACCAACAACAACCACAAAAAGGTTTTGTGACTTATCTGATATCTTCGACTTGTTGATTTCCAGAGACAACACATAGCCTGGAAAACCTGAACAAGAAGCGGACTCTGAAATGGGAATGGCATTACAAGATAATGCTCAAGCTCATTGTTCTGCTGCTGAAGTGAGGGAAGGAACCTACTCTGAAGACATCGCCTTACAGTCAAAATCTGTTCCACTATTTCGTAATAAATAGACCAGGGAACATGGGTAATATGGAAAAGTGTTTGAAGTCCGAGGCCGAAGGCAGTTTAGAGTCTTCATGAATCCTATTTCCTGAGGGTGAAGAGAAATGGCATGATGGAAAGGAGAAATTGGTTGATTTTTTTCCAGAAACCTCGAAGGCAGTCTGCTGTTATGCTTTCAAATTGTTGCCTGATCCTAGTAATGGGAAACAGGCATCAACGATGGAGACTCTAACTGGAGAAATGTTGGAAGAGATATTGCTGATCATGAGCAGCACGGTAGCATAGTGGTTAGCACAATTGCTTCACAGCTCCAGGGTCCCAGGTTCGATTCCCGGCTTGGGTCACTGTATGTGCGGAGTCTGCACGTTCTCCCCGTGTGTGCATGGGTTTCCTCCGGGTGCTCCGGTTTCCTCCCACAGTCCAAAGAAGTGCGGGTTATGTGGATTGGCCATGCTAAATTGCCCTTAGTGTCCAAAATTGCCCTCAGTGTTGGGAGGGGTTACTGGGTTATGGGGATAGGGTGCTCTTGCCAAGAGCCGGTGCAGACTCGATGGGCCGAATGGCCTCCTTCTGCACTGTAAATTCTATGATTCTATGAAACTTCCAAACGTCATATTAAGGCTATGTGTCCGTTTGTTCAACGGTGTAAATTATGTGAAAGAATTGATTCTGCATTATCGGCTCAGTTTGGAAAGGAGTGTTCTTACTGGAGCAAAGTGCTGTTGCCACGGTCAAACTGCTATTTGCCTTGGGACTTCCTATAAGGGGACACGAGAAGCCATTAGTGTCAAGTCGAAGAGGGACTTTTTCAGCCTGCCTTGAAGATCTCAGTGATTTTCATGAGATTCTCAGAGAGTGTTTGGAAAGTTATCAATATTGTAGCTCAGGGAAGACCAACCTTTTAATGAGCAGAACTTACGCCGACTTCATCACGATAATGAGTGGCTCAGAAACCAATTCACTCATGAAGTAAAAAATGCTAAATACTATTCCATGGCGGCACGATGGTACAGTGGCTAGCACTACTGCCTCACAGTTCCAGGGTCCCGGGTTCAATTCCAGTCTGTGTGGAGTCTGCACGTTCTCCCTGTGTCTGTGTTTCCTCCGGGTGCTCCGGTTTCCTCCCACAGTCCAAAGATGTGCAGGTTAGGTGGATTGGTCATGCTGAAATTGCCTCTTAGTGTCCAAAAATAAAAGTTAGGTGGGGTTTCTGGGTTATGGGGATAGGTTGGAGGCGTGGGTTTAAGTAGGGTGCTCTTTCCAAGGGCCGGTGCAAACGCGATGGGCCGAATGGCCTCCTTCTGCACTGTAAATTCTATGATTCGGTGTTAAATAGAATAATGTTAGTTAATGCAGCTCTGTGTCTGACTTCATCATTGATGAGTCTGGCAAATAGGAATTAAATTAAACTTTACTTAAGAGTAATATTGCTATCCGCTCTGTCTGATCTAGTTTGTTTAATGATCAGTATAGTTTGGACAGATGTATCTGGAGTGTGGTAATGAAGACCAATTTTAGGCATATTATAAACTCTTGGAGGTGAGCGCTACAGCCCATTCTGAAACCCACTTCCACTGTGTTAGGAAAGTGTGTGGTCTTAACGGTCTATGCCTCATTATTCCCCACACTGTGAATTACACATTGCAGCCATGCTGTTGAGGAAGTTAGTGGAGAGATAAATAGTTAAAAAGGGCCACACAGTCATCTTCCACTCAGATAGGCAGGCAGAGAGCTGGGAGCAAGACATCAGAGAATGTTGATTAGAATGGATTGAGAAAAAGACAGGGCACTGTTCATTTCGGATGTCACTTCTTATTATTTGGTTGCCTGTGGAATCTGGATAAAGGCTTATGTCAAGACAGGAAGTAGTGCAAGAGCTTGTTTTTTAAAAGCTGGTAAATTGTCGGAGGAAGGAATCCCAAGCAGAAATAAGGACTTGCAGAGTTTTCCATTTCTGTGAGAGGATCAGTTGCAGACAGATGAAGTTACAAATTTGATTGAGCTGTCCCAATGTCAATTTCTCATCCTTCTCTCTGTTCCCGATGTTGCGTGTTGCAAAAATCACAGAGAAGTCTACCCCTTAAGCACGGTGGACATTATATAGGTTACTAAGTGGTGTCCAACTGATTTGGCTGAACTCATTCTATGGTAGAATTGAGGGCCAGGTTAAATACTGCAGGGATGGGACAGCTGCTACTGATTTGCCACCAGAAGATCAAGATTGGAACAGAGGAAAATGAAAGAAAGACCTGAATTCATCCAGCACTTTTCATGACCTCAGGATGTCAAAGTTATCCAAACAAAAAGTCAGTGTAATGTAGGAAACACGGCAGTCAATTTGTGTTTAGCAAGCTCCCATGAACAGCACTTTGGTTATGACCAAATAGTCTGTTTTTAGTGACTTTGATTGGAGGATAAATCTTGGCCAAGAGGCTAGAAAGAACTTCCCTTCTTTCTTCACATTCACTACGACAAGCAAGACTCGGCCTCGGTCCGACTTCTCAAGAGAAATGGGATGTGTGGGAGGTTGAGTGATCAGTTGCACTAATTGTCATGGAACAAAACTGAAGCAGCAGCCTAGACCTTGTCCTCAAGCCGCTGGGGTGGGACTTGAGCCATGGGTAATAGGACCAAAGAGGAAGAGACAGCTGTCGCAATCCATTTCCAAATGGGAAGAAGTCTACAGAACAAAATGTCTGTGCAGTAGATTTGGCAACTCAACTCTGGGAGACCATAGGATGGCCTGTGGAATGGACAGCTTATTGGGTAAACTAACTCTCCCTCCATTCTGCATCCAAGCTTTGTGGTAACTAGTGTAACTATGCAGGAAAAGGATAGCCATAACATTCCCTGGCTCCAACATCACTCAGTTTAATGAGGCCACAATTAACACACACACGAAAAGTTATAAACAAAAACAAAAAAGAAGGGTAAGTAAATAGCATAAACTCCACTGTACCAGGAATTCCAAACTCTCAGAGAGAGGGGAACTAAAACAAAAGTTTGTTACATTCTCATCTGTCTTTGTGAAGACATGTGTCTCTCAAATCGAGCAACTGAGCAGAATTCCATGGTCAAGAATGAGTTTCACGTGTTCCACTTGTAGCTTTGTGGCACTAAGTTACAGAGACCCAGGAGGTTCCGGCTCACTGCTCTCTCTCATGTCAACGCAAAGTTTACTAATCTTAAGTCAGTGGTCGACACGACTGGTTTCTGAATTCCTGGGCTAGAGAAAGGATAAATCAGACAAAGTCCCTACAGTACTTGCGACCGCACAGTGAAGATATCAGAGGAGGCAAGGTCAGGCTGGGTGTTCCAATGTTGCAAACTCTGCTACCACCCACTTTCCTGGACCACATAAGAACAACAATGTAGTATGCAGTACGAGGACTGTTGGAACCACACCCCAGTAGGAGTCATTGCTGACAGGAAAAAAATCTTAATTGGTTGGGGGGAGGGTGAACAATTAATACAACAGAAATGCTTATATTAATACTGCACCTGGCAGAATGTCCCAAAGCACTTCACAGCAATGAAGTACTTTGGTTGCAACTTAGGAATCACGCAGTTAATTTGAACACAATGAGGTTCCAAAAACAAGCAGTTATATAACAACCAAATAATCTGTTACCTCTTGGTTAAGGATCAAATATTATCAGGACACACTCCTGCTCTTCTGCAAGGCCAGGATGGTTCAGTTCGTACCACTCATGCCAAGTGTTCGAAGATTCGGGGCTTAACCCTCCCTTCAGGATTTTAGCCCTAAAGGCCAACACTCTTAAAGTCACATACCAACAGAGTGGGAAAAATGTTGTTGCAATGAGGTCTCACCCACTTATTCAGGAAGGTGAGCAGGTGAAGTCTATAGTCCTACATCATAAAAACAGCCCCAACATTCCTCCCATTGTACTTTACAGGATCCGGCCATTTGCAAAATGGCTGCCACGTTTGATGACACACAAACAATTCCTTTGCTTCAAACTAAACAATATTAAAGGTGCCAATTAATTGCAACGTGTTGATTTTAGTACAAAGTACTTTGAGACGTTTGTGAGAGATTTGATACGGAGTTAGAATCATGGGGCAGTATTTTCCGGTACCAAGGCGAAATTCCTGCCCAAAGTCAACCGACCAATTTTCCCTCAGATCTTCTGTCCAGGCCATCATAGAATTTACAGTGCAGAAGGAGGCAATCGGCCCATCAAGTCTGCACCGGTTCTTGGAAAGAGCACCCTACCCAAGGTCAACACCTCCACCCTATCCCCATAACCCAGTAATCCCACCCAACACTAAGGGCAATTTTGGACACTAAGGGCAATTTATCTTGACCAATCCACCTAACCTGCACATCTTTGGACTGTGGGAGGAAACCGGAGCACCCGGAGGAAACCCACGCACACACGGGGAGGATGTGCAGACTCCGCCCAGACAGTGACCCAAGCCGGAATCGAACCTGGGACCCTGGAGCTGTGAAGCAATTGTGCTATCCACAATGCTACCGTGCTCCCATGCCCAAGATGATTCCCAAGATGGGTGTGGCTATACAATTTGGGCGACACAATCGAACAGCACAGAATATGACCATTTGGTCCTGCGTCAACTCCTTGAATTCAATTAGCCCCTCCCCCCAAAAGTCCTGCAATTTTCACTTCTTTCTGAAGTTCCTTTTAGAAAATTATTGAATCTGCTGCCACCACTCTTTTAGTTCAGCACATTCCTGATCATGACAATTTGCTTTGTAAAAGAAAAATTCTTCATGCCATCCTCTCTCAATCAACACACTCCTTTGCCAATTATCTTAAATTTATGTTTTCTGGTTACTGACCCTGAAAATGAGCTGAAAGTCGTTCCCCCCCATCTCGTCTATCAAAATCCTTATGATTTGATAACCTCGATTAAATCTATTTGATCTTCTCTGGTTTAGCACACTGGGCTAAATCGCTGGCTTTTAAAGCAGACCAAGGCAGGCCAGCAGCACGGTTCGATTCCCGTACCAGCCTCCCCGAACAGACGCCGGAATGTGGCGACTAGGGGCTTTTCACAGTAACTTCATTGAAGCCTACTCGTGACAATAAGCGATTTTCATTTCATTTCTGCTTTAAGGAATAACTTCAGCGTCTCTAGTCTCACCACATAACTGGAACCCCTTAACCCTGGTGCCCTTCTCGTTAGGATTGCCAATCCTCCAGGATTGGCCTGAAGTCCCCGGGGACTGAAGATCAACCTTCAGGACACTGCCGTGTGCGATCCCGGAGAAAAATCACGACAACATTAAAAAGGATTGCTTTCTTTGGTCATTTCCTTTGACCACTTCTCTTTGCCAGACATAAAAATACTGAAAATGAAAAAGGAAAGGGCTGGTTGGTTGGCCAGTCAAGGATCATTCAACGAGTTTTTTTTGGATTTCCGATAGAAAGACAAGTGCGTCACAAGGATGGAGGTGTTGGCCGACTAATGGCTGGAAAATGCGGCCAAGTCATGTAATGAAACCTCCATGAATACTTTTAATCACAGTTGGCAACCCTTACCACTGTAAATCTCCTCTGCACCCTGCACCCTCTCCAAGGCCTTGACAATCTTCTGAAATGATTATGCATAGAATTGTGCACAATCCTCCAGATGGGGCCTAACCAGCGATTTATAACGGGTTACCATAACATCCTTGATTTCATACTCTGTGCCTTTTAGGTATAAAGCGAACGCCTGTAGTAATCTTCTCAATTGGCCCTGTCGCTTTCAAAGTTTTGCTGACAAACACCCCCGGGTCTCTCTTTTCCTGTACCCCCTTAAAATTTTTATTTATATTGCCTCTGCATATTTTTCTTGCAAAATGCATTACTCCATAAATACAAGATATTTGTTGGCCTTTTTTTCTGGAAAAGGGTGAAAAGCACAAGACAGCAAGATGAACATGGAAGGCAGCAAACAAGGGGAGGCAATATGTAACGTACGTGTTACTATTCATGTACTGGAATTAATGTCATTATTGCGGCCCTGGCTGATGTGTGCTGATTCCGAGAGAGTTCGGCTAACAGGGATATTAAAAAAACAAAAACTCTTTAGGAACTGGTCAGAAACATAAACCACGGATGGGGAAGCATTTACAAGGCTAGAGCAGAAGAGCGAGACTAATTGGAAAACTCTTTCAAAAGAACCAGCATAGGAACAATGGGCCGAATGGCCTCCTAGCCCCTGATCCTGTGATAAGAGACCCAATACCACAGCACATTTAGTCAGTATGTAGCTGAGCAGCACAGGCTAGAAAGGCCGCACTGTGGGTCCCTACAGTACAAGGGTGTAGCACAGACAGAGCCCATTCAGCCCATTGTACCTTACTGTACAACATATTGAAGGTGTTTCCTGACTCCTTTCTTAGTATCCATCTAATTAGAGCAGCAGAACCACTCTCGCCAATTCCATCCAATTACAGGACGATGAACAGGAGGTGCTGGAGGAGAGGCACAGTGACCGTGTCTGCATGGGTTTCCTCCGGGTGCTCCGGTTTCCTCCCACAGTCCAAAGATGTGTAGGTTAGGTGGATTGGCCATGATAAATTGCCTTTAAGTGTCCAAAAAAGGTTAGGTGGGGTTAGGGGGATAGTGTGGAGGTGTGGGCTTAGGTCAGATGTTCTTTCCAAGGACCGGTGCAGACTCGATGGGCTGAATGGCCTCCTTCTGCACTGTAAATTTGATGTCTATGTCTATATGTTTAGACCACCCACTAAATCAGTATTTTTCAAACTTTTTATCCCGGGACCCACTTTTGCCAACCGGCTGACCTTCGAGACCCACACCGGCCGACCTTTGCAATACACGCCTTGTTTCCTTACCTTTAATGTGGAAGGGGAGCCTGCTTGATCCTCAGAATCTCACTCCAATCAAGTCCACAGGAGAGGGCAATGTGCCTATCAGATGCAGAGTTCAGCCAGTTACTTTGTGCCATCTTCATCTTTATGAGAATGGAATATCCAACCTCACACATGTAGGCTGCCGTGAAGGGCAATAGCAACAAAATGCTTGTTTTACTCACCACGGGATACTCCTGGGAGATGCTACTTCAGAACGCTGACAGCCACATGTGCTATTGGTGCATTTTTAATGTGCTATCACTGGTCAGGTACAACAGCGTAGTCTTTTATTTTGGACTTGATGTGGAGATGCCGGCGTTGGACTGGGGTGAGCACATTAAGAAGTCTTACAACACCAGGTTAAAGTCCAACAGGTTTGTTTCAAATCACTAGCTTTCGGAACACTGCTCCTTCCTCAGGTGAATTATTTTGGAGTCAGCTGCAAGTTAATAGCTGACTCTGGGTCTCAACCTCAAAAGGAATTTTTGATCCAACACTTCTCTTTCAAAATCTGAAACTTTTCCTCTCATTTGCCAGTACTTCCCTGCATATAACACACATGGGCTTTGCATCCTTATTTGCATTGGCACAATTGACAAAACTATACCTCAAGAAAACATCTTCATACTGCTTGGTTCCTGAGTAACGTTTCTTCTTTGTAGGCTGTTAACCAGAGGCCCTGGAGCACTGTACAAACCTAACACTAGCAGTGCTCTGTCCTGCCTTGGACTCTTCTGAGCAGCTCTCTCCAGCAGATTCAGATGTGAGATTCTGGCCAGTAAGTTCTCTGCCTATTTGTGTATCTGGCTGCCTCTTCCTTGTAAGAAAACGATTCATCTTCACTGTCCTCCTGCCAGCAGTTAGAAAATGGAAGAAACTCTCCTCCGTGATTTGCCGTACATTCAGGGTGCTTGACATCAAGTGTATATGCAGGGCGCATGACCTGCTCACTGCTGCCACTTCTGGACACAACCTCATTTCATTCTTATTTAAAAGGCAGCAACAGTCGCCATTCTCAATAAAAAGCCAGCAGCGACCGTGGGGAACTTCTCCTCGACTATGGGGAACTTCTCCCCCTCATCAATCTGGGAGCCCATTCCACGAGTAGAGCAAAACATCCTGATGTTGGTCCTAATTTTACCTTTCACTATGCCAAGCCCATGAGTCATCCCAAAACAAAATACACTGCATTTACACAATGGTGATCACCACCTCAGAATATCCCAAAGTGCTTTAAAACCTGAAGAAGTATTTTTTGATTATAGTTAATGTCAAAAAAAGGAAGCCTATTTGCACCGAGCAACTGCCCAGAACAGCAATGTGACAATGGCCAAACAATCCTTTTGGGATGCTGATTGAGGGGATAAATATCGGCCAGGGCACCAGGGATAATTCCTTTCCTCTTCTCAGAAATAGTGCCCTGGCCTTCTTTATGTCATGAAGAACAGTTGGGGCCTTGATTTATCATCTCATCCGAAAGATGGCACTTCTGGCACTGCAGCACTCCCTCAGTACCACACCGGAGTACCAGTTTGAATGGTCAAGCTCCAAATTGAGCTCTTCCTTATGCTCTTGTTTAAATTTATATGAACAAATCAAATACAAGATACATATTGCTCCATCTTACAATACATAAACTTTATTACATTGCTTCTCAGCTATCTCCTTTCAAGGTACAAGAACCCAAGTTTCTCTAGCACCTCCTTGTCATGGAAACCCATTTTTATTTAACCAAATGCACTCACTGAAGGATGACCGGGTCAGTTGTGGGATATTCACTCCCTCTAATTTAAAGGGTGCGGAGGTAAATTGCATTGCCCAATCACTGCCTTGGCTGGAATCAGCTGACCTCTGGAATATTATAGCTAGGGCATTGCCTGATCTTCAGTTTCATAGAACATAGAACAGTTACAGCACAGATGTGAAAGGGTCAGAATTAACAATTGGTCAACTGCCAGTTTCATCACGAACACTTCCAGGAGGAAAATAAGAAATTCGTTATTTAATCAGGAGCTGGGCAACATAGGTCACCCCCCCAGGTTTTAAAATCAGGAAATTCTGGATACACACAACAAATCCATCCATACGTTATCAGGCAGATTAAACTGTTCCTACCTCCCTCTTTTAAAAGTCTGCAAACCCCGCTTTTTTCACTCTATCTTTACATTCCTCTCCCCAGCATCTGTTTAAGTTCCCTCTTACGCATCTCGCTTACAATATTACCTCCCCTCCTGGGAAGGGCTCAAGAATCACAATCACCTCACCCACTCGCTGTCTGGGAGGAGATGCTCTGCCTGAACAAAGGGTTTCTGACAAAAGGTTATCTTCAATACGTTTCCAGAATTTGGATTCCAGATTCCCCCCCTCCCCCACCCCCCATTCCCATCTCCCTCCCCCATTCCCATCTCCCCCACCCCCATTCCCCCCACCCCCCATTCCCATCTCCCCCACCCCCCATTCCCATCTCCCCCGCCCCCCATTCCCATCTCCCCCACCCCCCATTCCCATCTCCCCCCCCCCCATTCCCATCTCCCCCCCACACACCTCCCCAAACCCCCCCCCCCCACCGCCATACACACTTCCCCTATGCCTTCTATGCATTCCCCATGCACCCCCCCCATGCCCCTATGCCCACCTCCCCTTACACCCGTGCCCACTACACCCAGATGCCCACCTCCCTCACACCCACACCCATGCACACCACCCCCCATACAAACCTCCCCCACACCCCCCTCCACCTTCCACGTTTTGACAGCCGCAGAGTGGGAATTTGGGCTTTAAAAACAACTCTAAACTTAACAAAAACGTTCATTTCCTTCCCCCAAAGTGACCCACATGGGACCCCTTGGCCCAAACTAAAGGAACACTTCTGGAGGTGTCTGTCTGTCTCCCCCCTCTCAGCATATTAACTGGGGGGGGGGGGGGGGGGCACATTAACAACATCAGGGATGGAGGGATCCCAGATAAGCAGAATCCAAGGAGCTGCCAACAAGAGTAAAGGAAGCTGCTCCTTGCCCTGCTTCAAGGTGACTTTCTGAATCAAGAGCAGGCGAAGGAAACCGTTAGAACAATGGAGCTGCTGCTGGTGGGGGGAGGCTCTGAATACAAAGTGAAAGGGACTTTATAAAATACTTACTCAGCTGCAGGAGGCTGAAGGAACACAGAAAGATTTCAACTCTCGTCATCTTGCGACCCCCTCACTTCAAGACAAAAGGGAGAAAGTTCCTCCAGAACTTTTCTTGCGGAGTTTTGAGGGTAGGTGTTTGGCAGGCTGGGAGTAGCGGGATGGGATCTGGGAATGTCCGACCTGTTGTTGCTGCTTCTCCTCAGCCACTGAACACTTCTGCACTCTCCCGTCTGTCAGGGCAGCGGCGCTCGCGGGGTCCTAGCGCCCGGCCCGCCGAGCAGCCACTCTCATCCTGCAAGATCAGCGGCACAACTTGGCTGCACACCAGTTAGCCTCCTCGCCTGATAATAATAATCATCTTTATGAGTGTCACAAGTAGGCTTACATTAACACTGCAAAGAAGTTACTGTGAGAAGCCCCCAGTCACCACATTCCGGCCCCTGTTCGGCTACGCGGAGGGAGAATTCAGAATGTCCAATTCACCGAACAAGCACGTCTTTCGGGACTTGTGGGAGGAAACCGGAGCACCCGGAGGAAACCCACGCAGTCACGGGGAGAACGTGCAGACTCCGCACAGATGGCGACCCAAGCCGGGAATCGAACCCGGGTCCCTGGCGCTGTCAAGCAACAGTGATAACCACTGTGCTACCGTACTGCCCGTCTAGAGCCCCTCCTGCCTTTGTGGAATGGCTACCGTACAGGAGGACACCACTTTGCCCATCCTGCCTTTTCTCTGCAAGAGCAATCAACCCAAGACCCCCTCTCGGACCGCCTCCTCTCTGGAAGGGAGGCTGTGACGTTGGTACAGACGCAAGGGTATCCAATCTGCCCAGCGCACCCTGCATTGTGTGGCTCTACTGCGGGGAGAGGGGGGAAGGCAAATGTGGCTGAATGGCCCGAATAGACATCTTGATAACGGTATTGCAGGATTGTTGTTGCTGACCTTGTGTTGTTGCTGCCTGTGGTTTAGTGCTTGTACCGTTTTGTTTGGCCAATTGTAATGTTTACTGTTTAATAAACAAAATATTCCTCTCTCAGTGCTGCATTTTTCCCTGCAATCCCCATTCCCCCCACCAAAAGTTCTTGTTGAATGCCTCAATTGAACATGGAGGCAGTTGGAGGCACCACTCACTCGGCAGATTCCAGATCCTCGCCACTCGCTGCGTGAAAATGCTTTTCCTCATGCCATCATTGTTTCTTCTGCCAATCACCTTCCATCTGTGCCCCCTGGTTCTCGACCCTTCTGCTCACTGGAACGGTTTCTCACCAGCTAACCTGTCCAGAACCTTCATGGACTTAAACACTTCTAGCAAATCTCCTCTTAATCTTCTCTTAGAACATAGAACATAGAACGATACAGCGCAGTACATGCCCTTCGGCCCACAATGTTGCACCGACATGGGAAGTCAAAAAACAAAAGCCATCTAACCTACACTATGCCATTATCATCCATATGCTTATCCAATAAACTTTTAAATGCCCTCAATGTTGGCGAGTTCACTACTGTTGCAGGTAGGGCATTCCACGGCCTCACCACTCTTTGCGTAAAGAACCTACCTCTGACCTATGTCCTATATCTATTACCCCTCAGTTTAAGGCTATGTCCCCTCATGCTAGCCATTTCCATCCGCGGGAGAAGGCTCTCACTGTCCACCCTATCTAACCCCCTGATCATTTTGTATGCCTCTATTAAGTCTCCTCTTAACCTTCTTCTCTCTAACGAAAACAACCTCAAGTCCATCAGCCTTTCCTCATAAGATTTTCCCTCCATACCAGGCAACATCCTGGTAAATCTCCTCTGCACCCGCTCTAAAGCTTCCACGTCCTTCCTATAATGCGGTGACCAGAACTGTACGCAATACTCCAAATGCGGCCGTACCAGAGTTTTGTACAGCTGCAACATGACCTCATGACTCCGGAACTCAATCCCTCTACCAATAAAGGCCAACACTCCATAGGCCTTCTTCACAACCCTATCAACCTGGGTGGCAACTTTCAGGGATCTATGTACATGGACACCTAGATCCCTCTGCTCATCCACACTTCCAAGAACTTTACCATTAGCCAAATATTCCGCATTCCTGTTATTCCTTCCAAACTGAATCACCTCACACTTCTCTACATTAAACTCCATTTGCCACCTCTCAGCCCAGCTCTGCAGCTTATCTATGTCCCTCTGTAACCTGCTACATCCTTCCGCACTGCCGACAACACCACCGACTTTAGTGTCGTCTGCAAATTTACTCACCCACCCTTCTGCGCCCTCCTCTAGGTCATTGATAAAAATGACAAACAGCAACGGCCCCAGAACAGATCCTTGTGGTACGCCACTTGTAACTGAACTCCATTCTGAACATTTCCCATCAACCACCACCCTCTGTCTTCTTTCAGCTAGCCAATTTCTGATCCACATCTCTAAATCACCCTCAATCCCCAGCCTCCGTATTTTCTGCAACAGCCTACCGTGGGGAACCTTATCAAACGCTTTACTGAAATCCATATACACCACATCAACTGCTCTACCCTCGTCTACCTGTTCAGTAACCTTTTCAAAGAACTCGATAAGGTTTGTGAGGCATGACCTACCCTTCACAAAGCCATGCTGACTATCCCTAATCATATTATTCATATCTAGATGATTATAAATCTTGTCTCTTATAATCCCCTCCAAGACTTTACCCACAACATACGTGAGGCTCACCGGTCTATAGTTGCCGGGGTTGTCTCTACTCCCCTTCTTGAACAAAGGAACCACATTTGCTATCCTCCAGTCCTCTGGCACTATTCCTGTAGCCAATGATGACATAAAAATCAAAGCCAAAGGCCCAGCAATCTCTTCCCTGGCTTCCCAGAGAATCCTAGGCTAAATCCCTTCAGACCCCGGGGACTTATCTATTTTCAGCCTGTCCAGAATTGCCAACACCTATTCCCTACGTACCTCAATGCCATCTATTCTAATAGCCTGTGTCTCAGCATTCTCCTCCACAACATTATCTTTTTCCTGAGTGAATACTGACGAAAAATATTCGTTTAGTATCTCGCCTATCTCTTCAGACTCCACACACAACTTCCCATCCCTGTCCTTGACTGGCCCTACTCTTACCCTAGTCATTCTTTTATTCCTGACATACCTATAGAAAGCTTTTGGGTTTTCCTTGATCCTACCTGCCTAATACTTCTCATGTCCCCTCCTTGCTCGCCTTAGCTCCCTCTTTAGATCCTTCCTCGCTACCTTGTAATTATCAAGCGCCCCAACTGAAACTTCACTCCTCATCTTCCCATAGGCCTCCTTCTTCCTCTTAACAAGAGATTCCACTTCTTTGGTAAACCACGGTTCCCTCGCTCGACGCCTTCCTCCCTGCCTGTCCGGTACGTACTTATCAAGAACACGCAGTAGCTGTTCCTTAAACCAGCTCCACATATCCAGTGTGCCCAACACTTGTAGCCTACTTCTCCAACCTATCCCCTCCAAGTCATGTCTAATGGCATCATAATTGCCCTTCCCCCAGCTATAACTCTTGCCCTGCGGGGTATACTTATCCCTTTCCATCACTAACGTGAACGTCACCGAATTGTGGTCACTGTCCCCAAAGTGCTCACCTACCTCCAGATCTAACACCTGGCCTGGTTCATTACCCAAAACCAATTCCAATGTGGCGTCTCCTCTTGTTGGCCTGTCAACATATTGTGTCAGGAAACCCTCCTGCACACATTGTACAAAAAACGACCCATCTAATGTGCTCGAACTATATCTTTTCCAGTCAATATTTGGAAAGTTAAAGTCTCCCAGAATAACTACCCTGTTACTTTTGCTCTTATCCAGAATCATCTTCGCCATCCTTTCCTCTACATCCCTAGAACTATTTGGAGGCCTATAGAAAACTCCCAACAGAGTGACCTCTCCTTTCCTGTTTTTAACCTCAGCCCATACTACCTCGGAAGAAGAGTCCCCATCTAGCATCCTCTCCGCCACCGTAATACTGTTTTTGACTAGCTGCGCCACACCTCCCCCTCTTTTGCCTCCTTCTCTGAGCTTACTAAAACACCTAAACCCCGGAACCTGCAACAACCATTCCTGTCCCTGCTCTATCCATGTCTCCGAAATGGCCACAACATCGAAGTCCCAGGTATTGGGACTCCAGGTACTCCTGGCATTGAAGTAGACACACTTCAAACCACCTACCCGAACACTGGCCCCCTCCTGCGAAGTCAATTCTGTGCTCCTGACCTCTATACTCTCAATCTCTCGTACCCTAAAACTACAATCCAGGTTCCCATGCCCCTGCTGTATTAGTTTAAACCCCCCCCAAAGAGCACTAACAAATCTCCCCCCCAGGATATTTGTGCCCCTCAGGTTCAGATGTAGACCATCCTGTCTGTAGAGGTCCCACCTTCCCCAGAAAGAGCCCCAGTTATCCAGAAATCTGAATCCCTCCCGCCTGCACCATCCCTGTAGCCACGTGTTTAATTGCTCTCTCTCCCTATTCCTCATCTCATTATCACGTGGCACAGGCAACAACCCAGAGATAACAACTCTGTTTGTTCTCGTTCTGAGCTTCCATCCTAGCTCCCTGAAAGCCTGCCTGACATTCTTGTCCCCTTTCCTACCTATGTCGTTAGTGCCAATGTGGACCACGACTTGGGGCTGCTCCCCCTTAAGGACTCAGAAAACACGATCCGAGACATCACGTACCCTTGCACCTGGGAGGCGACATACCAAACGTGAGTCTCTCTCGCTCCCACAAAATCTCCTATCTGTGCCCCTGACTATCGAGTCCCCAATTACTAATGCTCTGCTCCTCTCCCCCCTTCCCTTCTGAGCAACAGGGACAGACTCCGTGCCAGAGGCCCGTACCCCATGGCTTACCCCTGGTAAGTCCCCCCCCCCCCACAAGTATCCAAAGTGGTATACTTGTTACTCAGGGGAATGACCGCAGGGGATCCCTGCACTGACTGCTTCTTCCCAGTCCCTCTTACAGTTACCCATCTATCTCCAATCTTTGGTGTAACTAATTCCCTGAAGCTGCTATCTATGACCCCCTCTGCCTCCTGAATGATCCAAAGTTCATCCAACTCCAGCTCCAGTTCCCTAACTCGGTCTTGGAGGAGCTGGAGATGGCAGCACTTCCTGCAGGTAAAATCAGCAGGGACACTAACGGCATCCCTCACCTCAAACATCCTGCAGGAGGAACATTGCACTACCTTCCCTGCCATCCCTCTAACCTCCAACCAAGATCTGGTTAATAAATAAATAAATAAAAAATATTATAATAATATGGCACTTACCTCACACCAATGAGTCTTATTATTAGGTTAGAGGAGGAGGGCGGGTGGGAGACACTACACGTGTAGTGTCTCCGGTTTCCTCTCCACCAGAATTTATTGGTTGGGGGGGGGGGGGGGGGGCCTTCCCAGAAGTCCGCGGGTCGAACTTCCGGTTCCCGCCTTATATTTAAAAAAAAACAGAAAAGAAGAACAGAAACGGGACCAGGTAAGGGTTTTTAAAGTAAAAACTTACCTCCCAGAAGGCCCTTGCGCACCGCTCCCGCCAAGATCCAAAGTGCTGCTCCTGCAAAGGTAAGGGTTTTTAAAGTAAAGAGAACATCCCCAGCTCCTCCAATTTATCCATACCCCAGCAACCATTGTTGTAATTATTTTCTGCAACCTTACTCCCTTATGAAAATGTGGTGCCCAAAATTGGGCACAGTACACTGCTTGAGACCGAACAAGACATTTAGAAAAATAAAATTGATGCACCATAGGAGTAGCAGCAGGGCTTAAAGTGCAGAACTATACCAAATTTGAAAAGAATAGGAGAAAAATTGAGATGTAGCGATGCCAGGCTTTACTTACAAATGTTTGAGTAGTGAGGCAGGGCAAGGGTGCTCTGCTTCATCCACACAATTGTGATCCCTTTGCTATCACAATAGCACATAGAAAGACAAGCAGCTGGATTCTCCGCCGGCGGGGTGCTCCGTTCTGCCGGCAGCCTGGGGGTTTCCCGACGGTGTGGGGCTTCCCCGCAATGGGAAACCCCATTGACTGGCCAGCGGGGCGAAACAGAAAAGTGGCATGGCGGGGCCGAGAATCCAGCCCAAGAAATAGAAGCTGGAGTAGACTATACTGTAGTGATATCATGGGTGTGTTGTAATTCACTGACTAACCACTAGGAGTCTCATCAGCATATAAGTGAATGTTAGTGTCAGGTGACCTCAGACAAACTGGAGAGATGGAAGGGTGAGGTTGCTTGTGCATGTTAATACTGTTATTCATCTGTTGTTTTGTATATAGTTGACCCATAGTTAATGTTAATAAATTGTTTATATATTTAGCTACAAATGATCTTGTAATTTAAATCAGGCCACCTGACAAGAACATTACATGGTAACAGGGTTGGATGGTATTAAACACTGAGAAAAAAAACTATCAGCCTGCCACAAGGTACACAGAGATTTGAAGATTTTGCAGACTGGTTGAAGCCACCAATGAGTCTCAGATTTCATGGTAATGTGGGCAGCAACTGGCGTGTGTTTAAACAACAATTAAACTGTTTCTTACTGCAGTAAATTTAGGAGATCAATCAGATTTGCGTAAGGTAGCGATGCTCCTAACAGCGGCAGGGCCCGAAACAATTACTGTGTTTAATATGTTTAAATTTGCAAACGATGAAGATAATAAAAATTTTAACTAAGTAATTTGAAGATTTGATGCACATTGCACCCCAGAAAGAATTAAATTTATAAACGCTATGTGTTTAGATCACCTTTACGGAAGACAGAAGAGTTCATAGATCAAATCATCACTGATTTAAAGTTAAAAGCTAAAACCTGTAACTTTTCCTGTGGTGGAATCTTCCATGATTCGGGAGCAGATTGTATTTGGTGTGAATGAAAATAAGCTGAGGAAATGGTTGCTGAGGGAGTCGGAGCTGTCTTTGGAACAAACAGTTAAGATTTGTCAGGCTCGCGAGCTAGCAGCGCAGCATTCTAAAATGTTTCTCAGTAATGGCTGCGTCTTCATGGAGGAAAGCACTCCGGTTGAGGGCAGCATGGTAGCGCATTGGGTTAGTTCTGCTGCCTCATGGCGCTGAGGTCCCAGGTTCGATCCCGGCTCTGGGTCACTGCCCGTGTGGAGTTTGCACATTTTCCCCATGTTTGCGTGTGTTTCGCCCCCACAGCCCAAAGGATGTGCAGGCTTGGCGGATTGGCCACGCTAAATTGCATATAATTGGAAAAAATGAATTGGGTACTCTAAATTTAAAAAAAATAATAATAAAATAAAGCACTCCGGTTGCCGCCCTTTTACCAAAAAATGGGAAACTTCCAAAAAAGGCGGGAAAGTTCTTCGCACACCAGCAAACAGGTTAAAGATCAGGACAAAGTATTTCTGTGTAAAAGATGTGGTCAAAGGCACAAATTAAGGCAGTGTCCAGCATTAGGCAAGTTCTGTTTCAGATGCAAAGAAAAGAATCACTTTGCTCAGAATTGTCACTCTAAGCTCAACCCCAGATCAGTCAGCACAGTGGAAGACACAGGGCGCGATTCTCCGCTCCCGCGCCGGTTGGTAGAATCGCCTGGGTTGCCAAATTTTTCCGCGACTCCGGTCCGACGCCCTCCCGCAATTCTCCCAAGCGGCGAGAACGGCCCCGTCGAGTTCCACGCAGCGCAGGCTGGAGAATCGCGCGAGACACCCAAAATGGCGATTCTCCGGCACCCCTGCTATTCTCAGGCCCGGATGGGCCGAGCGGCCAGCCCAAAACAGCGGGTTTCCCCTGGCGCCGTCCACACCTGGTCGCTGCCGGCAGGAACAGTGCGGGAACGCTGGGGGGGGTCGGGGGAGGGGGGGGGGGGGAGATCCTGCACCGGGGGGGGGCACAAATGGGGTGTGCCCACCGATCGTCGGGCCGTCCTCTCTGAAGGAGGACCTCCTTTCTTCCGCAGCCCCGCAAGATCCGTCTGACATCTTCTTGCGGGGTGGATTCGGAGAGGACGGCAACCACGCATGCACGGGTTGGCGCCGGCCAACCTGCGCATGCGCGGGTGACGCCAGTTATGCGGCGCCGGCCGCGTCATGTATGCGGCGCCGCCTTGACGCGGCGCCAAGGCCTGGCACGCGTAAATGACGCGGCGCCGCTCCTAGCCCATTATCGGGCCCTGAATCGGTCGGGATGGGGGCCGTTTCGCGCTGTCGTGAACCTCGACGGCGTTCACGATGGCGCGAACACTCTGCCTCCATTTCGGAGAATCCCGCCCACAGTCTCCAGTGATGAAACATCATAGTTTGTTGGAGTAATAACAGAGAAGAAGAATCTTTTGGAGACATCAAAAAATTATTCAGCACTTAAAAAGATGCAAACTGCGCATTCCAAATCCCAACAGCTCTCTGAGTAAAGAAGTTTCTCCTCATCCCACTCCTAGCTCTCTTGCTGACCATCTTGAAATTGTGACCTCTAGTCACTGACCTACCAACAAATAAGGAAAGAGAATATCCTTATTTACCCTGTCAAAATTGTTCACAATTTTGAACAACTCAATAAGGTCGCCCTTTAATCTTCTCTGCTCCAAGGAGAACAAGCCCAATTTTCTTAACAACTGCTGTGAATCCATTCCAGTTATAGTTTTTGGCAATTCTGGCCAGGTAGTCACTCTTTGCTTCTGACATATTTACTTGGTAAATGCAGAGTGTTTCCTCATGCTTGGGAGGTAGAAATAAAGGTTTGATGTCTTTCTATCATCCAAATGCATGTTTTACCAGCAGGAACCAATGAGACATGAAGTTATTTCCGCATAGAAGAGGACATTGGTCCATCTCGTCCACGGCACCTCTCGATAGTGCAAGCCAGCCTGTCCCTTTCCCTCTGTAGTCCGGCAAGTATTATTTCCCTCAATTTCCTTTTGAGGCAATTGGAAAATATTCACGATGAGCAATCCTGACTGGCATGATTCACCTCCTTGCTGTCAGAAGATTCTCCCAAACTGTAACATTCCAAATACTTCTCCGGATGAGATCTGGTAACTCATCACAGACTAAGGGCCAACTTTTCGCCAAGACGGTAGGGCTCTTTACTGTTGCCAAAATGGCACTGAACACTGATTCCGGGTGTTCTTGTCACTGAACTTCATGCCCAGCCTTTGTTCCGGGGTCTGGGGGATGGTTAAATGAGGGCAGGACATATTTCACACAGCCACAGTTCACAGAGGCAGTAGCTCATGGGATTTACAAATTTGGAAAAAAACAGTCTAAAATGCCAGAGCTTTTTGAAGAGGTCGGGTACCTCTTTGGGATTGTTAAGAGTAGGCAAGAATGTATGAAAAAAGTGGACAAGGTCTGTGAAATTATCAATGTATCAAATCATTTAAATCCCCCGCTCTTTAAATTCTTAATAAAACGAGCCTTCAGTTGAAAAAAGAAACAGTGCTTGCAATTTCAAGACTTGCTTGTTTATAATCTTTATTAGTGTCACAAGTAGGCTTACATTAACACTGCAATGAAGTTACTGTGAAAATTCCCTAGTCGCCTGTTCAGGTACACAGAGGGAGAATTCAGAATATCCAATTCACCGAACAAGTGCATCTTTCGGGACTTGTGGGAGGAAACTGTAGCACCCGGAGGAAACCCATGCAGGCACGGTAAGAACATGCAGACTCCGCACAGATAGTGACCCAAGTGGGAATTGAACCCAGGGCCCTGGTGCTGTGAAGAACAGTGTTAACCACTGTACTATCATGCCCGCCCTATGTTGACATAGGCCTGGGAGTTATCATTCTAGTATTAGTACTGTTCGATTGCTTCCACAACCTATCATTATCACAGTGGGGGGGGGGCTAGTTTAGCACACTGGGCTAAATAAATGGCTTTTAAAGCAGACTAAGGCAGGCCAGCAGCACGGTTCAATTCCCGTACCAGCCTCCCCGAACAGGTGCCGGAATGTGGCGACTAGGGGCTTTTCACAGTAACTTCATTTGAAGCCTACTTGTGACAAGAAGCGATTTTCATTTCATTGTAAGTTCATAGTTTGATTGACAGCTCCAAATGATTATAAAGGGATTGGTTATGAATATAAATGTTTTTATAAGGGATTAAGTATTTGAAGGAATTTAAATATATTGAATGGACTTTTATCATAAAAGTATTTGTTTAATATAATTAAGTCTGTAATAAATACTGAAAACTTTATTTTATCTCATCTCACCATGGCTTCTGATGTTTGCCCATGGTGGATACCTGATAAGTTGGCATGAAGGGCATCAGGGGCAAAGGGTTGTGTGGCAGGGATTGATTGAGCTGATACTAAGTTGGCATCGATGCAATGAGGGGCCATGGGTTTGAAATAGAGGGGCATATGTTGACATGAAGGGTATGAGAGACCATGGGGGGGTGGGATAAAGTTGCATGGATGGTGCATGGTAGTTTATGTTGGGGTGAGGGCCTTACTGTTTTCATTATAACTGGGACAATTCTTTTTAACCACCCCAACCCGGCACTTGCCAGTCCCTGTGCCTGTTTACAGTGATAGTGGGGCTGATTCTAGTTAGCCCTCACCAGGGATGAAAATCCGAATGTTCAGGGAAGTTTCTCCTGAGTCAGGTTTGGGGAGTCTGGAATTTCCCAACCTTGAAGTGAAAATTAAGCTGCATGGATCCAAAACTGGAAGCGTTCTGGTCTGTATCGATAGATTTAGCTGAGATTTGCATTTATAGAATGCCTTTTACCTCCTCCTGATATCTGAAAGGTTTTCACAGCAAATTAAGTACTTTTGAATTTAGTTAATGTTGTAATGTGTGAAACATAGCAGTCCATTTGTGTGCAGCATGATCCCAATGTGAGAACGACCAATCAGTTTTAATTATGTTGGCTGGGTGATAAATATTGGTCAGGACACCAGGGAGAACTACTGCTGTTCTTCTTCAAGACCCATTAACATCCACCTCAGAGGCTGGAATGTCCCCAAATCCATGCTGGCGACGGCTACCTGAGTCTTTGGTTAAGAAGATGGTCATCAAGAGAATGTTGTTGACCACTTCTTCACAGTAAAATGTATTTATTTGTTCACGGGCTGTGGGCGCTGCTGGTTAAGCCAGCATTAAATGCCCATTCCTGAGGGCATTTAAGGGTGAATGACATTGTTGAGTCACATGTAGACCAGACCAGGTAAGGATGACAGATTTCCTTCCCTAAAGGACATCAGTGAACCAGATGGAGTTTTACGACAATAGTTTCATGGTCATCTTTAGACTTTTAGTTCCAGATTTTTAAAACTTGAATTCAGATTTCACCACCTGCCTTGGCGAGATTTGAACTCAGGTCCCCAGAGCATTATTAATCCAGCGACGTTACCACAGCCTTCTGGAAAAGCTTGAAAATTAGCCAGAAAGCACAACTAAGAATGCCAGGAAGTCTTTCTTCAAGCAACAGAAAAGTAGCAGAGACACACCCTGACTATTGGCACCTTGCCCTGCTCAGCTCATTTATACTTGGTCACAACATTCTGCTGAAGAGTGACACTCCAGGCCCACCAAAAATAACTAGGTCAGTGATGGAATATTACTCTAATCATTTGTTACTTCCTTCCCTGTTTCACAGCTGTTGTTGAGAAGGAAATCTGTGACTGCTGTGTATCTGAAATAAAAAGAGAAGATGCTCAAAATAAACAACAGGCCAGTCACCACCTTGTTTGGAAAAGATGTTTTATCCTATTGAATGTTCCTTAAGTTATTAAATGCTCTGCGCACATTTATAAGAATCTTTAAAGGTGAATGAGGGGAGGGGCACCAATGCTGATCACACCTCTCGACACCCAAAAGTACATACTTTCCACCGGGAACCAAAGATGCTATTTGTTCTTCCCTAGCTTGGTTGGGGGAGGGGAGCGGGCACTCAGGCTAATTATGCCCCCTCCAATATTCCCCTAATTGGCAGCAGCTCACTGAGCATAGGCCAAGGTTAGAAGCATGGGATGACTCATAGAATCACTACAGTGCAGAAGGAGGCCCTATCCCCGTAACTCAGTCACCCCACATAACCTTTTGAACAAGAAGGACAATTTATCATGGCCAATCCACCTAAACATCTTTGGACTGTAGGAGGAAACCGGAGCACCCAAAGGAAACCCACGCAGCCACGGGGAGAACGTGCAAACTGCACACATCCAGTCACTCAAGGCTGGAATTGAACCCGGATCCCTGGCACTGCAAGGCAGCAGTGCTAACCACCATGCCACTGTGCTGCCACCATGTCAAGAGGCAATTGTTAGGTTCTCTCTTGTTGGAGATGGTCATTGCCTGGGATTTGTGTGGTGCGAATGTAACTTGCTACTTATGAGCCCAAACCTGGATATTTTCCAAGTTTTACTGCATTTGGACATGGATTGCTACATTACCTGGGGAGCCGCGAATGCAGCTGAACATAGTGAAATCAAAGAACAAAGAAAAGCCAGGAAGAGGCTCTTCGGCCCTCCAAGCCTGCGCCGACCATGCTGCCCATCTAAACTAAAATCTTCGACACTTCCAGGGTCCGTATCCCTCTATTCCCATCCTATTCATGTATTTGTCAAGATGCCCCTTAAACGTCACTATCGTCCCTGCTTCCACCACCTCCTCCGGCAGCGAGTTCCAGGCACCCACTACCCTCTGTGTAAAAAACTTGCCTCGTACAACTCCTCTAAACCTTGCCCCTCGCATCTTAAACCTATGCCCCCTAGTAATTGACCCCTCTACCCCGGGGAAAAGCCTCTGACTATCCACTCTGTCTATGCCCCTCATAATCTTGTAGACCTCTATCAGGTCGCCTCTCAACCTCCGTCGTTCCAGTGAGAACAAACTGATTTTATTCAACCTCACCTCATAGCTAATGCCCTCCATGCCAGGCAACATCCTGGTAAATCTCTTTTGCACCCTCTCTAAAGTCTCCACATCCTTCTGGTAGTGTGGCGCCCAGAATTGAACACTATATTGAACAATCATCAGCAAACATCCCCACTTCTGACCTTATGATGGAAAGATGGTCATTGATGAAGCAGCTGAAGATGGTTGGGCCGAGGACACTCTCAAAGAACAAAAAACAAAGAACAATACAGCACAGGAACAGGCCCTTCAGTCCCCCAAGCCTGTGCCAATCACGTGTCCTATCTAGACCAACCGCCTGTATCCTTCCAAACCCCGTCTGTTCATGTGCTATCCAGATAAGTCTTAAAGGTCGCTAATGTATCTGCCTCAACCACCTCACTGGGCAGTGAATTCCAGGCCACCACTATCCTCTGTATAAAAACTTCCCTTGCACATCTCCACTGAACCTATCCCCCCGCACCTTGAACTTGTGTCCCCTTGTAATTTTCAATTCTGCCCTGGGAAAAAGCCACCAACTGTTCACCCTATCTATACTCTTAATAAGTTTATAAACTTCTATCAGGTCGCCTTTCAGCCTCCGTCTCTTTAGGGAGAACAGTCCCTGTTTATTCAATCTCTCCACAAAGCTAATACCCTCCATACCAGCCAACATACCAATAAACCTTTTCTGTACTTTCTCCAAAGCCTCCACGTTCCTCTGGTAGTGCGGTAACCAGAATTGGACACAGTATTCCAAATGTGGCCTAACCAACATTCTATATAACTGAAACATAATTTTTGTGCTTTTATACTCGATACGCCGTCCTATGAAGGCAAGCATGCCATATGCTTTCTTTACCACCATTTCCAACTGTGCTGCCACTTTTAAGGATCTGTGGACCTGCATGCCTAGATGTCTCTCTCTATGCTCCTGATGGTTCTGACATTTATTTTATAGCTCCCACCTGAATTGGACCTATCAAAATACATCACCTCGCATTTGTTTGGGTTAAATTCCATCTGCCATTTTCCTGCCCAATTTTGCAGCTTATCTATATCCTGTTGTACTCTCTGACAAACTTCATCACTATCCGCAACTCCTGCAATCTTTTTTTAAAATTTAGAGTAACTAATTCATTTTTTTTCCAATTAAGGGGCAATTTTAGCGTGGCCAATCCACCTAGCTTGCACATCTTTTGGGTTGTGGGGGCGAAACCCACGCAAACACGGGGAGAATGTGCAAACTCCACACGGACAGTGACCCAGGTCCGGGATCGAACCTGGGACCTCGGCACGGTGAGGCCGCAGTGCTAACCCACTGTGCCACCGTGCTGCCCCAACTCCTGCAATCTTAGTATCATCCGCAACTTGCTAATTAGATCTGCTACGTTTTCATCCAAGTCATTTATGTACATTACAAAGAGCAGAGGTCTCAGTACCTTCCCCATGGAACACCACTATTTACAAAGAAGTGGCAGATGGAATAAAATGTGGAAAAGTGTGAGGTTATGTACTTTGGAATGAGAAATGGAGGGAGACATAGACTATTTTCTAAATGGGGAAATGCTGAGGAAATCAAAAGCACAAAGGGTCTTGGGAATCCTTGTTCACGATTCTCTTAAGGTTAACATGCAGGTTCAGTCAGTAGTTAGGAAGGCAAATACAATGTTCGCATTCATGTCAGGAGGGCTATAATACAAGACAAGGGATGTACTTCTGAGGCTGTATAAGGCTCTGGTCAGACCCTATTTGGAGTATTGGGAGCAGTTTTGGGCCCCGTATCTAAGGAAGGACGTGCTGGCCTTGGAAAGAGTCCAGAGGAGGTTCTAAGAATGATCCCTGGAATGAAAAGCTTGTCGTATGAGGAACGGTTGAGAACTCTGGGTCTGTAGTCGTTGGAGTTTAGAAGGATGAGGGGGATCTTTTTGAAACTTACAGAATACTGCGAGGCCTGGATAGAGTGGACCTGGAGAGGTCGTTTCCACTTATAGGAAAAACTAGAAGCTGAGGACACAATCTCAGACTGAAGGGATAATCCTTTAAAACAGTGATGAGGAGGAATTTCTTCAGCCAGAGGGTGGTGAATCTGTGGAACTCTTTGCCGCAGAAGGCTGTGGAGGCCAAGCCAGTTCTGAATCCATTCAGCTATTTCACCCCTGACCCCATGTGATTTAATCTTTTGCACCAGCCTGCCATGAAGAACCTTATCAAACGCTTTACTAAAGTCCATGTAGACAACATCCACAGCCCTTCCCTCGTCAATCATCCTCCTGAGGAATGCCTGCAGTGATGTCCTGGAGCTGATATGACTGACCTCCAACAACCACAGCCATCTTCCTTTGTGGCAGGTATGACTTCAGCCAACGGAGAGTTTTCCCCCTAATTCCCATTGACTCCAGTTTTGCGAGGGATCTTGATGCCACATTCGGTCAAATGCTGCCTTGATGTCAAGGGCAGTCACTTTCACCTCCCCTCTGGACTTCAGCTCTTGTGTCCATGTTTGAACCCAAGGCTGTAATAAGTTCAGGAGCTCAATGGCCCTGGCAAAAACAAAACTGAGTGTCCAGGTTATTGCTAAGCAAGTGCCACTTGATAGCACGGTTGACGATCCCTTCCATCATTTTATTGATAATCGAGAGTAGACCGAGGGGATGGTAATTGACCAGGTTGGATATAGAACCAAAGAATTCCTGCAGCGCAAAAGGAGGCCATTCGACACATTGGGTCTGCACCGACCCTCTGAAAGAGCACCCGACATAAGCCCACTCACCCGCCCTAACCCACCTCACCTACACATCCTTTGACACTAGGCGACAATTTAGCATGTCCAATCAACCCAAACTGAGCATCTTTGGACTGTGGGAGGAAACAGGAGCACCGGAGGAAACCCACACAGCCATGGGGAGAAGGTGCAAACTCCACACAGTCACCAAAGGCTGGAATTGAACCTGCTAGCCACTGTGCCACCGTGCCGCCCCTATATGTCCTGCTCTTTGTGTCCATGACACACCTGGGCAATTTCCCACATTGCCAGTTAGATGCCAGTGTTGTAGTTGTACTGGAACAGCTTGGCTACGGACAGGTTCTGGGGCACAAGTTCAGTACTATTGCCGGTATATTGTCAGGGCCCATAGCCTTTGCAGCATCTAGTGCCATCAGCCTGAGTGGTTTGATTTTTGGAGATTAAAAGAGTCCAGATTGTTTTACTGGGAAGAAGATGCAAAGTGTTTAGGTTTGGCGATAATGGTAGAAGGCTGTGTGCTAACAGTGGATAGAGTCTCCAAAGCCCCAGGAAAAGAAAGAAGTGATGAGAATGTCAGGTTATAAAAAGCTATGTTTTAAACTGTCTATTTAGTTCCAAGATGAAAGAGATTTGGGCTCTCAAGGACAGTGTTAGTTCTGGAAATTATTTGAACTAAAATTCAATTTTGCTCTTTTGAAACTTAGCCAAAAAAGGCAACAGGAGGTAGTCTGGTGAATTAACATAGGAAATGTTACAGTTATGAATTAATACTTAAAGAAGCAGGGTAGCAAATTGACAAGCGTACTACAGCTCTTGCTTTCTGGTTTGGCTTAGGTCGCAAGGCGACACTTGGCTTCCATTCTCTCCCCATGTCCTCTCTGGATTTTCTGCTCCCCTGTGGACACCACGTTCTTCAAACTTCACTGTCAAACTTGGTGCACGCTTTGCTCAATGGAAGCTGCTGTTTATTAACCCTTTCCAAGCCACAACCCACAGCGTGATCAATGATGTTATTGTTTTCTGATTGGCCTGAATGAGGCGAGGCTAATTCTTAATTGGCTTAAGGGGGGGTGCATGATCAATCTGTGATTGGTCTAGGTAGGCATGATCAGCTTCCAATTATTTTTCGAGGGTGATGGTCATCTACTGATGTCATTTCCCATAGTCCCCTGGCTAGCCCTTCGAGAGTTACTTGCAGTTCCATCCCACTCATTAAAGTTTGTCCCTGTCAACTCTTAGAATCATATCATCTACAGTGCAGATGGAGGCCATTCGGGCCTTCGAGGCTACACCGTCCCTTGAGAGCGCACCCTACTTAAGCCCACGCCTCCACACCATCCCTGTAACTCAGTAACCCCACTTAACCTTTGGACACTAAGGGGCAACTTAGCGTGGCCAATCTACCTAAACTGTAGCACATTTTTGCAATTCTTGCTAAGTTCAAAGGATGTTTTATGGTATCTTCCTTGCCCATTGTTAGGATGGAGAAAATATGCTGCTTAATTCTTATGAATGGTGCCTTAAGGGCGTCATCTTGGGATTTTCTTAATTGGTGCAAGCTCCCCATTAAATCAAATCCTTATCAGGGGCCCTGTCCTTTACTCTGTAGGGGTTGGGGTGTTGGGGCTTGAACAGAGTCACTTCAATGTTAGAACAAAGAATAAAGTGGTAAAGTTGCTTACAACTTAAAACTATGTACATCTAATACAGAATACTGCAAAGTACTAATGCAAAAAGTTACAATCCAATTGTACTTAAGTTATACAGAGTATACAAGTACACGCCAATAGTCCCTGTTTAGAATGTGGCGTTCAAAACCACTCTCCCTACATTTAGTTAATACATAGTGTTGAATAATAATGATCTAAAAAATTGTTCTATTACAACTAATCACATACTGTCACAATGTTTAACTCTAATAGAAAGTTAAAGGTAATTGATTCTTCTTAAAACCTATGAGCTAATTTTAGATAGAAGATCTGGATCGGTGCAGGCTTGGAGGGCCGAAGGGCATGTTCCTGTGCTGTAATTTTTCTTTGTTCTTTGTTAAACTAATGTAAGGAACATCTGCCTTTATACTTCGCTCCCTTTCACCCATAAATTAATGCAGGCCTTCCTTTTGCTGATAACAAATGTCAGCTGCCCATTCAACCTTGAAGGCATTATCTGTAATTAGCTCACCCATAGTCAGCTTTATTCTATCTAAAACCCCAAGATGCAACATCCTGTCAAGTGAAGCTAAGAATAGTCACATAATGCTGAAACTAAAATTCACTACAAGTTTCATCAGAATCACATAATTGTAAGTTGATTGATTATTACACTGAACTAAAATTACTCACGTGGCAGATCCATCGACATTTCTACCTGGATTCAAGGCCCATGTGATTTATATCACCATGTGATTTATATCACCATGAAAATGGGCTTTGAGAGGAAAAAGGTTTCTAAGATGTCTTGAAAACTACAGATGCGGCAAGTCTGCTAGGACTCAAGAGAGAGAGAGAGAAAGCTGTTAAACATGACACGTCTCCATGGTTCATCATGCAGAAGTGTAGGTGAGAGCTTGTGTTTGTATCAGAAAGACTAATTTCATGAGGAGTTAAACAAGACTGGAATATTTTAGCTCGAGGGAGATGCCTCCCAGAGAATACTCACCGAGAAGGACATTTTCAAGTTTAGAAATGAAAATATTGGAAGTAAACCTTCAGGAGCTAAGAAATATTTTGGATTGATGCTGGGAGAATTGAATGTCTATGTACAGCACAGTGTAAAGTATAGCTGTGAAGAGTGTTTTCTTCGGTTGTGTTAAAAGTTTTGTTCTGTCGTTTAGAGTATAAATTGCCTACAAGAATAGTATTTAGTGAATAGTGCTTTTAGACTGCTTAGTAAATGGTTTAAAACATGAAATCTAGTGAAAGATTCTCCATTTGAAAGACTAAGGGAGGAATTCTGTGTCCCAGGACGCCCGGATCGCATTCACTGATGGGACGGAAAATTGGGCGTTGGGGCAAAATCGGAATTGGCGCACGAATGCGTTGCTCTGACCGCCCCGCAGGCGGTGGGAATGAGGTCCATGCCGCATGCCAGTGGGAGCATGGAAATAAATGCAAATAGATCTTAATTACCCATTTGCATCTATTTAGCAGCCCAGTGCCCTATGCCCTGGCCTCCCATGATTCTCTGGTCCCCGTGGCCAGGAATCACAGTGACAGTGCGGATGCACCTTGTGGTAGTCACCACTGTTTGTATAATAGTTGTATTAGAGGTAATACGGTAAGGCTCCTGTACTACAGGTATGGGGGTAGATCCCTGCCTGCTAGCTCCGCCCAGTAGGTGGAGTATAAATGTGTGTGCACACCGAGCTGCTCCCATTTCTGGTAGCAGCTGCAGGAGGCCACACATCTCTGCGTAATAAAGCCTCGATTACTCTCTACTCTCATCTCGTCGTAATTGATAGTGCATCAATTTATTAAGCAGAGATATTACAGTGATGGAACTACGCATCAAGCCTGATCGCCTACAGATGCACCCGCAAGTAGCCAAGCTACGTCGGCCTTCGACCACTGGCTCGCTTGTTTCGAGAGCTACCTCCGATCCGCGACGGACCAACCCTCGGACGCACAGAAGCTCCAGGTCCTTTACTCACGGGTGAGCTCTGATATTTTTCCCCTTATCCGGGATGCATCTACTTACACGAAAGCAATGGAGCTCCAGAAAGAACATTATATTCGCCCGATCAACAAACTGTACGCCAGGCACCTCCTGTCCATGAGATAGCAACTCCCTGGTGAGTCTTTAGATGATTTCTGGCGTGCCCTGCACATCCTGGCGAGGAACTGTGATTGCCAGGCAGTTTCGGCAGTCGAACACACTGAACCTTTAATCAGGGACGCTTTTGTTACGGGCGTGGGGTCAGCGTACATCCGCCAGCTCCTATTAGAAGGGGGTACGCTCGACCTTGCGGCAACCAGGCAGCTCGCAAACTCACTGACTGTTGCCTCCCGTAACGTACAGTCGTACGCTCCCGACCGCACGGCACCCTCATGGACATCATGGGCCCCACCAGCTTCCGCCCACAGCCCACCCCAAGCCTGCGCCGCGCGGCAGCCAGCCAACGCCAGGGAGCCCAAGTGCTACTTCTGTGGGCAGACCAAACACCCCGGGCAGCGCTGCCCAGCGCGGAGTGTAAACTGCAAGGCCTGCGGAAAGAAAGGACATTTTGCTGCTGTGTGCCAGGCCCGGTCGATTGCTGCAGTTTCTAGGCCCAGCGTTCCTGCACCCCCATGTGCGACCCGTGGGCGCCGCCATTTTCATCTCCGCAGGCCACGTGCGGCCCATGGGGGCTGCCATCTTCCTCCCAGCAGACCACGTGTGGCCCGTGGGCGCCGCCATCTTTAATGCCGCCTGCCATGTATGCCCCGTGGGCGTCGCCCTCTTCGGCGCCATTTTGGACGGCACCTCAGGACCCCGGTTCAACGGGAACTTCGTCTGGGCGTTCATCGCCTGACACCGCCGCCGACCAGCCCGGGGCCTACCAGCCCCAGCCGCAGCTCACCTCCATCACGCTCGACCAGTCCCGGCCTCACAACCTCGCAACCGCGACGATGACGGTGAAAGTTGATGGGCACAAGACTTCCTGCCTTCTTGACACCGGGAGCACGGAAAACTTCATCCACCCCTCTATGGTAAGGCGCTGCTCCCTCACGGTACACCCCGTTACCCAAAGAATCTCCCTGGCCTCCTGTTGTACCCTCAGTAACGACGCTTAGAGAGTGAAACGGTAAAGAAGGCTTTAATAAGCTAAGAACTAGCCTGGTGCCGAGACGGGTGCTAACTGGGTGCCGCCCACAAGGGGACCCAGGTGGGCGGAGCCAGAGGCGGAGTCCCCCAGGGTTCCAGTCCGGTCTTAAAGGGGACATCACCTTACATGATGATAAGGATACAGTAATACAGTAACCGTTCATCACATTCACCCCCTGTTTTAAAAAAAAGTCCGGCGGGGGTGAAGTGCCATCATAAGTCCATTCGTCTCGGTGGCCTGATCGTCATTATCGACCTCCTCAGCTCGGGCGATGGTGCGGCGGACACGGACGTCTTAGTTGAGAGTACGTCCGGGAGCACGGTGGTCGGAGCCTTGGTCCGGGTCGGGGTAGGGGATCGGGGCGCAGGGGGAATAGGTGGGGCTGGGGGTATCAGCGCCAGCACCGGCGGGGTGTGTAAAGGGGGGGGGGTGCTAGGGAGCGCGCGCAGTAGGTGCCCACCAACGGGGAGTGGGACCAGGAGGCGGTGTGTTGTAGTGGATGCCGGGTCCTGCAGGGGAGCTGCGAGGGAAGGGGCGTCTGTAGTGGGGAACCAGCGGGTGCCAGATCCCGGAGGGAACCCGTATCTTGCCTGCCGTCGGGGTACTCGACATAGGCGTAACTGGGGTTTCCGTGTAGTAATCGGACCTTCTCGACCAGGGGGTCCGTTTTATGGCTCCTCGTGTGCCTCCGGAAAAGAACAGGTCCCGGAGCCTTCAGCCAAGGTGGAAGCGAGACCCCGGAGGTAGACTTCCTGGGGAAGACAAACAATCGGTTGTAAGGGGTATCATTCGTGGCCGTGCAGAGGAACAACCTAATGGACTGTAGGGCGTTGGGTAGGGCCCCCTGCCAGCGGGTAGTTGGGAGACTTCTCGACCGTAGGGCCAGAAGGACAGCCTTCCAAACTGTCGCGTTCTCCCTCTCCACCTGCCCGTTTCCCTGCGGGTTATAACTGGTCGTTCTGCTCGAGGTGATGCCTTTGCTGAGCAGACACTGACGCAGTTCATCGCTCATGAATGATGTACCCCGGTCGCTGTGGATACAAGCGGGGAAACCGAACAGGGTGAAGATGCTGTGCAGTGCCTTTATCACGGGGGCAGAGGTCATGTCGGGGCAGGGAATGGCGAATAGAAAGCGGGAGAACTCATCGATAATGGTGAGGAAATAGGCATTGCGGTTAGTGGACAGGAGGGGCCCCTTGAAGACCACGCTTAGTCGCTCAAAGGCCCCCGAGGCATTCACGAGCCGAGTCTTGTCTGGCCTGCAGAAGTGCGGTTTGCACTCCGCACAGACTTGGCAGGTCCTCCTTGGTTGAGTAAGGTAAGTTGCGGGACGAGATAAAGTGGACGAGCCGGGTAACCCCCGGGTGGCAGAGGTCAATGTGGATGGCTTGCAGGCGGTCCTCCTGCGCATTGGCGCACGTGCTGCAGGACAGGGCATCTGGGGGCTCGTTGAGCTCCCCTGGACGATACTTGATATCGTACGTGTAGGTGGAGAGTTTGATCCTCCACCTCAAAATTTTATCGTTTTTTATTTTGCTCCGTTGTGCGTTATCGACCATAAAGGCGAACGACCATTGGTCGGTGACGAGGGTGAACCTCCTACCGGCTAGGTAGTGTCTCCAGCGCCACACAGCCTCCACAATGGCTTGTGCCTCCTTCTCGACTGCAGAGTATCGAATCTCGGTGGCGGTGAGGGTCCGGGAGAAGAACGCTACTGGTCTGCCTGCCTGGTTGAGGGTAGCAGCCAGGGCGATGTCTGACGCATCGCTCTCTACCTGGAAAGGGATAATTTCGTCCACTGTGCGCATAGCGGCCTTGGTGATATCGGCCTTGATGCGATTGAAGGCCAATCGAGCCTCAGCCGAGGGGGGAAATATCGTGGTCTTTATGGGCGGGCGGGCTTTGTCCGCATATTTGCAGACACATTGGGCGTAATAGGAGAAGAGCCCCAAGCACCGTTTGAGGGCCTTGAGGCTGCGGGGACGTGGGAGTTCCTTTAGGGGGCGCATGCGGTCGGGGTCGGGACCTAGGACCCCGTTTTCCACGACATAGCCGAGGATGGCTAGACAGGTTGTGTGGAAAACGCATTTTTCCTCATTATAGGTCAGGTTAAAGGCTCGGGCGGTCTGGAGGAACTTTTCGAGGTTTGCGTCATGGTCCTGCTGGTCATGGCCGCAGATGGTGACATTGTCCAAGTACGGGTATGTAGCCCGCAAACCGTACTGGTCCACCGTTTGGTCCATCATCCTTTGACAGACGGAGACCCCATTTGTGACGCCGAAGGGGACCCTGAGGAAGTGGAAGAGCTGGCCGGCTGCTTCGAAGGCAGTATAGGGGCGGTCTTTTGGTCGGATGGGGAGCTGGTGGTAGGCGGATTTGAGGTCGACCGTGGAAAATACTCGGTATTGGGCGATCCGATTGACCATTTCTGCTATGTGAGGAAGGGGGTACGCATCAAGCTGCGTGAAGCGTTTTATGGTCTGGCTATAATCCAGACCATCCGTTTCTTTTCCCCGGACCGGACTACCACCACTTGTGCTCTCTGGGGCGATTGCTACCCTCGATGACCCCCTTTCCCAGTAAACGCTGGACCTCTGACTTGATAAAAGTCATGTCTTGGGCACTGTACCGCCGGCTCCTGGTGGCGACGGGCTTACAGTCGGGAGTGAGGTTCGCGAATAGCGAGGGTGGTGCGACTTTCAGTGTCACAAGGCTGCATACCGTGAGGGGGGGCAAGGGTCTGCCAAATTTCCGTGTCAGGCTTCGGTGGCTGCACTGGAAATCCAGTCCGAGCAGCAGGGGGGCGCAGAGGTGGGGGAGGATATAAAGTTTGAAATGGGTGTATTTGGCGCCCTGGATCGAGAGATCCGTGATACAGTACCCCTTGATTTGTACCGAGTGGGACCCAGATGTGATGGCTATGGTTTGGGACGCGGGATGGGTGCGCAAGGAGCAGCGCCTTACCGTTTCTGGATAAATAAAGCTCTCAATGCTCCCGGAGTCGAAGAGGCATGAAGTGTCGCGCCCGTTGACTTGGACTTTCATCATCGCATTCTGCAGATGTTTTGGCCGAGTTTGGTCGAGGGTGATTGCGCCCCCTCGCGAGTAGTCCGAGTCCTCAGCCAAGTCGGACTCATAAAATGGCCGCCGCCGTCGGTCGCACGTGTCGGGTCGAGAAGATGGCCACTGACAAGATGGCCGCTCCCATGATTCGCACAAGGCGGATGACGCATCAGAAGGTGGCGTGTCGGGTCGGTGCGCAGCCGCATTGCGAGGTCTGCAGGCCTGAGAGCCTGATTTACGGGCCGGCTGTTCTTTGTTTTTCTGGCCCTGGGCCTGGCCAGGCAGACCCTCGCAAAATTCCCCTTCTTCCTGCAGTCGCTGCAGATCGCGGAGCGGGCTGGGCAGCGTGGGCGTGGATGCAGGCTCTGCCTGCAGAAGTAGCACGGTGTGCCCCCAGGATGAGCGGGTCGCCACGCGGCACAGGCCCGTAACGTGGTTGAGTCTGAGGAAGTCCGAGGGGGGCTCTCAGAGTCCGCAGGGTACGTACCCAAATTATGTCGGGCCACCTCCAGCGAGGAGGTGAGCGTTAGCGTGTCCTGGAGGTCTTTTGCCCCGTTTTCGAGTAGCCACTGCCAGATGTAGGTCGAGCGGATGCTGGACACGAACGCGTCTCTGATGTACAGGTTCATATGGGTTTCCCCTGTCACATCCTGATGGTCACAGTCCCTGGCAAGCGCGGTGTGTTTTTCAACAAATTTGTCTAGCGATTCCCCTGAGCGCTGCAGGCAGGTAGAGAGCAGGTGCCTGGCGTGTACCTCGTTGATGGGTTTGACGAACCGCTTGCGGAGTAACTCGACCACCTCTTCATAAATAGTTGCCTTTTCGAAAATGGCAGAGATTCTGTGACTCACCCGGGCGTGGAGTAGGCGCAGCTTGCGTGGCCCCAGGATGGGAGTCTCTGAGGAGTCCAAGTAGGCCTCGAAACATCGGAGCCAGTATTTTAAAATGTATTTTGCCTCCGGTGTCCGTGCTTCCAGGTTGAGCTTCTCTGGTTTTAGGCCTGCGCCATCCTGATGTAGTTTAGCTTATTAAATTGTTGTACCCTCAATAACGACGCTGAGAGAGTGAAACGGTAAAGAAGGCTTTAATAAGCTAAGAACTAGCCTGGTGCCGAGACGGGTGCTAACTGGGTGCCGACCACAAGGTGGCCCCTTATATACGGCTCCCAGGTGGGAGGAGCCGGAGACCGAGTCCCCCACGGTTCCAAGCCCGGTCTTAAAGGGGACAACACCTTACATGATGATAAGGGTACAGTAATACAGTAACCATTCATCACACCTCCGGATCCCATTCCGTGGAAATCCGGGGGTACAGCATTGCCACCCTCACTATCCAGGGCGTAGAGTTCAGCAACTTCCGACTCTACATCCTGCCCAACCTCTGCGCTGCCCTGTTACTCGGCCTGGACGTCCAGTGCAACCTCCAAAGCCTAACTCTAAAATTCAGCGGAACCCTACCACCCCTCACCGTATGCGGCCTCACGACCCTTAAGGTCGACCCACCTTCCCTGTTTGCAAACCTCACCCCGGATTGCAAACCCGTCGCCACCAGCAGCAGACGGTGCAGTGCCCAGGACAGGACCTTCATCAAGTCGGAGGTCCAGCGGCTGCTACGGGAAGGCATCATCGAGGCCAGCAACAGCCCCTGGAGAGCCCAATGGTAGTAGTAAAGACTGGGCAGAAACACAGGATGGACATTGACTACAGCCAGACCATCAATCGGTACACGCAGCTCGACGCGTACCCCCTCCCACACATATCTGATATGGTCAATCAGATTGCACAGTACTGGGTCTTTTCTACAGTGGACCTGAAACCTGCCTACCACCAGCTCCCCATCCGCAAGGTGGACCGCCCATACACTGTGTTCAAGGCAGACGGCCGCCTTTATACTTTCTTAGGGTTCCCTTCGGCGTCACTAACGGGGTTTCGGTCTTCCAACGTGAGATGGACCGAATGGTTGACCGGTATGGGCTGTGGGCCACCTTCCCGTACCTAGATAACGTCACCATCTGCGGCCCTGACCAGCAGGACCACAATGCTAACCGTTTCAAATTTCTCCACACCGCCAAACTCCTGAACCTCATGTACAATAAGGAGAAGTGCGTGTTCTGCACCAACCGCTTAGCCATCCTTGGCTATGTTGTGGAAAATGGAGTTCTAGGGCCCGACCCCGACCGCATGCGCCCCCTCATGGAACTCCCACTCCCCCACTGCCCCAAGGCCCTGAAACGATGCCTGGGGTTTTTCTCCTATTATGCCCAGTGGGTCCCTAACTATGCTGACAAGGCCCGCCCACTCATCCACTCCACAGTTTTCCCCCTGACGGCTGAGGCCCGCCAGGCTTTCAACCGTATCAAGACTGACATCGCCAAGGCCACGATGCATGCAGTCAACGAGTCCCTCCCCTTCCAGGTGGAGAGCGATGCATCGGACATCGCTCGGGCCGCCACCCTCAAGCAGGCAGGTAGACCCGTGGCATTCTTTTCCCACACCCTCCATGCCTCCGAATTTCGGTACTGCTCTGTCGAAAAGGAGGCCCAAGCCATCTTAGAAGTTGTGCGGCATTGGAGGCATTACCTGGCCGGCAGGAGATTCACTCTTCTCACTGACCAACGGTCGGTTGTCTTCATGTTTAATAATATACAGCGGGGCAAGATCAAAAATGATAAAATCTTAAGGTGAAGGATCGAGCTCTCCACATACAATTACGAGATTTTGTATCGCCCCAAGAAGCTCAACGAGCCCCCCGATGCCCTGTCCTGAGGTACATGTGCCAGCGCACATGTGGACCGACTCCGGGCCCTACACGATGGTCTCTGTCACCCAGGGGTCACCTGGTTCTTTCACTTCATAAAGGCCCGCAACTTGCCCTACTCCATTGCGGAGGTCAGGGCTGTCACCAGAGATTGCCAGGTCTTCGCGGAGTGCAAACCGCACTTCTACCGGCCGGACCGTGCGCGTCTGGTGAAGACTTCCCGCCCCTTTGAACGCCTCAGCATGGACTTCAAAGAGACCCTCCCCTCCACTGACCGAAACACGTACTTCCTGAACGTGGTCGATGAATACTCCAGATTCCCCTTCGCCATCCCATGCCCCGATTTGATGTCTGCCACGGTCATTAAAGCACTCAACACCATCTTCACCCTGTTTGGTTTCCCTGCTTACGTCTACAGTGACCGGGGATCCTCCTTTATGAGTGATGATCTGCGTCAGTTCCTGCTCAGCAAAGGCATTGCCTCAAGCAGGACGACCAGCTACAACCCCCGGGGAAATGGGCAGGTGGAGAGGGAGAATGGGACGATCTGGAAGGCGTCCTGCTGGCCCTGCGGTCTAAAAATCTCCCGGTCTCCCGCTGGCAGGAGGTCCTCCCCGACGCGCTCCACTCCATCCGATCGCTACTCTGCACTGCGACTGATGAAACCCCCCATGAAAGTCCACCTGCGGGGTTTTGCTCCCAACGTGGCTGGCAGCTCCAGGACCCGTCCTCCTCCGCAAACATGTGCGGCTCCACAAGGCGGACCCGTTGGTCGAAAGGGTACAACTGCTGCATGCGAACCCACAGTACGCCTACGTGGCGTACCCCCTCGGCCGCCAGGACACAGTCTCCCTCAGGGACCTGGCACCAGCTGGATCCCCACCCACGGACCAACACCAGCCGACACCCCCCCCCCTCCGATTGCCCCGGCGCCACCCACCCTCTCCCCAGCGCACCTCACTACAGCCCCCGCCCCAGGACGATCCATCCTCCCACTGGTTTCACCCGGGGATGAAGATGAGGACAACACGTTCCCGGAGTCACAGGCGACCAAGTCAGCGCCTGCATCACCACCGGGACCGAGGCGCTCACAGCGGAGGATCAAGGCACCCGACCGGCTAAATTTGTAACTTTTCACCAGACGGTAACCTTTAAATCCTCACGAACTTGTAAATAGTTTTCCGCCACCCCCGCTGGACTCCTTTTTAACAGGGGGTGAATGTGGTAGTCGCCACTGTTTGTATAATAGTTGTATTAGAGGTAATACAGTAAGGCTGCTGTACTACAGGTACGGGGGTAGATCCCTGCCAGCTGGCTCCGCCCAGTAGGCGGAGTATAAATGTGCGTGCACACCGAGCTGCTCCCATTTCTGGCAGCAGCTGCAGGAGGCCACACATCTCTGCTTAATAAAGCCTCGATTACTCTCTACTTTCATCTCGTCGTAATTGATTGTGCATCACACCTGTGTATGGATGTCTGCGATATTCCAGACACACCCCGCTTGGCGCCTGGAAGGACTTTGTGGCAAAAAAGTTCAGGGTGACCATCACCTTGATGGCCACTGGCTGCGGGCGTCCTCCTCCAAACCCCTGCAGATTCAGGTGTACTATCATCTGGCACAGGTGTTGCACGGTCTCTCTGATCAGCCAAAGTCTTCGGCGACACGCTCGGTCTGGCAGGTCCTTGAAGGACAGGCACCGACGTGGTAGACACGTGGTTTAATTCGCTGCTTCCTTTGCACCTCATCCTCGGCCTATTGGATGGCTGGCTCTTCAGCCTCACCAGCTGGCCCCTGCTCCTCTGGTGCAGGCTGGTGTTGTGCCGGGACCTCCCTGAGCAGCGCCTGTGCCTGCCGCCTCAGGGCGTCCATAAGGGCTCCTGTGGCCAGGCAGAAGGCAGCCATGTAATTAAAAAGGCAAATGGAATGTTAGCGTTTATTGCAAAAGGACTGGAGTATAAAAATAGAGAAGTGTTGTTGCAATTGTATCGAGTGTTGGTGAGACCACATCTGGAGTATTGTGTCCAGTTTTGGCCTCCTTATTTGAGGAAGGATGTGGTGGCATTGGAGGCGGTTCAGAGGAGGTTCACCAGATTGATTCTGGGAATGAAGGGTTGACGTATAAGGAGAGATTAAACAGTTTGGGCTTATTCTCTCTGGAGTTTAGAAGAATGAGAAGGGATCTGACCGAAGTGTATAAAATATTAAATGGGATTGATAAAGTAAACGTAGACCAAATGTTCCCACTTGTTGGGAAATCTAGAATGAGGGATACAGGTTGAGGAGTAGGATTTAGAACTGAGATGAGGAGGAGCTGCTTCTCGCAGAGGGGGGTGAATTTGTGCAACTCGCTGCCCCCATAGTGCGGTGGAGTCCGAGTCATTAAATGGTTTCAAGAAAGAGATAGATATATTTTGGATTTTAAAAAATGGGTTAAAGGGATATGGGAAACAGATGGGGAGGTGGATTTGAGACCAGGAAGAGATCAGCCGGTGGTGAACCACTGTACACCTGTATTAGGGGATGTAAGGTAGGACCTGTACTACAGGTTCGCCGGTAGCCCCTGCCGGCTGGCTCCGCCCAGTAGGAGGAGTATAAATATGCGTGTCCTCCATTCAGCTGCCATTTCGCCAGCTGCAGCAGGAGGCCACGCATCTGACTGCAATAAAGCCACAGTTGTACCCAACCTTAGTCTTTGTGGAATTGATCGTGCATCACAGCCATGATCTGATTGAATGGCGGAGCAGGCTCGGAAGGCTGAATTGCCTACTTCTACTCATAATTCCTATCTTCCCATTTCTGGTTATACTCCGAAGTTCATTCTCTGCAGGGTGAAATGTTAGCATTGTGAGTACTTCCGTACCCATCCAGGTCCGACAGACGTCACGGGGGCCCTGGGTTGCACTGCAGCTCCAGCCTCCACATGGCCCCCCCCCCCGTCCCAGTCCTACCCCCACCCCTCGGCTGGTCTCTCCTGACACCTTCCTTCTACACTGCACCCCGGCCTCAACGGTGACTGACATCGGGGGGCCTCTAACCCCGATACCCGTCCCTGTTGGCCGCCACCAGCCATGTCAGCGATAGGCTCTAGGGCCCCTTTCCCGTCCCCTCTAGTGGCGTTTACTGTCGGTATTATCCTTGGGTGTGCTGTGTGATAGCCCAGCAGCAGGGTAGCACCAGGTTGTAATGTGGGGGGATCACAGTGTGGCAGCAACCGCCCCCATGCTTGGTGGCTTGCGTGCGCAGGGCCCACAGATGAGGCTGGGCGAGGGGAGGTGGACATCTGTTGGGATTGTAGCTGTGGGTGCTGTGGGTCCTGGGTGTGGCACACGGGCTGCGGCAACCAGTCCAGGGGCAGGATGGATGGGAGCAGGGGCGTGGCGGGCAGGAGGAGTTTGGAGACAGCCGGTGATCCTGTGGAGTAAGCTAGCTGATAGTGAGGCCACTGCCCTGAGAGCGACAGTATGCCATGAAACGTGCCAAAGGTGCATGCATCCTCTGTTCAGGGTCCGCTCTGCACTCCCCTGCAGTGGGGCTGTGCTTCTGATTGGTGCACTGAGGACTGCCAACACCTGGTGGGCCACTGGTTGCACTTGACAATGCCCGTCCCGTTAATGGATCAACTGCGGTCGGAGGGTTCTCACAGGGGTGGCCTGGGGGCACCCAAACGACAAGTGGTGCTCTGACCATTTACAGGACACAGTGGCAGTCAGTGGAGTGCGCTGCCAGAGTCCTGTACACAGTGGCACACAGTGGAGTGCGCTGCCAGAGTCCTATACACAGTGGCACACAGTGGAGTGCGCTGCCAGAGTCCTGTACACAGTGGCGGTCAGTGGAGTGCGCTGCCAGAGTCCTGTACACAGTGGCGGTCAGTGGAGTGCGCTGCCAGAGTCCTGTACACAGTGGCAGACAGTGGAGTGCGCTGCCAGAGTCCTGTACACAGTGGCGGTCAGTGGAGTGCGCTGCCAGAGTCCTGTACACAGTGGCGGTCAGTGGAGTGCGCTGCCAGAGTCCTGTACACAGTGGCAGTCAGTGGAGTGCGCTGCCAGAGTCCTGTACACAGTGGCAGACAGTGGAGTGCGCTGCCAGAGTCCTGTACACAGTGGCAGACAGTGGAGTGCGCTGCCAGAGTCCTGTACACAGTGGCAGTCAGTGGAGTGCGCTGCCAGAGTCCTGTACACAGTGGCAGACAGTGGAGTGCGCTGCCAGAGTCCTGTACACAGTGGCAGACAGTGGAGTGCGCTGCCAGAGTCCTGTACACAGTGGCGGTCAGTGGAGTGCGCTGCCAGAGTCCTGTACACAGTGGCAGTCAGTGGAGTGCGCTGCCAGAGTCCTGTACACAGTGGCAGACAGTGGAGTGCGCTGCCAGAGTCCTGTACACAGTGGCGGTCAGTGGAGTGCGCTGCCAGAGTCCTGTACACAGTGGCAGTCAGTGGAGTGCGCTGCCAGAGTCCTGTACACAGTGGCAGACAGTGGAGTGCGCTGCCAGAGTCCTGTACACAGTGGCGGTCAGTGGAGTGCGCTGCCAGAGTCCTGTACACAGTGGCAGTCAGTGGAGTGCGCTGCCAGAGTCCTGTACACAGTGGCAGACAGTGGAGTGCGCTGCCAGAGTCCTGTACACAGTGGCAGACAGTGGAGTGCGCTGCCAGAGTCCTGTACACAGTGGCGGTCAGTGGAGTGCGCTGCCAGAGTCCTGTACACAGTGGCAGTCAGTGGAGTGCGCTGCCAGAGTCCTGTACACAGTGGCGGTCAGTGGAGTGCGCTGCCAGAGTCCTGTACACAGTGGCAGACAGTGGAGTGCGCTGCCAGAGTCCTGTACACAGTGGCAGTCAGTGGAGTGCGCTGCCAGAGTCCTGTACACAGTGGCGGTCAGTGGAGCGCGCTGCCAGAGTCCTGTACACAGTGGCAGACAGTGGAGTGCGCTGCCAGAGTCCTGTACACAGTGGCTGCCTTGGAGACTGCGGCAATGGCCGTCCATGCCCGGCCACCCCGATCCTGGGGGGACACCCACAGCCCATCTCAGAGTCGGCCCCCGCTTTACAGCCCCCCACTCCCCCAGCCCTGGCAGATGCACCCAGCCAGTGGCACAACTGTCAGTACACTATTGCGAATTTCTCACTCAGCAGGCACGCTGCCCGGTCTCCGTTTTAAAATACCTGTAGTGAACCGCGCCCGCGTCCCTTCCGCCTGGTGGGGCGGAGCATCACCGAGGCTTCAGAGAATACTGAACCAAACCCGGCAATGACAAGTTAACACATCCTTGTGCCAGTTTCTGCATGCTGACACAGGGAGAGCGCTGTGGCCATCAACGTGGCTCCGGAGCATGGCGGTCGGTTTGGTGCTCGGTGCCAACCTCCATTTTCGGCAGGTGCCCTATTCTCTGCCCGCTCATGATCCGTGTTTCATACCTAGAAACATACATAGAAAATAGAAGTAGGAGGAGGCCATTCGGCCCTTCGACGCTGTTCCGCCATTTGTTATGATGATGGCGATCATCAAGTTCGATACCCTGATCCTGCCTTCCCCCCTATCCCTTGATCCCTTTAGCCCCAAGAGCTATATCTAATTCCTTCTTGAAATTACACAATTTGTCTCAACTACTTTCTGTGGTAGTGATTCACCACTCTCTGGGTGAAGAAATTTCTCCTCACCTCAGTCCTAAAAGATTTGCCCCTTATCCTCAAACTATGACCCCGAGTTCTGGACTCCCCACCATTGGAAACATCCTTTATGAATCTACTCTGTCGAATCCTGTTAGAATTTTATCAGCTCTTGTGAGATTCCCTCTCACTCTTCTAGACTCCAATGAATATAATCCTAACCAATTTAATCTCTCCTCATATGACAGTCCCGCCATCCCAGGAATCAGCCTGGTTTTCAGCTTCACGGGGTAGAGAGTCCATCCCCTTGTTGTGCCATCTTTTCGGTTATTAACTGGAAGTTTGAAATTCTTATTTAAAACTATCAGTCTAGCCGGAGATTGTTACAAGTAAAAACATGAATGAACAAAGCACATAAAAGACAATCCAATTGATAACTGTGTAATGTACATATTTTTGATTTTCTTAAAAAATGTTTTTGGTTGAACCCTTACTTTAGATATTAGGAACAAAGAACAAAGAACAAAGAAAAGTACAGCACAGGAACAGGCCCTTCGGCCCTCCAAGCCCGTGCCGACCATGCTGCCCGTCTAAACTAAAATCTTCTACACTTCCTGGGTCCGTATCCCTCTATTCCCATAGAACCTAAGGAGAAACTGTCAGCTGGGAAACTGTAAGTGATAATTCCTAAACTAAGAGTTCAGAAGCTCAGGCTACTTATCTGGCAACGTAGTTTCAAATCTTACGCCGAATGCTTGGAGAATATAAATTCAATTAATAATAATCTGGAATTGCAAACTAGTCTCAGTGATTATCATAGAATTTACAGTGCAGAAGGAGGCCATTCGGCCCATCGAGTCTGCACCAGCTCTTGGAAAGAGCACCCTACCCAAGGTCAACACCTCCATCCTATCCCCATAACCCCGCCCAACACTAAGGGCAATTTTGGACACTAAGGGCAATTTATCATGGCCAATCCACCTAACCTGCACATCTTTGGACTGTGGGAGGAAACTGGAGCACCCGGAGGAAACCCACACACACACGGGGAGGATGTGCAGACTCCGCACAGACAGTGACCCAAGCCGGAATCGAACCTGGGACCCTGGAGCTGTGAAGCAATTGTGCTATCCACAATGCTACCGTGCTGCCCCATGATAGTGACCATGAAACTGTCATCAGTTGTTGTAAAAACTCACCTGGTTCACTAATGCCCTTTAAGGAAGACAATTTGCCATCCTTACCAGTCTGGTTGACATGTGACTCCAAGTCCATAGTAATGTGGTTGACTCTTAACTGCCCTCTGAAATGGCCAGCATTGGGGGATAGAAAACAAATACTGGTCTTATCATTGATGGCTACATCCCATCAGAAGAATATAAAAAAGGACACCTGGGAGAACTACCCTACTCTTCTTCAAAACAGTAATATGGGATATTTCACATAAATCTGAGAGGGCGGATGGTGCTTTGGTTTAATGTCTCATCTAAAAGAACAACATCTCCAACAGTGAATCACCACCTCAGCACTGCCCTGGAGCGTCAGCCTAGATTTTGGTGTTGAAGATGTGGAATGGGACTTGAACATAAAACCTTCTGGTTGAGAGTGCTACTAACTGGGCCAGAATAGACACTTCACAGTAAACCTGTGCAAAGGTGACCAGGGAAATCTTATGGTGCCCTGACCAACCCCACAGGACTCCGACTCAGCCCTCAAGTTGTTAAGACCTAAATGCTCAAATCCATTCCACTCATTGTTGCTTGGTGCATAGTGGTTAGCATTGTTGCTTCACAGCACCAGGGCCCCAGGTTCGAATCCCGGCTTGGGTCACTGTCTGTGTGGAGTCTGCACATTCTCCCCGTGTCTGCGTGGGTTTCCTCCGGGTGCTCCGGTTTCCTCCCACAAGTCCCGAATGACGTGCTTGTTAGGTGAATTGGACATTCCAAATTCTCCCATCGTGTACCCGAACAGGCGCCGGAATGTGGCGACTAGGGGCTTTTCACAGTAACTTCATTGCAGTGTTAATGTAAGCCTACTTGTGACAACAAAGATCATTTAAAAAAAATTAAAGCTGACATCTCATTGCTTTAAACAGAACAACACAGGTAAGGAATTGTTAACACATTTGCCGACATATCCCAGTCCTTCTGAAAAGTAATACATTGTGCAAAGCACATTATGACTTTAGACTTTTCAAAAGAGGACGTCCAATAAATGCAACCCAGGTGGAGGTATCAGGAAGCCGGTCTTCCTTTGTTAATCATTGGTTGAAGATCTGAAATAGAAGTGAGGATTTTTTCACGGAGGGAGGTGGTGAGGATATGAAACACGACCTGAAAAGATGGTGCAAGTTGATGCTATAAATAATTTTAAAAGGGAGATGAGCAGGAATCAGTCGATGAAGAACTGACAAGTTATGGACAAAAAGCAGGGCTATCCGCCTGTTCTTTCAAAGAGCCAGCATAGACATTATGGGTCAAATGGCCTCTTATTGAGCAGCAAGTTTCTATGATTTTATGATGCAACTCTCTAAAAAAGGTAAAATTGTGTCATCGCTCCCTGGGTACAAAGCAGTCATATTTTGGCAAAGTGTCTCGCAGGTATTATAAGGACTGACTGCATTGAAGAGAATGAGTAGCGGTTTTCTGCACTCAGATTAATACAGATCTTCTTTCCTCCCTCCCAGATCACTTCCTAGTCAAACCATTTCTGTCACTGCATGATATCTATCCAGAAACACTTTCAATTGCTTCCTCTTAACTTTTAGCATTAGCCTTCAGATAACCTATTAATTTCCTGTTAAAAAGAAAAAGGATTTGCATTAATATAACAGCTTTCACAACCCACACATATTCCAAAGTTCTTTATGGCCAATGAAGTATCTTTGAAGTGTGCTCATTGTTGTGATGCAGAAAATATAACAGCGACTTATGCTAAACTAGCAACTGTACCAAGCGGTTAGCAAAAATCGCAGGAACAGATCATTTGCCCCAACATTCTACAGTGTTTATGTTCCCTATGAGCTTCTACCCACCCGACTGCCATTCATTTCATCGCTATTTATCTATCCTATTAGCGATTTCACCCATAGTATGCGATCTACCGACCGTGTCCTACCGGAATTGGAGCATGGTGAGCAGGTAGATGCCTGTAGCGGCCTCCCTTGGGCTTCCCGACAGCCATTGTGCCTCGCAAGATCTACATAGGAACACAGGAACATAGGAATTAGGAGCAGAAGTGGGCAATTCAGCCCTTCGAGCCTGCTCCGTCATGCAATCAGATCATGGCTGATCTCTTCCTGGTCTCAAATCCACCTCCCCACCTATTCCCCATATCCCTTTAATCTGTTTCTTTAAAATCATAAATATAACTATCTCCTTCTTGAAACCATTTACTCTAACCAGAGATTCCTCGGCAGTTCCCACCGCCTGCATTGTCTCACCTCTTGAAGATGGTGGTGATGGCGGCATCCTTGAGGTTGGCAGGGATCTCCAGAATTTCCACATTTCCTTCTCCTCCAAGTTTGAAAATCTCCACAGGAATCCCTATACCCCTGTGGCTTTTCCATTCTTAATTTGTTCAATGGCGGCTTCTACTTCATCGATGCCTGGTGGGAGGCCATCTTTGAAGTGTTCGCCCCCTCGAATGCTGATATTTTCCCTGTCTCCCAAAAGGGTTCTGTCCTTATTCCGCACCGATTTGAGGCTTAGAGTGTTGAGTCCATATATTGCCTTGGTGACACCGAAGAAGCCTGGGTGTCATGCTTGTTGGTGAGGAGTTACAGCTCCTTCACTTTCGCAGTCCACCATTGGTTCTCGATTTCCCTAGTTCTTCTTCGTACCTCCGCCTTTGCTGTTTGATGAGTTCTCCTCTTTGCCTTGCTGGTGATGTCACTTTGCCAGGCACGGAAAGCTTTCCTCTTCATGCCCATGAGGTCTTGAATGATGTGGTCATTCTCGTCGAAGCAGTCTTAGTGTTTCCTGGTCTTATTGCTGATGGTTTTTTCACAGCTTGAGATGATGGCTGTCTTCAGCTCTTTCCAGCTTTCCTCCACTCCATTAGGATGAGTGCTTTGGAGATTTTGGTGAAGACATTGTTGGAAGTTTGCATGCAAGCCTGGCTCTTGAAGCCGCTCAACATTAATGCTTTTTATTAGCTGTTTCTTCATTTTCCGCTGCTTCTGGTGAAATATAAGGGACAGAGAGGAGTGAATGAGCTGCTGGTCTGTCCAGCAGTCATCTGCCCTGGTCATCACTTTGGTGATGAGGGCATACTTTTGGTCTTGGGATGGACGACAATGTAGTTGTTCATGTGCCAGCGCTGTGATTGTCAATGTCTGCAGGAAGTCTTGAACTTGTCTTCTTGGCAGAATAGTGTGTGTTAGTGATGACAAGCTGGTGTTCCGCACATTTGGTGAGCAGGAGGATTCAGTTGGAGTTGCAATTCCCAACTCCTTCTTTTCCAGAGTTGGGAGTCCTTTCCAACCCTGTGTTGAAGTCCCCCAGGATGATAATCTTATCTTGCTTAGGAATGTTGGAGAATATGGTATCAAGGGTGGAGTAGCAGCCTTCTTTGGACTCATCATTGGCATCAAGGGTGGGGAGCAGGCACTCATGACTGTTGCCTGCTGGTTCTTGGCAAGTTGTTGATGGAGAGTCATGAGGTGTTCATTGATGCTAACAGCGAGTTCCGAGAGTTGGTTGACGAACTTGTTCTTGATGGTGAATCCAATTCCATGTGTCCTGGGCAGATCATTGGGTTTTCCTCTCCAAAATAAGGTGTAACCACTGCCTTCTTTCCTCAGCTGCCCTTCGCCTGCTCTTCGGATCTCTTGCCAGGCAGTGACATCAGTGCTGAAGTGACATTGCTCGCGGGCAACAAGGGCAGTTCTCTGTTTAGGCCGATTGTTCTGTATGTTATTAATAAAGGTTCATACAATTGCATTGAATGACTGTCTGGGAGCATTGCCTGGTCAGTGATCTTTATGTGATCTTTAACATCCACCCGCAGATGAAACCCCTGTTTAACATTTCAGTTGAAGTTTGACTATAGAGTTCCACTTTCTCAATAGCGCAGTGGGGGCTATCAACTGTGATTGTCATGTTGGCTCAGTGGCAGCACTGTTGAATCAGAAAGTTAGGAGTTCAAGCCCTTCCAGGATTTGAGCAATTATTCTATGCTGCAAGATCGAAGATATTATGCTGCTTTTCAGTTGAGGCATTAAACCCATAATATAATAATTGGAGAAGGGTGTGTAGATAGCCTGGGTCACATTGAGATCCAAAAAGACAAGGTGTTGGGCGTCTTGAAAAATATTAAGGTAGATAAGTCCCCAGGCCTGATGGGATCGACCCCAGAATACTGAAGGAGGCTGGAGAGGAAATTGCTGAGGCCTTGACAGAAATCTTTGGATCCTCACTGTCTTCAGGTGATGTCCCGGAGGACTGGAGAATAGCCAGTGTTGTTCCTCTGTTTAAGAAGGGAAGCAAGGATAATCCAGGGAACTACAGGCCGGTGAGACTTACGTCAGTGGTAGGGAAATTACTGGAGAGAATTCTTCGAGACAGGATCTACTCCCATTTGGAAGCAAATGGACGTGTTAGTGAGAGGCAGCATGGTTTTGTGAAGGGGAGGTCGTGTCTCACTAACTTGGTAGAGTTTTTCAAAGAGGTCACAAAGATGATTGATGCAGGTAGGGCAGTGGATGTTGTCTATATGGACTTCAGTGAGGCCTTTGACAAGGTTCTTCATGGTAGACTAGTACAAAAGGTGAAGTCACAGGGGATCAGGGGTGAGCTGGCAAGGTGGATACAGAACTGGCTAGGTCATAGAAGGCAGAGAGTAGCAATGGAAGGATGCTTTTCTAAATGGAGGGCTGTGACTAGTGGTGTTCCGCAGGGAGCAGTGCTGGGACCTTTGCTGTTCGTAGTATATATAAATGATTAGGGGGAATATGTAACTGGTCTGATTAGTAAGTTTGCAGACGACACAAAGGTTGGTGGAATTGCAGATAGCGATGAGGACTGTCAGAGGATACAGCAGGAATTAGATTGTTTGGAGACTTGGGCGGCGAGATAGCAGATGGAGTTTAATCCGGTCAAATGTGAGCTCATGCATTTTGGAAGGTCTAATGCAGGTAGGGAATATACAGTGTTGCTAACTTTTGGTTGGCTCTTAAATGTTGCTCGTTGTGTCTTTACTTAATTTGCTCTGTTTCTATAACCTTTACTCTAGAGTCGCCAGGTATCTTTATGATACCACCATGAGGTTCAAGTTCAAATGCTGATCAATAACTCAATACACCAGTTAGTACGTTTCAAACCAAAACACATTTATTATACACAGTCAATCACTACTCATGCATAAAACTCTACTTACTAGACTATCTCTAACAGTAAAAGGCCTACACTTAGCTTTGGAACTGGCCCACCAGGTCAGGGGAACAAATGGCCTTTCGTTCGATTCTGAGTCTGCAGGATTCAAAGCTGGTATGGACTGGTAGCTAGGAGCACCTATCTCGTAGCATGCTTTGACTGGAGACTTACTTGGTTGGTACAGCTACTAGACAGGTCACTGTCAAGGGTTGTTTCGAGCTGCTGAGAGACCCTCCCAAGGACGAATTGAACTTGGGGACTCTATTTTATAGTCCCCAGGGGCGTTGCGCCATTCGGGGCGGACCCCGTACCTGGTTCCAAGTAATTGGACTAAGTGCTGATCACTCGGATCGATTTCTACAATACTGGAGCTGTTCCCTGATCGCTGGGCGGTTCCTAAGTGGCCGTTGGCCTTCCTTTGTCTTGGCTCCTGCTGGCACCAAGGAGTCTGGCTTGGCCTTGTTTACCTTAACTGTTTCCAATTGTTCCCAGGGATCGCTCATTAATATGTAGATGGTTGTGAGTTTCAGTCCTGTCTGGGTTCCTGCAAGTTCTGATATACAGGAAACTTTGCACCTGCTGTTTTTCCTGCATTTGTCTGAATTTCCCTGCATTCTTAGCGGATCTCAATTTTAAGTCGGGAAGTGGCCAACCCAGGTGGCTACACACTCTCCTTGTGATCCCTCACGCGAAGCGTGAAGGATCACATAACTGCGTCGTCTTCACTCCTTGACCCAGCGAGCACTCTTCCGTGGCCTCTACACAGACCATAACTATGTAAGAAATTTTTAACTGACAATTCAAAGCGGCGCTATGACAGAACATGGACATGCAGTACAACATATTAAAAAAACGGTACCTCTAACTATCTTCCATAAACTACACTCACTTAAACACCCAATCATACTAACTTCCTAACAATACAAAAATAATAGCAGCATTCACATTTCCCTCTGGCTTGGCGGTCAAGCTCAGAGTTGTACAATCTTTCAGTTGTCTTTATTCACAAATTACGCAAAACAAATGTCCTTTATTGTAGATCAAGGGGTTCGGGGGCCTGGTGAAAACCGAAAATAGGGGATCTTATCCTGTATACCGGGGTGCGAGAGCGGTAGGCTCTCCTTCGCCATTTTCTCATGCGGATAGTCTGCACGATGCTGCAGAATATCGCCAATGCTGAAAGGGATTCAATTACGTATGAAAGGGAGTACCACGTTATAAACCTATCACACCATGATGGTGTGTTGTTACTTGTCACTGGGCTCTGGGTGCTATGGGGAAGTGAATCATTGACAGCCAGGGGGGGGAGGGGGGGGGGGGGGGGGTTGGGGTCACGGGGTTCGCGTTTGTGCGTAACCGAATACAAATGATCATGATAGCGAAAAACACGTATGATGTCTTCATTGTTCTCTTCTTTCTTCTCTTCTCTTCCTTTTCGTCTCTTCTCTCTTCCTGGAGCTTCTGGAATTCTGTGAATCAAGCATAGTTTCTGTCACTATCTTGTTTAGTATCTTTGTACGTTAGCATGTCTGTCTTTTAGTGCCAATTTCCCTTTATAATTGGTCACCATGTGTGACTCCCTCATTTTTAAAACATTTTTAAAACCGAATATTTAGACAAGACATCTAAGAAAATACTGCTGTACTGCGAGCCGTCTCGCAGCCTGTGTGATTTGCCATCCCAGTGTTTGAGGATGTAAATAGCATAGGGAAGCAACCTAGGGGTTCACAAAACCAAGCAAAAGAATTTTGAACGTAATCGAGCCAAAATGGGATGTGTATGGGCTGCGGCGGGTAAGATTTGGATGGAATCCCCGGGTAGGACGGTGATCAATGCTGTATGTGCTCTACCCGAGCGTAGATGACCAGAGGGGGGTCTTCAGGCAGGGAGGGGATCAATGCCGTTTCTCCACTGCCTGAGCGACTGGCAAGAACGAGTAAGAATGTGGTCGTCGTGGGGGATGCCTCTCGTGATCGAATCAGGAGAGTAGCTATGAGTGGTGTCTGTCAACAAACTAGTTCCTCTGAATGGTTGTCTGTCGACAAACTAGTTCCTCTAACAGTCATTGGGTGTCAAAAGGGTGGTGGCGTGGGGCCATGAAAAACTTTCAAATTTACAAACAACAAACATGTACATTAAACGAACAAACATACAACAAACATGGTGCAGGTTCCATCAGAAAGGACACCGTATCTCTCCAGCGGTTCCTTTTTTCCATCATCTGGACACCTCATTGCTCAGTAGCGAACAGGGTCGCAACGGGATTTGGTTGGTGGGAGTCAGACTCGATGTCATCACCTTCTCCCGACTGCCATACTCTTGACTGGAGTAGTTTGGCTAAAGCTGCTTGGGGTGAGTTAAGGTCCATCTCATCATTCCGGATGAGTATGAACGAATTGTCGCGGTGCCAGAATCGTGAGTCGAGGTTGGAGTTGTTAGGTTGTAATCCGTAATCGTTGGGTGGTGGGTCTGGGTCAGGGGCTTTGATGTATGTGATTTTGAAGGGATCACTGGAATCATGCTCGGATTCGCTGGGAGTGGGGCCTGGTGCGGGGGTATAATTATAACGTGTTGTGCTGTGGCTGCTGGCATTGCTGTCGCTATCACTGTCGCTGCTGGTTGAAGGGAGAGGCGGGATCATGCCTCTGGGGGTGGAGTTGAAGTTGTGTCTGAGGACGGGCTGGACTGGCTGGGGGAGGGTAGGAATACGTCATCTGCGGGTGGGGCGTGCTCGTCTGCTGCTGCGAGCAAGATGTGGTGTGAATGGTTGTTCTGCAATCCATAAGCCTTAAGCTGGTTTATGTGACACCACGCAGACGTGCCATTGGGATATGTGATTTTGTATACCGAGGGGCTGACTTTGTCCGAAATGGAGTACGGTCTGGAAAATTTGGGGGAAAGGAATGAGCTGGGGTTGTATAGGGAAAGCATCACTTGCTGCCCTACTACAAACTCGGTGGCGTGTACCTTTTTGTCGAAAGAAGCCTTGCTTTGTTTCCTCCTGGTCCCAAGTCTCAGAGCTGCTGTGAGCTGGGCTGCCTTTATGTTCTCTATTAACTGTTGTACAGCATTTTCATGCGTGAGGGCGGTGACTGCGGGGCTGGCCAAATCCAGTCCTAATAAAAACTCTGTCCCTTTCATGGGGCATCCGGTCATGAGAGTGTGGGGGGTGTATCCTGTGGACGTGGATACCGTGTTTCTTAGGAGCATTAAAGTAAATGGGAGAACTGAATCCCAGGTGCTGTTGTTCTGTCGTACATTTTTCCGGAGGGTGGCTTTCAGAGTCCTATCATCCTCGCTACAATGCCGCTTGACTGGGGGTGGTAGACTTTGTGAATTTTTTGCTTGATTCCGAAAATTGTGAGGACGTTTTTCATTACTCGTCCTGTAAAATGGGAGCCTTGATCGGATTCTATACTATACTGCGTGGGAAGACCCATCTTGTAAAGATGTGCTGTGTTCGTATTTTAGCTGTTGTCTTGGCCGTATTCGTTCTTGATGGAAAAGTTTCCACCCATTTTGTGAAGGTATCGATGACCACTAACACGTACTTATAACCATTTCTGCAGGGGGGTAGGGGTCCTATGTAGTCTATCTGCAAATTCGTCCAGGGGCCATTAACGGGGCGGGTGTGACTAAGCTGAGTATTTCTGTCCGGATTGTTCTGGGCACAGATCAAGCAATTTTCAATGTATTGAGTAACATTGACTTTTAAATCAGGCCACCAGCAGAGCGGTCTGAGGTGGGCTAGGGTGGGTTCAATGCCTTGGTGTCCATTATTGTCATAGAACTGACAAATAATCTGGTTCCTGGCCTGGCTGGGAACTACATAAATGCCTTCTTTTAATATCACACCGTCGTATGTGGTGATTCCGTTTTTAAACTTGTCATACGGGGCTGAGTTTTTCATCTTCCTTCTGTGCCTTTGCTAGATCCTGAATGTTGGTCTGTGAGACCTGAACAGCGTGTGCTGGGGTGTTCTCGGGGGGGGAGGTTCCAAAAGTAACCATGCCTGGAACCTGCCTTCGCTAGGGCGTCTGCTTTAACGTTACCAGGAGGGGAAGAACGGTGGTGACTGCAAACTTTAATTATGCCATATTTCCTATTTTTGGCTGTCTCTAGGATATGTCGGAGTAATGGGGCTGAGGGTAGGGGCTTTCCGTCTGCGGAAACAAATCCTCTAGTTTCCCACAGGGGTAAGAATTCAGTCAAACTATTACTGACATACAAGCTGTCCGAATAGATGTCTGCTGGGGTCGGGAATGAGTCGGGGTGGTCGACAATATAAGCGATTGCTGCCAGTTCTGCTGCCTGCGAGCCTAGATGTCTGGCAACTTTAATGAAATCTCATCCAGGGAGCGTCCCTGCCCGTCCTCTACATAAATGCCGCAACCGGTAATTCTCTTTCCGTTCAAAACTGTGGAGGAGCCGTCCACAGAAACTTTCAGGGGTGCGCACGTGTCTGTGGGCTGGGATCTCTGGGGTGTATTACCTGTTTTCCTGGGAGGTGTTTTAGGTATAAATGGGCCTGTGTTGTGTTTTGTGGTAATGATCTCACACTCATGTGAGGTACCTGTATATTGCAAATTATCGGCTAGGAAAGTGCGGGTTTTGGTTCTTTTGACTGTAATGTCCCGTCCCTGTAAAAGAAGGGTCCAACGGGCTGCACGGATTTGGCTGACTGTGCCATCTTTAAGTCAACCGTCTAATAATAGCTGTGTCGGGGTGTGTTCAGTGAGAATGGTGATGGGGTTGAGTCCTGTAATGTAGGCGAAGTACTGTACTGCCCAAAAAACTGCGAGTAGGTGCCTGTCGCAGGCAGAAAATCCTTGCTCGACAGGATCTAACACGCGTGAGGCGTATGCTATGGGGCATAATTGGTCATGGCGTTCCTGGAGGACTACAGCCGAAAGGGTTCGGTCGGTACTTGCAACTTCGATTGACAGCAATAGTTTGACAGCATCCATGTGCTGTGGAAGACATTCCCAAGGTGCCTGTTTCCTGAGAAGGTGGGATAGGGGCACTGCTTTTGTGGCGAAACCATCGATATGGTTTCGGCAGTAGCCAACCAGTCCTAAAAATGACCGGAGGGCTGAGACATTATGGGGAAGGGGCAATTTGACGATCGAGTTCATTCTCTTTTGCTCGATCTCGTGTTTACCATGTGTGATTACTGTACCCAAGTAAATCACTTTTTCCTACAAATTCTGGGTCTGGGGTTGACTTTACAACCAATTTCTTTTAGGAGTGCTAGGAGTTCGGTGAGAAGCGAAATGTGCTCTCCCTTTGTGTCTGTCTGTAGTAGCAAGTCATCTACATACTGGACCAGACAATTGGGCGGGAAAATCTTGCTAGTCCATTTGCCAGCTGTTGGTGGAAAATGGAGGGGGAGTTGTGGAAGCCTTGTGGAAGGCAAGTCCACGTATACTGTTGTCCCTGGAATGCAAAGGCGAATTTGTACTGGCACGCTTTATCCAATGGAATGGACCAAAAGCCGTTGCTAATATCCAAAACCAAAATTTGTTTTTACTGGAGTCCCTGTTTGAGCATGGTCTCGGGACTCGTGGCTACATTGGGGGCTGCTACTGGGGTTACTTTGTTCAGTTCCCGGTAATCAATGGTCAGTTGCCATGATCCATCGGGTTTTCTGATGGGCCAAATCGGTGCGTTGTTTGTGGAGGCTACTGATCTGAGTACGCCTTGATCCAGCAAACTCTCTATTACTTTGGAGATTTCTCCCTCTGCCTCTTGGGGAAAACCATACTGCTTTTGTGGGCTGGGGTCGGGACCTGTAATATTTACCGAGCCAGCTATTTTACCACAGTCGTGCTTGTGCTGTGCAAATGTTGCTTTGTGATGCTGCAGGACTTCCCTAACCTGTTTGTCCTGACTAATGGCTCGAGGGTCGAACCAGAATTCTCCTACTGAGCTAATCCTGTTTTCATAGTCTCCATCTGTGAGCATGGCGGGGGCTCATGCTGCCTTTGCCATTCTCCATACACATTTATTAACTGGATCAAAAGAGAGGTTGTGGAAGCTCATAAAATCGATTCCTAGGATGTGTTCAGCTGTCTGAGGTAGATCAACCAAAACTATGGGGTGTTTAGTTGTAACGTTCCCTATTTGTATCGCTACAGGGGCTGTGATGTGTCCTTGTTGTAAATGACCTGTAAAGCCGCTGAGGGTGATGGTGTCTGTTGTGTGCCACGTGTCTCGCTGAAACATCGTGGAGGAATTGAGTGTGGTGTGGGACCCTCCTGTGTCCCAAAGAAATTCTACGGGGTGTCCCCGGACTTTGCCTGCTACGACCGGTCTACCGGACTTGTCCCAAAGGGTGTCGCAGACCCAAATTGGGGAGCCCAAACACCGTCAGTCGGTGCCGTTCATGTCAATGTTCTCTGAATGGGCGCTAACGCTATGGATTGGCTTTGCCCTATTCTTATTTAGGGTGCCTGTCTGTTGGTTTCTCTGCTGCTTTTGGGGCACGTTGCACTCTCGTGCAAAGTGTCTAATGGCTTGAGGGTCGAACCAGAAGTCTCCTATTGAGCTAATCCTGTTTTCATAGTCTCCAACTGTGAGTGTGGCAGGGGCTCATGCTGCCTTTGCCATTCTCCATCCACATTTATTGACTGGATCAAGTTTGGATCAATTAGTTGTCCACAGTTGTAACATTCCTGGGATTTTGGCTGTGGTGGGCTGTTCCTGCCCTCATTTACCCATGCGGGGTTCTGGTGTGCTTTAACTGGATTCATATCTGCCTGCTCTTCCTCGGGTTTTATAAATGCGGTTTTGCCTTGGACTGATTGCTCCCAAGTGCGGGACAATCTCTTCAAAACCCTTTTCTCGTTGTGGGCCTCGTCTGAGGGGTTGTAATTTGCACAAGCTCTCTGTCCTGCGTCTGTCGCATGACAGACTAGGATTCGAGTCCATTTGGCCATATTATCTGGGGACAAATGGGCGCTGGCTAACTCTCCGAAAACTGCAGTGAAATGTATCCACAAGCGTCCAGCAAACGCTGTGGGGTGCTCTGTCTACTTTTGCCTGCATTTGGTTAGGCCTTCTACCGGTGTCTCCTCTGTTATCGCCGATCACATCTAGGATTGCTGTGTGCATCTCTTGGAGTGTGCCTCCTCCAACATTCTATGGGTCGGGAAGGGCTGCCACGACTGAAGGGTTGAGGCTTAAAACTGTGAGCTTCACTTGCTCTTTTTCGTCCAGGCCGTACATGGTAACCTGCTGTTTATCTCTAGCGAAAAACTGGCGGGGGTCTGATATGGGAAGGAACGGTGCAATCTTTCCACACGTGTCCTGTAATTGGGTCACGGTTAACGGGGTTGTATACAGGAAATCTGCATTTCCTTCTGCTGCGGCCCTGCGGTATGTGGTTACAGGGTTCATGGGGGTGTGTTCTGCCTGTTCAATCGGGGTTGGGGTGCTTTTCTCTTTTGGGGTTTTTCTTGCGTACATGTCCCATGTATGTATCTGTGGGCAGTCTCATTTAATTGCTGCCAATCGGGGCCGTTTTCTTGGTCTAATTGGGGTCCAAATGTACTTTGAAACCCATTCTGGACAGAAAGCAGAGATTGCAATTCTGCAATTTGCTTCCAGCACTTTGTGTGATCTACTGAGCTCTGCCTTTGTTCTGTCGTGGAAGTGTGGAGCGCTCGTAGGGCTGCTTTCAAATCATTGCACTGTTTCTGCAATTTCTCGACATGTTGCTCGGTTTCTTGCCTTACCAAGACTGCACATTGCGTATCCTGGTAGGCCTTATCATATTGGGTCTGAAAACTACTCAAATGGGCGAGACAAGACTGGTGTGCCCTCTTGGCATCATCCACCTCTCTGTCCCTCGCTGCTAACTGTTCTCTCAAATCTTTATTCTCTTTCTCAAACTTGCTCACATCTCCCTCACTATTTCTGTCTCTCTCCTCTATTTCTCTATGGAGCGTCCTAACGACCTCCTCTGTGCCTCGCAATTGTGCCAAGCAGGACACGATTGCCATCAGCTTGTGAGCTTTCCCGAAGCTCTTCTTGTGGATCTCTGACAGGTTCTCCCACCAAGTATGTCCTATACTCCCAGGACCTGTTTCATCATTCGCGCAGAATTCGCTCCAAAGGGGCCATCCTTTCTCTTTGAGGTACTTTCTGATTTCCTCTTCCCATACGGGACACTGTCCTACTCTACTGGTCGCTGCGACCTCAAGTTCCTGGGGGTTCATAAGGCGTTCCATTGCCTTCATTGCCATTTTCTCTATCTGGGTGCTCTACTGAATTTGGAACAGGGGGTGATAAATTGGTGATGTAAACACGGGTACGGCTTACGCTATTTTCTGGCCTATAAAACTCCCGACAGTTTTACGCAACAAAATCTCTCAGGTTCACCTTGTATCCCTGTTAGTACGCATGCATTAACACACTTCCGAATCTTGGAGGTTTGATCAGTATTGTTCTTACACTTGTGGTTTTCCTGTTTCTAATTGGATTCCAATTCCAATTTGGGTTCTCTCGGAGTGCTTAGGCCACTTCTAAGTCGAGTCCCACCAGAGTCGCCAGTAATTGTTGCTAATTGTGTTTCTCTTAATTTGTCTCTGAAGATGGCGGCCAATATGGTCGCCTTCCTTAATTCTAATTACGTTTGCTCTAGAGTCGCCAGGTATCTTTCGATACCTCCACAAGATTCAAAACCGAACATTGATCAAAGACTCAATACACCAGTTAGTAAGTTCAAACTCAATGCTCATTTATTTACACACACAGTCAAATATACTCATGCGTAAAACTCCACAAACTAAACTATCACTACTGCTAAAAGCCTATACTTAGCTTCGGGCCCCCACTCAGTCAGAGGGACAATGGGCGTTCGGTTCTGAGGCTGCTGGGCCGAATTGGTACGGAATAACAGCTATGAGTGTCTGTCTCGTAGCATGCGTTGACCTTGGACTTACTTGTTCTGATGTTGCTGTTGGGCAGGTCTCTCCTTGGTGAAAGCCGGGGTCGCAAGAGAGCGACTCTCTCTTGGGGGATTCTTCTTACACCCAAAAAGGGGCTTCGCGCGCTTTTGGGCGGGCCTTGAACTTGGCCCCAATTAATTGGGCCGTTTCCCAATCGTTCCTATCGATTTCCTCCAATAGAGGGGTGGGTGCCCTGATTGCTGGGCGTGTCTTAGGTGGCCATTGGCCTGCTTTGTTCTGGTCTCCTCTGGCGCCGGGGTGTCTGTCTTAGTATTGTTTACTTAAATGTTACCTTTTTGTTCCCAGGAATGGCTCATTAGTATGGAAATGGTTTGTAGTATCGGTCTTGTCTTGGAGCTACGGCTCCGATCAACAGACAAACCTTGCACCTGCTTGCTTTCTTAGTATTGTCCATTTTCCCTGCAATCTTTGCAGAGTGTCCATTTTGTAATCAGGAAGTGGCCATCCCAGATGGCTACAGTAGGGTTCTAAATGAATACTTTGTGTTGGTGTCCACTGATGAGAGGGATGGTGTGGGTACAGAAATCAGGGAGAATGACTGTAATAATATTAAAGAAATTAACATAGACAGCGAGGAGGTTCTGCGTGAATTATAGAAAGGATGCGATAGCACTGAAAAGGGTGCAGAAGTGATTTACCAGGATGTTTTCTGGGCTGGAGATTTTTAGTTATGAACAGAGATTGGATAGACTTGGGTTGATTTCCTTGGAGCAGAGGAGGCTGAGAGGGAACATGATTGAGATAAATAACATTATGAGGGGCATAGATAGAGTAGACAGGAAGAACTTTTTCCTCTTGGTAGAGGGATAAATGACCAGGGGGCATAGGTTTATGGTAAGAGGCAGGCGGTTTAGAAGGGAAGTGAGGTTAAGCTTTTTCACCCAAAGTGTGCCAGAGGCAGAGATGCTGATAACATTTGGGAAGTATTTAGATGTGCATTGCGATGCCACGGCAAACAAGGCTTTGGGCTAAGTGCTGAAAAATAGGATTGGAGTACTTTGGTGGCTGTTTTTGACAGTGCAGAAGTGATGGGCCGAAGTGCTTCTGTGCTGTAGACCTCGATGGCTCTAACCTGTTACCTCATTAAAAAACTGAAGTAAGTTCGTCAAACATGATTTTCCCTTGACATATTCGTGCTGGCTTTCCTTAAGTAACCCACATGTGCCCGAGTGACTTATCAATTTTTGTCTTGAATTATCATTTCAAGAAGCTTCACCACCACCAATGTTAAACTGACTGATCTTTCATTGGTGGGTTCACCTTTGGTGTGGCCTTATTTCAAATTATACGTTCAGGAGATGCGGTGGAGGGGGGGGGGGGGGGGGGGGGGTAAGATTTACTTCCAAAGGAAGTCTATAATCTCCCTGTCGATTGAAGCTGAGCTGAATGATACTGTCAGGGCTAATAGGCCCCGCCCAGAGGGAGCAGAACATGCACAATGGGCGGTCCTCGTGACGTCAGCCGCACGTCTACGTGCACATGACGTTAGGCGCCGCGCTAGCCAGGCCGACGTGAAGGTTAAACAACGTTTCCCGCCGTGAGCTCGGCCGGTGACAGACGGGCGGTTTGGTAGCGGCCTCTTGTGTTGTTTTTTTTTTAATCGCGGTCCGCCGCTAATATTATTTTGTGTCTGTTCCTGGAATCGGTCGGTGGTAATCGGCGTTGGCCTTCCCCCAACTTCATCATCATGACTGGCCGTTGCGTTCGTCGGGTTTTGGGTCCGTGTGGTAGTGAGTATCTGACATTAGGTTCCGCTTGCTGTTCTGTCCTGCCGACGCTTTAGACAAACTTACCAAAGGCAATTCAATCTGTAATGTGCAGCGCCAGCTATGATGTGCAGTACGATGCAATCGGTATGCGAAAAATCTATCCCACAACATAATCCACAAGACAGAACAATCATAGAATCATGTTGGACAGGTGGAGATCTGCCCCTGCAGGCTCTTTCAAAGAGCTGTCCAATTTAGTTCTGTTCCATAGTGTCTCTCTTCCCCCCCCCCCCCCCCTGTAAATTTAGTCCCCTTCATGTAAGGTAAAGTCGCCATAGTCCCAGATGACCATAACCTGCATTCCCCTTTGAGGGGGAGAGCAGACTGGCGGTGACTATTTAACTTAAGGATCACCACACCTTGGTGAGGGGTAAGGTTGAGAAGGCGGTGCTGAGCCGGTGCTGCGGGTCAAGTTGCTTCATGAAAGTTCCCAATGAATCCGTTTGCACTGCTCTTTCAAGTGTATTTCAGGTCATAACCGCACAATGTGGAAAGAGTCTCATCATCCCTCAAATTCTTTTCCTGATTATTTAAATCTGACCTCTGGAACAGACCCATTTGCTCGAGGGGAAAAAAATGAGCAAGCAGGGAAAAACTATTAATACATACAACATAATTTTCATAATACTCAATTAGGCCTCTCCTAACCTGTTCTGCTTTAAGGAGAACCATCCCAGCCTTCTTCCCATCTATAATAATCTTTATAATAATCTTTATTGTCGCAAGTAGGCCTACATTAACACTGCAATGAAGTTACTGAGAAAAGCCCCCAGTCACCACATTCCAGCGCCTGTTCGGGTTCACAGAGGGAAAATTCAGAATGTCCAAATTACCTAACAGCACGTCTTTTGGGATTTGTGGGAGGAAACCAGAGTGCCTGGAGGAAACCCACGCAGGCACAGGGAGAACGTGCAGACTCCACACAGACAGTGACCCAAGCCAGGAATCAAACCTGGGATCCTGGAGCTGTGAAGCAACAGTGCTAACCACTGTGCTACCATGCCGACCAACAATCTACACCTACATCTACACCTAACAATTCCCTGTCCCTCAGTATCATCTTAATAAACCATCTTTGTATTCACCCAAGGCCTTGACAACTGCCTTGAAATGTGTTGCCCAGAATTGTACACAATCCAGCTGAGTAAACTTTCTAACAGTTTAGGATAACTTCCTTGTTTTATATTTGGTGCCTTGTTTATTAAGCCACATATTCCACATGTTTTCTTAATTGCCTTATCAACTTGCCCTATTATCTTTAAAGATTTGTTAATCTGCACATCCAGCTCCCTCAAAATTGTTATGCTCAGATTATTCCTATCTTTGTCACCTTGTCCTACAACATTCCAAGACCTCTGAGCTCCTCCGGTTCTGACGCCTTCCACATCCCTGATATTAATTGCTACACTACTGGCAACTGTGTCTTCAGCTGCCTGGGCCCTAACCTCTGGAGTTCCCTCACTTAGCATCTCCTCCTCGCCTCCTATAAACGGCTATTTAATCTACCTCTTCTTTGTTACCTGTCCTAATATCTCTTTGCGTCACATGATGTATGCCCCTGTAAAGTGACTTGGGATGGTTTGTTGAAGGTGCTATATAAATGCACATCATTGTTGTCATGCTGGTTCTCCATGTTTTACCTCCAAAAGTACATCACCTTAAATTTATCCCCATTAAGTTGGTTTGCCCACCCTGTCTGTGTTCTGAAGTTTGCTACAATTCTCGGCATTTTTTTATGTTGACAAATTTTATATCATCCACAAACTTTGGACTAGAGTTATATACCCAACTCTAGGCCACTTTTACATAACAAGAAAAGCAATGGTCATAATAGAGGCTCTGGGCATCCCACTGCATTACTTAATCCTGTTAGGAAACCACCTAACCTTGCCAAATCTGTGCCTCCAGATCCATAGTCAATTACATGACCAATGTATCACTCTTTACTCCACACCATTTGCTTTTTCCAAATAAATCCGCAATGTGGTACATCATCAAATGCAATACCTTCATCAACCCACTCGATTATTTCATCAAAAAAATTCAGGCAGGTTAGTCAAGCACAATTTGCCTTTCTCACACCATGTTAACTGATATTCTCTAAAGGAGAGTTAATTTTGTCGACGCTGGCGTCTATGTTGATTATTTTACCCATTGCGCATGTCAAACTGACTGGCTAAAGTTACCTCCTATATTTGAAAAGGGGTGTAACATTTGCAATTCTCCAGTCCTCTGGCATCACACCCATACCCAAGGAAGACTGAAAGATTGTGGTTGAAGCATCTGACTTCCACCCCAACTGCCTTCAGCAACCTTGGATGCATCCCATTTCGACAAGATGTGAGGTTGTCCATTTTGGTGGGAATAATAGCAAAAGGGATTATTATTTAAATGATAAAAAATTAAAACATGCTGCTGTGCAGAGAGACCTGGGTGTGCTAGTGCATGAGTCGCAAAAAGTAGGTTTACAGGTGCAACAGGTGATCAAGAAGGCAAATGGAATTTTGTCCTTCATTGCTAGAGGGATGGAGTTTAAGACTAGGGAGGTTATGCTGCAATTGTATAAGGTGTTAGTGTGGCCACACCTGGAGTATTGTGTTCAGTTTTGGTCTCCTTACTTGAGAAAGGACGTAGTGGCACTGGAGGGTGTGCAGAGGAGATTCACTAGGTTAATCCCAGAGCTGAAGGGGTTGGATTACGAGGAGAGGTTGAGTAGACTGGGACTGTACTCGTTGGAGTTTAGAAGGATGAGGGGGGATCTTATAGAAACATATAAAATTATGAAGGGAATAGATAGGATAGATGCGGGCAGGTTGTTTCCACTGGCGGGTGAAAGCAGAACTAGGGGGCATAGCCTCAAAATAAGGAGAAGTAGATTTAGGACTGAGTTCAGGAGGAACTTCTTCACCCAAAGGGTTGTGAATCTATGGAATTCCTTGCCCAGTGAAGCAGGAGAGGCTCCTTCATTAAATGTTTTTAAGATAAAGATAATTTTTTGAAGAATAAAGGGATTAAGGGTTATGGTGTTCGGGCCGGAAAGTGGAGCTGAGTTCCACAAAAGATCAGCCATGATCTCATTGAATGGTGGAGCAGGCTCGAGGGGCCAGATGGCCTACTCCTGCTCCTAGTTCTTATGTTCTTATAACTACTTCGCTCTTACCATGACCTTAAATCATACTTTTCTTTTGTGCGTATAAATAGAAAGCAGTGCTTCAGTATCTCCATTGTATATTCTGCCTCCTCAAGCGGTTTACATTCTTGTCCTACACGTTCCCACCATTAGTCTTTATATCTTTCTAAAAGATTTTTTTCATTTTATGTTGCCTGCTGATATTTCTCCCTGCACTCTGCTTATTCTGTCTGGTTCTCTAGTGTGTCCTGGACCTGACATTTGTCATTAACCTGCTTTTCCCGTTTAATTGAATCTCTGTTTCCTTTGTAGCCGTTACACCTTCCTGCTAGTGCAACTGTTGTAGGGCCACGGCAGGCAGATTGTGTAATTTTAGTGTGACAAGTCTACATAGACAACTTCCAAATTAAATGTCAAAATGTGAATTTATATAATGGGGATAGAAAAGTAAGGTCAGAGAGTGGGAGTTAATTGAACGAGGCCATGCAGGTGTAATTTTAAATTGTGCATTCTGGTGCTGTAGGGGTTTCTTTCCTGAGTTGTGGTTAACATTGGGACGGTAGCCAGAGAATTCTGTGGCCATTGCTACTGTTGCACCACAAATCTTTATGTGACAATGTAGAAGATAATTTCCCCTGCATTTAACCCATTCTATTCCTGATTTACCCCATTTAATGTAACAGTGTGGAGGCCATGGCAATAAAAGGGTGGCCCTTTTGATAGTTGATAGATGGTGAAAAGCTGTTCTTGCTGCTTAGAAACGAGAGAGTACAAATTTAAGATAATTGGCAGAAGAATCAGTGCGGAGATGAGTCCTTTTTAAGCACTGGAATGCACTGCTTGGAAGGGTGGTAGAAGCATATTTAGTAGGAACTTTCAAAAGGGAATTGGAAATGTACTTGAAGAGGAGGAATTTGCAGGGGGGGAATGAGTGGGAGAGTCAAACTAATTGGATGGTTCCTGATGGAACATATGACCTCTCGCTATGCTGTAGGCTTCAGTGACCAGCCTTTATGTTGTTTTCCTCTCTAGAATTTCTTTCGACATCCGCAGAATCGCACTTGGCGAGCACGGAGCGGCTACTGAGGCGCAGTGAGCTGTTTGACCAGGAGAAAGTTAGACAGCGAGCCTTGGTCCCACGGATTGAAAAAATCGAAGTTAAACATGTGGGAGCGCCTGATACTGGAACGGTCTTCATCATGAACAAGGACCTTTCCACACCCTTCAACTGTGCCATGCGTAAGTAGGTGCTCGATAAATTAGTAAGCAATTTAGGCTTTGAGAGTTCCCACTACGTTGTTGCAGAGAGGGAGGAGCAGGGTCATGAATTTAAATGAAATGATGAGAATTTTATATTGGAGGCATGGAACGCAGGTAAACTAGAAGCATTGTATGTCGACTAGGAGATGTGTGATCGGTGAGCAGAATTTGGTATGAGATAGTGGTTGAACAGAGAGTTTAAAATATGCTTATGTTTACAGAGAGTGCAGGACAAGATCCACTCGGGAGAGCACTGGAATAATCAAGACTGAAGGTGATAATGGCATTGATGAGAGTCTTACCAGCTGATATTGTAGGTGGGCAATGCTATGAAGGTGGAAGTAAACAATTGTTATTATGGGGGCGGGCATGAGAGGCGGCCTCTGTTACGGGAGCGGGCATGAGAGGGGGTTGCCTGAGCAGGCATCCAGCGGCAGCTGGAGGGGGATACCGGGACAGGCAACCAGCGGCAGCCAGAGTGGAGTGCGAGAGGGGCTCTCCAGAGCGGCTACAGGACATTCTGGAGGCGGAGGGTGAACCACCAGTGGTTGTGGTACACATTGGTACAAACAACATGAGTAAAAAAAGGGATGAGGTCCTAAAAGCAGAATATAAGGAGTTGAAAAATAAGTTGAAAAGTAGGACCTCAAAGCTAATGATCTCAGGATTACTACCAATGCCACAGGGCAGCACGGTAGCATTGTGGATAGCACAATTGCTTCACAGCTCCAGGGTCCCAGGTTCGATTCCGGCTTGGGTCACTGTCTGTGCGGAGTCTGCACATCCTCCCCGTGTGTGCGTGGGTTTCCTCCGGGTGCTCCGGTTTCCTCCCACAGTCCAAACATGTGCAGGTTAGGTGGATTGATCATGATAAATTGCCCTTAGTGTCCAAAATTGCCCTTAGTGTTGGGTGGGGTTACTGGGTTATGGGGCTAGGGTGGCGGTGTTGACCTTGGGTAGGGTGCTCTTTCCAAGAGCTGGTGCAGACTCGATGGACCGAATGGCCTCCTTCTGCACTGTAAATTCTATGATAATCTATGCTAGTCAGAGCTGAAATAACAGGATATATCAAATTAATACGAGGCTGAAGAGATGGTGCGTGGGAGAGATTTTCAGATTCCTGGGACGTTGGGACCAGTTCTAGTTGGGTGAGATCAGTACAGACTGGACAAGTTACACCTGGGCAGGACTGGGAATGATGTCCTAGGGGAGTATTTCCCACACTGGTTGAGGAGGGTTTAAACTAAAATGGCAGGTCAACGGGAACCAATACAAACAGTCAGGGCAATCACAGACAAGAACAAAGGACAGAAAGGGGAATAAGAAAAGTGATAGAAAGGGGAATAAGAAAAGTGATAGACAGAGAAATCAAGGATCTGAATCAAACAGGGCCACAGTAAAAAAATAAAAAAAATGAATGAGAATAGGACAAGAAATGTTAAAAAGTCGAGCCTTCAGGCTCTGTGCGTTAATGCATGGAGCATTTGTAATAAAGTGGATGAATTACTCACGGAAGTAGATGTAAACGAATATGATAGAAATGGGATTACAGAGACATAGCTACAGGGTGACCAGGGATGGGAACTGAACATCCGGAGTAATCATTATTTAGGAAGGACAGATGAAAAGGCAAGAAAATGAGGTTGCATTGCTGGTTTAGAGGAAATTAATGCAATGGTGATTAGCTCTGGCGATGTGGAATCTGTATGGATAGAGCTGAGAAACACCAAGGGGCAAAAAATGTTAGTGGTGATGTTGAGGATGGCATTAAACAGGAAATTAGAGATGCATGCGATAAATGAACATCTGTAATCATGGGTGACTTTAATCTGCTCACAGATTGGACAAAGGAAATTAATAACAATATTGTAGAGGAGAAATTCCTGTGTAGGGGATGGTTTTCTGCACCAACAAGGTGAGCAACCAACTAGAGAACAGGCCATCCTAGACTGAGTACTGTAGTATGAGAAAGGAATAATTGGCAATCTAATTGTGCAAGGTCTCTTGGGTTGAGCGAGATGGAGAGCACTTAGTTGATTCTGAGACTAGGGTCCTGAATCTTAATAAAAGAAACTATGAATGTATGAGGCGTGAGTTGGCAATGGTGGATTGAGGAACATTACTTGACGCGATGACGGTGGTTAGGCAATGGCAAACATTCAAAGAGCATGGGGTGAACGGCAACAATTTTTCATTCCTGCCTGGCGGAAAAATAAAATAGGAAAGATGGCCAAACCATGGCTTACAAGGGAAATTGGAGATGGTATTAGATCCAAGGCATTTAATAGGCCCAATAAAACAGCAGACAAAGGCATTGATTAAGAAGAGGAAAATAGAGTATGAGAGTAAGCTTGTGGGGATCATAAAGCTCCATATAGGTAAGTGAAGTGAAAAAGTTTGTGAAAACAAATGTAGGTCCCTTACAGTCAAAATAGGGGTATTAAATTCTGTCTTCACAAAGGAGGACATGAATAACGTACCAGAAATGTTGAAGAACACCGGGTTTAGGAGAGTGACGAACTGAAGGAAATCAGTATTAGTGGAGAAATGATGTTGGGGAAGGTGATGGGATTGATGGCCAATGAATCCCCAGGGTCTGAAAAGCTCCATGAGTACTTGAGGAACTGGCCCTAGAAATAATGGATGCTTTGGTGGTCATCTTCCAAAATTCTATAGACTCTGGAACAGTTCCTACGGATTGCACCACCAGTATTTAAAAAGGGAGGTAGAGAGAAAACAGAATTATAAACTCGCCAGCTGACGTTGGTAGTGGGGAAAATGCTGACGTCCATTCTAAAAGTTTCAATGGCAGAGCACTAGGAAAACAGTGGTAGGATTGGATAGTGTCAGCATGGATTTACGAAAGGGAAATCATGCTTGACAAATCTACTGGAATTCTTCGAGGATGTAATTAGTAGAGTTGATGAGGAGGAGCCAGTGGATGTGGTTTATTTGGACTTTCAGAAGCTTTTGACAAGGTCCCACATAAGAGATTAGCGTGTAAAATTAAGCACAGAGGATTGGGGGTAGTGTGTTGAGCTGGATAGAAAACTGGTTGGCAGACAACAAAGGGAAACAAAGAATAGGAACAAATGGATCTTTTTCCAAGTGGCAGGCAGTAACTAGAGGGGTACAGCAAGGATCAGTGCCAGGACCCCAGCTATTAATAATTAATTAATTGAGGGAACTGAATTTAATATCTCCGAATTTGCAGGTGACACAAAGTTGGGTGGGAGGGTGAGCTGTGAGGAGGAAGCAGAGATGCCTCAGTGTGATTTGGACAAGCTGAGTGAGTGGGCAAATGCATGGCAGCTGAAGTGTAATGTGGATAAATATGAGGTTATCCACTTTGGTAGCAAAAACAGGAAGGCAGATTATTATCTGAATGACAATGCATTAGGAGTGGGGAATGTGCAACGAGACCCGTGTCCTTGTACACCAGTGACTGAAGCAAGCGTGCAGGTGTAGAAGGCAAATGGTATGTTGGCCTTCGTAGCGAGAGGATTCGAGTGCAGGATCCGGGATGTCTTGCTGCAATTATACAGGGCCTTGGTGAGGCCACACCTGGAATATTGTGTGCAGTTTTGGTCTCCTTACCTGAGGAAGGATGGGAGTGCAACAAATGTTTACCAGACTTACTCCTGGGATGGCAGGACTGACGTATGAGGAGAGATTGAGTCGGTTAGGATTGTATTCGCTGGAGTTCAGGCGAATGAGGGGGCTTGCATAGAAACCCATAATATTCTAAGAGGACTATGCAGAAAGGATGTTCCTGATGGCAGGGAGTACAGAACCAGTTGTCACAGTCTAAGGATATGGGATAGACCATTTAGGACTGAATGAGGAGTAATTTCTTCACCCAGGGAGTGGTGAGCCTGTGGAATTCGCGACCACAGTAAACAGTTGAAGCCAAAACATTGTTAATTTTAAAGAAGGAGCTTGATGTAGCTCTTGGGGCTAAAGCGATCAAAGGATATGGGTGGGGAAAGTGGGAACAAGTTATTGAGTTGGACGATCCCATGTTCATAATGAATGACAGAGGAGGCTCGAATGGCCTACCAATTATTTCTATGAGAGGTGGTCTCTATTATGGGGATGGATACAGGAAGTTTCTTTATTATGGGGGGGACGAGGTGGTTAAATTTAGCTCTATGTTAAATAGGTCACAGGTCGTGAACCATTTTGTTGAGTCGGAGAATGTTGATGATGGGCTTGACATCTTGGCCAGAAAATGAAGATTTAAAAGAAATCTTTCCAATTTTGGGGTAATTTAGCATGGCCAATCCACCTACCCGCCACATCTTTTGGGTTGTGGGTGTGAGACCCATGCAGGCACTGAGAGAATGTGCAAACTCCACACGGACAGTGACCCAGAGCCAGGATCGAACCTGGGTCGGCAGCAATGCTAACTACTGTGCCCTCATGCTGTCTTGGGAATGAAGATTTTGACAGGGTCTGAAGACAACTGCTTCAGTCTTTATGCTCAATTGGAGGCAATTATGGCTTATCTCAGACTGGTCGCGAATTCTCTTTTTTGTAAATACTGAAGAAAGGTACTTGTTCCAGACCTCTCCTATCTCTTCAGACTCAATACACAATCTCCCGCTACTGTCCTTGATCGGACCAACCCTCACTCTAGTCATTCTCATATTTATCGCATATGTGTAAAAGGCCTTGGCGTTTTTCTTGATCCTACCCGCCAAAGATTTTTCATGCCTTCTCTTCGCTCTCCTAATCCCTTTCTTCAGTTCCCTCCTGGCTATCTTGTATCCGTCCAGCGTCCTGTCTGAACCTTATTTCCTCAGCCTTACATAAGTCTCCTTCTTCCTCTTAACAAGACATTCAACCTCTCTTGTCAACCATGGTTCCCTCACTCAACCATCTCTTCCCTGCCTGACAGGGACATACATATCAAGGACACGTAGTATCTGTTCCTTGAACAAGTTCCACATTTCAATTGTGTCCTTCCCTGACAGCCTATGTTCCCAACGTATGCACTTCAGTTCTTGTCTGACAGCATCGTATTTACCCTTCCCCCAATTGTAAACCTTGCCCCGTTGCACACACCTATCCCTCTCCATTACTAAAGTGAAAGTCACGGAATTGTGGTCACTATCTCCAAAATGCTCCCCCACGAACAAATCTATCACTTGCCCTGGTTCATTACCAAGTACGAAATCCAATATGGCCTCCCCTCTGGTCGGACAATCTACATACTGTGTTAGAAAAGCTTCCTGGACACACTGCACAAACACCACCTCATCCAAACTATTTGATCTAAAGAGTTTCCACTAAATATTTAGGAAGTTGAAGTCACCCATGACTACTACCCTGTGACTTCTGCACCTTTCCAAAATCCGTTTCCCAATCTGTTCTTCCATATCTCTGCTGCTATTGGGGGGGGGCCTACTGAAAACTCCCAGCAAGGTGACTGCTCCTTTCCTATTTCTGACTTTAACCCATACTACCTCAGTAGGCAGATCCTCCTCGAACTGCCTTTCTGCAGCTGTTATACTGTCTCTAATTAATAATACCACCCCTCACCTCTTTTACCACCCTCCCTTATCTTATTGAAACATCTATAACCAGGGACCTCCAACAAACATTTCTGCCCCGCTTCTATCCAAGTTTCCGTGATGGCCACAACATCGTAGTCCCAAGTATCAATCCATGCCTTAAGTTCACCCATCAGGGGCGGGATTCTCCCCCACCCGGCGGGGCGGGGGGTCCCGGCGGGATGGAGTGGCGTGAACCACTCCGGCGTCGGGCCGCCCCAAAGGTGCGTATTTCTCCGCATCTTTAGGGGCCAAGCCCCCACCTTTAGGGGCTAGGCCCGCGCCGGAGTGGTTGCCGCCCCGCCGGCTGGCGTGGAAGACCTTGGGTGCCACGCCAGCCAGGGCTGAAGGGATTCCGCGGCCGGCGGAAGTCCGCGCATGCGCGGGAGCGTCAGCGGCTGCTGATGTCATCCCCGCGCATGCGCAGGGGGGGGGGGTCACCTACGCGTCGGCCATCGCAGAGACCTACACGGCCGACGCGTAGTAAAAGAGTGCCCCCACGGCACAAGCCTGCCCGCGGATCGGTGGGCCCCGATTGCGGGCCAGGCCACCGTGGGGGCACCCCCCAGGGCCAGATCGCCCCGCCTCCCCCCCCCCCCCCCCCCCCCCCGGAGCCCGCCCACGCCGCCAGTCCCGCCGGTAAGAGAGGTGGTTTAGTTCCCGCCGTCGGGACTGGCATGACAGCAGCGGGACTTCGGCCCATCGCGGGCCAGAGAATCGCCGGGGAGGGCCGGCCAATCGGCGCGGCGCGATTCCCGCCCCCGCCGAATCTCTGGCACTGGAGAATTCGGCGGGGGTGGGATTCAAGCCGCCCCCCCCCCCCCCCCCGGCGATTCCCTGACCCGGCAGTGGGTCGGAGAATCCCGCCCCATATTCCTGGTGCTTCTTGCGTTGAAGTACACACACTTCAACCCATCTCCGTGCCTGCAAGTACTCTCCTTTGTCAGTGTTACCTTCCCCACTGCCTCACTGCACGCTTTGATGTCCTGAACATCGGCTACCTTGGTTGCTGGTCTACAAATCCGGTTCCCATTCCCCTACCAAATTAGTTTAAAACCTCCCTGAGACTACTAGAAAACCTCTCTCCCAAGATATTGGTGCACCTCTAGTTCAGATGCAACCCGTCCTGCTTGTACAGGTCCCACCTTCCCCAGAATGTGCTCCAATTATCCAAATACCTGAAGCCCTTCCTCCTACACCATTCCTGCAGCCACGTGTTCAACTGCACTCTCTCCCTATTCCTAGCCTCGCTATCACATGGCACCGGCAACAAACCAGAGATGACAACTCTGTCTGTCCTGGCTTTTAACTCCCAGCCTAACTCCCTAAACTCGTTCAATACATCCACACCCCTTTTCCTACCTACGTCGTTGGTACCAATGTGCACCACAACTTCTGGCTGCTCCCCGTCCCCCTTAAGGATCCTGAAGACATGATCCGAGACGTCATGGACCCTGGCACCCGGGAGGCAACAAACCGTCCGAGAGTCTCGCCCATGCCCAGAGAACCGCCTGTCTGTACCTCTAACTATTGAGTCCCCGATAACTAGTGCTCGCCTAATCTCCCCCGTTCCCTTCTGAGCCCCAGAGCCGGACCTCGTGCCAGAGACCCGGTCACTGCAGCCTACCCCTGCTAGGTAATATCTCTCTCTCTCTCTCTCTCTCTCTCTCTCTCTCTCTCTCTCTCTCTCTCTCTCTCTCTCTCTCTCTCTCTCTTCCTCCTCCTCCTCCTCTCCCCCCCCAAAAACAGTATGCAAAGCGGTATACCTATTGTTGAGAGGGTATCCCTGCATTGACTGCTTCCTCCTCTTTCCACCTCTAACTGTTACCCAGCTACCTTTGTTCTCAGGTGTAACTATGTCCCTGTAGCTTCTATCTATCACCCCCTCAGCTTCCTGAATGATCCCTAGTTCATCCAGCTCCTGTTTCCTAACACGGTATGCAAGGAGATGGCTGCACTTCCCGCAGGTGAAGTCAGCAAGGACACCGGTGGTCTCCCTTACCTTGAACATTCTGTCGGAGGAACATTCCACTGCCCTCGCTGCCGTCACCTCTACTTAGTCTCCCAGTAAAAAAGAAAAAAAAAAGTAAATAGCTTACCTGCTCACAGCACTGAGTTTTTTTTTAGGTTAGAGGAGGAGGGAGGGTGGGAGACACTACACGTGTAGTGTCTCGGGTTTCCTCACCGTTCACATTTATTGGGTAATACAAAACCATCCCATTCTCCCCACGGCCGACGTCCGATTTCCTGCTGCTCTGAGGAAAAAAAAAGCTCTGAAAAAGTAAGTTAAAAATCAAAAACTCAGCTTACCTTCCAGCTCTCCCCTTCAAAAATTGCTCCTCTCTGCCCGCTCCGCTGGAAGAATGAGCAAAGACAGCAGAGGTCACATTGTGGGGACTTGGTGAGAAATTCTTGGACTTTGCTTTGAGGAGTGAGTTAAGAGCTGTCCACTGAACTGGACAATGGAGCAGAGATGTTAGAGGAAGATTGATGTTGATTGAGTCAATGGCAGCAGAGAAACATTAACTTTATCCAGCAATGCCTCAATTTTAAAATCTTCTTTTCAAATCCATCCATGGCATCGTCCTGTTGTAACTTCTGTAACCTTCTCATTGCTGCATCATTTCTCGCTCTCTCTCTCGCCGTTGTTTAGCTGTCCAAATATATTGTTAAATGGCTTGGTTAAATCCTGTGAAGCGTCTTGGGATGTTTTGCCACCCGAAAGGTGTTTGTCAAATGAATCCTCTGTGCTTTCAGAAATGTGAGCTGCTGGATCCTGTAACCCTCTCCGCCTGTTCCTTGTCCCTGTGCACAGATATGAGCGAATGGTGTGTAAAGCGTTCTATACTTGCACTGGTGGATGGGGAAATCTGGGACATGTATAAACCCCTCAACAAATCCTGCGACATCCAGTTCCTGACTTTCAAGGATGAGAACCCAGACGAGGTTAATAAGGTAAAGACTCTACCTACCATTGGGGTGACGTGGATAGGGGTGATAAAGCAGGGAGAAGGAACAGAATGTTTTACAGCGTTATCATTTTTCTTTCCTCAACCCAGCTCCTCAAGCAGGAATTGAACTCTGGATTTTCCTGGCTCAATCCCATACTTGTGGCTGCTTTTCTGAATTGTGTCATTGTGGAATATTTTTTCTGCTTTAGGCAGCTGCTAGGGGAAGATTGTTGCCACAAAACCAAATTGTCCAACTGTAATTTCTGTAATTGTAAGATGTGTTTTGGCAGAAGAAGACCATGGAGAAGATGTTTGCCGCTCTGCACCCCGTCCCTTTCTATAGTGAACCCATCAGCTATAACCTGGTTTCTTTTGCGAGGAAATAGGGAGTTTAATAAAAGAAGGCAGCAGAAGCATTCTGCCAATTCTCACACATTGCTGTTAATTCATCATGCCAAATAGTTCTCACTACAGCCACCACCGGTAACAAACTTGTAACTACAAGTACAGACCAAAATGCCTCCTCTGTCGATAAGCCAAGCTGGCTGGAAAAAATATATCTACATTTTGTTTCCACAGTTGCAATGAACAAAATATGAAAAATTAATATACTTGCTGTACTTAATATTTTTTATGTCCATAAACTTTAGTTATCTACTAAACCTTCCTCTTGTCGTGTCACCATCTTACTTCTCACCACATACCCAGTTTATGTTCTTATTCAAACAAGTGGCTACTTATGAAGACGTCTTTCTATTTGTTCATTGTCCATGTCCTCCCCTTGCGCTTATTATATTTGTTCTATTGCTGCACTTTGATGTCTATTTGTCCACAATGATAATTACTGTTGGGAACTTTTCGCTCTTGTTCATTCAGAGCTCTGAATGCAGCAGCCTCTTCCACTGTTCAACGTCACCACGTTGACCTTTCACACCTTTGTCTATTTGCAACCTTTCACAAGATGCTGAAACTGGAATTTCTCACCTCCCTCAGATGCTATCAAATCACTGCTCCTTGATTTACCTGGTCTTCGCGCCGGCTGTTTTCAATCTTGTTCTGCATTATTGAGGCTATCTCTACTGCGACAACAGCCACTGGCAATTACATAGAATGTTTAAAATTAGGAGCATGGTTCAAAATGGTTTAACAGAAGTGTAATCAGAAACTGGATGCTAAGCTTCGAAGGCAATTTTGGGAGGAGACATGTGTGATTAAGGTTGATCTTAAGAAGCAAAAGAAAGAGATGGTAATGGTACTGCAGTTTAGAGAGCGAATTCTAAAGCGTGGGTTTATGTTGGCTCCGTTAATCTGATGTTAGATGACAGTGTTTGCTAGCGGGGTTGTGGTGAGAGTTTGTAGGACTGGAGGAAGGTACAGAGAAAGGGAGTGGTGAAGCCATGGATTTCCGCGCACATGCAAAAATTTCAACTTTGTGGTCTCCTAGAATCATCGGTATACAGCACAAAGAAAGGCCCTTTGGCCCATCGTATCTGTGCTGGCCATCCATCACGTAGCCATTCCAATCCCATTTTCCATCACTTGGTCCGTCAACTTGTATGCTATTGTGTTTCAAGTGCTCTTATTGTGGGAGTGGGAGCCAATGTAGATCAACACGACCAAGGGAGTTGGGCAAGTGATACTTGGTGCTAGACAGATTAGATGATTCTGAATTAAGGAAAAGCTAAAGACGTGTGGACGGAGCAGAATGGAGAGCATCAGAACAGTTGTTTCATCAACTGACTGACTGTGGTAGGGACAGAGGTGGATGATATGGGAGACAACCGTCTTTATGATGGAGGAGGATACAGGTTCGCAAACATAGTTTGGAGTTGAGTATGTTGTTCAGGTTGCAAACATCCTGAGCCAAGGGGAGTAATTATGGCAAAGATACAGAGTTGCTATTGGGGAAGGGGGGGGGTTAGTGGTTAACGATGCTGGCGTTGGTCTTCCTAATGTTTAGCTGGGGGCAACTGCAGATTTCCCCACACTTTGTAGATCTGGGGTCTTCATCAAAGTATATCCATTTTAAAAAGTAACTCTCAGAAGTCTCATTTATTAAAACTAAAAGACAAAATCCCTTCTCCACTACTCTGCTGCACTGATAGGGTATTGCCTTACCTTTTCTGATAATTTGCAAGGAAAGCGTGGAAAGACTATAAGAAAGAAGTAGGCCGTTCAGCTCCTTAAGCCTGCTCCGCCATTCAATAGGATCATGGTTGATACGGCATTCCTCACTTCTACTTTCTTGCCCGTTCACCGTAACGCTTGATTCCCTTTACTGATCAAGATTCTTATCTAACCCAGCCTTAAATGTACACTAGGACTCTGCCCCCACAGCTCTGTGACAAGGAGTTCCAGAAACACTCAACCTTCGAGAGAAGAAATTCATCTTCATCTCAGCCTCAAATTGGCACCCCTTTATTCTGCCACTATGACCTCTGGTCCAAAGATGTGCAGGTTAGGTGGATTGGCCATGCTATATTCCCCCTTAGTGTCCATAGGTGTGGGGTTACAGGGATGAGGTGGGGGGGGGGTGAGCCTCGGTAAGGAGCTCTTTCAGAGGCAGACGTGATGGGCCGAATGGCCTCCTTCTGCATTGCTAGAATTCTATAGTCCTAGACTCTCCCTTGAAGGGAAACATTATCTTGTCATTTACCCTGTGAAGCCCCTTAACAATCCTATATGTTTCAATGAGATCACCTCTCATTCTTCTAAATTCCAAAGATTAGCGGCCCAACCTGTTTAACCTTTGTTCATAAGACAATCCCTCCATACTGGGGATCATCCTGGTGAACCTTCTCTGAACCGTCTCCAATGACATAATATCTTTCCTTTTAAATAAGGGGACCACAGTACTCCCAGATGTGGTCTCACCCGTACCTTGTACAGTTGCACCATGACTTCACTCCTCTTGTACTCCAACCCCCTCGAAATAAGGGACAACATTCCATTAGCCTTCCTGTTTACCTGCTGCACCCATGTGCTAGCTTTCTGTGTTTCATTCACAAGTACACCCAAGTCCCTTTGTGTCGCAGTGTTCTGCTGTTTTTCTTCATTTAAATGAACAACGTTACATTTTCTCACTTAATGCCCCATTTGCTAACTTTTTAACAATGATAATCTTCATTGTCACAAGTAGGCTTACATTAACACTGTCCAAATTACCAAACAGCACGTCTTTCGGGACTTGTGGGAGGAAACCGCAGCACCCGGAGGAAACCCACGCAGACAAGGGGAGAACGTGTAGACTCCGCACAGACAGTGACCCAAGCCGGGAATCGAACCTGGGATCCTGGCACTGTGTAGAAACAGTGCAAACTACTGTGCTACCTTTGCCCACTTACTTAACCTATCAGTATCTCTTTGCAAACTGTTTGTATCTCTCTCCCAATTTGCCTTTCCACCTGTTTATGTGTCATCTTCTAATTTGGCTGCAGAACATTTGCTTCCTTCTTCCAAGTCACGAAAAACATGCAGTTAGGTGAATTGGACATTCTGAATTCTGCCTCTAAATTCTCCCTTTGTGTACCCGAATGGTTGCCGGGATGTGGCGACTCGGGGATTTTCACAACTTCATTGCAGTGTTAATGTAAGCCCATTTGTGACAATAAAGGTTATTATTATTAATATATATTGTAATCCGTTGCGGTCCCAGCACTGATCCCTGTGGAACCCCACGAGTTACAGGTCACCAACTTGAAAAAGAAACACTTATTCCCACTCTCTCTTTCCTGCCCATTAGCCAATTCTCTATCCATGCCAATATACTACCTCCAACACCATAGGATCTTATTTTATGACTTAACCTTTTGCGAGGTACCTTGTCGAATGCCTTCTGGAAGTCCTAATACAACACATCTACTGGTTCCCCTCTCTCCACTCTGATTGCGACTTCTGCAAAATATTAGTCAGACACTATTTCCCTTCCTTGAAGCCATGCTGACTCTGCTTGATTAGATTATTATTTTCAAAATGTGCTACTATTTTTATTCAATAATTGATTCTAATGTTTTTCCAACAATAGATGTAGGGCTAATCGGCCAATAGTTACCTGCTTTTTTGCCTCCTTCCTTTTTGAATAGGGGTACCACATTGGCAACTTTTCCAACCCTCCGGTACTTCTCCAGAATTGAATTCAACTTTTCTCCCCCATCTCCTTTCAGCTTCCCCCTTTGGGTAAGCCTCCTGATTATCAGTAAACAAAGTTTAAAAAAACTGACTTTCATTTATGTTGTACCCCTCTCCCAACTTGCCCCTCGCCTGAGGTGTGGTGATTCTCAGGTTAAGTCACCACCAGTCAGCTCTCCCCTCAAAGGGGAAAGCCGCCTATGGTCACCTGGGATTATGGTGACTTCACCATACCTTTTACCTTATTTTGTCAACAAAATGTCACAGCCTTCGCAGTTATGTGGGGGCAAGTGCAAAAGCAGTTCTTTGCCTGCAAAGTCCCAGTAACAATAGTATCCAATTAAACTGTCTGTGTTGCCCTTCATTATGGAGCATCTTCTTCTGAGATTCGAGAGCAGGCAGCAAACAAGTGGGATCAAGGAACAATTCCAATGAGTTGCGCAAATGCAAGGAAAAATGAAATGGACAGGATTAAAAAGAATCACAGTTTATTTCATTTATTTTTTTCGGGCAGATTGAAGATTTTGTACAAGCCCCTCCCACCACTCCTAGTTTTGCTTGTGAAGATGTGATTTAATGTTTGTTCTGCATTTTTATTTTTAACAGGCTTACTGGAGGTCATGTGCTATGATGATGGGGTGCGTCCTTGAAACAGCATTCAAAGATGAGTACAGTGTTGAACTGATCAGAGCACCAGATGTACCAGGTACTAGAAAAATGTTTAATATTGTCCTATTTTTTTAGTTTTCGTAGAATTTACAGAAGAAGGCCATTTGGCCCATCGAGTCTGCACCGGCTCTTGGAAAGAGCACCCTACCCAAGGTCCGCTCCTCCACCCTATCCTCATAACCCAGCAACCCCACCCAACACTATGGGCAATTTTGGACACTAAGGGCAATTTAGCATGGTCAATCCACCTAACCTGCACATCTTTGGACTGTGGGAGGAAACCGGAGCACCCGGAGGAAACCCACGCACACACTGGGAGGATGTGCAGACTCCGCACAGACAGTGACCCAAGCCGGAATCGAACCTGGGACCCTGGAGCTGTGAATCAATTGTGCTATCCACAATGCTACCATGCTGCCCTAGTTATGACCTGATTAATCCAACCGCCAATTTGCCATTCTCTTAGCTTCCAAGAAGTGGTAAGAATGTGGATCTTAACTATCACTTGGGAGTCCTTGAAGAGAATAGCATAGACACTTTTTAAAGGGGAAGTAGATGAACATGAGGGCAAAAGAAATAGAAGGATACGCTGGTGTGGTTAGATGAAGAGTGATGGGAAGGGGGTTTGTGTATTAACATTGTCATGTTGTGCTGAATGGCCTCTTTCTGTGCTGTACATTGTGTGTGATCCGGTGATGGGGCAATGGGTAACCGCAGCCTGATGTGGCTTCGAGCTGTACAGCAGCAAGATCCCTTATTTGACCTCTGGCCAGTTTTTAATTGGCTGATTTCAGCTAGGAGGGTGAAGGGAGCTAAGTTCCTTGGGTCAACGTGGGGCAATCAACTTGGGCTTTTTCCTTCCCTTTTAGTATGACTGGAACATGGACATTCTGCGATGCCCTTGTATTTGAATAGCCTACTTGTGATTTTCTACCTAGGCAGACATGAATGGTGGTCACATATAGGGCTGCTGATACCTATGGAACCTCAGCCTGGCATAACGTCCTGTGGAGTGGAACAAACATTTCTGGTTGTACAACACTTTACACAACCACCGGGCACCTTAAAACTGTTGAAGTGTAGGAAATGGGGAGAACTCATCAGCTCCCCAGGGGCATTATTGCTCTTCCTGTGCAAGTTAAGAGTTATTGGCTGTGATTTTGGAATAAGCTGAAAGGCAATGTGTAATCTTTGATATATTTCTCTTCCTGTTGGGCATGCCCCTGATCTTTACTCAGAACATATTCACTGCCCCCAACATGAATGCAATGGCCCAAAGCAGGTATTGATTCAAGGACTTGGCAAAGGCACTGCCCCTTGTCCCCAGTAACGTTATGTTTTCCATTTTGAGATTATTGCAGTGTAAGATTTCCTTTCTTGTCGTAGTGATTTCTGGAGCTTTCTGTTACGATGTGATACTGGATGGACGGCTAGACGACTGGACACCCTCGGCGGTAAGTAATTGGCCCACCCCACTTAGCGTTTCCATCTTCTGAATTTCTTATTGGTTCCCCACTCCCCCAATCTTCCTTTGCTCTGCACATTCCAGAATGTGAATGAATTTCCAATTTTTGTGTCCAGATCAAAAGAAAGATTGTTCCCAAGTGCTGAGAGAACTTTAAATACCAGCTGTGGCATTGATAAGACAGATCGTGGGATGAAAACTAATCCTGTTATGATATACCACTTGCATACACTATTATTCTGCTGTGAAGGTAGAGCCATATGTAATCAGTGTCTCCTTTTAAGGCCACAAAATGTAATGCAAACAAGCACGATCAATGTCGAATAATGGTTAATTGCTGTTACAGATAAGTACAGGTTAATTACCATTGATGAGAGAAGTTTGAAGATTTACAGGTTCTGGTGAATTTCTTAACTTTCCTTGTAATCTTAAGCTTCCTGCAATTCCCACCTCTTGCATATCCCAACTTTAATCTTCTACCATTACTGCCTGTGCCATAAGCAGCCTTGGATCAAAACTCTGGAATCCCCGCCTCCTCCTTTAGGATGTGCCTTAAAACTCCTACCTCCTGGACCTGGACCTGGGCCAGGTTTAACTCACTTGGCTAAACAGCTGGTTTGTAGGGCAGCACGGTAGCATAAATGCTTTACAGCTCCAGGGTCCCAGGTTCGATTCCCGGCTGGGTCACTGTCTGTGTGGAGTCTGCACCTTCTCCCCGTGTGTGCGTGGGTTTCCTCCGGGTGCACCGGTTTCCTCCCACAGTCCTCAGTGTCCAAAATTGCCCTTAGTGTTGGTTGAATGGGGACACTGGGTATGGGGATAGGGTGGTGTGGGCTTGGGTAGGGTGCTCTTTCCAAGAGCCAGTGCAGACTCGATGGGCCGAATGGCCTTCTGCACTGTAAATTCTGTGAAAATTCTGTGATGCAGAGCGAGGCCAGCAGCGTGAGTTCAATTCCCGTACCGGCTGAGGTTAGTCATGAAGGCCCTGCCTTCTCAACCTTACCCCTCACCTGAGGTGTGGTGACCCTCAGGTTAAATTACCACCAGTCAGCTCTTCCCCTCAAAGGGGAAAGGAGCCTTTGGTCTTCTGGAACTATGGTGACTTCACCTTATCTTGCCTCCTGGACCAAGCTTCTAGTCATTTGCCCAAATATCCCCTTGTGTAGCTTGGTGTCACAATTTTGTTTGAAAAGGCTCCTTTGAAATACTGTCAGATGCATTACAAGCCTAGAGCCGTGATACAAATGCAAGTAGTTGATCTCGTGCGGTGATCTACAGTGCAGAAGGAGGCCATTTGGCCCATCGAATCTACACCAACCCTCTGAAAGAGCAACTAGGCCCACTCACCCTCCGCATCCCTGCAACCCCATAACCCTACAAAACCTTTGGGCAATTTAGGCAACCGTTGGTCACTGAGGGGCAATTCAGCATGGCCAATCCACCTAACCTGCACATCTTTGGACTGGGGGAGGAAACCAGAGCACCCGGAGGAAACCCACGTAGACACGGGGAGAACGTGCAGACTCAGCACAGACAGTGACCCAAGGCCAGAATTGAACCCAGGTCCCTGGCGCTGTGGGGCCACGATGCCATCCACAGTATAATGTTCTTTGTGAAAGCACAGGAATGAAATATATTTGCCATTTTAAAACCTCTAATTTGCCATGTGATATCTTTTCAAAAACTATTTTTATTGGCATTTGGAGTTAGAAAAACAGTTTTGCATATAAATGACAGTACAACAGCAATGGTAATGATACATAACAAAATTAGACATGAGCTGGTTGCTGTCACCATACAGTGACTGAGGCTCCAATAGTAACTTACAGTTTTACAGTAGTGTTAATTTAATGTTTTGGCGGGTTCCTGTTGGGGCTCCTATCGCCAATTTACTCAGATATGTGCAGATATTGTTGGGATCCTTCCGCTTGTTTGCTGGTTGTCTCCATTTCGCTGGTGGGGGGGGGGGGGGGGGGGGGGGGATCTGTTCCCCCCTTGAATTAGAGGTAGTGGGGGAAGATTGGAAAGAAAACTGTTGTCTAACGTGAGGCTGTTACTCAACGTAGTTCTTAGCCTGGCGGTGGGGCCAGAACTGAAGATCTTCGTGTCTCTGGACGCAGAAAAAGCATTAGACTGGGTGGAGTAGAGCTATCTTTTCACAGTTCTGGAGATGTTTGGGCTGGGTCATGGGTTTGTGTTGTGAGTGCTGCTGTTATACAAAGCTCCATCTGCTAGAGTGCCACGAGATTGGGGTAGTTTTGGCTGCATAGGGGAACGAGGCAGTGGTGTCCTATGTCTCCTGCTTTGTTTGCGTTGGCAATCAAGCCATTAACTATCGCTTTGTGCAACTCTTATAAGTGGAAGGGAATTGATGGGGTTGGGAGTGGGAGTGGAACATAGGGTGTCGTATGTGGAAGACCTATTGCAAGCGATCCGGGGCCAGTTATGGGGGACATTGGTATATTGAATAGGTTCGGCTCCTTTGAGTATAAATTAAACTTTGGGAAGAGCAAGTATTTTGTGGTTTGTCCTTCAGGGAAGGAGCTCGGTTGGGGGCGGGGGGGTGCTGTCGTTCCGTCTGGCTGGAACTAGTTTCCGGTATCTGGGGGTCCAGGTGGCTCGGGATTTGGTGTGGCTTCTCAAATTGAATAAGACTAGCCTTGCGAGCAGGTTCAGGGCAGATCTACAGTGGTGGGACAGCCTACTGTTGTTGCTGGCGGGCCAGGCTCAGTCCAGTAAGATCAATACCTTGCCGCGCGCGATTCTTGTTACTGTTTCAATACCTCCCAGTTTTTCTACCTAAGTCATCGTTCAGGGGGTTGGAGCAGCTCATAACGGGTTTAAAAATGGGCGGGGGAACTGCTCTGATTCAGAGGGGGAGGGTCCTACAGAGGGATAGGCAGTCGGAGGGGAGGGGGGCTGACGCAGCCAAATTCGATGTTTTTATTATTGCGGTGAAGGTGTTGGGTGGTGTGTCGACCAGGGTACAGATGGAGTCGGGGTCGTGCAAAGGAGGTGCTGTGACGGCGTCTCTGCCATTTCCTTTGGAGAAATATTCCTCGAACCCGGTGGTCATCTCTACTTTGAAAATATGGCGGCAAGTCCGTCAGAATTTTAAGATGGGGGCAGTGCCAAAGTGGGGTCCTATCTGTAGGAATAATTTGTTTGAGCCTGCGAAACTGGATGCCACATTTTGGGGATGGACAGGTAAGGGGCTGGAGAGGGTGAGGGATTTGTTTCTGCAGGGGCAGTTTGCCAGCTCGGAGGAATTGAAGGAGAAAGCAGGACTTGGCGAGGGGGGCGGGAGCGGTGTTTGGCGGACACGTTCAGGGACGGGACTTTGCTCTGCGGACATTTCCGACACTCCCGGTGACGCCGGCGTCCACTGGAGAGGATATTCTGTGCGGGGTCGGAAGAGGGCAGCATGTCTGGGATATATGGACGGACCTTGGGGGAAGAGCAGTTCTTGGTACAAGAGGTGAGAGCCAGGTGTGAGGAGGAGCTGAGACCCATTTTGGAGGAGGGAGGTGTGGAGTGAGTCCCTCCGCAGGGTGTGAGCTTTATCATCTTGTGCGAGGTTGAGCGTGATCCAGCTCAAGTTGGTGTTTAGTGTGCACCTCACCAAGGCCAGAATGAGTTGATTTTTTTTGCGGGGGTTGAAGATATGCGGAAGCGGTGTTCGAGAGGGCACGCAAACCACATGTACATGTTCTGATTCTGTCCCAAGTTAGTGGGATCACCGGGAATGTCGGCAGAGCAAAGTCCCGTACCTGAACGTTTCAGCACCATAGCGGCAATCCTAAATGTTGATTTAGAGCCCTATCCGTTAGTAGCTATATTGGGGGTGTTGGACCAGCTGAAGTTGAGGACTAGTGCCGGGGCAGTCGCCTCGTTGATTGCTCGGAGGCAAATTCTGCTCAGTTGGAGGCAGGCGATGCCATTTCGTGCCTCAGCATGGCTAGGTGACTTGAAGGAGTTTCTGTACCTCGAAAGTCATAGTGAGGGGGTCAATCAATGCGTTCTACATAGATGATGGCCTTTTATATTGCACTTTAAGGAATTGCTCACTGTTTGCTGTTGGGGTGGGGGGGGGGGGGTCGGGTTGTATTTCCGTTAAGGGGGGGGATATTGTTACTTTTGGTCAGTTGGAATTTTTTCTTTTGTTGATTCAATGGGCAGCACGGTAGCATTGTGGATAGCACAATTACTTCACAGCTCCAGGGTCCCAGGTTCGATTCCGGCTTGGGTCTCTGCCTGTGCGGAGTCTGCACATCCTCCCCGTGTGTGCGTGGGTTTCCTCCGGGTGCTCCGGTTTCCTCCCACAGTCCAAAGATGCGCAGGTTAGGTGGATTGGCCATGCTAAATTGCCCTTAGTGTCCAAAATTGCCCTTAGTGTTGGGTGGGGTTACTGGGTTGTGGGGATAGGGTGGAGGTGTTGACCTTGGGTAGGGTACTCTTTCCAAGAGCCGGTGCAGACTCGATGGGCCGAATGGCCTCCTTCTGCACTGTAAATTCTATGATAATCTATGATATGTTTTTGTGTTGTTTGGCTTTGTAAATTTTTGACATAAAATATTAGAAGTTCAATAAAAATCTTTTCTTAAATAAGAGGAAGAAAGCATCACACCCATAATATGGCGGAGAATGGTGACAGAACATGGAAATCGCTCTCCTTCCCAGGGTTTTAGAAAATAGTGGAAAAGGTTCTTTCCCCTCCTTGTTATTAAGAAGGCTGCATTTCCCCTGAGTGCTATTTAATGTTCTGACCACATGGTGTCACCCTCATCACACTTCCTCACAGACTGCCGTGAACCTCCTGACAGCTGTGTGATTGAGAGGAAGCCTCTGTCACTGCAATACCTGAGATTTATTGCCTGGAGGCAGAGTGAAGACTCGGCTCACAGTGAGCTGCAAACCTTCCGCTAATGCCTTTATTTCAAACAGTGATCTCTGCTAAAGCCACAGTGCAGACCTCTGTAAACTGATGGAAAGCTCTGTTCAGGCCTGGAGAAACGTGTGAAGAGTGAAGATTCAAGGCAGCTGCTTTGCCACAAAGGATTAACAAGTAGCTTTAGCTGGAGTATTTATCTTTTATGTTTTGACTGGGGTGGGGTGGGTTGAATTATTGGGTAGAGTCGTGTCCGTACAATGGGTGTGAGGGACAGTTAATGGCAAAGGAACGAGAGGGAAGATGAGGAATTTCTTCATGCATTGGGCTGCTGTTATCTGAAACGCACTACCTGTAGGGGTGGTGGAAACACTCCATAGAAACTTCCAAAAAGCAGTTGGATATTTATTTGCTGACAGCGAATCTGAAGGGAACTAACTTGCAGATTAATGGGGTGTGGGACTGAATTGGACAGCACAGATGCTGTAAAATTTGTAGGCTTTTATGCTCCTCGCAGCTGTACTTTGGAACATTGGAGATGTGCAAGACTGACCATAAAGAGTGCTAACACACTTGTCCTGGCATTAGAAATCTTGGAATTCTATTCCTCCAAAAGATGAGGAGGAACTACCCGCAGAGGGTGGTGAGTTTGTGGAACTTGCTGCCCCATAGTGCAATGGAAAGAAAGAAAAGAAAATCGCTTATTGTCACAAGTAGGCTTGAAATGCTGTGAAAAGCCCCCAGTCGCCACATTCCTTCGCCTATTCGGGGAGGCTGGTACGGGAATTGAACCGTGCTGCTGGCTTGTCTTGGTCTGCCTTATAAGCCAGCGATTTAGCCCTGTGCTAAACCTGCCCCTGAATTGGCGTCATCGGATGGTTTTAAGAAGAAGATAGATGTATTCCTGATAAAGAACGAGTCAAAGGGTCAAGGGGAACAGGTGGATTTGAGACCAGGAAGAGATCAGCCATGATCTGATTGAATGGCAGCGCGGGCTCGGAGGGCTGAATGCTTACTTCTGCTCCTAATTCCTTTGTAAAAGGACAATTATAGTTTTTCTAGACTGCGACAGATTTTGATTTGATAAGGATATTGTGGGATATGGAGTTGAGGGGGAATAAAGAAAGTAGATGTTAGCTATGATCTAATTGAACAGGTGTGATGGGCTGAATGGCTTACTCCTGTTGCTTTCCCATTATTGATTTAGAATGGCGGTAAGGATACAATGGAGATGCGCTACAGAATATTCACTTCATTGATAACACAGCCCTGAAACATCCCAAACCTCTTTGTCTAACTGATTATTTTGGAATCAAGCAAACGTTATTGCGAGGATTGCTCCCCAATGGTCTCGCACACATCCAAGTGTCCACTTTGAGACAGGGGCCAGTACTTTCTCATTCTGAGTTTGAGGATGGAAATGGATGATTTGGGGTTGGTGGGCCAGAATCATAAAAAGGGAAGGATTAATTACTCGTTCAGAATTTCCTCCCAGCATTTCAGACTTTTACAATCAACAAAGAAAGGGATTTCTCATCCCTCCAATCTGACTTTGATTATAACAAGGCCCAAATGTTAGCATGCCAGTCCATTATTGAGTCTCTTCACAGGGGCTCTTTGTTAAGTTTTGATATTGGCAAATTTTCCAACATTTGTCACTCTTTTTACTTTTCTGAAGATAGTAACTAGCTACTGGCCATTTCCATAACTCTTGGTGCTGAGCTTGCAGGTGTGAGTCTCTCAAACTCTGTAACAGTAAAGTCAATCTCCCCCTAAACCCAATTCAATTGTTTTTTTGGCTCAAAGCAGCTTAAATGCAACATCAACCAGCAGTCAGAGCTGAGGCCTTCTGGTTAATGTGGCTCAGTGCCTGTGGGGAACTTGCCATCTTTATTTTTAGGAGCAGAAAGAGTGACTGACCCCAAAAACAGAGCACTCCAGCAACACCTTTTAGAAATTTGAAAATTAAAAGATTTATTTAAAAAAAAACTTAAGCACACAAGATTGAAGTTACACAGTTAAAACAGTCTTGCTCAACAACCCCCTTATAGATTTTTTTACCCATAAAAATCCAGTAATATTACCCAAGTCAAGTAAATGGTTGGCATTTAATAAAGAGATGCTGCGTGACTTCGCAAAGTTTTCCAGTCTGATATAGGATTACAAAAAAGGAGGTTCAGAAACAAACCATTTTAGCACTGGGTGGCTGCCTCCAGTTCAAAACCTTCATAGCTTCTCAGCACAAAGGAACTGGTCTTCAGTGCACTCCCTCCCCCCACAGTTACCAGAACTCAGTTAAACATCCTTCCTTAATTGCCTTTTCCCCTTTCATCTCGTTTCATTGTCCTCAAACACCCCTCTGAACTCGGCTTCTCTGAATATAAAAATATTTCATGTTTTCTATTTTGCCTCCTACTTGTGGGTCAATCAAGCACCTCTTGATGTGCATAGAATTGTCATAGAATTTACAGTACAGAAGGAGGCCATTCGGCCCATCGAGTCTGCACCGGCTCTTGGAAAGAGCACCCTACCCAAGCCCACACCTCCACGCTATCCCCATAACCCACTAACCCCACCCAACACTAAAGGCAATTTTGGACTAAGGGCAATTTAACATGGCCAATCCACCTAACCTGCACATATTTGGACTGTGGGAGGAAACCGGAGCACCCGGAGGAAACCCATGCACACAAGGGGAGGATGTGCAGACTCCGCACAGACAGTGACCCAAGCTGGAATCGAACCTGGGACCCTGGAGCTGTGAAGCAATTGTGCTAACCACTATGCTACCGTGCTGCTTTTGAAATTCAACAGCTGAAAAACTAAGTTTTCCCCACATTGCAAACTTTAGGTCTAACTGATTTACTTGTAACTCAAACTCTCCATAACCTCTCATTACAAATGCATCAACCTAACATCTTTAATCTTTCATCTCTTAGCCCTCACAGCCAACTGCACTGCCTGAGTTTGTGGTGGAGGCAGAGACCCTAAACTCTTTTTAAAAAAGTACCTGGATCTGCACCTTGAGTGCTGTAAACTACAGGGCTATGGACCAGGTGCAGAAAGGTGGGATTAGAAAGGGCACCTAGTGTCCTCAGGCTGGCATGGACAAAATGGGACAAATGGCCTCCTTCTTCTGTGCTGTAATTTGTCTATGATTCTATTTTGTCTCTAGTAACCTTCACCGTGTTTAACAAACCTTGGACATACGTGGCTTTCTTTACCCACACTAAATAAATACATTTTTAAAAATCTCTCGTCGCACAAAGCAAAAATGGATATGGAGATGGCGGTCTGCCTGGTCACCCTTGTGTTGCAAACTTCCCTCGTCCTTGTATTTTCCTATATCTTGGCGAGTATGACATCATGTCTTTGAATGCAGACCTACCAGCCTCCTCCACAGGTGGCTAAGGATAGAATTTATTTATGTGTGTAAGCCGTGTTCTCAGCCTTGTGTTTCTGTCTTGTATGTTGCAGGAGAACTTGCGTTCTCTCACTAAAGAGGCTCACCAGCTTATTCATAAAGACTTGCCCTTTGAATGTTTGGAGGTGGCACCCAAGGTTGCAGTGGAAATATTTCCGGATAACAAGTAAGCATGTAGATATCTGAGCGTCTGCTTCTGTACAACTTGGACAGCTGCTGTCTCACACTGCAGTTCATGTACTCCCGGCATTACTGTTTAATACTGGCCCCTGTTTCCCCTCCCTCTCAACCAGCATCCTTGAGTTTCTCTCCTAACCTGAAGATTGTTGTTGGGAATCAGTTCTACAGGTTCTGACAGTCTTACAGCACCGTGGCCCGTGGCTATTTTTTGCTTTGTGAATTCTGGATAGAGAACAATGTGTTATTCAGCCATGCAGTTTCTTTCTCTCTCATTCCATCAAATGTTACTGATCAGGAGTGGGAGCCCTGACTTCACTTCCCAGCCATATGGGTTAATAGTAACACCCCTACTATCCTTCTGGTGTGAATAGCTAATATTACCTGGGATCATATCTGGTATGTTCTTTGAGATGGAGTAATTTGTTTCACTACGTGTCAGAGAACATTCATATTTCTGCTTTCAATGTGAATTTATTTTCTAAATTACTTAGTTCCTTTACACACAAGGTGGAGGAAGGAAGGTGGAGTGGCCCTATAGGTTGGCCAAGTGCTGCTTTGACCAACTGCTCAGACAGGCACCCCAGTATCCCACAGATATTCTACTGAGAGCTTCACCAGCCTGCCTGAAATGTGTTCAGGTTTCATTCAGCATCCCTGACTGACCTCTAGGGCTCAACTGTGCAGCTGCTGTTCCATAAACAAGCTGGCTCAATCCTCCTCCTTCCAAGAAGCCTATTAGTGTGTCAGATTGTCCCGGGGCATGTGCACATTCCCAGGTTCGCTTTGGGGAATCGAAGTCCAAAGAGGTGTTCTTGCACCTTGGCTTTCAGGAAATGCCTGGTGTTCCAATTCCGAGAGGGCTCCATCTGCCACCTGGGACGTGTGATCACCTACTGACTTAGGTGCTGGGTTCTGGAATGGTGATGGGGAAACTGCGATGACTACTCTGTTGTGCATTGTATAGGTATGTTGATATATTCATGTTTCTGATGGTTTTCATATGAGTTAATTAATTGTGGTGCATGCCTCTGTTCGCACTACACTGGTATTGGTGTGTGCGATTACATTTAGTGATTGTCCCTCTGTGCACAGAGAGTCAACGAATATACTCTATTTCTGTGCCTCGATGTGGCTTCGCGGGTGTGAATGTGCATATATGACAATTTGTAAGATTGTGATGGATGTGACTTCAGTGTGTATGCACCGCCAATCTACACAGAATGCTTAACATGCCTGAATCTCTTCACAGACACAAGTTAGCTGCGATTGAGGAGCAGGCTTCCCTTCACCCCAATAAACTTGTAAAGCTGTACAGGTGAGAATTGCTTCAATTATTCTGCGATACTGTCTACCTCAGTACAATAATCACCCCGGATGTGGAATCTATAGGATACTAGGTGGGAGTCTCCAGCCTTCTAGCCACGTGTTTCTAGGTGGCAGGAGGCAATGTGCCGTTCTCTGCTCCCATCGCTGTTGATACGGATTCCCATTGAAGCCACCCTACTCCACCGGGAAACTCCCGGGCGGGGGTGGGTGCACTGCCGGCAGGAACAGAGAATCCCGCCGCCAGCGAACGTCAGGAGGATTCCAGTTAATGTCTACCTTGGTGCAGTGATAATATGTTTCATACAACTGTGGAATATATAGGGAATGGGGAGAACAATCTTCTGCGGTATCCCTACAATCCCAGTAAAGGTGAGTGTGAGGAATTCACTTGCAGCAAGTCCTCAAAAACTTTGAAGAGTACCGGGTGTTATAGAGTCTGTCCTTCCGAACTTGAATATTGGATCTGGAGTGTGCATTTAGAGCTGTTAAACTAGGACGAAACACCGGTGGTGGGAGCAGCATGAAGCGATTTAATTAAATGAGGTTATTCCCCTGGCTGGGAAGTCTAGAAATGGAGGCCCTAACCTCAGGATCAGTGGTCAGCAGAAATTTCAACACTCAGAATGTTGTGAATCTTTGGGATTTTCTACCCAGAGGACTCTGGATGCATTGTCGTTGAGGTTGATGCCAGGATTGTTCAGAGTTTTGGATGATCAAGCAATCGAGGAATATGAGGATTGAGTGGGAAAGATCCGTTATTATCTTATTAAATGGTGGCGCAGGATCAAGGAGCCAAAGGCCTGCTGTACTCTAATTTCTTATGTTATTACGTTCTCCATTAAAACGCATGATTTTGGATTTTCTTTTCTCAAGGATGTGTACAAAAGTTCCTTTGTGTTTCTCCAGGTCGCTGCAATTTGGACACTCCTAAATCCCCCTTTCCTCTGCATCTAATGTGAGCTGTGAGAGCTTACTGTCAATCATGGCGAATGACTCCATTCTCCTGCACTGACACTCATCAGCTTGTGAATTTTATATATATATGCATAATACTTCATTTAGAAAACGTTATTCTTGTGAGTCGCAGAAAACTAGCATGCAGGTACACCAGGTAATAAAGAAAGTGAATGGAATGTTGGTATTTATAACTAAAGGAATTGAGTATAAAGGTAAGGAAGTGTTGTTGCAACTGTACAAGGCATTGGTGAGACTGCACCTCGATGTAGCGGCATTGGAGGCAGTTCAGAGGAGGCTCGCTAGATTGATTCCAGAGATGAGGGTTTGTCTTGTGAAGAGAGATTGAACAGTTTAGGCCGAAATACTCTAGAGTTTAGAAGAATGAGTGGAGATCAAATTGAGGTATATAAAATGATGAAAGGTACGGATAAAGTAGACATGGAGTGGAAGCTTCCTCTTGTGGGGCATTCTAGAACGAGAGGTCATAGTCTCAGGAGAAGGAGTAGCAAACTTAAAACAGAGTTGAGGAGAAACCAGGGGCGGGATTCTCCAGGAATCGGCGGGGCGGGCAGAAATGGCGCAGTGGAGTGGCGGGAACCATTCCGGCGTTGGGCCGCCCCAAAGGTGCGGAGTCCTCCGCACCTTCAGGGGCTAGGCCGGCGCCGGAGTGGTTTGCGCCCCGCCGGCCAGCGTGGAAGGCCTTTGGCGCCGTGCCAGCCGGGGCCTTAAGGGACTCCGCCAGCCGGCGCGGGTCCGCGCATACGCAGGAGTGTCAGCGGCTGCTAACGTCACCCCCGCGCATGCGCACATGGAGTCACTTCCGCACCGGGAATGGCGGATGACCACGGCCTTCGGTGCGGAAGGAATAGAGTGCCCCCACGGCACAGTCTAGCCCGCGGATCGGTATGCCCCGACCGCAGGCCAGGCAACCGTGGGGGCACCTCCCGGGGCCAGATCTCCCCTCCCCCCCCCCCCCCCCTCCCCCCCGCGATCCCCCAATAACCCCAGAGGCCGCCCGTGCCGCCAGGTCCCGCCGGTAAGGGACCAACTTCAATTTACGCCGGCGGGACCGGCTACAGATGGGCGGGACTTCGGCCCATTGCGGGCCGGAGAATTTGGGCGGCCCCGGGGCCCATTGAATTGCGCCGGACCCTGCCATTCTCCGAGGCGGGCGGCGCAATTCACGCCACGCCGTTTTTTTGAGGGGTGGGAGAATTCAGAGGCCGGCGGGGGCGGGATTCACGCCGACCCCCGGCGAGTATCCGACCCGGCGGGGGGGGGGGGGGTCGGACAATCCTGCCCCAGATCTCCCAAAGAGTCTCCAATCTGTGGAATTCTCTACCCCAGAGTGTGGTGGATGCTGGGACAGTGAGTAGATTTAAGGAGGAGTTAGATTTTTAATGAGTAATGGGTTGAAGTGTTACAGAGAATGGGCAGGATGGGTGTAGTTGAGGCCATGATGAGATCAGCCATGATCGTACTGAACAGTGGATCAGGCTAGAGAGGCTAAATTGCCTACACCTGCTCCTCATTCTTATGTTGCTGAGAAAGAACTATTCTGTATAATTCTACCTTCCAGTTCTTGGTATGTAGTCCTGTTGGTAACAGCACCTCGAGCACAAATGTGGTGTTCCTGATTAATAAGGGGATTTCTTGATCAATCAGGAGAACAGGGGTTATGGAGAGAAGACAGGAGAATGAGGATGAGAATCATATCAGCCATGATCGAATGATGGAGCAGACTTGATGAGCCGAATGGCCTAATTCTGCTCCTATATCTTATGCTCTAATGGTCACTGGCAGCAGTTATTATCCATTCCTTGTTCCCCATAGATGGTAATGTGATAATGCCTTCTACTGCCACAGTCATATGGTGAATGTGGAAAGTGCTGGTGAAGATGTAATGGTGAGTTGCTGCAGTGCATCCTGTAGGTGTTACATGCCATGCCAAGCCGGGGCATGGGCTGTGAATCAAGACGATGGTTCGCTTCTGGAGCATTGTTGTAGCTGTAATCAATCTAGTCAAGTGGGGAGCATTCTTATCACACTCCTGACATGTGTCTTGTGATTCCCTTTCTCTTGGGCTCCGGAGTTACGTGGTTCATTATTCTGGAATCTCAGTTGTTTAACATTTAATTTAGGACTATAGTAATTCCTGTGTTGAACCGTTATGTAGGTTATTATTATGGGGACAGTCAACTGTTGAATTGGTTGATGAGGTGCAATGCGATCATTAGGATTTCAGTAAGGTTTAATGGGTGTGAAATTTTCATCTCATTTTCACATTTTGATCTGAAAAACCACCCACAAAACAATTACAGATTGTGTGACATGTGTATGGATTTAAACTAATCAGACTAGTGTAGAAGTGTGCAAGTGATTTGATCTGACTAAGTGTCCAAGAATAAAGGCTTAAAAGAACTTTTGCTTAAAATTTATTGAATCACAGCATCCCTGCAGAAGGAGGACCATTCAGCCCTTCGAGTCTGCACCGACCCTCTAAAAGAGCATCCTAACCAGGCTCCCACCCTATCCTTGTAACCACACTTAACCTGCATATCCCTGGAGACTGAAGGGCATTTTTTAAGCATGGCCAATCGACCTAACCTGCACACCTTTGAACTGTGGTGGAAAACCGGAGGTAACCCACGCAGACACGGGGAGGCAGTGCAAACTCCCCACAGGACGGAATCGAACCTGGGTCCCTGGCGCTGTGAGGCAGCAGTGCTAATCACTGCCACTGCCACCCACTTGTATTGATAGGTGTTCACAAAATAAGCCTGGTGACAACACTGGCAATGTATTTGCAAAAAAATAAATTTAGAGTACCCAATTCATTTTTTCCAATTTAAGGGGCAATTTAGCGTGGCCAATCCACCTACCCTGCACATCTTTGGATTGTGGGGGCAAAACCCACACAGACACTGGGAGAATAGGGGCTGGTTTAGCACACTGGGCTAAATCGCTGGCTTTGAAAGCAGACCAAGGCAGACCAGAAGCACAGTTCAATTCCCGTACCAGCCTCCCCGAACAGGCGCCGGAATGTGGCGACTAGGGGCTTTTCACAGTAACTTCATTTGAAGCCTACTTGTGACAATAAACGATTTTCATTCATTTCATTTCATTTCATGTGCAAACTCCACACGGACAGTGACCCAGAGCCGGGATCGAACCTGGGACCTCGGTGCCGTGAGACAGCAGTGCTTAAGCACTGTGCCACCGTGCTGCCTACTGACGATGTGTTTTGAATGACCTGAATCTTGTCGACTGTTCTTTACCTTGCATTTGAATGGGCACAGACTGTTCACAGTCCCAAGTATAAGCCTCTCAATCTCTGCCTATCTCTGTAGGTGTGGTGACTTTGTAGATATCAGTAATGGACCACACATTTCCAGGACCAGTGTTTGCTCGCAGTACGAGATTACTGCCACCCACAACCTGGACACAACCCAGTCTGGACTGGTGCGGAGATTCCAGGGAATATCTCTGCCCCTTCACCTGAAGGTAAGCTGACACAAATACGCACAAGATGTTTGAATCGCTTGTAATGAGAGCTCAATTTAAATGGGAGCACTATACCTTATTGATACCTTACTATACACTCTTTATGATTAGTCATATGACCTCTGTCCTGGTGCTGTGGCTTTGTTTGGTATTCTGAGTCGTGTAGATTAGCATGTCCAGCTTCAATAATTGGGCTCTGCTGATTCACCTGATCTTTATCAGGGCAGGGATTAGGATGCCACCAATCGCTAAGGAAGGAGGTAAAATCAGTTACAGCTCAACTATAGAATGGTGAGGTGTCAGTGACTGAAACATCCCAGTATTAGCTACACGCTGCCTCAGGAGATAAGAGCAGGGTGGCCCTATCCCCGTTGGGGACTAGTGGAGAAGGGTCAGTCTCCTGGTCCGCACATGGACAGCTTGCAGAGTGACAGTGATAGGGGGCAAGGAACAGGTGGCCTCTATGAACAGGTGGCCTCTATACCAGAAGGTGAACAGCTCTGTTGACAGTAAAATGGATTTTAAACTGCAGTTGGTTCATCGGCAATAAATTACCCTCTAGTTATTGCATTCCAGTGTTACTGATAAAGCTGCAAGGATTACTTCTTTGTTGATTAGTCCTTCATGCAGGTAGTTGCACTCTGCTGAATGTGAAAAAAAAACTAATCGGTCTTTATTTCCTCTTCAATTCCTGGCAATGTAACAATCCACTCTTTATTCCCATCCCTTTCCATAGGCCCTTTTCGCTGTGTGGGAAAGGTTAAGGCAGAGATCCCAAAAACTGGTGAGTTGGAAAAAATTCTGTTAATTCCCTTAATTGTGTATTGATTTCAGCTTTCACACAGCTGATTATTATAGATTGGTTTGTTTTGTACCTATGTAAACCTGTTTAGCACAGGGCTAAATCGCTGGCTTTGAAAGCAGACCAAGGCAGGCCAGCAGTACGGCCCAATTCCCGGACCAGCCTCCCCGAACAGGCTCCGGAATGTGGCGACTAGGGGCTTTTCATTTCATTTCATTTCACCTGATTGGCTTATGTCAGGATTACTGAGGCAGTTGTTTTTACTTGAAGCAGACACTGGTTCGCAATTCATTCGGTATAGGTGACGCCCACATCCCGTGAAATTAGAATCATAGAATCTACAGTGCAGAAGGAGGCCATTCAGCCCATCAAGCCTGCATCAATCCACTCCGCCCTATACCTGTAACCTTACCCAGGCGGCAAGGTGGCACGGTGGTTGGTGCTGTTGCTTTGCAGCGCCAGGTTCGATTCCCGATTGGGTCACTGTCTGTGCGGAGTCTGCACCTTCTCCCCGTGTCTGCGTGGGTTTCCTCCGGGCGCTCCGGTTTCTTCCCACAAGTTCCGAAAGACGTGCTGTTAGGTAATTTGGACATTCTGAATTCTCCCTCAGTGTACCCGAACAGGCGCCAGAATGTGGCGACTAGGGGCTTTTCACAGTAACTTCATTGCAGTGATAATTATTATTATGTTGGTGCTATTTGATGTGCTTTGAAAAACCACTTTGTATTTCCCCATTTCCTCTGTGCCCGCAGATTACAGAAGACCAAAGTTCAAAGCGAGACAGTGGAAGCAAGAGCATCGTGAGCAAATTGCACAGAGAGACGGGGCAGGGAGCATAAACCAGCTTGCTTTTTAAAAAAAAATGATTGTAATATAAGTAAATGTGCTAATTATGTACACAGTAAAATATCAAATACCCTTCATGAGCTTGTGTTAAAGAGGTTTGTATGCAGCAAGTTGTGATCTGGGATGCACTGTGTAAAGGGTGGTGGAAGCAGATTCTATAGTAACGTTTCAAAAGGAAAGCGGATATATATTTGAAAAGGGAGAAATTTGCAGGCTACAGGGGTAGAATAGAGACTGGGACTAACTTGTTATTAGACGTATGCATGATGGGGTGAATGGCCTGTGTTATTCTATGATTAAGACAACAACTGTCAGGCCTGCAATAGGTTTTCTCTACTTTATTGAAGACACTGATCCTTTGGGTTATGTTTCCATGGGGCTGGTAGTTCTTGGGTGTGTGTGAAATCTCCCGATGTGAACTCTCTGTGCTCTCCAAGGTGGAAAATCTGAATGCGAGTGTGAGCTGGCTGCTCAACGTAGGAAGGCATCATAGCCAGGTCTGATCTTCTCTTTATCTAAGGCATAAAAGCAACCTCTAGCAACCCTGTGTTAATCTGAGTCAGAGACAGAAATCTGTCATTAAGACTTCAGAGCTTTTTTTAATCCTCCTATTTTAGGTATTTATGAAAAGTTAATTTCTTCACGGGTGCTTTGGCTAAATCAATAAAAAATAAAAAAATAGACTTTTTAATCCATTAATCCCGGGGAAGATGTGATGTTCTATAGCATTACAGGGGCAGTCTCTGCCCCTAGGTTAACTGACAGTGAGAGTTGTCATCTTGACTCAATGGATTTAAGCAAAACTTCAACACATGTTCCAGGATGATTCACCAGTGCAGCATGCCAAGCGCACCACCACATTGTCAAGAGGTCATGAGGCATTAAACTGACATCCTATCCACCTGCTCTCTTGATTCGGGTGGATGTTAAGATAGAAACAGGAGTGGGTCATTTAGCCCTTAAAGCCCTGTTCTATTAAGCCGCTTCTGTGGTATAACTATATATGCCTGCCTCTGTTCCATATTCCTCAATATCTTTTGGTTAATAAAAATCTCAACCCTGTTAATAATTGACAACTGATCTAGCATCAATTACCATTTGCAGGCAAGTGTTCCAAGGTTCTACCACCAATTGTGGATTGGGGTGTTTCCTGATTTGACTTGTGAAAGGATGGGCTCTGATTTTGAGACTGTACCTCCTTGTTTTAAACTCCCCAACGAGCAGGAATACTTTCTCTGTCCACCCTCTCTGTTTCTCTTAGTATCTTGAAAACTTAGATCAAATCACCCCCTACCCCCGGTTAGGTAGTCCCTCCTTGTAATTTCATCCTTGGAGTTCAGGAATGACTCTGTTAAATCTGTGTTACACTCTTATCCCTTAAAGATGTTACAATGGAATTTGAACAAGAACTCCTGCCCTGGGCAACATTCTTCTAATAATAATAATCTTTATTGTCACAAGTAGGCTTTCATTAACACTGCAATGAAGTTACTGTGAAAAGCCCCTAGTCACCACATTCCGGCACCTGTTTGGGTAGGAGGGTAAACTAGCAAGTAACATAAAAACAGGCCATTCTTAAATATATAAAAAGTGAGAGGCCAAAGTGAATGAAGGCCCCTTAGAAAATGAGAGTGGAGAAATAATAATGGGGAATCAGGAAATGCAGAGGAGTTAACCCAATATTTTGTGTCAATCTTCACAGTGGAAGACACTAATAACATGACAAAAATGTTAAATAATAAAGGGGTAGAAGAGGAGGAGGGGAAATAAATACAATAACAATCACTAGGGAAACTAAAGGGAATAAAGGCCGATAAGTCCCCTGCACCTGATGGGTTGCATCCCAGGATATGAAAGGAAGTAGCTATAGAGATACAGGATGCACTGGTCGTAATCTTCGAAGAATTCTTAAATTCTGGAAAAGTTAGAGGATTGGAAAACTGCTATTGCAACTTCTTTATTCAGAAAGGGAGCTAGACAAAAAAAAATGGTAACTATAGGCCAGTTAGTTTTACATTTGTCATTGAGGAAATGTTCCAGTCCATTATAAAGGATGTAATAGCAGAGCATTTAGAAATGCATAATATAATCATGCAGAGTCAGAATGGCTTCATGAAAGGGGAAATCATGCCCAACAACTTTATTAGAATTCTTTGAGGGGGTATCGAGCAGGAGAGATGAAGGGGAACCAGTAGATGTAATATACATGGATTTCCAAAAAGCGTTCAATAAGATACCAAAAAGGCTATTATCAACCAGCACCATCCCCATATTAACTAGTTGTCCATCTCATTTCTGACTGTGGAATTACAAAAACCGGCCTATAATAAAGTGTTTATGTTCCGCATAAGCCTCCTACAATACTGTCTTATCGCCATCTCCTCATGTTCCTTCTCCTTCAGCTATTTATTTAGCTTTCACTTAAATTCACCTGTGAAATTCATCTCAACTGTTCTTTATGGTAGCAAGCTCCACATTTGATCCATTCTCTGTCGAAAGAATGTTTCCCTGAAATTCTCATGGATTTACGAGTGACTATTTTATTGCTGCCTAGTTTTGGGCTCCTCCACAAGAGAAAATATTTTTCTCTGTTTACCCTGTCAAACCCCTTTGTTAACTTTAAACTGATATTTGCTTGACTGGAGAAAGGAGAGCCTCTTGCTGTGTGAAATAGCTGCCATTTTGATGCCAATGCCAAAAGCCACCACACTTCAAAACAATTTATCCATTGTCATTTGGAGCCCTGAGAGGATGTGATAGGTGCTATATAAATGCCAAGCCCTTTTGTTTGATTTCCCAACTGAGGGATTGCAGGATATTAATGTTGTATAGTACGCTGCCAGACTCCCCGAGGCTAGGTAGAAGTTTATTTTTTGAGTTGAATAAAGGAAGCGTAGAAATAAAAATAAGGCAGGAAACGGGATTTAGTGTAACCTCACACATTTGTAGTAATTACACAATACATTCTGAGACTAAATGATATTCTCGGCATGTTTGACATTGACTGTGACTTTGGTCAAAGCTGAAGCCTTTCGTTCTAGACCAGAGAGTAAATAATATCCACTGTAATTCATAACATAAACAGTCAGAGTACAAATATTCTATCATTACACAATGATGAGAAGGAGAGGGAATCTCAAACCCACCTTTTCCCCCTCCTGTTCTGAAGGAATGAACTCTTGCGGAGGCGTGGTTCCTTAGACGATGGCTCTTCTTTAGTTTCTCATTCGGGTACCCTCTGTCAGACCAGAATATTTTTAATGGCTTCCTAAAGATTAGCAACCAAGACTTGATTTATTCTGCTGGCTGTGATAAGAACCTTTGTGTGACGTCCACCAAGTTTTGATCTGCTCTGTCTTTAACACCCCTCAGCTTATCCAAATATTTTGTTTGTTTCAGTGCGTCCTCTACTTGTTTCCCACATCTGTGTTGGAAGTTCACCGGCTATACAGGTGTCACAGCCTAGAAAGAAAGTAGTCCGTTTGCTATCCCTTACCATTTGATCCCACCATTTCTTTATTTTACTTGATTGTTGTGAAGACCTAGAATTGCACGATATTTATTTTAATATTCCCTTGCTTTGCTAATTTCATGCTCTGCTTTTTCCTGGGTAGCATCTTAACCAAATCTTTAAATGCATGTTCTTCGGCCAAAATACCTGTTTCTGTTGTTGTGGCACCCTGAGCTTGTGCGCGGTCAATTCCAGCCCCACTTGACCCGGAGTCACAACACAAGTGAAATAACCAATAATTCTTAGAACAATACGCAAGGTTTTTGGCCCTTGGCTGTCCAATCATTACAGTCACCAGGTTAAAATGTAAACACAATTGTTGTTGATTTATAGCAAGAACTATAATGAAATATGTAGCAAATACAACTGGTTAACTATTATCTAATTCCTGTTAACTATTATCTAATTCCTAATTCCCCACTGTTAACTTGCCCCCCCCCCCCCCCCCCCCACCCTACAAGGTAGACAAACACCGAGGGGAAGAAAGGGATAAAAGGAAAAAAGAGTCTTTGATTCAGATGCTGGGTCTTAGCAGTGTCCTCCTCTTCAAACTTTGCTTTCAGTTTGAAGGCTTTCGTTCAAAGTCTTTATTGTAAATTCGTTCAGAACTCAGTTGTTTCAGAAATACAGCATTCAGTCTTTCTGGAGAGAGTTAGCAGGTTCTGGTCTTTGTTTGCTGCCTGTAATGATTTTCCTGGAGATAGATTCGTCCACGTTCGCCGCAAATTCAGAAGTACAGCACTCGCAGCTTTTCTGGAGAAAACATGGAGGAGAGAGAGGGTAGCAGGACCTTCTCTCTGTGCTGACAGGATCACACTGAAACTCCTTGGGACTCTGAAATTCATTCCATTGGATAGGATCCAAACACCACCTGTTACCGGGCAGAGTATGGCCTTTTAAGCCAATTCATTGGCCACCAGCCAATCAATCAAACTGAGTCCCATCCAATTTCTCTCTCTCTGGTGCTGACAAGTCTGCCACTCCTGTTGAAACAAGCAAAGACTAGCGGAGTGTTCTCTCCTGCAATTTCTGAATGTTGCTGCTTGCCTTAAAGATAAATGTTCATTAATCATCCAGGGATCAAAATAATAAAGGCTAAATAGAAGAAAGGGGAAATAAGGAGGAAGGACCTTTACATTGCTCTTCCAATACAGATCCATTTTTCCCATTCTCTCCATAGGACAGTCCCACCATCCTGGTGATCGTTCGTTGCACTCCCTCTGTGGCAAGAATTTCCTTCCTGTTTTAAAAAAAATAAATTTAGAGTACCCAATTTCCCATTTTTTCAAATTAAGGGGCAATTTAGCATGGCCAATCCACCTACCCTTCACATTTTTGGGTTGTGGGAGCGAAACCCATGCAAACACTGGGAGAATGTGGAAACTCAACATTGACAGTGACCCAGCTGGGATCGAACCTAGGACCTTGGTGCCGTGAGGCAGCAGTGCTACCCACTGTGCCACCGTGCTGCCAATAATATCCTTCCTAAGGGAAAAGGACCAAAACTGCACATGGGAACATTTTGTTTTTAACTTGCATTGTTGCCTGCAATTGCTTTCTTCATATTTTTGTTCTGGTTCCATCAGTATTAAACTGTATTTATTAACATGATCCACTTTTCCCAACAGAACTGTTGCCCTTGGGAAGAAGGAAGAGAAATAAACTTTCTAAAGTTGAATGTTGATATTCTCTTTTGCAGAATATCATTGTCACTCTTGTCATGCTGTTATCTGACTCCAACCTGAGAAAGAAGGATCAAATTGAGAGATAAGAGATAGAAAAAGTAACTCCTCACTTATAGAAATACAATTTCAGTACAAGAGAGGTTGTTTGAGTGTAATTAAGCAATTATCCTATTGCTTGCCTATTGCAGTTGATCAATTATTTCACCCTTTAAAGCTTCACTATAGGAATTTACAGCACAGAGGAATCCATCTGATCCATCATGGCACCCTATTCTCTTATTTGAGTACAAGGTACTGGGTCTGATCCCTGCTACTGATTTAATGGTTTGTCGCAGTGTACCTCTTCTCGTGTTTCCAATCATAATGCAGAAGATCCTCATCTTATCTGCTCTCACATTAGATCTTTAGTGGACGGCAAGGTAGCACAGTGGTTAGCACTGTTGCTTCACAGCGCCAGTGTCCCAGGTTCGATTCCCGGCTTGGGTCATTGTCTGTGGAACAGGCGCCGGAATGTGGCGACAAGGGGCTTTTCACCGTAACGTCATTGCGTTGTTAATGTAAGCCTACTTGTGACAATAAAGATTATCATTATCATAATCAAAAATTCCCATTCATATAAAAGGCTACAGTTGAAATATTTCTGGGCCATCGTGCAAAATGTTGCCCAATCTGGAGGTGTCTGGACCAGAGTGTCACATTTAATTCCTGACACCTGCCGTCAGTTGATCTTAGTCAGATTACAGGTAAGGGTGCTATAGTTGGATCTGTCCTGTTGGGAATAAAATGGGGAGGGGATATTATCTAGGTTCTTCCTTCAGATTGCTGACCTCAATCAACATTCCGAGGGTGAGGGTAAGACCTCATGGCACACGCTGCCTCCACCTAGACACCGAGGTTGGCCAGCTGAGGGAGATACTAAAGTGCAGCTGGTACCTGAAGAATTGCGGCACGTCCGTAACAGAGGCCTGAAGGACTTGAAGTAATAATGTGAAAAGAGGTCCGGTGCGGAAGGCTGGCTTCAACAGAAGAACAAACCAGCAAAAATAGGACTTGAGAGTTTGCAGGATTGTTTTGCAGATTGAGCAGCGGTGAAATTTGACTAGGGTGAGATTGCAAAATGGGCAAATTTGCATCCACACCCATGCAATATGTTTAATTTGGACAGGATGTGTGACGAGTGGAAAATGTGCTTCAGTTCTGTTTTGTATCCCTATCCAAGTATGATCGTACTCCCAGTGGGTCTGAGCAGTATTTCATGTAAATTAAGTACACGTGGTAGGAAATGTGTTGTTTTGGGTGGTCTATAGATGTACCTGGTAGCGTTCCGTTATCTAATAATAATCGCTTATTGTCACAAGTAGGCTTCAATGAAGTTACTGTGAAATGCCCCTAGTCGCCACATTCCACTGCCTGTTCGGGGAGGACGGTACGGAATTGAACTCGCGCTGTTGCCTTGTTCTGCACTACAAGCCAGCTGCTTAGCCCACTGTGCTAAACCAGCACCTATCTTGAGTTTGGAAAGACGGTCTTTTAACCGTTGTCGACTTCCGGTTGCGGCGATGCGGAGCTAAGCCGCACGTTTTGGCAGCTCCCGCGATAATGGACTTTCGGGTTCTCCAGAGGAGCCCCAATGTAACTTTTTTGATTTGATCCCGTGTGGGAAGGTGCAGTGAGGTCCCCCCTTACGTTATATGGCCGAGATCAGCGGTGGAGCGGCGAGAAAAGAGGCTCTGGAGCAGCGGCAAAAACGAGGGGGGAAAAGCAGGAGGGCGGAGATCGAGCAGCATGGGGGCCGGACCAGCAGGAGTTCCTTAAGTGCTGTGTCGAGGAGCTTAAAAAGGAGGTGCTGGCGCCAATGCTGTTGGCGATCGAGGGGCTGAAGGAGACCCAGAAGATCCAGGCGGTGGAGCTTCGTGAGGTGAAAGATAAAATGAATGACAATGAGGACGAGATCCTGGGCCTGGCGGTAAAAATGGAGGCGCACGAGGCGGTACACAGGAGGTGGGCCGAGAGAATCGGGGTCCTGGAGAACCGGTCGAGGAGGAAGAACCTCCGGATTCTGGGTCTTCCCGAAGGAGTGGAGGGAGCTGATGCCGGGGCGTATGTGAGTACGATGCTCCATTCGCTGATGGGAGCGGAGGCCTCTCTGACCACCCTGGAGCTGGAAGGGGCTCACTGGGTCCTAGCGAGGAGACCCAAGGCTGATGAGCCGCCAAGGGCGATAGTGGCAAGATTCCATCGCTTCGCGGACAAAGAAAGTGTGCTGAGATGGGCCAAGAAGGTGCGGAGCAGTAGATGGGAGAACGCGGTGATCCGAGTTTACCAGGATTGGAGTGCGGAGGTGGCAAGGAGGAGAGCTGGCTTCAACCAAGGCGGTGCTGCACAAAAAAAGAGTCCGGTTCAGAATGCTGCAGCCTGCGCGACTGTGGGTCACTTATCAGGACCGACACCATTATTTTGAAACGCCAGAAGAGGCTTGGACCTTTATTCAGACGGAAAAACTGGACTCGAACTGAGGGGATGTGGTTGTGGGGGGATATGTTGGTTGTACATGGGGTTGTAAATAGGGGGGAAGAATACTTCATGGGTGGGATGATGGATGGGGATGTGGGTAGAGTTCTGGTTAAAATTCCTAAAATACTTTTTTTCTTTTCTGCAGACGAGATGATGATGATGGGGAATGTGGGCGTCGGTGCTGGAGGGAGGTGAGACTCGGGGATGAGGGAATTGGGATAATGGCCGCAACAGGAGCTGCGCCACAGGGGGCGGGGCTGGTTCAGGAAACCGCGGGCTTTTTCCCGCGCCAAAAGGGGGGGGGGATGGAGGGAGGTAAGGAGGAGGAGAGACTCCCACACTGGGGAGATCAACGGGAAGGCGGGGGAAGCCGGGGTCAGCAGAAGTCAGCTGACTCATGGAAGTAATATGGGGGGAGCAAAAGAGCTAGATGTTGATCTAGGGGGGGAGAGGGGGGATTTTAGGGTTGCTGCTGCACTGTCCCGAGGGGGAACTGAAAATGGAAGAGGTGGTCGGGACGGGGGTTCCCCGCCTGGGGGACTGGAGGGTGCGGGAGGCGCGAGCACGGGACTGGCCTAAGATAGGAGAGGGCTAGTCGGCATGGGGGGGGGGGGTAACCCCCCAATCCAGCTCATCACGTGGAATGTGAGAGGCCTAAATGGGCCGGTTAAGAGGGCCCGAGTGTTCGCGTACCTAAAGGGACTGAAGGCAGACGTGGTCATGCTTCAGGAGACACATCTGAAGATGGCAGATCAGGTCAGGTTAAGGAAGGGATGGGTAGGACAGGTGTTCCATTCGGGGCTGGATGCGAAGAATAGAGGGGTGGCAATACTGGTGGGAAAGCGGGTGCCGTTTGAGGCCAAGAACACAGTAGCGGACAAGGGAGGCCGATACGTGATGGTGAGTGGTAGGTTGCAGGAGACGGAAGTGGTACTGGTGAATGTATATGCCCCGAACTGGGACGATGCTGGATTCATGAAACGGATGTTGGGGCGTATTTCAGACCTGGAGGTAGGGAGCTTGATAATGGGTTGGGATTTTAACACGGTGCTGGACCCAGCATTAAATCGCTCCAGATCTAGGACGGGGAAGAGGCCGGCTAAGGCCAAGGTGCCTAGGGGGTTTATGGACCAGATGGGGGAGTAGATCCGTGGAGATTTGCCAGGCCTTTGGCCAGAGAATTTTCTTTTTTCTCCCACGTACATAAGGCCTACTCCCGGATAGATTTTTTTTGTTCTGGGCAGGGCATTGATCCCGAAAGTGGAGGGAACGGAGTATTCGGCCATTACCATTTCAGACCATGCCCCGCATTGGGTGGAGCTAGAGCTGGCGGAGGAGAGGGACCAACGCCTGTTGTGGAGGTTGGATGTGGGACTGCTGGCAGATGAGGAAGTGTGCGAGAGGGTGCGGGGGTGTATCGAAAGGTATCTGGAATTCAAGATAGGGTGATTTCGGGCGTGTGGGTCGGAGAGGGCAGGGTGTCGGCGATATACCAGGAGATGAAAGAAGAGGGAGAGGCTTTGGTAGAGGAATTGAAGGGTAAATGGGAAGAGGAGTTGGGGGAGGAGATTGAGGAGGGGCTATGGGCTGATGCCCTAAGTAGGGTTAATTCCTCTTCCTCGTGTGCCAGGCTTAGCCTGATACAATTTAAGGTGGTTCATAGAGCGCATGTGACGGGGGCGAGACTGAGTAGGTTCTTTGGGGTGGAGGACAGATGTGGGAGGTGCTCAGGAAGTCCGGCGAACCATGTCCATATGTTTTGGTCATGCCCAGCACTGGAGGGGTTCTGGAGGGGAGTTGCGGGAACAGTATCTAAGGTGGTGTAAGTCCGGGTCAAGCCAAGCTGGGGGCTAGCACTATTTGGAGTAGTGGACGAGCCAGGAGTGCAGGAGGCGAAAGAGGCCGGCATTCTGGCCTTTGCGTCCCTTGTAGCCCGGCGAAGGATCTTGCTAATGTGGAAGGAGGCGAAGCCCCCTAGCGTGGAGGCCTGGATAAATGATATGGCAGGGTTTATCAAGTTGGAGAGGATAAGGTTTGCCTTGAGAGGGTCTGCGCAGGGGTTCTACAAGCGGTGGCAACCGTTCCTAGACCATCTCGCGGAGCGTTAGATGAAGATCGGACAGCAACAACAGCAACCCAGGGGGGGAGGGGAGGGGACATCGTTCTTGGGGGGAGGGAGGGGGAAGGGGGGTTTCTCTGGGCGGCATTTGAGCAAGAAAACACATGAATGATCCGGAAACTGACATGTACGGGAAGAATCCACTGTACAAAGTTCTGTATCTTATTGACATGCCATGTTCATGTCTTGCCACGCGAGCTTTCTTTTTTTGTCTTTGTTACTGGGGTGGGGGTGGGGGGGTGGGGTGGGGGGGGGTGTGTTTGTATGGTGGAAAATATTGTTGAAAAATTCTTAATAAAAACATATTTTTAAAAAAATTAAAAAAAATTTTTTTTTAGCCATTGTCTTGGTCATTCAGCCAAGCAGTTGTTGATGTCTGAATAATAATCTTAGTGTCACAAGTAGGCTTACATTAACGCTGCAATGAAGCCACCGTGAAAAGCCCCTAGTCGCCACACTGCGGCGCCTGTTCGGGTACACTGAGGGAGAATTCAGAATGTCCAATTCACCTAACAGCACGTCTTTCAGGACTTGTGGGAGGAAACCGGAGCACCCATAGGGAACCCACGCATACACGGGGAGAACGTGCAAACTCAGCACAGAATGTGACCCAAGCCAGGAATCGAACCCCGGCGCTGTGAAGCAACAATGCTAACCACTGTGCTACCATGGACTTTTGGCTCAGTGTACGTGCTGTATTAAGCTAAGCCTTTCTAAAGGAGTTTTGTCCCTTGAAAGCATTGATTATTAGAGCGCTTTTCACCACTTTCTGAAAGACCTCCAGTATCTCTCTCAATTCCCATTCTTACACGTGCAAGGATGATCGGGCTGTCCCAGTAGAGAGCATATAACAAGCTGAGCCTAAGATCCTCCAACCCTCCATGCGTACATAGTCATTCAGAGCTTGTTTCATTGAACAAATGTAAGACCATTGTTAATTTGCTCTGTCCCATGTCTCCCAGAAATGCTGACCCAAGCATCAACAGTACTGTTCCAAATACAGTTGTGATCAGGAAGTTTGAAAGCTTATTGTTCATGTGTGGTGTCTTGATTGCTCCCCTAGGTTGAGATATTTCAGGATTAGATAAGAAAAGAACTTGACACCTTCCCACACTCTGTTTTGGAATGCCTAACTGCACTGCTCCTTCCATTCAGTGATTGGGTGGCTAATTTGTGAAGACATTTCCAATGGCTGTCATGTATATCAGAATAAGCACAGACATTAGCTGGTTCTCTTGAACCTATATCTGAAATTTCCACACCGTAAGGGGAACATTGGACACCAGACTCAATTCTATGCATTCAGTATGGGGCCAAGTGTTAACTAATAATCACTTTTCTATTCCATCCTATACAGCACTTGCAGTTGGTGCAATCTACAGTGAACGTTTGAGAACCTTGATTACCCATTCAGGATGGCTATGCAAATTGAAAATGTCAAAGCTTCTGTGACTCCCACGCACATCTGTTGACTTTTGCTTGATGCATGAAATAATGTGTCTAAAAATCTACATGACACTAAGAGGGCAATTTGTTCATTTTGGAGAAAATGTCAGCATTTAAGCTTCCACTTGGAGTGTATTCAGAATGCTCATCTCCAATGGTGCATGTGCACAATCAATGAAAGGGTAATGATTGAATTTGCTTAGTTCTTAGTCTTGTTAAGGGTCATGAAGGAAGAAGAGAGCAGGTTAAAATCAAGGTGGAACTTTTGAGAATGTATCGATGCTGGATGAGTTAGAAATTCTATGCCTACATTATGTGGGCTGGTGGACTCCATTGTGGTTCCTAACGAACATAACTGTAGCAAGTGATGATTGCTTGAGGAACTTCAGCTCAGAGTTGATGAGCTGGCGTCTGAACTTCAGACTCCGATACATCTGGGAGGTGGCGCGCTAACTGAACGCTGTGCTTCAAGAGGCAGTCACACCCCTTAGATTAACTACCTTGAATTTGGACAGTGGTCGGGGAAGGAGGGTGTGACTATGAGTGAGGTAGAGGGATCCAGGAGGTAGGGTTGCAGGAACCTCAGCCCCTGTTCTCGTACAATAAGTTTGAGATTCTTGTTCCCTGTGTGGATGAGAACGGGGACTCTGGGGCGGATGAACAAATTGACCACTGCACCGTGGTACAGGGAGCCATTCAAGTGGAGAGAAAAGATATGTAATCAGAGACAGTATAGTTAACCGCATAGACAGGTCTCTGTGACTAGGATCGAGAGTGCCAAAGGTTGTGTTGCCTACCTGGTGCTCGGTTTAAGGATATCTCATCTGGACTGTGGAGGAACTGGAGTGGAACGTAAAGATCCAGTTGCCATGGTCCAGAGGTACCACCAGCATAGGTAGAACAAGGTTGGAGAAATATAGAAGTTCGCCAAAGGAGAGCCAGTGACTGTGATCTATTTCGATTTCCAGATGGTGTTTAACAGATGTAACGGAATTACAATTAAATAAAGGTAACTGCAAAGACATAAGGAAGGAACTGGCCAGAGTTGATTGGAAGGGGAATGTAGCAGGAAAGACTGTGGAACAGCAATGGCAGGTGTTTTGGGGGGCTATTCAGGAGGCACAACAGAAATGCACCCCAGGGAAGAGGAAACAATCTAAGGGGAGGACGCGACAACCATGGCTGATGAGGGAAGTCAAGGACAGCAAAAAAGCAAAATAAAAGGCATGCAATTTGGCGAGCATTAGTGGGAAGCCAGAGCATTGGGAAGCCTTTAAAAGCAAGCAGAGGACAACTTAAAAAAAACAATAAGGGGGGGAGAAGATGACATGTGAGTGTTAGCTAGCTAGAAATATAGAAGTTTGACAAAGGAGAGCCAGTGACTGTGATCTATTTTGATTTCCAGATGGTGTTTAACAAGGTGCTGTACAGGAGGCTGCTAAGCTAAGAGCTCATGGTGCTAGGGGTGAGGTACTGGCATGGATAGAGGATTGGCAGAAGGCAGAGAGTGGAGATAAGGGGGTCTTTTTCAGGATGTCAGCCGGTGACTAGTGGTGTTCCGCAGAAGTCTGTATTGGGATCACAGCTATTCACAATATATATGAACGATCTGGAAGAAGGAACTGAGGGCATTGTTGCTAAGTTTGCAGATGATAATGATATGTAGAGGGACAGGTAGTGTTGCGGAAACAGAGAGGTTGCAGAAGGACATGGTCAGGCTAGGAGAGTGGGCAAAGAAGTCGCAGATGGAAGGCAATATGGAAAAGTGTGAGATTATGCACTTTGGTAGGAAGAATAGAGGCATAGCCTATTTTCTAAATGGGGAAAGGCTTCGGAAATCTGAAGCACAAAGAGACTTGGGAGTACTAGCTCAGGATTCTCTCGCGAGGGTTAGAATACAAGAGCAGGGATGTACTGTTGAGGTTGTATATGGCTCTGGTCAGATAACATTTGGCATAACGTGAGCAGTTTTCGACCCCATATCAAAGGAAGAATGTGCTGGCCTTGGAGGGGGTCCAGAGAAGTTTCACAAAAATGATCCCCGGAATGAAGGGCTTGTCATATCAGGAGCGGTTGAGGACTCTGGGTCTGTACTCGATGGAGTTTAGAAGGATGAGGTGGGAATCTCATTTAAACTTACAGAATACTGAGAGGCCTGGATAGAGTGGATGTGGAGAAGATGTTTCCACTAGTAGGAGAAACTAGAATCCTAGGGCATAACCTCAAACTGAAGGGACGACCCTTTAAAACTGGCTAAGGAGGTATTTCTTCAGCCAAAGGGTGATGCATCTGTGGGACTCTTTGCGAAGAAGGCTGTGGAGGCACTTTAAGACCGAGATAGATGGGTCTTGGTTAATAAGGGGATCAGCGGTTATGGGTAGAAGGCAGGAGAATGGGGATGAGAAACATATCAACCATGATTGAATAGCGGAACAGACCTGGTGGGCTGAATCGCCTAATTCTGCTCCCATATATTCTGGTCAATGGCCTATTTGATGTCTCCAAATTAACTTCATTCCATTCATTTTAATATGATTAAGCAATGGGGTGAAGAGAGAAGAAGGGAGAAAATCCAAGTGTTGGTGCAGGAAATCACCCAACTTCCTGTGAAGAATTAGAACGAATGTTGGATTGGGATGTAATGGCTTGATGAGAAATTTGGGTTTAAAACCATGTGGATTGAAGAGATGGTTGGAGTCTGGGGGCTGAATTGAGTTTTCAGTGCAGCGAAGGAGCAGGAAGCGTGAGAGGGATTGTGTTTTCGAATATTTGTATAAACATTGAGTGGAAAGTTCAGAGACCATGGCAATATCAATTACTAACAGAATCTGAACGATAGAATTAAAGATCCTGAATGGGCTTGACACTGAGTGGTTTCCCCTGGATGAGGGGGTCGGGCATGTGGGGGCACAGTCTCATGATAAGGGGCCAATCATTTAGTTCTGAGACAAGGAGAAATCTTTTCACTCGTCGGGTTACAAATCTTTGGCATTCTCTGCCCCAGAGGGTTGTGGATGCTCTCATTGAATCAAGGGATAGGGGAAGCAAGGTGGGAAAATGGAGTGATGGCAAGAAGGTCAGCCATGATTGCACTGAATGGTGGATCAGGCTTGAGGAGCCATATGTTTTTTCCTGCTCTTAATTCTGATGTTCCTCAGGTCTCCTAAAGGTTTGCAGCGATTAGGAAGAAAGGTAGCATGAAAGAGAGGAGGTTATCTGTCATGTCAGTAGATTATTGTGTTTCATTCATCGTGCAGGCACTGAATGATGGATGGGCAGAACTAAGTGAATCTAGGAGGTATAATTATGTGGAATTGTGGAATCAGAAGATAACAGAAGAATACTTTGCTCAGAGAATGACTAATCATTCTTTTTTTGAAGTTAATCTCAAATCTTCCAGCATCAATTAATAATCTGTCTCTTAATCCAAATGACGCACAGTTGATGAGAGATACATCAGGTGGCTTATTCAGATATATTGTTCTGACTCCTCTAAGCCAGGTATCAAACCTGAGGTACATCTGGTCCAAACGTCACCACTTGGCACTCGGATAAATTCAATGTTTCACGGCTGTCGCAAGGTTGTTGGCTGTGCAGCCTTGTGATGCTCGGGCATCTAGATGGCAAACTGGGCCAGTGATGCCCCAAGGAACAGCAGTCGCAGCAAAGCACCCACCCACCCACCCATCCTGGGGCGATTGCGTCTCGGGAAGGGCAGAGTGAAGAAGCCCTTTTCGGCACCTCTGGCTGGAATTCCTCCTCGGCAAAGAAATATCCAAACTTCAGGGGCCCGAGTTGGTGTGTGCATATCTGCGCGTGTATGTGTGTACGCGTGTGTGTGTGAACGTACATGTGTGAACGTGAACACGGAGACTGGGAACGAGCCAAACATACAACGCCCTTCCCCTTCTCGTCCCTCCCGAAAACCTACCACAAAGCAGGTCGGGAGAGAAGTAAACCCAGACTGAAAGTCAAACTGTACCCAACCTCTGCTATCGTATAAATTCCGTCTAGGCTGGCTCAAAGTGTGTGTCAATGGAGGAGAATGCAAGGTCAGTGCTAGTTTAACCTTTTTCCTTAGTTTCGCCCCGGTTCCTACCCCATCCTGTTGACCAGGATATGGAGGGTGGGGGGGCGGAGAGAGGGCAAATCTCTCTAGGTCTGCTTCTTAAGTGAAAAGCAGAGGTTTTATTAGTCAACTCTGCTGCTAGGCCCTTTTTAATGGGAATTATTATTCAGTACACTGCCTATAAATGATCAATTTATTGCTTTGATTTGACTTTGCTTTTTTTTTTGATATTCATGTTTAATGTGCCAAACCTTGGGAAGGGGAGGGGGCTGGATTCTCCGACGCTGGTAGCGAAGTTCCTGATGTGGCAGAGAATCTCGTGTTGGGCAAAAAAACAGGTGCCGATCCTATTGCGATCCTTTGGTCCCTCGCTGGCGGTGGCATTGAGGTTTGTGCCCCGCACTAGCGGGAGGATCATGTGGGTCATTTAAGCCCATTTACATCCTATTAACTGCTGGACACCAGATTCTCCATGCCTCTGTGATGCTGCGCCCTCTCAGCCAGGATTCTTGTGGGCATGGACTGGTGGAAATATTTGGCATTGCCGTCTTGACATGGTGGACCTTGCAGTGGGCCAAGGGGGTAAGCATTTAATTTAGGTGCCTCTAAAGGCCATTGGAGGGTCCCACTCCCCCACAATGCAAATCCTTCCCCCCCACGCCCCCCACCCCACCCCCGTCCTCATCCCCACCCCACCCTGTCCTCACCACCACCATCAGAGATCACTGCCTGGAAGCTAAAGAATAGTCCATGCAGAAACACTGAAAAATCATTGCTTTTTCACTTGCCTGCCCCTTACACCTGCTGCCTCAGGCAGACATTTACAAGGCAGAAACTGTTACTTCATAGAAAGCCAAAACCACATCACAAGACTTTAAACCCCCTCAGATCCTTTGATCTGCAAGGCTTCTATTCACCTTCAAAGAGAAAAAAAGGCTCCCAGACAGCCAAGTGTCCAGATTGTTTATTTTCATTTCCATTCATGTTTTAATACATCTTGGGTAGCCTTTATTGTATCTAACCACAATGTTTATAAACATCTAGGAGTTAAGTGCTTTCACTTCCTCATCCGAAATTGCTTAACTGCTTTTGATGTGGTCGGGAGCTATCTATCATAGGCGGAGGTCTTGATATGGGGTCTGGTGAGGGATCCGGTCACCCTCGTGTGTGTGTGCTGTGGGGGAAGGGAGTGTGGAAGAAGGCTCCTACTTCTCAGTGGGGTGGCGGGATTTGCATTGTGCTGGGGGAGTGCAGCCACAGCCGCCAGACCTCCATTTCGGAACGCTCGCTCGATATAGCTGGATTCGGAACGTATACCTGTGTGCCCCCCGCTGTGCATAAATGTGTATAGCAAGGGAGGGGGAATCGCTCCTAGGTACCACTCCTCGCACCGGTGGAAACCAGGGACGCGATTCTCCGACCCCACACCGGGTCGGAGAATCGCCGGGGGCTGGCGTGAATCCCGCCCCCGCCGTGTCCCGAATTCTCCGCCCCCAGAGATTCGGCTGGGATGGGAAGCGCGCCGCGCCGGTCGGCGGGAATCGTGCCGGTCGGCAGGCCCACCCCCGGTGATTCTCCGGCCCGCGATGGGCCGAAGTCCCACCGCTGTCAACCCTCGCCCTCCGGCATGGATTAAACCGCCTTTTGAATGGCGGGACAAGGCGGCGCGGGCAGGCTCCGGGGTCCTGGGGGGTCGCGGGGCGATCTGGCCCCGGGGCTGCCCCACAGTGGCCTGGCCCGCGATCGGGGCCCACCGATCCGCGGGCGGGCCTGTGCCGTGGGGGGCACTCTTTTTCTTCCGCCTTCGCCATGGTCTTCACTATGGCGGAGGCGGAAGAGACCCCCTCCCCTGCGCATGCGCGGGGATGCCGTGAGTGGCCACTGACGCTCCAGCGCATGCGTCGCCCTGCGAAGACCTTTTGTCGCCGGCTGGCGTGGCGCCAAAGGCCTTTCCCGCCAGCTGGCGGACGGAAACCACTCCGGCACGGCCTAGCCCCTCAAGGTGAGGGCTTGGCCCCTAAAGGTGCGGCGGCCCGACGCCAGAGTGGTTCCCGCCACTCCATTACGCCGGAACCCCCCGCCCCGCCGGGTAGAGGAGAATCCCGCCCCAGAAGCGATTCAGTTCAGGGGGAGGATAGTCTCCCAAACGGAGAATGCAGTGCCTTGGGCGTCATTCTCCGCCGGCGGGAGTCTCCGTTTTGCCGGCGCCCGGGGGTTTCCCGACGGCGTGGGGCTGCCCCACAATGGGAAACCCCATTGACCGGCCGGTGTTACGGAGACTCCCGCCGGCCGGTCGGGGCAGAAATGTGGCGGGGCGGGTAGGAGAATTTTGCTCCTTATCTTTCTGAAATTTATTCATGAGACCCTTCAGTGAGACAAACATTGAAAAGTGACCCCTTACTTGAAAACGTCAGACAGCCTGTCCCATCGATTCTCTCCAGACCCCTCATGGCATTTCTTTTGAAAATATTTAATTAAGGCACATATAACAGTTTTCAAGAGGAACAAACAAAAGAACAAACAACACCCACCCAACCAACAACCAAACCCAGCCAACATGGCTCACATACACAGTTCCCCAGTCCCCCTTCCCCACTCAGTGGTTCCCACTTCAACCACCCCCCTCAGGGCGAACTTGATCTTCTCCAGCCTGAGAAACCCGGCCATGTCACTAACCCAAACCCCCGATTTGGGAGGTTCTGAGTCCCTCCACACCAATAAGATCCGTCTCCGGCCTACCAGAGAGGCAAAGGCCAAAACATCAGCCTCTCTCGCCCCCTGGCCCAGGACTTCTGACACTCCAAAAAGCGCCACCTCGGGACTTGGAGCCACTGTACCTTCAATACCGTGGACATGGCATCGGCAAATCCTTGCCAAAATCCCCTGAGCTTCAGACATGCTCTCCCGCGCACAGCCCACACCTATCCTCCATCCCTTCAAAGAACCTGCTCATAACGGCCACAGTCACATGCGCCCTGTGGACCACCTTAAATTGTATCAGGCTAAGCTTAGCACGCGACAATGACGCGTTAACCCTACTCAGGGCATCCTCCCACAATCCCATCTCTAATTCCTTGCCCAATTCTACCTCCCATTTTCGCTTCACCTCCCCTATCAGGGTTCCCTCCCATTCCATGATTTCTTTATAAATTTCCGAGACTTTCCCTTCCCCCACTCCCGTTTTCGACATTACCTTGTCCTGTATCCCCTGGGGCGGTCGGTACGAAAAGGTCGAGACCTGCCTCCGCACATGGTCCCTCACCTGCAGGTATCGGAACCTATTCCCCCCGGGCAGCTCAAACTCCTCCTCCAAATCTGCCGTCAACAAACAGGTCCAAAACCACTCGATCCTCGCTCTTTGCCACCTCCAAAACCTCCCATCCACCTTGCCACAAATAGATGTCCAAACCCCTCACGGCTTTTGAAGACCTCTATCAAATCATCTGTCAAACGTCTTTGAAGAGGACAGCTCCCAGCTTCTCCATCTACCCACAAAACTGAAGTCTCTCATCCCAGAATCATTCTGGTAAATCTTTTTTTGCACCCTCTCCAAAACCTTCACATCGTTCCCAAAGTGTGATGCTGAGAGTTGAACGTAATTCTCCAATTGCGGTCAAACCAGTATTCGAAAACATTTCACAATTCCTTATTTTTGTATCAACGCTTCTGTTTAGAAAATGCTGCAAATATTCAGCACGTCAGGCAGCGTCTGTGAAGAGAGACAAAGTTATCATTTTGGGTCGCTGACCTTTTCACCAGGACAGTTCTGGTGAATCCAAAGTCAATCAGACTCTGATGTGGTTGGTATGTCTCACCTGGGGCAGGTACATCATATTACACTGGATGGCTGGTAAGATTTTTGTCAGAAATGAAGGGCAATGGGAATTACTGTCAGCATCCTTTCAACTGAGTCATTTGGGACTGTGCATAATGAATCGCCACATTTCCAGGGCTTGTAAAGTTAGTCAGCTGTGCAGTTAATTTCGCAAGAACATGATTTTTCATTAATGCTATTACTGAGTGTATCGCTGCCGGAGGTGGAGACCTTCAGTTTGTTTGCCGAGAGTCCGTGCAATACATTTTATTAAAAAGTGGCACTGTATAGCATCTTGTTGAACTAGTTATGGCCCACCAAAAATAACTCTACCGCCCCACTGTCCCCCGCACTTTTCTCCCTCCTTACACCTTCCAGGGCTAAAAGAGTTAATTTACGAGAGCAGGTTGCATAGTCTCTGTTTGTGCTCACACGAGTGTAGAAGAGGCGATCTGATTGAAGTGTCCAACATGGGTTAAAGGGGAGGTAGAAATTATTTCCTCTGGTATCCAGAAGAATAACAAGAAAACAACTTGCGTTTAACATAATCAACTGTGCCAAGGAGCAAGAGGACGTGATTTTCAAATTAGAAGGGGTGAAAAGTTACAGCAATGAATGGGAAATTTACAAAGTTGGCACTCCTTTCACCAAAGCTGAGGAAGTTAAAGAGTGATTGGTAGTAGTCTACAAGATTATGAAGGGTTACGGCAGGTGAATAAGATAAATTGTTTCGAATCAGATACTAGCGGAGCAGTAATAAGTAGGAAAAACTCCGAGTCTAATCACAGAAAAATGTAACGGGATGGTTCGACACAGAAGTGTCGGATATATTGAATTGCCTGTCACAAATTGTTGAAGCTTGGACCATAAATTATTTCTAAAAGATAAGTAATTAGCTACCTGAAAAACAGTAATGTTAAAGTATGTATGAAATTAAGCTGTAATAGATGAAGTAGATCGTCAAAGATGATTAAGGGACTTGATAGAGAGAAAGTATTTCTTCTGGTTTTGTTGGGGGAGGGGGAGGAGGGAGGGGGGTGGTGTGGCGGTGGCCTGTAGAAGTCCAGAACAAGAGGACATACCCTTAAAATTAGAGAGAGGCTGTTCGGGGGGGGGGGGGGGGGGGGGGGATACCAAGAAGAATGTCACACGAAGAGCAGTGGGACTTTGGTACTCTCTCTCCAAAAAGCGATTGAAGCTAGAAAACGTTTTCAAGATTGATGGATCTTTTTGCTGGGAAAGACGATTAAGTGAGGGAGACGAGAAGTAGGAGTTATGCCCTCATTGGATGGTGGAAGAAGGCCATGGAGCAAACTGGCCTCTACCTGTTGCTGTAAGATGTTAAACTGAGCCTCTTGTCTGCCTCCTGAAATAGATGTAAAAGACACACTCCCATCATTTGAAAAGGAACATCTGATGCTCAACACCACCAAGAAGCAGATTATTTGATCATTCGATGTGTATTAGCCTTGTAGGCCCTTGGCTGCTGTTTGCTTACATTTAAAAATATATATATTTTTATTGGCATTTCTCATTTAGAAACAATTGTGTATATATACATCACATTTTTCTTAACCTGCGCTAATTTACTTTATTGTACAAGGAGGTTTATTTTGTCCTTCGTTTAGCTGACCCTATATACATTTCGCTGCCCCCTGGATCGGTCTATAGTTCCTCCCCATTCCCTGTTGCCCCCCCCCCCCCCCTTTGGCTTCAGCTGTGTTTTGCTTCTATTTTCAGGGAAAGAGGGGGTGTTACCTCCCTCCTTTTGTGGTTTCCCCACCTTCCGTCCGTCCCCCTCCCCCCCCCCCCTTGGGTTGCGCAGCCCTTTTGGTTCCTCATCAATCTTGGTTTTATATTAACTTACTCCTCGTTGCTGGCCTCGAACAGGCCGACAAACTGCCCCCAAGTATTCAGGAAGCCTTCTTCCAACTCTCGGATGGCATACTTAATCTCCAGCTGGAGAAATTCCGAGAGGTCAGCGAGCCAGTCTGCAGCTGTGGGAGGTGCTGCCGATCGCCAGCCGACCAGGATTCTCCGGCGTGCGATTAGGGAAGCGAAAGCGAGGGCGTTGGCCCCTTCTCCATGTGTACCCCTGGCTGCTCCGATACCCCGAAGATTGCCACTATTGGGCATGGCTTCACCCTCACCCCCACAACCTTGGACATTGCCTCGGAGAAGGCCGTCCAGAACCCAGCAAGTTTGGGGCAAGCCCAGAACATGTGGGTGTGGTTGGCCGGGCCCCTCTGGCACCGCTCACATTTGTCCTCCACCTCCGGGAAGAACCTGCTCATTCGGGTTCAGGTCAGGTGCACTCTGTCCACCATTTTGAGCTGCATTAGGCGCAGGAGGAGGTGGAGTTCGCCTGCTCAGTGCTTCGCTCCAGAGACCCCACCCTGCCTCTGTCACAGTTGGTCCTCCCATTTTTGTCTGGTCCCGTCCAGTGGAGTCCGGGCTCTGTCCAGTAACTGTCCGTATATTTTCCCACATAGCCCCCCCCCTTCTCGCTGCTTGTGCCTATCAGGTCCTCTAATAGTGTTTTTTCTGGGGCCCCAGGGTACCCTACTGTCTCTGCGGAGGAAGTGCTTTATTTGGAGGTGTCTCATTTCCTGTCCTTTTGCTAGTTTCCACTTCCTCGTCAGTTCGTCGAGCGTCACCCGTCTGTGCCCTACATAGAAGTCCCTGACCGTCAGTGTGCCCCTTTCCCGCCTCCCTGTTTTGAAGGTGGTATCTAGCAGGGCTGGGGGTAATCTGTGATTGCCGTAGATGGGGGCCATGGGGGACATTTTAGTTGTCCCGAAGTGTTGTCTGAGCTGGGTCCATGGGAGTGCTGCTGTAGCCAGGGCCCGGATGCCTCCTCCATTTGTACCCAATCTGTGCTGGGCTCTTGTACCCATCCCCTCACTCTTTCTGCCGTTGCTGCCCAGTGGTAGTATTGTAGGTTTGATAAGGCCAAGCCCCCTTTGATTTTCCTTCTTTGCAGTGTCGGTTTGGGAATTCACGGGTTCATAACCCCCCCCCCCCACACACACACACAAACGCCATGATTAGACTGTCTACGTTTTGGAAACAGGCCTTGGGGATGAAGATCGGGATGGATCTAAACAGGAAGAGGAACCTTGGCAGTAGGTTCACCTTGATCATCTGCACTCTCCCCGCCAGGGAGAGTGGGAGTCAGCCCCACCTTTGAAGGTCTCTTCTTACTTCCTCCACCAGGCTGGTCAGGTTCCACTTGTGGACCTGTGTGTGGTAGTATGTATTAGGGGTCATGTGGGACTGGAAGCCCTAATGTCATTGGCTGACAGATCCCGGGTCCTGGTTGGCCGTTGACCTCTAGCTCCGCCCTGAAGGCGGAGTATAAGAAACCGGAGTCCTCCCCCGCAGGCCATTCTACTATCGAGCTGCGGGGGAACAGACACGCTTAATAAAGCCTCATCGACTTCACTCTATTCGTCTCACGGAGTCTTTGTGCGCTACAATTTATTAAGCGTGCCTAAAAAGGACTATGGAGCTCAGGATCATCCTGGAATGCCTGAGGATCAGCCCCCACGCAGTGAACGCGGCAGCAGCCTTCAAGCACTGGCAGACTTGTTTCGAGGCCTACCTCAGAACGGCCACCGGCCGGGTCACAGAAGACCAAAAACTACAGGTCCTGCACTCGAGGGTGAGCACAGAGATTTTCTCCCTCATCGAAGACGCGGAGGATTTCCAGACAGCGTTCGCAGCACTGAAAAGTCTCTATGTCCGCCCAGTTAACCAAATCTATGCTCGCTACCAGCTCGCGTCGAGACGGCAAGGTCCCGGAGAATCGATGGACGAATTCTACGCCGCGCTGCTGATTTTGGGACGAGCCTGCAGCTGCCCTTCGGTGAACGCAAATGAACACACGGACATGTTAATGCGCGATGCTTTTGTGGCAGGTATGAATTCCTCCCAAATCCGCCAAAGACTTCTAGAAAGAGAGTCGCAAGGACTCTCAGAGGCCCGGGCCCTAGCAGCCTCCCTAGACGTGGCCTCGCGTAATACCCGCGCCTACAGCCCCGACCGCGCGGCAGCCCATTGGGCTCTGTACGTACCCGTCGCGACAAACCCCCCCCACCCCGGACACCCCACAGGCTTGCGCGGTCCAAACGCCAAGTCGCATCGGGGGCGCCCGCTGCTATTTCTGCGGCCAGGCGAAACACCCTGGCCCCCTTTGATTTTCCTTCTTTGCAGTGTCGGTTTGGGAATTCACGGGTTCATAACCCCCCCCCACACACACACACACACAAACGCCATGATTAGACTGTCTACGTTTTGGAAACAGGCCTTGGGGATGAAGATCGGGATGGATCTAAACAGGAAGAGGAACCTTGGCAGTAGGCAGTAGTGCTGCCCGGCCCGCGCAGCAACCTGCAAGAGCTGCGGGAAAAAGGGCCATTTCGCGGTTGTGTGCCGGTCCCGCGAGGTCGCCGCTGTCCCGGGAGAACAGGGAGCCCTGCAAGCCGTTTACGCTCACCAACCCCCCCAGCGCCCCATGTACGACCCGCAGGCGCAGCCGCTCTGGGTCCCGACCACCGCGGTCCCGGGAGAACAGGGAGCCCTGCACGCCGCTTACGCTCCCCCAACCACCCCCCCCCCGCGCCCCATGTATGACCCGCCGGCGCTACCACTTTGGGTCCCGACCACCGCTCTCCCCGGGGAAGAGGGAGTTCTGCGCGTCTCTAACGCCCCCCAAACCCACCCCCCGTGCCCCACGTCTGACCCGCCGGCGCTACCAACTTGGGTCCCGACCACCGCTGTCCCCAGAGATGAGGGAGCCTCGCGCGGTCCTAACGCTCCCCAACCCCCCCAGCGCCCCATGTGCGACCCGCAGACGCCGCCATTTTGGGTCCCGGCCACCACGAGGGGAGGAAGGGCGCCGCCATCTTGGACCACCCCAGACCTGTACGACACGTGGGGGCGGCCATTTTGTCCACCCCCGCCGCCATCTTGTGACCCCCCAGCCATGTGCGATGTATGGGGGCAGCCATTTTGTTCATCCCCGACGCCATCTTGGACGGCAACAACGGACCCCACTCCACTACTACAACCACGTCTCGCTTCAATTACACTCGATCAAGCTCGGCCCCGGACACTCCAGACGACGACGACAACGGTGCTAATAAACGGCCACGAGACACCATGCCTAGTCGACTCCGGGAGCACGGAGAGCTTTATCCACCCCGACACGGTAAGACGCTGTTCCTTGACCACCTATCCCAGCGCACAAAAGATTTCCCTAGCTGCAGGATCCCACTCCGTACAGATCCAAGGTTTCTGCATAGTTACCCTAACGGTGCAGGGGAGGGAGTTCAAAAACTACAAACTACACGTCCTTCCCCAACTCTGCGCCCCCACTTTACTGGGATTAGATTTCCAGTGCAATCTACAGAGCCTTACGTTCAAATTCGGCGGCCCAATACCCCCACTCACTATCTGCGGCCTCGCAACCCTCAAGGTGCAACCCCCGTCCTTGTTTGCGAACCTCACCCCGGATTGCAAACCCGTCGCCACTAGGAGCAGACGGTACAGCGCCCAGGACCGGACCTTCATTCGGTCCGAAGTCCAGCGGCTACTAAAGGAAGGCATAATCCAGGCCAGCAATAGTCCCTGGAGAGCACAGGTGGTAGTAGTGAAGACAGGGGAGAAACAAAGGATGGTCATAGACTATAGCCAGACCATCAACAGGTACACACAACTAGACGCGTACCCTCTCCCCCGCATATCCGACATGGTCAATCGGATTGCCCAATATAAAGTCTTCTCCAACGTGGACCTCAAGTCCGCCTACCATCATCTCCCCATCCGCCCAAGTGACCGCAAGTATACAGCCTTCGAGGCAGACAGGCGATTATACCATTTCCTAAGGGTCCCATTTGGCGTCACAAACGGGGTCTCGGTCTTCCAACGGGAGATGGACCGAATGGTTGATCAACATGGGCTGCGGGCCACGTTCCCGTATCTCGACAATGTAACCATCTGCGGCCACGACCAGCAGGACCACGACGCCAACCTCCAACAATTCCTCCAGACCGCCAAAGCCTTGAAGCTCACGTACAACGAGGACAAGTGCGTTTTTAGCACCAACCGGCTAGCCATTCTGGGCTACGTAGTGCGCAATGGGATAATAGGCCCCGACCCCGAACGCATGCGCGCCCTCATGGAATTTTCCCTCCCGCACTGCTCAAAAGCCCTGAAACGCTGCCTGGGGATTTTTTCATACTACGCCCAGTGGGTCCCCCAGTACGCAGACAAGGCCCGCCCCCTAATACAGACCACGACCTTCCCTCTGTCGACAGAGGCTTGCCAGGCCTTCAGCCGCATCAAAGCGGATATCGCAAAGGCCACGCTGCGCGCCATTGACGAGTCCCTCCCCTTCCAGGTCGAGAGCGACGCCTCCGACGTAGCTCTAGTGGCCACCCTTAACCAAGCGGGCAGACCCGTGGCCTTTTTCTCTCGAACCCTCCACGCTTCAGAAATCCGCCACTCCTCAGTGGAAAAGGAAGCCCAAGCCATAGTGGAAGCTGTGCGACATTGGAGGCATTACCTGGCCGGCAGGAGATTCACTCTCCTCACCGACCAACGGTCGGTAGCCTTCATGTTCGATAATGCACTGCGGGGCAAAATCAAAAACGACAAGATCTTAAGGTGGAGGATCGAGCTCTCCACCTTCAACTACGAGATTTTGTATCGTCCCGGAAAGCTGAACGAGCCGTCCGATGCCCTATCCCGCGGCACATGTGCCAACGCACAAATTAACCGCCTCCAAACCCTACACGAGGACCTCTGCCACCCGGGGGTCACTCGGTTTTTCCACTTTATCAAGTCCCGTAATCTCCCATACTCTTTAGAGGAGGTCCGTACAGTCACAAGGGACTGCCACATCTGCGCGGAATGCAAACCGCATTTTTTCAGGCCGGATGGTGCGCACCTGATTAAGGCTTCCCGCCCCTTTGAACGCCTTTGTCTCGATTTCAAAGGGCTCCTCCCCTCCACCGACCGCAACACATACTTTCTTAATGTGGTGGACGAATACTCCCGCTTCCCATTCGCTATTCCCTGCTCTGACATGACCGCGGCCACAGTCATTAGAGCCCTGAACACCATCTTCACACTGTTCGGTTGCCCCGCATACGTCCACAGCGACAGGGGGTCCTCTTTCATGAGTGACGAGCTGCGCCAGTTCCTGCTCAGCAAGGGCATAGCCTCAAGCAGGACGACCAGCTACAACCCCCGGGGGAACGGGCAAGTAGAGAGGGAGAACGGCACGGTCTGGAAGACCGTCCTACTGGCCCTACGGTCCAGGGACCTCCCAGTTTCACGGTGGCAGGAGGTCCTCCCGGATGCTGTCCACTCCATCCGGTCGCTATTATGCACGAGCACTAATCAAACGCCTCATGAGCGTCTCCTTGTCTTCCCTAGGAGGTCCTCCTCTGGAACGTCGCTGCCGACCTGGCTGGCGGCCCCAGGACCCATCTTGCTCCGAAAGCATGTGCGGGCACACAAGGCGGACCCGTTGGTCGAAAGGGTTCACCTCCTCCACGCGAACCCGCAGTACGCTTACGTGGAGTACCCCGACGGCCGACAGGACACGGTCTCCCTGCGGGATCTGGCGCCCGCCGGCAACACACACACCCCCCCGACACCATTCACCCAACCCCCCCACTTCCTGCCACCGCCGCACCCCGCGACCGCCCCCTTCCCAGGAGGATCGGTTCCCCTCCCCTCAGGCCCGACCAAGAATAAAGCCCAAGCTGAAACCGTAAGGCTCCCGGAGACGACAACACCGGTACAAGCACCACCACCACCACTGGGGCCGAGGCGATCGACACGGACGACCAGACCGCCCGACCGACTCGTGGCTTCGATCTAAATCAATATATGGACTATTCACAAGAACATTTTGCTTTTCTCCCGATACCTTCTGTGAATAGTTGAAACAGAACAAAATTGTACATACTGTATTGCCATGTGAATGTTTTCCTCCCAGGACCAGCCCTGTAAACCCTTACCACCATGCGAAGCATCACCCCGCCGGGTTCATTTTTGACAAGGGGTGAATGTGGTAGTATGTATTAGGGGTCATGTGGGACTGGAAGCCCTAATGTCATTGGCTGACAGATCCCGGGTCCTGGTTGGCCGTTGACCTCTAGCTCCGCCCTGAAGGCGGAGTATAAGAAGCCAGAGTCCTCCCCCGCAGGCCATTCTACTATCGAGCTGCGGGGGAACAGACACGCTTAATAAAGCCTCATCGACTTCACTCTATTCGTCTCACGGAGTCTTTGTGCGCTACACTGTGTCCAGTCTCTGGCTATCTGGATCCCCAGATAGCAGAATGTGTTCTGGGTCATTTTACACAGGAGCCCCTCTCGCTCTCTCCCTCCCCCATTAGGGTTCACTGGGAATGCCTCACTTTTGCCCAGGTTACGTTTGTAGCCCGAAAAGGTTCCAAACTCTTTCAGTATTTGCAGTATTGCCTTCAGTCCCTCCTGTGGCTTCGAGACACAGAGGAGCAGGTCATCTGCATAGAGTGAGACTCTGTGCTCTCTGTCTCCTCTCCGGATTCCCTTCCAGCTTTTCGCATTATGCAGGGCTATCGCCAAGGGTTCAATCGCTAGCGCGACAAGAGTGGGGACAGGCGGCAGCCCTGTCTTGTTCCTCTCTGTAGCTGGAAGTACTCAGAGCTGGTGGTGTTAGTTCGAACACTCACTTTGAGAGTATTGTAAAGGAGCCTCACCCAGATGGTGAACCCCGCTCCTAGCCCAAATCGTTCCAGTACCTCGAGGAGGTAGTTCCATTCATCTCTGTCGAAGGTCTTTTCTGCGTCCAGGGAGCCGATCACCTCTGGTGTTCTCTCTCCCGGGGGTGGGGGGGGGGTGTCATTATCACATTCAGCAGCCGCCTGATGTTCGCTGTGAGCTGCCTACCCTTGACAAAGCCCGTTTGGTCCACTGTGACCACCTCTGGTACACAGCCCTCCAGCCTTTTGGCCAGGGCCTTTGCGAGTATTTTCACATCTACATTCAGCAGTGAAATGGGTCTGTATGATCCACATTCCGTCAGGTCATTATCTTTTTTGGGTATCAGTGAAATTGTGGCCTGCGCTAGCGTTGGGGGCAGGGTGCCCCTTGCCAGTGAGTCCGCGAACATGTCCCTTAGGTGTGGGGCCACGACTGTGCAAATTGTTTGTAGAGGTCCGCCAGAAACCTGTCGGGTCCCAGTGCCTTCCTCGCCTGCATAGAGCTCATGCTCTCATTGATTTCTCCCAGATCCATTGGTGCTTCCAGCTCTCCCCGTCTGTCTTCCCCCACAACTGGTAGTTCCAGTCCGTCTAGGAACTGTTTCAATCCCGCATCCCCGTCAGGGGGCTCGGAGGTGTACAGTCCCCGGTAGAAAGTCTCAAATGCCCGATTGACCTCCTTTGGTTCTGTTACCAGTCTGCCTCTGGTATCCTTTACCTGCGCTATTTCCCTCGTGACTGCCTGCTTTCTCAGCTGGTGAGCCAATAGATGGCCAGACTTGTCTCCGTGTTCGTAGAATGTCCCCCGTGTCAGGCGGAGTTGGTACACTGCTTTCCTAGTGGATAGCAGGTTAAAGTCCATTTGCAGCTTTTCCTCTTCGCCAGCAGCTTTACGGTCGGGGCCTCGGAGTATTTTCTGTCGACTTCCAGAATGGAGTCCACCAGTTGTTGCCTGGCTACCCTCTCTTCCCTATCTCTGCTTGCCTTGTAGGCTATGATCTCTCCTCTAATCACGGCTTTCAGTGCCTCCCAGAACGTGGAGGGTGAGACCTCCCCGTTTTGGTTGTTACTCACGTAGTCGCCTATGTCCAATGACGTCTTTTGGTAAAAGGCCTTGTCAGCCAAGAGGTCCGTGTCCAGCCTCCATGTGGGGCGCTGGGCATGGCCTGACTCCAACCTCACATCCATGTAGTGTGGAGTGTGGTTGGAGATAATGATTGCAGAGTACTCCGTTCCTATGATCCCTGGAAGCACCGATTTCCCCACTGCAAAGAAGTCGATACGGGTGTATACCTTGTGCACTTGTGAAAAGTATGAGAACTCCTTCTCTCCCGGGCGCAGGAACATCCATGGGTCCACCGCCCCCAACTGCTCCATGAAGGCTCCCAGTTCCCCAGCCATGCCAGTCTTTTTCCCTGCTCTGGGGCTTGATCGGTCGGTCAGTGGGTCCTGTACACAGTTGAAGTCGCCCCATAATCAGTTGGTGTGTGTCAGTTGGGAGTGTACACATTTACCAGTACGACCAGTGCCCCTTCCAGGACACCGCTGACCAGGACGTACCATCCCCTTGGGTCCGTAACTGTCTTGGTTTCCGTAAACCTCGTCCTCTTGCTAATTAGTATTGCTATCCCCCTCGCCCTAGACCCGTAACATGAATGGTACGTCAGTCCTACTCAGCCCTTCCTTACCAGCAGTCGGTCCTTCTCCCTCAGGTGCGTGTCTTGTAAGTAGATTATGTCTGCGTTTAGGCTTCTTAGGTGGGCGAAGATTCTGGATCTTTTGACCAGGCCGTTGAGTCCCCTTACATTCCAGGTAACAATCCTGGTGGGGGGTTTTCGAACCCGCGGTCCTGCGGGATCACTCATACTTACCTGGTGGACCTGCCACTGCACTCTGGGGTTTCCCTTTGTTAGGGGGCCGTCCAAAATGGCCGTGGTCGCTGCTCTCCCCATGAGGTCGGGCCCCAATGCTCCGGAGTTTCCCTTTGTCCAGGGGGCACCCAACATGGCCACCAGCTATGTGTATGCCACGTGGGTGCACCCCTGCCCTCCAGGGTCTCCCTTCGCCCTGAAGCCCTCCTGAGTGGCTGTTTGCAGCACCGTCTTGAATCCTCGCTCTGCTCCATGTCTGCCAAGGCCTGTGTTTGTTCTGTTTTTCTACCTCAACCTTCTCTTTGCTTCTCTTTTGTTCTGCGTTCTCCCCCGACTCCTGTCTCCCCCCCCCCCCCCCCCCCACCCCCGTGTTCTTCCCCCCCCTTCTGCCCCCCCACCCTCTTTGTGCCAGGCGCTCTCCTCTGAGAGGCGCGCCACCGCCCTCCTTTCTTCCTGCCCTCCCGTGTTGGCAGCACGGTAGCATACTGGTTAGCACTGTGGCTTCACAGCATCAGTGTCCCTGGTTCGATTCCCTGCTGGGTCACTGTCTGTGCGGAATCTGCACGTTCTCCCCGTGTCTGCGTGAGTTTCCTCCGGGTGCTCCGGTTTCCCCCCACAGTCAAATGACGTGCAGGTTAGGTGGATTGACCATGCTAAATTACCCTTAGTGTCCAAAAAGGTTAGGAGGGGTTATTGGGTTGGGGCGATAGGGTGGAAGTCAGGGCTTAAGTGGGTCAGTGCAGACTCGATGGACCGAATGGCCTCCTTTTGCACTGTATGTTCTATGTTCTATGTCTATGTTCTATGTTGGTGGTCCACGCTAGCACGGTGGCTCCCCTCCCAGTACTTGCCCAGCTCTGCCTTCCTCCTTCCAGCCCTTGTATCGCCCTCCTGTCCACTTTTCTCACCCTCACCTCCCTTGCTCCGCTCCCCCCCATCGCATTGAGAGAAGAAACGAGCCCGGAAACGAGGCAGCACAGTCCCGCGCAAAACACAAACCAAATATGTACAGTTCATGATCTTATTAATAATAATAATAATCGCTTAGTCACAAGTAGGCTTCAATGAAGTTAGTATGAAAAGCCCCTCGTCGCCACATTCCGGCGCCTGTTCGGGGAGGCTGGTACGGGAATTGAACCCGCGCTGCTGCTTTGTTCTGCATTACAAGTCAGCTATTTAGCCCAGTGTGCTAAACCAGCCCCTATTGTCTCTGTTTGCGGTCTGTCCTCCGCTCTTTGTTCCGATTCTTCCTTCCTTTTCCGGCCCCGTGGATTTCATTGCTGTTGCAGCTACTCCTCCCCCAATTTGTTCCATTTAACAAACTCAACCTCTTCCACTGGAGTGCTACAATACAGCTCCTTTCCCCTGAATGTTACCCAGAGTCTGGCTGGGAATAACATCCCAAATCGCACCCTACTTTTGTAGAGTGCTGATTTCGCCCTGTTGAACTCTTTTGGCCAGGTCCGTCCCAATGCCCGGGTACATACACCCTTATGTTCTTCCCTTCCCATGTGCTTGATCCCGTCTGCCGGGCCCACCTTAGGATTTTTTCCCGGTTCTGGAACCAGTGCAGCTTCGCGATAATCGCTCTGGGCTGCTCCCCGGCTTTGGGCTTGGGTCGAAGCGACCTGTGCGCCTTGTCTATTTCTGGGGGGTTTGGAAATCTTTCCCTTCTCACTAACTTGCCCAGCATTTGGGCGATGTAGCCTGTTGGATCTCTGCCCTCTATCACCTCAGGCAGACCCACTATTCTGCCGTTCTGCCGTTTGGACTTCTTTTCCTGGTCCTCCACTTTCCCTCTTAGGCTCCCCTGGGACGTTGCCAACCTTCTCACCTCGGTTTCCAGCGCTATCATCCTGCAGCTCTGGTCCGAGGTGGCCCTCTCCAACTCCAGAATAGTTTTCTCCTGTGCCTCTACCTTCTTTCCCAGGCTTTCGATGGTTCGCTGCATTTTGCCCGTTGTCTCCGACAGCACCTCCTTCATCATTGTGTGGAGCTCCATCCTGATCGCCTCCTTTATGGTGTTGAGCTCCCTTTTTAGCACGATTCTCCACTCTTCCCCCTGTGCGGGGTGATGGTGGTCGCCACGTCCTGCTCCCGCTCCGCTGTTTGGTCTGCCAGCTTTTTCCCTTCCAGGTTCACCGGAACCTCCGTCCCGTCTCATGGGGCCGCCTGCCTGCGCGCCTGCCCCTCCTGCGCTTTGCCCTCGCTGATGCTGCTCCTTGCATCTTGCCATCCTTTCGATTTGTCATTTTTTTCAGCCATTTGTCTCTCTTCCCCGCTGTTCCTCACCCTGAAGTTGCTCTCCCTTCCCCTGCTGTTCTAACCCCCTGGCCAGAATTCTCTGGTCGTTGGGATTCTCTGTGCCCGCTGACAGTGCAGCCCTATGCGTGGGTTTCCGGGCAGCATAGGGTGGCTTCAGTGGGAATTCCCATTGACAAACAGCAGGAGTAGAGAGTCTGTCGCCAGCGAATGGCACACCGCTGAGTAATACACGGCGGGGGACCTGAGAATTCAGCCCCCTTTGTTTGATTCATCGATGTTTACAGCACAGAAGGAGGCGATTCAGCCCATTGCGTCCACACAGGGGAACAAAGATCGACAACACTAATCCCATATTCCAGTGCTTAGCTCATAACCCTGGAGGCAGTGCAAGAGAATATCGAAATGCTCCTTAATGTTACGAGAGTTTCTGACTCAACCACCCTTTCAGGCAGCGAGTTCCAGACCCCCACCACCCTCTGGGTGAAAAGGTTTCTCCTCAACTCCCCTCTTAGCCTTCTCTCCCGTACCTTAAATCTGTACCCCCTGGTTATTGACTCCTCTGCTAAATGAACAAGTGCCTTCCTACCCACCCTATAAACGCCCCTAATAATCTGCTCCAGAATTGACAATTTAATGTCAAATTAGGGGCAGTTTTGTGTTGCGCTTCCAACCCACCAGCAACTCGGTTAAAATTACCGCAACTAATTTTGTGTAAAGAATTTAGAGCAAACAGAGAATTTATAGCAAACAGAAGGAGGAGATCTTTGTCAATTTTCAATCCACAGTGGTAGAGCTGAGATGCCAGCCTCACTATCTCATTACATCATTCAGTTCCTTGACCCCGCTTAACATGAATGAAATGTCACAGACTTTTAATTAATTTTCTTCACATTTCAATTAAATGATAAACCCAGCGAGCTGTGGATAATTTTGATGTCTTCATCCATAATACCTTTTGAGAATGATCTATCTGATCACTTTGGGTGGTGAGCTCAGCGGAGATTCCTGTTACCTGGCTGCTTGATGGAGGTTGTGAGTAGTGGACTATTAACCATTTAAAAGGAACCAAATTATGCAATTGGACTGCATTAATCATGATTACCTGCGTGCAAAAGCTCTTTCTCGATCAGCTTTGTGACTTTATCGGATTCTTCTCACAGAGTGAGAGGTGAGAGGGAAACCTCTTTCTCCATTTCTGCTGTGAAACGTTAGGTCCCTTAACTTTTTTTTTGTGCTCTTGCTTTTGTGCTCATGATAGAATTAAAATGCTGAGTCGCTGCAGGATTTCATGAAATCAGAAAATTAACCAGAATGTACGCAGCAGGCTATCCCCATCGGCACGGTGGCACAGTGGTTAGCCCTGTTGCTTCACAGCTCCAGGGTCCCAGGTTCGATTCCCGGCTTGGGTCACTGTCTGTGTAGAGTCTGCACGTTCTCCCCGTGTGTGCGTGGGTTTCCTCCGGGTGCTCCGGTTCCCTCCCACAGTCCAAAGATACGCAGGTTCAGTGGATTGGCCACGAGCATAACCAATAGCTTTAAAAGCATCTCTCTCCAAACCTCTCGGCTCAGAAAATTTGATCGGAATAAACCAGCAAATAAGAAATATAAGCACAAATATTTGCCTGGGCTTTGAGGGTTAGATTGCTAGACCTTGGAAGCTGTACGTGATGTTGGGATGGCAAATTGAGCACCTCCTGAAGTGTAACGTGCTACTTCTTGATCTTTGTGACCAGCTGGACAGACACAGTGGTTTAAAAAAAATGACCAGGAGAACTTGCTGACCCCATGCTCCCATGCAAAGTGTTTTTGATGGAAATGTGATTTGGAAACATGTGCCTAACCTTATTTCCTGTTGGAACTCCTCACGATTGAGGTTCTTTGCTTACATGGGGTTGATATTACTTGTGCTCAGCATTATTCCGTCTCCTGTGTGGCCATTTTTATTCATCACTTAACTGCAAGCGTAATCTTTCACTGGAGGTGTTCTTTGATGTATTACTAGTTTATTTGTCTCACCCTGTTCCATCTTCTATTGTTCAATGCATTTATTCATGAGTTTAGGAGTAATTTTGGCATGGTATTTTTCAAACCAATGGTTTAGTTTTGTGTAATATAGAGTTTCAAAATGTTTAGGTGCTTAAACAATCTGTAGGAATGAGTCGAATGAGTCAGCATGTTTGTCCGGAACCATTCAAGCCCAATCTTTCTGAAGGATCACAAATAAGATCTTGCCCCTGGTTATTTAATGAAAGCAACCAGAGTGATAATTGGGGATTGCAGATTTCATCGGTGAGCCTGACTCGAGGAGAAAAATGACCAGGTTCCTTAACTTGAATGTTATCCAGTGAACACCGATGCCCTGCCTGATGGATACATGTACGAATCTTGGGTGAAGACATAATTGTGGTGGTTTTCAAATTAAGTCTGTAGGCCTCAAGAGGTTCAAACAAATAAAGAGATTTATTTGGAATATGTTAACCTTGCAGGCAGCTGTGTTACACTCCCCATTTGCCCTTGCCAACGGCCAATGATGTTATCTCTGATGATATCTTGATCGGTCCCTCAAATGCCCATGTTCCACTGCAAGGCAGCTAGTGAGGGAACACGATGAATACGCAACATTTTCCTCCCTCTTTAAATCAAAGGTGGCCGACACAATAAACAAATGTAACATTAATAATCAATTAACAACAACGGTCAATAAGACAGACGCTTTGGAGGCCGTCGTTCTCTGTGTGGTTGTTGGCGAACTTCAGGCATCTGCCTTTTAGCGCTTGCTCCAGCCACTGATGTCTTTGTTGTTATAACACCCTGGGCGAGTGCACGGTCAATTCTAGCCCCACAGACCCAACATAAGTGAATTAACCAATATCTTTGACCCTTGACTGCTCCAATGAGTTACAGGCACCAGATATGTAAGTAAAATATTTAAAAACTGTTTATTTTTAACAAGGGAAAAGAATGGAACAATGGTCTGCTAATCTTTTTTTAAATATAAATTTAGAGTACCCAATTCATTTTTTCCACTTAAGGGGCAATTTAGCGTGGCCAATCCACCTATCCTGCACATCTTTGGGTTGTGGGGGCGAAACCCACGCAACCACGGGGAAAATGTGCAAACTCCACACGGACAGTGACCCAGAGCCGGGATCGAGCCTGGGACCTCGGGGCCGTGAGGCAGCAGGGCTAACCCACTGCTCCACCGTGCTGCCCATGGTGTGCTAATCTAACTATTCCCAAAACCCTGTCCCAACACCACCATAACTGGTATTCCAAAATCCGGCACCCTTAACTCAGTGAAGTTAAAGACCCCCTTCCATCCCACGCATCTGCTCCCCCCCCCCCCAGGGACATCGTGACCCCCCAGCAGAGGGCCAACCTTCCCCACCAACCACCCCCCCCATCCCCCCGCCACTCAATGGTCGGGTCACCCCATCCCCAAACCATGCAGGCAACAGGGTGACTTGACCTCTGCCCCCCCCCCCCGACCCCCCAATCCTTGTCGGCATTGATGCATCCCCCATTCTAAGCGTCCGTCCCCTTGCATGCAGGCACAACACCTCCTCACCCACCTAGGAGCTCCCTGGAGGCCATGCTTCTGACCCCACCTCCTGGCATTGCCTACCTGGCAAAGCCCCTTGGCTACCAACCTGGCATTGCCACTGCCAGGTTGGAACTGTCAAGGGAAGTGCCAGAGGGCTGTGCCAGGGCACTGCCCGGCCATGTCCCTCACCACCCTGGGGCTATATTCACCTCTGCACCTCCGGCGTGCGTGGTCATCATGACCGTTTTTGGAAACAGTTGTGTTTCCCACCGGCATTGTGTCACACTGGTGGGGGGGAACACCTGATGACCCTGGAGCAAGGGTGTTACGCCCTTTATGAATATTAAAATGAATTCCAATTCATGGTAACCGAGTTCACGCCGTCGCTGCCGTAAATCCCGTTATGACCCTCTCGCGAGACGTAACGGGATGTGTGTCCGCGGTGAACAGGTGCTGAAAATCGCAGCCCATGTTGTTGAAAGTAAGTTATTATGAGGGCATGGAAGCAGAGGTACCTGAAGTGAATTGGCGAATTAGATTAAGGAATCGGTCAATAAAATGCAGTGGCAAACATTTAAGAGGATGTTTTCAAATGCACAGAATAGGTACACACCAATGACTAGTAAGAAAAAGTCCAAGGGACGGGCACACCATCCGTGGTTAATTAGAAAGGTTAAAGATAGTATCAAACTTAAAGAAGAATCACACAATTGTATAAATGTGTGGAAGGTCAGAGGAATGGGCAGAATGTAAGGACTAGCAAAGAATAGCAAAGGGGGGAAGCATAGTATGAGAGAAAGCTAGCCATAATATAAAAACAGATAGTAAGTGTAGTGTTGGGTGTTCTGATATACAGATGAACCAACACGGTTGTATTTGGTACAACGCTGTTTTATTTCAACTTGTTATTTACAGTTCTGTCTTGATACTCTGCACGTGGTGACTCCCTGAGTGTGATGTTAATCAGGTCCTGTCCTTGTCCTGGTCTCCAGATCTACTGGCCACCAGGTGTCGTGTTTCTTCTCTTATACTGTCTCTGTCCTTGTCTATGATTGGTTGTGGTGTTGTGTGTGCTGATTTGTCTGTTGGTGTGTCTATCATGATGTGTGTGTTTGAATATCATGACATCCCCCCCTTTTTACAAAATTATGTGCCTACGTGGTTATAAATACAAGTGTGTCGTGAGTGCATCTAAAAGTGTGTGTGCGTGATATTTACAGCAGGTGTATGTGGCGTAACTATATACATGGGGCGATGTCGGGTGTGTCATGCTAACGAGGTTGTACCATAACAAAACAGGAAGACGAAAAACTTTGAAGTGTGGTCCGGTCAAACGATATCTGGAATGATAAAACAGTAACATGTTACAATACAATAGTGTTTCAACTTTAACGTGTGAACAGTCTCATAAGTCCAATCTAGTAGGTGTGCGACGAATTCGGGTTGACCGTCTCAAGGGTGGGTCGAGAACCACCGGCTGAGGTGCGATCCTGGCCACGGGTGGCGATGGAAGGGGCATGATCTGTGGCAGCTCCACGAAGTCATCCTCAGGAACCAGTGGAGGACCCGGCGTGTGTGCACTGTTCGGTTGAGAGCGTGGAAGGTGGCGAAGGGCTCGCCGATTGTGGCAACGCACTGATCCATCCGGCATGCGTACCAGGAACGAGCGGGGAGCCACACGTCGGAGAACTTCGGCAGGTGCTGACCAGCCACCATTTGGCAGATTAATGCGGGCTTTATCCCCGGAGGACAGGGGGGGAAGATCAGTCGCCCTTGTATCGTACAGACTCTTCTAGCGATCACGCTGCAGTTGCATCTTGTGCAGTACCTTAGCATGGTCCGTTGTTGGTGTCAGGATGGAAGGCACAGTTGTCCTGAGGGTGCGACCCATCAGTAACTGTGCTGGCGAGAGACCTGTGGCTAGCGGGGCCGATCGATAGGCCAGCAGGGTGAGGTGAAAGTCCGATCCGGCAGCAGCAGCCGTGCAGAGGAGCCGCTTGGCAATGTGAACGCCCTTTTCTGCCTTTCCATTTGACTGTGGATGTAGAGGGCTGAATGTTAAGTGTGTGAAACCATATGATGTGGCAAAGGACGACCATTCACGGCTGGCGAAATAGGGCCCATTGTCCGACATGACAGTCATCGGAATGCTGTGGCGAGCAAAGGTGTCCTTGCAGGCCCTGATGACTGCAGACGACGTGAGATCGTGCAGGCGTATGACTTCTGGGTAATTGGAGAAGTAGTCTATGATAATAATATAGTCCATGCCAAGCGCGTGAAATAGGTCGACACCCACCTTCGCCCAGGGGGACGTCACCAGCTCATGGGGCAGAAGCGTCTCAGGAGGTTGCGCCGGCTGAAACCTCTGGCAGGTTGTGCAATTGAGTACCATGTTGGCAATATCGTCATTAATGCCCGGCCAATATACCGCCTCTCGGGCCCTCCGTCTGCACTTCTCGACTCCCAAGTGGCCTTCGTGTATTTGATTGAGAATCATCTGGCGCATACTGTGCGGAATGACGATCCTGTCTAGCTTCAGAAGGATCCCATCAATGGTGGTTAGGTCATCTCGCACATGATAGAACTGCGGGCACTGCCCTTTGAGCCAACCTTCCGTCATGTGGCGCATAACTCGCTGTAGAAGGGGGTCGGTCACTGTCTCTGCGCGTATGCGGGCCAGACTGGGGTCGTTAGCCGGCAGATTTGCCGCTGTCAAAGCCACGTGTGCCTCAACTTGACATACGAACCCCTCCACATCTGGTGGTGTACTCACTGCTCGGGATAGGGTATCCGCCATGATGAGGTCCTTCCCTGGAGTGTAGATCAGTTGGAAATCATACCTCCTGAGTTTAAGTAAGATGCGCTGGAGGCGAGGGGTCATGTCGTTCAGGCCCTTGTTTATTATGTTGACCAGGGGGCGGTGGTCAGTTTCGACCGTGAATCGTGGAAGACCATATACATAATCGTGGAACTTGTCCAAACCAGTTAGCAAGCCCAGGCATTCTTTTTCAATTTGCGCGTAGCGCTGTTCCGTAGGGGTCATGGCCCGTGATGCATAGGCAACCGGGGCCCATGACGACGTGTTATCTTTCTGCAGGAGCATTGCTCCAATACCAGATTGGCTGGCATCAGTTGAGATTTTGGTGGGACGAGATGTGTCGAAGAACGCCAACACTGGTGCCGTGGCCAGTTTGTGTTTGAGCTTCTCCCATTCCAGCTGGTGTGTATGTTGCCACTGGAACTCTGTAGATTTCTTTACGAGATGGCGCAGAGCCGTTGTGTGGGAAGCAAGGTTGGGAATGAATTTCCCGAGGAAGTTGACCATGCCCAGGAATCGTAGTACAGCTTTCTTGTCGGCCGGCCGCGGCATGGCTGTGATGGCGCTTACCTTGTCCGCATCGGGACGGACCCCTGATCGGGAGATGTGGTCCCCCAGGAACTTCAATTTGGTCTGGCCAAAGGCACACTTGGCGCGGTTGAGGCGCAGGCCATTGTTTCGTATGCGGGCGAAAACGCGTTGGAGACGATGTATGTGCTCCTGCGGAGTGGTGGACCAGATGATGATATCGTCCACATATACGCGTACCCCTTCGATGCCTTCCATCATCTGCTCCATTATTCTGTGGAAGACCTCGGATGCCGAGATGATGCCAAATGGCATCCGGTTGTAGCAGAATCTGCCGAAAGGGGTGTTAAAAGTACATAGCTTTCGGCTGGACGGGTCCAGTTGGATCTGCCAAAATCCTTTGGAAGCATCCAGTTTGGTGAATATTTTGGCTTGGGCCATCTCACTGGTGATTTCCTCTCGTTTAGGTATGGGATAGTGTTCCCGCATAATGTTATTATTTAGGTCTTTAGGGTCTATACAGATGCGGAGCTCGCCAGAGGGCTTCTTGACGCACACCATGGAGTTGACCCATGGCGTGGGCTCCGTGACCCAGGATGGGACCCCTTGGTCCTGGAGATCCTGCAGCTGCAACTTGAGGCGGTCTTTAAGTGGCTGCAGGAACCCTGCGAGGTGCGTGAACGACCGGGATGGCGTCCGGTTTGAGGCGAATTTTGTATGTGTATGGCAGTGTCCCCATGCCTTCAAGTACCTCCTGGTTGTGAGCAAGGAGGGATTGGAGATTTGCGTTGAAGTCAGCATCCAGGAAGTCGGGTGTGTCGTCTGGAGAGAGAGACATAAATCGCTGTACAAGGTGAAGAGCCTTGCATGCCTGTGCGCCCAGCAAGGAATCTTTCGATGAGCCAACAATTTCAAAGGGGAGTGTGGCCGTGTGCGATTTGTGTGTCACCTGGAGCTGGCAAGATCCCATGGCCGGGATGACGTTCCCGTTATAGTCAACCATCTTGCACCGGGATGGCTGGATAGGTGGTTTTACCTTCATGGCATGGAATGCTGAATATGCTATGAGGTTGGCGGATGCGCCAGTGTCCAGGTGGAAAGTGATCTACGAACAGTTGACCGTCAGGGTGGCACTCCATTCATCGGCCGGATTGATGGTGTTGACCCGGTTCACATCAATGACTGAAACCCGGAAGGCATCTTGGCCATCTGTGTCATTTGGCTGGATGTCCTGATCTACGGGCTGGACGGTCCTGACTTGTCTGCGAGGTTGTCAGAGATGTGTAGGATCCATCGGTTGAACCGCTCGACGTAGGCCCATCTTGCCACATCGTAGGCATTGTCGGTTTTTAGCAGGACATTGCCCTTTTAAATGTACAGCTCCACAGTTGCCGCACGTCATGACGTCACGGCGTTCGTTACGCCACTGTGCATGCGCAGTTCGGTCTTGCATCGGGCACGCCTGCGCAGTGCGTCCCTCGATGTTGCCGTTGGTTTTGGCGCGCACAAACGCGGGAGACCGCGAGAAGCGTGGGAAACGGCCGCCCTCGTCCGGGCCGCGGGCCGGGAGATAATCAATTGCCTGGAAGCGTTCGGCCTCGTGGGCGGCCTGGCTTGCCGATTTGACGGCTAGGGACCCCCTCCGTGCCGATTCGGTCGCCTGAAATTGGGCAAAACGGCTGGTTGCATTTTCATGGAGGACACAAGCTTCCACTGCCGACGCTAAGGTCAGGCCTTTAATTTTAAGAAGCTGCTGGCGTAGGCCACTGGAGGCAACGCCAAAAACAATCTGGTCCCGGATCATGGACTCTGAGGTGTTGCCGTAACCGCAGGACTGTGCGAGTATGCGGAGGTGCGTCAGAAAGGGTTCAAAGAGCTCATCCTTACCTTGCAGGCTTTGCTGAAAGATATACCTTTCAAAATTTTCATTCACTTCAACGTTAAAGTGCTGGTCTAGCTTGAGGAGGACCGTGTCATACTTGGATTGGTTCTCGCCTTCCGCGAACACCAGTGAGTTGAATACATCGATGGTGTGCTGACCTGCGGTGGTGAAGAGCATCGAAATCTTTGTTTCGTCCGAGGCACTCTGTTTCTCGTTGGCTCGCATGTACAGTTCAAATTGCTGCTTGAAAAGCTTCCAATTGGTGCCCAGGTTCCCAGCGACTTGCAACGGCTGCGGTTTGTTGGTGATGTCCATATCTCAGGATGGCAGGTTTGCCGGCAGGTATCGCTCCACTCCTGTACCATGTAGGTGTTGGGTGTTGTGATGTACAGATGAACCAACACGGTTGTATTTGGTACAACGCTGTTTTATTTCAACTTGTTATTTACAGTTCTGTCTTGATACTCTGCACGTGGTGACTCCCTGAGTGTGATGTTAATCAGGTCCTGTCCTTGTCCTGGTCTCCAGATCTACTGGCCACCAGGTGTCGTGTTTCTTCTCTTATACTGTCTCTGTCCTTGTCTATGATTGGTTGTCGTGTTGTGTGTGCTGATTTGTCTGTTGGTGTGTCTATCATGATGTGTGTGTTTGAATATCATGACAGTAAGGGCGAGATTTTCTGGCCTCCTCACAGCATGTTTCTCGGCAGCGGGTGGCGCCCCCTTGTTGGCCAGTGACGGGATCATCTGGTTGCGCCGCTGTCAATGGAATTTCCCACGCTGCCTCCCAACTGGCGGGGTACGCTCTCGGCGGAACCGCCAGATCCCGCCAGCGTGAACAGCTGGAAGATCTCGCCCTAAGGGTTTCTAAAGAAAGGAGTTATCGAAATGAATGTCGGTCCTATACAAAGTATGGCGTCTGGAGAATTGATAATGGATCACAAAGAGATGGCAGATGAATTTAACAGGCATTTTGCGTCCGTTTTCACTATAGAGGATGCAAGTAACATTCCAGAAGAAGCTATAAATGGAAGGGAGGGAAGAACTCAGGAAAATGACAGTCACCAGAGAATCGGTACTGAGTAAATTGTTTGAGCTGTGAGCTGACAAGAGCCCGGATCCTGAAACTTCATCCGAGGATCTTCAAATAAGTGGCTAACCTGACAGTTGATCCACTGGTTTTAATTTTCCCAAACACCTGAGATTCGGGGAAATGTTCCATTCAATTGAAAGACAGCAAATGTAACTTCACGATTCAAAAAGGGAAGGAGACAGGAAGTGGAAACTATAGGCTAGTTAGCTTAACATCTGTCAGAGGGAAAATGTGAGAAGCTATTATTAAAGAAGGTATAACAGGGCACTTGGCTAAGTTTAAGATAATCAGACAGAGGCAACATGGTTTTGTGAAGTAGAAACCATGTTTAACCATCTTATTGGAGTTATTTGAGGAAGTGACATGCTGTGGATAAAGGGGAACCAGTGGGTATACTATATTTAGATTTCCAGAAGGCATTTGATAAGGTGCCACTTCAAATATTATGACACAAAATAAAAGTTCATGGTACAGGAGGTTACATGTTGGCATGGATTGAAGATAGGTAGCACGAAGAGACAATCCTTCAAAACAGAGATGAGGATGTATTTCTTCAGCCAGAGGGTGGTGAATCTGTGGAATCTTTGCCGCAGAAGGCTGTGAAGGCCAAGTCATTGAGCGTCTTGAAGATAGAGATAGATAGGTTCTTGGTTAATAAGGGGATCAGGGTTATGGGGAGGAGGCAGGAGAATGGGGATGAAAAAGATATCAGCCATGATTGAATGGCGGAGCAGACTTGATGGGCTAGCTTGAAGCAGAGAGAAGGCATAAATTGGTCTTTTTCAGGTCGGCAGGATGTAACAGGTGGTGTGCCACAGGGACTAGTGCTGGGGCCTCAACTATTTACAATTTATATAAATGACTCAGGTGAAGGGGTGGGTGGAATGGTTGCCAAATTTGCTGATGAGACAAAGATAGGTAGGAAAGTAAATTGTGAAGTGGACATGAGTAGGCTACAAAAAAAGACAGCTAGGTTATGGAAGTGGGCAAAGACCTGACAAGTGGAGTATAATGTGGAAAATGTGAAACTGTCCATTTTGGTAGGAAGAATAAAATATAAGCATATTCCTGAGATGTAGAGGGATCTGGGTATCCAAGTGCTTGAATCGCAAAAGGCTAGTGTGCAGGTACAGCAGGTAGTTAGGAAAGCTAATAGAATGTGATCATTTATTGCGAGGGCAATTGATTATAAAAGTAGGGAAGTTATATCTCAGTTGTACAGAGCTCTAGTGAGGCCACATTTGGAGGACTGTGTACAGCACTGGTCAACTTATTTAAGGAGAGATGTAAATGTGTTGGATGCCGTTCAGAGAAGGTTTTACCAGAACTAATGCCTGGAATGGGCAGGTCATCTTCTGAGGAAAGGTTGGACAGACTAGCCTTATATCCATTAGAGTTTAGAAGAGTAAGAGGCGACTTGATAGAAACAGATAAGATCGTGAGGGATCCATAAAACCATAAGACACAGGAGCAGAATTAGGCCACTCGGCCCATCGAGTCTGCCCCACCATTCAATCATGGCTGATATTTTTCTCATCCCTATTCTCCTGCCTTCTCCGCATAATCCTGATCCCCTTATTAACCAAGAACCTATCTATCCCTGTCTCAAAGACACTCAGTGACTTGGCCTTCACAGCCTTCTGCAGCAAAGATTCCACAGATTCACCACCCTCTGGCTGAAGAAATTCCTCCTCATCTCTGTTTTGAAGGATTGTCTCTTAAGTCTGAGATTGTGTCCTCATGTTCTAGTATTTCCTACAAGTGGAAAGATCCTCTCCACATCCACTCTATCCAGGACTCATCCCTCATCAGAATACATCCCTGGCTTACAGTCATATTTCATATTCTCCCCTCTTATTGCTTTTTTAGTTGTCCTCTGTTCGCTTTTAAAGGCTACCCAATCCTCTGGTTTCCCACTAATTCTCGCCACTTTGTATGCTTTTTCTTTTGCTTTTATGCTGTCCTTGACATCCCTCATCAGCCATGGATGCCTTGTCCTCCCCTTAGCATGTTTCCTCCTCCTTGGGATGAATTTCTGTTGTACCTCCCGAATAACCCCCAAAAGCTCTTGCCATTGTTGTTCCACAGACTTCCCTGCTAGGCTCCTTTTACAATCAACTCTGGCCAGCTCCTCCCTCCTGTCTTTGTAGTTACCTTTATTTAATTGTAATACTGTTACATCTGATTGCAGCTTCTCCCTTTCAAACTGCAGGATAAATTCTATCATATTGTGGTCACTGCTCCGTCAGGATTCATAGAACATAGAACATACAGTGCAGAAGGAAGCCATTCGGCCCATCGAGTCTGCACCGACCCACTTAAGCCCTCACTTCCCCCTATCCCCGTAACCCCTCCTAACCTTTTTAGTCACTAAGGGCAATTTATCATGGCCAATCCACCTAACCTGCACGTCTTTGGACTGTGGGAGGAAACCGGAGCACCCGGAGGAAACCCACACAGACACGGGGAGAACGTGCAGACTCCACACAGACAGTGACCCAGCGGGGAATCGAACCTGGGACCCTGGCGCTGTGAAGCCACAGTGCTATCCACTTGTGCTACCGTGCTGCCTAAGATCCTTCACCTTAAGATCCCTAATCAATTCTGCCTCATTACACATCACCAAATCCAGAATTGCCTGTTCCCTAGTAGGCTCTGTCACAAGCTGTTCCCCCCAAAAATCTCTTAGACATTCCACAAATTCCTTTTCTTGGGATCCACTACCAACCTGATTTTCCCTGTCCACCTGCATTTTGAAGTCCCCCATGATTATTGTAATATTGCCTTTTTTACATACCTTTTCTATCTCCTGATTTATTTTCTGCCCCACATCCTGACTACTGCTAGGGGGCCTTTACATAACTCCCATCAGGGTCTTGTTACCTTTGCGATTCCTCAACTCTACCCACAGAGATTCTATGCCTTCTGATCCTATATTGCTCCTTGCTATCGATTTAACTTCATTTCTTACTAACAATGCAACCCTGTCCCTTTTTCCCATCTGTCAGTTCTTTCGATAGGACACATATCCTTGGATATTTAGATCCCAGCCCTGGTCCCCTTGCAGCCACGTCTCTGTAATGCCCACAGCATTGTACCAGCTAATTTCAATGTGCGCAACAAGCTCATTTACCTTGTTCCGTATACTGCGCGCATTTAGGTACAACACCCTCAGTCCTGCATTGACCACCTCCCTTTTCACACGTCCCCTGTTTTGCTCTGCCTGAGGGTGATATTGTTCTTTTATTTTGGTTCTCTATTTCCCCTTCAGTTATTACATCTTCTAAGCTCACATTCTGGTTCCCACCCCCCTGCCATACTAGTTTAAATCCTCCCGTGTAAATCTAGCAAACCTCCCAACCAGGATATCAGTGCCCTTCCGGTTTAGTCCTTCTTGTATAGGCCCCACCTGCCCTGGAAGAGATCCCAATGTTCCAAAAATCTGAAACCCACCCTCCTGCACCACCAGTTTAGCCACATGTTTAGCTGCACTATCCTCCTTTTTCTAGCCTCACTGGCACGTGGCACAGGGAGTAATCCTGAGACTACAACTCCAGAGGTCCTGCTTTTTAGCTTACTGCCTGACTTCCTGAACTCCTTCTGCAGTACCTCATCACCCTTCCTGCCTATGTCATTAGTACCTATGTGTACTATGACCTCTGGCTGTTCACCCTCCCATTTCAGGATGTCCTGTGTTCGTTCAGAGACATCCTTGACCCAGCACCAGGGAGGCAATATACCATCCTGGAGCCTCTTTCCCATCCACAGAAATGCCTATCTGTGCCCCTTACTATAGAGTCCCCTATAACTATCGCTCTCCTGCACTTTGCCCTCCCCTGCTGAGCAACAGAGCCAGTTGTGGTGCCACTGTTCTGGCTGCTATTGTTTTCCCCTGATAGGCTATCTCCCTCAACAGTATCCAAAACGGTATACCTGTTAGGTCTTGATAGTGTGGATGTGGAAAGGATGTTTCCTCTTGTGGGAGAATCTAGAACTAGGCATCAGTCCATCACGAGAACCTGCCTCCCATCCAGTGACCCTGTCTACACCTCCCGCTGCCATGGGAAAGCGGGCAGAATAATCAAAGACCCCTCCCACCCGGGTTATTCACTCTTCCAACAACTTCTATCGGTTTCAGAACACGCACCAACAGACTGAAAAACAGCTTCTTCCCCACTGTTACCAGACTCCCAAACGACCCTCTTATGGACTGATCTGATCTCTTCACACATCTTCTCCACTGAGTAGTACTCCACTCCTGTATGCTCCACCTGATGCCTGTGCCTATTTATGTTTGCCGTATGTTTGTTTCATGTATGGAATGATCTGCCTGGACTGTAGGCAGAACAATACTTTTCACTGTACCTCGGAACTCGCGACAATAAACAAATCCAATTCAATCCACTGTTTAACAATAAGCGGTCGTCCATTTAAAATGGAGATGAGGCAAAATTCGTTCTCTCAGAAGACCACGAGTCTTTGGAACTTTCTTCCTCAAAAGGCGGGGGAAGCAGTCTTTGAATATTTGTAAGTCAGAACTGGATAGATTCTCAGTAAGCAAGGGGGTGCTAGGTTATCGGGGGGAGACGGGATGCAGATTAGAGGTTACTATCAGATCACCATGATTGATTGATTGATTTTTTGATATTTATTGTCACATGTACCGAAGTACAGTGAAAAGTATTTTTCTGTGGCCAAGGGAATGTACACAGTACGGATATAATAGACAAAAGAATAATCGACAGAAGACATTGACAAATGGTACATCAACAAATAGTGATTGGTTACAAAGAAACAAAGAACAAAGAAAAGTACAGCACAGGAACAGGCCCTTCGGCCCTCCAAGCCCGCGCCGACCATGCTGCCCGTCTAAACTAAAATCTTCTACACTTCTGGGGTCTGTATCCCGCTATTCCCATCCTATTCATGTATTTGTCAAGGTGCCCCTTAAACATCACTATCGTTCCTGCTTCCACCGCCTCCTCCAGCAGCAAGTTCCAGGCACCCACTACCCTCTGTGTAAAAAACTTCCCTCGTACATCTCCTCTAAACCTTGCCCCTTGCACCTTAAACCTATGCCCCCTAGTAATTGACCCCTCTACCATGGGAAAAAGTCTCTGACTATCCACTCAGTCTATGCCCCTCATAATTTTGTAGATCTCTATCAGGTCGCCCCTCAACCTCCTTCATTCCAGTGAGAACAAACCAAGTTTATTCAACCTCTCCCCATAGCTAATGCCCTCCATGCCAGGCAACATCCTGGTAAATCTCTTCTGCACCCTCTCTAAAACCGCTACATCCTTCTGGTAGTGTGACAACCAGAATTGAACACTATACTCCAAGTGTGGCCTAACTAAGGTTCTATACAGCTGCAACATGACTTGCCAATTTTTATACTCAATGCCCCGGCCAATGAAGGCAAGCATGCCGTATGCCTTCTTCACCACCTTCTCCACCTGTGGTGCCCCTTTCAGTGACCTGTGGACCTGTACACCTAGATCTCTCTGACTGTTAATACTCTTGAGGGTTCTGCCATTCACTGTATATTCCCTACCTGCATTAGACCTTCCAAAATGCATTACCTCACATTTGTCTGGATTACACTCCATCTGCTATCTCTCCGCCCAAGTCTCCAAACAATCAAAATCCTGCTGTATCCTCTGACAATCCCCGCTATCTGCAATTCCACCAACCTTTGTGTCATCCGCAAGCTTACTAATCAGACCAGTTACATTTTCCTCCAAATCATTTGTATATACTAAGAACAGCAAAGGTCCCAGCACTGCACCCTGCGGAACACTACTAGTCACAGCCCTCCAATCAGAAAAGCACCTTTCCATTGCTACTCTCTGCCTTCTATGATCTAGCCAGTTCTGTATCCATCTTGCCAGCTCACCTCTGATCCTGTGTGACTTCACCTTTTGTACTAGTCTACCATGAGGGACCTTGTCAAAGGCCTTACTGAAGTCCATATAGACAACGTCCACTGCCCTACCTGCATCAATCATCTTTGTGACCTCCTCGAAAAACTCTATCAAGTTAGTGAGACATGACCTCCCCTTCACAAAACCATGCTGCCTCTTGCTAATACGTCCACTTGCTTCCAAATTGGAGTAGATCCTGTCTCGAAGAATTCTCTCTAGTAATTTCCCTATCACTGACGTAAGGCTCACCGGCCTGTAGTTCCCTGGATTATCCTTGCAACCCTTCTTAAACAAAGGAACAACATTGGCTATTCTCCAGTCCTCCGGGACATCGCCTGAAGACAGTGAGGAACAAGCGCCAAACAAGAGCAGCATATGGTGTTGTGATCTTATTAAATGGCGGAGAAGGCTTGAGGGGTTGAATGGGATATTTCTGCTCCTTGTTGGTACATTTGTATGAGTTGGTTCAGAGATGACTGACTGGCATTAAACGGGAGCTGGGTGGATATTGCTGAGAAATGGATTTTTTGACAGATTTTTAATAAGCACGTTTATTAAGGTTTTTGGAAGCAAGGTGGGTAAATGGTTAAAATACAGATTAACAATGGTGGGAGCAGGATTGAGATGCTGAATGATGTCCTCCCCTCACTTGTTCCGATCATCACGTGTAGATTCTGGGTTTGATTGAGCTGGGCAAGGCAAATTGTCTTTTTGTCGTCCGGATTCTCTTACCCCAGTCGAAACTTTTGTGTCTGAAAAGTCGCAAGTGCAGTGAAAATGCTGTTTTTTCAATGGATCTCACTGACACCATGCCACTTTACTTGTCAACAAATGACTTTCCAGCTGACCATGCACCAGAAGATTTGACTGCCACATGCTGCTTCAAGGTGTGCTTTGAACAATAGATCTCCGCGGTCTCCTCCAACCATCATCAATAGCAAAGTGCCAAATGCATTAAGGCTGGGGCTGGGGGAGGGGGGGGGGGGTGTGGGGGGTAGACTTAAATTCAACATTGTGGAGAGGAAGGTATGTACCCAACTACTTCCCTTTGATAAGAAGCTGGCATCAGCTGCTCCTTTTTTTGATTGGGATTTTTCTTGCTCCATCCCTCTATATTTGTTTTTATTTAATTTGAAGTGCCCAATTAGTTTTTTTTCCAATTAAGGGCAATTTAACATGGCCAATTCACCTACACTGCACATCTTTGGGTTGTGGGGGTGAGATCCAGGCAGACAAGGGGAGAATGTGAAAACTCCACGTGGACAGTGACCCGGGGCCGGGATCGAACCCGGGTCCTTGGCGCTGTGAGGCAGTAGAGCTAACCACTGCGCCACCATGCTGCCCTATCCTTCTATATTTGCATGGGGGTTGGGGAAGAGGAAATACTTTTCACTTCTTTTCCATGACTAAAGCACATCAGAGTCGAATCACATTTAATGCCAAAGTGAGCATTGCACATTGCTTTATTTTTTTCCTGAGGTCTGTTAACCTCAAATGCACCTCAACTTTCCACCTGACATCACAAGAGAATACAGCCCACCTGCATTTCAAATAGGTGTTCATCTCATCTTTTGTACACGGGTGCCAATGAGTCTTTTATTTTCAACATAGACCCCCCTTGTCGTGCCTGCATGTTTCCTGTGTGGTAGCCGAGCACTGTTCCCAGAAACTCTGATTCATTGTTTTCCACCCAGTCCTCCCACTTGGTGTCCGTGTGACTTCCCCCACCTCCACCAAGAAACACCTGTCGACCACAGTCACATCACAGAGCTAATGCTAATATGTAGGAGCTCATCAGAACTCAAAACCCCTATCACAATTAGCATTAAGTCCATAAAGACTTCAGTAGGAAGAATTACGTCCTGACTCACTCCTCGAAAGTGCAGTGCCTGTAGAAAAAGAGAAAGACATGTGCGATGAATGCAGTGTAGGCAATTTTGATTGACGCTGCATGATTCTTCATTATATTCGAGCCTACAACTCACCGTCAGCCATTAAACCTCTCAGTTTGGATTGTAAATCCAACAGGATTAAAGAGTGGATGGAGCATGAGGCAAGGCTCCAGCTTCACGCCATTGTGTAATGACAGTGCTGCCAGAAGGCCTCTGGATGTTGAGCCGTTCCAGCCCAGGGTTCAGCTTGCATTCCGCCCAGCATTAATTGCCTAGGCTCTCACTGGTGGATGGCTTCAGAGGCTCCCCGGATCACGAGAGCTCATACTCACGGTGCCTCAACCGTATGTCTTCATGGGGGAGTGGCCAAGGTATGGCACTCTTTCAGAGGGTCGGTACAGACTCGATTGGCCGAATGGCCTCCTTCTGCATTGTCGGGGTTCTATGAAACTATTTGAGTACAGAGGACATCCTGAGGATGTACAATTCTACCCTGTCGTGACCTTCATACACGTACACCAGCTACCAGCAGGAACCAGTGCTGATTTTCTCCCCTGGCTCACCAGTTTTATTTTTTCCCCTCCCCCACCGTTGAGACAGGTGTGTCTTCCACCTACAAGATTTGGATCACTTTTGTGGCATAGAAACAGTTTCAGGCAGGACTAGTCCATTGGTCCATAGGAATTGCCAGATGGAACCTGAACGGGCATCTAGGCAGTCGCCTTGTACAGCAACGCAGGAGTTGTTGACTAACGACAGCTATCAATCTCTAAAGATTAGTCTAAGCAGACTGAGACATGAAGTGAGGAAGTCGCCAGTGGTGGCGAACTTTAGAAACCAAGGTCCAAAGTTATATTTTTCTTATTTGTTCAGATGATGTGGGCATTTATTGCCCATCCCTAATTGCCCTTGAACTGATTGGTTTGCTAGGCCATTTCAGGGGGTATTTGAGAGTAAACCACATTGCTGTGGGGCTCGTATCACATGTAGACCAGACCAGGTAAGAGTGGCAGATTTCCTTCCCTACAGGACTATTCATGAGCCCGATGGGTTTTTACGACAATGGTTTCATGACCATCACTCCGACTTTTGATTCCAGATTTCGATTGAATTTAAATGTCACCATTTGCCCTGACGGGATTCAAACCTGGTCCTCAGAGAATTACCCTGGGTCTCTGGATTACTAGTCCAGTGACAATACCTCTACACCATTGCAAAGTTAACCGTTCCAAAGCAGCTACGTTTACCATGGTGCCACAAATTACCCAGACACCGTATGAGTTTTTAATGAAAGCAAATGGATGTAATCATTCACAGCGTTCTTTATGAATTTCTAAAACTATAAATCCCATTTGTGGACTAAACCTCAGAATTATTTAGTTCCTTCTTGAAAGCCATGAAAGTGTCCAGTTCGTCCCATAGTGCTGATAATCTGTTCAACATACTTACAGCCCTTTTGGTAAAAGCTAAGTTCCGCCTCCAGTTCTTGCACTTTGAAAGTATTGTTCACACAAGGACTCCAGGCAACAAGCACTGCAGAGAAGAATTGTACATCCTCAGGATGTCCAGTTTCCTGGGTATGAGCGTGCGGCTGGAAATGCCCCTGTTTAAAGTTAGAAGCCCTCCCTTTTATAAGACAGAGGGAGTGACGGCCTGCAGTAATGGAAGGGATTCAGCTATTGGGAATGTACCATGGAGTTCCCCATGAGCTGTCTGCGGTGTGCTGATTCACAGTATGGTTCGAAGGAAACAAATGTCAGCCAGCCTCTGTGTACTCGTTCCCCTCCCTCTCTCTCACACGTGTAAAATAAGCCAATTGATATTAATGATAGATATTTAGGTGGACGAGCAAAGTGGGTGAGAGAGAGAGAAAGCGAGAAAGGGAGAGGAAGTCTCCAACTTTAGCACTCCTCACAAGGCATCGACATTGTGCACTTTCAACAGATGTTTCTGTGATATAACTGCAGGAGCGGTAGGTACGTGGCGGGAACTGAAAAGGGAAATCACCGCCCCCACGTTTCGTGTGCAGTCAGGTTTTTAAAATGAGAAATCCATCTTAAAGATTCTAATACTTGAGTCATTGCGAGAGTAAAAATATGTAACCTGACAGCAAGGGGAATTTCTTTTGACTAAAATGCTTGTTTCTCATGTCGGATTTAATGGTTTGAACTTTTCCTGGAGGCAGTAGGATGAATGGAGGGATTTAGCTCTTTTTTCTCTTCAGAATGACTGAATAAACAACATTTGTATGTGAGTGTGTTTGTTTTCCTCTGATTTTTGAAGCAGGTGGTTCGCTGTTATTTATGAACCGCCACTCCAATAAACACACCGCAATATTGTGCTTGGTACTTCATCCGCTTCAATCTGGCAGGTGGCTTTTATGATGGCGTATGGTTTCACTGGCAGTGGTGGGCACCACTGCCGTGCCAACCACACCCACCCCCACCAACTAGATCCTTCAACTACCTGGAAACCTATCTCCTCACTTCAACCCACCTGCACCTCCCCTCCCCTTCCCCTTCCCAGTTCCTTGGGGGCAATTGTTGTGCCTAGTGACTGCCATTACTGGAGACCAGCTCAGTCAATCTAGACTGAGTCCAATCTAGTCCTTCACCTGAGGAAGGAGCAGCGCTCCGAAAGCTAGTGATATCGAAACAAACCTGTTGGACTTTAACCTGGTGTTGTAAGTCTCCTTACTGTGCTCACCCCAATCTAGACTTGGGTGCGAATCTTTCCTAAACTGTATGGCCCAGCACGTGGCTGCTTAACCATTTCAGCTCCAATAGTTATGGAGTCTTGCAGGAGACAAGAAACCCTTCGGCCCATCGAGTCTGCGCCTACAAAACTACACTAAGTCTACACGAATCCCAGTTTTCAGCACTTGGATGTTGCGTCGTTTCCAGTGCTTATCTAGGTAGAATTCATAGAATTCCTACAGTACAGAAGGAGGCCATTTGACCCATTGAGCCTGCACCAACCCTCTGAAAGAGCAGCAGACCAAGGCTCACTCCCCCATTCTATCCTTGTAACCAATGCATAGCCAATGCACCTAACCTGCACATCGATGGACTGTAGAAGGAAGCTGGAGCACCCAGAGGAAACCCAGGCAGACACGGGGTTGGGGGTGGTGGTGGGGGGAGGGGGGATTGCAAACTCCACATAGACAGTCACCGAAAGCCAGAATTGAGCCTGGGTCCTTGGCACCATGAGGCAGCAGTGCTACCCACTGTGCTGTCCTTTTAAAAATTTGTGAGGTTTTTGCCTCTAGTGAATAGTGAATAAAATAAATCTTCCTGCCCTATTTACACTGCCGTAAACAATTACCAAACAGGGAATGTTTCCCGGTCCCCATCTCAAGGCATTGAAAGGAACAGTAGCAACCCAGCCAATGGTCACTTCACTCAGTACACTGAGACCTGGGACAAACTTGGGATCCTCTTAAATTGCATTTGTAGAGCCGCTTCCATTACCTCCAGCCATGCCAAAACCTTTTACAGTCAATGAAGTACTTCTGTCACTGTTGGAACATTGGAAAAACAGCAGCCAATTTGTGGATAGCAGTCTGCCATAAAGAACAATGTGACACTGACCAGATAATCTGTTTTCAGTGACGTAGGTAGAAGGATAAATATTGACATGGACATTGCCAAGAATTACCCAGTTCTTCTTTGGAACTGTGCCAAGGGATCTAACTGAGAGGAGGCTTCAGTTTAATATCCAGCAGTGCAGCATTCCCTGAGTGCATTGATTCAGGAACTTCTACTCATACTCTACTAGGGGCTTTTCACAGTAACTTCATTTGAAGCCTACTTGTGACAATAAGCGATTTTCATTTTCATTTCATACCCAGGACAATCTTCGGCCTCAAAGACAGGTGTGTCACCCCCGGAGCCATAGCTCAGTCTAACGACTCCCCAGCACAGCGTCATTACTCACAGAACTAGCTCGTAAGTCTTTACTATAGTTTTATTTTTGTTACTGTCTTTTTTAATGCGGGGAGAAATGTTCACACTTTATCTGTTTTCTATTCTCGTACAACAGGAAGTACAGCCTGAGCTCATTGATGATTGTCGAGAAACAAAACAGTGCCCAGGAAGTGAGGCCCAGGATGCACCTGCTTTCACCTTACCATGGTAACCAACTAACAATGAATCCTCACCAACATGAGAAGTAAATTGCTTCTTGCCAAATGCATCGTGGAAATTGTGAGGTGAATTGAAACGATTCTGTGCGTAGGAAAAATAGCGTGGTTTCTCTTATTGGGAAGTGGGTAGTTCTACAAATAGAAAGTTATATATATATAGTATCAGAATGATTCTATTTTAATTTTTAAATAAGCATTTTTCTAAAAACGTGTCTTCTTCAAGCTCTCATCACTTTGGGAAATCCACCATTAAGTTCTCAGTTTCTTTGTGTGACTGCTCCCTTGGGTTAATGAACAGGGGACCTTCTCCCCTTCTCTGCCCACATCCTGCACTCCTGCTTTCCCCAGCTTCTGTCAGGTTGCACAAGCGGTCAGACACCTGCTCTGTGGATCTTGACTATTTGTTATGGGGTGTTAGCCAGTTGCTCCAGAACTGATCCGCCCTTTGGACTCCAGTTATTCTCCCCTCCAACTGGACAGAGGTACACAGCAGTCAGCAACCCTCTGCCATCCCTGTGTGCCGGCTGGATGCATCTGGGGGATTGACAGAGGCTTTGCCCTCTCTACCAGTTGATGCTTGGCTTGTGCAGAGTATTACAATGATAGGAAGCGCAACAAAGTCAGCTAGCAGCCGAGGCATATCCAATACCTGGGAAGCAGGACAAAGAGTCAAAGGCGACTGAGCTCGATGAAGACAAAAGGCCCACTGAGCATGAATAAGTATCAAGATTCGAAGAGTCAGAGACCATCAAGGTTGAAAAGAGTAAGAAAACGGGAATGATGTAAAATCAAGACGTGATGGATTGTGATTACAAGGGGGTGAATTTCTATGGTGTTTTCATGCCTGGTCACCAGAACGTTGATTGGAGAACAACAGAGCTATTGTGTAAATTCAACCAACCTTCTCACCCCTTCCAAGTTCAGTCTCTTTTCCAGCTGGAAAGGTGTGTGTCCTGTTATTATCCAATTTGTTCCATTTAACTTCATGTTTCCACACCTCTAACAATCTCACATCCCTCAATATGAACAATTCCCAGATTAATTCCTTGCCAAGCTGTAAAGTTCAAGCTTCTCCAGGCATTCCGCATTTCTCATACCCTTGAGAGTAGGGATCAGATTACAACAGAACCACGCGTGAGAAGGTGTTGCCTCTCTGATTGGCCTGCTCTGGAATTACCGTCAAAGATGCTCATGACATGAGCTACCAAAGTGTCCCAGCAAACTGATGCCATGCAGATTGTTACATTTTCAATTCCAACCTCTTGAGTATTGTTCGACCTCAGCAAAAATTGCTTGTAACCCAGTCTTCAAAAGTAGGACATGTGCACAAGAAAGGGGAGCATGAGTAGGCCATACAGCCTCCCATTCCGGCATACTCTGCTTTTCATCAAGCACAGGGCTGATCATCCAACTCAACTCTACTTTCCTGCGCTGTCACCATATTCATTCGCCTATAAATCCCACGACCTCTGCCTTGAATATACTCAACTACTGAACGTCCCCTGGGGTAGAGAATTCCAAAGGTGCACACCCCTCTGAGTGAAGAAATTCCTCCTCATCTCAGCCCAAGTGGATGACCTCTGATCCTGACACTATGCGACTTAGTTCTGGACGTGGCCAAACAGGGGAAACAACCCTCTGAGCGACCACCCTGCCAAAATGGTACATGGGACTGTACTGGGAATTTTTTATTTTTTTGTTGCTTAAACTCATTTTTCTTCCAGCTGTCCCATCCACCGCAATGCCCCCCTATTGTTTTTTTAATGCACCGTTTCGTTCATTCATCCTTAAGGACGATGCTAGGACTTGGCGAGTCAAACACTTTCCCATTTTGGCCTATATCACTACCTGGAGAGATGTAAAACTTTACACTCTCGCAAGTCTCGATCAACCCTCCTCCCAACCTGAGTTACCCCTTACAACAACTTAAACAGTTAGAATGCGACAAGGAACGAGTAAAACTCTTACTTAGTCTTTAAGATTTGGAACGGGTTTGACGGGGTAGACTAAAAAGATAACATTTCCACGTGGGGACAAGGTCAGAACTAGGGGTCCTGAATATACGCTAACCACGAATAATTCCAATTCAGGAGCAGTTTTTCTCTCTGAGAGTGGTTAGAAAGTGGAACTCTTTACCACATCGAGTCATTGAGGTGAATAGTGTTGATGCATTTAAGAGGAAACTAGATAAACACGTGAGAGAGAAAGGAACAGAAGGAAATGCATAAAGGGTTCAATAAAGAGTGGGAGAAGGTTGTGTAGAACATTAGTACAGCATTGAGCAGTTAAGTTGTTGATTGGCCTGTTCCTGTACATTGTAATACTTTACAAAAGTTAAATAAGCATATTTTCTAAAACCTTTACGAAATAGAAGCGGTAGGGCGATTTTGCTCCCTTGCAGTTGCAAAATACACTTTAGTGAAAAGGTGGCCGTTATACATATATGTTCATTATTGCACCTTCGAACCGTTTCTTCCTAACTTTGTCAGTGTGTCTTTGAGACAAATGTGCCAGGAAGCACCACAGTAACCGCACTATTTCCTACTGCAGCACATAAAAGTTAAGAGAAACATTTTAAGCGGAGCCACAGTGCTGGGTGCCTGTTAAGCTTCCATTGCATCAGCGCATCCCCCCCCCCACCCTACCAACCCACCCTGCAGCGTGCTGCTTCCTGCGTGGACCCTGACTGCTCGTCAGTCTGTCTCTCCTCTCAATTGCCAATGACAGCCTGAAACAGCTCAAAATGCAGTTTCAGCAGGTAGGAGGGACCGTGATCGCACCCCCCAACGTTCTGTCCAAAAAAAGCGTTCACAGAACATGTGAGTAGATTCATTCTTTCGGCACGACCTCTGTCGATAAATCTCTATTCAATTTCCACCCAAACCACCCACCCTCACCACACCCTCTGCAACGCTAGACTTACCTCTTCTGATCAACCTTGCGTTCGGTTCCTGCCAGCCGCTCCGCTTGCTTAAGTGATGGGATGGGAATCTCGCTTTGGCGCATGGCATCACCGCAGTCAGGTGGCAGCGGTATAGTTGTCCCCGTGCAATCGCTGACAGTTGCAGATAAAGGGGAGAGCGAGGGGAGCAGCAGCGAACTAGCAAAGCGTCTCCCAGATGACTGCCCTCTCTTTATACGATTCTCAGTGATGAGTCATTCTTGAAGACGGAGAGGTTTCTCAGAAGCACCAGGGGAGTGGGCTTTATCGAGAAACAGATTGCACCTGTGAGCAGAGCGCGTGAATTCCATTTCATTTTCCTGTATTTTTTTTTCGGGTCCCGTAACAACTTCAATGTAAATGACAATGCTGCCAGCGTGACCTTTTTTTAAAGGGCATCTTTAAAAGTTTGAGGTGTAATAAATTCCTTTCTCTTGGCGAAAGGGGTACGGAAAATCGGGAACTCTCGTCCACTGAAAAATTGTGCAACCTGTGGGCCAATAGAAAATTCTTATAGTTCTTTTAGACAAGGGCATTAACGTGCAACAGGACCAAGGCAGGTAAATGGAGTTAGGAGACAGGTCAGCCATGATTTAACAGAATGATGGAACAGACCTGAAGGGCCGAACGGCATACTTGAGAAGCCTTCCCAAAGATGGTCGACAGAAATGTAATACAAGTGACTTTGCGTCAGCAAATTTTTAACCTAAACTCATTTATTTTAATTTGCGTGAAAGTAAGAGATGTGTCACCATGGATTTTCCTTTTTCTCTCCCATATATCAAGGTACATGTAGCAAGAAATGTCCTGGGTTCGATCCCCCGACCTTAGTCTCATCCAGATCATGGGTCAGCGCGGCAACTGACCTCAGCACTGCGGGGCTGGGTAAGGCTAAGGGTGGAGTAAGGGTTGGTTGGTCAAAACAATTACTTTCCCTTCTGGTTGCAGATCAGGGACTCCTGGATGGAAGCTGCTGGAGTGTCTGATGCAGGAAGCATCGGCTTGGCTGTGAGGTGCTGATTGGCCAAATAGCCCTCCTGGGCTCGTGACCTCAGTTCCAGACATGACCCTGGACAAGAAGCCAGGGACATCTTGGGCAGATTGGTAAAACTAAAAGGAGATTGGAAGTTGAGCCAGTAATTGTTGAATTGTCTCTTTACTGACATTTAAAAAAATGAATTCACAGGACATGAGCATCGCTGGCAAGGACGGAATCTACTACCATCCCTAATTGCCCTTGAGAAGGAGGTGGTGAGCTACCTTCTCGAATTCATTAGTATCTGAGGCTATTTCAGAGTAAATTAAGAATCAATCACATTGCTGTGGAGTCACACATAAGCCAGACCAAGTAAGAACCAAGGGCATTAGCAAATCAGATACATCTTACGTAGATACATAGAAGACGATAGGAGCAGGAGGAGGCCTTTTGGCCCTTCGAGCCTGCTCCGCCATTCATCACGATCATAGCTGATCATCTAACTCAATAGCCTAATCCTGCTTTCTCCCCATAACCTTTGATCCCATTCCCCCCAAATGCTATATCTGGCCGCCTCTTACAACAGTCTGATTTCTTTAATTCCAAATTTAGTTCATTGAATTTTCAGTTTCCCAGTTGCTCTGGTGGGATTTGAACCTACAGCTTTTGGCCCTTAATCTGGGCTGTGGGTTACCAATCCAGTAACATAACCCCTGTCCTCTCATACTCTCCAATTCTACAAACCCAGGTGGAAACCTATTTGTGATATAATATCAGCTTAGTTTTACTTTTTGCTGGTTTCACCTTGCACCTTTTGCAAAACAATAGACTCTCACAGTAACTTCTTGCCTTTTGTGTGTTGCTATAATCTTCACAATTCTCTGCTTGCCCTTTCTCTCACTTTCCTTTCAGAGTGCTGAGTGACTGCCTTGGGGACTTGAGCATCAAATCCAGGCTGATACTCCAACGCGTAATGAGAGTTTTGCTTCCTCAGTAAACGGAGGCCCTGTCTGGCCTCTCAGATGGATGTAGAGGGTGCCATGCTTCAAAGATGAGCAGTGGATTTCTCCCCGCCATCCTAGATAAATATCTAGACTGACAGAAGATAGATAGACATCGAGACAGATAGACAGACTGACTGATAGATAAGTATCTAGATAGAGATACAGATGGGTGACAAATAGACAGACAAATAGACAGACAGATCGTCAGACATAAGGACAGACAGATATAAGGACAGACAGAAGGACAGATAGATAGATAAGTATTGTAAAAGTATAGTATTAAAAGCAGGGATGTACTTCTGAAGCTTTATAAAGCACTTGTTAGGCCCCATTTAGAATACTGTGAGCAATTTTGGGCCCCACACCTCAGGTAGGACATACTGGCACTGGAGAGTGTCCAGCGGAGATTCACACGGATGATCCCAGGAATGGTAGGCCTAACATCCGATGAACGTCTGAGGATCCTGGGATTACATTAATTGGAGTTTAGGAGGTTGAGGGGAGATCTAATAGAAACTTACAAGATAATGAATGGCTTAGATAGAGTGGACGTAGGGAAGTTGTTTCCATTAGCAGGGGAGACTAGGACCCGGGGGGCACAGCCTTAGAATAAAAGGGAGTCACTTTAGAACAGAGATGAGGAGAAATTTCTTCAGCCAGAGAATGGTGGGTCTGTGGAATTCATTGCCACAGAGGGCGGTGGAGGCCGGGACGTTGAGTGTCTTTAAGACAGAAGTTGATAAATTGTTGATTTCTCGAGGAATTAAGGGCTATGGAGAGAGAGAGGGTAAATGGAGTTGAAATCAGCCATGATTGAATGGTGGAGTGGACTCGATAGGCCGAATGGCCTTACTTTTGCTCCATGTCTTATGGTCTTATAGATAGATAGATAATTGGTTTACTTAAAAATTGTCATGGTGGTGAGTCATGATGATGAAACAAATAACGGTGGCACATTGGTTAGCACTGCTGTCTCATAGCGCTAGTGACCCGGGTTCTATTCTGATCTCGGATGACTGTGTGTGTGGAGTTTACACGTTTTCCCTGTGCCGACATGGATTTCATCCGAGTGCTCCGGTTTCCTCCCACAGTCCAAAGATGTGCAGGTTAGGTGAATTGGCCATGATAAAATTGCCCAACGGTTAGGTGGGGTTACGGGAATAGGAGCAGGGGATTGGGTCTAGGCAGGGTGCTCTATCGGAGTAGGGGCTGGTGCAGACTCGATGGGCCGAACTGCCTCCTTCTGGACTGTATGGCTGTATGGATTCTATGATCTCGATGCAGCAATTATAATTCATAACATAGTTATAGCTAATCATCAAACTATGAATAAAATCGAAAATAATAAAAGGATTGCGCAATTACAAACCTTTCAGTGTGCAAATCATTACAATACTTGGGCAATGCAGGTCTCCTTAATTTACAGAATAAAAGTGAAAGGTCTGCATTCTGCATTTTGTACTGAAGTCCATATGTTGTCAGGCTGAGTTTATTGAATTCTCAATCATTCACATGCTATTTCTTTAAACTGGCCACTTATCCCTCCACGAACTTCACTTAAAAGGTATCTGGTCAAACAACTCTTTGCGCTTTGTGGGATCTTGCTGTGTGCAAATTGGCTGCTGCGTTTCCTACATTCCAACAGTGACTGTACTTCAAAAGAAACTTAATTGACTCTAACGGGCTTTGGGGACATCCTGAGGTTGTGAAAGGTGCTAACTAATTGCAAGTTATCCGCTCCTCTGATTGTTGCCCTTCAATTCATTTTCCTTCCAAACTTTCTCCCCCTTTCCCCAGAGGTCAGGGTTACAGTTCTGCTGGGCAATTTGTCAACCACTGATAATCTCCAAACCCTACCTTAGTGACAAGCCTTCAGGTATGACTAACAAAAGTGGCAAATGCCTGAAGGCTATAAGTCTGCAAGAGGGCTTCACCCCATCATCTTTGCGCTTGTATTTTGCAACAGAGTGGAGGAACGGGAACTCCATCACCCCCAAGTTCTCCTCCAAGTCACGTGCCCCCCTGACTTGGAAATACGTGGTCATTCCATCATTGTCGCTGGTCTGGAATGCTGACATTTTTTTCACTGATGGCATTAAGGGAGTATCTTCATGTCAACTGCAGAGGTTTACAAAGAAGACCCACCAGCACCTTCTCAAGAGCAGCTAATCAATAGGCAATAAATGCTAACCTGACTAACAGAACCTGAGTATTAATTCTGAGCACTAATTATTAGTCGTTTGGTAGTGGAGAACCGACGTATTGCGGAAAAATTATATTTTGTCGAAGCTTTTTGTCTTACACTCATCAGGGCAATCACAAGAATACTAATGTCAGGAGAAACAACAACTTTATGTAACTTTCCTCCTCTTCTACAGTATAAAGTTGTTGTTTCCCCTGATATTGGGATACTTATGGTTGCCCTGATGAGTGTAAGACAAAATGCTTCGACAAAATAATAATACTCTGTAAATGAACAAGAATGTTTTTTATGAATAGTTGATGGTAGTGTTCTTCGGGCAACTGGCAAACCCTAAAGAAACCCCATCTAAACCCTGAACTTAAGATGAAACAGATAGACAAGGGGAAAAATTAGAAAAGGTGGCAGTAGTGACCAATAGGCTGTTACAGCACCAGAAAGGTGTAGGCTGGTTGAGGATGTCTATTTGGTTAGAATTAAGGAATAATAGAGGACGTGTTACACTGCTGTATATTATAGGCCATCAAATGATGAGGAGGAGATGGGGAAGCAAATTTACAGGTAAATTGCAAAAAGGTGAAGGAAATTAAATGTGGATGATGTGAGGCTTCAATTACCCTGATAAAGACTGGGACAATAACAGTGTAATGGGACAGGTAGGGGAAGAATTCCTGAAATGAGTACAATAGAACTTTCTTGATCAATTCCCATCTTTAGTCACACAAGGAACCTTAGTTCCCCCTGGCAGGAACATGTCTATTCTGTATCCAAATCATCTACACTTGGAAGGACTCTCATTGTACTAGTTCCTTCTGTACTATTTTGCCTAGCAATTTTGGGTTCTGCTCCACCTGGGCCAGGTCCCTTTTCCTTCCTTCTCCAAAGTATTTGATGCCTGATCTTTCCTTCTCCTTTCCTATATTTACTCTAAACTTGATGATATTGTGATTCCTTTATTCCAAATGCCCTCCATCGAAAATGCCCCACTTCATTCTCCAGAACGTTGGATTGGCATTGGCATTGAACTGGCATTGCTTCCTTCCTCGTTGGCCTGGGAACACAGTGATCAAGAAAATTCTCTTGTATGCATTTCAATAATTCCTCTCCAGCTTTGACAGTCTATATCAGACAAATGAAACTCCCCATTGTTGCAATTTTGTAGTTCTTGCACCTCCCTGTAATTCCTGCAAATTAGGTTCTCTACCACCTTCTCATTATTTGGTGGTCCATAGTATTCACTCTGCAGCTAAATAATCCAATGCCTTATCATATCAGATCAGTCATGTCTCATTGAATGGCGGAGCAGACTCAATGGACCAAATGTACTACTTGTGCCCCTACGTCTTATGGCTAACCAAATAAGATTCTTTCTTTGATCCCTCAACAACACCAATCTTTTCCAGAGCTATTGTAGTTTATTAGATCACTACTTTAACTTCTTCCCTTTATATCCTTCTCTATCTTTCCTGAACACCCTGCATTCAGAAATATTAAGTTACCAATACTCTAATTCTTTCAGCCAGCTTTCTGTTATTTCTACTATTTCAGAGTCCCATGTGACAACTTCATGTGGCAGCTCAACAACCTTACCTATCACTCTGCACATTATTTCAAACTCACCTTAGACTGCCTCTCATTTACCCCCTGCCTTATTTTTTAAAAAAAATTATTTCGCAGGATGTCGGAATCATTGGCTAGGCCAGCATTTATTCTTCACCCATAATTGTTCTTGAGAAGGACTCATCGCTTTCTGAACTATTCCACTAGCATATGATCATCTATGGTCTAATGTAACAGCTATTGGCAGCACAGTAGCACAGTGGTTAGCACTGTTGCTTCACAGTGACAGGGTCCCTGGTTCAATTCCCAGCTTGGGTCAAAGAACAAAGAACAAAGGAAAGTACAGCACAGCAACAGGCCCTTCGGCCCTCCAAGCCTGCACTGACCATGCTGCCCGTCCAAACTAAAATCTTCTACACTTCCGGGGTCCGTATCCCTCTATTCCCATCCTATTCATGTGTTTGTCAAGATGCCCCTTAAATGTCACTATCGTCCCTGCTTCCACCACCTCCTCCGGCAGCAAGTTCCAGGTACCCACTACCTTCTGTGTAAGAAACTTGCCTCATACATCTCCTCTAAACCTTGCCCCTCGCACCTTAAACCTATGCCCCCTAATAATTGACCCCTCTACCCTGGGAAAAAGTCTCTGACTATCCATTCTGTCTATGCCCCTCATAATTTTGTAGACCTCTATCAGGTCGCCCCTCAACCTCCTTCGTTCCAGTGAGAACAAACCAAGTTTATTCAACCTCTCTGTCTGTCACTGTCTGTGCTGAGTCTGCACGTTCTCCCTGTGTCTGCGTGGGTTTCCTCCGGGTGCTCCGGTTTCCTCCCATAAGTCCTGAAAGAAGTGCTTGTTAGGTGAATTGGACATTCTGAATCCTCCCTCAGTGTACCTGAACAGGCGCCGGAATGTGGCGACTAGGGGCTTTTCACAGTAACTTCATTGCAGTGTTAATGTAAGCCTAATTGTGACAATAAAGATTATTATTATGCAAGAATTTGTTAATAGATAGAAACTGTATATATTGAACAATAACTCACAGCCGTGATATATAACCAATGTGGTGCTATGATGGAATGCAATAACTGTAATTATCCATTGTCCAGCATTTTGTAATTAGGAGTAATGATCTGACTTAAGAAGTGACTTGTTATTATTCAGAAACCAGAATTGTGCCTGCTTCTGGGATTTTGAAACAAATGTTCTTATTATCGTGGCTGTGGCCCAGGCAGCAGGTTGCATTGTTACATTGTGCTTTGTAAGTTCAGCAATTCCCAATGGAATGTGATAGAGAGCGGGGAAGAAACCAAGGACATCATCCTGGGGAATGTCATTGTGAGGGACTAATTGATACCCAGTGGTTAAACTTGCTTAGAGATCCAGCTAGGAAGGGTGGTATGGGAAACGATGCAGTAATGGTAGGGTGTCCTCCCTTGTTGGGGTTTAAGACATGTAGATAGTGTAGGGTGTGTGTGGGTAGGATCCCTATCTTCGAGCCAGAAGCTCTGGGTTTGTGACCCACTGTAGGACTTGATGGTGCATTCAGAAGGTGCATTCTTAACATGACCAGTTTGTTTTCAACCTTCAAATCGTTCCAACACACCAATGACAGATGATAAGAATGGGAGACTCTCCCCAGTCAGCCAGAACCTGCAGAAGGCAACAGAAAACCACTGGAGTATCTTGCCAAGCATAACCATGGACAAACACGTGGAAGTCGATGGTTGTCATTGCCCTCTTAGGAGATGGCACCTGATCAGAGAGATGGTGCAGAGTTTGGGGAGTTTTACTTAGAGTCACAGAGTTATTATGTCAAAAAATGAGACCATTCAGTCCATTGAGTTCATGCTGGCTTTCTGTAGAGCAAACCAGTCAGTCCCATTTCGCTGTGCTATCCCTGTAGCCCTGAAATTCTATTTCCTTCAAGTGCCCATATAACTTTCTTTGAAATAATTTATCATCTCCACTTCCATCACCCTTGGAGTCAATATGTTCCAGGCCATTGCCACTCGCTGTGAAAGGAAGTTCCTCCTAATGTTAGCCTTACACCTCTCGCCTCAAACCTCAAATCTGTGTCCCCTATCCTTATAGAAATCATAGAATTTACAGTGCAGAAGGAGGCCATTTAGCCCATCGAGTCTGCACCGGCCCTTACAAAGAGCACCCTACCAAGCCCACGTCTCTACCCTATCCCCGTAACCCAGTAAACCCCACTTAACCTTTTTTTGGACACTAAAGACAATTTATCATGGCCAATCCACCTAACCCGCACATCTTTGGACTGTGGGAGGAAACCGGAGCACCTGGAGGAAACCCACGCAGACACGGGGAGAACATGCAGATTCCGCACAGACAGTGACCCAAGCCGGGAATCGAACGTGGGACCCTGGAGCTGTGAAGCAACTGTGCTAACCTCTATGCTACCGTGCTGCCCCACTATGCTACCGTGCTGCCACACTATGCTACCGTGCTATCAGTTACTGGAAACAGCTCTTTCTTGTCTACCTATTCAAATGTTTTCTTATCGTGCATACCTCTATCAAATCTCTCCTCAGTCTCCTTTGCTCCAAGGAGAACAACTCCAGCTTCTCCAACGTAATCTTGCAGCTAAAATCCCTCAATACTGGAACCATTCTGGTAAATCTCCTCTGCACCCTCTCAAGGATCCTTACATCCTTATGAAGGTTCCTCGCTATTGTACTCACTACTTCTATTTATGAAGCCCAAGATCCCATATGCTTTGTTAAATACTCTCTCAATGTGTCCTGCCCCCTTCAGTGATCTAGACTCACGAACCCCAGCTCTCTACCCTGGACACTCTTTGTAGCAAACCCAAGTGCTCCTCTCAGCTGTCTAACCAGCATGTCCAAGAACAGGTATAATCTTAGCTTGGGGGCAGCACGGCTGCGCAGTGGTTAGCACTGTTGCCTCACGGCACTGAGGTCCCAGGTTCGATCCCGGCTCTGGAACACTGTCCGTGTGGAGTTTGCACATTGTCCCTGTGCCTGCGTGGGTTTCGCCCCCACAACCCAAAGATGTGTAGGGTAGGTGGATTGGTCAAACTAAACTGCCCCTTAATTGGAAAAAATGAATTGGATACTCTAAAATTATTTTAAAACAATCTTCTTTTTGAGGCGCACTTAACACGTGATTTATTATCAACTAAGCTTGCCAACCTTTCTTGGTGGGGGTTTCATCACATGCCATTTGATCTTCAACAACTCCATCCAGTCAAATAGCCTTTTTCCCCTTGTCTCCAATTGTTTTTGTAACCAATCAGTGAAAGTGTTCAAAGAAGATAAAAAATATTATGTTTTTTTACGTTCACTCTTTCGCGGGATGTGGGTGTCGCTGGCTAAGCCAACATTTAGTGCCCATCCCCAATTGCCCTTCAGAAGGAGGTCGTGAGCTTCCTTCTTGAACCGCTGCAGTCCATGAGGGGAAGGTACACCCATGTGCTGTTAGAAAGGGAATTCCAGGATTTTTGACCCCGCGACAGTGAAGTAACGCCCAATATTTCCAAGTCAGAATGGTGAGTGACTTGGATGGAACTTGCAGGTGGTGGTGTTCCCATGTGTCTGCGGCCCTTATCCTAGATGGTAGCGGTCATGGGTTTGGTAGGGGTTGTGAAAAGAAACTTGATGACTTCCTGCAGTGCATCTTATATGTGCTGCACACTGCTGCCAATGTGCGTCAGAGGGTGAGGGAGTGAATATTTAAAGTGGTGATGGCGGCTGCTTTATTCTGAATGGTGTCGAGCTTTATCAGTATTGTTGGAGCTGCACTCATCCAGGCAAGTGGAGAGTATTACATCACAATCCTGACATGTGCCTTCATCATAGAATTTACAGTGCAGAAGGAGGCCATTCAGCCCATCGAGTCTGCACCGGCTCTTGGAAAGAGCACCCTACCCAAGGTCAACACCTCCACCCTATCCCCATAACCCAGTAACCCCACCCAACACTAAGGGCAATTTTGGACACTAAGGGCAATTTTAGCAAGGCCAATCCACCTAACCTGCACATCTTTGGACTGTGGGAGGAAACCGGAGCACCCGGAGGAAACCCACGCACACACGGGGAGGATGTGCAGACTCCGCACAGACAGTGACCCAAGCCGGAATCGAACCTGGGACCCTGGAGCTGTGAAGCAATTGTGCTATCCACAATGCTACCGTGCTGCCCCTTGCGGATGGTGGACAGGCTTTGGGGAGTTAGGAGGTGAATCAAAGCAGAATCCCAGTCTCCGGACTGCTCTTGTAGCTACCATATTTATATGGTTGGTCCAGTTCAGTTTCTGGCCAATGATAACTCCATCGTTCAAAGGTAATGGAGATTCAAAGGTAATGCCATTGAATATCAAGAGGGTATGGCTTGATTCCCACTTGTTGGAGACAGTCATTGCCAAGCATTTAGTGGTCCCGTAGCTTTGCTGCCCACAACAGTGTCCTTGAGTTTGGTGAGGCCACAAATGGAGCTAAGGAAGCCCGAAGAAAGGCAAAGTAAAGAGAATGTAGGCCCCAGAGCCTGACTACCACTGGTGAAGAGGAAGAAATACCGTACATCTGACACAATATGACTTGAGAGTGCTGGTTTGGGGCTAAGTATTGAGTGATTTTTCTCGCATTTAACCAGTGGCTGGTCTATCTGACCAGGGAGTGATGGATGTTGACAGCAGTAGCCTATCACTGACATATGATGGACTGGCACCCCATCCTTCACTGACTCAGAATGGCATCAGTGTGTACCATAGCCTGTACTGCAACAACTCTCCAAGATTCCTTTGAAAGCACCTTCCAAATCTATGACCTCCACCATCAAGAAGGACAAGGGTAGCAGATACCTGGGAACCCCACCACCTGCAGGTTTCCCTCCAAGCTACTCTCCACGCTGACTTGGAAATATATTGACCGTTCCTTCACTTTCGCTGTGTCAAAATCCTGGAACTCACTCACTAACAACACTGTGGGTGTACCTACACCACATGGACTTCACCGGTTCAAGAGGATAGCTCTTCACCACCTTCTTAAGGGAAATTAAGGAAGAGCAATAATTGCTGGCCTGGCCAGCAAATCCCACATCCTGTGATGAACAAATCAAAAAACACAACTTGGTTGGGAATATTTTCATTTTAGTTTTCTCTTTTTCATTGGGTATATAGAACATAAAACATAGAACATGCAGTGCAGAAGGAAGCCATTTGGCCCATCGAGACTGTACTGACCCACTTAAGCCCTCACTTCCACCCTATCCCAATAACCCAATAACCCGTCCTAACCTTTTTGGACACAAAGGGTAATTTAGCATGGCCAATCCACCTAACCACAGTCTTTGGACTGTGGGAGGAAACCGGAGCACCAGAGGAAACCCACACAGACACGGGGAGAATGTGCAGACTCCACACAGGCAGTGACCCAGTGGAGAATCGAACCTGAGACCCCGGCGCTGTGAAGCCACAGTGCTAGCCACTTGTGCTATCGTGCTGCCCATTAGACTGACATTAAATTCAAGTGGGGGTGATCATGGGTGGACATTCTTCCAGTCACCTCCCTCATGATTGGGGTATATTGCAGGGGCATGGGGAGCATTCCTGGCTGCTACTGGGTTTTCCTTCCTTTATGCCCGTGATAGTCCTCAGCAAAAATCATGGCAACTGCGACTTGATAGTAAACTCCTTTGGCCCTTTTATAATTTATAATAATCCTCATTGTCACAAGTAGGCTTACATTAACACTGCAATGAAGTTACTGTGAAAAGCCCCTCGTGGCCACATTTCGGCGCCTGTTCGGGTACACAGAGGGAGAACTTAGAATGTCCAAATTACCTAACAGCACGTATTTCAGGACTTGTGGGAGGAAAGCGGAGGAAACCCATGCAGACACGAGGAGAATGTGCAGACTCCGCACATACAGTGACCCAAGCCGGGAATCGAACCTGGGGTCTTAGCAATGTGAAACAACAGTGCTAACCACTATGCTACCCTAAACCATTTTGCCTTGACATGAAACCATACTCTAATCTTAATCCTCTCCGGTGCCGATGAGCATGGCCATAATGGTTACTGACAACAATCATCTGCTTCCTTTTTTTGACCCCTGTAACACTGCACCTCAACAAAGGTTAAAGCGAAGAAGAACCCACTTGACCTCATGCCATGTTACAGAGAATTAATAGCCTTCCAAGCATCAGACGTCACTTCTTTCCCTGTCCATTTTTCCTGTAATTATCGACACCGCTAATACATTGCTCATTTTCTTTGCATAACCAGCAATGTATTCATAAAGGACAACATCTTTCACTACAGAGCCAATTCTTTACACCGTGGGGCAAAGGCATGAGGCATAAAAGGGCAACGTGTAGGTGGGGAATTTTCAATGATATCATCGACAGTTTTCCTCTAAACAAAACTGGTGTGACTAATTGATCTGGGTGAAATAATGTTTCTAATTTTAAAAAAATTGGGTTTCTTTTAATGGTCTTCAGTTCTAGTTTTGCGTGGTTGCCATCATTTTGTTTGATTTATTCAGAATTTTCCTCGATATGATACATCAAACAGCCTGATTTGTTAGAGAGATAAACTTGCTGCATGTGGTAATTTTAACACACAGGGTAATATAAAAGAAAAAATAAGACACATATTTGTACAATGTCTTAACTTTTTTTCCCCACAGAAATGTTCGCACGCAAGATGGGTTGGTTATGAAGCAGAGTGCGGCAAGCATTTTGCATAGAGCTATATCCCAAAAATTGGCATAAGCAAATTAATTGCTGGGTGCTTGTTGAACAAAAATGTTGGCCAAGCCCCAGGCGAATTCTTAACTTATATTCCAACAATGGCAATGCATCTTTAATGAATGTGAATCATTGGAACTTACAGATTGCGAAGTTGCAGTCTGTTCAACTCTGCAGATCCATACTGGTGTTTATCCACCTTGGAAGTCTCCTCACATCTTTCTTCATCCAACCCCATTATGTCCTTCTATTCCCCCCCCCCCACCCAATGCCCTCCAATCCACGGCCCAAAAGTGGCCTTATTGCTTTCCCACTAAATGCATCTCAACTATTTGCTTCCATTCCTAGAAGAAAAAAACACAAGTAAAACTTGGAAATGAAGGGTACAAAGAACAAAGAAACGTACAGCACAGGAACAGGCCCTTCGGCCCTCCGAGCGTGCGCCGACCATGCTGCCTGTCTAAACTAAAATCTTCTACACTTCCAGGGTCTGAATTCCTCTATTCCCATCCTATTCATGTTTTTGTCAAGACGCCCCTTAAATATCACTATTGTATCTGCTTTCACCACTTCCTTCGGCAGTGAGTTCCAGGTTCCCACTACTCTCTGTGTAAGAAACTTCCCTCACATATCGCTAAACTTTGGCCCTCGCACCTTAAACCTATGTCCTCTATTATTTGTCTTTTCCGCCCTGGGAGAAACGGGCAGCATGGTTGCATTGTGGACCGCACAATTGCTTCACAGCTCCAGGGTCCCAGGTTCGATTCGGGCTTGGGTCACTGTCTGTGGGGAGTCTGCACATCCCCCCCGTGTGTGCGTGGGTTTCCTCCGGGTGTTCCGGTTTCCTCCCACAGTCCAAAGATGTGCAGGTTAGGTGGATTGGCCATGATAAATTGCCCTTAGTGTCCAAAATTGCCCTTAGTGTTGGGTGGGGTTACTGGGTTATGGGGATAGGGTGTAGGTTTTGACCTTGGGTAGGGTGCTCTTTCCAAGAGCTGGTGCAGACTCGATGGGCCGAATGGCCTCCTTCTGCACTGTAAATTCGATGATAAAAAAGCTTCTGACTATCTACTCTGTCCATGTCCCTCGTAATATTGGTAGATTTCCATCTGATCGCCCCTCAACCTCCTTCGTTCCAGTGAGAACAAACTGAATTTATCCAACCTCTCCTCATAGCTAATGCCCTCCATACCAGGCAACATCCTGGTAAACCTCTTCTGCACCCTCTCTAAAGCCTCCACATCCTTCTGGTAGTGTGGCGACCAGAATTGAACACTATACTCCAAGTGTGGCCTAACTAAGGTCCTGTACAGCTGCAGCATGACTTGCCAATTTTTATACTCCATGCCCCGGCCAATGAAGGCAAGCATGCCGTATGCCTTCTTGACTACCTTCTTCACCTGTGTTGCCCCTTTCAGTGACCTGTGGACCTGTACACTGTTATGGGCCAGGGTTTAGAGAACTCCAAAGTGTATCATGGAGTTCACCTGGCCCACAACTTTTAATAGATTGTGGTTATGGGGAGCACATGGGCCGACCTTCCAGGTGTAGCGCAACAGTGTTAAAGTACTTTTAAATTAAAACAATGTTTATTATGAAACCAGTTAACACATTATAAACCCACAGTAAACATCTTAACAACTATCAACACCAATAAATTTGGGCAGCACGGTAGCATAGTGGTTAGCACAATTGCTTCACAGCTCCAGGGTCCCAGGTTCGATTCCCGGTTTGGGTCACTGTCTGTGCGGAGTCTGCATGTTCTCGCTGTGTGTGCGTGGGTTTCTTCCGGGTGCTCCGGTTTCCTCCCACAGTCCAAAGATGTGCAGGTTAGGTGGATTGGCCATACTAAATTGCCCTTAGTGTCCAAAATTGCCCTTAGTGTTGGGTGGGGTTACTGGGTTATGGGGATAGGGTGGAGGTGTGGGCTTGGGAAGGGTGCTCTTTCCAAGAGCCGGTACAGACTCAATGGGCCGAATGGCCTCCTTCTGCACTGTAAATTCTATGAAATCCCCCAAAGATTACAGTACTCTATAAGTAACTCTTAATCTTTCCTTGCAACATCTATAAGACAAAAAAAGAACCCTTTTTCCAGAACGACATGAGGTTTAACTTCTCTATTGAGAGCAGTTACCACTTTTCAAATCATCAAATGAACATTCTTTAGCTTGCAGAGATTCATACACATCTTGCTGTGAGTGCAGCTTTCCAAATCTAAAACTAAACTAAACACACCCTGTAGCAGAAAGCCCAAAACAAAAGTAAAAGCAGACAGACAGCCTAGCTCCACCCACTCTCTGACATCACTGATTGTCACCCATTTCTCAAAGGTACATCCACTACAGCTATTTTATAAACACCCATTTCTTAAAGATACTCTACATGTCAACACCCATACTCTTAAGGGTTCTGCTATATACTGTATATTTCCCACCTGTATTAGACCTTCCAAAATGCATTACCTCACATTTGTCCAGATTAAAGTCCATCTGACATTCTCTGCCCAAGTCTCCAATCGATCTATACCCTGATGGATCCTCTGACAGTCCTCATCATTATCTGCAATTCTAACAATCTTTGTGTCGTCCGCAAACGCACTAATCAGACCAGTTACATTTTCCTCCCAATCATTTATGTACACTACAAACAGCAAAAGTCCCAGTACTGATCCCTGCGGAACACCACTAGTCACAGCCCTCCATTCAGAAACACACCCTTCCACTGCCACCCTCTGTCTTCTATGACGAGCCAGTTTTGTGGAGTCTGCACGTCCTCCCCGTGTCTGCATGGGTTTCCTCCGGGTGCTCCGGTTTCCTCCCACAGTCCAAAGATGTGCAGGTTAGGTGAATTGGCCAATGATAAATTGCCCTTAATGTCCAAAATTGCCCTTGGTGTTGGGTGGAGGTGTTGAGTTTGGGTAGGGTGCTCTTTCCAGGAGCTGGTGCAGACTCAAAGGGCCGAATGGCCTCCTTCTGCACTGTAAATTCAATGATAATCTATGATTAATCTAGGACAAAGGTTCGGCACAACATCGTGGGCCGAAGGGCCTGTTCTGTGCAGTATTTTCTATGTTCTATGTTCTATCCATCTTGTCAGCTCATCTCTGACCCCGTGTGGCTTCACCTTCTGTACCAATGTGCCATGAGGCACCTTGTCAAAAGCCTTACTGAAGTTCATGTAGACGACATCCACTGCCCTATCATCATCAATCATGTTTGTCACTTCCTCGAAAAACTCGATCAAGTCAGTGAGACACAAAAACTTCTCACTAATATATCCATTTGCTTCCAAATGAGAGTAAATCCTGACTCGAAGAATCCTCGCCAATAGGTTTCCTACCACTGACGTAAGGCTCACCAGTCTGTAATTTCCTGGTTTATTCTTGCTACCCTTCTTAAACAATGGAACTACATTAGCTATTCTCCAGTCCACTGGGACCACACCTGTAGCCAGTGAGGATACAAAGATTTCAGTCAAGACCCCAGCAATTTCCTCCCTTGTCTCCCTCAGTATTCTGGGGTAGATCCAATCAGGCCCTGAGGACATATCTACCATAATGTTTTTCAAGAGGCTCAACATCTCCTTTTTGATCTCAATGTGACCCAATGTATCTACACACCCTTCTCCAGACTCATTATCCACCAAGTCTTTCTCTTTGATGAATACTGACGCAAAGTACTCATTCAGTACCTTGTCCAGTTCCTCTAGTTCCATGCATAGATTCCCTCCCCTGTCCTTGAGTGGGCCAATCCTTTCCCTGGCTACCCTCTTGCTATTTATATATGTATAAATTTCATATTTTATACACATGAAGTATTTTCCTTAATTTGATGGAATTTTCCTTAATTTTTTTGCCAATTACTTTTTGTGACCACTTTTAGCCCTCCTGACTATTTGCTTAAGTTCCTTCTTACTTTCCTTATATTCCTCATGGGCTTTAGCTGCCGCCTAACCTCGACAAATGCTTCCTTTTTCTTTTGGACTTAGCTCACAATATCCATTGTTAGCCAAGGTTCCCGAAAGTTGCCATACTTATCCTTCTTCCTCACAGGAAAATTCCCGTCCTGAATTCCTATCAACTGATACTTGAAAGCCTTCCACATGCGAGATGTTGATTTACCCTCAACCATCTGCCTCGAATCTAGATTCTTCAGTTCCTGCCTAATATTGTTGTAATTAGCCTTCCCCCAATTTAGCATCTTCACCTGAGCACCACACTTATCTTTATTGAACAGTACTTTAAAACTTACTGAATTATGGTCACTGTTCCCAAAATGCTCCCTTACTGAAACTTCGGACCACCTGGCTGGGCTCATTCCTCAGATCCAAAACGGCTCCTTCCCTAGTTGGACTATCTACATATTGTTTCAAGAAGCCCTCCTGGATGTTCCTTACAAACTCTGCCCCATCCAAGCCCCCAGCACTAATGAGTCCCAGTCAATATAGGGGAAGTTAAAATCACCCACCACAACAACCCTGTTGCTTTACATCTTTCCAAAATCTGTCTACAACACTGCTCCTCTATCTCCCGCTGGCTGTTGGGAGGTCTGTAGTAAAACCCCAACATTGTGACTGCAACCTTCCTATTCCTGAGCTCTACCAATATTGCCTCACTGCCCTCTGAGGTGTCCTCCCGTAGTACAGCTGTGATTTTCTCCTTAACTAGTAGCGCAACTCTCCCACCCCTTTTACAGCCCCCTCTATCCCACCTGAAACATCTAAATCCTGGAACATTTAGCTGGCAATCCTGCCCCTCCCTCAACCAAGTCTCTGTGACGGCAACAACATCATAGTTCTAAGTACTAATCCAGGCTCTAATCCATCTGCCTTACCTGTTACACTTCTCACATTGAAACAAATGCCCCTCAGTTCACCAGTCCCACTATGTTTTGCAACCTCTCCCTGCCTGCTCTTCCTCGGAGTATTACTAGCCCTATTCTCTAGTTCCCCCTCAGTTATTTCACCTTCTGACCTGTTCCCACCCTCCTGCCATACTATAAACCCCCCGTGTGACACTAGCAAACCTCGTGGCCAGGATATTTACGCCCCTCCAGTTTGGATCCAACCCGTCCTTCTCGTACAGGTCCCACCTGCCCCGGAAGAGATGCCAATGGTTCAGATATCTGAAACTGGTACGAATAAAAATTGTCCTCACTGATCTGGTACACTCTGAAGTCGAACCCCAGCATTACAGGTTGCCAGTGTAACTGGCTCTTACTGGGATTTGAACATTTTGAACGGGTTTTTTCTTCCAACAAGGTCCACATTCCAACCACTTTCTGGATAAAGACGTTTCCCCTGTGGTTCTCTGTTTCATTAATTAGTGACTGCTTTTATATTGATGGCCTTTCATTCTGATCTCAACCACGAGTGGAAGCATCCTCTCACAAGCAAACTATCAAAGCTTTTCACAATGTTACAAATTGCTATTAGGTCATTCCTCACACTTCTCCTTTCGAGAGAAAAGAATCTCAGCCCATTCATGATTTTTTGTGAAGTGTAATGAAGGTTGGGTCATGGTTTCATGATCCTTCGGATGCCAACGCACTTATCATTGCATTATTCCCTCAGTTTAACATTGAAGATATCTTTAGTTATGTGTAGAAACTCTGGAGGGGAGAGTCCACTTTATATTCACTTCACCTCCTGTGCTAAACAAAGTGCATGGAGCAAATTTTACACCATAAATCCTATTGAAAGGATGAATAAAGAAAGAACGTGCGTTTAGATAGCACCTTTCTCAACCAAGTGCAGGGGATGGGGGAAAACCAGTGACGTGGTGGTGATGCCACTGAACTCGTAATCCAAATGTCCAGCCTAATGCTCTGAGGACATAGGTTCAAATCCCACCACAGCAGCTTTTTAAATTCAATTAATTAAATCTGGAATTGGAAGTTGTCTCAGTAATGGTGACCATGAAGTCATCGATTGTTGTAAAAAACCCTCTGGCTCACTAATGTCCTTTCGAGGAGGAAATCTGCTGTTTTTACCTGGTCTTTCCTACATGTGACTCCGCAGTAACGTGGTTGACTCTGAAAAGGCTGAAGAATCCACTCAGTTCAAGTAAACAGAGAAAATATCTTTCTTTCTGTGTTGTTAAAAGCTGTGTCTCTCTGCAAGTAAAACCGACAAGAATAAAGATTACCCGTGTTTAAGTCCAAACTCTTATTTGAGAGAATTTCTTTGACGCTGACTGGTGGCAATTTAACCTGAGGATCACCACACCTCAGGCGAGGGGCGAGGTTGAGAAGGTGGGACCTTCATGAAGATCCTCAGCTGGTACGGGAATTGAACCCACGCTGCTGGCCTTACTCTGCTTTGTGAACCAGCTGTCCAGCCAACTGAGCTAATCCGGCAGCATACCCTGGTGTTAATGACCAACTTTGGAGGGAAGAAAGAGAAAGAAATTAAACTTGGCTTGCTCTTACAGAAATAATCATTTAGTATTCACAGGAGTGTCAGTCACTTTAATCGGAAATACTAGGTGGAAACAAAAACAAGTTGCCTCAATTTGTAACACTGAGGAGTATCTGGAAGCTCAGATAACTACAACCAATTAATCAAGTCTCATGAGGTTGCAAATTGCTCCACCCAACTGCTCACATCAGCAAACTCTGTGTTTATTCATGTGAACTCCACTTTGACAAATAGGATCCGGTCACAGTTCAAATTACATGCAAGCCTAGATTTTTTAAATAAGTAAGTTTTGTAAGGAGGGGTTGTTAGTTACAATAGTTGTGTAAATGACTGTGGGGGCCCTGGGTTGAAGCAGTCCAAATTCTGCAAGTGTGACTGGATGTTGGATGATGAGGAAATTTTGATCCTCAGACACCATGGCTACAATAAAATATGTGTTAATCATGGTTAATTGCAAAGCCAGTAGCAATGAAGTAACGCCACTTGAACAACTAACTGCATTGGTCGCAGTACATATAATGGTGTGAAGCAGGCACTGGTGTAGTGGTATTGTCACTGGGATAGTACTCCAGAGCCCCAGGTAAGTGGGGTGGCATGGTAGCAGTGTTGCTACACAGCTCCGGGGTCCCAGGTTTGATTCCTGGCTTGGATCACTGTATGTGCAGAGTCTGCACGTTCTCCCCGTGTCTGTGTGGTTTTGGTCCGGTTTCCTCCCACAGTCCAAAGATGTGCAGGTTAGGTGGATTGGCCATGCTAAAATTGCCTTTAGTGTCCAAAAAGGTTAGGTTAGATGAGGTTATTGGGTTACAGGGATAGGTTGGAGATGTGGGCTTAAGTAGGGTGTTCTTTCCAAGGGCCGGTGCAAACTCGATAGGCCGAATGGCCTCCTTCTGCACTGTAGATTCTATGAGGTCTGGAATTAAAAGTCTGTTGATGACCATGAAAGTATTGTTGATTGTTGCGAACCATCTGGTTCACGATTGTCCATTTAGGGAAGGAAATCTGCCACCCTTACGTTGTCTGGCCCACATGTGACTCTTAAATGCCGAATCACTCAGTTGTATCAAATCACTAAAAAGTCTCAAAGGAATGAAACCGAGCAGACAGCCCGGCAATGACCTTGGCCGAAACAGCAACGGCAATCTCAGCCCAGCCTTGTTGACTCTACAATGTCCTTACTAATATCTGGAGGCTTGTGCCAAAATTGGTAAAGGTTTCCCACAGATTAGTCAAGCAACAGTCTGACATAGTCATAATCACAGAATTATACCTTCCAGACTATGTCCCAAACACCACGATGGACATCCCTGGGTATGTCCTGTCTCACTGGCAAGTCAGACCCAGCATGGTGGTATATGGGAGTCCTCAACATCGACTCTGGACCTCATTAGGTTTCATGGCATTGGGTCAAACATAGGCAAGGTAACCGCCTGCTGATTACTGATTACTGCATACCCGGCCAACTCGATCAGTAATGGGGCCATCTTAACTGATGAATCAGCATGCCTCCACGTGGACCAGCACTTGAAGGGAGCACTGAGGGTGGCAAGGGTGCAGAATGTGCTCTGGGTGAGGGTCTTCACTGTCCATCACCAAGCGTGGCTCGGTTGCACTGCTGCTGACCCAGCTGGCCGGGTCCGAGAAGACATGGTTGCTGGACAGGGTCTTCATCAAGTGGTGAAGGAACAACAAGAGGGAAAAACCTACTTGATCTCGTCCTCACAGACCTGCCTGCCGCAGACCAATGACAGTATCGGTAGGAATGATCAACATACAGTCCTTGTGGAGATGACGCCCGTCTTCACATGAGGTTCCCATCTTCACATTGAGAATACCCACCATCGTGTCGTGTAACATCACCACCCATGCTAAATGGGGTAGATGTCAAAGTGATCCAGCAACTCAAGACTGGGCAACCATGAGGTGCTGGGGGCCATCAGCTGGAGCAGAATTGTATTCAACCACAATCTGTAATGTCAAGGCCCGGTATATGTCCCACTCTACCATTACCACCAAACCCTGGTTCAATGAACAGTGCAGGAGGGCATGCCAGCAGAAACACCAGGCATACTTGAAAACGAGGTGCCAACATGGGGACGGGACTACTTGCGTGCCCAATAAGATATGCAGCAAGTGAGAGACTGAGCTAGGTGATAACATAACCAATGGATCAGATCTAACCTCTGCAGCCCTGCCGCATCCAGCCATGAATGGTCCTGGACAATTAAACAATTAATTGCCATTTTTCCCAACAATACAGCAATGGCTCTTGTAATTAATGTGGGATTTTATTAGATAATTATGCTTTCAACTGTTTTCCTTAATTTAAGGTGAAATAGAGTGTCCTGAATAGGGGGATGGTGATCATACCAAATATTATCCATAGCCAGGACCATGTGATCTTGAACAAAAACCCATTGAAAATCAAGTGACAGTTTTCACACCTTGACACATATTAGGTGAAGCTGTTTTTCTGAACACAGATACTGTGATAGAGTGGCCCCTTTAAAGAGTGATCCTTTGTGGATCATGTGACCCAGCCGGAATCTATGGGAGCGGAGAGGGTAAACCTGGGCCTATCGGGTGCCCGGGTCTGGACTGGGGTCAGAGTAAACCTTGGTGTTGGTGGGACCACACCTGTGTTGGAGTTGTGTTGATCTGTACATATAAAGTTCTTCCATTGTTAATAAATCACCATTGTGATTTAACTCTGCCTCGTCATGCTGCCTCGAGCTACAACGGAGGAGAGGCCTAACATATCTGGAGGCAACAAATATCAAATCCTTTGATCAATTAGTGCAACTAATGAGGGACCAATACAATCCCTGGCCCTCCATTATAATGCAGCATTAGAAATTCCATTCAGCCATTAGGGGCCCTGGAGAAACAGGATCTGCTTTTGTAGCCAGGTTTCAACAGATGGCTGAGCACTGTGAACTCGGTCCAACTCTCAATGATATGTTACGTGACCGTTTGGTCTGCGGTATCCATAATTTGAATATTCAAAAGAAGTTTCTGGCAGAAACCAGAATAACCGTAGACAAAGTGGTTGAATTGGCTCAGGCGACTGAAAGTGTTGAACAAAGCGCTTTTGAACTGTAAGGTGTGCAGTTACGGCAGTAAATAGCTGCTGCTTGAAGTACCTATAGTGTGGGTGCTGGCACTAAGGCAGGGAGCCACTCTTTAGGGGAGGCATGGCGAAGTGGTATTGTCGCCCGACTATAATCCAGAGACCCAGAGTCCGGGGACCCGGGTTTGAATCCCAGGATGGCAGATGGTGGAATTTGAAATCACTTAAAAAAATAAATCTGGAATTATAAGTCTAATGACGACCATGAAACCATTGTTGTAAAACCCATTTGGTTCACTAATGTCCTTCAGGGAAGAAAATCTGTCATCCTTACCTGACCTGGCCTACATGTGACTCCAGACCCATAGCAATGTGGTTGATGCTTAGATGCCCTCAGGAATGGGCAATAAATGGTGGCCCAGCGAGCGAAACCCACATCCCATGAACGAATAAATAAAAAACACTGCAGGGATTCTATAATTCAAAGGTGTAAATTCTATAATTCATGAAGGTTGCCTTTTCTGTTTCAACTTCCTGCATTATATTTCAGTGCACAATGAGAGCCTTTTACAAGGGATCCCAAAGGTTGTCATGCATCTGGATGGTGTCTTAGTAATGGGGGCATCATCCGAAGATCATGGCGCCAATTTGGAAGAAGTCCTCAGGAGATTCAAACAGCCTGAAACATGAAAAATACACATTGCAGGCCTATGAGGTCACATATTTAGGTTTCAAAGTCGATACACAAGGCTGACATCCACTCGCGGTCAAGGTAAAAGCGATAAAAAGGGGACTGGCACCAAGGGACATGACTGAGCTGAAGTCCTTTTTAGGGATGGGCAATTAATATGCATTTTTTTTACCTATGGGTACATCAAGCAACAGCTGTTTCCCGTCATAACTGCACACCTCGCAGTTCAAAAGCGCTTTGTTTTTTAACCCCAACTTATCTACAGTTTTGGCGTCTCTACACCAAATGTTGAAGAAGCTTCAATGATGGAAGTGGGAAGATGCCCAGAGAAAATCTCTTGACCAAGTGAAAAAGGCCCTACAATCATCGGATTTACTTGTCCACTTTAACCACGACAAACCCAGAATAGTGACATCATCTTATGGTATGGGCCGGACTTTCACATAAGTTGGAAGATGGTGTGGAGCGGCCTGCTGTCTTTGCTTCCAGAACCTTGGGCACGATTCTCCGATGCTGCGCCGGTCGGGAGAATCGCCTGCCGCGCCATTTTTCCCCACGGTGCCAGTCCGACGCCCTCCCGCGATTCACCCAAGCGGCGAGATCGGCCCCGTCGAGTTCTGCGCGGCGCAGGCCGGAGAATCGCCCGAGACACCCAAATTGGTGATTCTCCGCTACACCCGCTATTATCTGGCCCGGACGGGCCGAAGTCCCGACAGCAAGACCCCAGTTCACGCCGTCGCCGTTCACACCTGGTAAATAAAACCGTCAGCCAGTCAGGGAGAGTGTGGAGGTGGGAGGGGGGAGGGGGAGGGGGGGGGGGGTGAGGGAGAGTGTGGAGGTGGGAGGGGGGGGGTGAGGGAGAGTGTGGAGGTGGGAGGGGGGGGTGAGGGAGAGTGTGGAGGTGGGAGGGGGGAGGGGGAGGGAGTGGAGGTGGGAGGGGGGGAGAGAGAGTGTGGAGGTGGGAGGGGGTAAGGGAGGGAGTGGAGGTGGGAGGGGGGGAGAGAGAGTGTGGAGGTGGGAGGGGGTGAGGGAGGGAGTGGAGGTGGGAGGGGGGAGAGAGAGTGTGGAGGTGGGAGGGGGTGAGGGAGGGAGTGGAGGTGGGAGAGAGCGGAGGTGTGAGGGAGGGAGAGTGTGGAGGTGGGAGGGGGGAGGGAGAGGGTGGAGGTGGGAGGGGGGTGAGGGAGGGAGTGGAGGTGGGAGGGGGGGAGAGCGAGTGTGGAGGTGGGAGGGGGTGAGGGAGGGAGTGGAGGTGGGAGGGGGTGAGGGAGGGAGTGGAGGTGGGAGGGGGGAGAGAGAGTATGGAGGTGGGAGGGGGTGAGGGAGGGAGTGGAGGTGGGAGAGAGCGGAGGTGTGAGGGAGGGAGAGTGTGGAGGTGGGAGGGGGGTGAAGGAGGGAGCGGAGTTGGGAGGGGGGTGAGGGAGAGTGTGGAGGTGGGAGGGGGATGAGGGAGAATGTGGATGTGGGAGGGGGGTGAGGGAGAGTGTGGAGGTGGGAGGGGGAGGGAGGTGTGGAGGTGGGAGGGGGGTGAGGGAGGGAGTGGAGGTGGGAGGGGGGTGAGGGAGGGAGTGGAGGTGGGAGGGGGGTGAGGGAGAGAGTGGAGGTGTGAGGGGGGTGAGGGAGGGAGTGGAGGTGGGAGGGGGGTGAGGGACAGAGTGGAGGTGGGAGGGGGGTGAGGGAGAGTGCGGAGGTGGGAGGGGAGGAGGGAGAGTGTGGAGGCGGGGGAGAGGGAGAGTGTGGAGGTGGGAGGGGAGGAGGGAGCGTGTGGAGGCGGGGGGAGGGAGTGGAGGTGGGAGGGGGGGTGATGGAGGGAGTGGAGGTGGGAGGGGGTGAGGGAGAGTGTGGAGGTGGGGGGGTGAGGGAGAGTGTGGAGGTGGGAGGGGGGAAGGAGAGTGGTGGTGGGAGGGGGGTGAGGGAGGGAGTGGAGGTCGGAGGGGGGGAGAGAGAGTGTGGAGGTGGGAGGGGGTAAGGGATGGAGTGGTGGAGGGAGGGAGCGGAAGTTTGAAGGAGGGAGAGTGTGGAGGTGGGAAGGGGGTGAAGGAGGGAGCGGAGGTGGGAGGGGGAGTGAGGGAGGGAGTGGAGGTGGGAGGGAGGGTGAGGGAGGGAGTGGAGGTGGGAGGGGGTTGATGGTGGGAGTGGAGGTGGGAGGGGGGTGAGGGAGGGAGGGAGTGGAGGTGGGCGGGGGGGAGGGAGAGTGTGGAGGTGGGAGGGGAGGAGGGAGAGTGTGGAGGTGGGGGGGAGGGAGTGGAGGTGAGAGGAGGGTGATGGAGGGTGTGGAGGTGGGAGGAAGGCGAGGGAGAGTGTGGAGGTGGGAGGGGAGGAGGGAGAGTGTGGAGGTGGGGGGGAGGGAGTGGAGGTGGGAGGGGGGTGATGGAGGGTGTGGAGGTGGGAAGAGGGCGAGGGAGAGTGTGGAGGTGAGGGAGAGTGTGGAGGTGGGAGGGGAAGGGAGAGTGTGGAGGTGGGAGAGGGGTGAGGGAGGGGTGGAGGTGGGAGGGGGAGAGAGAGTGTGTGGAGTGGGAGGAGGTGAGGGAGGGAGTGGAGGTGGGAGGGAGCGGAGGTGTGAGGGAGGGAGAGTGTGGAGGTGGGAGGGGGGTGAGGGAGGGAGTGGAGGTGGGAGGGGGTTGAGGGAGAGTGTGGAGGTGGGAGGGGGGTGTGGGAGAGTGTAAGGTGGGAAGGGGGTGATGGAGGCAGCGGAGGTGGGAGGGGGGTGAGGGAGGGAGTGGAGGTGGGAGGGGGGTGAGGGAGGGAGTGGAGATGGGAGGGGGTGATGGAGAGTGTGGAGGTGGGAGGAGCGGAGGGAGAGTGTGGAGGTGGGGGGAAGGAGTGGAGGTGGGAGGGAGAGTGATGGAGGGAGTGGAGGTGGGAGGGGGGTGAGGGAGAGAGTGGAGGCGGGAGGAGGTTGAGGGGGAGCATGGAGGTGGGAGGGGGTGAGGGAGGTAGTGGAGGTGGGAAGGGGGTGAGGGAGAGTGTGGAGGTGGGAGGGGGGGTGAGGGAGAGTGTGGAGGTGGGAGGGGGGTGATGGATTGAGTGGAGGTGGGAGAGGGGGGTGAGGGAAGGCATGGAGGTGGGGGGGTGAGGGAGAGTGTGGAGGTGGGAGGGGGGAGGGAGAGGAGATGGGAGGGGGGTGATAGAGGGTGTGTAGATGGGAGGAGGGCGAGGGAGAGTGTGGAGGTGGGGGGGTGAGGGAGAATGTGGAGGTGGGAGGGGAAGGGAGAGTGTGGAGGTGTGAGGGGGGTGAGGGAGGGAGTGGAGGTGGGAGGGGGGAGAGAGAGTGTGGAGGTGGGAGGAGGTGAGGGAGGGAGTGGAGGTCGGAGGGGGGTGAGGGAGAGTGTAAGGTGGGAAGGGGGGTGATGGAGGCAGCGGAGGTGGGAGGGGGGTGAGGGAGGGAGTGGAGGTGGGAGGGGGGGTGAGGGAGGGAGTGGAGGTGGGAGGGGGTGAGGGAGAGTGTGGAGGTGGGAGGGGGGGTGAGGGAGAGTGTAAGGTGGGAAGGGGGTGATGGAGGCAGCGGAGGTGGGAGGGGGTGAGGGAGGGAGTGGAGGTGGGATGGGGTGAGGGAGGGAGTGGAGGTGGAAGGGGGTGAGGGAGAGTGTGGAGCTGGGAGGGGGGAGGGGGGTGATGGAGGGAGTGGATGTGGGAGGGGGGTGAGGGAGGGAGTGGAGGTGGGGGGGAGGGAGAGTGTGGAGGTGGGAGGCGGGGAGGGAGAGTGTGGAGGTGGGAGTGGAGGAGGGAGAGGGTGGGTGCGGGGGGGAGGGAGAGTGTGGAGGTGGGAGGGGGGAGGGAGAGTGTGGAGGTGGGAGACGGAGGGAGAGTGTGGAGGTGGGAGGGGGGAGGGAGAGTGTGGAGGTGGGAGAGGGGTGATGGAGGGAGTGGAGGTGGGAATGGGGGTGAGGGAGGGAGTGGAGGTGGGAGGGGGGTGAGGGAGAGTGTGCAGGTGGGAGGGGGGTGAGGGAGGGAGTGGAGGTGGGAGGTGGGTGAGGGAGAGTGTGGAGGGTGTCGTCCATCCGCGGATGCCACATGTCAGCCGCCCTGATATGGCAGGACGGTGACGAGGACACGGCCGCAGGTTGTCTTGTGGCTGATGGGCACAGGCGACTGGCACACTGGTGAGGACGGTGTGAACTGACCGTTGGCCGCAGACAGTGACCAGGTGTTAGGCTGGCTGCGTATCTGCAGCGCGACCAGGCCACCGGGGCACACAGGGATCCCATGCAACCCGGCTGGCGAGGTGTGGAAGAACCTCCGTGTAACATGTTGTTTCTCTGCCCCCCCACCACCCTCCTGCAGGTCACCATGTTTGCCAACCAGACAGCGATGTTCACTGCCGTGGTTGGAGCCGCAGCTCTGCAGGTGGCCATCCGGCAGCGTAGACTCCCGACGGCCCACAGTGGCTGCAGATGCAGCGGTTGCTGCTGCTGCGGCAGAGGGGATGGCCGCGGAGTGGCCCGTCGTCGCCGCGCAGGCCGCAGGCGCTCAGGCCCGGAATGTCCAGGGGGATGCCGAGGGGAACATTGACCCTTCCGACGGCGAGGAATGCACAGGAAGCGGGCACTGATATCAAAGTGCATGGGGGGGGGGAGGAGGAGGAGCCACTGATGGTGGTGCCAGGGCGCCACAGGCGTCCAGCAAGGCTGAGGGTGTACCGTGACAGAATGTCGTTCGAGGCCCTACCGGACATTACATGCAGGAGGAGACTACGGTTCAGCAGGGAGACGGTCGCACATCTCGCGCCACTTGGAACGGGAGGAGGACACGCGATACCAGTCTCCGTCAAGGTGACGGTGGCCCTCAACCTTTATGCGACCGGTTCCTTCCAGGCGCCGAGCGGGGACCTATCCGGGATCTCACAGGCATCGGTCCACAGGTGCATCAGGGCCGTGACCGACACCTTGTACGCCATCGCGGACAGGTACATTCAATTCCCCGAGGACCGAGCACAGCAGGAAGCACTGGCACGTGGATTCGCCAAGGTGGACGGGATACCAATGGTCCAGGGTGTCATCGATGGTGTGTATGTCCCCATGCGCCCGCCTGCAGACAACAGGGAAGTATTCATGAACAGGAAGGGCGCATACTCCATGAACATTCAGGTGGTGTGCGACCCCCACATGAAGATCATGCAGGTGTGTGCAAGGTACCCCGGGAGTGTGCATGACACCTACATTCTGGCACAGTCGTTCATCCCCACAATGTTCGATGGATGCCCCCCGTGGCTGAGGGGCTGGCTGCTGGGCGACAGGGGCTATCCGTTGAGGTCATGGCTGCTGACGCCAATACGGAGGCCTCACACCAACGCGGAGAGCCTATACAACGAGGCCCATGCAGCAACCAGGGGTGTGGTGGAGCGGTGCTTCGGGCTGCTGAAGATGCGATTCAGATGCCTGGACCGCTCCGGAGGGGCCCTGCAGTACCGGCCCGACAGGGTCGGTCGCATAGTTGTGGTCTGCTGTGCGCTGCACAACATTGCCATGCAGAGGGGAAATGTCCTGGTGGATGTGTCGGAGGGAGGACCCGACGGCACCGGAGCTAACGCAAACGAGGGGGATGGGGAAGAGGAGGAGGGCGTGCATCAGGGTGGGGGGAGCGGCGCAGGACACAGACACTGCCCGGGTGCTGGTTACGTCCAGGAGGCTGCACGACGGCACCGTCGAGCACAGCGGGCACGCAACGCGTTGGTGGCCGCACGGTTCATGCACTGTGGGGGAGGGATTCGCTGAACACTGCCACTTGCACCGTCAGTCCTGCACATGGGCACCACACAGCACCCACCCCCCGCCCCCCGCCCCCCCCCCCGCACCCCCGCACTGCGTTCACGGCACCAATTCCACATCACCTGACCACTGCGGCACTACGGGATTGCACAACATTGATGATTGTGTAAGCGGTTGTGATCAGTGCCATGTTGAATGATGACAGCCCACTCTGCGATCAGCTGTGAGCCCAGATTCGCCAGCCAAGGTCTGACTCATGGCTACAGCTGAACCACACACTCCAGTGGTCACAGCCTTCGTAACGGGCATTTCATCACGTGCCCATGTGGGGTAGCTGGCGTCGGAGTGCCGAGGAGTACCGTGTCCGATTTTGGGAGGCAGGGGGGAAAGGTACAGCACATCCGGCACCGACGTTGAACCTTTCGTTAACCACAGCGCCACTCGGTCATCCTCACGAGCCCCCTGGCACTGGACATAGCACAGAGTCTTACAAGTTAAGTGCAACAATGAGTTTAATTGTGACATTCACATACAGATTCCCTACCCCCTACAACTAAACGGGCCCTACCACTACGTCTAGGTGTGTTCCCAGATGGTACAGCAGGAGTGGAGGCGGACTGCTGAGAATCACGCCCTGCGACATGGCTCCCCGTCGGCATGCGTTTCCCGGGGCGGCCCGGCTTCGACGAGCCAGGCTGCTCGGTGGGCGTGCTGGATGGCATGGTGCCACCCTGTCCTGCCCCCTGCCCACCAGATGCGCCAGGGGTGGAACGGGGGGAGGCCGAGTGTCCCGAGACGTCCCTTGCTGGAGGTACCGGGACGGGCCCCAGAGCCTCCTCCTCCCTCGGGGAGCCCAGTGGCCCCCGGGCCTCACTGTGGGACGGAGGTGCGCTCGGAGACATGCCCCGTCGCACCACCGACACCTGGCGCTGCCAGTCCTGGAGGCCTGCAGCGGTATCGACCACGGTCCGAATGTTTGCCGAGACGGAGCCCAGGGAGTGCGACATTTCTGCCATGGACTGTGCTATCTCAACCTGTGAGTGCGTGACGCCATCCATCACGTGCGCCAGATGGTCTATGCTCTCCGCGACTGACTGCTGGGACTGTGCCGTCGCCTGCTGGGACCGGGCCATGGCATGGTGAGACTCGGCCAGGGCCCTGAGAGCGGCGGCAATGTCCTGTTGGCTCTGGGAGATGGCTGCCTGTGAGAGGGCAGCCCTTTCCTGGGCCATGGATGACGCGTGCACGTAAAGCCCAACGCCTTGCAGAAACTGACCAATGGCCAAAATCGTTTCACCCATTGCCTCCACCGCGGACGCCACCCGTGCGGTGTCGGCCTGGGTCGCTGCGACGAGCGGCACCACTCCCTGTTCCTGGACACAAATGGACTCCTCCAACTGTGTGTGCAGGTCCTGGAAGGTGGCCCTCATCCCGTTATTCAATCCCTCGGTGTCCACATGCATCGGTTGTCCGGGTGGGTCAAGTACATCCAGGAACCCGGGAGCCGCCTGGGCGGCAGCTGTTTGCTGGGCCTGGGCTGCCCTCCAACCGTCCATGCCCCTCGGCTGTTCCAAACTCCACCTGCTGTACCGGCTCGGCTGTGTGGTGCGCACCAGACCGTGACCCGGGAGCCTCATCACTTATCTGCCCAACCGAGGTGAGTGTCTCTGCGATGGTGGATGGTGTGGGAGACAGCAGTGCCGCTAGCTCGAGGTCATCGTCCGTTATGAAGTCTGGTGTGTACTGATCCCCCTCATGACCCGGCGCAAGCTGAATGCGGCCCATGTCATGTTGCCCTCCAGGTGATTCCGTGTACTGTGTGGCCGTTCTCTGTGCGTCATCGTCACTGTCCGTCCTGTGCCCCTCAGTATTGTCTCTGTCCATCGTATGTGCGTCCCCGTCCAGCGTCCCAAACTGAGAGGATGGCCCTCCTGTCCGACTGACTGCCACCCTCTGGCGTGCGTCCCTGGGTGCGGTTGAGGTTGGAGGTGGTCGGCTGTGTCTTGGCTGAGACGACCCTGGACGTTCGGCGGCTGGCACTGGGGAACACAACAATACGGAGTTCGTTAGACACGCTGGGCCGGGTGTATGGTGGTGGTGGAGGCAGTGTGTGAGGGGGGGAGGGGATCGGGGGTACAGTGGCATGAGTGTGAGGGGGGGAGGGGATCGAGAGTGCAGTGGCCAGAGAGTGAGGGGGGGGAGGGCATCGAGGGTGCAGTGGCCAGAGTGTGAGGGGGGAGGGGATCAAGGGTGCAGTGGCCAGAGAGTGAGGGGGGAGGGGATCGAGAGTGCAGCGGCCAGAGAGTGAGGGGGGGGAGGGCATCGAGGGTGCAGTGGCCAGAGTGTGTGTGGGGAGGGGATCGAGGGTGCAGTGGCCAGAGTGTGAGGGGGGTGGGGATCGAGGGTGCAGTGGCCAGAGAGTGAGGGGGGAGGGGATCGAGGGTGCAGTGGCCAGAGTGTGAGGGGGGAGGGGATCGAGGGTGCAGTGGCCAGAGTGTGTGTGGGGAGGGGATCGGGGGTGCAGTGGCCAGAGAGTGAGGGGGGGAGGGCATCGAGGGTGCAGTGGCCAGAGTGTGTGTGGGGAGGGGATCGAGGGTGCAGTGGCCAGAGTGTGAGGGGGGAGGGGATCGAGGGTGCAGTGGCCAGAGTGTGTGTGGGGAGGGGATCGAGGGTGCAGTGGCCAAAGTGTGAGGGGGGGAGGGGATCGAGGGTGCAGTGGCCAGAGTGTGAGGGGGGAGGGGATCGAGGGTGCAGTGGCCAGAGTGTGTGTGGGGAGGGGATCGAGGGTGCAGTGGCCAGAGTGTGAGGGGGGAGGGGATCGACGGTGCAGTGGCCAGAGTGTGAGGGGGGAGGGGGTCGAGGGTGCAGTGGCCAGAGTGTGAGGGGGGAGGGGATCGAGGGTGCAGTGGCCAGAGTGTGAGGGGGGAGGGGATCGAGGGTGCAGTGGCCAGAGTGTGAGGGGGGAGGGGATCGACGGTGCAGTGGCCAGAGTGTGAGGGGGGAGGGGATCGAGGGTGCAGTGGCCAGAGTGTGAGGGGGGAGGGGATCGACGGTGCAGTGGCCAGAGTGTGAGGGGGGAGGGGATCGAGGGTGCAGTGGCCAGAGTGTGAGAGGGGAGGGGATCGACGGTGCAGTGGCCAGAGTGTGAGGGGGGATGGGATCGGGGGTGCAGTGGCCAGAGTGTGAGGGGGGAGGGGATCGAGGGTGCAGTGGCCAGAGTGTGAGGGGGGAGGGGGTCGAGGGTGCAGTGGCCAGAGTGTGAGGGGGTAGGGGGTCGAGGGTGCAGTGGCCAGAGTGTGAGGGGGGCGACGATGGGCTGGGGGGGGGGGGGGGGGTGAGGACATGCAGGGTTGTCTCACTTGTTTCTGCGCCTCCGACCTGGCATGTCGCGACCTCCCGGGTGGCGGATCCCCCAGCGAGGTCCAGGGCCCTCTGCTCGTGAACGTTTAGGGGGTGCAGCACAGGAGAACCCCCTCTGGTTCTTATCTGCTCACGTTGGTTGTGAGCTGCCTTGTCCTGAGGAGTGGGGTGTGGGTTTGGGTTGGATCAAGCATCAAAATTAGACAGGTATCATCAGGGTGTGCAGATATAGGCTATATTAATGCTGGGTGGAGAGACAGTTGGAGCCACGCCATGACATCTCTCCGGGGGGGTCCCGGTGCTCATGTGGGTCGTGTGCAATGTTGTGCACCCTGAACTCCCCCCTGAAGTTGGTTGTGACCCGGGGGCACCCTCATGACACTTACCCTGGCAGCCCGAGTGAGGTTGTGCAGCTATTTCCTACACTGCTCCCCGGACCGGGGGGTGTGCCCCACAGCACTCACAGCGCTGCCAACTTCACGCCAACTGCGCCTCACCATGCTGGACGGCTGGCGATGCCCACGTCTTGGGGAGAGGGTGGCCCTTGTTTTTTTTTCACAGAATTTACAGTGCAGAAGGAGGCCATTCGGCCCATCGAGTCTGCACCGGCTCTTGGAAAGAGCACCCTACCCTAGGACAACACCTCCACCCTATCTATCCTCATAACCCAGTAATCCCACCCAATACTAAGGGCAATTTTGGACACTAAGGGCAATTTATCACGGCCAATCCACCTAACCTGCACATCTTTGGACTGTGGGAGGAAACCGGAGCACCCGGAGGAAACCTACGCACACGCGGGGAGAACGTGCAGACTCCGCACAGACAGTGACCCAAGCCGGAATCGAACCTGGGACCCTGGAGCTGTGAAGCAATTGTGCTATCCATAATGCTACCGTGCTGCCCCTTATTTAAAAAAAAATTTAGAGTACCCAATTCATTTTTTCCACTTAAGGGGCAATTTAGCATGGCCAATCCACCTAACCTGCACATCTTTGGGTTGTGGGGCGAAACCAACGCAGACACGGGGAGAATGTGCAAACTCCACATGGACAGTGACCCAGAGCCGGGATCGAACCCGGGACCTCGGCGCCGTGAGGCAGCAATGCTAACCACTGCGCCACCGTGCTGCCCCCAATAATAATCGCTTATTGTCACAAGTAGGCTTCAATGAAGTTCCTGTGAAAAGCCCAGAGTCGCCACATTCCGGCAACTGTTCGGGGAGGCTGGTACGGGAATTGAACCCACGCTGATGGCCTTGTTCTGCATTACAAGCCAGCTGTTTAGCCCACTGTGCTAAACAAGCCTCTAAGCCTCATCGAGGAGGGTGTCCAGGTCCGTGTCCTGGAACCTCGGTGTGGCTCGTCGGGGCTCAGCCATCTCTCCTCCTTCTCCTCCTCCTGGGTCCTTCCGTGCGCGGATCGCGCCATTTGTGGCGCAGCACCGCGTCATTCGGGCGTTGCGCGCTTACGATGCTGCTTTCACGCCACGCCCCCCCCGCGTTCCTTGCGGCCCCGCTCCTAGCGCATTTTCGGGCCCTGAATCGATCGCGATCGGGGCCGTTTCGCGCCGTCGTGAAACTCGACGCTGTTCACGATGGCGTGGCCACTTAGTCGTGGGAGCGGAGATTCGCGCCCCTTGTCTTTGCTTCCAGAACCTTCCAGAAAGCAAATAGGTTTATTGCTGCCACTTCACCACCATGTCGAACCATAACTTGTCTCTTCTGTGAGGGTTAACCGGTTCCGCTGATCGCATAGGTGAGAATACAAAGATGGGCATTATTAGTGGCTGTGTATTGTTACCTTATCAACACAGACCAGGTACACAGATCTCAAATGCCGATGCGTTAGGTGGTTTCCACTTCCGCAGAGGGTATCTGTGCCTCCCTTTCCACAGGAGATGGTCCTTGCTCTGAATTTTTTCGACACTTTAGTGCTTGAGGAGATGGGATTTGCAGAAATGTAAGTAAAAATGCATCACTGCTGTGGACTGTTCTGCAGGAGGTCAATTCAGGGCTAGGCAGAAGGCTGTCGAGGACACATGAAGATTCCCCTTGCCATGGCAGAGAGAAGGGAGCATGCTGGAAAGATAGGAGGAGCTTAGATCAAAATCTTCAAGGGTACATATCTGCTGGAAATGTGGTGTAAAATAAAAAAGTGTTTGGTCGTATTAGTTAGCTAATGGCAAAATACCCTTTCTTTAGTTTGCTGTATTCATTGCCCATGAAGTAATGTTTACCCTCTGATTATTTAGGTGGTGTGTTACAGTAAAAGTCTTAAAACATGAAATCTTGCTATTCAGTCATTATTGTTGGCCACTGGCAAATTCATCTCTTTTATTTGAAGTTATTGAGCTCACTGGGGATTGCAACATTATGCCCCCCCCTTCCACATTATGCCTCCCTTTATTGACTTTGGGCCATCTTATTTTTCCTTCATCAGGTGGCTAGCTTTTAAACCTTAGTGAGAGACACAACCGTCTTCTTCTTAGATGGTTTGTGATTGAGGGTGACTTTCCTCCACTCTGAATTGATGGGTTCTGAGATGGTTGATAAGTCCATTGAATGATCTGTAGACTTGCCACATGGGATGCAGGTGGTGCTTGAAGAGTTGAGTGGATGATTTGTTTGGAGGTCTGTGTGCTCTCTCTGATGCCTCAACCTCCCCTCCGAGTATTCCCAATAAAGTTCTGCGATGTGGTTGAGGCCTTCCTGAATGAACCTTCTCCATTTTGGCCAGTTTCAGGCTAACACCTCCCTTGTTTCAATGAGGATACATATTTGTGCAAGCACATAATTGTGATCACCCTTGTCCTGGGAACTGACAAATAATAATAATTGCTTATTGTCACAAGTAGGCTTCAATGAAGTTTCTGTGAAAAGCCCCTAGTCGCCACATTCCGGCGTCTGTTCGGGGAGGCCGATATGGGAATTGAACCCGCGCTGCTGGGGCCTTGATCTGCTTTACAAGCCAGTGTTTAGCCCACTGTGATAAACCAGACCCTAAAATACCCCAAATCAAATAAACCCAGAGACAGGCTGCCAGTGAGAGAAATGGGCGATTGACAAAGCAAGGTAACAGGGAAAGGCCTATAATGGAGGCTCCACTAAAATTGGATAGAATAAAGGAGAAGACTTTTAAAATCAGGAAATAGAGGTTAGATGATGCTAAACTGGGTTTTAAACATTCCCAGCTTGTTGGAGGAAGAGAAGACTGAGGTCAGGAAGAAATTTAGCCATTTTGGTGTCCTGAGAAAGAATAAGTTACCAAAAAAAAGAGCTTCTCACTTTGTGCTGTTCCCCAACTTACGTCATTTGTATTCACAGCTGCAAGTTAGTTTCTATAAGTGATTTTGCAGGTCCTTTTAATCTGATTTATTGTTACCATGGCACCTCGGGTAACATTCTCATCTGTGAGTTAGAAAGTTGTTAACTGTTATGATCCCATTTGATGTTATAACTGGTTGGGAAGATCCCAGAATGGAACCTTGGCTCAAAAGACCGTAACCTTTATTTTTGTTTATAAAACATGGAGGAACAGCACTAATTATTTTTAACAACTAAGAAAGAAACATTTATTAAACATGGAAAATTGGATTATTATATAATGTACCTTTACTCCCCCCTTGGCTTAACAATTGCACACAGGTTTTAGGGTTAACACTGATTTCGAAGTACATCTTAATTTACAATGGTCTCATTAACACATTTGAGCACACAAGATGACTGAGGTCAAATATACTTCCACGTTGAACCCCAAGTGAATGTTTGTGGATGCCTCCCCAGAATCCCGGCAGATGATTGTCACATAAGAGTTTCCAAGCTCCACTCCTAAAGACACACTTTAAAGTCTTCTCTCATAAACCTGGACCAAGTTTTCCAATTGACACTTTTAAACAAAGCTTTTGCCCCACTTTTAACAGTGAATCTGGTCCAGGATTTAACATCAACCCCAATAGGATTTCTTCATCTTGACTACTGTGCAAACTGTTCACAATTGCTATAACTCTCGATTCCCAGACTGTATTAAAATGACATCAAACATTTCATCTACCTCCAAAGATTGCTGTCCCACTTGAAATCTAGTTACTGCAATTGTCTCTTTAATTCAGAACACTCCTTGATCCTGAACAATACCTTGGTCTCTGTTCTCTTAAGTTCAGGTGTCTTAAACATTCTTTCTGTCCCAAATAAAAACAAAAAATACTGGATAATCTCAGTAGGTCTGGCAGCATCTGTGGAGAGAAAGGGGAGCTAACGTTTCGAGTCTGGATGACTCTTTCTCAAAGTTAGAGAGAACTGGAAATTGGGTCAGTATTTTTTGCTTTTGTTTCAGGCTCCAGCATCCGCAGTAATTTGCTTTTATTTCTGTCCCAAATCCCTGGTTACCTGGACTGTATCTTGTTCCTTATGTAGCCATCTGGGATGGCCACTTCCCAATTACAAAATGGACACTTAGCAAAGATTGCAGGGAAAATGGACAATACTGAGAAAACAAGCAGGTACAGGGTTTGTCTGTTGATTGGAGCCGCAGCTCCCAGACAAGACTGAAACTGCAAAGCCATTACCATACTAATGAGCCATCTCCGGGGACAAAAGAGTAACATTTAAGTAAACAATACCAAGGCAGACACCCTGGCGCCAGAGGAGACCAGAACAAAGCAGGCCAACGGCCGCCTATGACACGCCCAGCCATCAGGGCACCCACCCCTTTATTGGAGGAAATCAATATGAACGATTGAGAAACGGCCCAATTAATTGGGGCCAAGTTCAAGGCCTGCCCAAAAGCACGTGAAGCCCCTTTTGGGTATAAGAAGGATCCCCCAAGAGAGAATCGCTCTCTTGGCTCCGGCTCTCACCGAGGCGAGACCTGCCCAACAGGTGCACCAGAACAAGTAAATCCAAGGTCAATGCTCGCTACCAGACAGACGACCTTAGCTGTTATTCCGTACCAGTTCCACCCCAGCAGCCTCAGAACCGAACAACGACCATTGTTCCTCTGACTGAGTGGGCGCGAGAAGCTAAGTATAGGCTTTAGCAGTAGTGATAGTTTAGTCTGTAGTGTTTGTGCATGAGTATATTTAACTGTGTGTGTAAATAAATAAGCATTTGACTTTGAACTAACTAACTGGTGTGTTGAGTCTTTGATCAGTATTCGGTTTGAACCTTGCGGCGGTATCGAAAGATACCTGGCGACTCTGGAGAAAAACGTAATTAGAATTAAGGAAGGCGACCATATTGACCGCCATATTCAGAGCTAAATAAAGAGAAACACTGAGAATGGTTGTATCTTTGCAACTTCCTTCTCCTGTTCAGCTTCTCCTGGCAGAGTTGAGAGAGGTTCAATGCCCAGTGTCCTATCTCCAACTGCCCACAAATTCAGTTATAACTTAACACCGTCTCTACCTTGCAAGGCCACAGTTGCTAAGCAACAGCCACGTGCTTATGCCTTTTATTTATTATTCATGCCGTAGCCCTCTCGAAGAACAATAGAGACACAGTTAGAACTTAACCAACCTACACACACACAAACACCTTTTTCCAGCATAGGTTTTACCCTTCCAGGCACAGAAACATTAAATTAAACCCACTTAAAACTATACCTTATTTCTAGTGCTGACCAATATGAATATTAATCCATTAAAACTACCTTTCTTTTCCCAACAGGGTCCAAAGGAGGAAAGTAATCTGACCCCAAAACTTCAATATACCAGACCTCAGACACTGTGCCAAAAATGAACAATAACTTTAGCACAAGAATGCTCATATTGTGCACTCCTTTAGCTACATTGAACATCCCAGAAGATACCAAGATTTGACCATATATTCCCATAACTTCCATCTAAGGGAATGAAACTTTATGAAAATTGATATGAAATTGATTAAATTTAAGCCCTATTGCCTTGAATGGTGGTGGATAATTAAATAACTCACTGGAGGAGGAGGATCTACAAAAACCCCAATCTTTAATGATGGGAGCGCTCAGCAGATCAGTATTAAAAAAATCAATGCTGAAGCATTTGTAGCCATCGTCAGCCAGAAGTGCCGGGTAGATAACTCACCCCTCAGCCTCCTCCTGAGGCACCCCATCATCACAAAAGCCAGCCTTCAGCCAATTTGTTTCACTCCATGTCACATCAAGTAATGGCTGAAGGTACTGGATATTGCAAAGGCATGTGGGCCCTGAGAATATTCCCACAACAGTGCTGAGGACTTGTGCTCCAGAACTTGCCTCCAGCACTGTGGATGTACCTACACCATGTAAACGGCAGCAGTTTGAGAAAACAGATTCTTGAACTGCAGCAGTCCTCGTAGTGTAGGTACACCCACAGTGCTGTTAGGGCGGGAGTTTCAGGATTTTGACCCGCCTTCTCAAGGGTGCTAAATGCTGGCCTAGCCAGTGATGTTCAGATCCCTTGAACGAATAAAGAAAAATTGTGGGGCATCTTTGCACGACCAAGAGGACCAAAATTGACCTTAGGGTCTATAGGTCCCTCAAGGCAGCTGGACAGGTAGGTAAGCAGCTAAGAAGGAATATGAGATACTTGCCTTTATTAACCGAGGCATAGAATATAAGAGCAGGGAGGTGATGATGGCACTGTATAAAATGCTCATTAGGCCACAGCTAGAATACTGTGTGAAATTCTGGTTGCAAAACCATAGGAAGGATGTGATTTCATGAGAAAGGCTGCAGAGGAGATTCGACAGGGTGTTGCCTTGGCTGAAACATTTCAGCCATGAGGAAAGGCTGGTTCGGCTAGGATGGTTCACCTCAGAGCAGAGAAGGCTGAGGGGCTACCTGATGGAGATGGACAAAATGATGAAGGATGTAGATAGGGTAGCTGGGAAGAAACTTCTCCCCTTAGTAGAGGGGTCAACGACCAGGGGTTAGATTTAAGGTAATGGGCCGCAGGTTTAGAGGGGATCTGAGGAAAAGACTTTGCACCAGAGAGTGGTGGGCATCTGGAATTCACTGCCAGAAAGGGTGGTCGGGGAAAAAACCCTCACAACATTATAGAAGTATTTATATGAGCATTTTAAATGCCATAGCACACAAGTCTGCAGACCAAATGCTGGAAAATGGGATTAGTATAGATGGGTGCTCGATGACTGGTGCAGAAACAATGGGCTGAAAGGTCTAGATACTGTGCTGTATGACTCTATGACTAGATGGATCAATGTGGGTTGACAGTGGTATTCATAGGGCAGACGTTCTACACTGCAAATTCTATGATTCAAGTTTCTCATTTTCTGGCAAAGTGGTGGGGTGGGCGGGAAAAGCACGTTGGAAGTCGTTGACCTTAAGAGCAGCTTCCTCCGGCGTAATGTTTAGTCTCTGAGAGAAAAAAAAGTGAAGGGGCAGTTTCCACGAGGTCACACTGGCAGGGCAGGCACTGATTGGGGTGTGCCCGGGCTTGACCCTCTCCCTCCAGGGCTGCACTCACCTGTCTGCCTCCGGTGGCTTCTGCTCGCCAGGTGCAGGTCATGGGGGACCTGTCATGAGTCATGTGGGTATGAGGACAATTTAACGGTGGGGGGGGGGGGGGGAGGAATGACGACTATCAGGTGTCAAGGCCTGGCGTTTATATTTAAATTTATTCAAATGAAGATCAAATGAGGAGGTGTTGATTAAGAACATAGAAATAAAGGAAAAGGAGGAGGTAATTTAAACCATGAGCTGTTCTCTCATTCAATGAGATCATGGCTGATAGGTGACCTAACTCTATATGCATTTCCTTGCCTTATACCCCTTAATACTTTTAGATTACAAAATTTTATTAATCTAAGTTTTAAAGTTAATAATTAATCTGTCACTTTGACAAAGAGTCATCCAGACTTAAAAATTTATCTCCCTTCTTTCTCCACAGATGCTGTCAGACCAGCTGAGACTTTCCAGTATTTTCTGGTTTTGTTTTGGAAAATTATAGTTAGTGCATGTGCAACATTTTCACTGACTTCCTGCTGGACGCTGGGTTGGACGCCATCTGGTCCCTTTGATTGTCACTCTTTAGTATCGTTGTCTTCTTCATCACTGGTATTTTGCTTATTCTAATTTTGGCGAGCGTCTGTCCCCAATTCCATTTTAAATATTGCTGAAGAAAAGAGAGACATGTTGTTGAAATTTTTCCTCTTTCAGTCATCAGGACAAACAGCAAACATTCCAAACATCAAACAAATCACAGCAATTTATACCACAGGAGATACATTGGTGCAGATTGGTTGGAAAATTGACTCTGATTGGCTGAGGTGTTGTCATGGAGAAAGCAGTGGGGAACTATAAGCTCCCCAAGTCTCTGGGTAATTCAAAATAAAAGGCACAAGACGTGAACATATTCCTTTTGTTTGCAGAGAATGAATGAATGCATGTCGCTTCCAGCAAGTGTATAACATAGAACATAGATCATAGAACATACAGAGCAGAAAGAGGCCATTCGGCCCATCGACTCTGCACCGACTCACTTAAGCCCTCACTTCCACCCTATCCCCGTAACCCAATAACCCCTTCTCACCTTTTTTGGGGGGGTCACTAAGGGCAATTTATCATGGCCAATCCACCTATCCTGCACGTCTTTGGACTGTGGGAGGAAACCGGAGCACCCGGAGGAAACTCCCGCAGACACGGGGAGAACGTGCAGTGTCCCAGCGGGGAATCGAACCTGGGACCCTGGCGCTGTGAAGGCACAGTGCTATCCACTTGTGTTACCGTGCTGCCCTCGTGTAAATGAGACATGTTTTGAAGTTGAATGATTATTTTGAATTTGTTGTTAGTGTAGCAAGTAACAAGTATAACAAGTGCTGCCCAATTGCAGAGTCACACATAATAGCAAATGTTTTGCTTTGGGTTTTGCAAGCATGACCTAGCTGAATACGGTCTGTACTATTATGTAGACCTTAAGGAAAGTATCGTTTGATTCGATTGGGCAATCTTTGGGATAATATGGCCCACCTACCTGACATCCCACCTCTGTCCATGAGATCGAGAGGCGCTGGCTAAGATGGTTCAGACACATGCTAAGGATGTCCCAAGAGTGAATACTGAAGGTTGTTCCAAGGTGGACACCAACTGGGAAAAGCAAATGGGGCAGTTCAAAAACAACATGGCGTTGGACTGTGATGACAGGGTTTACATAGGGTGAGGCACAAGCCACAGCACAAGGCAGGGTCCGATGGAGGAACATTGTTCTGGCCTTATCCACGGTGAGGTGTTTAGTTCTGGTCACCCTATTATAGGAAGAATATTGTTAAATTAGAAAGAATGCAGAAGAGATTTACGAGGATGCTACCAGGACTTGATGGTCTGAGTTATAAGAAGAGGCTGGATAGGCTGGGACTTTTTTTCCTGGAGCGTAGGAGGCTTAGGGGTGAACTTATAGAGATCTATAAAATAGTGGAGCATCGATAAAATAGATAGTCAACATATTTTCCCAAAGGTAGAGGAGTCTAGAACTAGAGGGCATAGGTTTAAGGTGAGAGGGGAGAGATACAAAAGAGGCCAGAGGGGAAATTTCTTCCCACAGTGAGTGGTGAGAATCTGGAACGAGCTGCCAGAGGCAGTGGTAGAGGCGGGTACAATTTTTTTGTTTAAAAAGCAGTTAGACAGTTACATGGGCAGGGTGGATAGAGAGGGATATGGGCAAGTGGGGCTAGCTTAGTGATAGAAACTGGGCGGAATGTACAAGCTGGGCTGAAGGGCCTGTTTCCATGATGTAAACATCTATGACTCTATGATTCTTGTGTTTCCCTTGGGACTAGAGGACGAGAGAGAGAGAGAGAGCAGGAACGCCACCGGTCTTGAAATTCATAGGCGACCTTTCTCAATTGTGCCCAGTTGATTCAACATTAATTTCCTTGGGATCTCTGGCATACTGACATCGTCCTCCACTGTAAATAAATATTGATGAGATGTAAATAATCAACATGTCTGCCATTTCCATATTCCCATTGATGACAAAAATGGAAGGGGTGTGGGGACGGGGGACGGGGGACCGGGGGGGGGGTGGGGGTGGGGGGGAGGATAGATTCTTCATAAATTGTGAAGCGAAGAGGGCAGGAAAAGAAGGTCAAGCTGGATATTTTGCGTAGAATTAGGACTGAGCTGGACAACAGGGCTTGTGCAGAGCGTCAAGGTGAAAAAGGTTGCTTTCGGTGCCACGAATATCATGTGGGGGCTAGACCGTGGCAATTGGTGTGATGAGTGATCCGGGACTCAAATGTAACAGAGAGCCTTGGTTATGAAGCTGGGAGACAACGATACTATCAAGGGGAGACAAAGGAAGTTTGATATGTGGAGGTAGTTATAGAGAACATGGAGAGAACAATGTTTAATATTAGTTTTGTGGAAGAAATAGCAATGCTAATTTTGAACAGGAAATGGGCACTGACTACCTACACTTCACAAGATTCTTGAGCAATGTAAATGGGTAGAGATTCGAAAGGTCACTACAGAAGTTTTTTTTAATGATGTGTTCAAGGTAATAAATTGGTCAGGCTATCTGCTGCCTGAACACTGATCCCGGTCTAAAGTCACAGTAAGTCCTTTTGCCTTTTGTGTAAAAGTCCATCAGTGCCTCGCCTCGAGAGGGATAGCCTTGTGTGCATCTGAATCCTACGGTCCAATCAAGGAGCAGCTTCTTAAGCCAGGTATAACCGGATCTCAGATGCTGTGAGATTGCAGTTGTATGTATTCTGAACACCATGCAATGGGGTCTTAGGTATCGGATTTGCTTTTAAGTACCCTATCAGAAGATTGAATGAGTGAAACATATCACAAATAGATAAATACGTTCACCACATTCTATAGCTTTGTGTTACAATTTTAGGAACATTTCCCACCGGAAATTTGAAAGCTGAAATTCTTCTCTCCGAAGCCATCTTGCAACACAGCAGTAAAGAGGCAGCATGTTCGTAGGAAGGAAAATTCTGGGATTTCGCTCTGCGTATGGGGCTGAAGTATATTATTGGAGCTGGAGTTTTCACTGGTTTTAACCAACTAGACACAGAAGCAAAGAGAGGGCGAGCGAGACCAGGAATCCACAATACCTGGCCAGCAACCAGCGGGTTCGGTACTTGCTCACTAACATTGCTGCGGTCTTGCCTCTAGTTCCTGGGAAACCTTTGGGAGTTTCATCTGAGATTTTGCCCATTTGGAATGTGTTCATTAAATTTCTCAGGATCTGGAGAGTTTTTAGCAGGGACTTTCTTGGCGGGAGAGAAGGCCTCGCATCACGACTATGTGTGACTGCGTGCCCGCACATTGTTGGGGCGGGAGGGGGCTGGACGTTCCCAATGATGGCAAATTACTGCTGGACTGTCATGCAGGTTTCCAGCTGAATCAGAGGGTAGGCAGCCCAGCATCGAGAGAGGGAGAGAAGTGGCTGCTGTTAAGAATGAAAGGAGAATGAGAGGTTACCTCCATTTTGATTTGTCCTCACAGAGGAGGAATGCAAATCATTTTTCTGTGGGTGGGGGAGGGGGAAGTCAGGCAGGAAGGCCCTTGCAATCAGAGGGGAAACCCTTCCTGGTGGTATCGGGGCCAAGGGTGGGAAACCATTGTCTGCCGGGTGCCCCATCCTTGGGTCATGGATCTTTTGGATCTGATGGGTCCCTCCAGGATGCCACTGGGAGGCAACCTCCATGAAACTAATGGCCATGTGGTGGGGGTGGGATATGGGCTCCCCTTGCCAATAGCCTGGGTAAAGGGTCCTCAGTTGGGCCTTTAATAATGCAAATTGGCTGCTCACCTCAGTCAGTGGGTGACCAAACCACTGCCAAGCCAGGCATTGGTGGAATGGCCCGGCAGGGGGGTGCCATCTTGAAGTTGCTTCTCGCTATTTTACCACGGCCCCTCATGCCAGAAAAAATGTCACCGCCAACGCCTGCGGGAGCTCGGGGAGCCAACTTGAAAAAGGCAGTGTCTTATTGGGATGTACAGGGTTAATGATTTAGTGGCTGGGAAATATTTGCTCCACTTGCATGCAATGGCACATATTTATGTTACATTGCGAACTGTGAAAGTGACAAATATTCAGATTTCCGAGGCGTGGGAATATCCCTAAATTGTACAGTTTTACGCACATTAATTCCCCTCTCTGGATAGCCACATTCGATACTCGTTTTGTGTCTGCTTTGTCAAAAAGCGTCTTTTTGGAAATACCCCCAAAAAACACTGGTGCACCATTTTGACAGCTTGATCGCAAAGCTGCTAGCCCATGATTAATTACATAACTTTCGCTTCTGCTTCTCTTCGGCATCGGTGCAAACGATCAAAGCAGTTGAATCAAAAGTGAAACATAGGAAAATGGATTGAAACCATTCAGCACCTTGGGCTCGTTATGTTGCTCATAGCTGGAATCATGAAGAGGAAATACTGAGCCTGGAATGTTAAGACGTTGATATGGAATTCAACATGAGATGCTATGATTATAAGATGACCATAACAGTTATTACTGGGAACAGGAGTTGGCAATTCAGCCCCTCGAGCACATCGTGCCTGATCCCATCTCAGCCTCACCTCCACTTTCCTGCCCGTTCTCCACAACCCTTCAGCCCGTTGCTAATTAAAAATCTGTCGATCCCCTCCTTAAATTTACTCAATGCTCCGGCATCCACCGCATCCTGGGGTAGTGAAGACTCACAACGCTTTGAGGGAAGAAATTTCTCCTCATTTCTGATGTTTTCTCTGCCCCACTTGATTGCACAGTCTCGGCTGAGACATCAGTGCTTCATTGAGGGAGCACTGCAGTTGGTCAGCAGTGCTTGTCTTTCTGAAGAGACGTGAAGCCACGGTGCCCTCTGACCTCTCGGGTTGATGTAAAAAGTCTCATGGAACTATTTGAAAGAGAGGAGGGGAGTTATCCCCAGAGTCTTGGCCAACATCCTGTGGCGCTATTCTATGAGGAGAGACTGAGTGAATTGGATCCAGCTTCTCTGGGGTTTAGAAGAATGAGTGGCAACCTCATTGAAACATAGAGGATTCTGAGGGGGTTGCTAGGCTACACGTTGAGAGATTGTTTCCGTTATCGGAGAATCTAAAACATGGGGCACAATCTGAGGTTAAAGGTACCGGTCATTTAGTACAGATATGAGGAGAAATTATTTCACTCTATGGGCGGGATTCACTGTTCCCCGACGGCAATTTCGTAATCGGAGAGAGGGCAGAATATTCCTTCTGACTCCGAAATCGGGGGCGTGCCTGTTTGACGGAGGTTTTGTATCCTCCGCCCCCTCTGAAATGGCGCACCGCACGCCTTTGGGATGACATTAGCGCGTCTCCTGAAGGCCCTCCCACGATGCTCCGCCTCCGATGGACCGAGTTCCCGACCGCGCGGTTGACGTGTGGTCGCAGCGGTCGAGAACCCGGCCCGGTGGCTGCGGACTGTGTCGAGTGACTCCACAGTCGGGTGGGAGCCATGCTGCTGGCCGGAAGGGGGGGGCTTCCGCGAGGGTTGAGGAGACGGATGGGGGGTGGCCAGGGGGTGGCCGGGGTGGCACTATCTGGCAGGTCGGGTCCACACATGACCGGCGCCATGTATTACAGCACGACCGCTGCCGGTTGACTCTTTGTGCATGCGCGGTCACGGATCCGTCCATTCTCCAGGCTTTTATACCATGGGAGCCGGGAATTTTACTCAGCACGGCTACTAGCCTCTCACTGGTCGCAAGATTAGTGATTGGTTGGCGCCGATTTTTTTGCCGTAATATGCCACAGTTCCTCCGCTCTTAGTCTCAAAAACAGTGAATCCAGTCCTATGAGTTTGTGAATCTTTGGAATTCTCTACACCAGAGCATTGTCGATGCTCCATTTAAGGCCGGAACACTCAAGAGTTCGGCAATCCAGGAATATGGGGAGTGGGCAGGAAAGTTGAGTCGAAGTGCAGGATCTGTCACAATCATATTGAGTGGCTGAACAGACTCCACGGGCCGCAAGATCTACTCCTGCCCCTATGTCTTGTGTTCAATGTTTGTCATTCAACCAAAATCACGACAACAGATTAACTGCTGCTCGTCTGTCTGCGGGAACTAGGGCTGGAGTTTCTGGCTCCTCTGAGGTGGGACCCGTCACCGGGGACGCAGACGGCCAACAAAAGAGCCCTTGGCTTTTGGTGGGACTAGAAGATCCCGGCGGTGGGCCGGGTTGGGGAATCAACGGCCTAGCTGTGGTTTTTGTGGAAAATTGTTTTGGCAACCATCAGTGAAGGGGTAGCAACATGATGATGACTGGACAGCATTGGAACCAATTTATTTGTCCTGGTTGAATCAGGTGAGGCCCAGGTGAAAATCTCACCCAAGGATACTGAATGGTGGGCGTTAGATATAGTTCAGGGAATATGGAATATGGATCAACTTTGGGGGCTCCAGTTTAGCTCAAACATCTCAATTGCTCCTTTTCCTAGCTTCTATTTTTCCATCTAATAAAACCTCTTCCCATTCCCGACCAGCCCAGGCCATACTTTCTATTTCCTGTATTCTATTCCGAGCCTATCCAGTGGCTTGTTAGTACGCACATTTGTACTTTGGATGAGACGCTAACCCGAGGTCCTATCTGCTCTCTCGCATGGGTAGAAAGATTCCAAGCTACTAATTGAAGAAGAGCAGGGCCGTTCTCTCCAGTGCTTTGGCCAATAGTTATGGCTCCAATAATCCCTCAAACAAATGATCTGCTCAATATCACATTGCGCTTTGCGAATCCACCCTGTGCTAAAATCGGCTGCTGTCACTCATGCACTACAACGGTGATCAAAGGTACCTCATTGGCCGCAAAATGCTTGGGGGTGTTGTGAGGTGGTGAAAGACAAATGATATGAGTTTTTTCTTTCTTTCCCCTTCTGCAGCCAAAGAAAATCCCAAGAGGAATCCATTTAGTAGGAAGAACCAATAATTTATTCAATGGTTCTGGTATAAACTGTGAAGTTTTTCTGCTTCCCCTGTTGGTTGTTGGAGAACTCTGAGCCTGAGTATCATTTTCCTGATTCCTGTCACTGAGGAGTGAAGAGTTCTTAGTCTCAGTGTAGGGCAACCAGACAGCCTTTAGAAATTGGGAGAGTCTCACGGGTGTATTAGTGGGCATTCAAACACCATTGCCCTCCTGACTGCCTAATCCCACACATGGTCCTGGGTCATGACTTCATCTTGTACACTGAGCCAGAGCCATTTTCTCCCATCTGATAGAATCATAGAATTTACAGTGCAGAAGGAGGCCATTTGGCCGCACGAGTCTGCACCGGCCCTTGGAAAGAGCACCCTACTTAAGCCCACGCCTCCGCCCTATCCCCGCAACCCCACCTAACCTTTTTGGACTGTGGGAGGAAACCGGAGCACCCGGAGGAAACCCACGCGGACACGGGGAGAACGTGCAGACTCCGCACAGACAGTGACCCAAGCCGGGAATCGAACCTGGGACCCTGGAGTTGTCAGGCAACAGTGCTAACCACTGTGCTACCGTGTCAACTGAATTAAAATAAAACCGAAACAAGGGCAAAAATTAACAATCCTTAAAATTCCAGCCCAACCTTTTATTTATCAATGCTAATAGATTCTTCTGTGATGCCAAATTTCTATTGATAACAATGTGAGGAAAAACCTTTTCTCCCAGAGGGGGGTGGGAGTCTGGAACTTGCTGCCTGAAAGGGTGGTGGAGACAGAGACCCTCATAACATTTAAGAATTATTTAGATGTGCACTTGCGATGTCAAGGCATGCAAGGCTCTGGGGCAAGCACTAGAAAAGGGATTGGAATACTTAGGCAGTTGTTTATGACCGCAGCAGATGCAATGGATGGGCCAAAGGGGCTTTTCTGTCCTGTAGATCTCTATGACTCCAAGACTCTAATGCTTGGTAAGTGTGTTGGGTGCGGGAAGAGAATTGGCATTGGAAGCATGTAGGGATGTTTTGCTTCGTTAAAGACACTACATAAATGCAAGTTGTGTAGTTCTTGTTGAAATGGAGTAGTGGGAGGAGGTGAACAAAGAAGTTGAGGAAAATTGGACACCATCCACTGAATATCCTCTGAGACTGAAATGCCTGTTACCTGATTGTATTCAGATGGCGTTAGCATATTCATTGACTGATTATCAATGTAAACAATGTGAAATTCTGATGTTAATTGGTGCACAAACATGATAAACGTGCTGTATCTTCAAATGGCAGAGCATGGTTTCAGCCTGCCTTCGAGTTATTAATCTCTGCTGGTTAATCAATAGTTTGACCATGAGGCGAGCGGAAGGAGTAAATGCACCACGTGGTACAGTAACAGACTTGACAAAAAAAGTAAAGAGTTGCACAAATATGGCACCTTTCACAACCTCAGCTCGTCCCAAAGTGTTTACAGCCAATTGAGGTACCTTCAAAGTGTTCTAACATAGGCAGAGGGGCAGCCAATTCCGGCCCAGCAAGAGCCCACGTACAGCAACCAGATAATCTATTTTCTGGGATCGTTGCTGATGGATAAATATTGGCCAGTACACAGGGCAAACTTTCCAGTTCTTCAAATAATGTCATGGCACCTTTCACTTCTGCCTGACAGGACATATGGTATCAATTATTAATAGCCGTTATGGTTACAATTTAGCAATCCAGAAAATCAACAAATTGCACCTTGGAGTCAACGCATTCCATGACTTGCTGTAAATATAAACCAATAATCAATCATGCTGTTTTTATTTTGTTGATGCACTTTGAAGCGTGGCGGCTACTGTTTCTTCTCTGAAAGCCTCCCAAGCAACCCCTCGGGATCGAGAATGACTTGTTTCCACTCAGGTTCAATGAGTTCTGTAATGGCCGATGTGTCCAATGTACGATGTGTAGACTTTGCCCCATGTGGAGCAGGCGCATGTAGGGTTGGGTACATGGAGATTTGTCTTCTCCCTCTGACGCCTTGACTTCACCTCTGCGTGTTCCCGATGAAGTCTCACAAAGTGTTTGATGCCTTCCTGAGTGAAGCTTCACCACTTTGGTGAAGATTGTATTTCTGTGGGTAGTCCATATCGAGTAAAGAATTTAAGTAACTCCTCCACAATCTTTTTAGCTGTAATATTATGTACTGGAATGGCCTCTGGAAACCTAGTATACACATCCATTATTGTTAAAAGATATTGATTCCCACTTTTTGTTATAGGAAGCGGTCCTACGCAATCAATTAGGACCCTTGCAAAAGGTTCCTCAAACACTGGAATGGGTATTAAGGGCGCTGGTTGTATCATTGCTTGAGGTTTCCCTATCACTTGACATGTGTGACATGATTGACAAAATTTAACTTCATCTTTATGTAGTCCAGGCCAATGAAAATGTTTTTGGATTTTAGCTTGAGCTTTCCTTATTCCCAAATGACCTCACACTGGTACCTCATGTGCAACTTGCAACACCTCCCTTCTATACCCTACCGGCAATACTACTTGATGAACTTCTGCCCACTTTTCATCAAGACATCACTTTTACCGTAATAATACTCTGGTATACACTCAGATTCCTCTTCCGTATATGGTTTCTGATACATCCGTTTTATTTCTACATCTTTCTGTTGCAACTCTGCCAATTTTCCTGAACTAAAAATATCCGCCTCATCCTCCACCTGTTCTTGTTCTTTTTCAACCATCTGATCAAAAATTGTTTCTGATAATTGCACTTCAACTTCATCTTCACTCTTTGATTTCTCCTCTTGTCTTAACCTGTGACCTTGTTACTACACAATCCAGGATACTCGTCCTTCAACACTTTAGTTGTCTGATTTTCCACTGGCTTATCAACCACAGTAGGCATCACTCCCACCTGCGATCCAGCTGTATCATTACCCAAGATAAACTGTATTCCTGGACAAGATAGTTTCTTATTACTCCTACTACCACTTCACCACTCTTCACTGGACTTTCCAATCTTACCTTATATAATGAAACACTACTCCTCTCCCCCCAAATTCCACATATTACCACCTTTTCTGGCAATATTCTTCCCAAACTACATAACTCATCTCTTACCATTAAAGATTGACTAGCTCCCGTATCTCTTAAAATTGTGACTTCTTTACCTGCTCCTCCTGATACACATGAGTAAACTTTGCCCACACAAGTAAATTCCTCAAAGACATCTGGCACCTTCTTATCAGTCACTTCTTGATCAGGCTGTACAATCTTTTGCACCTCCTTCGCTTCACTTGGGCTTTCCTTTACCACTTTAACAAACCCCACAGTCTTATCCTGTTTTACCACATCAGCCTTCCCAGTGCTTTTCTTCAACCACCAACACTGTGACTTTACATGGCCTAGTTTATTACAGTGAAAACATTTGAAACTTTTCATTTCTTTTCCACCCTCCTGGATTTCTTTTTTAATCTGAGGTACACTCTCCTTATTATCTCCCATCAGATCACCTTTGCCTCTGCCACTTGAGTATTTCTCATGTCCCCAGTTTCTATCCATCACAGGTTGAAACTGATGTCGGAAACCAAGCTTTGATTTATGAACTAATTCATAATCATCTGCCATTTCTGCTGCTAATCTCACAGTTGTAACCCTCTGCTCTTCCACATGAGTTCTCACTACATCAGGAATTGAATTTTTAAACTCCTCCAAAAGTATAATTTCTCTGAGACCTTCATACGTTTGGTCTATTTTCAAAGCCCTTATAACCTATCTAAATTACTCTGTTCTCAAATGAAATGAAAAAGGCTTCCACCTCCTTCTCGTCAAACCTTGGCAATGCTTGGCCATATTTAAATAAATCCCCAGCAAGCCTTCAACTATGACACTCTTTCTCACTATCTTCATCACTATCATCCAACTGTACGTTTCCCTTTACGTCTGCCAATTTGAACTGACTGTCATGTTTCATGGCGATTTCCTGAAGTTCAAACTCTTTCTCTTTATCTTTTTCCCTGATCTGTATCTCGCTTTCTCTTTCTTTTTGTTCTGCTAGGGCTATTCTTTCTTTTCTTCTTTCTTCGCTCTCCTTTTCTTTTTCCTCTCTCTCTCTTACGTATTCAAGCTGCTTTAATTCTTTCTCATGTTCCATTTGTTTAATTTGTATCTGAATTTCTGCCATTTCCAATGAGTCAAACTGTATCCCAGGCAACTTTAAATGCTTAGCCACCGCCATAATTACCTCATAGAACATAGAACATAGAATGATACAGCGCAGTACAGGCCCTTCGGCCCACGATGTTGCACCGACATGGGAAGTCAAAAAACAAAAGCCATCTAACCTACACTATGCCATTATCATCCATATGCTTATCCAATAAACTTTTAAATGCCCTCAATGTTGGCGAGTTCACTACTGTTGCAGGTAGGGCATTCCATGGCCTCACCACTCTTTGCGTAAAGAACCTACCTCTGACCTCTGTCCTATATCTATTACCCCTCAGTTTGAGGTTATGTCCCCTCGTGCCAGCCATTTCCATCCGCGGGAGAAGTCTCTCACTGTCCACCCTATCTAAACCCCTGATCATTTTGTATGTCTCTATTAAGTCTCCTCTTAACCTTCTTCTCTCTAACGAAAACAACCTCAAGTCCATCAGCCTTTCCTCATAAGATTTTCCCTCCATACAAGGCAACATCCTGGTAAATCTCCTCTGCACCCGTTCCAAAGCTTTCACGTCCTTCCTATAATGGGGTGACCAGAACTGTACGCAATACTCCAAATGTGGCCGTACCAGAATTTTGTACAGCTGCAACATGACCTCATGACTCCGGAACTCAATCCCTCTACCAATAAAGGCCAACACTCCATAGGCCTTCTTCACAACCCTATCAACCTGGGTGGCAACATTCAGGGATCTATGTACATGGACACCAAGATCCCTCTGCTCATCCACACTTCCAAGAATTTTACCATTAGCCAAATATTCCGCATTCCTGTTATTCCTTCCAAAGTGAATCACCTCACACATCTCTACATTAAACTCCATTTGCCACCTCTCAGCCCAGCTCTGCAGCTTATCTATGTCCCTCTGTAACCTGCAACATCCTTCTGCACTGTCGACAACACCACCGACTTTAGTGTCGTCTGCAAATTTACTCACCCACCCTTCTGCGCCCTCCTCTAGGTCATTGATAAAAATGACAAACAGCAATGGCCCCAGAACAGATCCTTGTGGTACGCCACTTGGAACTGAACTCCATTCTGAACATTTCCCATCAACCACCACCCTCTGTCTTCTTTCAGCTAGCCAATTTCTGATCCACATCTCTAAATCACCCTCAATCCCCAGCCCCCGTATTTTCTGCAATAGCCTACCGTGGGGAACCTTATCAAACGCTTTACTGAAATCCATATACACCACATCAACTGCTCTACCCTCGTCTACCTGTTCAGTCACCTTCTCAAAGAACTCGATAAGGTTTGTGAGGCATAACCTACCCTTCACAAAGCCATGCTGACTATCCCTAATCATATTATTCCTATCTAGATGATTATAAATCTTGTCTCTTATAATCCCCTCCAAGACTTTACCCACAACAGACATGAGGCTCACCGGTCTATAGTTGCCGGGGTTGTCTCTACTCCCCTTCTTGAACAAAGGAACCACATTTGCTAACCTCCAGTCCTCTGGCACTATTCCTGTAGCCAATGATGACATAAAAATCAAAGCCAAAGGCTCAGCAATCTCTTCCCTGGCTTCCCAGAGAATCCTAGGATAAATCCCATCAGGCCCCGGGGACTTATCTATTTTCAGCCTGTCCAGAATTGCCAACACCTCTTCCTTACGTACCTCAATGCCATCTATTCTAATAGCCTGGGTCTCAGCATTCTCCTCCTCGCCTCTTGTTGGCCTGTCAACATATTGTGTCAGGAAACCCTCCTGCACACATTGTACAAAAAACGACCCATCTAATGTACTCGAACTATATCTTTTCCAGTCAATATTTGGAAAGTTAAAGTCCCCCATAATAACTACCCTGTTACTTTCGCTCTTATCCAGAATCATCTTCGCCATCCTTTCCTCTACATCCCTAGAACTATTTGGAGGCCTATAGAAAACTCCCAACAGGGTGACCTTTCCTTTCCTGTTTCTAACCTCAGCCCATACTACCTCGGAAGAAGAGTCCCCATCTAGCATCCTCTCCGCCACCGTAATACTGTTCTTGACTAGCAGCGCCACACCTCCCCCTCTTTTGCCTCCTTCTCTGAGTTTACTAAAACACCTAAACCCCGGAACCTGCAACAACCATTCCTGTCCCTGCTCTATCCATGTCTCCGAAATGGCCACAACATCGAAGTCCCAGGTACCAACCCATGCTGCCAGTTCCCCAACCTTATTTTGTATACTCCTGGCATTGAATTAGACACACTTCAAACCACCTACCTGAACACTGGCCTCCTGCGAAGTCAAATCTGTGATCCTGACCTGTATACTCTCAATCTCCTGTACCCTAAAACTACAATCCAGGTTCCCATGCCCCTGCTGCATTAGTTTAAACCCCCCCAAAGAGCACTAACAAATCTCCCCCCCAGGATATTTGTGCCCCTCAGGTTCAGATGTAGACCATCCTGTCTGTAGAGGTCCCACCTTCCCCAGAAAGAGCCCCAGTTATCCAGAAATCTGAATCCCTCCCGCCTGCACCATCCCTGTAGCCACGTGTTTAACTGCTCTCTCTCCCTATTCCTCATCTCATTATCACGTGGCACGGGCAACAATCCAGAGATAACAACTCTGTTTGTTCTCGTTCTGAGCTTCCATTCTTTCCTCACCTTTTCACATTTTGTCAGGTAATGTTAACGGCAATGTTTTTGCCAAATCTAACAGTCTGCTTTTAGTCTCTGTCCATAAGGTACTGCGTGTGACCGTCTCCACCCCCAAAAATGGCCCAGGCCCTGGCTGACTGAAGGTGGGTGGCAATTATCGCGATTCATAGGCCAAATAAGGTCCTGCTCCCATTTCCATCAGCATTTAACTACTGTCAGGACATCCCCCCCCCCCCCCCCCCTCCCGCCCCCCACCTTTACCTGACCCTGATAGAGTAACTTACCTATCCTTTGAGGGCCCCAAACCTGGATGCGTCTCTTCTTCCTGCAGCCGCAGGTGCCTGTACCGGTGGTGTTGCTGATCTGCTGGCTCTTTGATTGGGTCGACAGCTCTGAGAGGTAGGTCATCATCTTTTGTTGGAAGCTGCTGCCCAGCTTGTCCATGTGGGCGTGGGGCCCGCTTTCGGCTCCGTCGGCCGGCAGGCCCACACTGGAGTTGGGAAGATTCCATACATTGGTTGGTATTCTCCGGCCCCGATGCAGACGGGACAGCATCAAGGGTGGGCTGGGTAAATTTGCAGAGTCGCTGGTAGGGGTGGGGCGGGGGCTGGGGGGGGGGGGGGGGGGGGTGGGCGACTTTCTGGCCGTTCTTGCCATTGTTGGGCCGGGAAACTCTGGCTAGTGTTTTGACAGATTAGTTTTGACCTTTCCCCTTGTTCAGATGGAAGTGTGAACTGCAATGGTTTATGGTATCTCACCACTACCTACCTCCTCAAGGACAATTAAGGATGGGCAGTGGTGCTCAAAGCCCAGGAATAAATGTTAAAAAAAGGCCGTGTCCTTTGATTCTATTTCTCTGCACAAGGTGAAATAGCTGGTCCTGTTATACATTACATGGCCAATTATTAGGGTACATGGGAGATATTTGTGAGGAGTACTGCAGTTAATCTATTGCTGGGCCACGCACTCATGCCAAAAGGGGTGTAGGTAGGAGATAACGGTGTCCCACAACTCCACAACTCTCACTTATGACCCCAGGGAGCTGGTTGTGCACACCAGCGGCCATTCCCAGTTATCCTGACTCGGCAGACGTACATAGCTAATTGAGGGGCCAACCAGCTTTCCCTGGTGTGGCTTGAGAATGCCACCCCTTCTAAGTGCATGGAGACTGGGAGCAGTGGAAAAGGCAGAAGATTCAAACAAGTTAGTAGGACAACAGCCCCGGAGGCAGAGACCAGCAAGGTAGGTGACACATCTGGGGTGTTGTCGTGACGTTTAGTAAGGCAAGTGGTAGTCACCTGTGAAGAGCTTGGGACCTCACACGAGCCCAATAGCTCGCCATGGAAAGTCATTGACATACCATGACAGCAGATCTCCTGCTGGGAGCAGATCCAAGGAGGGCGGGCCTGCTATATTATCAAAGAAATAACAGACAGATCAGGGGGAATGGTCACCATTTGACCCATTACCTTCATCCAGAGTCCAGAGAGCGACCCTGCTCCCATGGCTGTCCTCTCCTCACCTGCTGGTTCCATGTTCCCACCAAAGGAAGGCATCACCTTAAGGCAAGAAGAGGAGAAAAGGACAGAAAGAAACATTCAACATGAAAATCACTCAAAGGTGGCGAGAGGGAGTTTTCTCTCATATATTCCACTGACAGTCATTTACAGAGCAAAGTATGAGACACAGAACCTGGGAGCAAAAGGAGTGAAACTATCTCAGGTCCATTGCAACAGCATGTGACTGTGAGGTGAAAACATCAAGGGCAGGGTCAACCAAGGTTTACATCACAAGATAAAGCCAGTGAGGAAACCCTTTGGGATTATTTCATCTCATCCTTTCAAAATAGGAATCTAACAGTCCTCATGTTATAGCGATGAATGATAAATTCAGAGTCTCTGCACCCGTAATGGTAACATTTTGCAGATCAAGTGGGAAAGAGGTTACTGCCTGGATACCTATTTTTAAAGTGTCTCCTTGCCATGTTGTATCCATCTATGAAGGCCCTGAAATCTGAAAAGAGAAGTAATAGGTTAGGATTATCGTGTTCTTCATGATTCTGTTATCAGGATGGGTGTCGTAGTGTTCACAAAGACCACAGAAGTTAAGTTCATTAACAAAGCCAACTTTTATTTACGCTACTTATTGAACAAAAGAACAAAGAAAAGTACAGCACAGGAACAGGCCCTTCGGCCCTCCAAGCCCGTGCCGACCATACTGCCCGACTAAACTACAATCTTCTACACTTCCTGGGTCCGTATCCTTCTATTCCCATCCTATTCATGTATTTGTCAAGATGCCCCTTAAATGTCACTATCGTCCCTGCTTCCACTACCTCCTCCGTTAGCGAGTTCCAGGCACCCACTACCCTCTGTGTAAAAAACTTGCCTCGTACACCTCCTCTAAACCTTGCCCATCGCACCTTAAGCCTATGCCCTCTAGTAATTGACCCCTCTACCCCGCGGAAAAGCCTCTGACTATCCACTCTGTCTATGCCCCTCATAATTTTGTAGACCTCTATCAGGTCGCCCCTCAACCTCCTTCGTTCCAATGAGAACAAACCGAGTTTATTCAACCGCTCCTCATAGCTAATGCCCTCCATACCAGGCAACATTCTGGTAAATCTCTTCTGCACCCTCTCTAAAGCCTCCACATCCTTCTGGTAGTGTGGCGACCAGAATTGAACACGATACTCCAAGTGTGGTCTAACTAAGGTTCTATACAGCTGCAACATGATTTCCCAATTCTTATACTCAATGCCCTGGCCAATGATGGCAAACATGCCGTATGCCTTCTTGATTACCTTCTCCACCTGTGTTGCCCCTTTCAGTGACCTGTGGACATGTACACCTAGATCTCTCTGACTTCAATACTCTTGAGGGTTCTACCATTCACTGTATATTCCCTACCTGCATTAGACCTTCCAAAATGCATCACCTCACATTTGTCCGGATTAAACTCCATCTGCCATCTCTCCGCCCAAGTCTCCAAACGATCTAAATCCTGCCGTATCCTCTGACAGTCCTCATCGCTATTCGCAATTCCACCAACCTTTGTGTCGTCTGCAAACTTACTAATCAGACCAGTTACATTTTCCTCTGAATCATTTATCTATACTCTGAACAACAAAGATCCCAGCACTGATCCCTGCGGGACACCACTAGTCACAGCCTTCCAATTAGAAAAGCATCCTTCCATTGCTACTCTCTGCCTTCTATGACCTAGCCAGTTCTGTATCCACCTTGCCAGCTCACCCCTGATCCCATGTGACCACTTACTCCTAAAGTAAATGATAATCTAGCAATCTGCACTCTACACATAACTTTTTTAAAATAAATATGTTTTTATTAAGAATTTTTCAACAATATTTTCCACCTTACAAACAAACCCCCCCCTCCCCCCTCCCCCCCCCCCACCCCACCGTAACAAAGAAAAGAAAAAGAACTCACGTGGCAAGACATGAACATGGCAAGTCAATAAGATACAGAACTTTGTACATTGGATTCTTCCCGTACATGCCAGTTCCGGATCATTCATGTGTTTTCTTGCTCAAATGCCCCCCAGAGAAACCCCCCCTCCCCCCTCCCTCCTCTCTCACCCCCCCCAACGAACGATGTCCCCCCCTCCCCCGCTGGGTTGCTGTTGCTACTGTCCGACCTTCATCTAACGCTCCGCGAGATGGTCTAGGAACGGTTGCCACCGCCTGTAGAACCCCTGCGCAGACCCTCTCAAGGCAAACTTTATTCTCTCCAACTTGATAAACCCAGCCATATCATTTATCCAGGCCACCACGCTGGGGGGCTTCGCCTCCTTCCACATTAGCAAGATCCTTCGCGGGCTGCAAGGGACGCAAAGGCCAGAATGCCGGCCTCTTTCGCCTCCTGCACTCCCGGCTCGTCCACTACTCCAAATAGTGCTAGCCCCCAGCTTGGCTTGACCCGGACTTACACCACCTTAGATACTGTTCCCGCAACTCCCCTCCAGAACCCCTCCAGTGCCGGGCATGACCAAAACATATGGACATGGTTCGCCGGACTTCCTGAGCACCTCCCACATCTGTCCTCCACCCCAAAGAACCTACTCAGCCTCGCCCCCGTCATGTGCGCTCTATGAACCATCTTAAATTGTATCAAGCTAAGCCTGGCACATGAGGAAGAGGAATTAACCCTACTTAGGGCATCAGCCCATAGCCCCTCCTCAATCTCCTCCCCCAACTCCTCTTCCCATTTACCCTTCAGCTCCTCTACCAAAGCCTCCCCCTCTCCTTTCATCTCCTGGTATATCGCCGACACCCTGCCCTCTCCGACCCATACGCCCGAAATCATCCTATCTTGAATCCCCTGTGCCTGGAGTAGCGGAAATTCTCTCACCTGCCGCCTCGCAAACGCTCTCACTTGCATGTACCTGAAAGCGTTTCCCGGGGGTAGCCCAAACTTCACCTCCAGCGCCCCTAAGCTCGCAAACGTCCCGTCAATGAACAGGTCCCCCAGTCTTCTGATCCCTAACCGATGCCAGCTCTGAAATCCCCCGTCCATCCTTCCTGGGACAAACCGATGATTGTCTCTGATCGGGGACCACACCGAGACTCCCGTCACACCCCTGTGCCATCTCCACTGCCCCCAGATCTTTAGCGTTGCTGCCACCACTGGGCTCATGGTGTACCTTGTCGGCGAGAGGGGCAGCGGTGCCATCACCAGCGCCCCCAGGCTCGTTCCTTTGCAGGACGCCATCTCCAACCTCTTCCACGCCGCCCCCTCTCCCTCCATCACCCACTTACGGATCATTGCCACGTTGGCAGCCCAATAGTAACCACCCAAATTCGGCAACGCCAACCCTCCTCTATCTCTGCTATGCTCCAAGAACCCCCTCCTTACCCGCGGAGTCTTGCTCGCCCACACAAATCCCATAATGCTCCTGCTTACCCTCTTAAAGAAGGCCTTAGTAATCACAATTGGGAGGCATTGGAATACAAAAAGAACCTCGGGAGGACCACCATTTTAACCGACTGTACCCTACCCGCCAGCAAGACTGGCAACATGTCCCACCTTTTAAAATCCTCCTCCATCTGTTCCACCAACTGCGTCAAGTTAAGTTTGTGCAGTGCCCCCAGCTCCTAGCTACCTGAATCCCCAAATATCGAAAGCTCCTTTCCGCCCTCCTCAACGGTAGGTCGTCTATCCCTCTTCCCTGGTCCCCCGGATGGATCACAAAGAGCTCACTCTTTCCCACATTGAGCTTATAGCCCGAAAAGTCTCCAAACTCCCGTAGGATCTGCATTACATCAACCATCCCCTCCACTGGATTCGTCACATACAGCAACAGGTCGTCTGCATACAGCGACACTCGATGTTCCTCTCCCCCTCGGACCACCCCCTTCCATTTCCCCGACTTCCTTAACGCCATGGCCAAAGGTTCAATTGCTAATGCAAACAGCAGAGGGGACAGGGGGCACCCCTGCCTCGTCCCTCGATACAGCCGGAAATACTCCGACCTCCGCCGGTTCGTGACCACACTCGCCACCGGGGCTTTATACAGGAGCTTAACCCAACTGATAAACCCTCCCCCGAACCCAAACCTCCTCAACACTTCCCAGGGATACTCCCACTCTACCCGATCAAAAGACTTCTCCGCGTCCATGGCTGTCACTATCTCCGCTTCTCCCTCCATCGATGGCATCATTATCACATTTAGGAGCCTTCACACATTAGTATTTAACTGCCTACCCTTTACGAATCCCGTCTGGTCCTCGTGAATCACCCCCGGGACACAGTCCTCAATCCTCGTGGCCAACATTTTTGCCAGCAACTTAGCATCTACATTAAGGAGTGAGATCGGTCTATACGACCCACATTGCAGTGGGTCCTTATCCCGCTTCAAGATCAAAGAGATCGTCGCCTCCGACATTGTCAGGGGCAGGGTCCCCCCCTCCCTTGCTTCATTGAAGGTCCTTACCAGCAACGGGGCTAACAGATCTACATACTTCCTATAAAACCCATCCGGCCCCGGGGCTGTCCCTGTCCCATGCTCCCCAGTCCTTTAACCAGCTCCTCCACCCCAATTGGCGCCCCCAAACCAGCCACCTCCTGCTCCTCCACCCTTGGGAACCTCAATTGGTCCAAGAATCGCCGCATTCCCTCTTTCCCCCCTGGGGGCTGGGACCTATACAGCTCCTCGTAAAAGGCCTTAAAAGCCTCATTCACTTTCCCCGCACTCCGCACCGTAGTTCCCCTGCCATCTTTGACTCCGCCTATTTCCCTCGCTGCCATCCTCTTACGGAGCTGATGTGCCAGCATCCGGCTTGCCTTCTCCCCATATTCATATATCGCCCCCTGTGCCTTCCTCCACTGTGCCTCTGCCTTCCCTGTGGTCAACAGGTCGAACTCCGTCTGGAGACTTCGTCTCTCCCTGAGTAGTCCCTCATCAGAAGCCTCTGCATAGCTCCTGTCCACCCTTAAAATCTCCCCCACTAACCTCTCCCTTTGCCTGCCCTCTCTCTTCACCCTATGAGCCCTGATGGAGATTAACTCTCCCCTGACCACCGCCTTCAGCGCCTCCCATACTACTCCCACCTGCACGTCCCCGTTGTCTTTGGCCTCCAGATACCTTTCAATACACCCCCGCACCCTCCCACACACTTCCTCGTCTGCCAGCAGTCCCACATCCAACCTCCACAGCGGGCGTTGGTCCCTCTCCTCCCCCAGCTAAAGCTCCACCCAATGCGGGACATGGTCTGAAATGGCTATGGCCAAATACTCCGTTCCCTCCACTTTCGGGATCAATGCCCTGCCCAGAACAAAAAAATCTATCCGGGAGTAGGCCTTATGTACGTGGGAGAAAAAAGAAAATTCTCTGGCCAAAGGCAAATCTCCACGGATCTACTCCCCCATCTGGTCCATAAACCCCCTAAGCACCTTGGCCGCAGCCGGCCTCTTCCCCATCCTAGATCTGGAGTGATCTAATGCTGGGTCCAGCATCGTGTTAAAATCCCCACCCATTATCAACCTCCCTACCTCCAGGTCTGGAATACGCCCCAACATCCGTTTCATGAATCCAGCATCGTCCCAGTTGGGGCATATACATTCACCAGTACCACCTCCGTCCCCTGCAACCTACCGCTCACCATCACGTATCGGCCTCCCTTGTCCGCTTCCAAGTTCTTGGCCTCAAATGACACCCGCTTTCCCACCAGTATTGCCACCCCTCTATTCTTCGCATCCAGCCCCGAATGGAACGCCTGTCCCACCCATCCCTTCCTTAACCTGACCTGATCTGCCACCTTCAGATGTGTCTCCTGAGGCATGACCACGTTTGCCTTCAGTCCCTTTTGATGCGCGAACACTCTGGCCCTCTTAACCGGCCCATTTAGGCCTCTCACATTCCACGTGATCAGCTGGATTGGGGGGTTCCCCCCTCCCTCCCACCCTCCGCCGACTAGCCATCTCCTATCTTAGGCCAGTCCCGTGCTCGCGTCTCCCGCACTCTCCAGTCCCCCAGGCGGGGAACCCCCGCCCCGACCACCTCTTCCATTTTCAGTTCCCCCTCGGACAGTGCAGTAGCAACCCTAGAATCCCCCCTTCTCCCCCCTTCCCTCCCTCCACCCCCGCTAGATCCACATCTAGCTCTTTTGCTCCCCCCATATTACTTCCGTGAGTCAGCTGACTTCTGCTGAACCCGGCTTCCCCCGCCTTCCCGTTGATCTCCCCGTGTGGGAGTCTCTCCTCCTCACCTTCCTTCATCCCCACCCCCCCCCCCATTTTGGCACGGGAAAAAGCCCGCGCTTTCCTAAACCAGCCCCGCCCCTGTGGCGCAGCTCCTGTTGCGGCCATTGTCTCAGTTCCCTCCTCCCCGAGTCTCACCTCCCTCCAGCACCGACGCCCACATTCCCCATCATCATCATCTCGTCTACAGAAAAGAAAAACGGGAATTTTAGGAATTTTAACCAGAACACTACCCACATCCCCATCCATCATCCCACCCATGAAGTATTCGTTACCCATATTTACGACCCCATATACAACCAACATCTCCCCCCACAACCACATCCCCTCAGTTCGAGTCCACTTTTTCCGTCTGGATAAAGGTCCAAGCCTCTTCTGGCGTTTCAAAATAATGGTGTCGGTCCTGATAGGTGACCCACAGTCGTGCAGGCTGCAACATGCCGAACCTGACTCATTTTTTGTGCAGCACCGCCTTGGCCTGTTTGAAGCCAGCTCTCCTCCTTGCCACCTCTGCGCTCCGATCCTGGTAAACTCAGATCACCACGTTCTCCCATCTACTGCTCCGTACCTTCTTGGCCAATCTCAGCACACTTTCTTTGTCCGCGAAACGATGGAACCTTGCCACTATCGCCCTTGGCGGCTCATCAGCCTTGAGTCTCCTCGCCAGGATCCGGTGAGCCCCTTCCAGCTCCAGGGGGGTCGGAGAGGCCTCCGCTCCCATCAGCGAATGGAGCATCGTACTCACATACACCCCGGCATCAGCTCCCTCCACTCCTTCGGGAAGACCCAGAATCCGGAGGTTCTTCCTCCTCGACCTGTTCTCCAGGACCTCAATTCTCTTGGCCCACGTCCTGTGCACCACCACTTTTACCGCCAGGCCCAGGATCTTGTCCTCATTGTCATTCATTTTATCTTTCACCTCACGAAGTTCCACCGCCTGGATCTTCTGGGTCTCCTTCAGCCCCTCGATCGCCAACAGCATTGGCGCCAGCACCTCCTTTTTCAGCTCCTCCACACAGTGCTTAAGGAACTCCTGCTGGTCCGGCCCCCATGCTGCTCGATCTCCGCCCTCCGCCATCTTGCTTTTCCCCCTCGTTTTTGTCGCTGCTCCAGAGCCTCTTTTCTCGCCGCTCCACCGCTGATCTCGGCCATATATCGTAAGGGGGGACCTTACTGCACCTTCCCACACGGGATCAATTCAAAAAAGTTCCATTGGGGCTCCTCTGGACAGCCTGAAAGTCCGTTATCGCGGGAGCTGCCAAAACGTGCGACTTAGCTCCACATCGCTGCAACCGGAAGAAACACTCTACACATAACTAACACTAGTCTAGACACTCTATAGCTGTATTCTGATCTCTCACTACTCATATGCTCACCTCTCCAGCCTTCTTCCAGAAGCCTGTAAGTCAGTGTTTTATATAGTTCTGCATCAAGCTCCATCTAGTGGTGAATTATGATATGACATTAACCCTTTGTATTCTGAACATTTCCCACAATGTCACAAGGACTTCAGGGGGTTAAGTTATGAGGAGAGATTACACAAATTAGGCCTGTTTCTCTAGAATTTAGAAGGTTAAGGGTGATCTGATCGAAGTCTTCAAGATATTAACAGGAAGAGACAGCGTAGATAAAGATAAACTATTTCCACTAGTTGGAGATTCTAGAACTAGGGGGCATAGTCTGAAAATTAGGGCCAGACTGTTCAGGACTGATAGTAGGAAGAACTTCTTCGCTCAAAGTGGGTAGAGGTTTGGAACTATCTCCAACAAATGGCTGTTGAAGCTAGATCAGTTGTTAATTGTAAATCTTTGAGATGAATAAAGTTTTGTTCAGTAAAGGTATTAAGGGATATGGGCCAAAGGCAGGTATGTGGGGCGGGATTCTCTGATCCTGAGGCTAAGTGTTGACACCGTCGTAAACGCCGCCGCGTTTCTCGAAGGCGTCAACATGGCCTCAGGAGCAGCGATTCTGACCCCTACAGGAGGCCAGCACGGCACTGGAGCGACCCACGCCGCTCCAGCTGCCAATGCGCACATGCGCAGTGGGACCGGCGCCAATGCGCGCGTGTGCAGCGGCTCCCTTTCCGCGCCAGCACCGACGCAACATGGCATAGGGCTACAGGGGCCGGCGCGGAACAAATGAGGCTCCCAGCCCGTTCAATCAGGTTTATTGAACCATTAGCACAGTTTTCTATGAGTTCAACTCTCCTGATAATCTTGCTATCGTAATTCAGTCCAACTAACCAGTCTGCTCTAAGCCACGTGGTGGGTGTGATGCTTCCTGATCTGCCCCTGTCCTTCTCTCTAAGTGTCGCCTGTGGAAAGAGAAAGAGCATGTGTGCCCTGTCCTTATTTCTGGGTTGCCCCCTTGTGGTACTGTCACCTCTGGGTGTCTTGACTGCCCATTGGTCGTGTCCTATTCTAAGTGTTCATTAGCTGTATGTCGGTATGTCATGACATCTCCGGTGCTCCCTCTAGTGTTTACTTAGTTGTCGTGTATTTACATTAACCCCTTGTGTATATACAGTGATGCATATCACCACACTCTCTTGGATGCATTTTAAGAATTCTGCCCCCTCCAAGCCTTTCATACTTTGACTATCCCAATTAAGTAGTCTAACAGCACCATGTTAAAGTCCAACAGGTTTATTTGAAATCACAAGCTTTCGGAGCGCTGATCCTTCATCAGGTGAAGTGGAGGCAAGTTCGCAAACACAGCATATATAGGCAAAGGCACAATTTCAAGATAATTACAGATTGGAATGTGAAGAATGGTTAGAATGAGAGTCTTTACAGGTAAACAAAAACCTTACTGTGCCCACCCAGTCCAATGCAGGCATCTCCTCATCATGGCTATCCCAATTAATATTGGAGAAGTTGAAATCCCTACTATTATTCTCCAATTAATTTTACATTTCTCTGCGGTTTGTATACATATCTGCTCTTCTATCTCTCCCTGACTGTTCGGAGGCCTATAGAACACTCCCAGCAATGTGATTGGCTCCTTTTGATTTTAGGTTCCACCCATATAGCCTCAATTGCTAAGATATCACCCTCCTCACTGCAGTAATTGACTCATTGGTCAATACTGCAACAACACCTTCTCTTCTTGCTGATCTGCTTATTATCGGGCTGGTGTTTGTGGGATCTTGTTTTGTACAAAAGGGCTCCCACTTTTTTTGACGTTGCAAGAGTGGCAAATTTTGAAAAGCTCCCGTTAACCCCCCCCCTGCCTTGACTCCTTCCGGGACAAAAATGCCGGACTGGATTCTCCCAAAATGGGCTAAGTCCCCATGCGGGTGTAAAAACGCAGGCGTTGCAGTCACGAGTTTTCTGAAAAAAATATAAGCCAATTCACTTACCTTCAGGGGCTGGCAGGGACCCAGAGTGATTCACGCAGCTTTAGCTGCAGGTATGGACCCCTGCATTTCCGGTTTAGAGTCCGCGCATGAGCAGAGCGGCGGCCTCCAGGGGCCGGGCCGAACGCCACGGCGGACTCGGACCGTGGAGGCACCTGGAAGATGTAAGCCCCCCCGATCGGCCGCGCGCCCGAGGATCCGTCCGGCCCGATCTCTCTCCCGGCCGCCCATAAGGTCCCCTGCTGCCCGATCCCCCCCGCCCCCCACCAGGGCAGCCGAGGACTGAGTCCGCAGCCGCCACGCGAGAGCCCCGACCGGCCATAGCATGTTAGTTCCACGCCGCCGGGAACTTGGCCGGTCGGGAGCGGAGGATCCCTGGGCGGGCCGCGGGAACGCGCGGGCGTTCGGGGCCCGGAGAATCGCCGAACCGGCGCCGGGCTCCGATTTCGTTGTGACACCTGAGTCTCCACCTCTGCGCCAAACGTGATTTCGGCGCGGGGCTGCGGAGAATGCAGCCCTCTACCCTTGCAGGCATTTTGAGGGGCAAGTCAGGACTTTTCCCGAATTCCGCTTACCCGCCTCTGGGATGAAAATCCAGCACAATATAGTAAAATGGTTGCCAGGCGTATGGTGGGGTTGATTCAGGACAAAGTAGGAGATTTGTGTAGAACAATAGGGGATGTGGCTGAGTGACTAATTAAATTCTTTATCTCTCTGCTTTTGTCTTCTTTCGCACACTGTCTCGCTGCCTCCTTCTCTTTCTCTCTTCATTTGGTCCCTCTCATTGTCTCTTTCTTTTCTTGGCATGTCTCTGCTTATTACTGTCCGTCTTTTTCTCTCTGCCTCTTTCTTTTTCTGGTCTTATTTGCTCTGTCTCGTTTTAATCTGTAGAAATGACTCACGTGCCACATTATCTGTGATCTGTCAGTTAGGTGTAACATTTTCTAACTAAATTAAATGCCGTGATTCATATATTTTGGAAAACCCAGTTCAAAGTCAGAGCATAAAAATCGTAGTCATATCGCCAGTATGAATGACTGAGCTGTGATAGCGACTAAAACTCCCAGCGGTGAATGAATAGAAATAGACAAAGCTGTCAACAATGGACAGATGTGTCGCCTGTTGCATACCCGCAGCACTGGCTCCCGGCCACGGCACTAACCTACTTTAGCTCGCACATGCCACCCTGAGTCAGATTAATATGTTTGACCTCTGCCCTCTCTTTCCTTACACTCCCTCTTTTCCCTCGTTTCTCCCTATCTCTGCAATCTCCTTCAATCCGCCAACTCTCGAGATACTCGTGGTCTTCCAATTCTGACATCTTGATGGGGCTGGTTTAGCACAGTGGCTTGTAATGCAGAACAAGGCCAGCAGCGCGGGTTCAATTCCCGTACCGGCCTCCCCGAACAGGCGCCGGAATGTGGCGACTAGGGGCGTTTCACAGCAACTTCATTGAAGCCTACTTGTGACAATAAGCGATTATTATTATTGATCATCATCAATTTCGCCCAGGTGGCCTTGGCCCTAAGATCTGGAATTCCCAAACTTCCCTTTTCCTCACTTTCCTCCTTTAGGCCACTCCTCTGAATCTTGCCTCTTTGATCGAGAATTTGGTCATCTACTCTAATCTCACTCTATATGACTTGGTGCCAAATTTTATTTGATATTCTCCCATTGTAAATGTGCCTTGGGACATGCTATTGCAGTAAAGGTGTTATATAAATGCAAGTGGTGTTGGTTTTTTAATGTATTGTATTCCAAACTTATTCAAAAAGTTACAAAACATGAATAATCTGGGGAACACACTCCCCAATTCCTAGTTTTAGTCTAGACAAATTTTCCCCCTTTTTCACCCCCCTCCCCACCCGCGACGAACAATTCCTCAAACATGGCCATGAACAGCCCTCACCGTGGCTCAAAGCCCTCCGCTGAACCCCTCAGTTCAAACTTCATTTTATCCATCAGGAGGAAGTTGTATAGATGCCCTAGCCAGGCCGCCACCCCCAGCGGCATTGCCGACCGCCATTCTAGTAAAATTCTTCGCTGGGTAATCAGAGAGGCGAAGGCCACGGCGTCGGGCCTTTCTCCCCTCAGCTCTGGCTTTTCCGATATCCCCCAAAACGTCACCATCGGGCCTGGCCCGACCTCCACCCCCACAATCTATACTGTGATGTGGAGATGCCGGCGTTGGACTGGGGTGAGCACAGTAAGAAGTCTTACAACACCAGGTTAAAGTCCAACAGGTTTGTTTCAATGTCACTAGCTTTCGGAGCGCTGCTCCTTCCTCAGGTGAATGAAGAGGTATGTTCCAGAAACACATATATAGACAGATTCAAAGATGCCAGACAATGCTTGGAATGCGACCATTAGCAGGTGATTAAATCTTTACAGATCCAGAGATGGGGTAACCCCAGGTTAAAGAGGTGTGAATTGTACCAAGCCAGGACAGTTGGTAGGATTTCGCAGGCCAGATGGTGGGGGATGAATGTAATGCGACATGAATCCCAAGTCCCGGTTGAGGCCGCACTCATGTGTGCGGAACTTGGCTATAAGCTTCTGCTCGGCGATTCTGCGTTGTCGCGCGTCCTGAAGGCCGCCCTGGAGAACGCTTACCCGGAGATCAGAGGCTGAATGCCCTTGACTGCTGAAGTGTTCCCCGACTGGAAGGGAACATTCCTGCCTGGTGATTGTCGCGCGATGTCCGTTCATTCGTTGTTGCAGCATCTGCATGGTCTCGCCAACGTACCACGCTTCAGGACATCCTTTCCTGTAGCGTATGAGGTAGACAACGTTGGCCGAGTCGCATGAGTATGTACCGCGTACCTGGTGGGTGGTGTTCTCACATGTAATAGTGGTATCCACGTCGATGATCTGGCACGTCTTGCAGAGATTGCCATGGCAGGGTTGTGTGGTGTCGTGGTCACTGTTCTGAATCTATACTAACAGCCCGAACACTCCCACCCAGTATCGCCCTAGCTTCTCAGCCCCAGAACATATGCGTGTGGTTCGCTGGTCCGCGCCCACACTTCTCGCACTTGTCTGCCACTCCCTGGAATAACCCACTCATTCTCGCCCGAGTCATCTGCACCCTGCGTACCACCTTAAACTGTAGCAAACTCACGGGACGCGAGCACAGTGGTTAGCACTGTTGCTTCACAGCATCAGGGACCCGGGTTCGAATCCCGGCTTGGGTCACCATCTATGCGGAGTCTGTACGTTCTCCTTGTGTCTGCGTGAGTTTCGTCCTGGTGTTCTGGTTTCCTCCCACAGTCCAAAGATGTGCAGGGTAGGTGGATTGGCCATGCTAAATTGCCCCTTAGTATCCAAAAAGTTGCGTGGGGTTACTGGGTTAAGGGGATAGTGTTGAGGCAAGGGCTTGAGTAGGATGCTCTTTCCAAGGGCCTGTGCAGACTGGATGGGCTGAATGGCCTCCATCTGCACTGTAAATTCTATTCGATGATGAGGAGGTTGAATTCACACTACGCAGTGCCTCACTCCACACTCCTCAACCTATCTCCCATCGCAACTCTTATCCCCATTTCTCCTTGATCATCACCACTTGCATACCCCCCCTCCCATCCACCCATATACTCCCCCTGCTCTCCCATCCACCCATATACTCCCCCTGCTCTCCCATCCACCCATATACTCCCCCAGCTCTCCCATCCACCCATATACTCTCCCTGCTCTCCCATCCACCCATATACTCCCCCTGCTCTCCCATCCACCAATATACTCCCCCTGCTCTCCCATTCACCCATATACTCCCCCTGCTCTCCCATCCACCCATATACTCCCCCTGCTCTCCCATCTACCCATATACTCCCCCTGCTCTCCCATCCACCCATATACTCCCCCTGCTCTCCCATCCACCCATATACTCCCCCTGCTCTCCCATCCACCCATATACTCCCCCTGCTCACCCATTCACCCATATACTCCCCCTGCTCTCCCATCCACCCATATACTCCCCCTGCTCTCCCATCCACCCATATACTCCCCCTGCTCTCCCATCCACCCATATACTCCCCCTGCTCTCCCATCCACCCAGATACTCCCCCTGCTCTCCCATCCACCCATATACTCCCCCTGCTCTCCCATCCACCCATATACTCCCCCTGCTCTCCCATCTACCCATATACTCCCCCTGCTCTCCCATCCACCCATATACTCCCCCTGCTCTCCCATCTACCCATATACTCCCCCTGCTCTCCCATCCACCCATATACTCCCCCTGCTCTCCCATCCACCCATATACTCCCCCTGCTCTCCCATCCACCCATATACTCCCCCTGCTCTCCCATCCACCCAGATACTCCCCCTGCTCTCCCATCCACCCATATACTCCCCCTGCTCTCCCATCCACCCATATATGTTCCCAATCCTAACCTTCCCTTTCATGTCCAGAAGCAGTAACCGTTCCAAAAGAGGCCCCCCCGCTGGGTCGGAGAATCGCCGGTGGGCGGCGTGAATCCCGCCCCCCCCCGGCTGCCGAATTCTCCGGCGCCGGGGTTTTGGCGGGGGCTGGAATTGTGCCGCGCCGGTTGGCGGCAGCTGGCAGCGGCTGCCCCGGTGATTCTCCGGCCCGCGATGGGCTAAGTGGCCGCCCGTGTTCGGCGGGACCCGCCGGCGTAAATCACAACAGGTCCTTACCGGCGGGACCTGGCTCCACGGGTGGCCTGCAGAGTCCTCGGGGTGGGGGGGGGGGGCACTGGGGGACTTGGCCCTGGGGGGTGCCCTTACGGTGGCCTGGTCCGCGATCGGGGCCCACCGATCCGCGGGCGGGCCTGTGTCGTGGGGCCACTCTTTCCCTCCGCACCGGCCACTGTCAACCTCCGCCATGGCCGGTGCGGAGAAGAACCACCCTGCGCATGCGCTAGGATGATGCCAGCACACGCTGGCGCTTCTGCGTATGCGCCAACTAGGGCCGGCCGGTGGAGGCCCTTTGGCCCCGGTCGGCGTGGCACCTTTGGGTCGGCCTGACGCCGGAGTGGTTCACGCCACTCCTCGGCGCCAGAGTGGCCCCCCCCCCCCCCCGCCGGTTTGCGGAGAATCCCGCCCTATATTTTGGTAGCCTGGGAAACCCTTTCCACACCTTCCCGAAGGCCATTGCCAAAGGCTCTATCGCCAACGCAAACAGTAGCGGCGACAGCGGACACCCCTGCCTTGTTCCCCGAACAACCCAAATCTCCATGAGCTCATCTCACTGGTCCGTGTGCTCACCACCAGGGCCGCGTACGGCATTTGCATCCATGCCACAAACATTGGCCCGAACCCGAACCTTCCCAGCACCTCAAACAGGTACCACCACTCCACTCTCCGCGTCCATGGACACCACCACCTCCGGTGCCCGTCCTCTTGACAAGGTCATGATCACATTCAGTAATCATAATAATAATAATCTTTATTACTGTCACAAGTCGGCTCACATTAACACCGCAAAGAAATTACTTTGAAAAGCCTCCAGATTCCGGCACCTGTTCGGGTACACAGAGGGAGAATTCAGAATGTCCAAATTGCCTAACAGCGCGGGACTTGTGGGAGGAAACCGGAGCACCCGGAGGAAACCCACGCAGAGACGGGGAGAACGTGCAGACTCCGCACAGACGGAGTTGAACTTGGGACTTTGGCGCTGTGAAGAAACGGTGCTAACCACTGTGCTACCACGCCACCCTCTAACTGTGAGTCCCTCTCAGTCCCTTTGTTTAACTTCAGTGAATAGTACCTAGTTCAGATTTCAATTCTTTGTCCCTTTGATTTCACTCTTCCTGGGACTTCACTTTACATCCCCTGGTTTCGAGAACTTTCTGTTCTTTAGCTTCTGGGCTTTGTTTTCTGCCCCTTACTCCATTGCCCTGCCTGTCTGTTGGTAGTTTTTTTTATAAGAGATCATTTCTTCTCAGGTACCTGGTTCCAAATGAACCCAAGTGCTTATGATTTTCAAAGTGGGCACCTGGTTGCCAAACAACAGCTTAGTTTTTTTTACTTCTATAATTGCATTCACATCATAAATCTTTAATTACAATGCAGGCACAGTTTGAAATGAAACAAAAACCCATAGACATGCAGGCACCTTTACTTGACATGAAGCTAACTAAAGGTTAATTTTTTTTCTTACACTGAAACACAAAATTTAAATTACCTAAAGGTATAATTTGTTTCTAATACTGACAAACACAAATATAGATTACTTAAACCATCTTTACTTCCTGACAGAAGATTGGATAGCTATGTGAAGCAAAGAAAGAGAGAGGACGAAAAGAAGTGAATAGGACAGTGGGTATCTTTTTGCATGACTCTAGCAAAGAGCTTGCATAGACACAATGGGCTGAATGGCCTCTTTCTGCTAAACGTTTATGTTCTACCTCTTTGAAGCATAATTTTAATAAATGTTCCTTTATCAATGGCCCTCTAATTTTGGTCCTCTCCACTGTTTGCTCCTCACCTTTGGCATTATATCAATACCAGTTGTTGTTTTTGAAAAACAGACCATTCAGCCCATCATGCCCACCCTGATGGGCAGCACGGTGGCGCAGTGGGGTAGCCCTGATGCCTCACGGCGCCGAGGTCCCAGTTTCGATCCCGGCTCTGGGTCACTGTCCGTGTGGAGTTTGCACATTCTCCCCGTGTTTGCGTGGGTCTCGCCTCCACAACCCAATGATGTGCAGGGTAGGTGAATTGGCCACGCTAAGTTGCCCCTTAATTGGAAAAAATGAATTGGGTATTCTATGCCCGCACTGATTATTTGAACGAACTATCCAATTGTACCCATTCCCCATAGGGCAGAAAATCCTTTCTCCTCAAGGATATTTGGAATTTTGAAAGTTAGTCCCAAGAAAAGTTTCAGAAAGCCACTCTGAATCAGCTTATGTTTCCTTCAAAGGCATTTCTTTTGGCTTCCATTCCCCTCACATTATTGAGTTGCTTCATCTTCACTGCGTTTATACAGGTCGAGTGTTCCTTATCCAAAACCCTGGGGACAGATTTTGGATAATTTTGGTGTACGGATACCCCGCATGAACTTACATTGCAATAGCTGAAGCCTAGGCCAGCTATAGTCTAAATTAAATAAAATGTCGAGAAAAGTAAGATGGATCACTGAATAATAAATACAGGGTAGCTGTGATAAGTTTCTTTTTGACATATTCACCGCAAAAATTGCAAGGTAAACAGTGCAGACAAACAAATAGACTTCCCACACTAAAGGTCGATGAGCTCACAAAATAAAGTGTGATATTTGGATGCGTTTGTTTTTTGGATTTACCGATAAAGGACACTCGACCTGTCGTTGTTTTGAAGAGTGAAGCCTCCTGTTGGCAGTTTGGCTTTCACACACTTCTTCTCCACTCCAGACAGATCAGCGACTCCTTCAGTTTTCCAATAAGTGTCCTCAAGGTTCCTTACACATAGCTCCGCCATCGGTCAGCCCCATCTTCCCTTGAACACTTGTCTGTCATATATAGCACTCTGCAGTCTCTGTAGCTGTCTGTATTCCTCTATATCACATAGCATTCTTCCATTCTCTGAATGCGGGCATTATTGGCAAGACCAACATTTATAGTGCATTCATAGTAGCCGTGGAGGTAGGAGGTAGTGGCCGATTAACAGTAACAATAACAATTTGTATTTATACAGCATCCTGAACCTAATAAAACATACCAAAGGTGCATCAAGAAGAAAAACCTGACACTGAGCAATATTAGGACAGATGGTCAATAAGACTTGGTGATAGAAGAAGGTTTTAAGGAGCTTCCTAAAGTCAGAGAGTGAGGCAGAGAGGCACGGATGTTGAGAGAGGAAATTTCAGAGTTCAGGACCTCAGTAGATGAAGGCGCAGCCATCTACACTGGAGCAATTAAACTCGGGGTTGCTCAGGAGGCCCAGAAATAGATAAACATAGATACTGCGGAGGTTTGCAGGGTTGGAGGAGGTTACAGGGATAGGGTGGGATAAGGCCATTGAGGGACTTGAAAACTAGAATGAGAATTTTAAACTTGAGGCATTTCTTGACCAGAAGCCAGTGAAGGTCAGTGAGTATAGAATTGGATAGTTTAAAAAAATTTTTTTTTTTAAATTAAAGGTTTTCATAAAATATTAATAACAAAATGAGAAAGAAAAAAGAACCCAACAGGGTTAAGTACAAACACAATCTAAAAAAGCAACCCCCCAAACCCTCCCCCCCGCACCTAAATAATAAATGAACATTAACACCCCGACTTAAGACAACAGGTGTATACACCCCCTCAGACCCTTCCAGTGTAAATAACATAAACAAAAATAAAGTAAACCCCCCCCCCCCCCCCCCCGGCCCCCCCACCACCCCCCGAGCTGCTGCTGCCATTGACCAATGTCTATTGTTCTGCCAGAAAGTCTAAGAAGGGTTGCCACCGCCTAAAGAACCCTTGTACCGACCCTCTTAAGGCGAATTTTACCCTCTCCAATTTAATGAACCCTGCCATATCGCTGATCCAGGATTCCACGCTTGGGGGCCTCGCATCTTTCCACTGAAGGAGAATCCTTCGCCGGGCTACCAGGGACGCAAAGGCCAGAATTCCGGCCTCTTTCGCCTCCTGCACTCCCGGCTCCTCTGCCACCCCAAATATTGCGAGCCCCCAGCCCGATCTGACCCTGGATCCTACCACCCTCGACGCCGTCCTCGCGATGCCCTTCCAAAATTCCTCCAGTGCTGGGCATGCCTAGAACATATGGGTGTGGTTTGCTGGGTTCCCTGAGCACCTAACACACCTGTCCTCACCCCCAAAGAACCGGCTCATCCTTGTCCCGGTCATGTGTGCTCTGTGCAGCACCTTAAACTGTATGAGGCTGAGCCTCGCGCACGAAGAGGAAGAATTCACCCTCCCTAGGGCATCTGCCCACGTCCCCTCTTCGATCTCCTCTCCCAACTCCTCCTCCCATTTACCTTTCAACTCCACCACCGAGGCCTCCTCCTCCTCCTGCATCACCTGGTAAGTTTCCGAGACCTTCCCCACTCCCACCCACCCCCCCGAGAGCACCCTGTCCTGTACTGTGTGTGGCAGTAGCCGCGGGAATTCCACCACCTGCCGTCTGGCAAACGCCCTTACCTGTAAGTACCTGAAGGTGTTCCCCGGGGGGGAGCCCGTACTTCTCCTCCAGCTCACCCAGACTCGCGAACTTCCCATCCAAAAACAGGTCCGCCAATGCGACGATGGTGCGCAAGTGGGTGATGGAGGGGGAGGGGGCTGCATGGAAGAGGCTGGAGATGACGTCCTGTGTGGGTACGAATCTGGGGGCGCTGGCAACGGCGCCGCTGCCGCTCCCTCCACACAGGACGCCGTCTCCAGCCTCTTCCATGCAGCCCCCTCCCCCTCCATCACCCACTTGCGCACCATCGTCGCATTGGCGGCCCAGTAGTACCCACAGAGGTTGGGCAGCGCCAGCCTCCCCTATTTCTACTCCGCTCCAGGAACACCCTTCTCACCCTCGGAGTCCCTCGCGCCCACACAAACCCCATTATACTCCTGTTAACCCGCCTGAAAAAAGCCTTCGGGATAAACATGGGGAGGCACTGGAACAGGAACAAAACCTTGGGAGCACCGTCATTTTGATTGACTGCACCCTACCCGCCAAGGACAGCGGCAACGCGTCCCACCTCTTGAACTCCTCCTCCATTTGCCACACCAGCCTTGTAAAGTTAAGCCTGTGCAGGGCCCCCAGCTCCTGGCCACCTGGACCCCCAAATATCTGAAGCTCCTCTCCGCCCTTTTTAGTGGGAGCTCACCAATTCCCCTCTCCTGGTCCCCTAGCTGAACTACGAACAGCTCGCTCTTCCCCATATTGAGCTTGTACCCCGAAAAGTCCCCGAATTCCCTAAGGATCCTCATTACCTCTGGCATTCCTCCCACTGGGTCCGCCACATACAGTAGCAGGTCGTCCGCATAAAGTGACACCCTGTGTTCCTCCCCACCCCGCACCAACCCCCTCCAGTTCCTCGACTCTCTCAGTGCCATAGCCAGGGTTCAATCGCCAGTGCGAAGAGCAGGGGGGACAGGGGACACCCCTGTCTCGTCCCTCAGTGCAACCGAAAGTACGCGGACCTCCTCCTATTTGTGGCCACACTCGCCATCGGGACCTCATACAACAGCCTAACCCACCTGACAAACCCCTCCCCAAACCCGAACCTCTTCAGCACCTCCCACAGGTACCCCCACTCTACCCTATCGAAGGCTTTCTCAGCGTCCATCGCCACAACTATCTCCGCCTCCCCCTCCCTCGCCGGCATCATGATAACGTTCAAAAGCCTCCGCACATTCGCGTTCAACTGCCTCCCCTTCACAAACCCCGTCTGGTCGTCATGGATGATCTGCGGCCCTCAATCCTCAATCCTCGTGGCTAGGACCTTCGCCAGCACCTTGGCATCTACATTTAGCAAGGAAATCGGTCTGTAAGACCCACATTGCAGGGGATCCTTGTCCCGCTTCACGATCAAGGAGATCAGTGCCCGGGACATCGTTGGGGGTAAAGCCCCCCCTCCCTTGCCTCATTAAAGGTCCTAACTAACAGCGGGCCCAACAGGTCCATATATGTTTTATAGAATTCGACTGGGAAACCGTCCGACCCCAGTGCCTTCCCCGCCTGCATGCTTCCTATCCCTTTGATCAGCTCCTCCAGTCCAGCCCCCAGTCCCGCCACCAGTCCCTCTTCCACCTTTGGAAACCTCAATTGGTCCAGGAAATGGCCCATCCCTCCCTTCTCCCGTGGGGGCTCGGATCGGTACAATTCCTCGTAGAAGTCCCTGAAGACCCCATTGATGCCAACCCCACTCCGCACCACGCTCCCTCCCCTGTCCTTAACTCCCCCGATCTCCCTAGCTGCGTCCCGCTTCCGAAGCTAATGCGCCAGCATCCAGCTTGCCAATCCTTCCTCAGGCTCTTCCGCAAACTTCCTGTCTACCCTCACCATCTCCCCCACCAACCTCTCCCTCTCCCCCCGCTCCCTCCGCTCCTTGTGGGCCCTAATAGAGATCAGCTCTCCCCTCACCACCACCTTCAGTGCCTCCCATACCATCCCCACTCGGACCTCCCCGTTGACGTTGGTCTCCAAGTACCTCTCTATACTTCCTCGGACCTGCTCGCTCACCTCCTCGTCCACCAACAGCCCCACCTCCAAGCGCCACAGCGGGCGCTGGTCCCTCTCCTCCCCCATCTCCAAGTCCACCCAATGCGGGGCGTGGTCCGAAATGGCTATTGCCGAATACGCGGGTATCCTCTACTCTCGCTATCAGCGCCCTACTCAAAATGAAAAAGTCGATTCGAGAATAAGCCTTATGGACATGTGAGAAGAATGAAAATTCCCTAGTCCCCGGCCTTGCAAATCGCCAAGGGTCCACCCCTCCCATTTGGTCCATAAATCCCCTCAACACTCTAGCCGCCGCCGGCTTCCTACCCGTCCTATACCTGGAGCGATCCAGTGCCGGATCCAACACCGTGTTAAAGTCTACCCCCATTATCAGGCCCCCCATTTCCAAGTCTGGGATCCGACCCAACACACGCCGCATAAAACCCGCATTTTCCCAGTTCGGAGCATACACATTGACCAGTACCACCCTCTCTCCCTGCAACTTTCCACTTACCATTATGTACCTACCGCCATTATCTGCCACAATGCTCGACGCCTCGAATGACACCTTCTTTCCCACCAAGATCGCCACCCCTCGATTTTTGGCATCTAGCCCCAAGTGAAACACCTGACCTACCCACCCTTTCCTCAGTCTTACCTGGTCTGCCACCTTCAGGTGTGTCTCCTGGAGCATAACCACATCCGCCTTGAGCCCCTTCAGGTGCGCGAACACGCGGGCCCGCTTAACCGGCCCATTCAGTCCCCTAACATTCCAGGTTATCAGCCAGATCAGGGGGCTACCCGCCCCCCCTCCCCCACCGATTAGCCATGACCCCTCCTCGGCCAGCCACGCGCCCGCACCCCACACCCGGCCCGTTCCCCACAGCGGCATACCCCAGTCTCGATCCCCCCCCACTCGCTCCAGCTCCTCCTTGACCTTTTTTGTCGCCCTGCTCCTAATTGAAGCCATATACTGACGGGGAGCTATTATTAACTCCTTCCCACACCGGGAAACATCGAAAAAGTGCCCTTGGGGGCCCTGAAAAGAGCCCAAAAGTCCGTTTTTGCGGGAGCCGCCGAATGTGCGACTTAGCTCCGCATAGCCGCAACCGGAAGTCTCGAGAGGGAATCCTTTTGGCAGTGTTCGCTTCACTAATCTGCCCCAAAAAGTCTGTGGAAACTCCTGAAAAATGTCTGAGAGTCCGTTCCAGACGGGACCTGCCGAATGCGCGACCTACTCCTCCATGGCCGTCACCGGAAGCCTCGTCCCCGCTTCTTCAATGGCCTTGGTAGATCCTTTCACAGTTGTTACCTCTGCTGCTAGAATTCACCTTTAATAGAGGCCCTCAAGAGGCTGGGCAGGTCCTTAGTGGTCATTGACCTTGGCAGTTGAGCTTTCTGAGTAAGGGGAGTGGCGCCGATCAGTCTGTGGCTGTACCGGTTGCTTGATTGGAGTTCTATTGTCCTGGGAAAATGGGCCATTAAAATGTAAACGAGTGGGGGTTTCGGTCAGGTCTGGTTACCTGTGTTTTAGATACGCATAGGCTGTGCATCTGTCTGTGTCCTGGGCTGGCCATAATTCCCATGGTTCTTTGCAGGTGGCCATCTTAGATGGCTATAGAAGCAGGCAGTGTGTCTGCTAAAGCTGTAGTTAAGGCCTTGTAAAAGGTGAGGTCATTATTGATTTTAATCATTTACTTGTTTACAGGTAGAGGGCTAATGGAACATTGTTTTGATTATAGGAGATTCCCTGGGATTGTATTTAGTCCTAGCGAAGCAGGTGATGGGACATCTTAGTGGGATACAGATGATGTAATTAGTGGGAGGAACTCGGACTGTCTATAATTTGCAGTTTTGCCAAATCCTGTCGGGTTGAGCAGTAGGGTCTGACAAGACGGAAGTGTACTGGATCGGCTCTTGAAAGGGTCTCCCTCCCAAAGTCTTTACACAGAGGATGGCTAGTAAACCAGCTGTGTTAACTTTATTTATAAGTGACATTTGAACTCTATCAGGGTTGCTTGGTTAGAATATTTATAGCGAAGGTGTAGGGCCTGAGTCAAAGATTTTCCTTTTATTTAAGATCTGTTTAACTGTGAATTGTAGAACCATTTATGTGATGTTAATGTGGTTAATTCTGTGTTTAAATTAAAGTTTGTTTCCACATAAAAGGCACCTATTGGTCAGAGTCACCACCCCTGGGGTGAAGAATCCTTTCCTCACAGTTTGAGAAATTGAAAAATTATTTGGCGTTCCCAACCGGTATCATAACAAAAGTTGAGGTCTGGTCCAATATCCTGACAGAATACCCTATCCCAGATAGCTGTCGCTGCTCCATCACTTCAAGTAATTCAAGAAGGACGTGATAGATTTTCCTCACTAAGGAAATTAAGGGATATGGGAATGGTGCGGGAAAGTGAAGTTGAGGTCGGAGGTTAGCCATGATCTTACTGAAAGATGGAGCATGCTCAAAGGGTAAATGGCCTACTGTTTCTTACATTTTTATATTCTAGAAACGTGAGTGGAAAATCTTTCAAGTGGTGCTATATTTAGAAAATATGTACCACACGTTCGAGATGGCAGGTGATGAATGTATATGTTTATAAGACTTACAGTGGTTGCAGGTGAAAATAAAAATAGCAAGGGAGAAGGGATTTTCGCCACGCTCCACAGAATGCATGTAAAGGGTTTGGATGAAGCATTTATGCGAAATTAATATTTGTGGTTGCGTCTTTTGGGTGAACTGACACGTCAAAATAAGGCACCACATAATTAGACTATGGGCGAGTATGTCATTGAGAAAATGTCACTTTAGTCAAACGTACTTTTGTTGTGGGCCAGCAACCGGTTTGATTCAGAGGAAATCATGGTGCCAATTACTGGCAGTCATACCTGTCATTGTGCGCACGTCTATTTAAACCTTCATCTCTGGCACACTGCCCTTCACCGCATCCTGAAGTCCCAGAAAGAATTTTCATGTCAGTTCAACGGACATGAGGAGCCGCTGCCAAGTCAGCAAATGCTTTCAGTAAAGATCCCTCTGAACCACTTCTTGCCCATTTGCTCTGTTACCTGTCCCCCTCTTGCCTCCTTCGTTGATGGGGTAGAAGCCTTGTGGGTTAATGGTCAGCCTCTGGCAGTATGATACTTGTTTGAATCTTGGGGGAAAGTGGTAGAATACTGTCTATCATTCTGCGCTGTCAGCCTTATTCCAGTCTTCTCTGCCGGTTCAATAATATGCAAATTTACTCCAATTTCACCAGGTTTGATGGGAACTTGCAGAAAGGTAAACAGCAACTTAACCTTTAAAGTATAAATTGAAATCAATGCTCATAATTAGTTACCAGCATTGTCTTGCTGGTAGCAGTATGACCTCTGATTCCGCAAGTCACAGATTCAAGCCCCATTCCAATAGTTTAAGCACATAATCTAGGCTGACTCTTCAGTGCCACACTGAGGAAGTGCTGCACTGCCTGAGGTCCTGTCTTTCAGATGCCATTTTAAACCAAAGTCTTGATTGCCCTCTCAAAGGGTAGAAGGCACTTCCTGGAAAAGAACAGGAAAGTTGTGATTATGTCCTGGCCAACATTCAACCCTCAACCTATGTCATAAATATGATCATCTGATCAGTCGGTTTAGCGCAGTGGGCTAAACAGCTGGCTCGTAATGCAGAACAAGGCCAGCAGCACCGGTTCAATTCCCATACTGGCCTCCCCGAACAGGCGCCGGAATGTGGCGACTAGGAGCTTTTCACAGTAACTTCATTGAAGCCGACTTGTGACAATAAGTGATTATTATTATTATTTATTACAAGACACACAAAAATATTCTCAGCACTGTTCACAATAGTCCTTGGTTAGGCTGCAGAGATCTCTATCAGTAAAACTGTGTGATCAACAATGAATCTAATAAGTTATTACCTTCTGCGGGTAGTCAGCTTCCATAGTTAGATCAGCTGCTATCATTCATTTTGCACATCAATAAATATCCTTTCGGTTTATTAGTAAGGTGTAGTGTGTGGCACAGCAATCAGTGCTGGGTCCTCATCTTTTTAGAATTGATATAATTGACTTGGATGAAGAGACGGAAGATATGGGGCTGGATTCTGCAGCGGTCGCGCCGTACAACATGGCGTCGGCCGTTCGCGTACCCAACCCGTCATCCACGATCCCCCAGCCCACCCCCTGACCACCCCCCGCCAGTCCCTCCAGCACTCGCAGAAGCTCCCCCAGCCCGTGGCATGGTTCCCGGCCGAGTGTGGCAGCGCTGGACACAGTCCGCAGCTGGCACGCCAGGTTCACGATTTGTGGGGCCACACGTGTCCCGCGCCATCGGGAACTCGACCCATTGCGGGCGGAGCATCGCGGGTGGGCCAGCCGATGAGGCACCAACGCTATTGCAACGGCATGCGGTGTGCGACGCGATTACGCAATATCAAGGGGGCGGAGCATGGCTGACCAACGTCAAACCAGCGCCGGCCGAGATTTCGGCGTCGGAACCCATTCTCTGCCCGATCGCCGAACACGATTTCGGCGTCGGGCTACGGAGAATCCCACCCATGATCGCTCAATTTGCTAATGACACAAAGATCGATAGGAAGCAAAAAGACATTGGGCGGGATTCTCCGACCCCCCGCCGTGTCGGAGAGCCGCCGCGGGGGCGGAGTGCATCCTCCGCTCCGACGCTGGCTGCCGGTTTTTTGGCGGGGGCGGGGATCATGTCGCCCCGGTCGGGGGCAGTTGGCAGTGGCCCCCCCCCCCCAGCGATTCTCTGGACCCTGATGGGCTGAGCGGCTGCCCGTTTTCGGCCGGTCCCGCCAGCGTGAAATACACAAGGTCTATACCGGCGGGACGTGGCTCTGTGGGCGGCCTGCAGAGTCCTCGGGGGGGGGCGTGGGGGGGATCTGGCCTGGGGGGAGGGGGGTGCACAGGGGGGGGGGGGGGGGCACGGTGGCCTGGCCCGCGATCGGGGCCCACCGATCAACTGGCGGGCCTGTGCCATGGGGGCATTCTTTCTCTCCGCACCGGCCTCTGTAAAGCTCCGCCATGGCCAGTGCGGAGAAGAAACCCCCTGCGCAGGCGCAGGGATCACGCCAGCGGTTCTGCGCATGCGCCGGAACACGCTGGCGCTCCCGTGCATGTGCCATCTCGCGTCGGCCGGCGTAGGCCCTTCGCCGCCGGTTGGCACGACACCAACCACTCCAGCGCCGGCCTAGCCCCCGGAAGCGTGGAGGATTCCGCAACTTCCGGGCGGCCCACGCCGGAGTGCTTCATTCCACTTTTTGCCGCCGGTACAGCCCGCCAGCCGGTTGGGGGAGAATCCCGGCCATTATTTGTCAAAGCTTTTCATCTTGCATTCATCAAGAAGGCAACGTAAAGGAAATCAACAAGTTTATATTGTATGAGATGCGACTGGTTGGCAAGTGGACTCCTGATTAGTAGAGGCATTACCATGGAGAATGCGGCAGTTGATGGTGTCAGCAAAGTGCCAAACATTGTTTGAAACTTAAGCAAGACAACTTGACTCTGATTGGTCAAAGCATTGCCCTGAGGAATGAACCAGCATTGTTGTTTTGCTCCCTGTACCACATGGAACAGGTTGCTAGAGGCTTATAGTTTACGAGGCACTACTCCACATCAAGGGTCGCAAACCAGGAGTCTCTCCCGCTCTTACCGACAGCTGGAAGAATTTTGCAGGTTGATACTCAATCTATTGGTTGTGTTATGATCGTACCTTCCTTGACCATCAAGCCCTGGTGTGGGACACGAACCCCGAGCTGCAGGTTCAGAGGCAGGGATGCTACCTACCGTGCCACAAAACCTCCAAGAAACAAGCTTGCATGGTGAGCAAATGCCTTGGGCCCTATTTATGAGAGTAATGATAAGACCAATTGAGAAATGTGGTAAATGGATTTCATTATCAGTGTAATGCTGGGTATGTGGACCATACATCTCAAAGACAGGTGGATCATATTAAACAGCATGTCCCTTCTGCTGTATGCAACAGGAACATTACAGACCGTCCCCAACCAGCCCATGCTTGTAAAACTCAAAACACTGTGCCTGACATTATATGCCATTCCGCGATTGGACAACATTTGCTAAATAATCCTCAGTGTGCTAAGAATTACGCTTACAACCAATTTAAGATTGTCAATCGGTCTCACAGTGTGGCCCATTTGCGTGTATGGAAGCTATGTATATTAATGCACAGGGTCTTGTTTTTTTCAACCAGAAAGTACATGTGCACACATTGCGCCTGTTTCAGCTGAACAAAATAAGTGACAGCCATTCGCTGGCTCATTCCTCAGGGCAATGCCTTGGTCAATCAGAATGCGCGAAAGAATGCCTGATTTAAATTTCAAACAACGCTTGGCACTTAGCTGTCAGTCACGATCAACAGGTACATTCTCCATGGCAACACCTTTACCAATCAGAGTCCACATGCCGACCAATCAGCACTCTCTTCTCATACAGTCTAAGTTTGTTGATTTCCCTTATGTTGTATTCTTGCGAATTCCATGATGAGTGGTAAATGAAAAGCTTTGACAAAAAATGTCTCTTTTCTCAGCAATACTCAACGCCTGTGCTACCAAGGGACTACACGTAGAAAAGTAAATTGTGAAAAGGACATATGGAGGCTACAAAGGGATGTAGACAGGTTAAGTGGGTGGGAGTAAAGATCTGACAAATGGAGTATATTGTGGGAAAATGTGAAATTGTCCATTTTGGAAGAAAAGGAGTTTATTTTCTAAATGTTGAGAGATTGCAGAGTTCTGAGATACAGAGGGATCTAGTTGTTCTAGTGAATGAATCACAAAAGGTTAATATGCAGGTACAACAAGTAATTAAGAAAGCTAATAAAATATTATCATTTATTGAGAGGGAATACAGAAGTAGGGATGCTTCAGTTTTATTGGGCATTGCTGAGATCACATCTGGAGCACTGTGCTGATTTCCTTATTTAAGGAAGGATGTGGATGCATTGGAAACAGTTCGGAGAGCGTTTACTGGGCCTGAAATGCGTGGGCTCTCCTATGAAGAAATGTTGGACAAGCTGGACTTTTACTTGCTGGAGTTTAGAAGAGAAAGGAGCGACCTGAGAGGTCTTGACAGATGGATGTGGAAAGTACGCTTCCTCTTATGGGGGAATCGAGAACAAGGGATCACTGTTTAAAAATGAGGGGCCTCCCCATCTAAGACAGGGATGAGAAGAATTTGTTTCTCTCAGAGGGCTGTGAGGTTTGGAAATCTCTTCCAGAAAAGATGGTGGAAGCAGGGTCTTAATTTGCATATTTGTATGTTTGTATGCATGTATGTGTGTATGTTCATACTGGATGCTCCTTATGTTTGTGAGATCAGTCAGCCTTTAAGTCTTTATATCCAAGTTTTATAGCAATTGTCCCCTATTTACATTGGAGTCCAATCAACAAGTGACATTCCTGTCTTAACCCTCTTTGACAGGTTTGTCTGGTCCGTCTGCCTGAAGCGTGCCTAATATAAACAACTGTTCAGTAATTCCAACCTATATAATTTGATAGTTGGCTAAATAATGGAGTGGGTTTCCTCCGGCTGCTCCGGTTTCCCCCTTCGAAAAACTGTCCTTCGAAGCTGAGGCCTCTTTCACTTCAGAATTTTTCACTTTCTATCTCGGGCAATCAGGTGTAAATTTACAACTCTGATTTGTGAGCCAGTCTGGAGCGTGTCATTAACGTAAAATTGCTGTTGCAATTTCAGGATGAGGAGAACGGTGAGGAGACATTTCTTTACACAAAGGATTGTTGAGGCTTGGGATGTTTTATCATAAGGAGCAACCAGGTTAGAGACTGTACATCCTTCAAGAGGAAATTTGATAAATATTATATGAAATATATTATACAGGGTCATGGGGAGACAACAGTGAGATTAGTCTGGAGTGTTCTGTTATGTTACTCTTTGGTAATATATCGTTACTCTTTGCTTCGTAATCCAGAATGTTCTGATGGTGTGATTCTGAAGAAACCACCAATCTTGAACTTAAAGCAAAACTGATTTATTAAATAACGATTGATTAATATTGAGTTTGCACACTCCACAGAACTATAACTAGTAATCAAGAAATCTATATTAAAGTAATAATTTAAACTACACGTGCTGCTTCTATCTAATATTAACTATGCTGTGATCTATCTCTCTTACACTCTACTGTCTAGAAACTCCTGGTTAGAAGTACCCAAGATCCTCAGAGTTCTCATATTTATAGTGGGAACTAGTAATGCCCTCTAGTGGTTGTGTTACACCGAGATGTAATAATTAACCCTTTACTTGTCCACATATATACATATCATTACATGTTCTAGAAATTATGAGCCAATCACCTGCTTTACATTGTAAATTGTTATAGTTATATGGACACATCCTTCATCCTCTGAAGATTTATGAGTTTCTCTGTTTTTCCCCAATAAGTTATAAAGCAATCTGAAGATTAAATTTTAAAATGTTTGTTCAGGTAAGTTCCACAGGAATTGTGGGAGCTTTGGGCACAGTATGAATTGTGAGACCTTACCAAAGGAACTTCTGCCATCTATTATCCTGTTTGTTGAAACTTGCACATCACCAATGATTGGTTGCCCCTTTGGCCATTCGCCCATACCGATTGAGGGAAGTCCATTACAGGCTTCCTTGATGGTGTACGACCTTCTACCTGGTCTAGAGGCTCCTTTATCTCTACCCTGGCTCAGAGGATGTGGTGGCTCATATTTGCCACGCTTGCCTTGCGAATTTCACATCGCATGGATTTAGAGTGATGGCAAAATTCAGTTTTCCACCGGTGGGGAATTAGTTTGGAATTTTGTTCTCCCTAACTTTTATGCCGCAGTTTCCTGCTGAGCGATGTCGGGAACTGCATTTGCATTCATTCCCGTGCCATGAATATTCATTATAAGGTGAACTCCCCGGAATTGTACTCCCCTCCAAATAAAACGAGCTACCAGCGGATTATTAGACCAGTCTGTGTCACCACCATATATGAGTGGCTTGCACCTCGTGACCTTCATTTCACCAGCGGTTTTAAGGTTTGTAGACACTGCTCCAACCCGCCTTTGACAGAGGTGCTGCCAAACATCTCAGATTCACCACCAAGCCTGCTGACCATCACCAGGAGTAGTTAAAGAACAGACTAGAATAAGACTGTCCTGTCTACATTCATAAGACTGTCCGATTTGTTATCTTGGGATGGAGGCTACACAGATTCAAGAGATGGTCCTGGGGCCAAGCGGGCCACGTTAAAGGGCTCTGAGTGTCTTGATCCCAGTCCTGGGAGGGGGAAGACCTCTCTGGACAGTGACGGTCATGGACAAAGAACAAAGAACAAAGAAAAGCACAGCACAGGAACAGGCCCTTCGGCCCTCCAAGCCTGTGCTGACCATGCTGCTCGTCTAAACTAAAATCTTCTACACTTCCGGGGCCCATATCCCTCTATTCCCATCCTATTCATGTATTTGTCAAGATGCCCCTTAAATGTCACTATCGTCCCTGCTTCCACCACCTCCTCCGGCAGCGAGTTCCAGGCACCCACTTCCCTCTGTGTAAAAAACTTGCCTCGTACATCTCCTCTAAACCTTGCCCCTCGCACCTTAAACCTATGCCCCCTAGTAATTGACCCCTCTACCCTGGGGAAAAGCCTCGACTATCCACTCTGCCTTTGCCCCTCATAATTTTGTATACCTCTATCAGGTCGCCCCTCAACCTCCGTCATTCCAGTGAGAACAAACCGAGTTTATTCAACCGCTCCTCATAGCTAATGCCCTCCATACCAGGCAACATTCTAGTAAATCTCTTCTGCACCCTCTCTAAAGCCTCCACATCCTTCTGGTAGTGTGGCGACCAGAATTGAACACTATACTCCGAGTGTGGCCTAACTAAGGTTCTATACAGCTGCAACATGACTTGCCAATTCTTATACTCAATGCCCTGGCCAATGAAGGCAAGCATGCCGTATGTCTTCTTGACTACCTTCTCCACCTGTGTCGCCCCTTTCAGTGACCTGTGGACCTGTACACCTAGATCAGTAGGACAGTAAGGAACATAGTGCAGGATGTGATCACTCATTAGAGGTTATGGACCTGGGGGTTGGAGGCTATGTACTGGGAGGTAGATGGCGCATTCATTGTGAGGGCAGGGCATTTGCATCCTGCAATTCAGGAGTCGTAGCGTCATGGGCGGGGTGGTGGGGGGGGGGGATGTATTGGATGGTTTCATGGGGGGGTGCGGAGTGGGGAGGAGGGGGTGGCAGTCCTGGAAAGTCATGGTGCATATCGTCTCAAGAAGAGGAAGGATCAGGTTGACGAAAGGCATGGGGGTATCAACATTCAGGGGGAGGACAGGAATGTCAACATTCAGGGGGAGGCTGCAGAATAATAGGAGGTGGAGGAATCTGGATACAGTGAGGAGGGAAGAGGATGGGAGGAGCCTGATGGGTAATGGATGAAGAGGTGCAGCAGTACCATTTTCAATGATGCTTTGGAATGACGCAGTTCTGGTCACCTCACTATAGGAAGGAGATGATTGTACTGGAGAGGGTACAGAGGAGATTCACCAGGATGTTGCCGGGGATGGAGCCTCTGAGCGATGAGACTGGATAGGCTTGGATTGTTTTCTTCAGAGCAGAGAAGGCTGAGGGGGGATATATTAGAGGTGTATAGCATTATGAGGGGTTTGGATAAGGTAAATAGGATGCAGCTGTTCCCCTTGGTTGAGGAGCCAATCACAAGGGAGCACAGTTTTCGGTGAGGGGCAGGAGATTCCGCGGGGATTGAGAAAATATTTTTTCACTCAGAGGGTGGTGAGAATGTGGAATGCACGGCCTGGGAAGGTAGTGGAGGGTGGCAACCTCACAACCTTTAAAAAGCTCTTGGATCAGCACTTGGAACACCATCACTTTCAAGGATATGGGACAAGTGCTGGTAAGTGGGATTAGCGCGAGACTAGGGGTAGTTATTATCGGTGCAGACTCAATGGGCCTTTCTGCTCTGTATGACTCTATAACTCTATCAGCAGCAGTGATCTGCGTGATTCTGGGCAGGAGGACCAGAGAATCCTGAGGGCCCGGGTCCTCTGGTTCCAGGCCCGCAAAGTAGATGCAAGTGGTTCATTAGGACCCATTTGCATCCATTAGCATCCTCCCGCTTGCTCGCGGGCGCGAACCCCGATCCTGCCAGCAGCGGGGGGGCCGGAGCAGAGTGGTTAGCTCAGTGCCGGGCACGAACCTTGATTTCGGCCAGACGCCCGATTCTCCGCCCAATCACAATCCGCGGTGCCGGCATCATGGGGTGGAATCCAGCATCTGCAGCAGTCTGATAAAGCCCTGCTGACTATCCCTAATCAACCCAGGTCTTTCCAAGTGGAAATTAATTCTCTCCTTCAGAATTTTCTCCAATAGTTTTCCTACCACTGACGTGAGACGCACCGGTCTGTAATTCCCTGGTTTATCTCTACCACCGTTCTTGAAAAGTGGAACAACATTAGCTGTTCTCCAGTCCTCTGGCACTTCCCCCATGGCCAGAGAGGAATTGGAGCCCCTGCAATTTCCTGCCTTGCCTCCCACAGCAGCCTGGGATGCAATTCATTCGGGTCTGGGGCTTTGTCTATTTTTAAGCCTATCAAAGCTTCCAATATCTCCTCACTTCTTCTGTCAAACTGGTCAAGGTCCTCACAGCCCCATTTCCTGAATTCTGTATCTATGTCCTCCTCCTGAGTGAAGACCTTTGAGAAGTATTCTTTTAACACCCTTGCAATGTCCTGCGGCTTCACACACAGATTGCCCCCTTGGTCTCGATTGGTCCCTACTTTTCCCGAGTTAACCTCTTCCCCTCAATAAATTTATAGAATTGTGGTAAACACCACTGGTAACACACTACATGTATTACGGTACTGCCCCCGTATTACAGGTACCACAGTAAATCCCAGCCTGCTGGCTCCTCCCAGCAGGCGGTGTATAAAAGTGTCTGCTCTCCTGCGCTGCTCCCATTCTGGTTCCAGCTGCAGGAGGCACAACATCTTGTGCACTAAAGCCTCGATTGTTTCACCGTTCTCGTCTCATGGTAATTGACAGTACATCAATTTATTGCACAAGATTTTTAAAAGATGAACATCTTAATCAAGCCTGATCGCCTGGAGCTGAGCCCTCACGCAGCCAACGCCAGGTCCACATTCGAGCACTGGCTAGCCTGCTTTGAAGGATACCTCAGAACAGCCACTGAAGAACCCTCGGAGTCTCAGAAGCTCCAGGTCCTCTACTCACGGGTGAGCCCTCAAGTCTTTCCCCTCATCCGGGACACGCCCACCTACACAGAAGCGATGGCGCTACTAAAGGGACAGTACATCAAGTCTGTGAATCAAGTGTACACCAGGCACCTTCTGGCCATGAGACGGCAACTCCCGGGGGATCTCAGGACGATTTCTTGCGGGCTCTATGGATACTTGGTAGGAACTGTAACTGCCAGGCAGTTTTGGCAGTCCAACACACCGAACTGCTAATCAGAGGCGCTTCTGTCACGGGCATTAATTCTACTTATGTCCGCCAGCGGTTATTGGAAGGGGGTACACTCGATCTTGCAGAGACTGTGCAACTTGCTAACTCACTAGAAGTGGCCTCTCGCAACCTGGAGGCCTACACCTCCGACCGCGCCGCACCCTCGTGGGCATCGTGGGCCCCACCGGCGGCCAACCCGAGTACACCGCAAGCCTGCGCCGCGCAGCAGCCGACCAACTCCGGAGGGCTCAAAAGTTACTTTTGTGGCCAGAGCAAACATCCCAGGCAGCGCTGCCCAGCGCGGAGCGCGACCTGCTACGAGTGTGGGAAGACGGGCCACTTTGTTTCCGTTTGCCAGGCCCGGTCGGTCGCCGCTGTTTCCAGGCCCAGCATCGCTACACTCCCCACGTGTGATCCAGGGGCGCCGCCATCTTCTCCACCACAAGCCACGTGCGGCCCGTGGGCGTCGCCATCTTTCATGCCATCCGCCACGTGCGCCCCGTGGGCACCGCCATCTTTGCCGCCATCTTGGACCGCGCCTCAGGACCTCTACTCACCTGGTCGTTCGCGGACCACCGATACCGCCGTCGCCGCTGATCAGCCCGGGACCTCCCAACATCTTCCGCAGCTCACCTCCATCTCACTTGACCAGTCTCGGCCTGCAACCTCGTGACCGCTACGACGACGGTAAAGATCACCAGGCACGAGACGACCTGCCACTTTGACTCCGGGAGCACAGATAGTTTCATCCACCCTGCTACGGTAAGGCGCTGCTCCCTCCCGGTACTCCCCGCCACCCAGAAAATCTCCCTGGCCTCCGGATCCCATTCCGTGCAAATCCGTGGATACTGCGTCGCGACCCTCACCGTCCAGGGCGTAGAGTACAGCTACTTCAGGCTCTACGTCCTCTGCGCTGCCCTGTTACTAGATCTCGACTTTCAAATGCCACCTCCGAAGCCTTATGCTGAAATTTGGTGGACCCCTGCCCCCCCCACACCGTCTACGGCCTCACGACCCTTAAGGTCGGTCCGCCTTCACTGTTTGCAAACCTCACCCCGGACTGTAAGCCCTTCGCCACGAGGAGCAGACGGTACAGTGCCCAGGACAGGACCTTTATCAAGTCGGAGGTCCAACGGCTTCTGCGGGACGGGATCATTGAGGCCAGTAACAGCCCCTGGAGAGCTCAAGTGGTGGTAGTGAAGAGGGGGAGAAGCATTGACTACAGTCAGACCATCAACCGGTATACACAACTCGATGCGTACCCCCTCCCACGCATATCTGACATGGTCAACCAGGTTGCGCAGTATCGAGTATTCTCCACAGTTGACTTGAAGTCTGCCTACCACCAGCTCCCCATCCGCCCGGAGGACCGCCAATACACTGCGTTCGAAGCAGATGGCCGCCTCTATCACTTCCCTAGAGTTCCCTTTGGCGTCACCAATGGGGTCTCGGTCTTCCAGCGAGTGATGGACCGAATGGTTGACCAGTACGGGCTGCGGGCCCCCTTCCCGTACCTAGATAACGTCACCATCTGCGGCCACGATCAGCAGGACCACGACGCCAACCTCCAAATATTCCTCCATACCGCCAAAATCCTTCACCTCACCTACAATAAGGAGAAATGTGCGTTCCGCACCAACCGCTTAGCCATCCTTGGCTACGTTGTGGAAAATGGAGTCCTAGGGCCCGACCCCGACCGCATGCGCCCCTCCTGGAACTCCCTCTCCCCCGCTGCCCCAAGGCCCTGAAACGATGCCTGGGATTTTCTCATATTATGCCCAGTGGGTCCCTAATTATGTGGACAAGGCCTGCCCACTCATCAAGTCCACAGTTTTTCCCCTGACGGCTGAGGCCCGCCGGGCCTTCAACCTCATCAAGTCATACATCACCAAGGCCACGATGTCCCTCCCCTTTCAGGTGGAGAGCGATGCATCAGACGTAGCTCTGGCCGCCACCATCAACCAGGCGGACAGGCCCGTCGAGGAGGTCAGGACCGTGACCAGAGGCTGCCAAGTCTGCGCAGAGTGCAAGCCGCACTTCTACTGGCCAGATAGAGCGCACCTGGTAAAGGCCTCCCGCCCCTTTGAGCGCTTCAGCATGGACTTCAAAGAGCCCCTCCCCTCCACTGACCGCAACGTGTACTTTCTCAATGTTATTGATGAGTACTCCCGTTTCCCTTTCGCCGTCCCATGCCCCGACATGACTTCTGCCACGGTCATCAAGGCCCTGCACAGCATCTTCACCCTGTTCGGTTTCCCCACCTACATCCACAGCGATCGGGGATCTTCCTTCATGAGTGATGAGCTGCGTCAGTTCCTGCTCAGCAAGGGCATCGCCTCGAGCAGAATGACCAGCTACAACCCCCGGGGAAATGGGCAGGTGGAGAGGGAGAACGGGACGGTCTGGGAGGCAATCCAGCTGGCCCTCCGGTCCTCCCCGACGGCAGGAGGTCCTCCCCGACGCGCTCCACTCCATCCAGTCGTTCCAGTGCACCGCTACTAATGTGACCCCTCATAAACGCGTGTTTGCCTTCCCTAGTAAGTCCACCACCGGGGTCTCGCTCTCAACAAGGCCGACAGTTCCTGGACCTGTCCTCCTCCGGAAGTATGTGAGGAGTCATATACCGGATCCCTTGGTTGAGAAAGTCCACCTCCTCCATGCAAACCCACAGTACGCCTACGTGGCACACCCCGACGGGCAACAGGACACAGTCTCCCTCCGGGACCTGGCACCCGCTGGGTCCCCACCCACGACCCCCGACCTGACACCGCTCCTCCCCTCCCGCCCCGGTTGCCTCGTTCACCCCTGCGCCACCCACCCTCCCTCCAGCGCACCACACCGCAGCCCCCACCCCAGCAGGATCCGTCCCCCCACTGGATCCACTCAGGGGTGACGAAGGAGAGGACAACACACTCCTGCAGGCGACCACGTCGGCGCCCACACCACCACCAGGACTGAGGCGATCGCAGCGGAGGGTCAGAGCCCCCGACAGACTCAGTCTGTAAAGTTGTTCTTCACCCCCGCCGGACGTTTTTTGAAACAGGGGGTGAATGTGTTAAACACCACTGGTAACACACTACATGTATTACGGTACTGCCATTATATTACAGGTACCACAGTAAATCCCAGCCTGCTGGCTCCTCCCAGCAGGCGGTGTATAAAAGTGTATGCTCTCCTGCGCTGCTCCCATTCTGGTTCCAGCTGCAGGAGGCACAACATCTTGTGCAATAAAGCCTCGATTGTTTCACCATTCTCGTCTCGTGGTAATTGACGGTACATCAAGAATATCTTAGGATTCCCCCTAATGTTATTCTAAGCCCTTTTTCATGCCCCCAATTTTTCTAATTGCTTTCGGAAGTTCACTCTCGCGCTTTCTATATTCCGCTAGGGCCGCAGTTGAATTTCTCACTTTGGATTTGCTGAAAGCCTTTCTCTGCCTCCTTATCCAGTCCTGGATTGTCCTAGACTTCCAGAGTTCCCTGAAAGTTTTGCTCCTACATTTTCCCCTTTAGGGAATATGTTGGGCCTATACTCTCCCCATTTCCTTTTGAATGCCCTCCACTGCTCCCCTGTAGATTTTCCCGCAAGAAGCCATTCCCAATCAACTTTGGCCAGATCATTCCTTACTTCTTAGGTGGCACGGTAGCACATTGGGCAGCACGGTAGCACAGTGGTTAGCACTGGTGCTTCACAGCGCCAAGGTCCCAGGTTCGATTCCCGGCTTGGGTTACTGTCTGTGCAGAGTCTGCACGTTCTCCCTCTGTGTCTGCGTGGGTTTCCTCCGGGTGCTCCGGTTTCCCCACAAGTCCCGAAAGACGTGCTGTTAGGTAATTTGCACATTCTGAATTCTCCCTCAGTGTACCCATACAGGCGCCGGAATGTGGCGACTAGGGGCTTTTCACAGTAACTTCATTGCAGTGTTAATGTAAGCCTACTTGTGACAATAATAATTGTTATTATTATTGTTATTTTAGTAAAATCTGCTTTTCCCCAACCCAAAACCGTCTTTTGCAGGTCATCTTTTTCCGTTCTGTGTTGTGGTCGCTATCACTAAAATATCCCCCCACTGCCACATCGAACACACGTCCGGATTCGTTACCCAGAACCAATCCAGCTCTGCTCCCTCTCTTGTTGGGCCTTCTACATATTAATACAAAAAACTCTCCTGAATACATTTCTAGACATCCGCCCCCTCTAAACACTATGACTATCTAAATTTATGTTGGGAAAGTTGAAACCCCCCAGTATAATTACCCAATTATTATTCTTACACACTTCAGTAAATCATCTACGTATCTGCTGCTCTATTTCCCACTAGCTCTTTGAGGGCTTATTACACCCTCCCAGTAATGTGACTGCCCCATTATATTCCTAACGTCTACCCATAACGCCTTGTTTGAAGACCCTTCCAAGATATCAGTACTCCTCACTGCAGTAATTGATTCCTTAATTAATAGTACAACACCACTTCTCTTTTTACACCCTCCTCTGTCTTGCCTAAAGATCCTCTGCCCCAGAAAATTAAGTTGCCAATCCCGTCCTTCCCACAACCATATCTCTGCGATGGTAACAATGTCCTAATTTCATGTGACAATCCATGCCCTTAACTCATCAGTCTTACCTATTACACTCCTGGCATTAAATTAAAGACCATCCAACCTCGTCTTACTCATTTGACATTCACCATAGCTGAACCCACTCTGATTTGCTTCCTTAATGATAGAATGACGTGCCTCTATTTTATGAATATTCCCTGTCCCTTCCCCCTGCCAAGCTAGTTTAAACTTTAAACTTTTTTACGCAGAGGGTAGTGGGTACCTGGAACTCGCTACCGGAGGAGGTAGTGGAAGCAGGGACGATAGGGACATTTAAGGGGCATCTTGACAAATATATGAATAGGATGGGAATAGAAGGATACGGACCCAGGAAGTGTAGAAGATTGTAGTTTAGTCGGGCAGTATGGTCGGCACGGGCTTGGAGGGCCGAAGGGCCTGTTCCTGTGCTGTACATTTCTTTGTTCTTTGTTCTTTGTTGTTCTCCCAACAGCACTAGCAAACCTACCTGCAAGGATGTTGGTCCAATGTGATTCAGCTGCATCTGCTCCTCTTGTACATGTTCCACCTTCCCCAGAAACGGTACCAATGATTCAAGAATCTAAAGCCCTCCTTCCTACACCAACTCTTGAACCACGCATTCATCTGTCCTATTTTCCTATCTTTATACTTGCTAGCACGTGGCTCCGGGAGTAATCCACAGACTACAACCTTAGAGGTTCTGCTTTTTAGTCTACTGCCTAACTCCCTGAATTCTTGATGCATGACCTCATCCTGCAATATACCTATATCGTTGGTACCAGCATGAACCACAACCTCCGACTTTTCACTCTCCCTTTAGGATGCCCTGCAGCTGTTCAGTGACATCCCTGACCCAGGCATCAGGGAGGCAACACACCATCCTCCTGGTATTTACCAGCGTGGTATTCCTATGGTGGAGCTCGCCGTGGGCCAAAAGGGTCATCTCTTTATGTAGTTGCCCCCAAAGTCCACCGGAGGGCCACCCTCCCCGCTACAATGAACAACCTGCCCACCCGTTCCCTACCAGACACTAACCACCCCCCACCCCCCAGAGACCCCCCTAAAACAGGAGCCATCCCCAGAAACCCCCTAGATAGGGAAATCCTCCCCCCCGCCCCGGAGATCTCCTAGATATGGGGACATCCCCAGAGGCCCCTAGAAATGGAGAACCCCCAGAGATGTCCTCAATAGGGAATCCCCCCCCGAGACCCCCTAGATAGGGAGAAACCCAGACACCCCCTGAATAGAGGAACCCCACAAAGAGACCCACTAATTAAAGGGGCCCCCCCAGAGACCTTCGAACTAAAGGGACCCCCCAGAGACTCCCTAACTGAAGGGACCACCCCAGAGATCCCCTAACTAAAGGAATCCCCACAGGTGCCCCCTCTTTTTCCAACCCCCCCCCCCCTCTCACTCTCCTCCATCCTCCCCAGAAAAGAGACCCATTTATGGAAGCTAGAGAGAAGCTCAGATCACAGTCCATGAAGAGAAATGAATGAATGGCATGCAGCTAAAGGTTCTGTGGGGTTTAAACACAGTTTTTCTCTTTCCAGATATGGAGACATATCTTGGGGTTCGGGGTTCTCTGTTCAGGGGGTCTTGGGGGTTCCCCCAACTCGGGAGTCCCCTTATCCAGGGGATCTCAGGGAGGGTCGCCTGTCCAGAGGGTTTTGTGAAAGGATCCTGCTTTCAAGGGATCTCTGGCGGGTCAGGTGGGTCGGGTCACCCCCATATTTGGGAAAAGGGGGACACAGAAAATCTGGGGCTGGGGGGCTTCGTTGCAATGTCAGGTGAGGGTGCTGGGTGGCTGTCCACAGGACCTCATTATCAGTTCGCCCGCTCAAAATGGTACAGATGCACCATAGAAAGCATCCTATCAGGCTGCATCACAGCCTGGTATGGCAACTGCTCGGCCCAGGACCGCTGGAAACTTCAGAGAGTCGTGAACATCACCCAGTCCATCACACGAACCTGCCTCCCATCCATTGACTCCATCTACACCTCCTGCTGCCTGGAGAAAGCGGGCAGCATAATCAAAGACCCCCCCACCCGGCTTACTCACTCTTCCAACTTCTTCCATCGGGCAGGAGATACAGAAGTCTGAGAACACGCACAAACAGACTCAAAAACAGCTTCTTCCCCACTGTTACCAGACTCCTAAATGACCCTCTTATTGACTGACCTCATTAACACTACACCCTGTATGCTTCATCCGATGCCGGTGTCTATGTAGTTACATTGTATATGTTGTGTTGCCCTATTATGTATTTTCTTTTATTCCCTTTTCCTTTCATGTACTTAATGATCTGTTGAGTTGCTCGCAGAAAAATACTTTTCACTGTACCTCGGTACACGTGACAATAAACAAATCCAATCAAATCCATCCAAGTGGTGGTATGATAGCAGGATTCCCTCGCATTCTGCGCTATGCATAAATTTGCATGGCGAGGGATACTGAATTCCTTCCTGATTTGCCCTCCCAGCAGGAACACAAATCAATTCCAATTCACCTTGGGAACAAAATCTCCCAAAATGAGAATCCCGGTCCTTGACGAGCAATGTGGTGGCTCATGGTTGTCACACTCACCTTGAGGATCTCGCACCACATGGTCTTGGAGGTCATCCAATGTTGGTCGCTCTAAAGGATGACCGTCGCACTCAGTGTTTTGCCTGTGGCTCCTCCAGGTCTCCACTGGGGACCAGTGCGGTATCGCACAATCCCCCACCCATAATTTTAAAAAAATATTAATTCAAGAAGTGTGGGCTTCACTGACTAGGGCAACATTTATTTCCCATCTCTATTTCCCTTGAGAAGGTGGTGCTGGTGGTGGGCTGTCTTTTTATACTGCTGCAGTCCGTGTGGTGTCAGTACATCCACAGTGTTCTTCGGGAAGCAGCTCCAGAAGGTTGACCCAGTGACAGTGAAGGACTGGCGATGTATTTACAAGTCAGGATGGTGAACGGTATGGTGGGAAACTTTCAAGTGGTGGTGTATCTCCTGATCTTGTCCTTCCAGATGGTCATGGGTTTTGAAGTTGCTGTCGAAAGAGCCTTGGTGAGTCCTTTTCAGCAAAGCTCACCATATGTGCCGTTCACCATGGATTAAGCAAGTTAGGTTGTCGGAGCTGTTAGATTTGCAGTAATCTCTGGCTTCCCACAAGAGCACGGCATCATCGATTGTACACATGTGGCTTGAAGATCTCCCTGGCAGAAACCAATGAGATTAATCAGTGGACAAGGATTTGACTTGCAAAACAGTCAGCTGATCCGTGATCACCAAAACAGATCTGGTATGTTTCTGCCAGGACCTGAGCTCGCACGACTCCCAGGTTCCACAGATCTTTGAGGGTTCTCAGCGCATAGCGGGGTGGCTCCACGCTGAGACATCCTAAAAACATGGAGGCGATCTCCCCGAGAAACACGATGCTATCGAACGGCCATTCGGTTAGATCAGGGGCCTCAGCGGAGAACGTGTGGCCGAGGCCGCACTTTGTCCCGTTTTTCTGCACTGAGAAGCTCCACTCGCCGGAACTCCTCAATGCAGGGGGACCCCCCCAATGTGACCCCCCAGCCCCCCCAAACCCCAACTCACTTATAAGGGGCTCGCCAGAATCCACCCCCCCCCCGTCTGCACCCATGCAGGGCATCCTCGGGCCGGATCCCCATCGTGTGAAAAATGCCAACTTGGCACCTTGTCAGTGCCAGGCTCGCAGTGCCAGGGTGCCCAAGTGGCACCATCAGTTCCAAGTGCCAGCCTGCTGAGTGGGCAAGCACCTGGGGGCCTCCAATTCTCTGGGAGACCCTCACGAGTGCTGTTTCATCTGGTCACCATTTGTGGAGACCAGCAGTAAATGGAGTTCACCCGAGGTCTCCAAGGCGAAGATGTTTAGATCCTTGGTTAGATGTCAGGAATGCACCTGAGAATGAGTCTATCGGTGTCACTTTATTCTGCTGATTTACCAGAAAGTGATCACGCACAAAATGGCCGAGATTCACATTGCGATGTCTCAAGAGGCATGGCGGGCCAGGTAAATCCCGGAGGAGGGTTCTCCCGGTATCGGCCGGCTGCACCGCGGTGCTTTTCAGGGGCAACACGGTCTGTAGAGTTCGCCCATGGTTATTGATGCCATTTGATATCCACAAAGTGCATTTGAGTAGAGATACAATGCGACACATTCAGCCACACGTGCCTTAATAAAGCAGATTATTGGCACCTTAAGATGCATTTCAGGTATTTGGACTAATCAGGTGGGGTTCTGTGGAAGCCAGGTATTTCTAATACACCTAATATAGGTAAACGATAGCTGTTTAAGCATAAATATTAAACCCCAGTTTTAAATTAAGGATTGAACAACACATATTCTGCAAATTCATTTAATCATTTTGTCCAACACAACTTTTAGGTACATAGTTTTATACATAGTCGATTTCGGCGGGAGAACAGCTGGTGAGTCAGTTTCAGCGGGAGCAGTGCGGAAGTGGCTGCTGGGAGGTAAGTCTGTCCTTTAAAAGCACTTGTCTTTGCAGGGGCAGGCCAGTCGATTTCGGCGGGAGAACAGCTGGTGAGTCAGTTTCAGCGGGAGCAGTGCGGAAGTGGCTGCTGGGAGGTAAGTCTGTCCTTTAAAAGCACTTGTCTTTGCAGGGGCAGGCCAGTCGATTTCGGCGGGAGAACAGCTGGTGAGTCAGTTTCAGCGGGAGCAGTGCGGAAGTGGCTGCTGGGAGGTAAGTCTGACCTTGTCCTGTCCACTTGTCTTTGCAGGGGCACGCCAGTCGATTTCGGCGGGAGTGGAGCTGGCTGGTTAGTCAATTTCAGCAGGAGCTGAGAATTTTTTTTTTTAAATTAGTGTTTTAGGCGGGAACAGGAAGTCGACCCGCGGACGTCTGGGAAGACCCTCACCAATAAATTCTGGTGGAGAGGAAACCCGAGACACTACACGTGTAGTGTCTCCCACCCGCCCTCCTCCTCTAACCTAATAATAAAACCCATTGGTCAGTAAGTACCATATTTTATTATATTATTATTATTTTTTATAAAAAATTTAATTTAGTTGTTAGCCAGATCTTGGTAGAAAGTTAGAGGAATGGCAGGGAAGGGAGTGCAATGTTCCTCCTGCAGGATGTTTGAGGTGAGGGATGCAGTTAGTGTCCCTGCTGATTTTACCTGCAGGAAGTGCTGCCATCTCCAGCTCCTCCAAGACCGAGTTAGGGAACTGGAGCTGGAGTTGGAAGAACTTCGGATCATTCGGGAGGCAGAAGGGGTCATAGATAGCAGCTTCAGGGAATTAGTTACACCAAAGATTGGAGATAGGTGGGTAACTGTAAGAGGGACTGGGAAAAAGCAGTCAGTGCAGGGATCCCCTGCGGTCGTTCCCCTGAGAAACAAGTATACCGCTTTGGATACTTGTGGGGGGGACGACTTACCAGGGGTAAGCCATGGGGTACGGGCCTCTGGCACGGAGTCTGTCCCTGTTGCTCAGAAGGGAAGGGGGGAGAGGAGCAGAGCATTAGTAATTGGGGACTCTATAGTCAGGGGCACAGATAGGAGATTTTGTGGGAGCGTGAGAGACTCACGTTTGGTATGTTGCCTCCCAGGTGCAAGGGTACGTGATGTCTCGGATCGTGTTTTCCGGGTCCTTAGGGGGAGGGGGAGCAGCCCCAAGTCGTGGTCCACATTGGCACTAACGACATAGGTAGGAAAGGGGACAAGGATGTCAAGCAGGCTTTCAGGGAGCTAGGATGGAAGCTCAGAACTAGAACAAACAGAGTTGTTATCTCTGGGTTGTTGCCCGTGCCACGTGATAGTGAGATGAGGAATAGGGAGAGAGAGCATTTAAACACGTGGCTACAGGGATGGTGCAGGCGGGAGGGATTCAGATTTCTGGATAACTGGGGCTCTTTCTGGGGAAGGTGGGACCTCTACAGACAGGCTGGTCTACATCTGAACCTGAGGGGCACAAATATCCTGGGGGGGAGATTTGTTAGTGCTCTTTGGGGGGGTTTAAACTAATGCAGCAGGGGCATGGGAACCTGGATTGTAGTTTTAGGGTAAGGGAGAATGAGAGTATAGAGGTCAGGAGCACAGATTTGACGTCGCAGGAGGGGGCCAGTGTTCAGGTAGGTGGTTTGAAGTGTGTCTACTTCAATGCCAGGAGTATACGAAACAAGGTAGGGGAACTGGCAGCATGGGTTGGTACCTGGGACTTCGATGTTGTGGCCATTTCGGAGACATGGATAGAGCAGGGACAGGAATGGATGTTGCAGGTTCCGGGGTTTAGGTGTTTTAGTAAGCTCAGAGAAGGAGGCAAAAGAGGGGGAGGTGTGGCGCTGCTAGTCAAGAGCAGTATTACGGTGGCGGAGAGGATGCTAGATGGGGACTCTTCTTCCGAGGTAGTATGGGCTGAAGTTAGAAACAGGAAAGGAGAGGTCACCCTGTTGGGAGTTTTTTATAGGCCCCCTAATAGTTCTAGGGATGTAGAGGAAAGGATGGCGAAGATGATTCTGGATAAGAGCGAAGGTAACAGGGTAGTTATTATGGGAGACTTTAACTTTCCAAATATTGACTGGAAAAGATATAGTTCGAGCACAATAGATGGGTCGTTTTTTGTACAGTGTGTGCAGGAGGGTTTCCTGAAACAATATGTTGACAGGCCAACAAGAGGCGAGGCCACGTTGGATTTGGTTTTGGGTAATGAACCAGGCCAGGTGTTGGATTTGGAGGTAGGAGAGCACTTTGGGGACAGTGACCACAATTCGGTGACGTTTACGTTAATGATGGAAAGGGATAAGTATACACCGCAGGGCAAGAGTTATAGCTGGGGGAAGGGCAATTATGATGCCATTAGACGTGACTTGGGGGGGGATAAGGTGGAGAAGTAGGCTGCAAGTGTTGGGCACACTGGATAAGTGGGGCTTGTTCAAGGATCAGCTACTGCGTGTTCTTGATAAGTATGTACCGGTCAGGCAGGGAGGAAGGCGTCGAGCGAGGGAACCGTGGTTTACCAAGAAAGTGGAATCTCTTGTTAAGAGGAAGAAGGAGGCCTATGTGAAGATGAGGTGTGAAGTTTCAGTTGGGGCGATGGATAGTTACAAGGTAGCGAGGAAGGATCTAAAGAGAGAGCTAAGACGAGCAAGGAGGGGGACATGAGAAGTATTTGGCAGGAAGGATCAAGGAAAACCCAAAAGCTTTCTATAGGTATGTCAGGAATAAGCGAATGACTAGGGAAAGAGTAGGACCAGTCAAGGATAGGGATGGGAAATTCTGTGTGGAGTCTGAAGAGATAGGCGAGGTACTAAATGAATATTTTTCGTCAGTATTCACTCAGGAAAAAGATAATGTTGTGGAGGAGAATGCTGAGCCCCAGGCTAATAGAATAGATGGCATTGAGGTACGTAGGGAAGAGGTGTTGGCAATTCTGGACAGGCTTAAAATAGATAAGTCCCCGGGACCTGATGGAATTTATCCTAGGATTCTCTGGGAGGCCAGGGAAGAGATTGCTGGACCTTTGGCTTTGATTTTTATGTCATCATTGGCTACAGGAATAGTGCCAGAGGACTGGAGGACAGCAAATGTGGTCCCTTTGTTCAAAAAGGGGAGCAGAGACAACCCCGGCAACTATAGACCGGTGAGCCTCACGTCTGTAGTGGGTAAAGTCTTGGTGGGGATTATAAGAGACAAGATTTATAATCATCTAGATAGGAATAATATGATCAGGGATAGTCAGCATGGCTTTGTGAAGGGTAGGTCATGCCTCACAAACCTTATTGAGTTCTTTGAGAAGGTGACTGAACAGGTAGATGAGGGTAGAGCAGTTGATGTGGTGTATATGGATTTCAGCAAAGCGTTTGATAAGGTTCCCCACGGTAGGCTATTGCAGAAAATACGGAGGCTGGGGATTTAGGGTGATTTAGAGATGTGGATCAGAAATTGGCTAGCTGAAAGAAGACAGAGGGTGGTGGTTGATGGGAAATGTTCAGAATGGAGTACAGTCACAAGTGGAGTACCACAAGGGTCTGTTCTGGGGCCGTTGCTGTTTGTAATTTTTATCAACGACCTAGAGGAAGGCGCAGAAGGGTGGGTGAGTAAATTTGCAGACGATGCTAAAGTCGGTGGTGTTGTCGATAGTGTGGAAGGATGTAGCAGGTTACAGAGGGATATAGATAAGCTGCAGAGCTGGGCTGAGAGGTGGCAAATGGAGTTTAATGGAGAGAAGTGTGAGGTGATTCACTTTGGAAGGAATAACAGGAATGCGGAATATTTGGCTAATGGTAAAGTTCTTGAAAGTGTGGATGAGCAGAGGGATCTAGGTGTCCATGTACATAGATCCCTGCAAGTTGCCACCCAGGTTCATCGGGTTGTGAAGAAGGCCTATGGAGTGTTGGCCTTTATTGGTAGAGGGATTGAGTTCCGGAGTCGGGAGGTCATGTTGCAGCTGTACAGAACTCTGGTACGGCCGCATTTGGAGTATTGCGTACAGTTCTGGTCACCGCATTATAGGAAGGACGTGGAGGCTTTGGTGGGGTGCAGAGGAGATTTACCAGGATGTTGCCTGGTATGGAGGGAAAATCTTATGAGGAAAGGCTGATGGACTTGAGGTTGTTTTCATTGGAGAGAAGAAGGTTAAGAGGAGACTTAATAGAGGCATACAAAATGATCAGGGGGTTGGATAGGGTGGACAGTGAGAGCCTTCTCCCGCGGATGGAAATGGCTGGCACGAGGGGACATAACTTTAAACTGAGGGGTAATAGATATAGGACAGAGGTCAGAGGTAGGTTCTTTACGCAAAGAGTAGTGAGGCCGTGGAATGCCCTACCTGCTACAGTAGTGAACTCGCCAACATTGAGGGCATTTAAAAGTTTATTGGATAAACACATGGATGATAATGGCATAGTGTAGGTTAGATGGCTTTTGTTTTGGTGCAACATCGTGGGCCGAAGGGCCTGTACTGCGCTGTATTGTTCTATGTTCTATGTTCTATGTAACACACAAGACTGATAAGACAAACACTTTTAACTACATTTCTTCAAGGCCAAGGGCTGAATCCATAGAACATAGAAAAATACAGCACAGAACAGGCCCTTGGCCCACAATGTTGTGCCGAACCTTTGTCCTAGATTAATCATAGATTATCATTGAATTTACAGTGCAGAAGGAGGCCATTCGGCCCATTGAGTCTGCACCGGCTCTTGGAAAGAGCACCCTACCCATGGCAACGAGGTGACAAGAGTCCAGTAACTTAAAGGCTCTATTGTTCTCATTTCGGGCCATTAGTGATTACAGTGTGAACCACATTCCATAATTTAGAAGGCTGAAACATTTTAATGGACAGTTTATAAAACATCGAATCAAATATATTTGATTCCAACTTTCTCAAAACATAACAATTTCATAGAAGTAGCATAATTCACTTTACTGGATTAAAACAGATTTGATTTACATTTTGCAAATCATTGTCCAGCATTGCATGAAAAGATTACATGAAGTCTCCATTGTGACAATAGCCAAGCCAGCGTACAACCAGTTTTTTGCTGGCTTTGATAAAGCACCATATCGCATTCTTTAACATACACAAGAATGCAGATACGCAACAAATAGAAGTAATGTTACATATTGAAGATGGACAGCTTGCCGTCAAATCAAATGTGTTTGAGTCTAACCTAAACCAATTAGGATTATATTGGGGTGTGATTAGATGACTTAAGACAGATATGAAAGGGTATAGCGAAAGAAGTTTCGGCCCGCCACTTTGAGTTTAGTTGTTGATTAGTTTTTTAGGTAGATTGGTAGGGTAGGTTTCTGTGGGTAGTTTGTTAGTTTTTGTTTCAATGGTTTGAAGCTGAAGATTAGCTCTCTCGCTCTCTCTTTTTCATATTTCATTTTCAGACTTTGACTTTTAAAAGTTATTGTCGAGCTGTTTGCCGAAGCAAGAAGATAATGTCCGTGATTCTTTGAAAGCTTCAAATTGTCTACGAATTGCCTTTTAAATGACTTTCAAATTGTAATCAATAGAAGACAAATAAAATAATTCTTATTGGCACCTGAGAAGTTTTAACTTAAATTTCTACTGAGTTCCAGTATTCGCAAAGTGCTGCTGGTAACCGAGTGGTAGAAATCCTTCAGGCTCTCAGTGCTCTACGCAGAGGCTATCCTGCATCACCACTGTTTGCTGTGCCCTATAGATCCTTGTGCTGCACAGATGGGATGGGTTGCCAGATGGAGACGTGGAAGAGGTACATGGGGCTGGATTCACCGTTTTGGGGGCTACGTGCCAACGCCGGCGTGGGAACTGTGGCGTTTTACGATGGCAATATCGGCGCTGAACCCTCACCCATCCTGCGACCGGTTAAGGGCTAGCAGCTAGGCCGAGTAAAACGACGTGCGGCGAATGACGCGATGATGCCATTTTGGAGGGGTCGGAGGATAGAAAACCGGCACCGCCCCCAATTTGGCCGTCGGAATGGATTCTGCGCCCGATCGACAATTACGGTATCGGTGTCGGGGAATGGTGCATCCCGCCCAGGGTTCCTCTAACATGGAATAGGATGAATCTGACGAGGGCGAGGATTCAGATGTGCCGCATGAAGAGGCTATTGAACGAGCATGTCGTGGAAGATGTGCTCATGAGACCCTCATAGTGACATGGTTCCTGGAGGAATAAGGTGAAGACAAAACAATGCGAACGTAATCCTCCTATCGCATCAACGCAGGGTGGATATTAATACCCTCAGTGTCAGTGTCAACATCTGATTCAAGATCATCAAACTATAAAAGATTAGTTACATTCAAATCTAATGATGTGTTCATCACTGGAAGCCTAAGCACCAGAGGAGCATGTAGCAGATAGCACTCCGCCAGCACTCACTTTGAAGCAACTGCACACGGCGCAATCTTTTTAACCATGGTGCTAAATCTTCACTGGCCATAGCAGCCTTGAAGAGGCAGAAACATCAGTGCAATCATGGCAGGAGCTTTGCAAGACACCACTGAGGGACAAATCATCCAACAATGGTGCTTACTTTACCGTGTGAGGACAAAGCTGAACCCAGATCGCTTCATCTCCCCAAATTCCTGCTCTCGTGCATGAATAATACTGAAGCCACAACATGACACTGAGCTGTAGGATGCCATCACTCCTCAAGATGCTGTGATCAGTCACTCTACAGAATCAGGCAAGCCTGCGAGTTAGCTTATCTTTATTCGGACAGAGAATGCTAAAGTAGGACAATCGTGTGATTATTGACAAGCATGCATGACCCTGCACTCATTGGTAGTCTCTCAAGTTAATATCCGGCATTGCCTTGGCATGTAGGAGTGACGAATCCCAGTCAGTATTGACCAACCCATTTACTGATAACTTAGTCCCCCCATCAACGCTGCAGATCAGTCAGGCCTCACTTGAATCCCATTGGTAAAAGAAATATGCTGCAAGGCAGATATTGAGGCAATGTGTCCAATGGTGTGACCAAAACCTTACAGTCATAAAATGAAGGCCACTGCAACGTACACTTGGATGAAATAATTTCAATGTCGGTTTCTAACATTTGTCCGTACATGTCGACACATTTATTGTCCCCTAACTCGTCCACCTTTAGTAGTTTGCCCAGTTGGGTGTGTCCAGGTAACTGGGGGAACGTTGCAGTCACCTTGGGGAGGACGTCCCGCAGTTGTAGGTATCGGAGCTCGTTCCCTTTTGGGGGCTGGAGCTTCTCTCTTTGTTCCCCCAGGGTCGCTATCCTACCCTCTACGCACAGATCCCTTACTGCCAGCACCCCTTCTTCCTTCGTCCATGTTTTGTGGATGGCATATCTATGGCTGGATTATATCTATGGTTTCTGCAGATGGGGGTTGCAGCAGACACCAAGGTTGAAATGAGCTGGTTCCAGATTCTTAGCGTGGCCACCACCGGGCTCCTCGAGTACTTAGCTGAGGGGGAATGGAAGAGAGGCGATTGCCAGAGCTAGGAGGGATATTGATGTCCAGGAAGTCTCCTCCAACTGCACCCATTCCACCTCTGGCTCCCCCAGCCAGCACACAGCATTTCTGCGTTCGCTGTCCATTGGTAGAACAGGAGTTTCGGCAGCACCAGGCCTTCCCTGCTCTATCTTCTTTGTAAGACACTTTTGCGGATCCGGGGGTTCTTTCCAGCCCACGCACACGTCATGATTAAATTATCCACCTGGGTGAAGAAGGCCTTGGGGATGAAGATCAGGAGGTATCTGAATAGGAAGAGGAACCTTGCCAGCACGTTCATTTTTATTGTCTGGCCTCTTCCTGCCAGGGAGAGGGGGAGCAAGTCTGACCTCTCTAGATCTCTCTGTACCTCCTCCGCTGGACAGGTTCTACTTGTGGATCGGTGTCCAGCCATGGGCTATCCGGATCCCCCGGTATCGGGTCTGGGTCGGTTTGAACAGCAGCATTCCCAGCTCTGCTCTCCCCCCTGGGGTTCAACAGGACGATTTTGCTCTTGCCCAGGTTAGGTTTGTAGCCCGAGGAGGCTGCAAACTCCCTCAGGGGTTCCAATACCTTTCCCATGCTGGCTACAGGGTTCAAGACGTAGAGTAGCAGGTCATCCACAAAGAGTGCTCTCTGTCTCCCCTCTGGATGCCTCACCACCCTTTTGCTGATCTGAGAGTGATAGCCAATGGCCTAATTGCCAGGGCGAACAGCAGCGGGGACAATGGGCATCCCTGCCTGGTGCCTCTGTGCAGCTGGAAGTAGCCGGAGCTGGTGGTGTTTGTCCGTACGCTCGCCACGGGAGTGCCGAACAGCAGTTTTACCCACGAGGTGAACCCTGGCCCAAACCCAGACTGTTCCAGTACCTCCATAAGGTACTTCCATTTGACTCTGTCAAAGGCCTTCTCTGCGTCCAGGGAGATTATCACTTCAGGTAGCTGCTCCCTGGATGGGGTCATAATCATGTTTAGCAGGCGTCTGGTGTTTGCTGTTAACTATCTGCCCTCGACAAACCTGGTCTGATCTACCATGACTACTTCTGGCAGGCAACTCTCCAGTCGCCTTGCCAGGGCCTTCGTCAGGACTTCCTCTCCGCTAGCAGCTCCAGGACCGGGGCAATGCAGTACCGCCAATCCACTTCTGATATGGAGTCGATCAGTCATCGCCTCACAGTCTTTTCCTTCCTGTGCTTCAGGGCCTTGTGCGCTATTATTCCCTGCCTTATCACTGCCCCAGTGCTTCCTGGAATGTGGAGGGTGACACCTCCCCATTTTGGTAGCAGAATACATATCCGTCAATGACTTGTGATGTTTTCTCACAGAACCTCACGTCCATGTAGTGTGGCTCATGGTCGAGATTACTATTGAGGAATATTCTGCCCCTACCAGCCCTGGAGGCACAGACTTACCCACTACAAAGAGCTCTGTGCGAGAGTAGGCTTTTTGAACATGGGCGAAGAAGAAGAACTTCTTCTCCCTCGGTTGGCTGAACCTCTTCGGGTCAACCCACCCCCCATCTGTTCCATGGAGGTGCTTAGTTCTCTTGCCATTCCTGATTGTGCCCCAATCTGGGGCTGAACTTGTCTGTCGCTGGGTCCTCTACACAGTTGAAGTCTCCCCCCATGTTTAGGTGGTGGGAGTCAAGGTTGGGGATCTCTGCCATCGTCTTTTTAATGAACTCGGTGTCGTCCCAGTTTGGGGTGTATATGTTTACAAGTACCACCTGTACCTCTTGTCGGATTCCGCTAACCATTATGCATCCATCACTGTGTTCGTGACTGCAAAGGCTGTCCTTTTGTTAAACAGTATGGCCAACTCCCTTGCCCTTGTGACGAAGCACGCCTGGCAAGTCTGTCCAACCAGCTTTTCCTTACCCTCAGTCAGTCCTTCTCTCAAACGCGTTTCCTGGAGGAAGATTACATTGATCTTCAGTCTTTTTAGATGGGTGAAGACTGGATCTTTACACCGGCCCGTTAAGTTCCATTACGTTCAAGGTGACTATTCTGATGGGGGGTTTCTGTTCTCCCGCCTGTGGAGTCAGTCATGCTTACCTCATGGACGTGCCCCTGCATGCCGGAGTTTCCCTTTGCTCGTGGACCATCAAAGATGGCCTTCTGGGCAGTCACCAACTTTGTCACATCAGCTTCGAGCGAGGCGATCCGTTCGTCCTAGTCGGTGGCCGATATCTCCAGGACCCGCACCATCTCCTCTTGGGCCTCCAGTCTTCGCTCTGCTCTGTCCATTGCTCCCTATATGGAGGTCAGCTCGGCCTCTATTGCCGACTTCACAGCCGACACGAGGTCCTCTTTTACTGTCTCTCTGCATTTCTGGAGCTCTGTGGAGATCATAGATTATCATAGAATTTACAGTGCAGAAGGAGGCCATTTGGCCCATTGAGTCTGCACCGGTCTTGGAAAGAGCACCCTACCCAAGGTCAACGCCTCCACCCTATCCCCATAACCCAGTAACCCCACCCAACACTAAGGGCAATTTTGAACACTAAGGGCAATTTATCATGGCCAATCCACCTAACCTGCACATCTTTGGACTGTGGGAGGAAATCGGAGCCCCCGGAGGAAACCCACGCACACACGGGGAGGATGTGCAGACTCCGCACAGACAGTGACCCAAGCCGGAATCGAACCTGGGACCCTGGAGCTGTGAAGCAAAACTGTGAGATAAACTCCATCAGTAGCTCTGTGGATATGTGGGTTGGCACTGGCGGTCCTGTTGGGTCCATCATGCTCAAGTCTGGCTCGCCCCGCGGGTCCCCTTGTTTTGGTGTTGGGAGTCTTCCTTTTTCTGCTTTTGCTGTTTTTACCTTTTGTGCGAACACACAGCTCATGGCTGCTGCTGGCAACCTGTTGGAATTCTCCACCTGGAGAAGATCAAATACACCATCCAAGGGTCGGAGGAGGGCTTCCACAAAGCGTGGGGGCCATTCATCTGCCGCTTCCAAGACCTGTTCGAGACAAACGCCGACTGGCGGGGGGGAGCGGGAAAGAGAGAGAAAGACAAGGGAGGACATGTATAAGAGACAGGAGCAGAGGGGCGCAAGGGAGGGAAAGGATCCCAAAGATGGCACAAAACGAAGCTCGGAGAGCAAGGGGAGGAAGGGGAGGGCCATGCAGGCTTTCTCCCTCCCCCAACAGCAGACGGGGGAGGGGGGGCGGAGTGGGGGTGGGGGGGGGGGGGGATCGCTTGTAAAAACTGCTGTACATAGGGTATGAACTGGCTTGTAAATAGCAGACACACTGGAGCTACTACCTTGTGAATACGTACCTTACACGTCAAACTGTTATATTGTTAAAGTTGAAAATGGCAATAAAAATATTTTTAATAAAACGTAATCAACTCTTTCAGCTGATGCCAGTCGATAAATTATCTCCCCCAACTCAGGCCCCCGATTGAGACTTTCAAGTTAAATGTTAACTTACAGTTAAATATTAAACACAAATACAAACAATATTAGATTTTTAGAAATATATTTAGCAATAAATTTAAAATTTCTCTTCTTACCAAACTTCCACACTCTGTCCAAAGCCGCACTCAAATGTATTCTGTGCCCTGCATGGTTGGTAACGCAGAAAGGCCACCTGCTTCCCCACAACAGTAGTTTCTTTGTCTCCATCATCTTAAAGAACAGTTGCCTTTCTTCTGCGAGAATACTGTGTAGAGGTATTAAAACTGACACCCACCCCCTTTGCGTTTCTGTTTGAGTTTCCCCCCCCATTGCAACAGGTTCACAAGGGCATGTTTCCGAGTGGAGGCGCTCACCTGGAAATCTCTTGTAACTTTGAGTGAGATACTTTCCAAACCATAATTATCGTCAAAAGTTCAGTGTTTATGACACAGATTCATGAAGAATAAACACTTGAGCAATGTGGAGAGCTATCTGTGCTCATAAACCTCAGGAAAAAAGGAGAGGTGTTTGAGATTTTTTATGAATAAAGAAATAAATCTCTTCACGCATTGGGTGACTAACCAGTGAGACAGGCACAAATCCGAATGATAGTGCCCCCTAGGAAAAATGGGTTAATGACAACAAAACAAGTTTACATAGTGGCTTTAACATAGTAAATGTCTCAATGCCCTTCACAAGGGCAGAATCAAATACAATTTGACACTGAGTTACACAAAGAGACATTAGGAATGGCAAAGGGGTAGATTTGAAAATGTTTCTTAAAAGGATAGGAAAATAAAATGCAAAGAAGCTTTGGGAGGGAACTTCAGAGCTTAGAAGCTAGGAAGCTGAAATTACGGCCACTGATGGTGGGCCAGTTAAAACCAGGATTGCGCATGAGGCCAGAATTAGTGGAGAGTTTCCAGAGAGAAAAGTAAATTACTGCGGACGCTGGAATCTGAAACAAACACGGAAAGCACTGGACAATCTTAGCAGGTCTGACAACATCTGTGGAGGGAGAAGGGAGCTGACGTTTCGAGTCTGGATGACTCTTTGTCAAAGCTTTGCCAAGGTGTTCAAGTGTCAGTGGGAGTGCCAGGGTGCCACCTTGCCCCGTCACCGACTACCCTCAAGAGTATTGAAAGTCAAAGAGATCGAGGTGGACAGGTCCACAGGTCACTGAAAGGGGCAACACAGGTGGAGAAGGTAGTCAAGAAGGTAATGCTTGCCTTCATTGGCCGGGGCATTGAGTATAAGAATTGGCAAGTCATGTTGCAGCTGTATAGAACCTTAGTTAGGCCACACTTGGAGTATAGTGTTCAATTCTGGTCGCCACACTACCAGAAGGATGTGGAGGCTTTAGAGAGGGTGCAGAACAGATTTACCAGAATATTGCCTGGTATGGAGGGCATTAGCTATGAGGAGCGGTTGAATAAACTCGGTTTGTTCTCACTGGAACGAAGGAGGTTGAGGGGCGACCTGATAGAGGTCTACAAAATTATGAGGGGCATAGACAGAGTGGATAGTCAGAGGCTTTTCCCCAGGGTAGAGGGGTCAATTACTAGGGGGCATAGGTTTAAGGTGAGAGGGGCAAGGTTTAGAGTAGATGTATGAGGCAAGTTTTTTACGCAGAGGGTAGTGGGTGCCTGGAACTCGCTACCGGAGGAGGTGGTGGAAGCAGGGACGATAGTGACATTTAAGGGGCATCATGACAAATACATGAATAGGATGGGAATAGAGGGATACGGACCCAGGAAGTGTAGAAGATTGTAGTTTAGTCGGGCAGCATGGTCGGCACGGGCTTGGAAGGCCGAAGGGCCTGTTCCTGTGCTGTACTTTTCTTTGTTCTTTGTACCCGGGGGTCTCCAATGGCCTGGGAGACCCTCCAATTGCCGTTATGATTGTGCCACGTTGGCTGGATTGTAATATCTGGACCATCTTCTCTTCAGATTGCTGTCCATGCAGTAAGGCCAACATTCAATTGTGTTATTTTGCTGTACAAGATGTATTTGGACACTGTGTCTTCATGAAGATCAGAAAACCTTTCAGCAAGATGTTTTGTTCACATTTAGTAGGATGGTGTATGAAGGGATGTCACTCAATATGGTCCATGGATGACTGGGCAGTCACATCATAATGAATCTACACTGCTGAGCGAGATCTTCCACAGTTAACATGGGAAGATATGTATCATTGAGGCAGAAAGTAACAGGGAGTGGCTGAGATCATAAACCGCAAAATAACTGATTGGGTTTTTTTCACCAGCATTATCACACATTGGCATGAGCTGGAAGGGAAGTCTATTTGCAAAGTCAGACGAGGATTTGGGTGTGGTCTGTGACTATGACATGCCCAGTCCAGTGAAAGTGAGCTTGTCAAGATCAACAAACCTTTGATCAGACATTCACATCCATCCTGATGGGTGTCTTGGTAGAAGTTTCATTAACTGCCCTGACCTCAAAGGGAATTTTGATGAGTGCTGTTGTGTGAAATGTTTGGCATCTTTTCTTCGAAAATAGAAGTCGCATGTGGGAGAAAATGTTTGTGTTAGCCTTCAAAAAGGCCGCACCAATTTTCTCAACAGTCCTCAGCCTTTCTGTTAGTAAAAAGCAAACATTAAGGTAACTAAGCGATGGTTACCACAATAAATGTAGAGGCAGAAAATGGGCCAACGCGGGAGGGATGCCGAGTTATTTAATGGGTTGCGAGGTGGGCGGGATGCCGGTCGACATGAGTGCGAGGAGGCTTGCCACCTTGCCACCCGAGGAAATCCTCGAAAGTGAATAAGCAGGGCAGCATCGCTGGGAAGAGCTGGTAGATAGACATAGCATCCCACAGCCCACACAAAACCTGGAGACAGATGCGGGAAAAAAAATGCTTTATTCACCAAATATTGCAAAGTGTTACAGCACCCTGGGTTAATATGCGGTCGACTCTAGCCCCACGTACCCCAGGGACCCAACACAAGTGAATTAACCAATAATTCATGAAAAAATTTCAGAATCTGTGGCCTTTGACTGCTCCAATACGTTATAGCCAACAGGTTTATAAGTTGAATACAAGAACTGTTTATTTATAACAGAAATAAAGTTGAAATATGCAGTAATTATAGCAAAATAACAGTCAGCTAATCTACTACCCCCTTTTATTCCACCCTCTGCCCAAACACACACACGGCAGACAAACACAGAGGGAGGGAGGGGTGAAAATAATAAGGCAGATAGAATAAAGATGAGAGTCCTTGCTTTAGTTGAGGATTTCTTCAGTGCGCCCTTTTCCCATTATGGGTGGGGTTTAGAGCCGTTAATGCTCCAGTCCACACTGGCATTCCTGCAGGTTATTAAACACTGAACTAACATCTTTCCTGGAGTGACAGAGGCTTTGTTTGCTCAGACATTGCTCTCCACCCATGGGCTCTCCTCCAGGCCCCTTTTCGGGAATCAAACGTCCCCAGGCTTATCTGAGACAAAGAGTTGGCCGGATCTTTTCACTCAGAGAGAGTTCCTGGAAAACCTCGCCTGTGGCCCTTCGCCTCCACTGCTAGAATTCAAACCGAGGGTCAGAAATGGAGCCTGGTCTCACTGAGGAACATTCCAGAGACAGCAGAACCGATCACTGCCTGTCCCCGAACAGGACCCAGCCCTCGGGGTCAGTTCATTGGCCAGCAGCATAGCCGGTCAATCTAGGTTATCGAATGATGTCAGATCAAAACAGCATTTCCTGTTTCAAATTAAAGGTAAACTGCGTTAAAGTCATTAATCATCCACGGACAAAAATTGTAATAGCCAAAGGAATAACAGAAATTAAAAGGAGAAACAGGAAACACACAAGGATTAAACAGGAGGATCCTTACAAAAGATACATTATGTAACAGATCAAATTTGACATTACATGAAGTGCAACTTGGTTTAATATCTTTCAATACTGCATGTGGCACTCTCAAGTACCTCACTACATTTACTGTTACAGCTGAGATTTACAATTTACGCAGCTCAAGGTATTTTCCACAGATTCCAGCTCCTCAGTGTACTTTGGATTGGAAGGTGTGTGATCGGGAGTGCTTCGGCCTCCTGAAGATGCGTTTCAAATGTCTGGACCGCTCTGGAGGGCCCCTTCAGACTGGCACTGTGAGGGTCGCCCGCATCGTGGCAGCCTGCTGCATCCTCCACAACATCGTACAGCAGAGGGGCGATGTGCTGGAAGAGGAAGGTGAACGCCAGGCCTCGGGGTGCAGGCCATGGGTTGGCAGTAACAGCTGATCTGGCCCAGGGGATGGAGAATGATGACAACCCGCTCTGCGATGAGCTCTGCTGCTCCGCATCGACTGACAACGTCTGACTCCTGCCCACGATAGCACTTTGCACCGTCCACCTGGGTGATTCCTGCATGTGGGCTGGCCAATGGTCCCTTTGAATCCCTGGGAGGGGGGGGGGGGCACGGGGGAGGGGAGGGAGGGAGGGATAATAGTCTACTAACTCGTTTTTGCTACCAAAGTGGATAATCTCGCATTTATCCAAATTATACTCCATCTGCCATTCATTTTCCCACTCACTCAACTTGTCCAAATCACACTGAAGGATCTCTGTATCCTCCTCACAGCTCACTCTCCCACCCAACTTGGTGTCACCTGCAAATTTGGATATATTACATCTTGTCCCCTCATCTAAATTATTTATATATATTGTGAATAGCTGCAGTGCTAGCACTGATCCCTGCCATATCCCAGTAGTCACTGCCTGCCAACCAGATTTCTATCCATCTCAATACTCTACCCCTATTCCCGTGCGCTTTAATTATACACGCTAACCTTTAATGCAGGACTTTGTCAAAGTCCAAATATATCACATCCACTGGCTCCCTCTTGTCATCTGTACTAGTTACATCATCAAAGAATCCCAGTAGATTTGTCAAGCATGATTTCCCCTTCATAAATCCGTGCTGACTCTGTCCGATCCTGCCACTGTTTTCGGAGTGCTCTGCTATGAAATCTTTGATAATGGATTCTAGAATTTTCCCCACTATCGATAGAAGGCTTACTGGTCTATAATTTTATGTTTCCTCGCTTTTTAAATAATGGAATTACATTTGTTACCCTGCAGTCCGTAGGAACTGTTCCTGAATCCTGGAAGATGACCACCAATGCATCCATTATTTCTAGAGGCGTTTCCTTAAGTACCCTGGGATGTAGATTATTAAGCCCTGGGGATTTATCAGCCTTCAATCCCATCAATTTCCAAAACACCATTTCCGTACTAATATTGATCGCCTGCAGTTCCTCCCTCTTACTAGTACTTGCACGGTAGCACAAGTGGATAGCACTGTGGCTTCACAGCGCCAGGGTCCCAGGTTTGATTACCCTCTGGGTCACTGTCCGTGCGGAGTCTACACGTTCTCCCCGTGTCTGCGTGGGTTTCCTCCGGATGCTCTGGTTTCCTCCCACAGTCCAAAGACGTGCAGGTTAGGTGGATTGGCCATGATAAATTGCCCTTAGTGACCAAAAAAGGTTAGGAGGGGTTATTGGGTTACGGGGATAGGGTGGAAGTGAGGGCTTAAGTGGGTCAGTGCAGACTCGATAGGCCGAATGGCCTCCTTCTGCACTGTATGTTTTATGTTCTCACTAAACCCTGCGAGCCCCAGCATTTCTGGTATCTGATTTGTGTCCTCATTTGTGAAGACAGAACCAAAATTTGCATTTAGTTGCTCACCCATTTCTTTGTCCTTGATTACACATTGCTCTATTTCTTCTGACTGTGATGTGGAGATGCCGGCGTTGGACTGGGGTGAGCACAGTAAGAAGTCTTACAACACCAGGTTAAAGTCCAACAGGTTTGTTTCGATGTCACTAGCTTTCGGAGCGCTGCTCCTTCCTCAGGTGAATGAAGCTTCTGCTATAAGCTTCTGCTCGGCGATTCTGCGTTGACGCGCGACAATACAGAATCGCCGAGCAGAAGCTTATAGCCAAGTTCCTCACACATGAGTGCGGCCTCAACCGGGACCTGGGATTCATGTCGCATTACATTCATCCCCCACCATCTGGCCTCCGAAATCCTACCAACTGTCCTGGCTTGACACAATTCACACCTCTTTAACCTGTGGTTACCCCATCTCTGGATCTGTAAAGATTTAACCACCTGCTAATGCTCGCATTCCAAGCATTTTCTGGCATCTTTGAATCTGTCTATATATATGTTTCTGGAACATACCTCTTCATTCACCTGAGGAAGGAGCAGCGCTCCAAAAGCTAGTGACATCGAAACAAACCCGTTGGACTTTAACTTGGTGTTGTAAGACTTCTTACTGTCTTCTGACTGTAACCTACCTACATGTGTCTTCACCACTTGTTTTCTCTTCACGTACCTATAGAAATGTTTACAGTCAGTTTCTATCTTCCCTGCAAGCCTACCCTCATACTCTATTTTCCCCTTCTCAATCAATCCTTTGGTCCTGCTTTGCTGAATCCTAAACTGCTCCCAATCCTCAGACCTGCTGTTTTTCTTGGCCAATCTGTATGCTTCTTTGTTGGATCGAATACTATTACTAATTTCCCTTGTAAGCCATGGATTGGCCATCTTTCCAGTTTTACTTTTGTGCCAGACAGAAATAAACATTTAATGCAGCTCCCCAATGAGCTCCTTGAATGTTTGCCACTGCCGATCCACTGTCATCCCTTTAAGTAACGTTCCCGATACGATCAAAGCCAACTCACGCCTCATATCATTGTAGTTTCCTTTAAGACTCAGGACCTTAGTCTCAGAATTAACTACTTCACTCTCCAACTTGAATAAAATTTTTATCATATTATGGTTGCTCCTCCCCAAGTGGCCTTTCGCACAACTAGATTACCAATGATTCCATTCTCGTTACACAGTACCCCGTCTAGGATGGCCTGCTCTCTAGTTGGTTTCTCAACATATTGGTCCAGAAACCTGATGTACATTCACCACAAAACCGACCTGTATACACTCCAAGAATTCCTCCTCCATAGTATTGTGGCTAATTTGATTTGCCCAATCTATATGTAGATAAAAATCCCCCATAATTATAGGTCTCTAGTTTCCTGTTTAATGCCATTCCCAACATCACCAATGCAATTTGGGGGTCTATCTACGATGCCCACTAATGTTTTTTGCCCCTTGGTGTGTCTCAGCTCTACCCATACAGATTCCACCCATACAGATTCCACCCATACAGATTCCACATTGTCAGAGCTAATGTCCTTCCTCACTATTGCATTAATTTCCTCTTGAAACAGTAATGCATCCGCCACCTTTTCCTTTTTGTCTGTCCTTCCTAAATACTGAATACCCTCGGACATTCAGTTCCCATCCCTCGTCACTCTTCAGCCATGTCTCTGTATACCGACTATATCATACCCATTTATGTCAATTTGCGCGATTAGTTCATCCGCTTTACCGTGAATGCTCCGTGCGTTAAGGTACAAAGCCTTCAAGCTTGCCTTTTTAACATCACTTGTCTCGCTCCCAATATTTTTCGCTGTGGCCTTGATTGAATCTGGCCATTGGCTTCTCTGCCTATCAATTTTCGTATTCTTCTTTCTGTCATTTGTTTTTGTCCTTACTTCCTCCTGCTCTGATACTTTGCACAGGTTCCCATCCCCAGGCCATTTTAGTTTAAACCCCTCCCAACCACACTAGCAAATATTCCCCAGGACATCAGTCCCAGTCCTGCCCAGGTGTAACCTGACAAGTTTGTACTGGTCCCACCTCCCCCAGAACCGGTCGCAATGGCCCAGGAATCTGAAACCCTCCCCCTCACACCATCTCTTCAATCACATATTCATCTGATATATCCTGTTACTTCTACTCTGACTAGCACGTGGCAGTGGTAGTAATCCTGAGATCCATACCTTTGATTTCTGACTTCTCAACTTTCGTCCTAACTCCCAATATTCTGCTTTTCGGACCTTATCTCTATTTTTCCTATTTCGTTGGTACCGATGTGTACCACGACCACTGGATTTTCACCCTACCCCTCCAGAATGTTCTGCAACTTCATTCATCATTCTTCAAGACATCCTTGGCCCTAGCACCAGGGAGGTAACATACCACCCTGAAGTCTTGTTTGCGGCCACAGAAATTACAGTTTTTGAGGAAACAAAATAAACTTTACTAAAAACAGTCAGGAAAGTAAAACAATTTGCAATATCTATCTTCTGCCCCATTCAGAATCAGCATGAGGGTCCATGTGAATTAAACTCTGGTCAAGCACACTGCACTGCACAACAAATGGCAGATGTAACCAAGGCAGCTCCCATGGATTTCACAGCAAACCACCCAGACATCAGTATTCACTATGAGTTGCACAATCACTTAAAACTATATCTCGCACATGAGGGATTCCAATTTTTTTAGTGTCAATGGTGAAGTCTCTGAATTTCTTCAAAGCTGCTTTATCTTGGATTATCTCAATGACTGCTCACCTCCCAGGGTTTCGATATCATGCCCCAAGATTCTGTTCCCCAGATCCCTGTGTCTGCACTGCATCTCCAACTTACAGGTACAACTTCAGCTCTTCAATCATGCTGAAGAAAAAATCACTTCTCCAAAGGATCACCTTCACCCCAACTGCCTAAACCACAAAGTCACCAACCTTCCGCTTCCTTTTCAGCTCTCCTGGACCTCTCCCCAGCTCTCACTAATGAGAGCTTGTTGACTGCAGAAACTTTTACTGCTTGGAGCTTTCTTCTTTGCTCCTCTTCCCAATGTTTTCTTTCCTGGGAGATCTCCTCCCATTGGCCAACTCCCTCCCCTTTGATCTCCTCCTCTTGGTGGTATCTTTCTACTGCTGGTCTCCCTCCCTGATCTCTCTCTGGGACATCTCCCTGTCTCCTGTCCCAGGACTCCTCTGAGTTATGACCCCTACTCCTGGGTCCTGTCATCGGGTTTGTGCCCCGTTTTTTGCACACAGGCACCCTGAGTACTTATTCCTGGCCCGAATGTGCAGCCCACTCCCAATTCACACATGTGCAGAAACACCAGGGGCATGTCGAGACCTGTAGTTCCTGATCTCCACTCCAAATCAGGTCAGTTCCAATTTCTCGATAGTGGTGTTTGTCCCAATTTTTAATGTGTCCCTCAGCATGTAATCCTGAACTCTGGAATGTGCCAGTCTGCGGTATTTGATCATCGATTGCTCATTTCATCTGAAAATCAGCAAGGTTTGGGCAGCTAAAGAGACACTCTCACTTGGTTCTCCAGGAGCTGCAGATGGTTGTCTTGATGAAACGCTGTGGCCACCCCATAGAGCATACTCCAGTGTTACAGAGATGCACGTGATGAACTTTGACAAAAGCCACTGCATCTCTTTCCTGACCTTTGCAAAGGCATATTCCTGAAGGCGATAGGTATCAGTCTCTTCCCCACCGCTCTGAAGGCAGAATATGATAACGCTGAAACTCTGGAGGTGCACAAAGGATCTGACATCATCTCACTATCAGCCAAGCTATGGCTTGATGCTTGCTTGAAGGTTCTGGCAATGAGGCCTTCTGCCCAATGGGAGAAGACGCCCTCCTTCAGGGGAGATGATTCAGGTAAGCTCAAGGCAAAATGAAGGTAAGGCCAAAGTGATGCCAAATTAAGGCCAAGACAAGGTAAGTTAGAGTCAAGGTGAGGGAAGATCAATGTAGGACCATTTCTATTTACCAGGTATAGACCACAAATATTTTGAGAAACTTGTTATACATTTATTGGTAATCTATGCCAAAACGTACCATTCCTGATCATCATTCTCATTATCGAAAATTATAACTGTGAAACACTTATAACTTTAAAAGCTCTTTATACTTCAAAAGAAATGTCACAAAATTCAGCTGCATGACTTATGGTGTAAGGGGCTGTATTGAGCATGGGCAACTGTGTAATCATGTGAGTCCCCAGGAAGATTTGATACCAGATTCAGGAGGTACAATTTGAGATCACTATCCGAGAGGTTACATCTATCAGGAAAGATTGAACAGAATGGGATCTATTCTATCGAGTAATGGAAAAACCTCAACGGTCACCTGATAGAGATCACTCAGGGCTTGATGGAGTAAACATAGAACAGATGTTTCTACCTGTGAGAGAGATTATTACCAGGGGTCAGAAATATAAGAGTTACTAATAAATGTAATAAACAATACAGAAGAAATTTCTTTAGCCAGTGACTGGTTAGAATGTGAAACTCTAACAGAAACAGTAATTCAACTCAATAGGCGCATTTATAGGGATGGGAATGGACCATTCAGTCCCTCAAGCTATACTCCCTACCTCATCAATAATTTTAATCATTAAAACACTTCAATTCGATCACTCCATTATCTTCTGTACTCAGTGCAAATGTTCTAATAATTTAACTATCTTACCCGGGATATCTAACTCTGCATTGTAAACCTCCAAGGCCAATGTTCCTTTGGTGTAGAATCTATAATTCCACAATATAATGACCAAAACAGGTTGACCTTAATCACCTACATTGCAAAAGTCTTAATTGACTCTAAAGTGCAATCCTGAGATTGTGGAAGGTGCCATATAAATGCAAGTCTTTCATCCTTTCCAAGCTAACAGGATTGGAACTGTTAATGATGTCAGTTGGGGTGGACGAGTCTACTGTGCTGTCAGCCATGAAAAATAGCTTCTTGGACAAGGTACTGCATGAAAGGCTTCTGTAAGACCATGACAATGGACTCCTCGGAAGTATCAATGGCTTTTAAGAGGACAGAGGAGAAAATGACCTTGATAGTTCACTTTACAATTCACCAGTTAGGCCCCAGCAGCATCATGTCGAATCCTGAACCACACCCTGGGATGGTCTCCAACACCTTGGAGAGCATTCAGGGGAGCTATACATTCATGACATCATGCAAGTGGGACTGCAGGCACATGGGAGATTCTGAACAAGTTGAGTTTATTCAACATTCGCGGAGAAGGCGAAAGAAATGTTGGATAGAGACATTCAATGTCATGAAAGATATTGAGAGTAAACCGAGATAAACTGTTTCCAGTGGCAGAGAAGGATTGGTAACTGGAGGACGCAGATTAAACAACATTTTTAAAATCAATAAGTCCTTTTGTGAGGGTTTGTTGTGATCTTGAAAATGCTACTTGCATGGATGGTCAAAGCCAAGATTCAAGAGTAGCTTCAAAAAGGAATTGGAGAAATACTTGATGGAAAAAAACTGCAGCGCTGTGGGGAATGGGATTAATTGATTAGCTGTTTCAAAAAGCCACAATGGGCCCAATGGTTTCCTTCTATGTTGTATCATTCTATAGTTATGTAATTAGCTCTCAGCCTTTCTGCTCTCTATTGATATGCAGTGCAATGCGATGTGGTTTGTATGCTCCAATTTACACAATACACTGGCAGAGATGGGGCAGTGTTGCAGCCTATGTCTTGGCAGACTGCATGACCTGGGAAGTCACTATTCCGTGAAGAGATTCTAGGTCCAGGTTCAGCCCATGGCAGCCCGGTATTGCCGCAGCATATATCCTCCTTCGCAGTCAAAATAGTGACGAGAGATCCTGTGGACAAATTTAATACCACATCCATTTTCTCAGTGGTTAGGGGGACGGCCGTGTCTGGTAGTGTGGGTGTCAACAGGTGTACAATGCAGCCAGGGAGGAAGTCAATCTGCAATAGGTTGTTGTCACTTACAGATAACAGATGATTGCTACATCAGGCATGGTTGATAATACATGCAACCTCTCGCTGTTTTATTTATCCAGTAGGTGATGCCGAGGTTAGAGAAAGATGCCATTACATGTCAGCGTAATTGTAGCACGTCGAAAGGCCAGTGCCTCACTAATTTGCAAAAATACAACAATCTCGCTGCACTAATGAGGCACAAGCCACATTGCCAGGAGAGTAAATATCACTGGAGCACTAAGGTATTCCTATTGTTTTTGCTGGTGAGTGAGCGATAGTAGAACTCTCAAGTCCGGCACTGACAGTGCGGTCAGGATTTTAACAAATTTCCCGCTCCAGCAAATTGTAATATTCTTTTTGAAAAGATTTATTGAAAAAACAGGTATGTGTCAGGGCCTGATTTACTTAACATTACAAATTACTCTTCCACTTCGAATGACTTAGATCTCCCTTATGTGGACATTTAATTCCATGCCCCCTTCAATCTGTAGGTCAGATCAGTTGCTCTCGCTCATTGTTTTGAGCAAGGCCAGAAATTATTGCCCATCCCTAATTGCCCTTGTGAAGGTGGTGTTGAGCCACCTTCTTTAAATGCTGCAGCCCAGGTGGTGTAGATACACCCACTGTGCTGTTAGGGAGGGGGTTCCAGGATTTTGACCCAGCGACAGAGAAGGAACGGCCGATATATTTCCAAATCAGGATGGTGAGTGGCTTGGAGGGGAACTTGCAGGTGGTGGGGTTCCCGTGTGTCTGGTACCTTTGTCCTTCTCGGTGGTAGAGGTCGCAGGTTTGGAAGGTGCTTTCGAAGGAGCCTTGGCTGGTTGTTGCAGGGGGAAGGGAGGGGGAGGGGAGGGGATGGGAGGGAGGGGAGGAGGGGGTGGGGGGAGGGGGAGGGGAGCGGGGGGGGGGGGAGGGGGGCGGAGGGGGAGGGGAGAGGGCATGGGGAGGGGGGAGGGAAGGGGGGAGGGAAGGGAGCGGGGTGTGGGGGAGGAGGGGGCTGTGTGTGGGTGGAGGGGGATGTGGGGGAGGAGGGGGGGAGGATGGGGGGTATGGGGGAAGGAGTGGGGATGTGGGGGGAGTAGGGGATGTGGGGGAGGTGGGGGAAGAGAGGGATGTGGGGGAGGAGGGGGGTGTGGGGGAGGAGGGGGGATGTGGGGGGAGGAGGGGGGTGTGGGGAGGAGGGGGGTGTGGGGGGAGGAGGGGGATGTGGGGAGGAGGGGGGATGTGGGGGGAGGAGGGAGGTGTGGGGAGGAGGGGGGTGTGGGGAGGAGGGGGTGTAGGGGAGGAGGGGGGTGTGGGGAGGAGGGGGGTGTGGGGAGGAGGGGTGTGTGTGAGGAGCAGGGGGGGTTTGGGGGGAGGAGGGGGTGTGGGGGAGGAGGGGGCTGTGGGGGGAGGAGGGGTGTGTAGGGGAGGAGGGGGGTTGGGGGGAGGAGGGGGTGTGGGGGAGGAGGGGGTGTAGGGGGAGGAGGGGCTGTTGGGGGAGGAGGGGTGTGTGGGGAGGAGGGGTGTGTGGAGGGAGGAGGGTGGTGCGAGGAGGAGGGGGCTGTGGGGAGGAGGTGGTGTGGGGAGGAGGGGTGTGTGTGGGGAGGAGGGGGGTGTGGGGGAGGAGGGGTGTGTGGGGGGAAGGAGGGGTGTGTGTGGGGAGGAGGGGAGTGTGGGGGAGGGGGGAATGGGGGGAGGGTGTGTGTGGGGGGTAGGACGGGTGTGTGTGGGGAGGAGGGGTGTGTGGAGGGAGGAGGGTGGTGCGAGGAGGAGGGGGCTGTGGGGAGGAGGTGGTGTGGGGAGGAGGGGTGTGTGTGGGGAGGAGGGGGGTGTGGGGAGGAGGGGTGTGTGGGGGGAAGGAGGGGTGTGTGTGGGGAGGAGGGGAGTGTGGGGGAGGGGGGAATGGGGGGAGGGTGTGTGTGGGGGGTAGGACGGGTGTGTGTGGGGAGGAGGGGAGTGTGGGGGAGGGGGGAGTGGGGGGAGGGTGTGTGTGGGGGAGGAGGGGTGTGTGGGGGAGGGGGGTATGGGTGGGGGAGGAGATGGGGTGTGGGGGGAGGAGGTGGGTGTGTGGGGAGGAGGGTGTGTGTGGGGTAGGAGGGGTGTGTGTGGGGAGGAGGGGTAGGAGTGGGGTGGGGGGGAGAAGGGTGGTGGTGGGGGGAAGGGATGTGAGGGGAGAGGAGGAGGGGGTGTGGGGGGAGGGGAGGAGGGAGTGTGTGGGGAGGGGGAGGGGAGGAGGGGGGTGTGGTGAGGGGGGTGGGGGAGGGGGTGTGTGTGGGGGAGGGCGTGTGTGTGGGGGGAGGGTGTTGGGGGAGGGTGTGTGTGTGGGGGGAGGGTGTGTGTGTGGGGTAGGGGGGATGTGTGGGGGAGGGAGGATGTGTGGGGGGAGGGAGGATGTGTGGGGGTAGGGGGTGGTGTGGGGGAGGTGGGGTGTGTGGGGGTGTGGGGTGGGAGGAGGGGGGGTGTGGTGGTAGGGGGTGGTGTGGGTGTGGGGGGAGGGTGTGTGTGTGGGGGAGGGGTGTGTGTGGGGGGAGGGGAGGGTGTGTGGGGGAGGGGTGGGGGTGGGGGAGGGGGGCTGTGGGGGAGGGGGTGTGGGTGGGAGGGGTGTGTTTGTGGGGTGTGTGGGGGCAGTGGGTGGTGTGGGGGGTTGTGGGTGTGTGTGTGTGTGGGGGGGAGGGGAGGGTGTGTGGGGGAGGAGTGTGTGTGGGGGTAGGGGTTGTGTGGGGGGGAGGGTCGTGTGTGGGGGAGGGCGTGTGTGTGGGGGAGGTGGGTGCGGGGGAGGGGGGTGGGTGTGGGGGAAGGGGGGATGTGTGGGGGGAGGGAGGATGTGTGGGGGTAGGGGGTGGTGTGGGGAGGTGGGGTGTGTGTGGGAGTGGGGTGGGAGGAGGGGGTGTGTGGTGGTAGGGGGTGGTGTGGGTGTGGGGGGAGGGTGTGTGTGTGGGGAGGGGTGTGTGTAGGGGGAGGGGAGGGTGTGTGGGGGAGGGGTGGGTGGGGGGGAGGGGGGCTGTGGGGGAGTGGGGGTGGGTGGGAGGGGTGTGTTTGTGGGGTGTGTGGGGGCAGTGGGTGGTGTAGGGGTGTGTGGGTGTGTGTGTGTGGGGGGGAGGGGACGGTGTGTGGGGGGAGGGGTGTGTGTGGGGGTAGGGGTTGTGTGGGGGGAGGGGGGTGTGGGGGAAGGGGGTGGTGTGGGGTAAGGGTGTGTGGGGGGGAGAAGGTGTAGGAGCAGGGGGTGTTTGGGGGTAGGGTGTGTGTGAGGGGATGGGGGTGTGTGGGGGAGAGGGGGTGTCGGGGGAGGGGGCGTGTGGGGGGGAGGGGGTGTGTGTGGTGAGGGGGTGTGTGGGGTGAGGGCGGGTGTGTGGGGATAAGGGGTGTGTGGGGGAGGGGTGGGTGTGTGGGGGGAGGGGTGGGTGTGTGGGGGGAGGAGAGGGTGTGTGGGGGAGGGGAGTGTGTGGTGGGAGGGTGGTGTGGGGAGGGGTGTGTGGGGGTGTGGGGGGTGGGGGAGGGGGTGTGTGGGGGTGGGGGAGGGTGTGTGTGGGGGTAGGGGGGCTGTGGGAGGAGGGGAGGGTGTGTGGGGGAGGGGAGGGTGTGTGGGGGGAGGGGTGTGTGTGGGGGGGGTGTGGGGAGGGGGTGTGAGGGGGAGGGTGTGTGGGGGGGAGGGGGTGTGGGGGAGGGGTGTGTGTGGGGGGGAGGGTGTGTGTGGGGGTAGTGGGTGTGTGGGGGGAGGGGAGGGTGTGTGGGGTGAGGGGAGGATGTGTGGGGGATGGGTGTGTGGGGGTGGGGGTATGTGGAGGGAGGGGAGGATGTGTGGGGGCAGGGGAGGGTGTGTGGGTGGAGGGGTGTGTGTGGGGGTAGGGGGTGTGTGGTGGGGAGGGGGTGTGTGGGGGAGGGGTGGTGTGGGGGCGAGGGTGTGTGTGTGGGGAGAGTGTGTGTGTGGTGTGGGAGGGGGGATGTGAGGGGGGAGGGGGGATGTGTGGGGGTGGGGTGTGGGGGAAGAAGGTGTAGGGGTAGGGGGTGTGTGGGGGTAGGGGGTGTATGAGCGGATGGGGGTGTGTGGGGGGAGAGGGGGGCGTGGGGGGAGGTTGTATGTGGGGGGAGGGTGTGTGTGTGGGGAGGGGGTTGTGGGGGGAGGGGAGGGTGTGTGGGGGTAGGGGGTGTGTGGGGGAGGAGAGGGTGTGTGGGGGAGGGGAGGGTGTGTGGGGGAGGGGAGTGTGTGGGGGGAGGGGAGGGTGTGTGGGGCGAGGGGAGGGTGTGAATGGGAGGGGAGGGTGTGTGGGGGTAGGGGAGTGTGTGTGGGGGCAGAGAAGGGTGTGTGGGGAGGGGTGTGTGTGGGGGAGGGGGGTGTGGGGGTGGGGGGTAGGGGGTGTGTGGGGGGAGGGGAGGGTGTGTGTGGGGAGGGGAGGGTGTGTGTGGGGAGGGGAGGATGTGTGGGGGAGGGGTGGATGTGGCGGGGGTGTGGGGGAGGGGAGGATGTGTGGGGGCAGGGGTGGGTGTGTGGGGGCAGGGGAGGGTTTGTGGAGGGAGAGGTGTGTGTGGGGGTGGGGGTGTGTGGGAGGAGGGGAGGATGTGTTAGGGAGGGTGTGTGTGTGGGGGAAGGGGGCTGTGGGGGGACAGGAGGGTGTGTGTGGGGAGAGGGGGTTGTGTGGGGGGAGGGGTGTGTGGGGGGAGGGGTGTGTGGGGGGGAGGGTGTGTGGGGGAGGGGAGGGTGTGTGGGGGCAGGGGAGGGTGTGTGGGGAGGGGTGTGTGTGGGGGTAGGTGTGTGAATGGGGCAGCGGAGGGTGTGTGGGGGAGGGGTGGGTGTGTGGGGAGGGGTGGGTGTGTGGGGAGGGGGGCTGTGGGGGAGGGGGGTGTGGGGGAGGGGTGTGTGTGTGGGAGGAGGGGTGAGTGTGGGGGAGGGTGGTGTGTGGGGGAGGGGCTGTGTGGGGGAGGGGCTGTGTGGGGGGAGGGGTGTGTGGTGTGGGGGGAGGGGTGTGTGGGGGCATGGGAGGGTGTGTGGGGGGAGGGGAGGGGTGTGTGTGGGGGAGGGGTGTGTGTGTGGGAGGGGTGGGTGCGGGGGAGGGGAGGGGGTGTGGGGGAGGGGTGGGTGTGGGGGGAGGGGGTGTGTGGGCGGGGAGGGTGTGTGGGGGGGAGGGTGTGTGGGGGGAGTGGTGGGTGTGGGGGAGGGGGCGCTGTGGGGAGGGGTGGGTGTGGGGGAGGGGAGGGTGTTGGGGAGGGGTGGGTGTGGGGGAGGGGGTGGGTGTGGGGGAGGGGGGGGCTGTGGGGTGAGGTACGTCATGGTGATTTGGCTTCCGTTTAAAAAAAAATTTAGAGTGTCCATTTCATTTTTTCCAATTAAGGGGCAATTTAGCGTGGCCAATCCACCTGTTCCACACATCTTTTGGTTTGTGGTGTCGAAACCCACGCAAACACGGGGAGAATGTGCAAACCCCACACGGACAGTGACCCAAAGCTGGGATCGGACCTGGGACCTCAGCACAGTGAGCAGCAATGCTAACCACTGCACCACCGCGTTGCCCTCGGCGACTTGGCCGCCCTATAATCTGCTCCCAACATTCTTCCCCTCGGCCCACATTAAATCGATGCAACCTGTACCAGGCCAAATGCAAACCTATTTGATTCCCATCCTCAAAAGTTTAAAATGTACTTCATTTCTCTCAGGATTCCTGCACACAGACAGAGGAAAACAAAACCTTGTTTCTTGACTAAACCGCAACAACAGTGCTGAATTGTTGGATACAGCTGATTAGTTGAACACTGATGAATCGATTGGCCAATCCATTAGCCAATGATCAATCCATTAGTCGATACTTAGTTTATCTGATATGTTGCCTGGTACATCTGTCAGCTGATTAATTGCTTTGATAACAATTGCTTTGATAACGCCACTGATTTACTGATCAGCTGATGTACCAGGTTGGATTAATGGTCTATCATGGGCTGTCTCTGACTTGATGGTTGATCAGTCAAGTGGAACTCGCCTCCTGCTGTCCCCTCAAGGTTTCAGTCAGTTTTAATTAGTGCTTTGATTGCACAATTATTTTCGGAATTTCCACTGCAATTATGAAATCCGATCTTGCTTCAAATGAATTATTAATCAACCTAGAGCGTGCTGATCGTTCAATGAATGGAAACTCTTCTGGCTTGTCAAACGATATTCAGTTCTCTGTGGGCTGTCTGCCATTGAGAAGGTGCAGAGGACGAACAAGGAGCCAAACTGACAAGTATTCAGAAACAAACAGTGATCGCTAATTGCAGATGGTCGGGGTGAAGGCAAGGAGATGGTACAAGAATAATTACAGGCCTTACAATTGGAGGTACTAAAGGTGACTGCAAAATAGTAGTACAGGCATGACTGCAAAGGCTACATATAGAAGATCCAAAAGTATGAGATAGACTGATGATGACTGTTGGTTCTGTCATAATATACATCAGTACATTATGGTGCAATCACATACACACACTGATGGACAGGCAGTAGGACCAACCAGCACACACATAACACCGCAGCCAATCACCAGTGAGAGCACACACACTATAAAGACAGGGGACAGGAGAGTTCCTGCTCATTCTAGCAGCAGCCAGCTCAGAGCACAGAGCTCACAGCCTGCATCACAGAACATTCACCATGTGCTGAGTGCCTCACCATAGCTAGTGATAGGAAAGGGTCCACAGTTAAGCTGGTATTACCCTATCCCCAAGCGTGAGGAGATCACGTGCGAGATGGCTCGAGCCAACATATTCACCAAGCTGGATGCACCAAAGGGCTTCTGGCAGATTCAATTGGACAAGTCCAGCAGAAAGCTGTGTACTTTCAACACCCCATTTGGCAGATACTGCTATAATAGGATGCCATTTGGAATCATATCAGCATCTTCCACCGCATCATGGAGCAGATGATGGAGGGCATTGAGGGTGTGCGCGTCTATGTGGACAACATCATCATCTGGCCCACCACCCCACAGGAGCATATCAGTTGCCCCCAACAGGTTTTTAAGCGAATACGGGACCAAGGCCTGCGCCTCAACAGAGCCAAATGTTCTTTCGGCCAGCCCGAACTCAAGTTTTTAGGAGACTACATCTCCCGGTTGGGTGTGCGGTCGGATGCGGACAAGGTGGCAGCCATCACGGCCATGCAGAAGCCGGCGGATAAGAAGGCGGTGCTCCGGTTCTTAGGAATGGTCAACTTCCTAGGAAAGTTCATCCCTAACCTCGCTTCCCACACCACGGCTCTCCGCAACCTAGTTAGGAAAACGACGGACTTCCAGTGGCTTCCCGTCCACCAGCGTGAATGGGAGGAGCTCAAGGTCAAGCTGACCACTGCCCCGGTATTGGCGTTTTTCGATCCTGCAAAGGAGACTAAAATATCAACGGACGCTAGCCAATCTGGCATAGGGGCGGTGCTCCTGCAACGAGATGACGCCTCGTCATGGGCCCCTGTTGCCTATGCGTCACGGGCCATGACCCCCACAGAGCAGCGCTATGTGCAAATCGAGAAGGAGTGCCTAGGCCTGTTGACCGGTGTCGACAAGTTCCATGACTACGTGTATGGACTTCCCCAGTTCACTGTGGAGACCGACCATCGCCCGCTGGTCGACATCATCCAAAAAGGCCTCAATGACATGACCGCTCGCCTACAACGCATTCTGCTCAAGCTCCGGAGATACGATTTCCAGCTCGTGTACACACCGGGTAAGGACCTGATTATAGCCGACGCTCTGTCCAGGGCAGTCACCACTCCGTCTGACCCAGAGGGGTTCGTTTGCAAAGTCGACGCCCATGTGGCCTTCACGGCCGCCAATCTGCCGGCCATGGATGAACGCCTAACCCACATTCGCCGTGAGACTGCGGCTGACCCCCTGCTACAACGTGTGATGCGCCACATGACTGACGGATGGCTCAAGGGACAATGCCCGCAGTTCTATAATATTCGAGACGATCTGGCAGTCGTTGATGGCGTCCTCCTGAAGCTGGACCGCATCGTGATCCCACACAGCATGCATCACCTGGTTTTAGAGCAGCTGCACGAGGGCCATCTCGGCGTAGAGAAGTGCCGACGGAGGGCCCGAGAGGCTGTCTCCTGGCCTGGCATAAATGAGGACATTGCCAACACTGTGCTCAATTGCCCCACCTGTCAGCGGTTCCAGCCGGCCCAACCACGGGAGATCGTTCAGCCCCATGAGTTGGTCACGTTCCCTTGGTCTAAGGTAGGCGTGGACCTGTTCCATGCGCTCGGCAGGGACTATGTTCTCAGAGTTGATTATTTTTCCAGCTATCCCGAGGTTGTACGCCTGCACGACATCACGTCATCGGCTGTTATCCGTGCCTGCAAAGAGACCTTTGCTCGTCACAGCATCCCACTCACTGTGATGTCGGACAATGGCCCCTGCTTCGCGAGCCAGGAATGGTCTAACTTCGCCAGCAGGTACAACTTTGTACACGTGACGTCCAGTCCCCTGTACCCTCAGTCAAATGGCAAAGCAGAAAAGGGCGTCCACATCGTAAAGAAGCTCCTCTGCAAGGCTGCTGATGCAGGATCTGACTTCTGCCTCGCCTTGCTGGCCTATCGCTTGGCTCCACTGTCCACGGGCCTGTCGCCAGCCCAGCTGCTGATGGGTCGCACCCTCAGGACCACTGTACCGTCCATTCACGTCCCAGACCTCGACCATGCTCCGGTCCTTCAGCGGATGCAACAGTCTTGCGCGCAGCACAAGGTGGCGCATGACGCTCGAGCGACTGATCTTCCTGCTCTGGCGCCAGGTGACAACGTCCGAATCTATCTTCCGGAGGGTGGCTGGTCTGCGACTGCTGTGCTTCTTCGGCTGGTGGCTCCCCGCTCATTCCTGGTTCATCTGCCTGATGGCTCCATTCGCCGCCGCAATCGGCGTGCCCTTCGTTTGGTCGCACGCTCGCTACGTGATCCTCCACCGGTGCCACACCCTCCTGTCGTCCCTGACCTGGACTTTGTAGAGCTTCCGGATACTCTGCATCCTCCTCACTTGGCCGTGGCCCGGCCCGATCCTCAGCCGGTGGCTCCTGACCCACCCTTGAGGCGGTCAACCCAAATTCGTCGCCCACTTCAGAGACTTGATTTATGAACCTTATAATGTTGGACTCAATGCTTTGTTCTTTCATCCTGTTTCAGCATTTCACTAGTTTGTTTATAGCATTCGTTATTAGTTTTGTTGTTGGTGTAACACCTTGTTTTTCTTTTCTCTGCACCAGGCACCTTCCCGTGTATATAGACTAGCCTCATGTACATAGTGTGTGCAGTATTTACATAACATGGTGAGATACACTCATTACATGTTATTTATTCTCACATCGGCACATGTTCTTTGTAAAAAAGGGGGATGTCATAATATACATCAGTACATTATGGTGCAATCACATACACACACTGATGGACATGCAGTAGGACCAACCAGCACACACATAACACCGCAGCCAATCACCAGTGAGAGCACACGCACTATAAAGACAGGGGACAGGAGAGTTCCCGCTCATTCTAGCTGCAGCCAGCTCAGAGCACAGAGCTCACAGCCTGCATCACAGAACATTCACCATGTGCTGAGTGCCTCCCCATAGCTAGTGATAGGAAAGGGTCCACAGTTAAGCTGGTATTGCTTATACCCATGTTTACAGTAATTAGCATAGTTGAACAGTTAATAAAATAGCGTTACACCACTTCCAGCATTGTTGGCTTGTTTGTAAACCAGAACACCCAACACGACAGGTTCCAGGCATTGGCATGAGAAGCACAAAGGGCTGATTTAGCACAAGGCTAAATCGCTGGCTTTGAAAGCAGACCAAGGCAGGCCAGCAGCACAGTTCAATTCCCGTACCAGCCTCCCCGAACAGGCGCCGGAATGTGGCGACTAGGGGCTTTTCACAGTAACTTCATTTGGAGCCTACTTGTGACAATAAGCAATTTCATTTCACAATGAATGTTGGGTGGTGAAGCAACAGGCATAGATATAGAATAGAATTTACAATGCAGAAGGAGGCCATTCAGTCCATCGAGTCTGCACCGGCCCTTGGAAAGAGCACCCCACTTAAGTCCACACCTCTGCCCCATACCTGTAATCCAGCAAACCGTCCCAACCCCTTTGGGCATGAAGGGCAATTTATCATAGATTATCATAGAATTTACAGTGCAGAAGGAGGCCATTCGGCCCATCGAGTCTGCACTGGCTCTTGGAAAGAGCACCCTACCCAAGGTCAACACCGCCACCCTATCCCTATAACCCAGTAACCCCACCCAACACTAAGGGCAATTTTGGACACTAAGGGCAATTGAGCACAGCCAATCCACCTAACCTGCACGTCTTTGGACTGCGGGAGGAAACCGGAGCTCCCGGAGGAAACCCACGCAGACATGGGGAGAACGTGCAGACTCCGCACAGGCAGTGACCCAACGGGGAATTGAACCTGGCACTGTGAACCTGCCACAGTGCTAACCACTTGTGTCACCGTGCTGCCCACAGACAGTGACCCAAGCCAGAAATCGAACCTGGGATCTTGGAGCTGTGAAGCGACAGTGCCACCCATGGTAGCGCGATGGCAGCTTTAGAAATGAGTGGAGCAATGCATTGGGAGGTAGATAGAACAATCTGAAAGGGCAGACATGTCAGAGTTAAAGGATAAGAAAGATAGATTGTTACATAAAGGTTTTTGTAGAGAGGGTTATCATAGAATCATAGAATTTACAGCGCCAAAGGAGGCCATTCGGCCCATCGAGTCTGCGCCGGCCCTTGGAAAGAGCACCCTATCCAAACCCGCACCTCCACCCTCTCCCCACACTTCCACCCTATTCCCGTAACCCTCCCTAATCTTTTTTTTTTGGACACTAAGGACACCTAACTCGCACACCTTTGGACTGTGGGAGGAAACCGGAGCACCCGGAGGAAACCCACGCGCACACGGGGAGAACGCGCAGACTCCACACAGGCAGTGACCCAAGCCGGGAATCGAATCTGGAACCCTGGAGCTGTGAAGCAACTGTGCTAACCACTGTGCTACCGTGCTGCCCCATTAATCCAACCTGATTTAGATCCAGGTAATATATAGATTCCGATGCTCCAAAACAATCTTTCTGAGATTTTATGCCCCCCCCCGCCCCACCCCCCAGTGTGCATGCTTTTGTTGTGGAGGCACATAAATTATGATGAGGAGGGGGGGGGGGGGGTGGCGTGTCGCTGATCCCTCCCTATCCAGGACCCTGGGCTCAACTCACTCGGAAAGTCATGAACTCTTCAGCCTGGGGCCTGCTGCTGTGTTCTGGTGCCGCTGAGATTGCTAGAGCTGCCATCAGTCAGATTGGGCACACCTCCTGAGGGCAGGTGTTCCTCCCATTGAGTTATGCGCTCACTCAGAGCGGCGTGGCCTTGTTTGTTGTGGGCTGGTTTGGGACCGAGGTTTCTTCTTGTGGCGGCGGGCATTTCACCCCAGTAAAATGCAGCTCGCTGTTAGACCGTGATGCCCCGAGTGGTGCAATGGGTGAGGTGTTGATCGTTCAGTGTCAAGACTTAGATTCATAATCTGATCCAGGGCTGGAATTTCTCACAGGTGTCAGAAGCCTGACATGGAGACCAAGTGGAGGGGTTTTGCCAACAATGCATTCTTTCTGAAGGCAGCCTCCTAATTGGCTGCCCCAATGTGCACACCATCCAATTAAAGGCGGTGCTCGGGCTTCTGATACTGCCGACCCAATCAGCGGATGACAGGCCTGGAACCCCGCAATCCCACTGGAAAAGTTGGGCTGAGGCAGGTCCAGAACCGCAAAGGCACATCAACATGGAGGCGTGAATTTAAACGACTCATTCTGTGGGGGTGCATGGATTGGAGTGGGGCACGCTATTAGGTCTCTTGGAGCAGATGGGAAACCCCTCTGGGCAGGTTGTGTCGGTCATGGGCTTTCCTGGCCATGGCCATCTCTTTGGGACATGGAGCCTGGAACTGTCGGCCTGTCAGAGGGATGTGGCCACCTATATGGCAGTGGCCGCGGTGGGACGGTGGGATGGTGAGGGCAGGGTAGGAAGGTGGAGAAGACCCACCGGCAGCAAAAATGCTGGTGAATCCGCAAACTCAAACCTACTTGGGTCACGAACCAACTTAATCGTTTGCCTGCCTCTGTGGCACAGGCTGCCGATATGCCAGCTTTCCCATCCATGGGCCTTGCCTAGTGCTGGGATTGCATCGGAAACCAGTCCTGAAATAGCTGTCCCCTGTTTTCCCAGATTCCCTGCCTCCAATCCCGACATCATGCACCAGGAATATTCAGCCCAAAGTCTCCATTGTTTTCAAGGGCCCTTATTGGCCATTCTTTGTCAGGTTCCTCGTTGGTAACCCATGGCGCAAAACTGAAATCTCATTGTGACTGGTTGGCGTAGGGAGTGCAGAAAAATGTCTCGATTGCTCTCATAAGGGTGAACAAAGAACAAAGAACAATACAGCCCTTCGGCCCTCCAAGCTTGTACTGGTCATGATACCAACCTTGGCCAAACCCTCAGCACTTCCTTGTGCCGCATTTCTCTATATCCATCCTATCCATGTGTTTGTCAAGATGCCTTTTGAACGCCGTTAATGTATCTCTTTCCACAACCTCCCCTGGCAACGCATTCCAGGCACTCACCACCCTCTGCGTAAAAAAACTGCCTCGCACATCTCCTCTAAAGCTTGCCCCACAGACGTTAAACCTATGCCCCCTGGTGACTGACCCGCTCACCCTGGGAAAGAGTGCCTGCCCATGCACTCTCCATGCCCCTCATAATCTTGTAGATCTCTATCAGGTAACCCCTCAACCTCCGTCTTTCTATTGAAAGCAGTCCGAGTCTATTCAGCCTCTCCACATAGCTAACACCCTCCAGACCAGGCAACATCCTGGTAAACTTCCTCTGCACCCCCTCCAAAGCCTCCACATCCCTCTGGTAGTGTGGTGACCAGAATTGTGCGCAATGAAGTGGAAGTGGGGCACCCGACTAGGTTAGGGTAGAAGGAGCTTTATTCTGCATCTACTCTTGCTGTAACTGGCCCTCGTGTGCTTGTTACTGACATCGGATGCCCGGAGAGGAAAAATATTCCATTCCCCCGTGCTGACGTCCCCCATCTCCATCAATCCAACAACAGCTCAAAAGCAAGTGTGACAACTGACAGAAATTAAATCTGAAAACTAAGATTATTTTAATGAGCATGTATTTATTTCATTTTTTTTTTTTAAACCTTATCTAATGCTTTAGGAAGAAAAAGAAAATCATAATTTAATTGCACTAATGGGAGAATCCAGGAATGAATTTCTATATTTGGCTATATCTAAATTAAAAACAAATGAAAACAATAATGGTTCCGGAAGAATGACTGATTAACTGGGGTAAAAGTGACTTTGTTTAAACCTGACTTGCTTTGAACTTATGAACCATGTCTAAATAAAAAAATGTCGAAGAAACAACAATGTTTTAATTGTTACAAAAAACAAGAGGGAACAAGGTCTTCGGTAAGCAGTGAATGAGCATTTAATAAGAAACCTTACTGCTTTGGTCTCACTTACAGTTTTATTAGAATGCCACAGAGGACTTCATTGTACTGCCAATGTTGCATGGCTTGCAATGTACAAAATGGCCACCATAACAATGATCATTGCATTCCAAAGTATTTAATTGGCATTGAAACTAAATTGCCGTATACTTGTTTTACAGCCTCAGATTTCTTCTTCCAGCTCTGCGACCCCCTTATATCCCCCTCTTTCATTCATTATTCCTCCAATTTTGATCTTTGTTTAACACTTCCCTTTATCTCTGATGTGTTAGGCAGGTTGGTTCGATGTGGACTGCACTCGATGCAGGGAAGTTAGAAACAGACATCTAACACAGGAGAAGATCCAACACTGTTTTATTCAACTAGATGAACTGCTATACTTATTCAGCTGTGGGTCGACACTATACTGATCTGACTAGTGACCTTGTAGTAGCCTGACTAGACTTACTAGCTACCGCATGGTGTTTGCGCTTGCTAGCTCGTGGACTCTGACTGTCTCAGTAGCTGGGTCCCGAGAGAGCGGGAAACCTAGTGCCCTCTGGTTTTACAGTGGTAGTGTCCTGTCTGGTGATTGGCTGTGCTGTGTTGTATGCTTACTGGTCATCCTATGTGTCAATCACTACCTGTCTGCATCTCATTATATACATGAGTGGATATTTTGACAACCTCATTATTGGTGACAGTCTTTGAAGACTCTATCGGGGTCCTGCCTCTCATCATTTTACTCCATAATTACAAAAGGATCTCAGAATCCACCATGTCAGCCAGACTGTGGTCATCCCTCATTATCGCGTTCCGTTCTCTATTTTCTGTCACTGTTCTGCAAACTGTATTTAGCTATTTCTTTGCTAAAGGCTCTATACAGATGGAATTATTTATTGTTCTCTTGGAATTGTGACTGATAAGAACTGCGTGGGTTGACTAATGGGCCTAGTTTTAGAAGTACCAGTGAGGGCAAAAGAGACAAGGTGGGGACATGGTCACCTCCCAAAGGACAAGAAAGAGATAAGGGCAGGGTTAAATTGTATATATGTAAATGCGCGGAGTATAGTGAACAGAATTGGGGAACTGAAAGCAGAAATTGCCCTCGGGGGAGTTGACATAGTAGCATTGACAGAAATGTGTTTCAAACCAGAACGGGACTGGATAATTAACATCCCTGGTTCTCAGGTTTTTTTTGTAGAAACAGGGTGGGTTAAAAGGGAGGAGGTGTAGCTGTCTTTGTCAAAGATAGTATCATAGACCTTGAATGAGATGCAGTTCCTGAATTAGAATCTACATGGTCAGAGGTGAGAAGCAGGAAGGGAGCGGTCAGATCTCCAAATAGTGGGGAGGAAGTGGAAGAGAGCATTTGTAGACAGATCATGAAAACTTGCAGGGAAAGTAGGGTGGTTATAGTTGAGGATTTCAATTACCTTGAGGGAGACTGGGGAAAGGGTAGAACGTAGAGTATGGAAGTGGAGAAATTCCTGCAATCTGTGTAGGAGAACTTTCAGAAACAGTACATTTCCAGTCCTACCAGGGAGCAAGCTTTGCTGGATCTAGTCCCAGGAAATGAGGCAGGCCAGGTGGACAATGTCAGAGTGGGGGAGCAGTTGGGAAATATCAATCATAATATAATATGATTCTGATTCAATTAAGTTGGAAAAGGATACGATGTCAGACTGGAATCTAGGGGTCTAAAAGTTGAACTGGAGAAGGTTAATTAGAAACACATTTTGGTGGATATAACAGTAGATGATAAAGGGAGACTTTCAAAGGAGAGATGAATAGAGTGCGAGCTGGGTATGTACCCATGAGAAAGAAAGAAATACACGGTATCCAAAACTAGAGGACCCTAGATTGATGATAAAATGAGGAAGAAAGAAGAGGCATATGATAGTGGCAGAATAATAATAGCAATAGAAATCAGGAAGAGTATCTCAAATGCAGGAGAGAGGCTAAGGTGGAACAAGGAAGGCTAAGAGGAAGCAGGAGGAAAGGATGGCAGGCTGTGCTAAAACAAGTGGCAAAATGTTCTTCAAACATAATAATGGTAAAAGATTAGTGAAGGATAGAATGGGGCCCATAAGGGACAAGCAGGGTAGGCTGCTCACTGAAGCAGAGGGTATGGCAGTGGTACTAAATTAATACTTTGCTTCAGTATTTATCAAATTAGAAAATGGTGACAAATAAGGCCAGTTGAAAATGTCGATGTTGAAGCAATTGAACAGTATAGTGATAGATAAAGAAGAGGTTCTGGGGGATCTGTTGGAGTTTTTAACACTCGAGAAGGTGAAGTTTGAGTTGATGGGAAGGATGGAAGTGTTTTACAATTCATGAGCTTTGGTAAACCACTTGTATTGTATTGTGCATGCCTGGGTTTGTCCAGGCTGGCTCCGCCTGTGGCTCCTCCCTTCGGGCTTATGTATAAAGGTGGCAAGTCTCCGCCTCCGACCCAGTTCTGGTCCAGAGGCAGGAGGCTTGCTGTTTAGTGTATTAAAGCCTCAGTTACGTTCATCACTCGTCATGTGTGACTGACGGTGTATCAAATTAATACACTAAACTCCTAAAGATGAACTAATCACTCAAACCAGACCGCTTGGAGCTGGGCCCACAATTGGACATTGGGGGGGGGGGGGGGGAAGGGGTGGGGGGGGGGTGGTTGGACTGTGTCTGTTGCTGGTGACTATGTATGGGTAGATGGTGAATTCCTGAATCCTTTTCTTTGATGTTTGCACTTAAATGTTGAGGGTTGTTTGGGAGTTGGTGGGAGGGAGGCCTTGTTGGCCAGGGGATTGACATTGTATTTGTTACCGTTGATTGTTTGTTGGCTGCTGCAAATTTGGATGAAAATGTGAAAAAGGGGGAGAATAAATATATTTTTTAAAAAGAGGAGGCGTTAAAAAGGCTGGCAGCATTCCAGATGGAGAAGTCATCAGGCCCGGGTGGGATGCATCCTAGATTGCTGAGAGAGGTAAGAGAGCATGTTGCAAAGCCATTGACAGCCATTCTCCAGCCTCTTTGAACATAGGATTAGTCCCGGGGGATTGGAGGATTCCAAATGTGACACCGTTGTTTAAGAAGGGGGAAAGGATAACCCAGGAAACTACAGACCTATCAGCTTGACATCAATAGAGGGAAAACTGATGGAGGCCATAATATGGGATGAGATAAATATGCACTTAGAGAAAAATAGGTTAATACTAAACAATCAACATGGCTTTTTCAAGGGCAGGTCACGTCTGACAAAATTAAGAGGCGACCTTATTGAGGTGTTCAGAATTCTGAACAATTTTGACAGGGTAAAGAAGGATATTTTGTTTCCACTAGTTGGTAAGTCAGTGACTGGGGGTCACAATTTCAAGATGGTCAGCAAGAGAGCTAGGAGTGAGATGAGGCGAAACCTCGTTACTGAGAGAACTGTTGGGATTTGGAATGAGCTGCCTGGGAGAGTGGTGGACGTGGATTCCATAGCAGGTTTCAAAAGAGAGCCGGATATATATTTGAAAGCGATCAATTTAGAGGGCCGCGTCACAGTGGCACAATGGTTAGCACTGGAAAATTAAAGAAAAAATTAATTTCGAGGGCTATTGAGATAAGGCTGGAGAATGGGACTAGCTGGCTAGTTCCATCGACAGCCGGTGTGGAGACAAAGAGCTTCCTTCTGTACTGAAAATAATGAATAAAACAAACCAGGAAGGGGAACTCGAGTTGAGGGAACTCTTGCAAAATTCAGACATGGAACTGGTGTTACGATCCCAGTTGGTGTCTCTGCAGGGTGGGAAGATTCCAGAATGGAACCCTGGCTCAAAAGATTGTAACTTTTTATTTTGTTTTAAGAAATCGTGGAGGAAACAATAGTTATTTTTAACAACAAGACAAAAACATTTATTAAACATGAATAGTTTGATCTGGGGCAGCGCGGTGGCACAGTGGTTAGCACCGCTGCCTCACGGCACCAGGGACCCGGGTTCAATTCCAGCCTTGGGTGGCTGGCTGTGTGGAGTTTGTACGTTCTCCCCGTGCCTGCGTGGGTTTCCTCCGGGTGCTCCTGTTTCCTCCCAAAATCTAAAGATGCGAAGGTTAGGTGAATTGGCCTTGCTAAAATTGCTCCTTAGTGTCCAAAGTTGTGTAGGTCAGGTGGGGTTTTGGGGATAAGGTGGAGGAGTGTGTAGTGATCTTTACATGGTTATGTACAGAAGGGGCTGATATGTACAGAAGGGGCTGATAGGTAATGGAAAGACCACTAGGGGGTAGCACTGGTGTGTATAAAAGGGGGAAGCAAGCAGCCCTCTGGTCTCTTTGGCTGATTAGACTGTGAGGAGAACAGAGGCAGAGATTTAGCTCAGGGCTGCTAGTGTGGTCAGGCCTAGTTGTAGAGCGTTGAAAAGTTGTAACCTTTCTACTAGTCCAGTTCTTAAAGTAAGAACTCACGCAGTTATTTAAGTTGTGTTGCTCAATAAACTTTCTGTAAAACTTCTGGGCGACTTTGAGCCTTCTTCCAAAGTCTCTACTGTAACTGAGTTGCGTAGCACAGATTACCTGCCTTACAGGTAACAAAACATGGTACCAGATTGGCTTTAATCGGACAGTACTAGATAGATTAGGTTAGAGACCAGAAATAACTCAAAACAAGCAGCAAAAGTAACGGGCCGGCCCTTGGCTGTGGAAGACTTCGCAACATTTTGATTCCAAACAACCTACTGAAGCGACGGACCACACGCCACTTCCAGAGTTTCTGAAAACTACCGGTAATTTAAATAGTAACTGGAAAATGTATAAACAGCAGCTTCAAATATACATGGCAGCTACTGCCTTAAATGCAGCCCCCGACGAGAGAAAGATTGGGATATTACTCTCAACGGCAGGCTGTCAAGCGGTAGACATTTATAACTCTTTTACGTATGGTGACAGTGAAGATAAAACTACCTTTCAAATGAGTTTTCAAAATTTGATGAACACTGTAAATCACAGTCAAATGTGTTGGAATCATAAATGCCACAGAGGAACCGCGCGAGCTGACCCCACAGCCTCAATACGTGCATACCATTGAATCCACAAGCGAATGGAGTGCCACAGTGCAAGTGAACAACTCCCCAATTACGTTCAAGCTTGACACGGAGCATCCGCGAACATGATGACAAGCAAAGATCTCGCATCCATCCCAGGGACACACGAGATGATACCTGCTGAATGCAAGTTAACAGACTACAATGGCAACCAGATTACCTCGAGGGGATCATGCCACCTACAAGTAGGTAATAAGAAAGTCACGAAAGGACTACCTTGTGAGATCGTGGACGACAAACGAACGTCGCTGTTAGGTGCTCAAGCCTGCAAGGATTTGCGGCTGATATAAAGGATTTTCATGAACACGGTTGACTCATCACGACTGGCCGATGCCATCCAGCTGCTTCACAGTGAGCATCCTGATGTGGCATGGGTACTGATGTGACCATCAATTCACTCAAGGACTCGGAGTAAAACAGTGGTTTTAATTAACTATAAACTTTGCCTGCCTGCGACTGGTACATACTGAGGACAGTCCCATAGGCCAGCTACTCTTATACTCCTTCAAAGGGGCGGAGCCATGGACTGAGACCGTACATGTTCCGACATCCTCCAACATCTCCCCCTGTGGGTGAAGCCATACAATGGCCCACAGATAAAACCCACAGGGTTAATAACATAGAACATAGCTGGTGAATTAACTGTATTTACATTCACCACATTTACCCCTGCAAAAAAAAATAAAGTCTGGCGGGGGTGATGGGTCACAAGTTCAGCCGGTCCGGCGCCCGGATCGTACGCTGCGACCGCCGAAGCGCTGGTGTTGCAGCCGCTTCAGGTGGCTGGGGAAGTGGGTCCAGTGCAGCCCCAGGGGTGGACTCCGGGAGCGGCTCTTCCTGAGCTTCATTCCTGCGGACTGGTGTGCTGGGTGGAAGGGAGCGCCGGAGCCAAATGGGCGCGGGGCGCTGGGCATGGGAGAAAGAGCGGGGTACAGTGCGGGGGGTACTGTGGGCGTAGTGGTGGCGGAGCCTGCGGGCGCAAGGTCTCGGAGGGAGACGGTATCCTGTCGACCATCGGGGTGCTCAACATATGCGTAGTGCGGGTTTGAGTGCAGGAGCTGGACCCTCTCTACCAGGGGATCGGTCTGATGGGTCCGAACGTGTTTCCGGAGGATAACCGGACCCGGCGTCATCAGCCAGGGTGGGAGCGAGGCCCCTGAGGTAGTCCCCCTAGGGAAAATAAACAAGCAATCATGAGGAGTCTGGTTTGTGCCGTGCAAAGGAGGGACCTAATAGCATGGAGCGCATTGGGGAGGACTTCCTGCCAGTGGGGAACCGGGAGATTCCTGGACCGTAGGATCAGTAGGACGGTCTTCCAGACCGTCGCGTTCTCCCTCTCCACCTGTCCGTTTCCCCGGGGGTTGTAACTGGTAGTCCTGCTTGAGGCGATGCCTTTACTGAGCAGGTACTGACGCAGTTCGTCGCTCATGAACGACGAGCCCCTGTCGCTGTGGATGTAGTTGGGGAAACCAAACAGGGTGAAGACGCTGCGCATGGCTCTGATAACAGTGGGGTTGGTCATATCGGGGCACGGGATGGCAAACGGGAAACGGGAGAACTCATCAATAATATTGAGAAAGTAGGTATTGCGATTATTCAAGGGGAAGGGCCCTTTGAAATCGATACTGAGGCGTTCAAAGGGCCGGGATGCCTTTACCAGGTGGGCCTTATCCGGTCGATAGAAGTGCGGTTTACACTCCGCACAGATTTGGCAGTCTCTGGTTACAGCTTTGACCTCCTCGGTGGAGTCGGGCAGGTTGCGGGCCTTGATGTAATGGGCGAGCCGGGTGACCCCCGGGTGCCAGAGGTCATCGTGGATAGCCCGTAGTCGGTCCTCTTGCGCACTTGCGCATGTGCCGCGGGACAGGGCATCTGGGGGCCCATTGAGCTTCCCAGGACGATATACTATATCGTAGTTATAGGTGGAGAGTTCGATTCTCCACCTCAAGATCTTATCATTCTTGATCTTGCCCCGCTGCGTATTGTCGAACATGAAGGCTACCGATCGTTGGTCGGTGATGAGGATAAACCTCCTACCAGCGAGGTAGTGCCTCCAGTGCCGCACGGCTTCCACGATGGCTTGAGCCTCTTTTTGGACCGAGGAGTGTCGAAGTTCAGAGGCGGTGAGGGAAAAAAACGCAACCGGTCTGCCTGCTTGATTGAGAGTGGCGGCGAGGGCGACCTCTGAGGCGTCGCTCTCCACCTGGAAGGGGACGGACCCGTCCACCGCGCGCACCGCCGCTTTGGCGATGTCCGCCTTGATGCAGTTGAAGGCCTGGCGGGCCTCGGCTGCCAGAGGGAAAAGGGTGGCCTTAAATAGTGGGCGGGCTTTGTCTGCATACTGGGGGACCCACTGGGCGTAGTTGGAAAAAAATCCAAGGCACCTCTTGAGGGCCTTGGGACAGTGAGGGAGAGGGAGTTGCAGGAGGGGGCGCAGACGGTCAGGGTTGGGCCCTAGAACTCCGTTTTCCACGACGTAGCCGAGGATGGCTAGCCTGGTGGTGCGGAAAACGCATTTCTCCTTATTATAGGTGAGATTAAGTTTTTGGACGGTTTGGAGAAATCGGTGGAGGTTGGCGTCGTGGTCCTGCTGATCATGGCCGCAGATGGTGACGTTGTCCAAGTACGGAAATGTGGCCCGCAGCCCGTACTGGTCCACCATTCGATCCATTGCTCGTTGGAACACCGAAACCCCGTTCGTGACGCCAAAAGGGACCCGGAGGAAATGAAAAAGGCGGCCGTCAGCCTCAAACGCCGTGTAGTGGCGGTCCTCCAGTTGGATTGGGAGCTGGTGGTATGCAGACTTCAGATCCACCGTGGAGAACACGCGGTAGTGAGCGATCTGATTGACCATGTCTGCAATCCGGGGAAGGGGGTACGCATCGAGTTGCGTAAACCGGTTAATGGTCTGGCTGTAATCAACCACCATCCGGTCCTTCTCCCCGGTCTTGACGACCACCACCTGAGCTCTCCAGGGGCTATTGCTGGCTTCTATGACTCCTTCCCGCAGGAGACGCAGGACCTCAGACCTAATAAATATTCTGTCCTGCATGTTATATTGCCTGCTGCGAGTGGCTACTGGCTTGCAATCAGCGGTAAGATTAGCGAAGAGGGAAGGAGGGTCGACTATCAGAGTGGCTAGGCTGCATACAGTGAGTGGGGGCAGGGGTCCGCCAAACGCTAAGCATCAGGCTCTTGAGATTACTGTGGTGAACCCCTGTAATAGCAGATGTAAGGTAGGACCTGCACTACAGGTTCGCTGGTACCTCCTGCCGGCTGGCTCCGCCCACGGAGAACTGTATAAATATGCGTGACCTCCAGTGCCCTGCCATTTCGCCAGCTGCAGCAGGAGGCCACGCATCTGACTGTAATAAAGCCACAGTTGTACCCAACTTTAGTCTTTGTGCAATTGATCGTGCATCAATTTATTACAGTCAGATTTTCCACAGAATGGATATCAGAATTAAGCCCGATCGCCTGCAGCTGGATCCGCACTCGCCCGACGCCAGAAAATACTTTACTCACTGGCTAGCATGTTTTGAGGCCTACATCAAGGCTGCGGACCCCTAGCCAACGGTGGCTCAGAAGATAAACGTCCTGTACTCCAGACTGAGTTCCAGCGTGTTCCCGTTGATCCAAGACGCCACGAATTGCACAAAAGCAATGGAACTCCTTAAGGAACACTACGCGCAGAAGGCTCTTCGCCAGGCATTTACTCACCACCTGCTCGCAACTACCCGGTGAGTCCATCGAAGACTTCTGGCGGGCCCTAATTCCACTCGTCCGGGACTGTGACTGTCAGGCATTTACGGCCACCGAACACGCGAATCTCCTCATGCGCCATTCCTTCGTGACGGGGATTGTGTCGGACCGCATCCGAGAATGATTAGTGGAAGGGGCCATGCTAGAACTGGCGGAGACGAAAACCTTGGCGCTCTCCATGACGATTGCATCCCGTAACGTACAATCGTATCCCTCCCGCCGCGCTGCCCACCCTTCTACTCCTTCCTACCCCTTCTGGACCTCGCCAAAGACCTCCTCAGCCGGGGCCCTGCCTTCCCAATACGCCTGCGCCGCACACCGATCCGTGCACCCCGGAGGTTCCCGCTGCTACTTCTGTGGTCAGCAGAAGCACCCCCGCCAACACTGCCCGGCCCGCACTGCAGTTTGCAAAGCCTGCAGTAAAAAGGGCTACTTCGTGGCTGTGTGCCAGGCCCGCGCAGTCGCTGCGATCGTGCTCGCTATCGCCCCCGCCACCACGCCAGACGCACAATGGGAGCCGCCATCTTCTCCTCCCAGATCCATGTGTGACAAATGAGCGCCGCCATCTTGTCCCCCTTCGGCCACGTGCGCCGCCAACCTGTCCCGACCACGCAATGTGCGCACCATGGGCGCCGCCATCTTGTCCCCCACAGGGCCTCCGGACATCCCGACATCGGAACCGCACACGCTCGCCACCCGAAGCATCCGATGGCTACCCGCAGCTCGCTTCGATGACGCTGGACCAATCGCGCCCGCACAACCTGGCCACCGCGTCGACGACGGTTAAAATCAACGGCCATGCGACCTCGTGCCTGCTGGACTCCGGGAGCACCGAAAGCTTCGTTCACCCAGATACGGTAAGGCGCTGCTCCCTCGCGGTCCACCCTGCCAATCAAAGAATCTCCCTAGCCTCCGGATCCCACTCCGTTCCGATCCGAGGCTTTTGTACAGTCACCCTCACGGTCCAGGGCGTAGAATTTAGTAACTTCCGCCTCTATGTCCTTCCTGATCTCTGCGCTGCACTCCCGTCGGGCCTGGACTTCCAGTGCAACCTCCAGAGCCTCACGCTCAAATTCAGCGGACCCTTACTTCTCCTTACCATTTGCGGCCTCGCGACCCTCAAGGTCGATCCCCCCTCCCTTTTTTGCCAATCTAACTGCGGATTGCAAGCCCGTTGCCACTAGGAGCAGACGGTACAGCACCCAGGACAAGACCTTCATCAGGTCCGAAGTACAGCGGCTGCTTATGGAGGGTATTATCGAGGCCAGCAACAGCCACTGGAGAGCCCAAGTGGTAGTGGTTAAAACTGGAGAGAAACACAGGATGGTCGTGGACTACAGCCAGACCATCAATCGGTACACGCAGCTCGATGCGTACCCCCTCCCACGCATATCTGATATGGTCAATCAGATTGCGCAGTACCGGGTCTTCTCAACAATTGACCTGAAATCCGCCTACCACCAGCTCCCCATCCGGAAGTCGGTCCGTCCATACACTGCCTTTGAGGCGGACGGTCGCCTCTACCACTTCCTTAGGGTCGCTTTCGGTGTCACAAATGGGGTCTCGGTCTTCCAAAGAGAGATGGCCGAATGGTTGACCAGTACGGTTTGCGGGCCACCTTTCCGCACTTAGATAATGTCACCATCTGCGGCCATGACCAGCAGGACCACAATGCCAACCTCGATAAATTCGTCCACACTGCCACTCTTCTCAACCTGACCTACAACAAAGGGAAGTGTGTGTTCAGCACGACCCGGTTAGCCATTCTCGGCTATATAAGACCATAAGACCATAAGACATAGGAGTGGACGTAAGGCCATTCAGCCCATCGAGTCCACTCCACCATTCAATCATGGCTGATTTCAACTCCATTTACCCGCTCTCTCTCCATAGCCCTTAATTCCTCGAGAAATCAAGAATTTATCAACTTCTGTCTTAAAGACACTCAACGTCCCGGCCTCCACCACCCTCTGTGGCAATGAATTCCACAGACCCACCACTCTCTGGCTGAAGAAATTTCTCCTCATCTCTGTTCTAAAGTGACTCCCTTTTATTCTAAGGCTGTGCCCCCGGGTCCTAGTCTCCCCTGCTAATGGAAACAACTTCCCTACATCCACCCGATCTAAGCCATTCATTATCTTGTAAGTTTCTATTAGATCTCCCCTCAACCTCCTAAACTCCAATGAATATAATCCCAGGATCCTCAGACGTTCATCGTATGTTAGGCCTACCATTCCTGGGATCATCCGTGTGAATCTCCGCTGGACCCGCTCCAGTGCCAGTATGTCCTTCCTGAGGTGTGGGGTCCAAAATTGCTCACAGTATTCTAAATGGGGCCTAACTAATGAACACTATTCACGACGCCCTATGCTGTTCTTGCTCATGTATTTGCTTTGTTTGGCCCCTTGTTCCCACTGTAAACAATCACTGTTCTGTCAATGTACCATTTGTCAATTTTGTCTGTTGATTATTCTTGTGCCTACTATGTACGTACTGTTCCCGCACCTGCGCCGGCCATGCTGGCACCCGTATTGGCAGCTGGAGCTGCGTGAAGCACTCCAGTGCCGTGCTGGCCCCCTGTGCGGTGCAGGATCGCTGCTCCTAGCGGCCAGACGACGCCATTGTAAAATGCTCCGGCGTTTACGACAGCGTCAACACTTAGCCCCATTATCGGAGAATCCCGCAAGTTTGCTGATGACATGAAACTTGGTGGAAATGTGAGTGGTGAGGAGGATGTTCAGAGACTTCAAGGTAATTCAAGGTAATTTTGACAAGTTGAGTGAGTGGGCAAATACATGGCAGATGCAGTATAATGTGGACAAATCTGAAGTTATCCTCTTTGGATGGAGAAACAAATGGCAGAGTATTACTTAAATGTGATTGATTGGGAAATATTGACCTGAGTGTACTGGTACACCCGATAGAGAAAGCAAGCATGTGGGTACTGCAAGCAGTTCGGAAGGTGAATGGTATGTTTGCCTTCATTGCAAGAGGACTTGGGTACAGCAGCATGATTGCCTCACTGCGGCTGTATAGGGCCTTGATGAGGCCACACCTGGAGTACTGTGTTGCAGTTTTGGTCTCCTTATCGAAGAAAGGATGTGCTTGCCACAGAGGGAGTGCAGCAAATGTTCAGAAAGCTGATTCCTGGGATGGCCGGATTGCCCGACGAGGAGAGATTGGGAAACTGGACCTGCATTCAGTGGAATTTAGAAGAACGAGAAGATATACAATTTTGACAGAGTTGGACATACAGGATGCAAGGATTTTGTTTCCTCTGGCTGGGGATCTAGAAGAAGGCGTCACAGGCTCAGGATATGGGGTAGGCCATTGGATTAGGGTGATAAGAAACATCTTCACTCAGAGGGTGGTGAACCTATGGAATTCTCCACCACAGATGGCTGCAAAGGCCAAGTCGCTGAATATGATTAAGAAGGAAATAGCTAGATTTCTGGACTCTAAAAGCATCATGGGGAATGGGAAGAGAGCTGGAGTAAGGTGTTGAAATATCAGCCATAATCATATTGAATGACAGTGAGGCTAGAAGGGTAAAATGGCCACTTTGCTCCTGTTTTCTATATTTGATAACCCTCAACTCAATAAGAACAAAAAATTAGAAAATAAAATAGAATGAGCCGAAATGGGACTGATTTTAGAAGTACCAGCGAGGGCAAAAGAGAGAAGGTGGGGCACAGGGAAAATGATATGAAGGAAGGCTTGAGTGTTGACAGTGAACAAAGAAATGTCACTGGGCAAGAAAGAGATCAGGGCAGGGTTAAATTTTATGTGTGCAAATGCAGGGAATATAGTGAACAAAATAAGGGAGCTGAAAACAGAAATTGCTCTCGGGGAATATGACTAGAAGCATTGACAGAAACATTGTTCAAACCAGAACAGGATAATTAACATCCCTGGTGAGAGGTTTTTATAAGAAACAAGGTGGGTTAAAAGGGCGGAAGTAGAGGAGTCTCGGTCAAAGATGGTATCATTGACCTTGAACAAGATATAGTTCCTGAATTAGAATCTACATGATTGGAGGTGAGAAACAGGAAGGGAGCAGTGACTTTGTTGGGTATTTATTCCAGACCTCCAAATAGTGGGGAGGAAGTGGAAGAGAGCATTTGTAGGCAGATCATGGAAACCTGCAGGACAGGTAGGGTTGTGATAGTTGGGAATTTCAATTACCTTGAGGGAGACTGGGAGAAGGGTAGAGTGTGGAGCACGGAAGGAAGGAATTTCCTGTAGTGTGTGCAGGAGAACTTTCCGGAACAGTACATTTCCAGTCCTACCAGGGAGGAAACCATGCTGGATCTAGTCCTAGGAAATGAGGCAGGCCAGGTGGAGAACGTTAGAGTGAGGGAGCAGTTGGGAAACAGCGATCATAAGATAATAAAGTTCAATATTAAGTTGGGAAAGGATAAGAATCAGTCACAGATTAACATCCCAGACTGGAAAAGGGCAAATCTTAGGGGCTTAAAAGCTGAACTGGAGCAGGTTGATTAGAAATGTATTTTGGTGGATAAAACAGTGGATGAAAAATGGGAGACTTTCATAGGAGAGATGAATAGGGTGTAAGCTAGGTACATACCCGTGAGAAATAAAGAGGGGATACCCAAAGCTATAGTACCCTGGATGACTAAGGTTATTAAGGAATAAAATGAGGAAGAAAAAAGAGGCATATGATAAATGGCAGAATGATAATAGCAATAGAAATCAAGAATAGTATCTCAAATGCAGGAGAGAGGCTAAGGCTGGAATAAGGAAGGCTACAAGGAAGGAAGAGGAAAGGATGGCAGGCTGCGCTAAAACAAGCAACAAAATGTTCTTCAAACATATTAATGGTAAAAGATTAGTGAAGGATAGAATGGGGCCCCATAAGGGACAAGCAGGGTAGGCTGCTCACTGAAGTGGAGGGTAGGGCAGGGGTACTAAATGAAAACGTTGCTTCTGTCTTTATCAAATTAGAATATGGCGACGATGGCCTAGTTTAAAATGTGGGTGTTGAGCAATTGAACAATATAGTGCTAGATAGAGAAAAGGTGCTAAAAAGGCTGGCAGCACTCCAGGTAGAGAAGTCGCCAGGCCCGGATAGGATGCATCCTAGATTGCTGAGCGAGATAAGGGCGCATATTGCTGAGTCATTGACAGAAATATTCCAGGCCTCTCTGAATACAGGATTGGTCCCGGGGGACTGGAGGATTCCAAATGTGGCGCCATTGTTTCAGAAAGGGGCAAAGGAGAATCCAGGAAACTACAGACCTGTCAGCTTGACATCAATAGTGGGAAAACTGATGGAGGCCATAATATGGGCTGAGATAAATATGCACTTAGAGAAAAATAAGTTAATACTGGACAATCAACATGGAGTTGTCAAGGGCAGGTCGTGCCTGACAAAGTTAATTGACTTCTTTGACAAGGTGACACAGTCAGTAGATGAGGGTAGTGCTGTGGATGTTGTATATTTGGACTTTCAGAAAGCATTTGATATGGTGTCACATGGCAGGTTGGTGAGCGAATTAGAAATATTTGGGGTTGATGGGCCCTTAGCAGCATAAATTCGATGTTGGGTAAGAGATAGGAAACAGAAGGTCGGTATCGATGGGCATTTCTCAGACTGGAGGCGAGTTGAAAGTGGTATTCCCCAGGGCTCAGTGTTGGGACCCTTGCTTTTTCTGATTTATATAACTGATTTAAGGATCGGTATTGAGGGCAAAAATGTCGAAATTTGCAGTTGACACTAAGCTAGGGAGAATAGTGAATTGTGAGGATGATGCTGAGTGACATCAGAGGGACATTGACACCTGGCAGATGAATTTCAATGTGAGGTCATGCATTTTAGAAGAAGGAACATGGGGAGACAATATAGGCTCAATGGTACAACTTTGAGGAGGGTACAGGAGCAGAGGGACCTCGTTCAAGTGTATAATTCTCTGAATGTGACCAGGCAAGTTGAAACACTTGTTAAGAAGGCTTAATGGATCCTTGGGTTTATAAATAGAGGCATAGAGTATTAAAGCAAGGAAGGGTTGTTACACCTCTACAAATCATTGATCAGACCACATTTGGAGTATTGTATTCAGTTTTGGGCACCTTATTTAAGGAAGGATGTTATAGCCCCAGAGAGAGTGCAGAGAAGATTTACTTGAATGACACCAGGAATGAGGAATTTTAGATACAAGGAAAGATTGGACAAATTCTCCCTGGAGCAGAGAAAATTAGGAGGCGACCTTATTGAGCTGTTCAAAATTCTGAACAATTTTGACAGGGTAAAGAAGGATATTTTGTTTCCACTAGTTGGTATTTCAGTGACTGGGGACCACAATTTCAAGATGGTCAGCAAGAGAGCTCGGAGTGAGATGAGGAGAAACTTCTTTACTCAGAGAGTTATTGGGGTTTGGAATGTGCTATCTGGGAGACTGGTGGAGGCGGATTCCATAGGTGGTTTCAAAAGAGAGCTAGATATATATTTGAAAGGGATGCATTTAGAGGGCTGTGGAGATAGGGATGGGGACTGGGTGGTGTTAGGTAATTCTTTCGGGAGCCGGTGCAGACACGATGGGCCGAATGGCCTCCTTCTGTGCTGTAAACTTCTATTAATCTATTAACAAGAGTGTCATTATAATCAAATAATACTGAGACAGATAAAGCAAAGATAATGCTCACTGTAGATCAAGTCAGGAGGGAGTTACTCGTGCCCTTTACGATTGCAACGCACTCCTGACTGAATGAGGCTTACAGTGGAAAACACAAGGAGGGCTGGGTCCTTTAAATTCTCCTCAACCTCACTGGGAGATACACAGTACTGAATAATATTTGTTGCACAAATGTCAATAGTTAATAATTACTGAGATTAACAACTTTGGATGCAGTGAATCTGGAATAAAAAGCAACCTTGACTCCCCTTGTAAAAAATATCTTCTCACCTGATGTTTTTTTAAAAAAAAATTCCAATTAAGGGGCAATTTAGCATGGCCAATCCACCTATCCTGCACATCTTAGGGTTGAGGGAGTGAGACCCACGCACACACGGGGAGAATGTGCAAACTCCACACGGGTTCTTACCTGATGATAACAGCGGTTTTGCCCAATTTCAAGTCAATGAGACAATGCTCTTTTAAAAAATAGCCCTGGAAGGAATTTCTAGGAATGTATTATGCATTTATTCACCATAAACCCACTGTGACAATTCAGTTTTCCACCCCAATCATGATATAGTTTACCATCTATGTGTGATAGAGATGAAAATACTACACTACCCATGCTTTGAGTGAAGCATCTGTGGTTATGCAAAAATATTTAAAATTGGCCCTTTTGTCCAATGCCCTAATAGTTATCTTCTTTTTGTTTTTCTGATTGATTGAATGGTGCAGCCCTGAGGTGACATGATGTTCATTGACACCTGTCATGCAGATATGTGGAGCATTTCAAACTGGTGCAGGAGACTTTCGATGTAAATGCATTTCGATAAGGTTGCCTCTAATCTCTCGTGTCACACTGAGTGCTGTTCTTGCTGCAGGCTGTTATCATTGCTGCTCATTCATAACCAGCTCCACTCTGACTTGATGTCAAGTTAGAGGGCATTCTGCATAGCTGGGTTATGTAAGCTGTCTTTTAATGGACAGGTAATCATGTGGCCCAGATACTGTCCACTGCTCAGAATATCAGCTGTTCAAGCCGCCAGCAAAAGTTAAGAAACTTCAACTTCGTCCTTTGGAAATCAGGAAATGTTCTGATTGAAGCTTTTCAGATAATAAAGAGAATCGTTATAAGTGAGCAGGCCAAGTTTACACGATGGTAACTGATTCAAGTAGGGGGCAATGCAGTTTGAAAATTTTGAAATTAAAAACGAGGCAGGATGTTTGGTGACATATTTTCACCTGAAGGACAGTAGGCTTTTGGAATAAGTTCCCACCATAGGGGTGGACAGCGTTTGATTCAAGAAGCAGGACAATTCGTTTTGCAACAAAGAATTTCGCGAGATATGGGACGGGATTCCCCATTGCGGGTCAGTACCATTGCTAGCGAGGGCGGAGAATTCGGCGCCTAGCCGAGCCCAATCTCCCATTCCCGCTGCCCGGGGACGGACGGAGAATCCCGGCCATGGTGTGAAGGTGGGCTGGTTTGCTTTACCCTTGTTCCTGGCATGTGGGCATTGCTGGCCGGGCCAGTGTTTGTAGTCTAACCCTCACTGTCCTTGAGAAGGTGGCAGAGAGCCACCTTCACCAACTGGGCTTGTCCGTGTGGTGTAGGTACACCCACAGTGCTGTTAGGAAGGAATAGATTGATGGGTAGACGTTGTTGAGCATAAAAGCCTTTACCCACTCCCTGAAATTGCTGCTTTTGTCACCGTCAAGGCGACAGTGGGGGGTGAGGGGTGGGGGGTGGGGGGGGGGGGGGGGGGGGCGGCAGGGGGGTGGGGGAGATGTTTGTCCATCCGTGCAACTGTCAGCATTCGGAAGCCAATGGGAACAGCAACCTCGAGCAACCCAAACAGTCGATGATGATGTCTCTGTCCTCATTGGGGCACTTTGGCAAAGATCACACTTCAGGCCATGCTAGAAAAATGGCCACTATTCTGGAGATGCTATGACTTACCGCCTGTGGAACTGAAGCCCAGAAAGGGTCATCTGTGAGCCATTGCTACAAGCCCACCCACCCCCGCAGCTACTGCCCTTATAGATCCTCTCGCCCTGCCGTCCTGTAAAGACTCCATTCTCTTTCTGCTCGCCAATGAAATGTTCCACACCGGAGCTTCTGAAATGTCCTTTTTTGTCTTCAGTAGTGATTCCCCCCCCCCCCCCCCCCCCTCCCCCCGCCCCGCACCTTTACTTTGCTGTGGTAGGCAGGACCCTCCACCACGTCTGTACTTTTCCCCCAGAATTCTGTCCTTCCCCAGACTATTATGCAGTTCCCTAAAATAAATGCAAAACGCTGCAGATGCTGGGAATCTGAAATAAGAACTGAAGGTGCTGGATGAGGCACGTTACAGTCCTCAGGACTCAACATTAAGTTCATCCCTTATCCATCGGGAGTCCTCTTCCTAATCCAAAGTATTTCTTGTCCCAATGCAAAACACCCCCCACCCTTACCCCACTGGGCCATCTGTCACCCGTTCGATAGTTTTTCTTTCATTGAGCACTGACTCTTGTTCTCCCATTAACCCATTCTGCTATCTTACCTTATTCTACTATCAGCACCTTCGACAACCCTTCGCAATGCCAGTGGCACTTCCTGGGTTTCATGCCCCACATACCTTTGAAGCCACCCCACATCGCCAGGAAACCCACAGGCGGGATGCGCTGCCAGTGGGAAATAAAAATCCCAACAGCGGGAGAATTCTAGCCCTTAAATCTCTCTCTCCACAGATGCTGAGTTTTCCAGCACTTTCTGTTTTTATGGAACATAGAACATAGAACATACAGTGAAGGAGGCCATTCGGCCCATCGAGCCTGCACCGACCCATTTAAGCCCTTCACTTCCACACTATCCCCGTCACCTAATAACTCCTCCTAACCTTTTTTTGGACACTAAGGGGCAATTTAGAATGGCCAATCCACCTAACCTGCACATCTTTGGACTGTGGGAGGAAACTGGAGCACCCAGAGGAAACCCACGCACACACGGGGAGAACGTGCAAACTCCGCACAGACAGTGACCCAGCGGGGAATCGAACCTGGGACCCTGGCACTGTGATGCCGCAGTGCTATCCACTTGTGCTACCGTGCTGCCCAATATATAATTATTATATATTTCCCCTGGTCCTCACCTTCCACCTGATATTGAACTGATCAGACCCGTGAGGGGCAGCACGGTAGCATTGTGGATAGCACAATTGCTTCACAGCTCCAGGGTCCCAGGTTCGATTCCGGCTTGGGTGACTGTCTGTGCGGAGTCTGCACATCCTCCCCGTGTCTGCGTGGGTTTCCTCTGGGTGCTCCGGTTTCCTCCCACAGTCCAAAGATGTGCAGGTTAGGTGGATTGGCCATGATAAATTGCCCTTAGTGTCCAAAATTGCCCTTACTGTTGGGTGGGGTTACTGGGTCATGGGGATAGGGTGGAGGTGTTGACCTTGGGTAGGGTGCTCTTTCCAAGAGCCGGTGCAGATGGGCAGAATGGCCTCCTTCTGCACTGTAAATTCTATGGTAAATTCTATGATCTATGAGATCATTCTTTCAGTTTCCTCGCTGCCAGTGCCACCCCACTTCTACATGGTTCCCTCCCCTCTGAGCATTCTGAATATACCACTGCCCCTGTAACAGCCTGGTTCACTCTTTGGGCCCATGGACGTTCCTGCTTTCTTGGGACTTGCCAGTGAAAGCAAGGGGAGAATTGAAAAGGCCGAGTCCATGGGAGGAAAATATGTCAATAAGTGCACCGCTGCTTTCTTACTTGCTCATAGTTCTTGTGCTGAGTTTTCTTAATTTTAAATTCATTTATTGATGTGGGAGTCGCTGGTTAGGCCGGCATTTATTGCCCATCCTTAGTTGCCCTTCAGAAGGTGGTGGTGAGTTGCCTTCTTGAACCGCTACAGTCCTTAAGGTGTAGGTACACCCACAGTGCTGTTAGGGAGGGAGTTCCAGGATGTTGCCCAGCAACAGTGAAGGAACGGCGATATATTTCCAAGTGAGGGTAGTGAGTGGCTTGGAGGGGAACCTCCAGGTGGTGGGGTTTCCCAGGTATCTGCTACTCTTGTCCTTCTAGATGGTAGTGATTGTGGGTCTGGAAGGTGCTGTCTGAGGAGCCTTGGTGAGTTACTGCGGTGCATCTTGTAGATGGTACACACGGTTGCCACTGTTCGTCTGTGGTGGAAGGATTGAATGTTTGTGGAAGGAGGAGCAATCAAGCAGGGCTGCTTTGTCCTGGATGGTGTCGAGCTTCTTGTGTGTTGAAGCTGCACTCATCCAGGCAAGTGGAGTGTATTCCATCACACTCCTGACTTGTGCCTTGCAGATGGTGGACAGAGTTTGGGGATCAGGAGGTGCGTTACTCGCTGTAGGATTCCTAGTCTTTGACCTGCCCTGATAGTCTCAGTATTTACATGCTAGTCCAGTTCAGTTTCTGATCAATGGTAGCCCCCAGGATGTTGATTGTGGGGACTCAGCGTTGGTAATGCCATTGAACGTCAAGGGGCGATGGTTAGATCCTCTCTTGTTCGAGATGGTCATTGCCTGGAACTTGTGAGGCACGACTGTAACTTGCTACTTGTCAGCCCAAGCCTGGATATTGTCCAGGTCTTGCTGCATTTGGACATGGACTGCTTCAGTATCTGAGTTGTCGCGAATGGTGCTGGAAATTGTACAGTCATTGGCAAACATCCCCACTTCTGACCTGATGTTGGAAGGGAGGTCATTGATGAAGCAATTACACCTTTTGTAGGTGACATCAGAGACTTTGAAGATGTCGGCTACACTATGAAGTGTCGGGTAGGTTTGAGAGCTCTGAGGCTGGATACTCTGACCCCCCCCGCCGCGTCGGAGAATCCCTGGGGGGCGGCGTGAATCCCCCCGCGCCGACCTGACGCCGGCTGCCGTATTTTCTGGTGCTGGTTTTTGGGCGGGAGCGGGGATCATGTTGGCAGCGGCCCCCCCGGCAATTCCCCGGGCCCCAATGGACTGAGTGGCCATCGGTTTCTGGCCAGGCCTGCTGGCGTGGATTGGACATGGTTCCACATGGCGGGACCTGACAGGTAAGTTGGCTGGCGCGGTCCTCGGGGGGGCATGGGGGAATCCGACCCCGAGGGGGGCCCCACGGTGGCCTGGCCCGCGATCGGGGTCCACCGATCTGTGGGCGGGCCTGAGCCGTGGGGGCACTTGTTCCTTCCGCGTCGGTCCCTGTAGGGCTCCGCCATAGCTGGCGCGGAGAAGACACACCCCTGCGCATGCGCCAGAATACGCCGGCTGGTCTACGCACGCGCTGGACCACGCCAGTGGTTCTGCGCATGCGCTAACTCGCGCAGTCCCTTCCCCACTGGCTGGCACGGCGCCAACCCGTCCGCCACCGGCGTACCCCCTGGAAGTGCGGAGAATTCCGCAACTTCCGGTCGGCCCAACGCCAGAGTGGTTCGCGCTGTTTTTTACGCCAACATCGGGCCACTGCGCTGATTCGGGAGAATCCCGCCTCTGATCTATTTGGTCAGTGTGTCTGCCATTTACTTGCTGTGACAAAGGGGCCGAGATTCTTCCTTCTGGGGACTAAGTCCCCACACCGGTGGGAGAACCGGCGCCAACCACTCCAGCGTCAACAGCCCCCGAAAGTGGGGAATTCTCTGCACGTTCGGGGGCTAGGTGGACGCCGGAGGGGTTGGCGCCGCTCCAGCCGGCGGCGAAGGTTCCGTGCATGCGCAGACCGGCTGGTGTATTTTGGTGCTTGCCCAGGGAGTTGTCATCTCCATGCCAGCTATGTCGGATCCCTACAGGGGCCAATGCAGAAGGAAGAAGTGCCCCCACGGAACAGACCCGCCCGCAGATCGGTGGGCCCCGATTGTGGGCCAGGCCACCTTGGCCCCCCCCCAGGGTCAGATCCCCCCCCCCCCCCCCCGAGGACCGCCCCCGCCGACTTGCCTGCCAGGTCCCGCCGGTACGTGAGTTGAGTGATTCACGCCGGCGGGACTGGCCAATAAACAGACGGCCGCTTGGCCCATCGGGGCCCGGAGAATTGCCGGGGGGCCGCTGCCAACGGCCCCCAACCAACGCGGCGTGAATCCCGCCCCCGCTGCCGGTGAATATGGCAGCCGACGCCGGGCGGCGGGACGGAATTCGCGCCATCCCCTGGGGATTCTGTGGCCCAGCGGGGGGTCGGAGAATCCCGCCCAGGAATTCAGAGGAGGACTAAGATGACCAGCAAATGTAGAAACGGAAGCTGTACCCATAGGACTACCAGTAGCAGCTGGACAGCAGTCTTTCGATAATAAACCTGTTTTTTCACAGGAGAGAAAGGTTCAACAAAGAAGTTCAACCTGCATGAGGCCATACCCAGCCCATCGAGTCCTCAGGGAAAGGAGGAGGTTCATTGCACTCTCTGAACACGAAGAGCTCAGGAGGCACAGGGAGTCACACCCCATCGGTTCAGAGATTTGTAGCATTGCTGGTAATGGCTGTCCATGCTTTATCAAAGAAATCTCCACCCTCACCAATTTATCCTCTGGACCTTTCCAGGGCCCTGCCAGAGACATTTGCTGGATCTCCCTGTCAGCGCTACCTATGAGATAGATAATAGATGGCTATTTGTCAGGGCTAACAATGATTTGAACTTCACGAGTGGAGATACCATTTAAGTGTTTGGTTCTGTCTGGCTTTCCACAGGCAGAAGGCATCATTGACTACGTGCATGTGGCAATTACGGCACACAGGAGTCTTTGTTTTTATTATAAATATTTTTATTCAAGGCTTTTTACATATATACAAAAAACTATCTGAGGACCCAAACATCAACCCGGACAAACAACCACATATCCCCAACCTCCCCCGATACCAACACCTCACCACATAACACCGTCACAATGTTTACCACCTGATTCCCGCCCACTGCCCCCCAACCGTGCCCCGCCCACCCACCCCCGCTGACCCCTCAATCCTCCTTGAAGAAATCGATGAATGGTTTCCTCCGCCGGGTGAACCCCTCTGCCAATCCCCGCAAAGCGAACTTGACCTTCTCCAAACGCAGGAATTCTGCCAGGTCATGCACCCATACCCCTGTTTCCGCAGCTCCGAGGCCTGCCAACTCAACAAAATCCGTCGCCGGGCTATCAGTGAGGTAAAGGCCAATATATCGGCCTCTCTCCCCACCTGGAATCCCGGATTTTCTGACACATTGAATATTGCCACCTCCAGACTCGGGGCCACCCTCACACTCTAAACCCCGGGCGTAACATCCGAGAACCCCTGCCAGAACGCCCTTAGACTTGCCATTGCAATGTTCGGCGGCCAATAATAATTTATCAAATTTGGCAATGCCAACGCCACCTGTCACCCCCCCCCCCCCCCACCCCCCCTCCTCTCCAGGAACATCTGCCTCACCCACGGGGTCTTCCCCGCCCACAAAACCCCAAAATGTTAACCTTCCTGCGAAAGGATTTGGGAACAAAGTTAGGGAGGATCTGGAACACGAACAGGAACCTGGGCAACACCGTCATTTGCACCGTCTGCCCATGCTCATCCAGTGGCAGAGGCAACACATCGCAACTCTTGAAAAACCGCCTTTATTCCCTGCCAAGTTCAATCTATGTAGCAGGGCCCAGCTGTTCACCACCTAGAATACTAGATACCTAAAACCCACCCCCACCATCCTGAACGGCAGCTCCCCTGACCTCCTCTCTCGCCTTCTAGCATTGAAAGGAAACACCTCGCTCTTCCCTATTTTCAAGTTGTACCCCGAAAACTGGCCAGATTCCCTCAAAATCTCTAATATCCCTCCAATGTTGCCCACTGGGTCCATAGAATCATAGAATTTACAGAAGGAGGCTATTTGCCCCCATCGAGTCTGAACCGGCCTTTGGAATAAGCACCCTACCTAAGTCCACACCTCCACCTTATCCCTGTCCGAGACCTATAATAACAAAACGTCTTCATACAGCGAGACTCTATACTCGGCACCCCACCGCTCAATCCCTTTCCAACCCCTCGACGCCCTAAGCGCCATTACCAATGGTTCTATTGCCAAGGTGAACAGCAATGGGAGAGAGGGCACTCCTGTCTCATCCCACGAAGCAACCCGAAGCACCCCAGACTCACCTTGTTTGCCCGAACGCTCGCCACTGGTGCCCTGTACAACAGCCGAACCCAATCCACAAACCCCTGCCCGAGTCCGAACTGCCCCAGCCCCCCCCCCCCCCCAACAAATACGCCCACTCCACCCGATCAAAGGCCTTCTCCACGTCTATCACCATCGCTACGTCTACCTCCTGCTCCTCTGAGGGCATCATAATTACGTTAAGCAGTCTGCGCACTTTTGCTGATAACTGCCTTCCTTTCACAAATCCCATCAAGTCCTCCCCTATCACCCCCCCGCACACAGTCCTCTATTCCCGATGCCAGCACCTTCGCCAACAACTTTGCATCAACATTCAGCAATGATCTCGGGCGGTACGGCCCACACTGATCCGGGTCTTTATCCTTCTTTAAAATCAGAGAGATGGACGCCTAAGAGGTCAAGAGCTCCCTTCTAACCCGTTGCCACTAACAACGGTCCCAGTTCCGCACCAAACTTCTTATAAATCTCGACTGGGAACCCGTCCGTCCCTGGAGCCTTCCCTGCCTGCATCGCACCCATGTCGTCCTCCCACAACACAATTGGGGTCCCCAGCCCCTGCACGCTCTCCATCTTAGGGAACTCCAATCCATCCGGGAACCGCCACAGCCCCTCCTCCTGAGCCGGAGAGGTACTTGTACAACCTCCTACAGAAGGCCTCAAATGCTTCATTGCCTCTCTCCGGGTCCATCACCACTCTACCCCTTCTCGGCCCTCACCCTACCAATCTCCCTCGCCGCTGCCTGCTTCCTCAACTGGTGGGCCAGTATCCTGCTCGCCTTCTCCCTGTACTCGTACCCTGCCCCTCTTGCCCTCCGGGACTGCTCCACCGCCTTCCCCGTAGACACTAACCCAAACTCCATCTGGAGCCTCTGCCTCTCCTTCAACATCCCCTCCTCTGGTGTCACTGAGTACCTCCGATGTGGCCTCAGAATCTCCTCTACCAGCCTCACCCTTTCCTCACATTCCACCCTCTCCCTATGCACCTGGATCGAAATACATTCCTCTCTAACTACCTCCTCAAGTGCTTCTCACAGCGTGGCTACTGCGACCTCCCCCGTATCGTTCAACTCCGTATCACCCCGAATGGCTGCCCTCACCCACTCACACACCTCCTCATCCGCCAACAGCCCCATATCCAGCCTCCACTGCGGCTGTTGGGCCTCCCCCTGCTCCACTGACACATCCACCCAATGTGGCGCATGGTCGGAGATGACAATCGCCGAGCACTCTGAGTCAGCCACCCCCAGCCAACAGTGCCTCGTCCATAACAAAAACATTAATTTGGACGTACACCCGGTGCACATGGGAGAAGTACGAGAACTCCTTTGTAATGATATTCAGGTGAACATCATAGCACAAACATACATACATACTGATGGACAGATCAACGGACCAATCAACACACACACAACACCACAGCCAATCACAGGCAAGAGCATACACAGTACAAAACAGGGAACACGACACTTCCTGAGCATTCCAGTAGGAGACAGCTCAGGGCACAGATCTCACATCAAGCCACTCAGACATCCAACATGTGCTGAGTGCCACTACAAGATAGTATTAGGAATAGGTCCACAGATTCTAGGGTTATGATCGAACCTCAGTAACCAGTTTACCACTGTAAATAAATGTTAGTAATAAAACTGATGTGTACCATTCGCAACCGTGTTGGTTCGTCTGTGTAGCAGAGTAGCCAACACATCATAGTACCAGGAGTAACTGTGGTACCTACCTACAAATCCTCCGGAATTTGCCATCCTGCGCCATGGACACCGTCAGCACACCGCAGCCGCTACAAGTCGCTGGAAACCTCAGCGTTAATTGGAAGCTGTTCAAACAGCGCTTCCAGCTCTTCCTGGAAGCCATCGAAAAGGAGAGCGCCTCGGACACCAGAAAGATTGCCATCCTCCTCTCCACGGCAGGTCAACACGCCATCCATGTCTACAACTCCCTGGTGTTCGCGGAAGGTGAGGACAAGACCAAGTACAAGACGGTCCTTCTCAAACGTCGAGGTCAACGAGAGCTTCAAGAGGTATCTCTTCCAGCAGCGCCTGCAAGGTAAGGATGAGCCCCTTCAATCCTTCCTTACACACCTCCGTATCCTCGTGCAGTCCTGCGGTTACGACACCACCTCCGATTCCATGCTTCGGGACCAGATCGTTTTTGGGGTAACCTCGGGTACCCTACGCCAGCAGCTCTTAAAAATTAAAGGTCTCACCCTAGCCTCTGCAATCGAAGCCTGTGTCCTGCATGAAAACGCGACTAGCCGCTACTCCCAATTTCAGGCGGCCGAATCAGCGCGGCAGGGGTCCTACGCGGCCGGATCGGCGAGGCAGGCGTCCTACGAGGCCAAACGGGTCCAGGCGATCGAGTTCCTCCCAGCCGGCGGCCCGGACGAGGGCGGCCATTTTGCGTGCTTTTCGAGGCCTCCCGCGTTTGTGCGCGCCAAAAACCACGTCGACACTGAGGGACGTGATGCGCTCGACGCAAGACCGAACTGCGCATGCGCGGTGGCGCAACGAACGCCATGATGTCATGACGTGCGGCAACTGCGGAGCCGCACATTTAAAGTGGCAATGTCCCGCAAGAAACCGGCAATGCCTCCGCTGTGGCAAGATGGGCCACTACGCTGCCTGCTGTCGAGCAGCTCAACCTGCCAATGTTCCCCACTTCCGACAACCTCGCAGGGACATGCGGACCATTCAGCCTCCTTACTACAATGATCGAACCTCAGTAACCAGTTTACCACTGTAAATAAATATTAGTAATAAAACTGAGTTGTACCATTCGCAACCGTGTTGGTTCGTCTGTGTAGCAGAGTACCCAACACATCATCCTTCACCTTCGACCTCTCAAACTCCGCCCCCCCAAGCACTATATGAACCTCCTCAACTCTCTTGCCACTGCATACACCCTCGACGACTGAGGACTCGACCGGTCTAAACTTGGATCTAGGACCGTATTGAAATCGTCCCCCATAATTGGCCTGTGCGAATCCAGGTCCGGGATCCTTCCTAACACCCGCCTCATAAACTCCTGGTCCTCCCAATTTGAGGCATAAACATTCACCAGGACCACCGGCATCCCCTCCAGCCTCCTATTGACCATCACATAGGTACCCCCTGGATCGGCCACAATGCTCCCTAGCTCAAACTGCCAGTCTCTTATTAACAAACAGCCCAACCCCCTCGTCTTCATATCTAATCCCGAATGGAACACCTGCCCCACCCATCCCTTCCTCAACCTCCTCTGATCCCCCAACTTCAGCTGCCTCTCCTGCAAGAATACAACGCCCGCCTTCAGGCTCCTCAGATGCGCAAAAACGCACAACCATTAAACCGGCCAATTCAACCCTCGCAAGTTCCATGTGACCAGCCTGGCCATGGGGCTCCCTGCCCCCCTCTCCTGCTGATCAGCCATATCCCTTTTTAAGCCAGCCCTTGGCACACGTCACGCGTCCCTCCAGGCCCGCCCTCAGAGGTCTGTCGCCATCTCTCCTTTCCCAACTGCGCCACACCAACCATCAGCAGAACCCCGCCCCCCGACCCACAATGGACAAAGAACCACCTCAATCCCCAACTCCCACGCCTTCCTCCTGCCAACCCCCCCCACTTCACTCCCTCTAACTAACCCACCCAGCCAGCAGGGTGGCCCCCGTCCTAGGGCCTCTGACTTCCCCTCCCCCTCCCAAACAACCCCTCCCCCCAAACCTCCCAACACCAACAAACAAAGAGAAACAAAAGACACACTCACCATCACCATTCCCCTCATCGAAACCGACCTCAATTGACCCAGCCAATGTGCCCCACAATTTACATAAAGCTCCTCTCCAAAGTTCAATGTCCTCACACTCCTCCCAGTCCATGGCCCCTCATAAAGTCCATCGCCTCCTCCGGCGAGCCAAAATAAAATTCCTGTTCTTTTATGCATCACCCACAAGCGGGCACGGTACAACACCCTGACCTTCGCCCCCTTCTTGTAGAGAGCGCCCTTTTTCCTATCGTACCCGGCCCTTCGCTTAACCAGCTCCGCAACCAGGTCCTGGTAAATCTGCAGCTCACTCCCCTCCCAGGTGCATTTCTTAGTCTGCCTCGCCCACCTCAGCATCCTTTCATATCCAGGAACCGATGTAACCTATTACCATCGCCCTCAGTGGTTCCCCCACCTGCGGCCTCCTCCTTGGTGCACCCAATCCACCACGAGGGGCTGGTCAAAGGCCCCCTCCCCCATCAGTTTCTCCAGCATATTTGCCACAAACGTGGCGGCCTCCACTCCTTCTGTGCCTCCAGGCCTCCCAACAAACCTCAGATTCTGCCTCCTGGAGTGGTTTTCGATGTCCTCCAATTTCTCTCTCAGCCTTTCCTGGCTGCTCACCACCATCACCATCCCCATCGATCGCCGTTCGATGACCGTGGCCAAATTCTCTGAAGCCTTCTTCATCTGCTTCTGGAATTTGGCATTTAAAAACTCCCACGGGCAGCACGGTGGCGCAGTGGGTCAGCCCTGTTGCCTCACGGCGCCGAGGTCCCAGGTTCGATCCCGGCTCTGGGTCACTGTCCGTGTGGAGTTTGCACATTCTCCCCGTGTTTGCGTGAGTTTCACCCCCGCAACCCAAAATGACGTGCAGGCTAGGTGGATTGGCCATGCTAAATTGCCCCTTAATTGGGTACTCCAAATTTTTTTTTTTTTAAACTCCCACCAGCTGCTCCATTGCCCTCTGCCATCTTCACCTGTGTCGCACTGCAAAAATGTTCCTGCGCCAACTGCTCTCTTTCCCGTGGTACTTCCCGTCCCCTGATTCATACACTGACCTCCCCAGAGGAATATTACTCACACACCTTTTTGACCTCAAACACCACAACATTCAGGTGGGGAAGAACCGAACAAAATCCATCCGGAGCGTGACTCGCCAAATGTGCGACCGCTCACTCCATGGCCGCCACCGGACGTCCCCCAGGAGTCTTTGCTAACGACACGGGGTTTTACTCTATCAATACAAAGTTGATGGGGGCGATTCTCTGAGCCCCGACGCCGGCGCGGAGAATCGGGGCCATTTGCGCCGGCGCGTTTGGCGCGGCGCCGGCCGCTGGAATCGGCGGGGCTGCCAATTCGCCGGCCCGACTGGGCCGAGCGGCCGCAACAATACGACAGAGTCCTGCCGGTGTCGTTCACCCCTGCCGGTGGGAACTCTGCGCGAACGGTCGGGTGGTGGCTTGCGTGGGGGGGGCTCCTTCATCCGGGGGGGGGGGGGCCTCCGATGGGGCCTGGCCCGCGATCGGGGCCCACCGATCGACGGGCCAGCCTCTCCCCCCCCCGGGCCTACTTTCTGGCGCTGCCGGCCTCTGAACACCGACGCCATGTTGAGTCGGGGCCGGCGAGCTGAAGAAGTCCCCCGCCCATGCGCGGGTTGGCGTGGTGCTCATTTGGCGCCGGGAAAGGAGGCTGGAGCGGTGTGAACCGCTCCAGCAACGTGCTGGCCCTCAAATCGGCCATACCCGGGCCCGGTTTGCGCCTTCGTGAAACGCAACGACGTTCACGACGGCGCGAACACTTGGGCTCCATATTGGAGAATCGCCCCCGATATGTTTCTGCCTTGGTTGTGGCATCATCATGGACTGAAATCCGAATTTGGTCAACATTTGTGACTAATAATAATAATAATCGCTTATTGTCACAAGTAGGCTTCAATGAAGTTACTGTGAAAAGCCCCTAGTCGCCACATGTGATAAAGACTGGGTAATCTTTTGTGATAGTGTTTTTTTAGAGATATACATTGACCGAGATAGCTTGGACCTCTGCTCTTCGAATCATAGAATCATATAGTACAGAGGAGGCCCTTCAGCCCATCAAGCCTGCATGGACAAAAAATCTACTCGACATTTACACTAATTTCACTTCCCAGCAGTTTGTCCATAGCCTTGAATGGTCTGACATTTCCAGTGCTCACCTAAGTACTTTTTAAAGATTGTGAGGTTCCTGCCTCAGCTATCCCTCCCAGGCATTGCATCCCGGATTGCCATCACCCTCTGGGTGAAAACATTTATCCCCAAATCCCCTCAAAACCTCCTGCCTTTCACCTTAAACTTATGCCCCCTAATCGGCCCTTCAACTAAGTAACAGCTGCTTTCTATCCATTTTGTCCATGCCCCTCATAATCTTATCCACCTCAATTCCATCCCCTCTCCCCAAACAGGCGCCAGAATGTGGCGACTAGGGGCTTTTCACAGTAACTTCATTTGAAGCCTATTTGTGACAATAAGCGATTTTCATTTAATTTCATTTCTCAGCATTCTCTGCTCCAAATAAAACAACCCAAGCTTATCCAGTCTCTCTTCAGAACTAAAATGCTCCATCCCAGACAACATCCTGGTGAATCTCCTCTGCACCCTCTCTCCAGTGCAATCTCATCCTTCCCAGAGTGCGGTGACCAGAACTGAACACACTACTCCCGCTGTGGCCTAACCAAAGTCCTGTACAGCTCCAACATAGCCTCCGTGCTCTTATAATCTATGCCACAACTGATAAAGGCAAGTGTCCCGCATGCCTTCTTAACTACCCTATTAACCTGTCCTACCGCCTTCAGAGTGGTTAGCACAGTTGCTTCGCAGCTCCAGGGTCCCAGGTTTGATTTCCCGCTGGGTCACTGTCTATGCGGAGTCTGCACGTTCTCCCCGTGTCTGCGGGGGTTTCCTCCGGGTGCTCCGGTTTCCTCCCACAGTCCAAAGATGTGCAGGGTTAGGTGGATTGGCCATGCTAAATTATCCTTAGGTTAGGTGAGGTTATTGGGTTACGGGGATAGGGTGGAGGTGTGGGCTTAAGTGGGGTGCTCTTTCCAAGAGCCGGTGCAGACTTGATGGGCCGAATGGCCTCCTTCTACACTGTAAATTCTATGAGATCTGTAGGCAGGCACTCCAAGATCCCTCTGTTCCTCTGAGCTTCCTATTGTCCTGCCATTCATTGAGTTCTCCCTTGTTGTGTTACTCCTTCCAACGTGCATCACCTCATATTTTTCAGCGTTAAATTCCATCTGCCACTGATCTGCCCATCTAACCAATGTGTCTGTAACCTCTGTATCCGAAGACCTTCTTCTTCACTGTCAACCACCCGGCCACTCTTTGTGTCATATGCAAAACTTACTTATCATCTACTTACAAATACAGGCAGTTCTCAGATTATGACACAATTGGTCCCTCAATTCCGTGTTGTAAGTCGAAACATTTTGGAACAGATTTCCCCTTAGGTACAATGTTAACAATGAGTGATTGGTACCCGAACACATGTTAATGACCAGTCTTCAGGTGTTTTTTGTGTATCTACTTGGCAGTCCCAGATGGTGCTAAGTCACTTGTCTGAAGCTATTTGTCAGTCAACAAGTCATTGAAGGAGATTAAACCGCACGGATACTCTCGGAGATGAGCCAAGCACGGTTCTGGTATATCTGCTGCATTCTCATGCTCTCGATGTAAATGTATTTCTAAACTAGGCACACAAAGACAAGACAGACAGCTCTGCTGCTCCATTCCACAGCTCCCTGTCCATCCATCATCCTTTCTGCCTCCATTCCTCTGTAACGCAGGCCACATTTTTACCAGAAAATCAGCGGGAAGATTCTTCGCTGCCACAGGCTCGATTAGGATCAGCGATCCAAAAATATAAAGATGGGTGACGCAGAACCTCATAATATCGAAACGGGCATTGTAAAGCCGAAACAGGGTGCAAATATATAAAAGGGGGACATGCAGGAGGCACGAGGCTCAAAGTCCAACGACCCATCCAACAGTTCTGAGGAGGAGCAAGATTAGGGGGAGGGGAGCAGAAGAAGAGGAGGTGGAGGTGGAAGGTGAAGTGGGTAATGCAATAATAGTGGCATATTGTGCCTGGAATGTCTGCGATGCCCTCATTATTGCAAGGGTCAGTTAACTTCCTCTATTCACCCATCTCACCTCTCAGGTGCCAGGGTGCGTGATGTCTCGGATCGTGTTTTCGGGATCCTTAAGGGGGAAGGGGAGCAGCCCCAAGTCTTGGTCCACATAGGTACCAACGACAGAGGTAGGAAAAGGGATGGGGATGTAAGGCAGGAATTTAGGGAGCTAGGGTGGAAACTTAGATCTAGGACAAACAGAGTTATTATCTCTGGGTTGTTACCCGTGCCACGTGATAGCGAGACGAGGAATAGGGAGAGAGAGGAGTTGAACACGTGGCTACAGGGATGGTGCAGGAGGAGGGTTTCAGATTTCTGGATAATTGGGGCTCATTCTGCGGTCGGTGGGACCTCTACGAAATGGATGGTCTACACCTGGACCAGAGGGGTACCAATATCCTGGGGGGCAAATTTGCTAATGCTCTTCGGGAGGGTTTAAACTCGTTCAGCAGGGGCTTGGGAACCTGAATTGTAGCTCCAGTATACAGGAGGTTGAGAGTAATGAGGTCATGAGTAAGGTTTCAAAGTTGCAGGAGTGTACCGGCAGGCAGGAAGGTGGTTTAAAGTGTGTCTTCTTCAATGCCAGGAACATCCGGAATAAGGTGGGTGAACTTGCGGCCTGGGTTGGTACCTGGGACTTCGATGTTGTGGCCATTTCGGAGACATGGATAGAGCAGGGACAGGAATGGTTGTTGCAGGTGCCGGGGTTTAGATATTTCAGTAAGATCAGGGAAGATGGTAAAAGAGGGGGAGGGATGGCATTGTTAGTCAAGGACTGTATTACGGTTTCAGAAAGGACGTTTGATGAGGACTCGTCTACTGAGGTAGTATGGGCTGAGGTTAGAAACAGGAAAGGAGTGGTTACCCTGTTAGGGGTTTTCTATAGGCCTCCGAATAGTTCCAGAGATGTAGAGGAAAGGATTGCAAAGATCATTCTGGATAGGAGCGAAAGCAACAGGGTAGTTGTTATGGGGGACTTTAACTTTCCAAATATTGACTGGAAACGCTATAGTTCGAGTACTTTAGATGGGTCTGTTTTTGTCCAATGCGTGCAGGAGGGTTTCCTGACACAGTATGTAGATAGACCAACGAGAGCCGAGGCCATATTGGATTTGGTACTGGGTAATGAACCAGGACAGGTATTAGATTTGGAGGTGGGTGAGCACTTTGGTGATAGTGACCACAATTCGATTAAGTTTACTTTAGTGATGGAAAGGGATAGATATATACCGCAGGGCAAGAGCTATATCTGGGGGAAAGGCAATTATGATGCGATGAGGCAAGACTTAGGATGCATCGGATGGAGAGGAAAACTGCAAGGGATGGGCACAATGGAAATGTGGAGCTTGTTCAAGGAACAGCTACTGCGTGTCCTTGATAAGTATGTACCTGTCAGGCAGGGAGGAAATGGTCGAGCAAGGGAACCGTGGTTTAATAAAGCAGTCGAAACACTTGTCAAGAGGAAGAAGGAGGCTTATGTAAAGATGAGACATGAAGGTTCAGTTAGGGCGCTCGAGAGTTACAAGTTAGCTAGGAAGGACCTAAAGAGAGAGCTAAGAAGAGCCAGGAGGGGACATGAGAAGTCTTTGGCAGGTAGGATCAAGGATAACCTGAAGCTTTCTATAGATATGTCAGTAATAAACGAATGACTAAAGTAAGAGTGGGGCCAGTCAAGGACAGTAGTGGGAAGTTGTGCTTAGAGTCCGAGGAGATTGGAGAGGTGCTAAATGAATATTTTTCATCAGTATTCACACAGGAAAAAGACAATGTTGTCGATGAGAATACTGTGATTCGGGCTACTAGACTAGAAGGGCTTGAGGTGCATAAGGAGAAGTGTTAGAAATTCTGGAAAGTGTGAAAATAGATAAGTCCCTGGGCCGGTTGGGATTTATCCTAGGATTCTCTGGGAAGCTAGGGAGGAGATTGCCAAGCCTTTGGCTTTGGTCTTTAAGTCATCTTTGTCTACAGGAATAGTGCCAGAAGACTGGAGGATAGCAAATGTTGTCCCCTTGTTCAAGAAGGGGAGTAGGGACAACTATAGACCAGTGAGCCTTACTTCTGTTGTGGGCAAAATCTTGGAAAGGTTTATAAGAGATAGGATGTATAATCATCTGGAAAGGAATAATTTGATTAGAGATAGTCAACACGGTTTTGTGAAGGGTTTTGAGTTTTTTGAGAAGGTGACCAAACAGGTGGATGAGGGTAAAGCAGTTGATGTGGTGTATAGGGATTTCAGTAAAGCATTTGATAACGTTCCCCACGGTAGGCTACTGCAGAAAATACGGAGGCATGGGATTCAGGGTGATGTAGCAGTTTGGATCAGAAATTGGCTGGCTGGAAGAAGACAAAGGGTGGTGGTTGATGGGAAATGTTCAGACTGGAGTCCAGTTACTAGTGGTGTACCACAAGGATCTGTTTTGGGGCCACTGCTGTTTGTCATTTTTATAAATGACCTGGAGGAGGGCGTAGAAGGATGGGTGAGTAAATTTGCAGATGACACTAAAGTCGGTGGAGTTGTGGACAGTACGGAAGGATGTTACAAGTTACAGAGGGACATAGATAAGCTGCAGTGCTGGGTAGAGAGGTGGCAAATGGAGTTTAATGCAGAAAAGTGTGAGGTGATTCATTTTGGAAGGAATAACAGGAAGACAGAGTACTGGGCTAATGGTAAGATTCTTGGCAGTGTGGATGAGCAGAGATATCTCGGTGTCCATGTACATAGATCCCTGAAAGTTGCCACCCAGGTTGAGAGGGTTGACAAGAAGGCGTACGGTGTGTTAGCTTTTATTGGTAGAGCGATTGAGATTTGGAGCCATGAGGTCATGTTGCAGCTGTACAAAACTCTGGTGCGGCCGCATTTGGAGTATTGCGTGCAATTCTGGTCACCGCATTATAGAAAGGATGTGGAAGCATTGGAAAGGGTGCAGAGGAGATTTACCAGAATGTTGCCTGGTATGGAGGGAATATCTTATGAGGAAAGGCTAAGGGGCTTGAAGCTGTTTTCGTTAGAGAGAAGAAGGTTAAGAGGTGACTTAATTGAGGCATACAAGATGATCAGAGGATTGGATAGGGTGGACAGTGAGAGCTTTTTTCCTCGGATGGTGATGTCTAGCACGAGGGGACATAGCTTTAAATAAGACAGATATCAGAGGTAGGTTCTTTACTCAGAGAGTAGTAAGGGCGTGGAATGTCCTGCCTGTAACAGTACTGGACTCGCCAACACTAAGGGCATTCAAATGGTCATTGGATAGACATATGGACGATAAGGGAATAGTGTAGATGGGCTTTAGAGTGGTTTCACAGGTCGGCGCAACATCGAGCGCCGAAGGGCCTGTACTGCGCTGTAATGTTCTATGTTCTATATACAAAAGCCACTCCCCACCCCCCCCACCCCCCCACCTCTCATCCCTTCCACTCAACCCCATCAATGTCACAAATATGAATTAGCCCAAAAACAACCAAGCATATCTTTCATAAATTGATGTGACAATTTACTTCTTCACACATCACACACCTGGGGCAAAATTCTCCGTTATCGGCGCAAAGTCCGCCGATCGGCGCAAGAAACGGCGCAAATCTGACTTGCGTCACGTCGGAAAAATGGTTCAAAAGTCTCCGGCCCGAAATGGGCTAGCAGCGACGTGACGGGATCCGCGCTTGCGCACGTGGTTCACGCCGTGCAGCGTCATACACGGCGCACGGCGTGACGGCTCATAAGGCCGCGCTGCTCCCCCCCACCCGACCGGAACACCCGATTGGAACACCCGACTGGATGGCTGGCCGCCGCTCAGCCCTGAGGTTCCAGTCACGGGATGTGGAGGCGCTCCTGGATGCAGTGGAGCAGAGGAGGGAGGTATTGCCCTGTATCCCGGGCACGGCCGCAGAGTTGCCCCACACAACAGCCGGCGTCTGTGGAGGGAGGTGGCAGAGGATGTCACCGCTGCGGCCCTGACACCACGGACAGGCACCCAGTGCCACAAGAAGGTGAATGACCTCATCAGAGCAGCCTGGGTGAGCCTCCCCCCCCGCCCGATATCCATATCCCCCATATCCCTCCTCCCCATATCCCACCTCCCCCATATCCACCATATCCCCCCTCCCCATATCCCCCCTCCCCCATATCCCCCCTCCCCCATATCCCCCCACCCCATATCCCCCCTCCCCCATATCCCCCCTCCCCCATATCCCCTCCCCATATCCCCCTTCCCCCATATCCCCCCTCCCCCATATCCCCCTCCCCCATATCTCCCCTCCCCATATCACCCCTCCCCCATATCCCCCCTCCCCCATATCCCCCTCCCACATATCCCCCATATCCCCCCTCCCCATATCCCCCTCCCCATATCCCCATATCCCCCCTCCCCATATCCCCCATATCCCCCCTCCCCCATATCCCCCCTCCCCCATATCCCCCTCCTCCATATCCCCCTCCCCATATCCCCCTCCCCCATATCCCCCCTCCCCATATCCCCCACTCCCCCATATCCCCCCTCCCCCATATCCCCCATATCCCCAAGTGAATCCAGCCCTAACCTTAACCTCTGCAATGCACGCGCAACCGATGACGTGCATTCATATACCTGCCTAACACTGTTGTCTTTTACCCCTGCCACGAACCCCACCCACACCCCCGCCACAGGAGAAGCGCGCACACAACAATAGGGAGCATGTGAGGACTGGAGGAGGCCCCGCTGATGAGAGGCCACTGAACGAACACGAGGAAAGGGCCCTGGAACTGGCTGGCGGACCTGACGACCGGGAGGTTGCTGATGCAGAGGTCGGGGGCGTACTAGCAAGTGAGCCACCGACAGCCCGTCCCCATATCCCCCCTCCCCTATATTCCCCCCTCCCCCATATCACCTGATCACTGCCTGATGTCTAACCATGCATGCTTCATTGCGTATCGCAGGACCAAACGTCCAGGCACCCATCCCCGCAGGTGCAGACCGCCCGCAGGATGCCCCTCGGAGACCACGGGAGACGGAGAGACCCGGACCCTCCGGCATGCGACGCCCGCAGGATGCCCCTCGCACACCACGGGAGACGGAGAGACCCGGACCCTCCGGCATGTGACGCCCGCAGGATGCCCCTCGCACACCACGGGAGACGGAGAGACCCGGACCCTCCGGCATGCGACGCCCGCAGGATGCCCCTCGCACACCACGGGAGACGGAGAGACCCGGACCCTCCAGCATGCGGCGCCCGCAGGATGCCCCTCGCACACCACGGGCGACGGAGAGACCCGGACCCTCCGGCATGCGACGCCCGCAGGATGCCCCTCGCACACCACGGGAGACGGAGAGACCCGGACCCTCCGGCATGTGACGCCCGCAGGATGCCCCTCGCACACCACGGGAGACGGAGAGACCCGGACCCTCCGGCATGCGACGCCCGCAGGATGCCCCTCGCACACCACGGGAGACGGAGAGACCCGGACCCTCCGGCATGCGGCGCCCGCAGGATGCCCCTCGCACACCACGGGAGACGGAGAGACCCGGACCCTCCGGCATGCGACGCCCGCAGGATGCCCCTCACACACCACGGGCGACGGAGAGACCCGGACCCTCCGGCATGCGACGCCCGCAGGATGCCCCTCGCACACCACGGGAGACGGAGAGACCCGGACCCTCCGGCATGCGACGCCCGCAGGATGCCCCTCGCACACCACGGGAGACGGAGAGACCTGGAGCAACAGGGAGACGACACCCCCGTCACGTGTGGCAGCGATGACGCAGGCGTGTGCCACCCAGCGACGAGGGGGGCAGCCACAGGCCCCCGTCACATCCGAGCCAGGACACCACTACCCAGGACACCACTACCCAGGAGACCACTACCCGGGACACCACTACCCAGGACACCCCTACCCGGGACAGCACTACCCAGGACACCCCTACCCGGGACAGCACTGCCCAGGACACCCCTACCCGGGACAGCACTACCCAGGAAGACGAAATACCGGACAGTGACTCAGAGTGGATGGGTGGCGACGAACCCCCACCCCAAAGTGCCATGGACTCAGAGTGGGACGAAGAGCACGACACAACGCCACTGCTGTCACCAACACCCTCCACCATCGCAGAAACACTCACCTCGGTTGGGCACTTTAGTGATGAGGCGTCTGGTACACTCACTGGTGCGCACAACACAGCCGTCCCGGTACTGCAGGTGGAGATAGGAGCAGCAGAGGGGCCGGGCGGTCGGAGGGCAGCCCAGCCCAAGCGAACATCTGCCGCCCAGATGGATCCCGGGTTCCTGGAGTTTCCACACCCACACATAGATCCGATGCAACCACCGACCCGGAGACGAGCGAAGAGGGTGACGGGCGGCTTGCGGCGGCTGCAGTCGCAGGTGGAGGAGTCCACCCGCGTCCAGGAGCTGGAAGTGGTGCCGGTCATGCGTGCCATCCAGGCCGACACCGCACGGGTGGCGTCCGCGGTGGAGGCAATGGGTGCGACGGTGTCAGACATGGGGAACGGTTTGCGAGGCCTGGGGCTTTCCGTGCAGGCAGCGTCTGTGGCCCAGGACATGGCTGCCCTCTCACAGGAGGCCATGAGCCAGTGCCAGCGCCAGATGGCAGAGGCACTCAACACCATGGCCCTGTCTCAGCAGGCCTTAGCCCAGTCTCTGCAGGCCATGGCCCAGTCTCTGCAGGCCATCGCTGAGGGCATCGGCGCCAGTGGCCATGTGCGAGCCGGCGTCGCACTGTCACAGACAGGGTTTGCCAACCCCCTGGGTTCCATGGCTGCAAACCTGCAGACCCCTGTCGATACCAGCACGGGCCTCCAGGACTGGCAGCGCCAGATGCCGGAGGGGGGGGGGTCGGATGGCCAGTCCGTTCACATCCCCCACCCATGTAGAGGCCTGGGGGCCATCGGGCACCCCGAGGGAGGAGGAGGTGGTGTGGTCCGTCCCGGGTCCCCCTGTAGGGGAGGTCCGGGAACACCGCAACACCTCGGACTCCCCCCCTTCCGCCCCAGGTGCATCGGGTGGGCAACGGGCAGGACAGGCTGGCAGCTCGCCATCCCAGTCGCCCGGGCCGCAGCCTGGCCCATCTAGGCCAGGACGCCCTAGGAAGCGGTCGCCAAAGGGATCCAGTGTCAGAGGGCAGGAATCACAGGAGTCCACCTCCAGTTCTGCTGTACCGTCTGGGGAACCACGTAGACGTAGTCAAAGGGCCCGTAAGGCCAAACAATTAGACACTGAGTAAGTTGGCACGAGTGCAGGGCACAGATGAGTTTTAGGGGCTAGGGCACGTGCATGAACTCCTTTGGTTATTAAAGTCAATGTTACACCTACAGAAGCTGCCTTTGTGCTCTGTCCAAAGCGTGCGGGGGTGTCATGTACGTTGAGCGCAAGTGTGTGTGTGAGGGGTGTGTCATGATATTCAAACACACACATCATGATGGACACACTAACAGGCAAATCAGAGTACACAACACCACAACCAATCACAGACAAGAACACCAACCACATAAAAAGCACGAGCACGACACCTGGTGGTCAGTAGGTCTGGGGAGAAGGGAACAAGAAAGAGCTGTTAAAACATCACAAGCAGGGAACCCCCCACGTGCAGAGTGCAAAGACCAAACTGTAAATAGTAAGTTTAAATAAAGTAGCGTTGTACCATATGCAACCGTGTTGGCTCATCTGTGTGTCAGAACACCCAACACCACATGGTACAGGAGTGGATCGATACCTGCCTACTAACCTACCATTCTGGACATGGACCACACCGGCAAACCGCAGCCGATGCAAGTCGCGGGGAACCTAGGTACCAACTGGAAGCTCTACAGGCAGCGATTTGACCTGTACATCCGTGCCACCGAAAAACAGAATGTCTCGGATGACACGAAGATTGCAATGCTCCTCTTCCACGCGGGTCCGCACGCCACCGACGTCTTCAACTCACTGGTGTTCGAAGAAGGCGAAAGCCAAGCCAAATATGACACGGTCATCCTCAAACTGGACCAGCACTTTCAAGTTGAAGTAAATGAAAGTTTTGAAAGATACCTCTTTCAGCAACGCCTGCAAGGTAAGGAGGAGCTTTTTCAACCCTTTTTGACGCACCTCCGGATTCTAGCGCAGTCCTGCGGTTACGGCACCACCACAGAGTCCATGATCAGGGACCAGATTGTTTTTGGCGTTGCCTCTAGTGGCCTACGCCAGCAGCTTCTTAAAATGAAAAGCCTCACCTTAGCGTCTGCTGTGGAAGCCTGTGTCCTCCACGAAAATGCTACCTGCCGTTTTGCCCGATTTCAGGCGTCTGAGTTGGCACGGAGGGGGTCCCCAGCCGTCGAATCTGCAAGCCAGGCCACCCACGACGTCGAACGCATCCAGGCCGTCGATTACTTCCCGACCCACGGCCCGGACGACAGCGGCCGCTTCCCGCGCTTTTCGCGGTCTCCCGCGCAGGTGCGCGCCAAAAATAACGGCCACAACGAGGGACGCACTGCGCAGGCGCGCCCACCGCAAGATCGCACTGCGCATGCGCAGTGGCGCAACGAACGCCTTGACGTCATGACGTGCGGCAATTGTGGAGCTCTACATTTAAAAGGGCAATGTCCTGCAAAAAACCGACAGTGCCACAGATGTGGCACGATGGGCCACTACGCAGCCCACTGTCGTTCGGCTCAACCCATGGATCCGGCGCATCCTCGACAACCTCGCAGACGAGTCAGGACCGTCCAGCCCACGCATCAAGACTTCCAGTTAAGTGATGCAGATGACCAGGATGCCTTCCGAGTTTCTGTCATTGATGTCAACAAGGTCAATGCCATCAATCCAGCCGATGAGTGGTGTGCCACCCTGACGGTCAATCGATCGCGCGTCGCCTTACGTCTGGACACCGGCGCATCCGCCAACCTGATTGCTTACTCTGCAGTCCAGGCCATGAAGGTCAAACCACCCATCACGCCATCCCGGCTCAAGATGGTTGACTATAACGGTGACTCACAAGAGGTACACGGCCACACTCCCCTTCGAAGTTGTCGGCTCATCAAAGGACTCGTTACTGGGCGCACAGGCGTGTAAGGTCCTTCACCTGGTACAGCGCATTATGTCTCTCTCTCCAGATGAGATATCCGACTTCCCGGATGCTGAGTTCCACGCAAATCTCCATTCCCTCCTTGCTCAAAACCAGGAGGTTTTTGAAGGCATGGGGACATTGCCATACACGTACAAGATTCGACTCAGACCGGACGCCATCCCTGTCATTCACGCACCTCGCAGGGTTCCTGCGCCACTCAAAGACCGCCTCAAGGCACAACTGCAGATTCTTCAGGACCAAGGGGTCCTATCCAGGGTCACGGAGCCCACGCCATGGGTCAGCTCCATGGTCTGTGTAAAGAAGCCCTCTGGAGAGGTCCGTATATGTATAGATCCAAAAGATCTGAATAACAACATCATGCGGGACCACTATCCCATCCCGAAACGAGAAGACCTCACCAGCGAGATGGCGCGAGCCAAAATATTCACTAAATTGGATGCGTCCAAAGGATTCTGGCAGATCCAACTGGACCCGGCCAGCCGAAGACTATGCACATTCAACACCCCTTTTGGCAGATTCTGCTACAACCGGATGCCATTCGGCATCATTTCGGCATCTGACGTTTTCCACCGCATTATGGAGCAGATGATGGAAGGCATCGAAGGGGTACGTGTATATGTGGACGATATCATCATTTGGTCCACCACTCCGCAGGAACACATGCATCGTCTACGACGTGTCTTTACCCGCATACGACAAAATGGCCTGCGTCTCAACCGTGCGAAGTGTGCCTTCGGCCAGACGGAGCTGAAATTCCTCGGGGACCACATCTCAAGGTCAGGGGTCCGTCCCGATGCAGACAAGGTTAGCGCCATCACAGCCATGCCACGACCGGCTGACAAGAAGGCTGTCTTCAGATTCCTGGGCATGGTCAACTTCCTTGGGAAGTTCATTCCCAACCTGGCTTCTCATACAACAAATATGCGCCATCTCGTAAAAAAATCGACAGAATTCAACTGGCACCAATCGCATCAGCGGGAATGGGAGGAGCTCAAGCACAAACTGGTCACGGCACCAGTGCTGGCTTTCTTTGACACGACTCGCCCTACAAAGATCTCAACAGACGCCAGCCAATCTGGTATTGGAGCGGTACTCCTGCAAAAAGACAGCACGTCGTCATGGGCCCCGGTTGCATATGCCTCACGAGCCATGACCCCTACCGAACAGCGCTACGCGCAAATCGAAAAAGAATGCCTGGGCTTGTTAACTGGACTGGACAAGTTCCACGACTATGTGTATGGCCTGCCACGATTTACGGTCGAAACTGACCACCGCCCCCTGGTCAACATCATTAACAAAGACCTGAACGACATGACTCCTCGCCTCCAGCGCATCTTACTTAAACTCAGGAGGTACGATTTTGAACTGATCTACACTCCGGGGAAGGAACTCATCGTGGCGGACACTCTTTCCCGAGCAGTGAGCACACCACCAGATGCGGAGGGGTTCGTGCGTCAAATTGAGGCACACGTAACTCTGACAGCAGCAAATCTGCCAGCTGATGATCCTAGTCTGGCCCACATACGCGCAGAGACGGCGACTGACCCCCTTCTGCAGCGAGTGATGCGCCACATGACGGAAGGGTGGCTAAAAGGGCAGTGCCCCCAGTTTTATAATGTGCGAGATGATCTCACCAATATAGACGGGGTCCTTATGAAATCACACAGGATCGTTATTCCGCACAGCGTGCGCCAGATGATTCTTCATCAACTACACGAAGGCCACTTGGGCGTCGAAAAATGCAGCCGAAGGGCCCGGGAGGCGGTATATTGGCCGGGTATTAATGAAGACATAGCCAACATGGTGCTCAACTGCACAACCTGTCAGAGGTTTCAGCCGGCGCAACCTCCGGAAACACTTCTACCACACGAGATGGTGACGTCCCCCTGGGCGAAGGTGGGTGTTGACCTATTTCACGCGCTCGGCAGAGATTACATTGTTATTATAGACTACTTCTCAAACTACCCGGAAGTCATGCCTCTCCATGATCTGACGTCGTCCGCAGTCATTGGGGCCTGCAAGGAAACATTTGCTCGCTATGGCATTCCAAGGACTGTCATGTCAGACAATGGACCTTGTTTTGCCAGCCGTGAATGGTCGTCCTTTGCCGCAGCATATGGTTTCACTCATGTGACATCCAGCCCTCTGCATCCACAATCGAACGGGAAGGCTGAAAAGGGTGTCCACATCGCCAAGCGGCTCCTGTGCAAGGCGGCTGCTGCCGGATCGGACTTTAACCTTGCCTTGCTGGCCTATCGATCGGCCCCGCTATCCACGGGTCTCTCGCCAGCGCAGCTACTAATGGGTCGCTCCCTCAGGACGACGGTACCTTCCATCCTGGCACCAACAACAGACCATGAGGCGGTTCTTCGGAACATGCAACTGCAGCGTGATCGCCAGAAAAGTCGGTACGACACACGAGCGACGGACCTGCCCCCCCTGTCCTCCGGAGACAAAGTACGCGTCCATCAACCGTATGGTGGCTGGTCAGCACCGGCCGAAGTCCTCCGACAAGTGGCTCCCCGCTCGTTCCTGGTTCGCATGCCGGATGGTTCCGTGCGTCGCCGCAATCGGCGCGCCCTTCGCCGACTTCCACGCTCACAGCCACACAGCACGCACACGCCAGATCCTCAACAGGCTTCCGAGGATGACTTTGTGGAGCTGCCGCACATCACGCCCTTTCCATCGCCACCCATGGCCATGCCTGCACAGCAGCCGGTGGTTCTTGATCCACCCTTGAGGCGGTCAACCCGAACTCGTCGCAAGCCCATTAGACTGGACTTATAATACCGTTCATATGTTTAACAAGTTGCACAATTTTACATGATAACCTGTTGTTGTTTATCGTTCCAGATGTCGTCTGACTGGACAACTGTTCAAGTTTTTTTTCTTCTTCTCTCGTTCGCATTTATGTTATGTTATGGTACAACTTGGTTCATGTGACGCACCCGACATCGCCCCATGTACATAGTTCCGTCATATGCACATGCTGCGCACGACACACACACACTCTTAGATGCACTCACGACACGATCATATTTATTACCACGTAGGCACATATCTTTGTAAAAAGGGGGGATGTCATGATATTCAAACACACACATCATGATGGACACACTAACAGGCAAATCAGAGTACACAACACCACAACGGTACCATATGCAACCGTGTTGGCTCATCTGTGTGTCAGAACACCCAACACCACAGGGTGGTCTTACCTCAGCCCCAGGTGAGTCTTCTCCCTTCCCCCTGGGCCGCCATCAACATCCCCCCGGGCAGAGGACGGGACCGTGCGCTGCAGTGTCACAGCCGCATGCAGGGATGGTCTGGGTGGATGGTGGTACTGTGGTCATGGGTCAGACATAGTCCAACGATGTGGAGCCAGGAGCTCACCGCAGGGCGGGTTGTCATCATCCTCCATGGCCTGCGATAGACACGCATCCACTCGCAACTGTGTGAGCCCGGCCGTTGTGCCGCAGGTGGGTCGGCAATGGGGGGGGGGTGGTGTGCATGCGGGTGGGGTGGGTGGGGTTGGGGAGGGGGGTGAGGGTGCTGGGTGGGTGGATGGGCGGGGGGTGTGGGTGGTCGGCTGTTGCCATGGTGTGCGGTCTGTGGCCATACTATCCGATTCCCACGCCCATCTAGTCAGTGAAGCGGGCGGCTATCAGTCTGTTCCGTGCCCGCTGGGCCAGCCGGTAACGGTGGACAGCCACCCGCCTGTGTCTAGCCCGTCTGCCCTGACCATTGCCCCCATCCCCCTCATCTGGGGAGGACTGCGCCTCTTCCTGCTGCTCCTCCACTCCGCCCTCCTCTGCCTGCGGCACATCGCCCCTCTGTTGGGCTATGTTGTGCAGGACGCAGCGCACCACAATGATGCGGCCGACCCTATCTGACCGATACTGGAGGGCGCCCCCAGAGAGGTCCAGGCACCTGAAACGCATCTTCAGCACGCCAAAGCACCTCTCTATCACTCCCCTTGTCGCTACATGGGCATCATTGTAGCGGTTCTCCGCCTCATTGCGTGGCCTCCGTCCAGGCATCATCAGCCACGATCGCAATGGGTAGCCCCTGTTGCCCAGCAACCAGCCCCTCAGCCGGGGATGGCGTCACTCGTACATGCCGGGGATGGATGAACGCGACAACACGTATGAGTCATGTACACTGCCTGGGTAACGGGCGCAGACGTGCAGGATCATCATGCGGTGGTCGCAGACCACCTGTATGTTCATCGAATAGGTCCCCTTCCTATTGGCGAACACGGCCCTGTTATCTGCAGGTGGCCGCACGGTGACGTGCATCCCATCGATCGCGCCCTGGACCATGGGGAACCCGGCCACGGCAGAGAAGCCAACGGCCCGGGCATCTTGGCTGGCCCGGTCCACAGGGAAGCGGATGTAACGGTGCGCCATGGCATATAGGGCATCTGTCACTGCCCGGATGCACCGATGCACCGATGTCTGCGATATGCCGGACAGGTCCCCACTCGGTGCCTGGAATGACCCCGTTGCATAAAAGTTCAGGGCAACCGTAACCTTGACGGACACGGGGAGAGGGTGTCCCCCGCCACTGCCACGCGGTGACAGGTGTGCCAGCAGGTGGCAGATGTGTGCCACGGTTTCCCGCCTCATCCGGAGTCTCCTCCTGCATTCCCGGTCCGCGAGGCCCTGGTATGACTGCCGGGGCCGGTACACACGGGGCGCCCTCGGGTGCCTCCGTTGCCGTGGGGCCGCGACGTCCTCCTCCCCCTCCTCGTCCTGTCGGTCAGGTGTCCCTCCAGCCTGGGCGGCTGCCGCCTGCCCCTCTGCGGCAGCCTGCGCCGCCTCTCTGGCACGCTCCTCCTCCTCCTCCTCACCAGGACAACATGGACATTATCGGCTGCCGCCACGGCGGCCAACAACGCTGGATAATCGGAAAACATGACGGCCTGGTTTGGCGGGGGGGGGGTGGGGGGTGAATGACGACATGTCATCATTGCCCATATCCCCTCCTCCCCCCAGCCAGGTGGCATGGATCGCATGGGTCCAGCTGTTGGAGGCTGGCACCTGGCCAGGTGGACCAACTCACTTGCCCCCACATCCCCCTCCCTGGCACAGACGCCCTATCGTCCACCCTGGCACGGATCCCCCCACCCCCAACCCCCTCCCCGGCACGGGCCCCCCCCATTCCCCTCCCCGGCACGGACCCCCCCATCCTCCTCACCGGCACGGACCCCAACCTCCTACCCGGCACGGAACCCCCATCCTCCACCCCGGCACTGGCCCCCCCCCCCATCCTCCTCCACGGCACGGACCCCTACCTCCTCCCCGGCACGGACCCCACATCCCCCTCCCCGGCACGGACACCCCCATCCTCCTCCCCGGCACGGACCCGCCCATCCCCCTCCCCGGCACGGACCCCCCCCCCATCCTCCTCCCCGGCACAGACGCCCCCCATCCTCCTTCCCGGCACGGACATGCCCCCCCATCCCCCTCCCCGGCACGGACGCCCCCATCCTCCTCCCCGGCACTGACCCCAACCTCCTCCCCGGCACGGACCCCAACCTCCTCCCCGGCACGGACCCCACCCCCCCATCCCCCTCCCCGGCACGGACCCCCCACCCCCCTCCCCGGCATGGACCCCCCCGCCCCCCTCCCCGGCACGGACCCCCCCATCCTCCTCCCCGGCACGGACCCCAACCTCCTCCCCGGCACGGACCCCAACCACCTCCCCGGCACGGACCCCCCATCCCCCTCCGTGGCACGGACCCCCCATCCCCCTCCCCGGCACTGACCCCCCATCCCCCTCCGTGGCACGGACCCCCCATCCCCCTCCCCGGCACGGACCCCCCCATCCCCCTCCCCGGCACGGACCCCAACCTCCTCCCCGGCACGGAACCCCCCCTCCCCGGCACGGACCCCCCATCCCCCTCCCCGGCACGGACCCCCCCATCCTCCTCCCCGGCACGGACCCCCCCATCCTCCTCCCTGGCACGGACCCCCCCATCCTCTTCCCCGGCACGGACCCCATCCTCCTCCCCGGCATGGACCCCACCTCCTCCCCAGCACGGACCCCCCACCCCATCTCCCACCCCGGCACGGACCCCCCATCCCCCTCCCCGGTACGACCCCCCATCCCCCTCCCCGTCACGGACCCCCCCCATCCACCTGCCCGGCACGGACCCCCCCATCCTCCACCCCGGCACGGACCCCAACCTCCTCCCCGGCACGGACCCCAACCTCCTCCCCGGCACGGACACCCCCCCATCCCCCTCCCCGGCACGGGCCCCAACCTCCTCCCCGGCACGGAACCCCCCCCCCCCCGTGCCCCTCCCCGGCACGGACCCCCACCCCCATCCCCCTCCCCGGCACGTACCCCCCCCATCCTCCTCCCCGGCACGGAACCCCCATCCTCCTCCCCGGCACGGACCCCCCCCCCCATCCCCCTCCCCGGCACGGACCCCAACCTCCTCCCCGGCACGGACCACAACCTCCTCCCCGGCACGGACCCCACCCCCCCATCCCCCTCCCCGGCACTGACCCCCCATCCCCCTCCGTGGCACGGACCCCCCATCCCCTCCCCGGCACTGACCCCCCACCCCTCTCCCCGGCACGGACCCCCCCCACCCCCCTCCCCGGCACGGACCCCCCCATCCTCCTCCCCGGCACGGACCCCAACCTCCTCCCCGGCACGGACCCCAACCTCCTCCCCGGCACGGACCCCCCCCCATCCCCCTCCCTGGCACTGACCCCCCATCCCCCTCCCCGGCACGGACCCCCCATCCCCCTCCCCGGCACGGACCCCCCATCCTCCTCCCCGGCACGTACCCCCCCCATCCTCCTCCCCGGCACGGAACCCCCATCCTCCTCCCCGGCACGGACCCCCCCCCCATCCCCCTCCCCGGCACGGACCCCAACCTCCTCCCCGGCACGGACCACAACCTCCTCCCCGGCACGGACCCCACCCCCCCATCCCCCTCCCCGGCACTGACCCCCCATCCCCCTCCGTGGCACGGACCCCCCATCCCCTCCCCGGCACTGACCCCCCACCCCTCTCCCCGGCACGGACCCCCCCCACCCCCCTCCCCGGCACGGACCCCCCCATCCTCCTCCCCGGCACGGACCCCAACCTCCTCCCCGGCACGGACCCCAACCTCCTCCCCGGCACGGACCCCCCCCCATCCCCCTCCCTGGCACTGACCCCCCATCCCCCTCCCCGGCACGGACCCCCCATCCCCCTCCCCGGCACGGACCCCCCATCCTCCTCCCCGGCACGGACCCCCCCATCCTCCTCCCCGGCACGGGCTCCCCCCCATCCTCCTGCCCGGCACGGATCCCCCCATCCTCCTCCCCGGCACGGACCCCAACCTCCTCCCCGGCACGGAACCCCCCCTCCCTGGCACGGACCCCCCATCCCCCTCCCCGGCACGGACCCCCCCATCTTCCTCCCCGGCACGGACACCCCCATCCTCCTCCCCGGCACGGGCCCCCCCCCCCATCCTCCTCCCCGGCACGGACCCCCCCAACCTCTTCCCCGGCACGGACCCCCCCATCCCCCTCCCCGGCACGGACCCCCCATCCCCCTCCCTGGCAGGGACCCCCCCATCCTCCTCCCCAGCACGGACCCCCCCCCATCCCCCTCCCCGGCACGGACCCCAACCTCCTCCCCGGCACGGACCCCCCATCCTCCTCCCCGGCACGGAACCCCCTCCCGGCACTCCCCCGGAGCCCAGCCCACTCTAACCACCCCCTCCGCCGCACACACACACACACACAACCCGAGACACACCTCTCCCCACACATTCCGACTGCGGCCACGCCATCGCCTGCCCAGCGGCTAATCCCCCAGGCCGTCACTCACCTCCACGCTGGTCGGCGTGAACCTGGAGCACAGGCTCACGCCGATGAAAAGGAGGTTTGATTTACGTCGACGTGAACAGTCATCACGTAGACGGGACTTCGGCCCATCCGGAAGGGAGAATATCATCAGGCCCAAAATCGGCTGCCTTGTGGAGACCCGTGCCATTCTCCGACGTCAGCGGCGCCATTAACGCCCCGCCGACTTTTCTCCCTTCGGAGACTTCGGCAACCGGCGGGGGCGGGATTCACGGCAGCCAACGGCCATTCTCCGACCCGCTGGGGGGTCGGAGAATGACGCCCCTGAAATGGATACTTGCTGGTGAACCAACTGGGGATGGGCATGATGGGAAATTGGTGCAAATCAAAAATATTTCTATAGTTCTCATTTTGACAATGTGTAACACGCCCATTGGCCTACCCTTTCCCAATTACAGACCTTGACTCTTTCTTTTCCCAGTATGTCTACATGGTACAACAGAGAGAGTTGCTCAGCTTCCTGCTCGCTGAGTACTTAGATTCTCTTGCCCAATAGCGTCTGGCGTTTAAAGCTCACGCAGGGGTCAGGCCAGGCCATCGAAAGATGAGGCAGCACATGGGATACGGATTGGTTGGGGAGGCAGAGTTCCGAATCGCATCCTCACTTCCACTTCTCCTTTCAGCGACATCCGTCTCGAGCTCGAGGCCCAGCCATGCTTGCTGCAGATCAGTGGCTGGATGAATGGCCAGTGCTAAGGTGTCGTCAGTCTGATGATTCGAGCTGGCATTTATAGAACGCAAGAGATTAGTAAGAGCCTGCCTGCCATTGCCTCATTGCTGCTTTCAATGCTCAGTGGAGGTGGCCACTCTTTCCAAGGACAAAGGCATCATTGCAAAGGCAGACTCCACTACTCTCACCAATATACACAATGCAGCCGGAATGCCTGCAAACATCTTTCACATTCTCTGCTTCTTCTTCAGGGGGTATCCTGTTCATTGACGGTCCCCAAGGTAGAACATTTGCAATCAGTTGAGTGGAGCTTGGAGAATCCTATGTCCTCGAACTTGGGCTCTCCACTCCTGTCCCTCTCTCCATCACAGGTCTTGCTCGCTTGTGATGTGTTAGATATCAGGTGAAAACTCAATGACCTGCCTTACTGGTCCCACAAGAGTGTCTGTGTGTCTGAACTGCTGCAAGTTCAGTATGAGCCCTGGGGGATGGTGCACCCCGGGGGAGGTGATGGTGATGATGCCTAGACAGAGAGGGATTGGCCCAGCTGCAAGATATGTTGGTGTGAGCAGTAATGTTTTTGAGAAGGCAGGGTGAGGAGGCTGGTATGGTACACACAGAATTTTTTTTTAAAGTCGTTTATGAGATGTGGGCTTCGCTGGCGAGGCCAGCATTCATTGCCCATTCTTAATTTCCCCGTGAAAAGGTGGTGGTGAGTTGCATTCCTGAGCCACTGCAGTCCATGCCCTGCAGGTACACCCAAAGTGCTATTCGGAAGGGAGTTCCAGGATTTTGACCCAGCGACAATGAAGAAACGACGATATATTTCCAAGTCAGGGTGGTGAGTATTTTGGAGGGGGCCCTCCAGGTGGTGGGGTTCCAATGAATCTGCTTCCCTTGTCCTTCTAGATGGTAGTGGTCGTGCATTTGGCAGATGCTGCCTAAGGAGTCTTGGTAAGTTCTTGCCATGCATCTTGTAGATGATACACATGGCTGCCACTGTGTGTCGGCGGTAGAGAGAGTGAATGTTTATGGAAGGGGTGCTAATTAAGCAGGATGCTTCTTCCTCGATGGTGTCGATTGTTAGAGCTGCACTCGTCCAAGTGGGGAATATTCCATCACACTCCTGACTTGTGCCTTGTAGATTGTGGGCAGGCATTGGGGAGTCAGGAGGTGAGTTCCTCGCTACAGGATTCCTAGCCTCTGACCTACTTTTGTAGCCACAGTCACCCTCTCCACAGCAGCTGCCTGACCGACTGAGTATTTCCAGCATCTTTATTTCTGATCTCCCATATCTGCAGACTTGTGTTGCATGTTCAGAGATTATTGCGTCCTGACCAACCTGCAAATAGATAATCTATATAACCAGAGGCATCAGTAACAAAGCAGCTCATTAGTGAACACAGAAAATCAGAAAATAAAATGATCCCTCCTCTGCAACCTGTCATCGCTTGTATTTTAAGTGCTGGGGGACATTTTCTGACATTAAGGTGCCATAGAAATGAAAATTATTTGTGTGTAATACGAGGTGCACAAATGGAGACTTTGTTAATGTCTTTGATAAAAAAGGAAGGTTGTGATAAAGGATTGGTATATTGGAGATTGGTTTAAAGAAGGGAAGAAAATATCTTCTGGAAGGAAAGTTAAATTGCCCAGAAACAAAATGGAAATTCGCTTGAATGCTTCCCGAACCCATTAGGTGCTGATGTGGGTTGAGGATTGAGGTGTGTGCTAAATCCAGGATGGCAGAGTTTGAAATTCATCTGTCAGATTCTTCTTCATCTTGTTCTGTCTTTTTGTTTAATTTACTGTCGGCTGTATATCACAAAACTTCCTTGTCTTTTCTGTGAATCCTGCATGGCGCAGCTTGCAAAGAACAAAGAACAAAGAGAAGTACAGCACAGGAACAGGCCCGTCTGCCCTCCAAGCCTGCGCCAACCATGCTGCCCGTCCAACTAAAATCTTCTACACTTCCGGGGTCTGTTTCCCTCTATTCCCATCCTATTCAAGTATTTCATATTTGCTGGCCTTGCCAGCGAAGCCCACATCTCGTAAATTATTTTTTAAAAATCTTAATGCGCGTATTAAACCAGCCTCCTCACCCTGCCTCCTCAAAAACATTATTGCTCACACCAACATATAGAACATAGAACATACAGTGCAGAATATGAAATCTCACTTTTCATATTTCCTGAATGTGTGTGCAAGTTCGGCTCAGTTGGTAACACTCTTTACCCTGGGTCAGAAGATTTGTGGTTTAAAGATTACTGGCTGAACGAGTACTCGTACACATTGCTGCCAAACCAGATGCTGTCCTGTGGAACCAGGAATGGCTGGAATGCTCCTTCACCCCCCCCCCACACACACACACACACTCTCCCCCCCTGCCCCTCCAAGGGACGCTTAGGCCTCCTCCCGCTTTGGGTCCCCTTTTCCCAAACACGAGACAATCACCTCACCTCCTCTCCCCACCCCTGTTCCCCAGCACTGGAGATGGTCGGTGGTCTCTGGGCTGTGTAGTTTCCCACCTACTTTGCACGCAGTATGATGGGAAGTTGGCTTCTGAGAGCTAAAATAGCCTGGGTCTCATTTCAACAACAAGAATAAATTTACATTTGCACAACACACTCGATGAAAGTTGGGGGGGGGGGGGTGGGGAGGGGGGATGGTGGGACAGTGGTTAGCACTGCTGCCTCACAGTGCCAAGGACCCAGGTTCAATTCGGCCTTGGGTGACTGTGTGGTGTTTGCACGTTCTCCCCTTGTCTGCGTGGGTTTCCTCCGGGTGCTCCAGTTTCCTCGCACAATCCAAAGATGTGCAGGTTTGGTGGATTGGCCATGATCAATGGGTGGGGATACCGGCCGAGGTAGAGTGCTCTTTCAGAGGGTCTGTGCAGACACGATGGGATGACTGCACCATAGGAATTCTATGGTAATGCCACCAGACTAGTAATTCAGAGCCCAGGCTCATGCTCTGGGGACATTTGTTCAATCCCACCATGTGGCAGCTGGTGGAATTTAACTTCAATTAATTAATCTAGAATCTCAGTAATGACAACCCTGAATCTATTAAAAAGTGTTGTAAAACACCATCAGGTTCACTAATGTCCCTTTAGAGAAGGAAATCTGCCATCATTACCTGGTCTGCCGTCCATGTGACTCCTATGTGACTCAGGACTTAGTCTCCCGATGGGAGAATTGTGCCCCATGTGTTAGAACAAAGGAAGTCTTTAGCTGCATTAATCTTTGGACTGTGGGAGGAAACCGGAGCACCCGGAGGAAACCCACGCAGACACGGGGAGAATGTGCAGTCTCCGCACAGACAGTGACCTAAGCCGGGAATCGAACCTGGGACCCTGGAGTTTTGAAGCAACTTGTCTAACACTGTGCTACAATGCCTCCTAGCTTGCTGTCCAGTTTAGGTTGGGTAGCAGACTCCCTCCCGATGTTACCAATTCAGTCAGAGACCCAGCCGCCTTGGAAACTCCATTGCTGAGTCTGGTCGGACACCTGGAAGGGCACCCTCAGAATCAAAAATCCATGCGAAGACTTCAGAGGGACGCCTAAACTAATCAAGCTGCCTACGCAAAAGAACCTTAAAATAATCTAAAACCAAGTTCCCTGTAAAGGTGGATCTTTCGACAATTCTGATCAAAACAACAGTAATATGATGACAGTAAAACCTTTTCATAGTTCTGCATGATTAAAGTACAATGAACCTTTGCAAAACACACGTGTGAGGCAGTGTCGCAGAATAATGCCCAGTTGAGCTATCAAGAGCTAGCACCTTGCAATTTGCATTTACATTTCCAGCACTCTGTATAGAATCAAGTGTTAGAACAAAGGAAGTCTTTAGCTGCATTAATCCTTGGTCAGAAAGGGTGCTCCAGTGCTCTTCAAGATGTTGTGCCATGTCTTGGCTGCTGTCTTAAATATAGGAGAGGAACGACTTCTGTGTTCAACTTGGTTACCACAGACAGCTTTGTTTTTAATTAAAAGAAAAGTCTGCCGAGACAAAATTTCTGTTTTTTGCCACAAACCCTTACCCCTGTACCTTTGAAATGGTTTTTAAAACAACCTCCCACTGCCATTTACCTACACACTTTGCAAAACCCACTGATTAGAGAATGTCATAGCACGGATGAAAACCTTTCAACCCATTCTATCTGTGCTGGCTGTTTGAAGGAACTATCCAATTAGTCCCACTTCCTAGTCTTTCCCATTATTACTGCAAGTATTTTTCCTGAAATATTCATCCAATTTCCTTGTTAATACTGGCAGCGCTTTCCAATTCATTGTGGAATAGAAATGTCTTCATGTCATCTCTTGTTGTTTTGCCAATTACCTTAAATCTGCGCCCTCTGGCTCCCGCCCCTCCCGCCAGTACAAACAACTTCTGCCTATTTATTCTATAAAAACTGCTCATAATTTTGAATGCCTCTTTTAAATCCCCCCTTAGGCTCCAAAACTCTCAGGAGAACATTGTAGAAAATGTATTTGGAAAGCTAAATCCGTGCACCAATTTGATACTAATCATTATTATAGTCACAAGCAGGCTTACATTAACACTGCAATGAAGTTACTGTGAAAATCCCCGAGTCGCCACATTCTGGCGCCTGTTTGGGTACACGGAGGGAGAATTAAGAATGTCCAATTCACCTAACAGTCACATCTTTCTGGACTTGTGGGAGGAAACTGGAGCACCGGAGGAAACCCACGCAGTCACCGGGAAAACGTGCAGACTCCGCACAGACAGTGACCCAATCCAGGAATCGAACCAGGGACCCTGGCGCTGTGAAGCAACAGTGCTAACTGATGTGTTGGTTAAGCTGGGTCTGTGAGGACTGCGTTTACTGTAGCAGCGAGAGAGACAGGCTTCCAACACTTGAAGAAATGCAACTCTATTTTATTAAGCTCTTAACTATTAAACATACTTTAACTGTGGGTTGACACTATGCTGACTTGACTGGAGACCTGAGGCTAACCTGACCAGACTATCTTACTGCCACATGGTGGATGTTCTAGTTGATGCTCACAGGCTCTGACTGTCTCAGAGGCTGCATCCCAAGAGAGCGGGAAAACGAGTACCCTCTGGTTTTATAGTAGCCGTGTCCTGTCTGGTGATTGGCGGCTATTTTCTTCATTGGTCATCCTTTGTGTCACTCACTGTCTGTCGGTGCACCATCATATACTTGTGTGTATATTATGACATCTCCCCCCTTTCAAAAAATGTGTATGTGTCAATAAATAGTGGGTGTGTATATGAGCCTCTGTACAAAGTATGTAAGCGTACTCACATGAGTAGGAGCTTAACTATATACAAAACACGTGAACGTATTTACATGGGAAGGTGTCTAGTGCAGATAGAGGGCAGATAACAAATTAGGAAGAAACAATATGTACAGATGTGTAAACGGATCACAAGGTAATGCAACATTCAGTCTATAAGTTCAGTCTCTGTGGCGGGCGACAAATTCTGGTTGACCGCCTCAAGGGCGGGTCAGGGGCCGCCTGCACTGGAATGGGTGGAGCTGCGTCCAACGTAGACGGTGGCAAAAGAAGCGGCAGATCGGTGACCTCTTGGAAGGGTGTGTCCTGAGGAATCAGTAGGCGAGGCGGGACATCACGTTCAGGTGGCGAGCGTGGAAGCAGTCGCAGTGCCCGCCTATTATGGCGAAGGAAAGAGCCATCATGCATGCGAACGAGAAATGATCTGGGGGCCACTTGCTTGACCACCACAGCTGTGGCAGACCAGCCACCGTCAGGTAGCTGAACACGAACTCGGTCAGCAGGGACCAGAGCAGGGAGATCTGTGGCATGGGCATCATACGCCGACTTGCATTGGGCCCGAGACAGTTGCATTCTTTGCAGGACTGGAAAATTGTCAAGGTCCGGGACGTGGATAGCTGGCACCGTCGCCCGTAGTGTACGGTTCATTAGCAGCTGTGCTGGGGACAGGCCAGCGGACAAAGGAGTCGCCCTGTAGGCTAGCAGTGCCAGGTGAAAATCTGAACCCGAATCAGCAGCTTTACACAACAGTCGTTTTACAATGTGTATCCCCTTTTCTGCTTTCCCATTTGACTGGGGGTAGTGGGGGCTTGAAGTGACGTGCGTGAAACTTTACTGTCGGGCAAAATCCGTCCACTCCTGACTGAAGAAGCACGGGCCATTATCTGTCATGACTGTAAGTGGAATGCCATGACGGGCAAAGGTCTCTTTGCACGCCCTGATGACTGTTGCTGATGTGAGGTCATTCAGTCTGACCACCTCGGGGTAGTTTGAAAAATAGTCCACAAGGAGGATGTAGTTCCGGCCTTTTGCATGGAAGAGATCAATGCCAACCTTGGTCCATGGGGAGGACACCAGTTCATGCGGCTGCAAAGTCTCTTTCGGCTGAGCTGGCTGGAACCGTTGGCACGTTGGGCAATTTAGGACAGTGTTGGCGATGTCGTAATTGATGCCAGGCCAATAAACTGCCTCTCGGGCTCGCCGGCGACACTTTTCCACCCCCAAGTGACCCTCGTGGAGTTGGCCGAGGACGAGCTCTCGCCTACTCTGTGGTATTACTATCCTGTCCAGTTTCATTAGTACGCCATCGACCACTGCCAGGTCGTCTTTTATATTATAGAACTGTGGGCACTGGCCCTTCTGCCAAGCATCTGTGAGATGGCGCATGACCCGTTGGAGTAAAGGATCCCTGACCGTCTCTTGATGAATCTGCACGACCCTTTCGTCAGTGGCCGGAAAGTTGGATGCGCAGAACTCAACATGGGCGTCGATCTGGCAGACGAAATCCGACTGCTCGCACGGCGTGGTGATGGAGCGAGAGAGTGCATCGGCCACAATGAGCTCCTTGCCCAGGGTGTAGACCAGGTCGAAATCATAGCGTCGGAGTTTGAGGAGGATACTCTGTAGGCGTGGCGTCATATCGCTGAGGTCCTTCTGTATGTGGCCTGTGGTCTGCTTCGACCGTAAACTTGGGGAGTCCATACACGTAATCATGAAATTTGTCAATCCCCGTAAGGAGGCCCAGGCACTCTTTCTCGATTTGAGCATATCGCTGCTCAGTAGGGGTCATAGCTCTAGATGCATATGCGACTGGGGCCCAGGAGGAGGATTCGTCGCGCTGGAGGAGTACTGCACCAATGCCAGCCTGGCTCGCGTCGGTGGAGATCTTCATCTCCTTGGCAGGGTCGAAAAATGCCAGGACCGGGACCTTGATGAGTTTCGCCCTGAGCTCACGCCACTCTCGCTCAAGAGCGGGGAGCCACTTGAAGTCGGTGTTTTTTTTGACAAGATTGCGGAGAGCTGTGGTGTGAGATGCAAGGTTGGGGATAAACTTCCCAAGGAAGTTGACCATCCCTAGGAAGCGGAGGACCCCCTTCTTGTCCTCCGGTGTCTTCATAGCATTGATCGCCGACACCTTGTCTGCGTCTGGCTGCACACCGAACTGCGAAATATGGTTGCCGAGGAACTTTATTTCTGCTTGACCGAACGAGCATTTGGCTCTGTTTCGTCGGAGGCCATGCTCGTGGATCCTATGGAACACTCGCTTGAGGCGATCGATGTGTTCCTGAGGAGTTGTGGACCAGACAATAATGTCATTGACGTACACTCACACCCCCTCGATGCCCTCCATCATTTGATCCATTATTCGGTGGAACACCTCCGAGGTGGAGATGATGCCAAAGGGCATCCGGTTGTAACAGTAACGACCAAATGGGGTGTTAAAAGTGCAGAGCTTTCGACTGGATGTCTCCAGCAGTATCTGCCAAAACCCCTTGGAGGCATCCAGCTTCGTAAATAACTTGGCGTGAGCCATTTTGCTGGTGAGCTCTTCTCGCTTAGGGACAGGGTAGTGTTCCCTTGTGGCACACAAAGACTCCGTGAGACGAATAGAGTGAAGTCGATGAGGCTTTATTAAGCGTGTCTGTTCCCCAGCAGCCCGATAGTAAACTGGCCTGCGGGGGAAGGCACCGGCTTCTTATACTTCGCCTTCAGGGCGGAGCATGAGGTCAACGGCCAACCAGGACCCGGGATCTGTCAGCCAATGACATTAGGGCTTCCAGTCCCACATGACCCCCAATACATACTACCACATTCACCCCTTGTCAAAATGAACCCGGCGGGGTGATGCTTCGTATGGTGGTAAGGGTTTACAGGGCTGGTCCTGGGAGGATAGAACAGTTACATGGTAGTACAGTATTGTCCTGTTACAACTATTTACAGAGTGTATAGGAAAAACAAAATGTTCATTGGACAGTCCATCTTTGTTTTACATCGACGCCACGAGTCGGTCGGGCGGTCTGGTCGTCCGTGTCGATCGCCTCGGCCCCGGCGGTGGTGGTGGTGCTTGTACCAGCGTTGTCGCCTCCGGGAGCCGCACGGTTTCAGCTGTCGGTGCAAAGGGGAGGGGGACTGAGCCTCCTGGGAAGGGGGCGGTCGCGGGGTGCGGCGGTGGCAGGAAGGGGGGCGGTTGGGTTGATGGTGTCGGGGGGGTGTGCGTGGTGCCGGCGGGCGCCAGATTCCGCAGGGAGACCGTGTCCTGTCGGCCGTCGGGGTACTCCACGTAGGCGTACTGGGGGTTTGCGTGGAGGAGGTGAACCCTTTCGACCAACGGGTCCGCCTTATGTGCCCGCACGTGCTTTCGGAGCAGGATGGGTCCTGGGGCCGCCAGCCAGGTCGGCAGCGACGTTCCAGAGGAGGACCTCCTAGGGAAGACAAGGAGACGCTCGTGAGGCGTTTGATTAGTGCTTGTACATAATAACGACTGGATGGAATGGAGAGCGTCCGGGAGGACCTCCTGCCACCGTGAAACTGGGAGATCCCTGGACCGTAGGGCCAGTAGGACGGCCTTCCAGACCGTGCCGTTCTCCCTTTCTACTTGCCCGTTCCCCCGGGGGTTGTAGCTGGTCGTCCTGCTTGAAGCTATGCCCTTGCTGAGCAGGAACTGGCGCAGCTCGTCACTCATGAAGGAGGACCCCCTGTCGCTGTGGACGTATGCGGGGTAACCGAACAGCGTGAAGATGCTGTTCAGGGCTTTAATGACTGTGGCCGCGGTCATGTCGGAGCAGGGAATGGCAAAAGGGAAGCGGGAGTATTTGTCCACTACATTAAGGAAATACGCGTTGCGGTCGGTGGAGGGGAGGGGCCCTTTGAAATCGAGACTGAGGCGTTCAAAGGGGCGGGAAGCCTTAATCAGGTGCGCTCCATCTGGCCTGAAAAAATGCGGTTTGCATTCTGCGCAGATGTGGCAGTCCCTTGTGACCTCCTCTAAGGAGTATGGGAGATTAAGGGACTTGATGAAGTGGTAAAACCGAGTGACCCCCGGGTGGCAGAGGTCCTCGTGGAGGGCTTGGAGGCGGTCAATTTGTGCGTTGGCACATGTGCCGCGGGATAGGGCATCGGACGGCTCGTTCAGCTTTCCGGGCCGGTACAAGATCTCATAGTTGAAGGTGGAGAGTTCGATCCTCCACCGCAAGATCTTGTCGTTCTTGATCTTGCCCCGCTGTGCATTATCGAACATGAAGGCTACCGACCGTTGGTCAGTGAGGAGAGTGAATCTCCTGCCGGCCAGGTAATGCCTCCAATGTCGCACAGCTTCCACTATGGCTTGGGCTTCCTTTTCCACTGAGGAGTGGCGGATTTCTGAGGCGTGGAGGGTTCGGGAGAAGAAGGCCACGGGTCTGCCCGCTTGGTTAAGGGTAGCCGCTAGAGCTACGTCCGAGGCGTCGCTCTCGACCTGGAAGGGGAGGGACTCGTCGATGGCGCGCATCGTGGCCTTTGCGATGTCCGCTTTGATGCGGCTGAAGGCCTGGCAAGCCTCTGTCGACAGAGGGAAAGTCGTGGTCTGTATTAGGGGGCGGGCCTTGTCTGCGTACTGGGGGACCCACTGGGCGTAGTACGAAAAGAACCCCAGGCAGCGTTTCAGGGCTTTTGGGCAGTGCGGGAGGGGAAATTCCATGGGTGCGCGCATACGTTCGGGGTCGGGGCCTATTATCCCATTGCGCACTATGTAGCCCAGAATGGCTAGCCGATCGGTGCTAAAAACGCACTTGTCCTCGTTGTACGTGAGGTTCAAGGCTTTGGCGGTCTGGAGGAATTTTTGGAGGTTGGCGTCGTGGTCCTGCTGATCGTGGCCGCAGATGGTTACATTGTCGAGGTACGGGAACGTGGCCCGTAACCCATGTTGATCAACCATTCGGTCCATCTCCCGTTGGAAGACCGAGACCCCGTTTGTGACGCCAAAAGGGACCCGTAGGAAATGGTATAATCGCCCGTCTGCCTCGAAGGCTGTGTACTTGCGGTCACTTGGGCGGATGGGGAGCTGATGGTAGGCGGACTTGAGGTCCACGGTGGAGAAGACTTTTTACTGGGCAATCCGATTGACCATGTCGGATATGCGGGGGAGAGGGTACGCGTCTAGTTGTGTGTACCTGTTGATGGTCTGGCTATAGTCAATGACCATCCTTTGTTTCTCCCCTATCTTCACTACTACCACCTGCGCTCTCCAGGGACTATTGCTGGCCTGGATTATGCCCTCCTTTAGTAGCCGCTGGACTTCGGAGCGAATGAAGGTCCGGTCCTGGGCGCTGTACCGTCTGCTCCTAGTGGCGACGGGTTTGCAATCCGGGGTGAGGTTCGCAAACAAGGACGGGGGTTGCACCTTGACGGTGGCGAGGCCGCAGATAGTGAGTGGGGGTATGGGGATGCCGAATTTAAACGTAAGGCTCTGTAGGTTACATTGAAAATCTAAGCCCAGCAAGGTAGGGGCACAGAGTTGGGGAAGGATGTTAAGTTTGTAGTTTTTGAATTCCCTCCCCTGCACTGTAAGGGTAACTATGCAGAATCCCTGGATCTGTACGGAGTGGGATCCTGCAGCTAGGCAAATCTTTTGTGCGCTGGGGTAGGTAGTTAAGGAACAGCGTCTTACCGTGTCGGGATGTATAAAACTTTCCGTGCTCCCGGAGTCGACTAGGCATGGCGTCTCGTGGCCGTTAATTAGGACCGTTGTCGTCGTCGTCTGGAGAGTCCGGGGCCGAGCCTGATCGAGCGTAACCGAAGCGAGCCGTGGTTGTAGTCGTGGGGTGGGGTCCGTTGTTGCCGTCCAAGATGGCGTCGGGGATGGACAAAATGGCCACCCCCATACATCGCACGTGGCTGAGGGGTCACAAGATGGCGTCGGGGGTGGACAAAATGGCCGCCCCCATACGTCGTACAGGTCGGGGGCGGTCCAAGATGGTGGCGCCCCTCCTCCCCTCGTGGTGGTCGGGACCCAAAATGGCGGTGCCTGCGGGTCGCACATGGTGTGCTGGGGGGTCTGGGAGCGCTAGGACCGCGCGGAGTTCCTGCATTGCGAGCGCCAGGGCCGCGGGCGCTAGGACCGCGCGGAGTTCCTTCACTGCGAGCGCCAGGGCCGCGGGCGCTCGGACCGCGCGGAGTTCCTTCACTGCGAGCGCCAGGGCCGCGGGCGCTAGGACCGCGCGGAGCTCCCTCGCCGGGGACAGCGGTGGTCGGGGCCCAGGTCGGCAGCGCCGGCGGGTCAGTCGTGGGGCCGCGAGCGCTGGGACCATGCGGAGCTCCCTCGCCGGGGACAGCGGCGGTCGGGGTCCAGGTAGGTTGCGCCGGCGGGTCAGGCGTGGGGCCGCGAGCGCTGGGACCATGCGGAGCTCCCTCGCCGGGGACAGCGGCGGTCGGGGTCCAGGTAGGTTGCGCCGGCGGGTCAGGCGTGGGGCGCGGGACGGGGGTGAGGGCCCAGGTCGGCGGCGCCGGCGGGTCAGTCATGGGGCCGCGAGCGCTGGGACCGTGCGGAGCTTCCTCGCCGGGGACAGCGGTGGTCGGGGTCCAGGTAGGTTGCGCCGGCGGGTCAGGCGTGGGGCGCGGGACGGGGGTGAGGGTGGCGTTCGGGATGCGAAAGACTCCTTCCTCTCCGTGGAGAGTGTTGGCCGGCACCCAAATCGGGAGCACCGGCGGCGGGTCGTACATGGACTGCGGGGAGGGGGGTTGGGGAGCGTAGGCGGCGTGCAGGGCTCCCAGTTCTCCCGGGGCCGCGGTGGTCGGGACCCAAAATGGAGGCGCCTGCGGGTCGCACATGGCGTGCTGGGGGGGTTGGGAGGCATAGACTGCCTGTAGGGCTCCCTGTGGCCCCAGGACGGCGGCGACCTCGCGGGATCGGCACACCACCGCATAGTGGCCCTTTTTCCCGCAGCTTTTGCAGATGGCTGCGCGGGCCGGACAGCGTTGTCGGGGGTGCTTCGCCTGGCCGCAGAAATAGCAGCGGGCGCCCCCGGTGCGACTCGGGGTTTGAACTGCGCAAGCCTGTGGGGTGTCCGGGGGGGGGTAGGGGGTTTGCCGCGACGGGTACGTATGGGGCCCAATGGCCTGCCGCGCGGTCGGGGCCGTAGGCGCGGGTATTACGCGCGGCTACGTCCAGCGAGGCTGCCAGGGCCCGTGCCTCTGAGAGTCCTAGCGACTGTTTTTCTAGAAGTCTTTGGCGGATTTGGGAGGATTGCATACCTGCCACAAAAACATCGCGCATTAACATGTCCGTATGTTCGTTTGCATTCACCGACGGGCAGCTGCAGGCTCGTCCCAAAATCAACAGCGCGGCGTAGAACTCGTCCATCGATTCTCCGGGAGCTTGTCGTCTCGTCGCGAGCTGGTAGCGAGCGTAGATTTGGTTAACTGGGCGAACGTAGAGACTTCTCAGTGCTGTGAACGCCGTCTGGAAATCGTCGGTGTCTTCAATGAGGGTGAAAATCTCCGTGCTCACCCTCGAGTGCAGGACCTGCAGTTTTTGTTCGTCTGAGACTCGGCCTGTGGTCGATCTGATGTAGGCCTCGAAGCAAGTCTGCCAGTGTTTGAAGGCTGCTGCCGCATTCACTGCGTGGGGGCTGATCCTCAGGCATTCCGGAATGATCCTGAGCTCCATAGTCCTTTTTAGGCACGCTTAATAAATTGTGGCGCACAAAGACTCCGTGAGACAAATAGAGTGAAGTCGATGAGGCTTTATTAAGCGTGTCTGTTCCCCAGCAGCCCGATAGTAAACTGGCCTGCGGGGGAAGGCACCGGCTTCTTATACTTCGCCTTCAGGGCGGAGCATGAGGTCAACGGCCAACCAGGACCCGGGATCTGTCAGCCAATGACATTAGGGCTTCCAGTCCCACATGACCCCCAATACATACTACCACATCCCTCATGATGTTACGGTTCAAATCTTTAGGGTCGATACAAATGCGAAGTTCCCCTGATGATTTTTTGACACAAACCATGGAGCTAACCCAGTCCGTGGGTTCCGTGACCTTAGAAATGACGCCCTGGTCCTGGAGGTCTTGCAGCTGCTGCTTGAGGCGGTCCTTTAGGGGTGCCAGCACCCGGGCAGTGCATGAACCATGGGCGTGGCATTCGGTTTCAGAAGTATCTTGTATGTGTAGGGGAGCGTACTCATACCCTCGAAGACGCTGTGGTATCGTGCAATTATGTCATTTAATTGGGTTTGGAGAAAGTTGGCATCTGGCGAGGCTGATGCCTCAGCGGGCGACATGGAGTGAACCCGCTGCACAAGATTCAGGATTTTGCAGGCCTGAGCACCGAGCAAGGAAGCTTTGTTGGACCCTACTATTTTGAAACGCAGGGTGACTCTTGAGGAACGATGAGAAACCACAAGCTGGCATGAGCCACTGGCAGCAATGGCACTAAAGTACACAGGGCTGCGTAGTGGACAAGCTTGCCACACTGGAGACAGCGTCGAGATTTCGCAGGACATTGCCTCTTTAAGTGGGCGGAGCCACAGTTGTTGCACATCATGACGCCGACGTCAGGACGTTCCGCGAGCCACCACTCATGCGCGGTGCCGTCGAAAGATGTGCGCACATGCGCAGTTCGATCCTAGGCCTCGGCATCCCCTAGATTGTAGCGTGCATGTGCAGGAGCCCGGGAAAAGTGCGCAAAATGGCTGCCCTCATCCAGACTCAGGCCCTGGAGTGTTTTACGGCTTGCACCCGCTCCGCATCGTGGGGGTCTTGCCGCGCCGTCTCTGCCGCCTTGATATGGGAGTACTGGTTATTAGCGTGCTCATGTAGGACGCAGGTTTCGATGGCGATGGTGAGGGTGAGCTGCTTAACTTTGAGGAGTTGCCGGCGAAGGGGATCGGAATGGACCCCGAAAACGATCTGGTCGCGGATCATGGAGTCGGAAGTGGAGCCGTAGTTGCAGGATTGTGCGAGGATACGCCGATGGGTTAAGAAGGACTGAAAAGGTTCATCCTTACCCTGAAGTCTCTGCTGGAACACACAGCGTTCAAAGCTCTCGTTGACTTCGATGTCACAGTAGCTGTCGAACTTCAGCAGGACAGTTTTGGACTTTGTCTTGGCCTCACCTTCAGAGTTAAAAATGTGGATAGCGTGGTCCCCGGCTGTAGAGAGGAAGAGAGCAATCTTTCTGGCATCCGATGCGGCCTCGAGGCCGATGGCTTCAAGATAAAGCTGAAACTTCTGCCTAAAAGTCTTCCAGTTCGCACCGAGGTTGCCGGCGATGCGGAGCTGCGGGGGAGGGCGGACGCTGTCCATGTTACCGGATGGCTGATCGCTGGTCAAAGGCAGACTATCTCAAGGTGGGTCCATCAAACTCGAGCATGACTCACTGGTACCATGATGTGTTGGGTAAGCTGGGTCTGCGAGAACTGCGTTTACTGTAGCAGAGAGAGAGACTGGCTTCCAACACTTGAAGAAATGCAACTCTATTTTATTAAACTCTTAACTATTAAACATACTTTAACTGTGGGTTGACACTATGCTGAGTTGACTGGAGACCTGAGGCTAACCTGACCAGACTATCTTACTACCACATGGTGGATGTTCTAGTTGCTGCTCACAGGCTCTGACTGTCTCAGAGGCTGCATCCCAAGAGAGCGGGAAAACTAGTGCCCCCTGGTTATATAGTGATCGTGTCCTGTCTGGTGATTGGCTGCTGTGTTCTGTATGTTCATTGGTCACCTTTGTGTCAATCAATGTCTGTCTGTGCACCATCATATACTTGTGTGTATGTTATGACACTAACCTCTGTGCTACCATGTCACCCATCTCGGTTGAATCATGATGCGTCAACATTTTTGCCTCTCCCTTTGTTGTTAAGGGCCACAAAAGAAACGGTTCCTCGAGGCATTCTCTCAAGAAGAGGCAACCATCTTCTTGTACCCAGATGCTAAGATTGCAAGTTGGAATTCAGCCAATTAATAAGGCCCAAACTCCATTTTTATTACTCCATCTCCATCCCCGCCACTCTTTCCTTTACTTATTCTAAAATTTATTTGCAAAATAAATAGCCAATTAGTCCTGGGATGGGACAGGAGAGACAGTGGGGGGGGGGGGGTGGGGGGGGGTGGATGGTGGTGGTGGTGAGGACTGGGGATGGGAGTGGTGTTGGAGGGAGCTAACGCCACTACTGGGGAGTCAAAGATGATCGAAGAAAAGTGACTAAAGTGTCAGCAAACTGTAAAGACAGTGGATGCAAACAGCAGGGGCTGCCTTTTCACCCTTTCCAGTAATAAAAAAAGCATTAATCCAATCATTCTGGGGAAAGATTGGATGGAATGGGCCTGTTAGTAAATCAGAGATTTGTTTTGTTTGCGAAATGGAAACAGAAATTCATAACTGACTGAGTGCATCGTGTCCCTGCATGTTTAATGTGTTGCCAGACTGATAAGTGAAGCTTGACAGCGGCAATTCACTTCACCTGGAGACAGACAGCTCCTCTGTAAATACTGAAACAAGACTCATGGGATCAGGGGGAGGATGATGGAATGCTCTCACTGCTAAGAGTTTAATATTAGTGTTGACAGAATTCCCGTATCAATCTGAGGTGTTATTGCGTGGAGCTGTTGTAGTGCCAATTCTTGTTCCTTGTTCATTTCATCTTTGTAAGGTGACACTCACGGCTAGGATTGTACGGCTCATTCACATCTCGGGGTCACCTCTGCACTACGCAAACTGGGTAGGAGGAAATATCTTCACTCGCATCAGCTACTGAATGACATGTGCATGTGTGGCAAAACTCTTAAATTATGACACGTCTATTTGGAAGTAAAATCACGAAGAACATTTTCACAAAGGGCAAGAGAGAGGACTTCACCACCATCTCCCTTCCCACAGAGAAGGGCACGGTAGCACAGTGGTTAGCACAGTTCCTCCACAGCGCCAGGGTCCCAGGTTCGATTCCTGACTTGGGTCACTGGCTGTGCGGAGTCTGCACGTTCTCCCCGTGTGTGCGTGGGTTTCCTCCGGGTGCTCCGGTTTCCTCATACAGTCCAAAGATGTGCAGGTTAGGTGGATTGGCCATGCTAAATTTCCCTAAGTGTTTAGGTGGTGGGGTTGCTGGGTTACGGGGATAGGGTGGAAGTGTGGGCTTAAGTGGGGTGCTCTTTCCAAGGGCCTGTGCAGACTCGATGGGCCAAATGGCCTGCTTTTGCACTGTAAATTCTATGATTCTATGAGTGGGCACTTGTGGTTGCTGTCATGATATTCAGATAAACATCATGGTGCAATCACACATACACACTGATGGACAGATCAACGGACCAATCAACACACACGCAACATTACAGCCAATCACAAGCAAGGGCACACGCACTATAAAACGAGGAACACCACAGTTCCCGCTCATTCCAGCAGGAGACAGCTCAGGGCACAGAGCTCACAGCAAGCCACTCAGACATTCACCATGTGCTGAGTGCCTCTCCAAGATAGTGTTGGAGCTGGGTCCACAGGTTAAAGGGTAATGAACGAACCACAGTAACAAGTTTACAGATGTTTTTATTGATAGTAATAAAACAGAGTTGCACCATCTGCAACCGTGTTGGTTCGTCTGTGTAGCAGAGCACCCAACGCGACATATCCAACAGCACATGCAGCAATGCATATATTCTGAACGATTCACTTGTGTGCATCCCCTCTCTGGAGAATCTTGAGGGGGTTCCTACACAGGGCAGCTCCAGTGGCTACAGCATGGTTGGTGGGAAGTTGCTGACTTTCAGTGGAGGAGACTGCAGATGGCTTCTGGGCCTACTTTGGACAATACCACCTCGAGTGGGTGACAGTAGTCTGGGATAACTGAGAGTCAACTGCAGGGGCGCTGGGGGAGTACTAGTCCAGGAGGAAAGAATCCTGCCACCCTGAGAGAGAGTGGGAATTGGAGATTAATGGACTACAAAGTTTTCCACTCCTCTCTCGGTAATGTAGTAATCTGTTGGAGGGCCCCTTCGAACATTGAGATCCACAATAGTTGAGTCTCCATTGGGGAAAGCAAGTACACCCACAGCTACACTCAGACACTGAGTAGCTTGTGCTTCAATCAAAGTTAAGAAAGTAAGTGGCCTTGGGTGACTGTCTGTGTGGAGTTTGCATGTTCTCCCCGTGTCTGCGTGGGTTTCCTCCAGGTGCTCTGGTTTCCTCCCACAGTCTAAATATATGCAGATTAGTTAGGCTATCGTGGTTATGAGGGTAGGGCGGGGGATGGGCCTTCGTAGGGTGTTCTTTCAGAGGGTCGGTGCAGACTCAATGGGCTGAATGGCCACCTTCTGCACTGTAGGGATTGTATAGAAAATGTTCATCATCAGAGGCTGCATCCTTGTACACAGCTGTAGAGGGGAGGCGGTGGCGTAATGGTACTGGACTAGTAATCCAGAGACCCAGTAAAATGTTCTGGGGGCCCAGGTTCGAATCCCTCCACGGCAGATGGTGGAAATTGAATTCAATAAAAGTCTGGAAGTAAAAGTCTAATGATGACCAGGAAACCATTGTCAATTGTCATAAAAACCCATCTGGTTCACTAATGTCCTTTAGGGAAGGAATTCTGTCGCCCTTACCTGGTCTGGCCTACATGTGACTCCAGACCCAGAGCAATGTAGTTGACTCTTAACTGCCCTCAGGGATGGGCAATAAATGCCGGCCCAGCCGGTGAAACCCACATCCCATGAGAAATAATGTCTCATCTCATGGAATTGGTCATCACTTCCGTGACGCTCCACACTCTTTGAGAGCGACAAGCCTATCAATGCACCAAGCATCTCGGTGTGCATACTGATTGTCTTATTGACATCCCCATCTGGGTCTCCCCTCCAGCAGTGGTCACTGATGCACGATCAATTACACAAAGACGAGAGTTGGGTGCAATCGAGGCTTTATTACACTAAGATGTGTGGCCTCCTACAACAGCTGGCGAAATGGCTGCTGTACTGGGAGCACACACATTTATACTCCGCCTACTGGGCGGAGCCAGCAGACAGGGAACTACCCCCGTACCTGTAGTACAGGGGCCTTACCACAAAGCACCTAATATATACATCAGTGGTGACTACCACAGTCACCTGTGCTGTCCGGTTGGGTGGGTGGGTGGGGGGGGGGGGGGTGGGGGGGGGGGTGGGGGGGGGGGGTGTTGTGCTTTTCTCCTGGTTTGCTGCAGCCTATTTGTGCCCAGTGATGTACCAGCTGCAGATCCTAAGTCTACGTTGCCTCTGAAGGAAATGGAGTGCCAGTATTGAGCTATTGGCTGCGGGCGTCAGCTCCAGTGATGGTGCTCCTTCATCGCAGGTTTACAGCTGTGCCCACCTTCCTCGGCAGCTGCCATGTCTGCCCCAGGTCACAGCTGTCGGATACAAAAGCGTAAATCTAGAAGGGCAGATTCGGGCTGGCATGGAAAGCAAGCGGCCATATCATTTCAGCTTGCACTTGAAACCAGAAAGCATAGAATCCACAGACCCGCTGCAGTGCAGAGTCATAAAATCGTAGAATTTACAGTGCGGAAGGAATTCATTCGGCCCATCGAGTCTGCACCAGCCCTTGGAAAGAGCACCCTACCCAAGCCCTCACCTCCACCCTATCACCGTAACCCAGTAACCCCACCCACTTTTTTGGACACTAAGGGCAATTTAGCATGGCCAATCCACCTGACCTGCACATCTTTGGACTGTGGAAGGAAACCGGAGCACCCGGAGGAAACCCACGCAGACACGGGGAGAGCGTGCAGACTCCGCACAGACAGAGACCCAAGCTGGGAATCGAACCTGGGACCCTGGAGATGTGAAGCAACTGTGCTGACCACTGTGCTACCGTGCTGCCCCACGGAGGCAGCCCCACGGAAGACAGCTCCAAGTGGAGCAACCGGAGGAAGCCCACGCAGGCACGGGGAGAACATACAAGCCCCACGATGATGGTGAGTTCAGATTTGAGAGAGGATATAAGAACATAATATCATAAGATGGAGGAGCAGAATTAGGCCACTCGGCCCATCGAGTCTGCTCCGCCATTTAATCATGGCTGATACTTTTCTCATCCCCATTCTCCTGCCTTCTCCCCATTACCCCTGATCCCCTTATTAATCAAGAACCTATCTATCTCTGTCTTAAACACATCAGTGATTTGGCCTCCACAGCCTTCTGCGGCAAAGAGTTTCACCGATTCACCACCCTCTGGCTGAAGAAATTGCTCCTCATCTCTGTTTTCGACGATCGTCCCTTTAGTCTGAGATGGTGTCCTCTGGTTCTAGTTTTTCCTACAAGTGGAAACATCCTCTCCATGTCCACTCTATCCAGGCCACGCAGTGTCCTGTAAGTTTCAATAAAACCCCCCTCATCCTTCTAAACTCCAACGAGTACAGACCCAAAGTCTTCAACCGTTCCTCATACAACAAGCTGTTCATTCCAGGGATCATTCTTGTGAACCTCCTCTGGACCCTTTCCAAGGCCAGCACATCCTTCCTTAGATACAGGTCCCAAAACTGCTCACAATATTCCAAATGGGGTCTGACCAGAGCCTTATAGAGCCTCAGAAGTACATCCCTGCTCTTGTATTCTAGCCCTCTCGACGTGAATGCTAACATTGCATTTGCTTTCCTAACTGCTGACTGAACCTGCATGTTAACTAAATAGAAAATGCTGGAAAATCTCAGCAGGTCTGGCAGCATCTGTAGGGAGAGAAAAGAGCTAACGTTTCGAGTCCAGATGACCCTTTGTCAAAGCTAACAGACAGAGAAAGGGGGAAATATTTATACTGTGGAGTGAGAATGAAAGATGAGTCATAGCCACAGAAACCCTGGGAAACCGGCTGCTAATGGCCACAGAAACCAAGGGGAAAGAGTGCTAATGGCAGTCCCCGGAGAGAACAAAAGATGTGAAAGGCCAAACAGCATAGAAACTAATGCATAGAGGGAGGGGAGGGGGTGAGGGTAGTGGCGCAGGAGATGGGCCACACACTGTTGAGGGCCCTGTCAACAACTGTAGATGGGAAATCACGGTTGAGGAAGAAGGAACACATTTTCGAAGCACCATTTTGGAAAGTGGCATCATCGGAACAAATGCGACGGAAGCGAAGGAGTTGAGAGAATGGGATGGAGTCCTTACAGGGTGTAGGGTGCGATGACCTGTAGTCCAGATAGCTGTGGGGGTCAGTGGGCTTTGTCATGTGAGAGTACTTTTAAGAAATGGGTGTTTATAAATGGGTGTGTATATAAATATCTGTAGTGAGAGTATGTTTAAGAAATGGGTGTTTACTACTGCAGTGATGTCAGAGAGTGGGTGGAGCTGGGCTGTCTGTCAGCTTTTCACTTTAGTTTTAGGCTGTTTGTTGTACGGTATGTTTTAGTTTCGTTTTCAGAACTGGATAGCTGCAGTCACAGCCAGAAGGTGTATGAGCCTCTCTCTCTCTGTAATCTAAAAACTGTAAATCGATCCTTTGGTGATTTAAAACTAATAACTGCTCTCAGTAGTGGCTTTAGCCTGATGTGCTTCTGTTAAAAGTTATTTTTCAAGTCTTATGGATGTTAAAAGGACAGTTTAAGGATTACTTTGTGTTGTATTCTTTGGGGGTTGTATTTGAATTGATGGTTGCTAAGATGTTCACTGTATGTTGTAAAAAGGTTAACTTGAGTTCATGGAATAAACATGAAAATGAAATGAAAATCGCTTATTGTCACAAGTAGGCTTCAAATGAAGTTACTGTGAAAAGCCCCTAGTCGCCACATTCCGGTACCTGTTCGGGGAGGCTGGTACGGGAATTGAACCGTGCTGCTGGCCTGCCTTGGCCTGCTTTAAAAGCCAGCTATTTAGCCCAGTGTGCTAAACCAGCCCCATTGTTTTCCTTAAAAAATACTTTTCCATTTCTGCTCTACCACACCAGTAGAGTGGGCCGTGTGCTCCCCATACCACAATCTATTAAAAGTGTTGGGTCAGGTGAATTCCATGATACACTTTGGGGTTCTCTAAACACTACAAACAGCTTGCAGTGGATATTAGTGGATAATCTATTGCTGGAAATGGAGACAGAAAGATCAAGGAAGGGAAGGGAAGTGTCTGAGACAGGCAGCATGTTGACCTTAAGCGAATCATGAACAAGGAGTCCAAAGTCCCTTTGTGCTTCTGATTCCCTAAGCATTTCGCTACTTAGGAAATACTCTGGGCGGTATTCTCCCCCACCCGCTGGGTGGGGGAATCCCCGGGGAGCCGCGTGAATCGCGCCACGCCACCCCGACCCCCGCACGCGATTCTCCCGCGCCCCCGAAACCAGCGGCGCAAACGGCGAGTGCCGATTCTCTGGCCCGGATGGGCTGAGCGGCCACGCGTAAACGGCCTAGCCCTGTTGGCGCCATCCACACCTGGTCGCTGCCGGCGGGTATTCGGCACAAAGGCTTGGGGGGGGGGCAACGTGTGGGGTCGGGGGGGGGGGCTCCATTCCCAGGGGGGCCTCCGGAGTAGCCTGTTACGCGATGGGGACCAACCGATCGGCGGGCCGGCCTCTCTGTCGGCGGGCCTCCTTTCTTCCACCGGCGAGCCTGGATCCATCCGCCATGTTTGTGCGGGGCGGCCTGGGAGAGGACGGCCACCGCACATACGCTAGTTGGCGCCGGTCCAACTGCGCATGCGCGGGACCCAAGGCACCGCGTCTTTTATGCGGCGCCGGGTCTCTGATGCTGCGCCGAGGCCCCGCCCCTGTAAATCACGAGACGCCCCTGCTAGCCCCACGGAGGGGGGAGAATAGGGGTCTGGGAACAGGCGCTGACACCGGAGTAAAACACTCCGGTTTTTACTCCGGCGTCGGCACTTAGGCGTCCGTTGGGAGAATCCCACCCTCTATGCCTCCATTCTTTCTTCCAAAGTGCATAACCTCACACTATTCCACATTTCATTCCATCTGCCACTTCTTTTCCCACTCTCCTAGCCTGTCCACGTGCTTCTGCAGCCTCCCTGCTTCCTCAAAACTACCTGTCCCTCTACAAATCTTTGTATCATCTGCAAACTTAGCAACAGTGCCTTCAGTTCCTTCTTGCAGATCATTCATGTATATTGTGAAAAGTTGTGGTCCCAGCACCGACCCCTGAGGCACACCACTAGTCACCACTAGTCAGGCTGCCATCCTGAAAAGAACAAAGAACAAAGAACAAAGAAATGTACAGCACAGGAACAGGCCCTTCGGCCCTCCAAGCCCGTGCCGACCATACTGCCCGACTAAACTACAATCTTCTACACTTCCTGGGTCCGTATCCTTCTATTCCCATCCTATTCATATATTTGTCAAGATGCCCCTTAAATGTCCCTATCGTCCCTGCCTCCACTACCTCCTCCGGTAGTGAGTTCCAGGCACCCACTACCCTCTGCGTAAAAAACTTGCCTCGTACATCTACTCTAAACTTTGCCCCTCTCACCTTAAACCTATGCCCCCTAGTAATTGACCCCTCTACCCTGGGGAAAAGCCTCTGACTATCCACTCTGTCTATGCCCCTCATAATTTTGTATACCTCTATCAGGTCGCCCCTCAACCTCCTTCGTTCCAGTGAGAACAAACCGAGTTTATTCAATCGCTCCTCATAGCTTATGCCCTCCATACCAGGCAACATTCTGGTAAATCTCTTCTGCACCCTCTCTAAAGCCTCCACATCCTTCTGGTAGTGTGGCGACCAGAATTGAACACTATACTCCAAGTGTGGCCTAACTAAGGTTCTATACAGCTGCAACATGACTTGCCAATTCTTATACTCAATGCCCCGGCCAATGAAGGCAAGCATGCCGTATGCCTTCTTGACTACCTTCTCCACCTGTGTAGCCCCTTTCAGTGATCTGTGGACCTGTACTCCTAGATCTCTTTGACTTTCAATACTCTTGAGGGTTCTACCATTCACTGTATATTCCCTACCTGCATTAGCCCTTCCAAAATGCATTACCTCACATTTGTCCAGGTTAAACTCCATCTGCCATCTCTCCGCCCAAGTCTCCAGACAATCTAAATCCTGCTGTATCCTCAGACAGTCCTCATCGCTATCCGCAATTCCACCAACCTTTGTGTCGTCTGCAAACTTACTAATCAGACCAGTTACATTTTCCTCCAAATCATTTATATATACTACAAAGAGCAAAGGTCCCAGCACTGATCCCTGTGGAACACCACTGGTCACAGCCCTCCAATTAGAAAAGCATCCCTCCATTGCTACCCTCTGCCTTCTATGGCCTAGCCAGTTCTGTATCCACCTTGCCAGTTCACCCCTGATCCCGTGTGACTTCACCTTTTGTACTAGTCTACCATGAGGGACCTTGTCAAAGGCCTTACTGAAGTCCATATAGACAACATCTACTGCCCTACCTGCATCAATCATCTTAGTGACCTCCTCGAAAAACTCGATCAAGTTAGTGAGACACGACCTCCCCTTCACAAAACCGTGCTGCCTCTCACTAATACGTCCATTTGCTTCCAAATGGGAGTAGATCCTGTCTCGAAGAATTCTCTCCAGTAATTTCCCTACCACTGAAGTAAGGCTCACCGGCCTGTAGTTCCCGGGATTATCCCTGCCACCCTTCTTAAACAGAGGAACAACATTGGCTATTCTCCAGTCCTCCGGGACATCCCCTGAAGACAGCGAGGATCCAAAGATTTCTGTCAAGGCCTCAGCAATTTCCTCTCCAGCCTCCTTCAGTATTCTGGGGTAGATCCCATCCGGCCCTGGGGACTTATCTACCTTAATATTTTTTAAGACACCCAACACCTCGTCTTTTTGGATCACAATGTGACCCAGGCTATCTACACCCCCTTCTCCAGACTCAACATCTACCAATTCCTTCTCTTTGGTGAATACTGATGCAAAGTATTCATTTAGTACCTCGCCCATTTCCTCTGGCTCCACACATAGATTCCCTTGCCTATCCTTCAGTGGGCCAACCCTTTCCCTGGCTACCCTCTTGCTTTTTATGTAAGTGTAAAAAGCCTTGGGATTTTCCTTAACCCTATTTGCCAATGACTTTTCATGACCCCTTCTAGCCCTCCTGACTCCCTGCTTAAGTTCCTTCCTACTTTCCTTATATGCCACACAGGCTTCGTCTGTTCCCAGCCTTTTAGCCCTGACAAATGCCTCCTTTTTCTTTTTGACGAGGCCTACAATATCATTCGTCATCCAAGGTTCCCGAAAATTGCCGTATTTGTCTTTCTTCCTCACAGGAACATGCCTGTCCTGTATTCCTATCAACTGACACTTGAAAGCCTCCCACATGTCAGATGTTGATTTGCCCTCAAACATCCGCCCCCAATCTATGCTCTTCAGTTCCCGCCTAATATTGTTATAATTAGCCTTCCCCCAATTTAGCACATTCATCCTCGGACCACTCTTATCCTTGTCCACCAGTACTTTAAAACTTACTGAATTGTGGTCACTGTTACCGAAATGCTCCCCTACTGAAACATCTACCACCTGGCCGGGCTCATTCCCCAATACCAGGTCCAGTACCGCCTCTTCCCTAGTTGGACTGTTTACATATTGTTTTAAGAAGCCCTCCTGGATGCTCCTTACAAACTCTGCCCCGTCTAAGCCCCTGGCACTAAGTGAGTCCCAGTCAATATTGGGGAAGTTGAAGTCTCCCATCACCACAACCCTGTTGTTTTTACTCTTTTCCAAAATCTGTCTACCTATCTGCTCCTCTATCTCCCGCTGGCTGTTGGGAGGCCTGTAGTATACCCCCAACATTGTGACTGCACCCTTCTAATTCCTGATCTCTACCCATACAGCCTCACTGCCCTCTGAGGTGTCCTCTCGCTGTATAGCTGTGATACTCTCCTGAACAAGTAGCGCAACTCCGCCTCCCCTTTTACATCCCCCTCTATCCCGCCTGAAACATCTAAAACCTGGAACGTTTAGCTGCCAATCCTGCCCTTCCCTCAACCAGGTCTCTGTAATGGCAACAACATCATAGTTCCAAGTAGTAATCCAAGCTCTAAGTTCATCTGCCTTACCCGTAATGCTCCTTGCATTAAAACATATGCACTTCAGGCCACCAGACCCGCTGTGTTCAGCAACTTCTCCCCGTCTGCTCTGCCTCAGAGCCACACTGTCCATATTCCCTAGTTCTCCCTCAACGCTCTCACCTTCTGACCTATTGCTCCCGTGCCCACCCCCCTGCCATACTAGTTTAAACCCCTTTATCCCCACTCTCTGCCTTCTGGAGGTCAGCCAATTCTCTTTCCATGGAAATATCGTGAACCTCAAGGTAGCCAGTGATGCCGGAAGTAATGGCCTCTGTCACGTGTGGCTCCAAGGTGGCTACCCTCCCATTGATTCTGTCCACACCTCCCGCTGCCTCAGGAAGGCAGACAGCATTATCAGAGATCCCTCCCACCCAGGCTCTACCCTCTTCCAGACCCTTCCATCAGGCAGAACAAAGAGAAGTCTGAGGACCCACATATCCGGGCCTAGGAATAGCTTCTTCCCCACAGCTACAAGACTCCTCAACAACACTCCGTCCGACTGATCTGTTCCCTGTAAGAACACTATTCACAACGCCCTATGCTGCTCTTGCTCATGTATTTGCTTTGTTTGGCCCCTTGTTCTGTTTGTTGATGTACCATTTGTCAATGTTCTCTGTTGATTATTCTTTTGTCTACTATGTATGTACTGTGTACGTTCCCTCGGCCGCAGAAAAATACTTTTCACTGTACTTCGGTACATGTGACAATAAATCAATCAATCAATCAAAAGATGTGGAGTGCCTTCCGCACCCAACAGTGGTTAGCACTGTTGCTTCACAGCGCCAGGGGTTCAATTCCCAGCTTGGGTCACTGTCCGTGCGGAGTCTGTACATTCTCCCCGTGTCTGCCTGGGTTTCCTCCGGGTGCTCCGGTTTCCTCCCACAAGTCCTGAAAGACGTGCTTGTTAGGTGAATTGGACATTCTGAATTCTCCCTCAGTGTACCCGAACAGGCGCCTGAGTGTGGAGACTAGCCGATTTTCACAGTAACTTCATTGCAGTGTTTTAAATTTAGAGTACCCAATTATTTTTTTTCCAATTAAGGGGCAATTTAGCGTGACCAATCCACCTAACCTGCACATCTTTGGGTTGTGGGGGTGAAACCCACACAGACACAGGGAGAGAATGTGCAAACTCCACACGACCAGTGACCAAGGGCCGGGATCCAACCCGGGTCCTCGGTTCAATGAGGTAGCAGCGCTAACTACTGCACCACCCATTGCCGAGTTAATGAAGATTATTATTATCCAGAGCAGTCACTTGATGCAAGTTGTGTTAAAATGGATGACGGGCCAAATTTTAAGCCCGATATATAATTGGACACTTTTAATTAATAATAGGATATTGTCATGTGAGGGTACATTGAAGACATGGATGTTTAAGCAATGTACCTTTAAGAAAACAGTGATGTCAGAGAGTGGGTGGAGCTGGGCTTTAGGTCAGCCATGTTGCAGGTTTGTAGTTTCAGTTTTGAAAAGAACCTGGCTGGTTTTGCTGAGAGCAGCTAAAAAAAGAACCTGGCTGGTTTTGCTGAGAGCAGTTTAAAAGTGCCTGGCTGTTTTGCTGTGAGCTGATTAAAAAGTAGAAAGCCAGGTTTGAGAAAGCAGTTTGGGTGTGTCTGCGGGTTTCTAGAGAGCGGCATGAAGAAAAGCAAGGTGCTGGAGCTGAAATCAACCAAACTAATATATCTCTGCCATTCGATAGAAACTAAATATATCCTTTAACCTGATGTGATACTGTTTAAAGATGTTAAGTCTCTTGGAAGTTTGAAGGAACATTTTAAGGAAGTATTTACTGTTGCAATATTTTCTGAGTTATCTTTGAAGTAAGGGGTGTTAAGAGATCCAATGTTTATTTAAGATGTTAAGTTGAGTTCATGGAATAAACAGTGTTTTGTGTTTAAAAACCCACATGTCCATCATTGTAATCCCACACCTAGGGAAAAAGCTGTGTGCTAGGAAAAGCAATAAATACATTAAAGGGTGAGGTTGGTTGAACTCCATGATACATTTTGGGGTTCTGAAAACGCCTCGCCCATAACAATATTTTAAATCAGAGCCACAGTCAGCCCACAGGCTGGCCTGATGATAATTTGAACAGCCAAGTTCGAATACGCTGAGCAGAAACAGACATTCGGGACAAGTCTTGGTCTGCCCTGTAAACAGGACATCAGGAGACAATCAGTCCCATTCAAATGGATCGATTGTTGTGGATTGCTCAGATGAAACTAGACTTTCTGGCATGCAAGTTTCCCACATTACCATTTATGGATTACTGTTAACTGGGGATAATATACCTGACGACGGACCCCCTGGGGGTGGGTCCCTTGTGTCCTGCAGAATTGCAAACGGCAATTCCATTGGGTGTTGCGATCCCTGCCCCAAAACCTCATTGGCTGAGTGCCAGAGAAGCTTCTGGAAGGACGCGGAGGGGGGCATGTGAAAGAGGTATCCAGAGACCCTACCCAGTGAAGACTCGGCGCAGAGACAACAGAGAAGATTCAACCAGAGGACAGAAGGTAGCAACGTGCAAGATCAACCTTCGCGGACAGAGGCAACCGAGACTCAGAGAATTGGACCCGGAGCACAATTGAGTTCATCGGCAGGGGTAGTATTAAGAATTTTAGGATTATTGAAGTTGGAATAATTTAAGGGGGGGTGGGGTGGTAACTGTTTTTACTGTGTTTGATAATAAACTTGGTCGAATTGCAAACATGTATTTGTCCTTTTTCCCTCTCGCAAATAAGGGCACTTGGGTAAACGTTTGAATAATAAAAGTGTCTGAAGTTTTACAGACAACCAAGTCAACCTTTTCCTCACCGGTTCTGCTCCGCTCCCTCCTATGAAAGACTGCTTGTCCAGTATGAGGGAAGGAAGAATACCAATGATTGTGTTTAGGTGTTGTGTCCTTGTCACAGCAACTCAGCAGAGATGCGTGGAAGCAGTGAGAGGTGGACATGAGGCAGGCAGCTTTGGGAGCTGTGTGTTGGTGAAGAGGTGTAAATGAAGCTGAGGATTAAGCCCTGATTGATAAAGGATACCGATGGGTGAATAATACAGCTTTAAAAAACATTTGTTCAAGGGATATGGGCTTCACTAGCTAGGCCAGCATTCATTGCCCTTCCCCGATGTAAAGGTATGGTGCATTGAATAGTGTGGAGAAACCTCCAGGTCCCGATGAATTGTGTCCCAGGTTGTTGTGGGAGGCGACTCAGGAGATTTCAGGGACCCTGATCCACATTTTTAATTCTTCTCTGGCCAGGGGAGAGGTGCCAGAGGTCTGAAAAACAGCGAATGTGATCCCACTATTTAAGAAAGGCTGTAGGGATACGCCAAGGAACTACAGGCCAGTGAGTCTCGCGTCAGTGGTGGGGAAACTAATGGAGAAACATCTGAAGGAGAGAATCTATCTCCACTTGGAGAGGCAAGGTTTGATCAGGAATAGTCAGCATGGCTTTGTCAGAGGGAGGTCATGCCCAACAAAATTGATTGAATTTTTTGAGCACGTGATTAAGTGTGTAGATGAGGGTAGTGCAGTTGATGTAGTTTACGTGGATTTCAGCAAAGCATTTGACAAGGTGCCACATGGGAGACAAATGCACAGGGGATACAGGAAAACTTGACAGGTGGATTCAAAGCTGGTTGAGCTGCATGAAACCAAGGTTGATGACAGACGGTTGCTTTAGTGACCGGAAGCTAGTGTCAAGTTGCATACCACAGGGATCTGTGCTGGGTCCCCTATTATTCGTCATTTATATAAATGACTTAGAAGACTTTGTGGGGGGTGGGAACAGTAAGTTTGCGGATGACACAAAGATAGGCCGGGTGGTTAACAATGAGGCTGAGTGTCTTGGGTTACAGGAAGATACAGACGGGATGGTCAAATGGGCAGAGACGTGGCAGATGGAATTTAATCCTGAAAAGTGTGAGATGACACTTTGGAAGGAGCAATTTGACAAGGAAATATTCAATGAATGGCACCACACTGGGAAGTCCTGAGGAACAAATAGACCTTGGCGTGTTTGTAAATAGATCTGTGAAGGCAGAAGGGCAGGTTAATAGGGTGGTGAAAAAGGCATTTGGTACACTTGCTTTTAGCAATCGTGGCATAGATTACAAAAGCAAGGAAGTCGTGTTGAAGTTGTATAGAACACTGGTGAAGCCACAGCTGGAGTACTGTGTGCAGTTCTGGTCGCCACATTATAGGAAGGATTGCACTGGAGCGGGTACAGAGGCATTTAACCAGGATGTTGCCTGGGATGAACATTTTTGTTATGAAGAGAAGTTGGATCATAGAATTTACAGTGCAGAAGAAGGCCATTTGGCCCTCCACCCTATCCCCGTAACCCAGTAACCCTACCTAACCTAAGGGAAATTTAGCATGGCCAATCCACCTAACCCTTCACATCTTTGGACTGTGGGAGGAAACCGGAGCACCCGGAGGAAACCCACGCACACACGGGAAGAACGTGCAGATTCCGCACAGACAGTGACCCAAGCCGGGAATCGAACCTGGGACCCTGGAGCTGTGAAGCAACTGTGCAAACCACTATGCTACCGTGCTGGGTTGTTTTTGCTGGAGCAGAGAAGACTGAGGGGTGACCTGATCGAGGTGTACAAATTGTGAGGGGCATAAACAGGGTGGAGTTCAAGGTAAGGGGCGGGGGGATCAGGGGGGATTTGAGGAAAAACCTTTTTACCCAGAGGGTGGTGACGGCCTGGAACGCACTGCCTGGGAGGGTGGTAGAAGCGGGTTGCCTCACATCCTTTAAAAAGTACCTGGATGAGCACTTGGCACATCTTAACATCCGAGGATATGGGCCAAGTGCTGGCAAATGGGATTAGGATTGGAGATCAGGTGCCTTTCATGTTGCGGTGTAGACTCGATGGGCCGAAGGGCCTTTTTTGCACTGTATTTTCCTGTGATTCTAAGAGGTTAGTGATGGCCGATAACACGTGATGTATTCACTGACGGCATGGTGGCACGATAGGGCGCCACTGTGGCCCAGCGATTAGCACTGCTGCCTCATAGCGCTGTGGACCTGGGTTCAATTCTAGCCTTGGGTGGCTGTCTGTGTGGAGTTTGCATGCCCTCCCCATGTCTGCGTGGGTTTCCTCTGGGTGCTCCGGTTTCCTTCCACAGTCCAAAGAGGTGCAGGTTAGGTGGATTGGCCGTGAGAAATTGCCCCTTAGTATTCATGGTTGTGTCAGTTTGGTTGGGTTACGGACATAGGGCAGGGGAACGGGTCTAGGTAGGGTGCTCTTTTAGAGGGCCAGTGCCGACTCGGTGGGCAGACTGGTGGCCCTTCACCACCTGTGAGAGTTCATTGAACTTCTTGCAGTCCACTCTGGGAGTCGGTCTCCTTGCAACTTGGTCTCATTGTCCTCTGAGGGTTTACCTTGAGTGCCTCCAGGCACGCTGCGGAAACATTGCACCTCTCCTCTTTTTGATCCCCATTGGCTAATGCTTCCAGCGTCCAAAACCCTGGGAGCCCTCTGCTGCTGTCTCTCCATTCGGGGTACTTCTCCTTGCAGCCAATTAGAAGGGCAGACTCAGCTGGAACATGTGCTAGTCACACAAACTGTGCAGTGTGCCTTTTACCCCTCAGCCAGTCAGCAGCGCAGGGGCCGTACTCAGCTGAACGCCACAGTCATTCAAATGAGGAGACAGCACCATGTCTGCATGCTGCAAACTTCAATGGGATCAGGTGTGGGCTGATCGCAGCCAGAAAATGGAGCAATCAAACTTTTCTCCTAATAAGATTACATCCAGTACTTTGCAAAACATGTCTTTATGTGGAGCATTACAGTCAAGCACTTTGTTTCACTGGGAATTTAGATTGTTCCGTGCGCACTTTAGGGCATTCTGTTCCAAAATGTGTTCTCAACATTTCTGAGAAAAATATATTAATATTAAAGTATTGGTTGTATAGAGATGACACAATTCTGCTTTGACGATTCTATTTTAGTTTTCTGAATCAGGACAGCGAATACACCTTCAGGATCTATTTTTTGACAAAAAAATAATTGGAAGAGGAACATATACAATTAATTTGTGTGAATAGTGTAAGGGCGCCTTAATCCATGTGGCAGCGTGAGTCATCCGGTGTGCTTGTCAAAGAACTGTTTGGGGTTAGAGGCACTATTCTAATACATCACTCGGCTCATTTACCTGGGGCTGATTCTGTCATCATTGGCAAGGAGCTTGTCAACACATTTATCATGCATTAGGCTGAATTAAACTCTCTCGCTGAAAGCAACACAAACTCATAGCAGTGACTGAAATCCGATCTTTAAGTAGAAATCCAAGAGAAGATCTTAGCCCTGGCTCAGCTTTTGCTGCTTGGGAATGATTGTTTTTGGCCCCTGTGCGAATGGCGTCTCTGACATACTTCTGAGCAGAGCACTTGCTTCTGTCAACATGTTGGGCCATCTCGGTTGATGTGAGATTATCATGGTCTCCGAACTTGGCATGTCTGCTCCTTGAAGGACACACACGTCCGTCCCTTTATCCTCCCATTTGGTTTGCAAAATCCTTCGAAGATGGTTGATGATTTTGTTCCCGGGACCATGAAATGGTTTCCAAAGGTTGTTCAAGCATCAGCATTCTCGGGAAACTGCCCAGCTGACTTTTGAGTTTAGTTTCGGGTCTGATAAAATTCAAGTGTGTGATTAAGCAGAGACCAAAGCTTCCTTGAAGGTCTGCCCTCTTAACATCAACACGTGGGTAGCTGAAGCCCAAACATGACCAAAATGGAGAATCACCATTCAAAATGGAGTCAAGGGGCTGGATTCTCCGCCCATGTCACATTTCTATTTCACCCCGCCGGCGGGATTCTCCATTACGCCGGCCGGTCAGTGGGGTTTCCCATTGTGGGGCAGCCCCACGCCGCCGGGAAACCCCCGGGCTGCCGGCAAAACGGAGACTCCCGCCGGCGGAGAATCCAGACCACGGACTTCCAATTGGCAAGAGCAGCCACTGAGAGAAAACAGCGAGAGAGAGAGCGAGAGAGAGAGACAGAGCGAAAAAAGAGAAGCTGCTCGAGTCAACAACCCATACCCACCTCCATCGGCTGACAGCCACTGGGGCACGGGCTGACGGCTTCCCAGCCGAGTTTGATAAAAAGTCCTCGGAACAGCTCATATCCTTAACATTGGATATGCTCCATAACTCACTGTCTCGGGGTTTATTGCCCCTGATCCTCACTCAGGCCTCAGTCTCATTGCCCCTTAAGGGGGACAGGGACCCAGTAGAGTGTCGTTCATACCGACCCACCTCACTTTTGAATACGGATGTGAAGCTGCTGGTTAAGGTCCTGGGGCTCCAACTGGTCTCCCTGTATCGTATCAGAGGATCTAACAGGCTTTGTGAAGGGCCGACAATTGCCAAACAATATTCGTCGCCCTTTGAACGCCATTCACCCCCCCCCTCCTCCACAGCACCAGGACCTGTGAGGTTATAGTCTCTTTGGATGCAGAAAAAACATTTGACAAGGTGGAATGGGACTATCTACTCGCGATTCTTGGGAGATTTGGATTCCACTCTAAGTTTTCCTCTTGGATTCGTCTGTTGCATAATGCCCCTACTGATAGTATTCGCGCAAACACTGTACTTTCAGATTACTTTCCCTTGGATAGGGACACTAAACAGAGCTGTCATCTCTCGCCACTGCTCTTCGCCTTGGCTATTGAGCCTCTCTCAATAGCATTGAGGGCCTCTGATCATTGGAGGGGTATTTGTTCGGATGGTCGTTTTATGAAGTCGATCTGCTTCTGTGCATTTTATTTCATACATTTATGGGATATGGGTGCCGTTGGTTAGGCCAGCATTTATTGCCCATCCTTAGTTGTGTTGCCAATTGGCACTGCAGTCACCAATAATGTTGCCAATTAATAATGATGCTCTTTAGAGTCGCCAGGTGTCAAATGGTACCACCACAAGGCTTTACTGGATATCGATCAAAGGACCACACAACCAGTTAGTCAGTTCAAGTACAAAGATAGTTTATTTACACACAAGGATTACCTCGACATGCAACATAAAACACTACAAGTTAAACTAGACCAAACAACTACAATAACCTATACTTAACTCCAGGGCAACCGGCTCTATGCAGATGGCCAAGGCCTTTGTCTGGATCTTGCGTGGCTGGGTGGAAGAAGTGGCTCTGTTTCTGCTGGGCTCATCCATCTGGTAGCGATCGTTGGTCTTGAACTTGTCTGTCTGGTCGTTATGCTGCACTTGGGTTGGCATAGGCCGGATCCAAGAGAGACCGAGCACACGGCTGTGTCTCTCCTTATCCCTCTGGGATTTCGCGTTCTTTGGGGGGTCCTTACCTTGGACCCAATAATTCGACAGGCTTCGATCACTGCCTGAGGTTTTGGCCAATAAAGGGGCAGGTGCCTTGACGGCTGGGGGTGTCCTTAGCAGTCATTGACCTTGGCTGTTTGGGCTCCCTGAGTAAAGGGAGTGGCGCCGATTAGTTTGTATCTGTATCGGTTACCTGAGTACAGTTCTTTTGTTCTGGGGAAATGGGCCATTAGAATGCAAACGAGCGGGGGTTTCGATCGCGTCTAGCTATCTGGGTTGCAAATACACACACAAGCTCTGAGTCTGTCTGAGTCCTGGGTTGGCCATAATTCCCATGGTCCTTTGCAGGTGGCCATCTGAGATGGCTACAGTTACCCTTCAGAAGGTGGTGGTGAGTTGCTTTCTTGAACCACTGCAGTCCTTGAGGTGTAGATGCAGGGTGGGGAGTGACTTGGAGGGGAACCTCCAGGTGGTGGGGTTCGTAGGTGGTGCTCTTATCCTTCTAGATGGTACTGATCGTGGGCGTGGAAGGTGCTGCCTAAGGAAACTTGGTGAGTTACTGCAGTGCATCCTGTAGATGGTACTGTTGGTCGGTGGTGGAGGGTTTGAAGGTTTGTGGAAAGGGGAGCAATCAAGCTGCTTTGCACTGGATGGTGTCAAGCGTCTTGAGTGTTGTTGGAGCTGCATTCATCTAAGCAAGTGGAGAGTATTCAGCTCCAGCAACACTCAACACTTGGGAATCAAAGATCCCTCCCACCCGGCTTACTCACTCTTCCAACTTCTTCCATTGGGCAGGAGATACAGAAGTCTGAAAACACACATGAACAGACTCAAAAACAGCTTCTTCCCCGCTGTTGCCAGATTCCTAAACGACCCTCTTATGGACTGATCTGATTAATACTACACTCTGTATGCTTCACCCGTGCCAATGTCTATGTATTTACATTGTATACCTTGTGTTGCCCTATTACGTATTTTATTTTCATGTACACAGAAAAATATTTTTCATTGTCCCTCGGTACACGTGACAATAAACACATCTAATCCTATCCAATCCAAGACTTGTCCACTTTTGGGATCTATTCATAGAGGGGAGATTCACCAGCTTTGAAGAACTGCATGGCAAATTCCAGTCGCACAATTCTAACCTCTTTCGTTACTTTCAAATCCCTGATTTTTCTCTTTAAAGTTTTCCTTCTTTACCCTTAGCCCCGCCCCCCTCCTCACTGAGGAGGGTTTTGTCCTTGGTGCAAGCTGACACGGGATCTATTGCAGATCTGGATGGTTTTACTCTTTCGTCAGATCCTGCCCCTTTGGATGGGGTGAGGGAGAGGTGGGAGAAGGAACTGGGTCCTGTGTTTATGGATGAGGCTTGGAGGGAAGCCTGCTTCAGAGTGAACTCCACTTCTTCCTGTGCTGACTGAGTCTAATTCAGGTTAAAGTATTAGAACATTGGACCACTGGGTCACTGTCCGTGTGGAGTTTGCACATTCTCCCCGTGTTTGTGTGGGTTTCGCCCCCATGACCCAAAGATGTGCAGGCTAGGTGGATTGGCCACACTAAATTGCCCCTTATTTGGAAAAAATGAATTGGGTACTCTAAATTTAAAAAAAAGGAACATTGGACCAGGACAAGGACGAGTGGGCTTTTCCCGGATCTAGAAGACAAGTCTGATCGTTGCTCACTTGCACCAGCTAACCACACTCGCATGTTTTGGTCGTGTCCCAAATTTGCTAACTTTTGGGTTTCTTTTTTCAATACGATATTGGAGATTCTTCGTTCGAGGTTCTAGATCTTGGTTCTAGATTTATATCCATTAGTAGCCATATTTGGGGTCATGGACTCATTGGAATTTCACTCTGGGATAGGGGCGGATGTTCTCGCCTTTGCCTATTTGGTGACCATGACTCGAATCTTGCTTGGCTGGAGCCCTCCTGCCTCACCCACTGCATCTGCCTGGTTGGCCGATTTGATGGTCTATCACTCTATCGTCAGGGAGTCAATGGGGAGATTCTACCCGAGATGGCAACTGTTCATCTCCTTTTTAAAAGATTTAGACACTGTTAGTTTAGTTTATCATGTCGTTACGTTTTATGTTGCAATTTTGATGAAAAATTTGTGTGTAACTTTTTGACATTGTTATTTTTGTTTATTTACAGCATAGAAGGAGGCCATTTGGCCCATCGTGTTTGCACCGGCACCCAAAAGAGTTGCCGAGCTAGCCCCATTCCCCAGGTCTAGTTCCTTAGCCTTCTAAATTAATCACTTGCAAATATGTAACCAGATCGCTTTTGAAACCTCCTATGGAATCCACCGCCACCTCTCTCCCAGGCTGCACATTCCAAATCCCAACTATTCTCTCAGTAAAGAAGTTCCTCCTCATCTCACCCATAGTTCTCTTGCTGACCATTTTGAAATTGTGACCCCCAGTCACTGACTTACCAACGAGGGGAAACAAAATATCCTTCTTTACCCTGTCAAAATTGTTCAGAATTCTGAACACCTCAATAAGGTCGCCTCTTAATTTTCTCTGCTCCAAAGAGAACACGCCCAATTTCTCCAATCTTTCCTTGTGTCTAAAATTCCTCATTACTGATATCATCCCAGTAAATCTCCTCTGCACTCTCCCTGGGGCTTTAACATCCTGGGCGGGATTCTCTCACCCCAGGGCCGGGCCGGAGATTGCCGGGACTGGCGCGAATCGTGCCATGCCGCCACAACGCCGGTCTGCCGATTCTCCGGACAGTGGAGAATCGCCGCCATTGGCGCCAGCGTGGTCGGCGAGTCCCGTGAGCGCCGTTCACACCTGCTCTTACACGGCGGGAACTCAACCTGGATGCATGGTGGCCTGGTGGACGGGGGGCGGGTGCTGACACCGGGAGGGGCCTCCACTGTGGCCTGGCCTGCGATCGGGGCCTATCGATCGCCGGGTCGGCCTCTCGGGCTGGTGCCTCTTTTGTTCCGCGCCAGCCCCTGTAGCCCTACGCCATGTTGCGCCGTGGCCGGCACGCATTGGCGCTGGTCCCACTGTGCATGCACGCATTGGTGCTGGTCCCACTGTGCATGCACGCATTGGCGCTGGCCCCACTGTGCAGGCGCGCATTGGCGCTGGCCCCACTGCGCGTGCATGGATTGGCGCTGGCCCCACTGCGCATGCGTGCATTGGCGCTGGCCCCACTGCACATGCACGCATTGGCGCTGGCCCACTGCACATGCGCGCATTGGCGCTGGCCCCACTGCTCATGCGCGCATTGGCGCTGGCCCCACTGCGCATGCAGGCATGGGCATTGGTCCCACTGCGCATGCGCGCATTGGCGCTGGCCCCACTGCGCATGCGCGCATTGGTGCTGGCACCACTGCGCATGCGCACATTGGCGCTGGCCCCACTGCACATGCACGCTTTGGCGCTGGCCCCACTGCACATGCACGCATTGGTGCTGGTCCCACTGTGCATGCACGCATTGGCGCTGGCCCCACTGCACATGCACGCATTGGTGATGGTCCCACTGTGCATGCACGCATTGGCACTGGCCCCACTGCGCATGCGCGCATTGGCGCTGGCCCCACTGCACATGCGCGCTTTGGCACTGGCCCCACTGCACATGCGCGCATTGGTGCTGGCACCACTGCGCATGCGCACATTGGCGCTGGCCCCACTGCACATGCGCGCATTGGCACTGGCCCCACTGCACATGTACGCATTGGTGCTGGTCCCACTGTGCATGCACGCATTGGTGCTGGTCCCACTGTGCATGCACGCATTGGTGTTGGCCCCACTGCACATGCACGCATTGGTGCTGGTCCCACTGTGCATGCGCGCATTGGCGCTGGCCCCACTGCGCATGCACGCATTGGCGATGGTCCCACTGCGCATGCGCGCATTGGCGCTGGCACCACTGTGCATGCATGCATTGGCGCTGGTCCCAGTACGCATGTGCGCATTGCCGCTAGCCCCACTGCGCATGCGCGCATTGGTGCTGGCCCCACTGCACCTGCACGCATTGGCGCTGGTCCCACTGCGCATGCGCGCATTGGCGCTGGCCCCACTGCACATGCACGCATTGGTGCTGGTCCCACTGTGCATGCGCACATTGGCGCTGGCCCCACTGCGCATGCACGCATTGGCGCTGGCCCCACTGCACATGCGCGCATTGGCGATGGTCCCACTGCGCATGCGCGCATTGGCGACGGCACCACTGCGCATGCGCGCATTGGCGCTGGTCCCAGTACGCATGCGCACATTGGCGCTGGCCCCACTGTGCATGCACGCATTGGCGCTGGTCCCACTGCGCATGCGCGCATTGGCGACGGCACCATTGCGCATGCATGCATTGGCGCTGGTCCCAGTACGCATGTGCGCATTGGCGCTGGCCCCACTGCGCATGCGCGCATTGGCGCTGGCCCCACAGCACCTGCACGCATTGGCGCTGGCCCCACTGCACATGTGCGCATTGGTGCTGGCCCCACTGCACATGCCCGCATTGGCGCTGGCCCACTGCACATGCGCGCATTGGCGTTGGCCCCACTGCACATGCGTGCATTGGCGCTGGCCCCACTGCGCATGCACGCATTGGCGCTGGTCCCACTGTGCATGCACGCATTGGCGCCTGTCCCACTGCGTATGCACGCATTGACGCTGGCCCCACTGTGCAGGCGCGCATTGGCGCTGGCCCCACTGCGCGTGCATGCATTGGCGCTGGCCCCACTGCGCATGCGTGCATTGGCGCTGGCCCCACTGCACATGCACGCATTGGCGCTGGCCCACTGCACATGCGCGCATTGGCGCTGGCCCCACTGCACATGCGCGCATTGGCGCTGGCCCCACTGCGCATGCATGCATGGGCATTGGTCCCACTGCGCATGCGCGCATTGGCACTGGCCCCACTGCGCATGCGCGCATTGGTGCTGGCACCACTGCGCATGCGCACATTGGAGCTGGCCCCACTGCACATGCACGCATTGGCGCTGGCCCCACTGCACATGCACGCATTGGTGCTGGTCCCACTGTGCATGCCGCATTTGCACTGGCCCCACTGCACATGCACGCATTGGTGCTGGTCCCACTGTGCATGAACGCATTGGCACTGGCCCCACTGCGCAAGCGCGCATTGGCGCTGGCCCCACTGCACATGCGCGCATTGGCGCTGGCCCCACTGCACATGCACGCATTGGTGCTGGTCCCACTGTGCATGCACGCATTGGTGCTGGTCCCACTGTGCATGCACGCATTGGCGCTGGCCCCACTGCACATGCACGCATTGGTGCTGGTCCCACTGTGCATGCGCGCATTGGCGCTGGCCCCACTGCGCATGCACGCATTGGCGATGGTCCCACTGCGCATGCGCGCATTGGCGCTGGCACCACTGCGCATGCATGCATTGGCGCTGGTCCCAGTACGCATGTGCGCATTGCCGCTAGCCCCACTGCGCATGCGCGCATTGGCGCTGGCCCCACTGCACCTGCACGCATTGGCGCTGGCCCCACTGCACATGTGCGCATTGGTGCTGGTCCCACTGTGCATGCGCACATTGGCGCTGGCCCCACTGCGCATGCACGCATTGGCGCTGGCCCCACTGCACATGCGCGCATTGGCACTGGCCCCACTGCACATGCACGCATTGGTGCTGGTCCCACTGTGCATGCACGCATTGGTGCTGGTCCCACTGTGCATGCACGCATTGGTGTTGGCCCCACTGCACATGCACGCATTGGTGCTGGTCCCACTGTGCATGCGCGCATTGGCGCTGGCCCAACTGTGCATGCACGCATTGGCGATGGTCCCACTGCGCATCCGCGCATTGGCGCTTGCACCACTGCGCATGCATGCATTGGCGCTGGTCCCAGTACGCATGTGCGCATTGCAGCTAGTTCCACTGCGCATGCGCGCATTGGTGCTGGCCCCACTGCACCTGCACGCATTGGCGCTGGTCCCACTGTGCATGCGCACATTGGCGCTGGCCCCACTGCGCATGCACGCATTGGCGCTGGTCCCACTGCGCATGCGCGCATTGGCGACGGCACCATTGCGCATGCGTGCATTGGCGCTGGTCCCAGTACGCATGTGCGCATTGGCGCTGGCCCCACTGCGCATGCGCGCATTGGCGCTGGCCCCACTGCGCATGCGCGCATTGGCGCTGGCCCCACAGCACCTGCACGCATTGGCGCTGGCCCCACTGCACATGTGCGCATTGGTGCTGGCCCCACTGCACATGCACGCATTGGCGCTGGCCCACTGCACATGCGCGCATTGGCGCTGGCCCCACTGCACATGCGTGCATTGGCGCTGGCCCCACTGCGCATGCACGCATTGGCGCTGGTCCCACTGCGCATGCACGCATTGGCGCCTGTCCCACTGCGCATGCACGCATTGACGCTGGCCCCACTGTGCAGGCGCGCATTGGCGCTGGCCCCACTGCGCATGCGTGCATTGGCGCTGGCCCCACTGCACATGCACGCATTGGCGCTGGCCCACTGCGCATGCGCGCATTGGTGCTGGCACCACTGCGCATGCGCACATTGGCGCTGGCCCCACCGCACATGCACGCATTGGCGCTGGCCCCACTGCACATGCACGCATTGGTGCTGGTCCCACTGTGCATGCCGCATTGGCACTGGCCCCACTGCACATGCACGCATTGGTGCTGGTCCCACTGTGCATGAACGCATTGGCACTGGCCCCACTGCGCATGCGCGCATTGGCGCTAGCCCCACTGCACATGCGCGCATTGGCGCTGGCCCCACTGCACATGCACGCATTGGTGCTGGTCCCACTGTGCATGCACGCATTGGTGCTGGTCCCACTGTGCATGCACGCATTGGCGCTGGCCCCACTGCACATGCACGCATTGGTGCTGGTCCCACTGTGCATGCGCGCATTGGCGCTGGCCCCACTGCGCATGCACGCATTGGCGATGGTCCCACTGCGCATGCGCGCATTGGCGCTGGCACCACTGCGCATGCATGCATTGGCGCTGGTCCCAGTACGCATGTGCGCATTGCCGCTAGCCCCACTGCGCATGCGCGCATTGGCGCTGGCCCCACTGCACCTGCACGCATTGGCGCTGGTCCCACTGCACATGCGCGCATTGGCGCTGGCCCCACTGCACATGTGCGCATTGGTGCTGGCCCCACTGCACATGCACGCATTGGCGCTGGCCCACTGCACATGCGCACATTGGCGCTGGCCCCACTCACATGCGTGCATTGGCGCTGGCCCCACTGCGCATGCACGCATTGGCGCTGGTCCCACTGTGCATGCACGCATTGACGCTGGCCCACTGCACATGCGCGCATTGGCGCTGGCCCCACTGCACATGCGTGCATTGGCGCTGGCCCCACTGCGCATGCACGCATTGGCGCTGGTCCCACTGTGCATGCACGCATTGGCGCCTGTCCCACTGCGCATGCACGCATTGACGCTGGCCCCGCTGTGCAGGCGCGCATTGGCGCTGGCCCCACTGCGCGTGCGTGCATTGGCGCTGGCCCCACTGCACCTGTGCGCATTGGTGCTGGCCCCACTGCACATGCACGCATTGGCGCTGGTCCCACTGCGCATGCGCGCATTGGCGCTGGCCCCACTGCACATGCAAGCATTGGTGCTGGTCCCACTGTGCATGCGCACATTGGCGCTGGCCCCACTGCGCATGCACGCATTGGCGCTGGTCCCACTGCGCATGCGCGCATTGGCGACGGCACCATTGCGCATGCGTGCATTGGCGCTGGTCCCAGTACGCATGTGCGCATTGGCGCTGGCCCCACTGCGCATGCGCGCATTGGCGCTGGCCCCACTGCGCATGCGCGCATTGGCGCTGGCCCCACAGCACCTGCACGCATTGGCGCTGGCCCCACTGCACATGTGCGCATTGGTGCTGGCCCCACTGCACATGCACGCATTGGCGCTGGCCCACTGCACATGCGCGCATTGGCGCTGGCCCCACTGCACATGCGTGCATTGGCGCTGGCCCCACTGCGCATGCACGCATTGGCGCTGGTCCCACTGCGCATGCACGCATTGGCGCCTGTCCCACTGCGCATGCACGCATTGACGCTGGCCCCACTGTGCAGGCGCGCATTGGCGCTGGCCCCACTGCGCATGCGTGCATTGGCGCTGGCCCCACTGCACATGCACGCATTGGCGCTGGCCCACTGCGCATGCGCGCATTGGTGCTGGCACCACTGCGCATGCGCACATTGGCGCTGGCCCCACCGCACATGCACGCATTGGCGCTGGCCCCACTGCACATGCACGCATTGGTGCTGGTCCCACTGTGCATGCCGCATTGGCACTGGCCCCACTGCACATGCACGCATTGGTGCTGGTCCCACTGTGCATGAACGCATTGGCACTGGCCCCACTGCGCATGCGCGCATTGGCGCTAGCCCCACTGCACATGCGCGCATTGGCGCTGGCCCCACTGCACATGCACGCATTGGTGCTGGTCCCACTGTGCATGCACGCATTGGTGCTGGTCCCACTGTGCATGCACGCATTGGCGCTGGCCCCACTGCACATGCACGCATTGGTGCTGGTCCCACTGTGCATGCGCGCATTGGCGCTGGCCCCACTGCGCATGCACGCATTGGCGATGGTCCCACTGCGCATGCGCGCATTGGCGCTGGCACCACTGCGCATGCATGCATTGGCGCTGGTCCCAGTACGCATGTGCGCATTGCCGCTAGCCCCACTGCGCATGCGCGCATTGGCGCTGGCCCCACTGCACCTGCACGCATTGGCGCTGGTCCCACTGCACATGCGCGCATTGGCGCTGGCCCCACTGCACATGTGCGCATTGGTGCTGGCCCCACTGCACATGCACGCATTGGCGCTGGCCCACTGCACATGCGCACATTGGCGCTGGCCCCACTCACATGCGTGCATTGGCGCTGGCCCCACTGCGCATGCACGCATTGGCGCTGGTCCCACTGTGCATGCACGCATTGACGCTGGCCCACTGCACATGCGCGCATTGGCGCTGGCACCACTGCACATGCGTGCATTGGCGCTGGCCCCACTGCGCATGCACGCATTGGCGCTGGTCCCACTGTGCATGCACGCATTGGCGCCTGTCCCACTGCGCATGCACGCATTGACGCTGGCCCCGCTGTGCAGGCGCGCATTGGCGCTGGCCCCACTGCGCGTGCGTGCATTGGCGCTGGCCCCACTGCACATGTGCGCATTGGTGCTGGCCCCACTGCACATGCATGCATTGGCGCTGGCCCACTGTACATGCGCGCATTGGCGCTGACCCCACTGCACATGCGCGCATTGGCGCTGGCCCCACTGCGCATGCACGCATGGGCATTGGTCCCACTGCGCATGCGCGCATTGGCGCTGGCCCCACTGCGCATGCGCGCATTGGCGCTGGCCCCACTGCGCATGCGCACATTGGCGCTGGCCCCACTGCACATGCGGGCATTGGCGCTGGCCCCACTGCACATGTGCGCATTGGCGCTGGCCCCACTGCACATGCGCGCATTGGCGCTGGCGCCAGCGCGCATGCGCAGATCAGTGGTGTCCATCTGATGCCAGGGACTGGCAGCTGGAGCGGCGTGGGTCGCTCCAGTGCTGTGCTAGTCCCCTGTAGGGGTTAGTGTTGCTGTTCCTGAGGCCATGTTGACGCCGTCTAGAAACGCGACGGCCTCAGGAACAGAGAATCCCGCCTCTTCCTTAAATGAGGTGTCCAGCACTGATCAAAATACTCCAAATGGGATCTGACCAATGATTTGTAGAGGTGTAGCATCACTTCCTTGCTTTTATACTCCACACCTCTATTTATAAACCCAAGGATGCTATAAGCCTTCTTTAAAACTGTTTCAACTTGCTTGGCCACATTCAGAGAATTATGCACTTAAACCCTGAGCTCCCTCTGCTCCTGTACGCCCCTCAAAGTTGTACCATTGAGCCTATATTGCCTCCTCTTGTTTCTTCTAAAAAAAATGCATTACCTCACATTTCTCTGCATTGAAATGGACTTGCCAGGTGTCTGCCCATTTGGCCAACTTGTCAATGTCCCTCTGAAGTTGCTCAGCGTCATCCTCATAATTCACTATTCTCCCGAGCTTAGCATCATCTGCAAATTTGAGATTTTGCCCTCAAGACCCACCTCTAAATCATTTATATAAATCAGAAAAAGCAAGGATCCCAACACTGAGCCCTGGGGAACACCACTTTCAACTCGCCTCCAGTCTGAGAAATACCCATCGATACCTGCCCTCTGTTTCATATCTCTTAGCCAACTTTTCTTTCCTAAATTTTCCAATTAAGGGACAATTTAGCGTGGCCAATCCACCTACCCTGCACATCTTTGGGTTGTGGGGTTGAGACCCACGCAGACACGGGGAGAATGTGCAAACTCCACACTGACAGTGATCTGGGATCGAACCCGGGTCCTCGGCGCTGTGGGGCAGCAGTGCTATCACTGCGCCACCGTGCCGCCTGTCTTAGTGAACTTCTAACCAAGCTGCCAAGGAACCATCAATCCCAAACATTTTTAATTTGCTAACCAACCTGCCATGTGGCACCGTATCAAACGCTTTCTGAAAGTCCAAATATACAACATCCACAGCACTACCTTCATCCATTGCCTGTGTCACCTCGTCAAAGAACTCAATAAAATTTGTCAGATATGACCGCCCTTGACCAAACCATGTTGACTGTCTAGTATTGACATATTTTACCCTTGGTGTGTTTTTTTCTTATCCCGTATTATGGCCTCCATTAGTTTTCCCTCTATTGACGTCAAGCTGACAAGTCTGTAGTTTCCTGGATTTTTCCTTGCCCCTTTCTTAAACAACGGCGTCACATTTGGAATCCCCCAGTGCCCCGGGATTAATCCTGTGTTCAGAGGAGCCTGGAAAGCTTCTGTCAATGGTCCCGCAATGTACTCCCTTACCCCTCTCAGCAATCTAGGATGCATCCCATCCGGGCCTGGCGACTTCTCTACCTGGAGTGCTGCCAACATTTTCAGCACCTCCTCTTTATCCAGCACTATACTGCTCCGTTGCTGAACACCAGTATTTGCAACTGGGCCATTAACACCATCTTCTATTTTGACAAAGACAGAAGCAAAGTATTAATGTAGTACCACTGCCATACCCTCTGCTTCAGTGAGCAGCCTACCCTGCTTGTCTCTTATGGCCCCCATTCTATCCTTCACTAATCTTTTACCATTTATATGTTTGAAGAACATTTTGCTATTTGTTTTCGCACAGCCTTCCTTATTCCAGCCTTCAACTCTACTCTGCATTTGAGATTATTATTCCGGCATGCACCTTACATTATTTTATCATCAATATCCTTAGTCATCCTTGTACTTTTATATATTTGCTGGTTGATTGTTTATAATATGGTTAATGTTTGTCTGTAAAATTTCAATAAATATACTTATATTTTAAAAAAATGTAACCGGAGGATAATTCTCGAGTCAACTGCAATTCCTCTCCCGAGTAAGAGAGCTTTGTGACATTAAGATATGCGGAATGAACAGTTGGTAAAGTACCAGAGGCTAATTCAGCAGCAGTCAACGTTTTCGGGAGGGGAGTGAGAAAATCAGGAGATAAAGGAATCGTGGCACAGTGATATGTGCTAAAATTAAATTAAAATTGATGGGATTGACAATTGGAGGGATAAACACTGGTGAACACACCAGTAATTCAGCACCAATAAATTAACTTGATGCTGACATTCTAAAGGCACACAATGGTATTAATGAGTACCACTAATCTCCTTTTTAATCACCAATGCCTTTTAGACTCTTTTCCCATTGATTTCTAATTTATTCTGGTTTCATCCCTACAATGCTTGATATAAATGGAAAATTAACTATTTACTATGGTTTTAATAATTAGTGATACCCTCAAGGTTAATTGCACCATCATATCTGTCTGTTATGTTTTATCTGCACTGGCATGAATTAAAAATAAAATAGTTGTGTTCGTGTTTCCAATACTATCCAAATCAACATTGGCTTAATTCCCCAGAATAAAGTATAAACTAGAAGCAAGGCACGAGGCAAAACAATTCTACAGTTCTGTGGTTTTAATGTGTGCAGGTTACAGGGTTGGAAACATTTTGCAAAGTCCCCCGCAGCTGAAGTCTTGGAGCTCCGTCAACTCAGTTTGGCAAACGTCGTTCTCCCTTTGTTGGAACTTGCCAGGATTTAAAAACTTGCACAAATTGAGATATTGAGGGCTGGATTATCTGCCGCCGGGTTGCTCCATTTTGCCGGCAGCCCGGGGGTTTCCTGGTGCGTGGGGCTGCCCACAATGGGAAACCCCATTGACCAGCCAGCGAAAGGGAGTATCCCGCCGGCGTGCTGAACCATAAATCTGACGCGGCGGGACGGAGAATGCAGCCCTGAGTCTCACAATTAAGTCCAGGGCATGCAGATCTTTTTTTTTAACTAATACATTTAGAGTATCCAATTTTTTTTTTCCAATTAAGGGGCAATTTAGCCTTGCCAATCCACCCACCCTGCACATCTTTGGGTTCATAGATCATAGAATTTACAGTGCAGAAGGAGGCCATTCGGCCCATCGCGTCTGCACCGGCTCTTGGAAAGAGCACCCTACCCAAGGTCAACACCTCCACCCTATCCCCATAACCCAGTAGCCCCACCCAACACTAAGGGCAATTTTGGACACTAAGGGCAATTTATCATGGCCAATCCACCTAACCTGCACATCTTTGGACTGTGGGAGGAAACCGGAGCACCCGGAGGAAACCCACGCACACACGGGGAGGATGTGCAGACTCCGCACGGACAGTGACCCAAGCCGGAATCGAACCTGGGACCTCGGCGTTGTGAGGCAACCGTACTAACCACTTGCGCCACCGTGCTGCAGAGCATGCAGATCTGAGACAGAAGCACTGGGTTCGCGGCTGTGGTGTTCTTTGTGATTCAGATCCTAGGATGGCTGGCAGTGGTCACAAAGACCACAACTAGCTTTTGTATCGAACAAAGTTTTTAAAAATAAATTTAGAGTACCCAATTCATTTTTTCCAGTTAAGAGGCAATATAGCGTGGCCAATCCACCTACCCTGCACATCTTTGGGCTGTGAGGGCGAAACCCACGCAAACATGGGGAGAATGCGCAAACTCCACACGGACAGTGACCCAGACTATGATCTGCTCTCACTGACAGTAGCTTTCTGAGTCTTTCCTCTCGCCTTCTCCTCAACACTTTCCCAGAAGGCTTATCAGCTTTATATAGTTCTGCATCTAGCTCCCTCTAGTGGTTGATTCAGACATAACATTAAGCCTTCCAGTTCTGTACATTTCTCAGAATGTCACAGCGGCACCTTCCTGCTGACCAGAGAAGGTTGGTGCATAATGCAGCCAAACAGGCTGATTATCAACTTGCAAATCAGTCCAGGTGGCAAATATGAGAGACCGAGAGACTCCTGGCCAATCCTGCTTGATGTGAAGTGCTGCCTCCTCAAGCCACAGCCTCCAGCCTCCAGCTAACGATCTGCTCCAGGAAAAACAAGGGGCGAAATTCTCCGGAAACGGCGCGATGTCCGCCGACTGGCGCCCAAAACGGCGCAAATCAGACGGGCATCGCGCCGCCCCAAAGGTGCGGAATGCTCCGCATCTTTGGGGGCCGAGCCCCAACCTTAAGGGGCTAGGTCGGCGCCGGACGAATTTCCACCCCGCCAGCTGGCGGAAAAGGCCTTTGGTGCCCCGCCAGCTGGCGCGGAAATGACATCACCGGGCGGCGCATGCGCGGGAGCGTCAGTGGCCGCTGACGGTATTCCCGCGCATGCGCAGTGGAGGGAGTCTCTTCTGCATCCGCCATGGTGGCGACCGTGGCGGAGGCAGAAGGGAAAGAGTGCCCCCACGGCACAGGCCCGCCCCTGCGGATCGGTGGGCCCCGATCGCAGGCCAGGCCACCGTGGGGGCACCCCCCGGGGCCAGATCGCCCCGCGCCCCCCCCCAGGACCCCGGAGCCCGCCCACGCCGCGGGACAGGCATTTTAGCGGCGGGACTTCGGCCCATTTGGGCCGAAGAATCGCGGGGGGGGGGGGGGCCTGCCAACCGGCGTGGCGCGATTCCCGCCCCCGCCGAATATCCGGTGCCGGAGACTTCGGCAACTGGCGGGGGCGGGATTCACACCAGCTCACGGCGATTCTCCGACCCGGCGGGGGGGTTGGAGAATTTCGCCCAAGCTATGGAAAACAGAGGTACAAATTTGCTTTGTCCGTCTGCTATGAGTCTCGATCTGGGAAATGTGGTGCAAGCAATTAAACGCACTCCACCCGCGGAGCAGGTGTGACTCCGTGTTACATGGTATCACTCTCCTGTTTCTTTTAAATAATTGGACATTTAACTTAGAACGAACAATGCCACAGCAGACTAATACTTCATAAAATAGTCAAATATTATTTGTAATTAATTGCTGTGTTTACAGATAAATGGTATGTTTATAATTAATTGCTGTGTTCTGCATTTACCCAGCCACATTCTACTCATTCTAATGCTAAATGCCACAATAGATTGCCTCAGTTAAACTGAGATAATATTTTGTGCATTTTCTAAATAACACGGGGCTCGCTCCTGAAGCACTGTTTCTTTAACCTTTGCAGTATGGGAGGCCCCTGCCTATACTGATATGCGCCCATGGGCTCCGAGGCACCACATTTACCAAAGAAGATGCCAGAAGGTTAAAAGATAGAACAAGTGTAAAAAAATGATTGTCCCTTTGGCGAAACATTCCGTTTGTGTAGGATGCAGGACAGAATTCCTTGATTCTATTTGAGGTTCTTTTGCCATTCTTTCATGCTGCATTAGTCGGAGAGATGCAATTGGCTCCCTGTCTAATCGTCAGAAATTTGGATTTCATGTCCTGATCCTCAAGAACCCCTCTGCATTTTCCTAGTTTGAAGATGCATTACCCTAAACCAATCAGGTGTACGCTGAGAGTTAAGCATCATCCAACTGGGTAATGAGACCATTTGCTTTCCAATAGCACTCAAGAAACAAAGAACAATACAGCACAGGAACAGGCCCTTCGGCCCTCCAAGCCTGTACCGGTCATGATACCAACCTTGGCCAAAGCCCTCAGTACTTCCTGTAGGAGCGGTTTCAGGACCTGTGTATTGAGTCAACTTCCACATGGGGTTATTCCCTGTGGCTCAACTCCAGTATAGAGAGGAAAAAACACGACAATCTTGACAAAGATGGCTTATTTAATCAAGCTTGTTATGTGTACACAGAGAACAGACTGGATATCGGCCAAGACCTGTTCTGCTGAACAAAGACCAAAACACAGTACTTATACAACGTTCAAATATCAATAGCCCACCCCAGTCGGACGTGATCCAATCCCTGAAGCTGCTACTTTTAAACTTATCCAATAGAAACGCAAGCAATGTTTAAACTTCATCCAACAGAATCACAAGCAGCGCATGATTGATCCTCATCCTGACAGCTGTGTACAATCCCAGCAACTGACTATTTGTGAGAAACCGAACAACAGAACCAGCACCCTGAACCGGCGGGACGGGGTGGCGTGAACCACTCCGGCGTCAGGCCGCCCCAGAAATGCGCGGAATCCTCTGCACCTTTAGGGACTAGGCCCGCCCCAGAGTGGTTGGCGCCCCGCCGGCTGGCGTGGAAGTCCTTTGGCGCCACGCCAGCCGGGGCTGAAGGGACTCTGCCGGCCGGCGCGAGTCCGCGCATGGCGGGAGCGTCAGCGGCTGCTGACGTCATCCCCGCGCATGCGCAGGGGGGGGGGTTCACCTACGCGTCAGCCATGGCGGAGGCTGATGGTCGGCGTGTAGGAAAAGAGTGCCCCCATGGCACAGGCCCGCCCGTGGATCGGTGGGCCCCGATCGCGGGCCAGGCCACCGTGGGGGCACGCCCCGGGGCCAGATCGCCCCGCGCTCCCCCCAGGACCCCGGAGCCTGCCCGCGCTGCCAGGTCCCGCCGGTAAGGGACCTGGTTCAATTTACGGCGGCGGTACCCGCATAGAAGCAGCAGGAATTGGGCCCATCGCGGGATGGAGAATCGCCGGGGGGGGCCCGCCGACCGGTGCGGCGCGATTCCCGCCCCCGACGAATCTCCGGTGCTGGAGAATTCGGGGGCCGGCGGGGGCGGGATTCACACCGCCCCCCGGCGATTCTCCGACCTGGCGGGGGGTCGGAGAATCCCGCCCCAGATGTCAAAAGTAATGTCCTTTTGGCCAAGTTAGCTATCCTAAATCCTATTTGATTACATATTACTGCTATGCCCTAAAAATACATGTTTAATGGTTAATAATGATTACTCAGTCCTATAATTCATCTCAATCCTTAATAAAATAACTTATGTAAAACTACTCTAGTGGCATGCTAACGATTCAGTTTTAAGAGGTATCAACGCTGAACCCCCCCACCCCCTTCACTTCCTTGCGCCGTATCGCTCTATACCTATCCGATCCATGTGTTTGTCGAGAGGCCTTTTGAAAGCCGTTAATGTATCTGCTTCCACAACCTCCCCTGGCAACGCGTTCCAGGCACTCACTACCCTCTGCGTAAAAAACCTGCCTCGCACATCTCCTCTAAACTTTGCCCCATGGACTTTAAACCTATGCCTCCTGGTGACTGACCCCTCCACCCTGGGAAAGAGTGTCTGCCCATCCACTTTATCCTTGCCCCAACTCAACACCATCCAGGACAAAGCAGCCTGCTTGATTGACACCCCATCCACCACCTTAAACGTTCAATCCCTCCACCACCAACGCATAGTGGCAACTGTCTGTACCATCTACAACTGCACCGCAGCAACTTGCTAAAACCCCTTTAACAGCACCTTCTAAGCCTGCAACCTCTAACTCCTAGAAGAACAAGGGCACCAGAAACATGGGAACACCACCAGCAAATTCCCCTCCAAGCCACACACCATCCTGAGTTGGAACTATATTGCGTTCCTTCACTGTCACTGGGTCAAAATCCTGGAACCCCCTCCCTAACAGCACTGTGGGAGTACCTACACCACATGCACTGCAGCGCTTCAAGAAGGCAGCTCATCACCACCTTCTCAAGGGCAATTAGGGATGGGCAATAAATGCTGCTCTAGCCAGGGAAACCCACATCCCATGAATGAATTAAAAATAAATGGTGTCGGAAGGCAGTATGTCACAAGGGTGGACATGTTGGCCAAATAATGGCTGGAGAATGGGGTCAAGTCATGTAGTGAAACCTCCCGGAACATATTTAATTATAGCTGGCAACCCTCTAAACCACAGAGCCTTACACAATCACATTGACAGACAAGGTCAAAAATAAAATTATCAGGGAAGCCAGCTCACTTTGAAAATTCTAGAGGCCTGTGCGTAGTCATAGAATCATAGAATAGTGAAGAAAGAGTCCATTCAGTTCACCTAATTCATGGAGCGCATTGATGCAAGAATCCATTAAGGCTTGGGGCAACATTTGATTTGATCTGACTGGCCTCTCCCTGTCAGAGGGTCATGTTAAAAGGGAAGGAAGATCAAAAAATTGAGGAGCCATGGCCATTGGATATAAGCACCATTGACTGCAAGCATCCGGACTGTCAACTGAATGACCGTGGCTTACAGACCACAACACTCGCAGTCATGAAATTAGTTGAAGGTTAGACTAGAATTTAGTCCGGAAGCAGAATGACAATAACCTGATGGAGGGTGGTGCACGTCGCTGGATTCACTCTGGTTAAAGTTTCTTTGTGAGTGTCCAGTCATGTCGGAGGGTGATGCTCATTCACCTGCCCACCTTTAGGGTGAGCTGCAGCAACAGTCTTCAGCCTGGGGCTGCCATGTCTAAACTGAAGGATTTACGAGATTAATACCACACAAGGCACCAGTCAGTGTGAACATAGTAAGATCCTACAATCAGCAATCAGATAAATGACCAGATTATCCATTTAACCTATGTGGTTAGAGGGATAATTGTTGACCGGGCCATGGAGAGAATTCTTCTTCATCCTTTATTTCCCATCTGAAAAGGCATCTGATTAGAAAGATGGTACCTCCAGCAGTGCAGCACTCATTCAGTACGGCATTGAACTGTCAGTCTAGGTTCTGGGCTCAAGTCACTGGAATAACGCTTGAACCCACAACTCTCTAACTCCAGGATGAGAGTGCTATGGACTCATGAAAGGGGCTATGTAAATGCAAGTCCTGACTTTATTTCTTTTCCTGCTAGGTTGCTCATTTTGCTCCCAGTTGATGCTCAGCACCAAGTTGATGAAAATCAAAATCTGCCCACGATTGTCTGTTTGTATCTCAATGGAACACAACGTCAGCCATCTACAATAAAGACAGGTTCGCTGCTCTAATAAAAAGATGGGTGTGGGTGGTGTGCAGGCTTATCGCTCCCCTTGCGCTCGACGCGGCGATAGATCTGGCCTCCACGCTGCCGCATTCAGTCCGAGGCATTAGTGAAGGATCTGTGTTACAAGCAAAACCATTTGCCAAGCTGCACTGCTGGGCAGCCAGCAATGGGAGAGGGCAATACAGAACAAGCTAGACAGAGAAAAGGAGCAGAAGAGAATGATAGAAATAAGATGAGAAAAGAGCAATAAACACAGCCAGCCCCTGTGGCCTGAGTGACAGATGGATATTGTTGCTTTCTGTCACGTTAATGTCTTGCTGCGAGCCGCCTCCTTGACAATATGGTTCTTGACTGAAAAATCTTGCTGCGAGGATTTGCCCGCTGTTGAGAGGGTTCATGGTTGAATGCCAGGCAGTGATATTGAAGGATAGAGTTTCATGGGAAGGAAAGGATGTGTTTCACTTTTCCCGTTATTATTCACTGCTTACCTTTTAATAATAAAGTACGTAAAGATGCAACCCCTCCTGTGTTCCTGGCATAAACATAAAGATCCGGATAAAATACAGTTTGCAGAATCATAAAGATTTACAGCAAAGAAGGAAGCCATTTGGTTCACCTTCCTCATGTGATATTCATAAATGATCTGGATGAAGGTATAGGTGAAATGAAAAAATGAAAATCGCTTGTCACAAGTAGGCTTCAAATGAAGTTACTGTGAAAAGCCCCAAGTCGCCACATTCCGGCACCTGTTCGGGGAGGCTGTTACAGGAACACACGTAGGTGGTCTGATTAGCAAGGTTGCAGATGATACTAAGATTGGTGGAGTTGCAGATAGTGAGGAGGACTGTCAGAGAATACAGCAAAATATAGATAGATTGGAGAGTTGGGCAAAGAAATGGCAGATGGAGTTCAATCCAGGCAAATGCGAGGTGATGCATTTTGGAAGATCTAATTCAAGAGCGGACTATACGGTCAATGGAAGAGTCCTGGGGAAAATTGATGTACAGAGAGATCTGGGAGTTCAGGTCCATTATACCCTGAAGGTGGCAACGCAGGTCGATAGAGTGGTCAAGAAGGCATAGAGCATGCTTGCCTTCATCGGACGGGGTATTGAGTACAAGAGTAGGCAAGTCATGTTACAGTTGTATAGGACTTTGGTTAGGCCACATTTGGAATACTGTGTGCAGTTCTGGTCATCACATTACCAGATGGATGTGGATGCTTTAGAGAGGGTGCAAAGGAGGTTCACCAGGATGTTGCCTGGTATGGAGGGTGCTAGCTATGAAGAAAGGTTGAGTAGATTAGGATTGCTTTCGTTGGAAAGACGGAGGTTGAGGGGGGACCTGATTGAGGTCTACAAAATTATGAGAGGTATGGACAGGGTGGATAGCAACAAGCTTTTTCCAAGAGTGGAGGTGTCAATTACAAGGGGTCACGATTTCAAGGTGAGAGGGGGAAAGTTTAAGGGAGATGTGCGTGGAAAGTTTTTTATGCAGAGGGTGTAGGTGCCTGGAACGCTTTGCCAGCGGAGGTGGCAGAGGCGGGCACGATAGCATCATTTAAGATGTATCTAGACAGATATATGAATGGGCGGGGAACAGAGGGAATTAGATCCTTGGAAAATAGAAGACAGGTTTAGATAAAGGATCTGGATCGGCGCAGGCTGGGAGGGCTGAAGGGCCTGTTCCTGTGCTGTAATTTTCTTTGTTCTTTTATGATGGCTCTTCGGAAGTACAAGTACTTAGTGCCACCACCCCAATCCACCTACCCTGCACATCTTTTAGATTGTGGGGGTGAGACCCATGCAGGCACGGGGAGAATATGCAAACTCCACACGGACAGTGACCCAGGGCCGGGATCGAATCCAGGTCCATGGTGCCATGAGGCAGCAGTGTGAAATACTACACCACCATGCCGTCCAGGCTGTGGTGACCTTGACGGACATCGGGGGGCAGGTTTCCTCCTCCTCCACGTGGACATAGGTGCCGCACCATCCCCTTGCTGAGGTGGAGCTTCCTGCAGCACATGTTGTCTGTCATCTGTTCGAAAGATCAGCGTGGCCGGCCTCCCCCTCTGAGTCTCTCCCTGGCCTGATGGATGGCCGAGTCCTCAGGATGTGGGGTGGGGCCCTGCACATGGGCCGCTGCCTCTACCTTCTGTCGACGCTGCTTCTGCCGCCTTCTCCGGCGTCTGGCCACCTGGCCTGCCAGCAGCACCGCAAGGGAAGCTTCCCTGGGGTCCAACATATCATCCGCCCTGTGTAATATCTGTAAGGGATTGGAGAGGTGACAGCCAGTGGTGTCTTGCTCCCCGGGAGCCTCCATTCTCCCATTGCTCCCCATTCCCCCGCCACCGCACATCCCCTGCCATCCATCACGCCTGGGCCATGCACCCCTGGCCGCAGCTGGTCACCAGACCCCAGACACCCACTCGGAATGTTACCTGGACCGGGCGCTGGTTCCCTCCCTGGTGCACACACCAACCCACTGGTCGCGGAAATCTCCCTGGAGTTGGGGCCCAGCCCCTGGGTGTTTGGATGTTGGCCGCTGTACCCATGGTGTTGCTTTCTGCAGTGTTCAGGCACAGTGTCCATGCACCACGGTCTGAATGGGGTGCCAGGCAATAACTCCCACATGCTACAAGGCCCGCCCACCCACGGGGATTCAATTGGGAGGTTATGAAGTGCTCACTTAACAATGATTGCCAATTCATTATTAGCAATAGCCTTCAGCCGTGCAGTCAGAGGCCCCCGAAGTCAGACAGTGAGTCGGACAGACAGATAAGGGTTGGGTTTGGCCCCGTTATGGGTACACACGGTCCAGGATGTGGCATGGTGGAGCCGCGGGTACTGAGACATCCGACACCCTCTCGGCCCAGGAGCCACGCTCCCACCGGTGGCAGCACTCCCCCCCCAACCGAGGCCCCCCCCCCCCATGAGGACTCACCCACCAGCCCCACTAGCACGGCGGCAGCAACCCCGGGCTCATTGCCTGGCAGCGGAGATGGCTACTCACCTCCTCGGATCCCCACAGCAGTCATTCCATTAGCTTCACGTTTTTAAGAAGGTTTTTAATCGGTGCCTGCTTGACTATTTGCTGGGGAGGCGGTTGGATCACCGGAGGCTGTTAGATAGGAGGTGTCGTGTTGTTCACCCTGGGGTAACACGGACTGCACACAATGCAGTTAAATGATCAAGTATACACCAAATGTGGGCGTTGGTTCAATATAAGATTTATTGAACTTCAGTAACGAAGCACACAGCTGCCTATGCGTTCACTCTCTACTACTCTACGTAAACTAACATTAACTATCTTAACCAGGCTAGTTCTGATCCACGTGTAGAAGGTGTTGAATGATTTGTACACCCTGACTGTCACTACAGCTGTCACCAGTGGAAAGAGGCAGAGTGCTGATGCCTCGTGTGTTTTATAGTTGGAAGCCCCCCTCTGGTGTTCTGTCTGGTGATTGGTCGTGCTCTGTTCTGTATGTTGATTGGCTCACCTGGGTGTCTGTCACTGCCTGCTTTTACCTCATGATGTGCATGGGTGCATATTATGACATCTCCCCTTTTTAAAAAAAAAAATTGTCGGCTGCTTAAAGCATATACGACCTATTTACAAAAGTAACTATATACAGCAATTGGTGAGTGGATGGATATGTACATGTAAGGTGTCTAGTGTGCAGAAACATAACAGTATATACAAAGGAACTATTTATAAGTCCAGTCTTTGAGGCTGTCAGCGGATTGGAGGCGGGGGTGATGGTGTCTTGACAGGTTGGCATGCAGCCAGGTTGGTGGCCTCATGGGGCGAGGTGTCCGGATAAGGCAGAACAACATCTGGGAACGTGAGATCCGGTGGTGGGCAGGCAAGTTTGCGTAGTGCCCTTCTGTTGCGCTTGACAATAGATCCATCAGCCATGCGAACCACGAACGACCTGGGAGCAGCCTGTCGAACAACAACAGCTGGAGCTGACCAGCCTCCACCAGGCAACTTGACGCGAGCAGAGTCCTTCGGAGAGAGCACGGGCAGATCAGTAGCATGAGCATCATACGTTAGCTTTTGCTGGCTTCTGAGTTGCTGCATCTTTTGCAGCACTGGAAGGTGGTCCAGGTCAGGTACATGAATGGCCGGAACAGTCGTCCGCAGGTTACGATTCATAAGGAGCTGTGCCGGAGACATACCGTTGGACAGAGGGGCTGCCCTGTACACCAGAAGAGCAAGATTAAAGTCCGAAGCTGAGTCCGCAGCCTTACAGAGCATCTGCTTCACGATGTGGACCCCTTTTTCGAATTCCCATTAGATTGCGGGATTGCGGGCTCGAGGTGATGTGTTGAAAGTGGTATTGCTTTGCGAAGTTGGACCATTCTTGACTATAGAAACAAGGACCGTTGTCGCTCATAACCGTGAGCGGGATTCCATGCCTGGCAAATGCCTCCTTGCAGGCCTTTATGACAGTCCTGGATGTTACGTCAGACAGTTTCACTACCTTGGGGTAACGGGAGAAGTAATCAATTATCAGGACGTAGTCACGCCCGTTGGCATGAAAAAGGTCAACGCCGACCTTAGACCATGGAGAGGTCACGATCTCGTGCTGCTAGAGCGTTTCTTTGGGCTGAGCAGGCTGGAAGCGCTGGCAGGTCGCGCAATTGAGGACCATGTTTGAGATCTCCTCATTGATGCCGGGCCAATAGACAGCCTGCCGGGCCCTGTGCCTGCACTTCTCAATACCGAGGTGACCCTCGTGTATCTGCGTGAGCACCAAGCTCTGGAGGCTGCGTGGAATCACGATGCGATCCAATTTCTGGAGGATCCCCTCAGCAACAGTTAGGTCATCCTTTACATTATAGTATTGGGGGCATTGCCCTTTCTGCCAGCCATTCGTGAGGTGATGTATGACCCGCTGCAGAAGAGGATCCTTGGCGGTCTCTTCTCGAATGATGACGAGCCGTTCGTCGGATGTCGGGAGGGTGCTGGCACACAGTTGCACCTGTGCCTCAATGTCGTGCATGAAATCTACCTGTTCACATGGCGAGGTGATGGCACGCGACAGGGCATCCGCGATGATTAGCTCCTTTCCAGGTGTATAAACCAGTTCAAAACCATACCTGCGGAGTCGAAGGAGAATGCGCTGGAGCCTGGGTGTCATGTCATTTAAGTCCTTGTGTATCATGTGCACTAGGGGTCTGTGGTCCGTCTCTGCTGTAAAGGTTGGGAGACCATACACATAATCGTGGAATTTCATGATGAAAGCGAGAAGACCCAGGCATTCTTTCTCTATTTGAACATAACGTTGCTCAGTGGGGGTAATGGCCTTTGACGCGTAGGCCACTGGAGAACCCAGGACGAGGTGTCGTCCTTCTGGAGGAGCACCGCCCCAATGCCGTCCTGGCTGGCGTCTGTGGAGATTTTAGTCTCCCTCGCTGGGTCAAACAAAGCTAAAACAGGAGCGGTGGTTAGCTTCGCTCTCAACTCAAGCCACTCTGCTTGATGTGCGGGCAGCCACTGGAAAGTGGTGGACTTCTTCACTAGGTGTCTGAGGGCCGTGGTGTGTGACGCGAGGTTGGGAATGAACTTCCCCAGGAAATTCACCATGCCCAGTGTGGTAAACCACTGTATTGCATTGTATTGTATTGTTACATGCCTGGGCTTGTCCCATTTGGCTCCGCCTGTGGCTCCAACCCTCGGGCTCATGTATAAAGGTGGCTAGTCTCTGCCTCTGATCAAGTTCGGGATCAGAGGCCAGGAGGCTTTCTGTTCAGTGTATTAAAGCCTCAGTTACGTTCACCACTTATCATGAGTTCATTGAAGGCATATCACCCAGGAAGCGGAGGATCACCTTCTTGTCCTCTGGGGTCTTCATTGTGTTGATGGCCTTGACTTTGTCCAAGTCTGGCTGCACGCCCTGCTGGGAGATCTGATCATCCAGAAACTTAATTGACGACATGCCAAAGGAGCATTTGGTTTTATTTATCTTCAGGCCGTTGGCATGTATGCGCCTAAAGGCTTGTTGCAGACGATTGTGTGCGGTTGTGGTGTCCTTATCTGAGGAAGGATTTCCTTGCTATGGAGGGAGTGCAGCGAAGGTTTACAAGGCTGATTCCTGGGATGGCGGGACTGTCATATGAGGAGAGACTAAGTCAGTTAGGATTATATTCATTTGAGTTTAGAAATGTTAAGGGATCTCATAGAAATTTATAAAATTCTAACAGGATTAAACAGGGTAGATTCAGAAAGAATGTTCCCAATGGTGAGGGAGTCCAGAACTTGGGGTCATAGTTGGAGGATATGAGGTCAATGTTTTAGGACTGAAATGAGGAGAAGTTTTGTCACCCAGAGAGTGGTGAATCTGTGGCGGGACAGGGGGGAGAAGGTTTAATTTGAACCCTACCAAGTCGGGCGATTGGGCGGTCCAAATCAATAGTAATCTACCCGCTGATAACCGCCTGGATTCATATCAATTACAATCGATAAGGGCATCCGTCTGAAATTGGTCGCAGACGGGAGGCTAGAGTGTGTCACCAGGACCCAGTCGTAATTTTAACTCCAATCTGAGGGAATAAGACAATGTTCTGCCAGGCCAAAATTACACAATGAGAGAATGGGAAACATAAGGGGCCTTTCAAGGCCAGTTTAAAAAGAAATATGTTCTGTTGTGTCTGCATCAGAAAGAATACAGGCACCAATTAATCGCACCCCACAGCTACTAATCTCACCCCACACCAACAAACTCATACCACACCCATTAATCTCACCCCCACCCATGAAACGCACCCCACACCCATTAATCCTACCCCAGAGATGGGAGCCAGTGACGTGGTGGTGATGCCACTGAACTCGTAATCCAAAGGTCCAGGCTAATGCTCAGGGGACTTTGGTTCAAATCCCACCACAGCAGTTGGTGTAATTTAAATTCAATTAATTAAATCTGGAATTGGAAGTTGCCTCGGTAATGGTGACCGTGAAACTGTCATTGATTGTTTGGGGGTCTTGAAAAATATTAAGTTAGACAAGTCTCCAGGGCCTGTTGGGATATACCCCAGAATACTGAGAGAGGCAAGGGGGGAAATTGCTGGGGCCTTGAGAGGAATCTTTGTATCCTCATTGCCTACAGGGGAGGTCCCAGAGGATTGGAGAATAACCAATTATGTTCCTTTGTTTAAGAAGGGTAGCTAGGCTAATCCAGGATATTACAGGCTGATGAGCCTTACGGCAGTGGTAGGGAAATTATTGGAGAGGATTCTTCGAGACAGGATTTACTCCCTCTTGGAAATAGATTGATAGAATTTACAGTGCAGAAGGAGGCCATTCGGTCCATCGACTCTGCGCCGGCTCCTGGAAAGAACGCCCCACCCAAGCCCACACCTCCCCTATCCCCATAACCCAGTAACCCCACCCAACACAACGGGCAATTTTGGACACTGAGGGCAATTTTAGCATGGCCAATCCACCTAACCTGCACATCTTTGGACTGTGGGAGGAAACCGGAGCACCCGGCGGAAACCCACGCAGGCACGGGGAGAACGTGCAGACTACGCACATACAGTGACCCAAGCCGGGAATCGAACTTGGGACCCTGGAGCTGTGAAGCAATTGTGCTAACAACTTTGCTAACGTACTGCCCATGATAAGTGGACATATTAGTGATAGACAACATGGTTTTGTGAAGTGGAGGTCGTGTCTCACTAACTTGATCGAGTTTTTCGAGGAAGTGACAAAGATGATTGATGAGGGTAGGGCAGTGGATGTTGTCTATATGGACTTCAGTAAGGCCTTTGACAAGGTCCCACATGGCAGACTGGTACAGAAGGTGAAGTCTCACGGGATCAGAGGTGATGGATACAGAACTCACCCACAACCATCTATCCCACCCTAACCCCCATCAATCTCACCCACACCCATCATTCTCACCCAACACTAATTAAACGTACCCGTCACCCAGAAAATGTACCCCTCACCCATCAGTCTCTCCCCACACCCATCACTCTCGCCCCACACCCATCAATCTCACCAACACCCATCAACCTCACCCACACCCCATCAATCTCACCCCACACAGATTAATCTCACTCAAGCTCCCTACTTCAATGAAATTATATTAAGCGTAAGTAGAAGAAACTCATCATATACACATTGTAACCTTACCCTAGATTTCAATGGAAACAGCTTCATTGTTTTGAGTGTAGCATGCTGAGTGGGCTATAATTAATAAAACTGTTCTGTGATTTGGAACGTAACTAACAAGCTTTCTTCCAAACAGTATTAAGAGTGATTAAAGCCCATTGGTGTATAATTATACATTTATTAAAATATAATAAAAGATTAAATTAGAAATGGACACCATCAGCATGGTATAACACGATTGGTGGCAGACAGTTTAATCAGAGGGGATGGTTCAAGGAGGGGGCTTTCTTTCAGCATGCCTGATACCAGCCTTCCTTTGATAGGCCCATAATTTATCCCAGAATCTTCTGCATTAGTCCTTTTATAAAATGGGTTACCCAGAGACAGTAGCGAAGTTTTGCCAGTGACATCTCAGGAGAAGGATGGCCTCTATGTTGCAGAGGCTGAATGCTCAGCCTCTGACACCGCCTCCCACTGCTGCCTGAATCTGACCCCAACACCAAACATTAAGACATCATTCCCCTGACTGTCATCGACCTTATATCTTCGAGAGATCTTCCCGCCATGGTTTTCACTCTCAGAGCTGCTGAAACTGCACTTCAACCTCTTCCCATCCAAGAAACACAAACTGTCCAGCCATGGTAGATCCATTGATTAAATCGGGTTCTTCTCTCCACCCCCCTGCAGCTCTTCAGGCTCCCTTCACTACTTTGACAGTTTCCTGACCCTAATTGATGTCCCCTTTTCACCACGGACATCCATCTCCTCTTTACATCCATTCTCCCCTAGTATATGCTCCGAGCTCCCCATTTCTTCTTTGAATGGTGGTCCAACCAGTCACCATCAACCACCACCTTCCTCCAGCTAGTCGCTTGGAAAAGGTTCACCTTTGACTCTATTCATTGCCTCTCAGTAAAAGAATCATAGGATGGTTACAGCTCAGAAGTATGCCATTCAGCCCATTTTGCCCATACTGGCTCTCTGAACGAGCAGCTTGCCCACTTTCAACCCCCCCCCCCCCCACACACATTTTCCCAGTAGCCCTGCACAATCTTCCTTTTCTGATAGTGATCCAATTCTCTTCCTGATTGAGCCTGGCTCTGTTACACTCTCAGGCAATGTGGCCCAGATCACCATGTGCTGCGTGAAAATGTCTTTCCTCGTATCGCCATTGCTTCTTTCGCCAACTACCTCAAACCTGTGCCCTCTGGTTCTCGATCCTCCCTGCACAGGGAACTGTTTCTCACTATCTACTCTGTCCAGACCCCTCATGATTTGGAACACTATTTCCAATTTCTTCTCCAGGAAGAACAGTCCCAACTTCGCCGATCTATCCACACAACTGAGGATTCTCATCCCTGGTGCCATTCTCGTGAATATTTTCTGCACTCTCTCCAATACCTTCACATTCTCCCTTGAGTACGGCGCCCTGAACTGGAAGCAATACCATATTTGAAGCTGAACTAATGTTTTGTATAGGTTTAGAAAATCAAATTTCCTTGATTTTCTACTCTATACCCCTGTTCTAAAGCCCAGGATGCCATATGCACAGTACTTTCACAGTAACTTCATTGCAGTGTTAATGTAAGCCTACTTGTGACAATAATAAAGATTATTATTCTTTATTGACCACTCTCTCAACTTGTCCGATCACCTTCAATGACATACGCACAGATACACACAAGTCCCTCTGCTCCAATACCCCTTTTAGAATGCTACCCTTTATTTAACATTGTCTCCGTTCTTGCTCACTTCAAGCAACTCTGCGTTAAAGTTCATCTGTCGCCTGTACACCCATTCTGTCAACTTGCCTATGTCCTTTTTGAGTTCTACACTATCCTCGTCACACTTTACGATGCTCCTCAGTTTTGTGTTATCCGCACTCTTTAAAACTGTGCCCTGTACACCAAGGTCTAGGTCAGGCATTTTCAAAGTCAGGGTCACGACCCACCCGTGGGTCGCGGGCGGGTGTCGGGAGGGTCGCAGAGCGGGCACGCATGCGCAGTGTGGGCGCGTTTTTTTTATGTGGCCGCGGCCTTTTTAAAGGCCGCTCACAGCCGGCATTGTTAAAATCCGGCTGCTGCGGTTGTTGCCCGCGAATTTGCGCAATCGGAGATGCAGAAGATTTTAAAAAAAATTCTATGTAATCTTCCTGCCTGAAGAGAGGCTGAGAGTAGGTCATGCCCCCGAACATTGACATCACATGCTTTGCGCGCGATTGCGATTCCTCCATTTTGTCAGCAGCAAACAAGGTAAGAGAAACTGGTGGGTTGCATGGGCCGCAAAGGTCGGCTGGCGTGAGTCGCAAAGGTCGGCCAGCACGGGCCGCAAAAGTCAGCCGGTGTGGGTCGCGAAGGTCGGCTAGCGTGGGTTGCGAAGGTCGGCCGGCGTGGGTCGCGAAGGGTGGCCGACGTGTATCGTGAAGGTCAGCCTGCGTGGGTCGCGAAGGTCGGCCGGCGTGGGTTGCGAAGGTCAGCTGGCCTGGGCCGTGAAGGTCGGCCGGCATGGGTCCCGAAGGTCGGCCAGCATGGGTCGCGAAGGGTGGCCGACGTGTATCGTGAAGGTCAGCCTGCGTGGGTCGCGAAGGTCGGCCGGCGTAGGTTGCGAAGGTCAGCTGGCCTGGGCCGTGAAGGTCGGCCGGCATGGGTCCCGAAGGTCGGCCAGCATGGGTCGCGAAGGTCGGTCGGCGTGGGTCGTGAAGGTCGGCCGGCATGGGACTCGAAGGTTTGCCGGTTGGTAAAAATGTGTCCCCGGAAACAAAGTTTGAAAACCCCCGGTCTAGGTCATTGATATACATCAGGAAGAGCAAGGGTCATGGGGAACTCCGCTGCAAACCTTCCTCCAGTCTGAAAAACAACTGCTCTCGATCTCCACTTCTGGGGATATCTGGAAATTCTGGGCATACCTGTAGTAAACCCACAGATAACCGCCACTGTTTCGCCAGTTGTTCGCACCCTGCTTCCCGTGAGGAGTCGATGACGTTTACTTCTGTATCTCTCGGTTATCTGTTCTGATGGTGCTGCCTGCCATACCAGTGCTTCCACTGCCTCTGCCGTCAGCCCCTTTGAGATAACTCCACTATTTCCTGTCGTTCCCTCCTCCCCTCCCCTTTCCTCTTTCGAAGCTCAGACATCTCAAACTTTTCCAGTTCTGAAGAAAGGTCGTCGACCTGAAGCGTTAACTCTGTTTTCACAAATCTACCGCTGAGTATTTCCAGTATTTTCTGTTTTCATGTCAGGTTGATTCCCTGCCTGGTGCTGTAACCTGCCTTTGAACCTGTTATCAATCCCACCAGTCATCGTACTGACTCTACTTAATCCATTCTCTCAATCTTCGGTCCGCCCCAAACTCTCTGTCGGAAAACAGAACATTCATGTGATTATTTATTGTTTTAACGTAGAATAACATTGGTCGCCTTTCCTTTCCACCCTTACATATCCTTAGGAAATAGTGATAGAACTGTAGCGAGCTCCCAACGTGAAGTGCCTCTCAATCACATCCTTGCTGTGAAAACCTCCCAAAATATAACATTAAAAACACAATGACTACGTCTCTCTCTGAGGCCATTATCTCTTAATTGACTACTTTAATAGATGCGCTGAAGTCGAACATTTCCATTAATGGTCGGGGACTGGTAATTGTTATGATTATTAGGCTGTTGTCACAACGTGCCTGCTTTTAACCTTGTGTGTTTTTCTCCTGCGCCCAATATTTCTCCACAACTTGTTAGCTGGTCGGTCTCCGAGGTGCAGTTGACATTCAGAAGGAGATCAATGATTCCAAGAAAGGACACAAAGAGGATGGATGCCTGGAAAACTGCTATGGGTTCCCAGTACGTCCTCATCTAACCTCAGTCAAGAGGCAGATGTAACCTTGGACAACTCAGCATCACTGTCTGGTGCCCTGCTGGGTTTGGAGAGGAAGAGTGGGTGGAGGACGAGGGAGAGACAGCCTCCACTCTACAAATCTTTCAGGTCTGTGCTATCTTTCCTGAAACCCTGTGTGGCTGGGAATATGTCCACCTCCATGTTCTTGAGCAGTAGCCCCAAGGGAAATGACGCATCAACTAGCAACCCATCAAGACGCTAGCAATAGACTCTCTCGCTGTCTCCCAGATGGATCTTTAATGGAATAGGTTGAATCTGCCTGCTGTGAGACACGACGCAAACAAAAAAATAACTAAACCAGGTTTTTGAAATACTGGCTACCGGTTTTGTCTTTTCACTTTTCTTCTCTCTGCTCCTAAAACTTCCTGAACTGACTGGAGGTGATGGCAGGGGGAATGGAAAGGGAACCATCCCAGCATCTTGCTTAATCCATCAGCTTTGGCTCAGTGAGTATTGTAGCCATTTTCATTTCATTTCATCTAAGATGGCCACCTGCAAAGGACCATGGGAATTATGGCCAATCCAGGACTCAGACAGATACAGAGCCTTTGTGTATCTGAAACACAGGTAGCCAGGCCTGATCGAAACCCCCGCTCATTTGCATTTGCATTTCAATGGCCCATTTTCCCAGAACAATAGGACTCCAATCAAGCAATTGGTACAGCCACAGACTGATCGGAGCCACTCCCCTTACTCAGAAAGCCCAACTGCCAAGGCCAATGACCGCTAAGGACCCGCCCAGCTACCAAGGCACACGGCCCTTTATTGGCCAAAATCGAAGACAGTGATCAGAGCCCTGTCGAACTATTGGGTCCAAGGTTAAGGACCGCCCCAAAGAGCGCTGTGGTGGTATGTATTAGGGGTAGTACGGTACCCAGTGATGCCGAGAGGCTATTGGTGGACAGACACCGGGTCCTGATTGGATCTGCCGCCTGCTGGCTCCATCCAGTAAGGCGGAGTATAAGAACCCGGGTTCTCCCAGCAGCCACATTCTGTAACCGAGCTGCTGGGGAACAAATCTGCGTAATAAAGCCATCGATTTACTTCATCTCTTCTCGCCTCGTGAGTGATTGATTGTGCTACAATTTATTCCGCACACTTTAAAGGACTATGGAGCTCCAGATCGCCCCGGATTGTCTGCGAATCAGCCCCCATGCAGCAAACTCAGCAGCCACGTTTAAACACTGGCTAGCGTGCTTTGAGGGATACCCCCGAACGGCCCCCAGCAAACCTACAGAAGACCAGAAAATGCAGGTCCTGCATTCCAGGATGAGTCCGGAGATCTACACGCTCATCGAAGACACGGAGGATTTCCCGACGGCGCTCACCATGCTGAGAGGGATCTACATTCGGCCCGTAAACCAGGTCTACGCACGCCACCAACTCGCGATGAGATGGCAAATCCCCGGAGAATCGCTGGACGAGTTCTACAGCGCGCTGCTAATATTGGGAAGGAGCTGCAACTGCCCACCAATGACGGCTAACGAACATACGGAACTCCTAATCAGGGATGCTTTCGTAGCAGGTATGACCTCATTCCAAATTCACCAGCGACTGCTGGAGAGAGACTCACTGGGGCTCACGGAGGCACGGGCCCTTGCGGCCTCCCTCGATGTGGCCTCGCAGAATGCCCGCGCTTATGCCCCCGACCGCGCGGCAGCCCCTTGGGCTCCGTGGACCCCCACCGCGACCGACTCCCCTGCATCCCCCATTCCCCCGCAAGCCTGCACGGCCAGAGCACCAGACCACATGGGGGGGCCCCGCTGCTATTTTTGTGGCCAGTCGAAACACCCCCGGCAGCGCTGCCCGGTCCACTCGGCCATCTGTAAAAGTTGCGGCAAGAAGGGACACTATTCAGCGGTGTGCCAGTCCCAGGGGGTCGTCGCAATCTCCGGGGGAGAACTGGGACCACAGACTCAACCCCCCCAACGATCCATTTGCGGCCAACGGGCGCCGCCAATTTCTGTCCCGGACTCCATGCGGGGGGGGATGGGCACGGCCATCTTGTGACCCTCCGGCCACGTGCGATTCATGGGCGTGGCCATTTTGTCCGCCCCCGACCGCGTGCGATCCGTGGACGCCGCCATCTTGGCTGACAGCCAACGACCTCAGCATGGACGGCTCCATGGGGCCTGAAGAAAATGCCCCGATGCAGCAACCGCGACTGGCTTCGGTGACCCTGGACCAGTCGCGGCCCCGGACGCTCCAAACGGCAATGACGACGGTGCTGGTTATCGGGTATGAAACGCCATGTCTGATCGACTCTGGGAGCACGGAAAGTTTTATCCATCCGGTTCCGGTAAGACGCTGTTTTCTTTCAATCCATCCGAGTACCCAAAAGATTTTTCTGGCAGCGGGATCCCATTCCGTAGAAATCAAAGTGTTC